>NC_134582.1:114727216-116189716 GCF_037038515.1 Microtus pennsylvanicus
AGTGATAGAAATAGAGTAGGTTGAGACAAATGGCCAGGAAATGTCAGAGTAGTAGTAACCAGATATGATTACCATGGAATCTAGGGCTAGTCAGCAAGACAATAGTTTCGTTGAGTGAGCTAAAGAGCTTAGGAGTGCTGGAACAGCAAAGAAACAATAATTAATGTGGTTGCTGCCGCTGAATAGCTGAATCGTGGCTTCCAATGGCCTCCACATTCTGGTTGTGCTCACTGCACAGAACTGTGGTGAAGATAGTGGGGGAACAGACCAGCTCTAGGGTCAGCCCTTAGCCACTCTTCTTGAGCATATATGTAGGCTGAGAGCACTGTGCTGAGGGACTGATGTCGATCGTCTAAGTCATGCCTGCCTTTGAGATAGGCTGTGCGTTTAGTGGTGGCTCCATTGTGTAGGAGCAAATGTAGTCTTGAAAGTGGCAAGTGACTTGACTTGGACCACGTAGGTTATCTTGTCAGATACAAGCATGATATCACTTATACCGCAAGACATTATCAGTTGCCTGTGCAAGGGGACAAACAATGACAAGGACTGACAGCTGGCTGGGTGAAGAATGGGTGATTGTGCAAAGTTATCCAGTTCTGTTTCTGTCACTGTGATAAAGGACGTAAGGGAGAAAGGTCTATCTCAGCTCACAATTCCAGGTTATAGATACAGTGGAGGTGGTAGCATGAGCTTGGGAAAGGCACCACCCCACACCCACGGTCAAGAACAGAGAGAAATGGAACCTCTATGTTCATATACAGTTAGGATAGCTAGTCTGAAGGTGCAGAGTCATACCAATTTTATACTTCACCATCAATTATGTTTTTATGCGTTACTGAACACACATGCATGCACACACTCATGCTCTCTCTCTCTCTATCACACACACACACCCCTATGGGCACACACAGAGACACACACACAGAGATTAATGTTAGAGTTATAACTAAACTAAAAGAATAATTATTTTTCTGCCCCCTTTCATGACTCATGTGCTTGTTATTTGAATTCCATTTTCCCCCATCATGTGCTACTTTTAATAAAAGAATAAACGTGATGATGAAATATTTTAAGACAGAGCTAAAGATCTATAAGAAGACCCAGAGTTCGTGTCTTCCTCACTGGTTAGAATTAGAAAAGGGATGGAATGGCAATGAAGCTGTGGAAGTTGACAGTAGATGTCTTCTTTTACTGGTCTATTTCTGTGTGTCTTTGTGCATTCATCTCTGTGTGCGTATGCACACATGTGAGTGCTGCTGCCGGCGGCAGAGAACTGAAGACGGTGCCTCTTGCGGAGAGCAAATATTGTGTTGTGGGCGTTGGTTTCTGCGGGCCGTTGGGCAGATGACACAGAGCCACCTTAGGGATGAATTTAGCCTTTCACTGCTTTCCCTTCACCCAGGACTTCTTTTATTTTCCAATTTACACTTTAGCAAGTTGATTTCCATATCCTCCAAACATCCTGATGAAGATCCCAAAAGGGTAATGCCAAGTGCAAATTCTCAATTAAGGAGGTACTATGTTTTCCCAGTTGCCCCTCCAATCAAATTTTGCATAGGCTTGATATCCCTGGTAAACTCTCAAGCCAGATTCACATAGAGGGCCACAAAAGAAACAAAAGGTAACTGCTAAACAGAAGGTGCATTGAGGCTAAGTGCTAGCACTCTGGAGCCAGGCCAGCTGCAGCTAGCTCAGTAGGATTCTCCCATCAGGTGTCCTGTCCCTAAGAGCAGGAGTTATAGGCAGTCCTGATCCCCTAATGTGGGTGGTGGGGAATGCAAACATTGAGCTGTCTCTCTAGGCTCTCTCTCTTAAAAAAAAAATACTAGTTTTGGTTTCTTTATTATTATTTTTTGAAATTTCATGCATGTATCTAGTCTCTCCATTCTGGAATATGGACTGACTGATCTCGTGCAGGTAATCACAGCTGCTGAGGGTTCCTGTATGCAATGGCCCAAGTCAGCTCCAGAAGACAGCCTTTCTCAGTTTTCAGCCATGTCCTCTGGTCCTGCCTTCTCTTCTGTGATAGTCTCTTGGCCGTGTGTGTGTGTGTGTGTGTGTGTGTGTGTGTGTGTGTGTGTGTGTGTGTGCATGCCATGTGCACACAGGGAGGTGATGCTAAATCAGTCACGAATCTATGTTTTAGCCCCTACCCACTGTAAAAGGAGCTTCTAAGACCAAAGATGAGAGCAGCAGAAATATATAACTATCAGTATAAATATTTACATCCAGTTTTTAAAAGCAAAGTGCAGAAATTATGTAAGTCTGGTCAGTGAAGATTTCGCTATAAGCCATTAAAGGCTACATGGTACAGTTGTTTAATCTGAGTTGGGCCCTGCTTGTCTGTACAGCTGACCCACAAACAGGAGTTTAAGTGTTGAGCTCTTCAGTTCTTTGTAGCTAACCTGGGTTGGTGGGAAGCTCAAGGCTACTGTGGTCCTTGGCTGGGAATACAGTACAGGACGTGGGACTCATCACATGCTGCTAACTTAATAATTAGCTTTTTAGAAGGTCCTTCCTGAGGTATTACGATTAATTATTTAATTGTAAGTGATTTGAGATACTCAAAACTTAATTTAATGTGTCCTTGAAGTTACTCTGTTGCTTTTACCACAAAAAAAACATTGACACTTGTACAGCATTTCTGAAGACTCTTTATGCAGGTTTTAACAAGATGCTTTTCTGTTTTTGAACAAATTGTCCAGGTGTCTATAGATGCCGCGCATGGGTATAGCCCTCGTGCTATTGACATGAGCAACGTTACACTATCCCGAGACCTGCATGTAAGTATCCAGGCTTTCACAGTAGTGTCCAAAGCTCAGTTATAAAAACAAACCAGAACACTTTCATGTGCATTTTATAGCATGTATTGTTTCATCATGTGATCAGTCTGTAGATTTCATGGTTATTAAACACTTGGCCTTTCAGCACCCTAGAGGTTGATAACGTAAGCTCGTATGTGGTTTCACCCTTTACAGTTTCCATTACTTCTTGTGGTCTGAAATGTTCAGCAGCTGCTACTTCCTGTTCTGAGGTCCATGATGGACCCTGTAATCATCCTGCTCCATTCCACATGAGTTTCCCCTGTGTTCAGTAGTTTTATGTTTGTACTGATCTCTGTGTAGTCATGCAGTAGCTGTCAGGGTCATCAGATTGACTATCCAAATAGAGCAGTGCTTGTGTTCAGTTACCCTTATTCTACTGTATGATGGCTCCAGACTGCAGTGATGCAGAGGAGGCCTGAGGCTTGGAACTTGGCAGGAAAGATGAACTCTACTGCCACATGGCAGCCCCACAGGGCATGTAGAGCAAGACATATATACTGTACTACGTATCTGGTACTATCTGAGGTTTCAGGCTTTACTGGAGCCTTGTTGAGACCCATGCAGGATAAAATAAAGGTGCTACTGTACAACATTTTAAAGAAAGTGTCCTTGGGACTGAAGAGATTGCTCAGTGGTTAAGTGTACTTGTTGCTTTCAGCAGCTCACAAGTGTCCAACCACAGAGGATGTGACCTTCTCCTCTGCTCACTGTGTGTGTCTACACATACACACCACACACATTGTGGGTGTCTATAGACACACATACATATACACAATGTGTGTGCCTACAGACATGTACACACATTGTATGTGCACACACACATGTACACACATTGTGGGCTCCTACAGACACACAAACATATACACACATTGCGGGAGTCTATAGACACACACATATGTTGTGGGTGCCTACAGATGTACACACATGCACTTAGACATAAATATAAAAGTGCATGAGAAAAGAGTAAATAATCATGAGTACTCTGTTTAATAACCACCTATTAAAGACTGCATATTTTAGGTTGGTCATCTATGAAAATTGATCACATTTCATTTGTCTCATCTGTAGCCCTGTTTGCTCTGTGTCATTAATGGATGTGTTTTGAAATGACTGATTTGAATGAAAAATAAAAATTTATTTCCGTAGAGCTTAAGTTAGCTAGTTAATGTACAATATTGATCTTGGTGTGATTAGTGTTAGTCAAAGGGAATGAACTAAAGGTATAAATCAGAACTTCTTGTGCTGTTAAAATGCTTGGTTTACTTTTTATTCTTGCTCATGTAGGAACCAATTAAAATGACACTGTAATTTTGATTTTGAAGGAGCACAAGAATATTAGAACATTTCCCTCAGAATGCGAAAGAAAAGATCATCTCCAGTCTAAGACTCTCCATTTGGTTTAGATAAATAATAACCTAGAAGTAAAATTTTTATCCATGGTGTTCTTCTTATTTATTATTTAATAAGGTACATCTTGGTTTATAAAACTTTATGAGCTATAACACAAGTTTGTATTTATGTCTATTTTCTGTCTACATCCATAGCTATTTTGAAGATTCATTGTTGAATTTAAAAAGATGTTTTTTTAACAAAGGCTGTTCCCATCAAGTCCAGTTTGATAATATTTACTGTGTAATTTCTCAAATCATTAAAATTCTATGGAATTGGTTTTCCAACTGAGAGTGTTGTGTTTTACTACATTTCTTTAAGATATGTCTGTGTGTCACACCTGATCAGATGATTCTGTCCTCTTTTTATTTTTTATCTACTTATTTTTACTGAAGAATCAATTAACTTTTCGAAATTTGGTACATTGTAGGCTATGGCGGAAATGATGGCTGAAAACTACCACAACATATGGGCCAAGAAAAAGAAAATGGAGCTGGAATCCAAAGGTAGTGTTTCCTAGAGACCTCTATTAAAACCCCGAGAGCTGGAATTCAAAGGTAGTGTTTCCTAGAGACCTCTGTTAAAACCCCGAGAGCTGGAATCCAAAGGTAGTGTTTCCTAGAGACCTCTGTTAAAACCCCGAGAGCTGGAATCCAAAGGTAGTGTTTCCTAGAGACCTCTGTTAAAACCCCAAGAGCTGGAATCCAAAGGTAGTGTTTACTAGAGACCTCTATTAAAAACCCCGAGAGCTGGAATCCAAAGGTAGTGTTTCCTAGAGACCTCTATTAAAAACCCCGAGAGCTGGAATCCAAAGGTAGTGTTTCCTAGAGACCTCTGTTAAAACCCCGAGAGCTGGAATCCAAAGGTAGTGTTTCCTAGAGACCTCTGTTAAAACCCCGAGAGCTGGAATCCAAAGGTAGTGTTTCCTAGAGACCTCTGTTAAAACCCCGAGAGCTGGAATCCAAAGGTAGTGTTTCCTAGAGACCTCTATTAAAAACCCCGAGAGCTGGAATCCAA
Organism: Microtus pennsylvanicus; assembly: GCF_037038515.1. Lineage (NCBI taxonomy): Eukaryota > Metazoa > Chordata > Mammalia > Rodentia > Cricetidae > Microtus > Microtus pennsylvanicus. The sequence continues at coordinate 114,732,448 of NC_134582.1, forward strand.
AGGTAGTGTTTCCTAGAGACCTCTGTTAAAACCCCGAGAGCTGGAATCCAAAGGTAGTGTTTACTAGAGACCTCTATTAAGAACCCCGAGAGCTGGAATCCAAAGGTAGTGTTTCCTAGAGACCTCTGTTAAAACCCCGAGAGCTGGAATCCAAAGGTAGTGTTTCCTAGAGACCTCTGTTAAAACCCAGAGAGCTGGAATCCAAAGGTAGTGTTTCCTAGAGACCTCTGTTAAAACCCCGAGAGCTGGAATCCAAAGGTAGTGTTTCCTAGAGACCTCTGTTAAAACCCAGAGAGCTGGAATCCAAAGGTAGTGTTTCCTAGAGACCTCTGTTAAAACCCCGAGAGCTGGAATCCAAAGGTAGTGTTTCCTAGAGACCTCTATTAAAAACCCCTGAGAGTTGTGCTAGAGGAGTGTAGGAGCCAATGAAGTGGGTATATGTTTTTGTTTAAGACCCCGCCATATCTTCATATAAATAAATGATTCAAACATGCCTGCATCCAGAGTCCACAAGAAAGTATAATTTCCTTACTGTTTATGTGTTTTCCTTGCGCTTTGGGATTTTAATGCGTATTTTTTCCTCTTTGTATCTTAAAGCTATCTGAATTATTTATACTACTGTTCAAGTATCTGAATTAGCATCAAAGGGCTGGGTACAGTTATTAATGTGTTGTATTCCTTAGATGGACTACGATCCTCATATCTAAACTTTCACCAATCTCATGTGTTTTATGCCCTATCTCAGCCTCCTCCTTCTGTTTCTACTACATATGTTATTGCCACTTTCATGATTGCATTTGTTCTTTTCTCATTCTCTCTAGTTTTATTTTTAGTCCTGGGGATTGAACTCAAGTACTTGAATCTAGGCCAGTACCTTAGGTCCATCTTCTGCCAGGTACATATATGTCCTCAGCCTTCTTTTTATTTTTTCATTTGAGATGGAGTTACCATGAGATTGAGGCTGGCTGGAAACTTACTGGGTATCCCAAGCAGGCTGCGATCCTCTTGCCTCACTCTCCTTCTTTTTCCCTTTATCTTTTAAATGTTTTTAGTTTCATTTCTACTATTTATGTGTAGATGGGAATGCAGTGCCCCTAGAGGCAGGAAGAGGGCATCCTATCCCCTTGAGCTGGACTTGCAGATAGTGGTTACCATGTATGTGCTGGGAAGCAAAGTCAACGGTGGAAGAGCAGGGGGTTCTCTTAATCACTGAGTTATCTCTTCAGTTCCCTTTCTCCCCTTTAAAAAGTACCAAAATGCTAATGAAATCTTTTCATAAATTACTTACATAAATATATTATTCAAGCCAGTGCATTCTACGTGGAGTTTCTTGTATTGTTTCTCATTTGGCTTTAATTTGTGCACATTTTATATGTATGTTTGTATATGTGTAGGTGTTAAGATATATTATTGTTTGCATATGTTATTTGTATGTGTTTCTATATGTATGTGCTTGCATTTGGGTGTGTGTGTTTGTATAATTCTGTATGCATATGAAGGCTAGGATAGAAGTACTCAGTGATTTAGCATGGAACTTGCAGTTTTATTTCTGCTCATTCTGATTTCTTTTACCATCATTGCAGCTGTTTATAGATGTATTCACTTTAGAAAAACCTGAAGAGAGAATTTTATTTTGTTCACTCTGGTATTTGGTTGATGTGGGATTCCCCTCTGTATGCTGTAATTACCATTAATGAATAAAGAAACTGCTTTGGATCTATAGCAGGGCAGGTCCTGCTTAGGTAGGTGGGGAAAACTAAACTGAATGCTGGGAGGAAGAAGGCAGAGACAGAGAGATGCCGTGTAGCTCTGCCAGAGACAGACACAGGAACTTTAGCCAGTAAGCCACAGCCATGTGGCGATACAGAGATTAATGGAAATGGGTTAAATTAATATCTATGAATTAGCCAATAAGAAGCTAGGGCTAATGGGCCAAGCAGTGATTTAATTAATACAACTTCTGTGTGACTATTTTGGGTCTCAACAGATGGGAACCAACACGCAGCCTCCTCCTACATTTGGTAATCTTTGTGTGCACTTGAGGAGTGTATGAAAGTTTAAGGGAGAATAAAAGGCCACAATAGAAATGTGTCTCATTAAGAGAAATACGAGTGAAGACTGGGAATATAGCTCAGGACTTCCTAGCATACAGGACATCTTGGGTTAATCCCACAAACGTGCTAATGATGAGGTAGAGTAAAGAAAACAAAATGAATAGAAACAGAGGAGTTAAGTCTGGCAGTTATTACCCGTTTGCCAACATCAATGACAAGGGTTTAGGACTATGTTTATCTCTTATCCACTTTCATCATCACTTGGAATATTTTGCGCTGCGATGCTCTGCCCTGGAGACAAGGGTTGAGCCTTCTTTCCCTTCCCATATGAACAAGTTCACAAGTCGGAGTGAGTACTGGCATATTTTGGGTAGCATCCTGGGAACTCCTGCATATTCTTTCAGCAATCTCTGGTTTCCCTACATAACACACTCACACCTACATGATCAGTGGGGGAAAAATGAGGGATGGAAGAGCAAAATGGATTCCTCAGAGTCATACTGCTATTTAGATTTTCTCTTGCCCCTTCTTATGAGTTCTCTTATTTTGCTTTTGAGACAAAAATCTCATGTAGCCCAGGGTGGCATTGAACTTGATACATAGCTAAGGATGACATCTAACTCCCGATCCTCCTGACACCACCTCCAGGGGCTGGAATTATGGGTGTGTACTGTTAGGAAAAAAAATCCTAAGGGGGCGGCTCCACCGGCTCAAAGAAATCCAATTAGGTCAAATGCCCATCGTTCTATTAAACACAGTGCTCTCAGACGGCCAAGTGCATGGCGAGGAGACAGGAAAGCAGGGAGCACATGCAAACCTGGAACCACGTGTTTTTCCTCTGGGAGCCCACTTAAATACCCTGTGGGAGTAGTTCTGACCCTCCCCCAGGGATGGGTCAGGACCTGGCATGCTGGGATTTGGAGTCTGGGGCTACGCTCCAGACTTAACATGTTCTCCATATCTGGCTGATTATCATAATTTTTTTTCCACAAGTTCTAAACATGTAGTATATCCAGGCTCTTGCTAGAAGCCACTGGTTAAAAGCTTTTAATTTTCAAATATTAGATACTTAATAGTCATCAAGTTTTAACTTAGCAAGCCTACATGTTTTTGAATGTGTGTCTGTGTCTGTTTGTGTGTGTTGTATATTTATATGCATACTGTGATCTTGAAGGTACCACAAGAATTCCTTATTGAGGAGATTTTTCTTTTCTTCTCTCCTCGGGACAGAGGAATGAAGCATCACCCTGGTGCTTGTCTTAATATCTCTCCACTCAGCCATGCCTGCTTTATTGTCTATTACCACTCCTCATATTTAAGTTCCATCTGAATATAGAATGCCTTTGACTCTTTTTGTTCCAATGTGACAGCACATGAAACCAGTACTCAGTATTGCATATATAAATACATAAGTATTTTCAGGTTTGAAATGCCTGTTAGAAGACCCATGTACCATTGTCTGGGTGTAATCTCAGAGTATATGGTGCATGTTTTTTTTTTTTTTTTTGCCATTCTCTTAGGAGGAGGAAACCATCCCCTGTTGGTGCCCTATGACACACTGACAGCCAAAGAGAAAGCCAAGGACAGAGAGAAGGCTCAGGATATCTTCAAGTTCCTGCAGATCAGTGGTTATGCTGTATCCAGGCAAGTGGACACCCATCTCATGATTTCCAAATGTTCATTGGGATTCCAACTAAAGATGAACTCAGTGACCTGACTAAACCTTGGGGCCACTAGATGATGCATTCAGAATACACATCTCAGCTTCCCTTTGGTGGCTGTCGTAGAGCACCTGACCAAAAACAGCTTAGAGGAGAAAGGGTTGATTTGATCTCACACTTCTGGGTGGCAGGCTGTCTTTAGCAAAGTCACAATGGCAGGAGGCTGAAGCTGTTGGTCACATCGCTGTCAAGAGCAGAGAAAAAGGAGAGCACACACAGTTAGTGCTTAGCAAGCTTTCTCTCCCTTTCCATAATGCAGGTCCCCCAAACATGGAACGAAGCCATCCACTTTCAGGGTTATTCTTCCCACAGCAATTTAGGGCAACCAAGGCAGTCTCCCCACAGACTTGCCCACAGGCCAACCGGGTCTAGACAATCCCCCATTGAGACTCTTTTCCTAAGTGACTCTAGGTTGTGTCAAGTGGACGGTTACCCCAGCTCATGCCAGAGACCGCAGTGCCCTTAGCTGTTTTCATTTGTCACCTTCCATCATTTCAGCAAAGTCTATAAGCAAAAGGAAAAAGACCCATACCTTATTTGCATAAATGCAATATTTTAACAAGTGGTATTGGAATGATTCATTTTAGTTTTGTATTTTATGCAAAATATTCCTTATAGGTAAACTTTCTTTGTGATTAGCAATAAAAATATTATGTTACCTTCAATTTTATGCGTAGTTTTTAAAATACCTTCTGATAGATCATGTATATACATGTATACATGCTTATGTGTTTATTTTTGTTGTTGCAGAGGGTTCAAGGACCTGGATCTGGACACACCTTCCATTGAGAAGCGATTTGCCTATAGTTTCCTGCAGCAGCTGATCCGCTATGTGGACGAGGCTCATCAGTACATCCTGGAGTTTGGTAAGTAGCTGCTCTTGCTGCTCATCATCCAGCCTTTGCCATTCCTAGTGTGTGCAGCATCAGGGTGTGCCCACATCACATCCATCTCGGTACAAAGGAGCGCATAACAGCCAGTAACCAAGATTTTGGAGAGTGGATTGAATTTAAAAACTTGAAAATATCCATATATGAGAGTACATGGATTTCTCACACTCTGACAAAAGTTTGGTTATTCTAATACTTCCCTATTGTAAGTTTGTAATCACCTTCTGGCACCTTTTTTTTCTGAATCAAAAGTCATCAGCAGTGAGATGACCAGTATAAAGATTGTCCACATTTTGAACCTCTTGGTATTTATTTGTCTTGCTTTTGCAGTAGGATCTCACTATGTAGTTAGCCCTGGTTGGCCCTGAACTTGTTATATCAATGAGGCCAGTTTTGGATTCACAGAGATCTATCTACCTCTGCCTCCTGAGTGATGGAATTATCAAGGCTTATGTTATCATACCTGGCTAAGAACAGCATTTTCCTACTGAAAATTTGAATACTCTGTGATGAGAGTTTCATCAAGGGGCCTTTCTGTGCCATTGCAGAGTTATTTTACAGAGGTAGAGAAGATTTTGAGATAGGGGAACCCTCAAAGAAACATTAGCGTCTCCCCTTTATATTCCCTCTCTCTCTTTATATCTATTCCCATTTCATTTCTGCTGGTATGGTTCTATTCTCTCCAAACCTATTCATATTTTGTTAACATGTTTAATGTAAAAAGGGTATTTCTTATGCTTCTTGAAATATTTGGTACTTTGGTTGTGCCCAAAGCCATCTTGATATATTTTACACAAGAAAGTCCCTTATAAAAACTTTTGCAAGCTAAGATACTAGAGGTACCTGCCCTGTAATACCAGCTACATGGGAAGTTGAGGCAGCAAGATTACAAGTTCAAGGTTTATCTGAACTACAGAGGTCAAGGCCAGCCTAGGTAATTTACTGAGCTGCTGCCTCAATGTACAAAAAGGACAAAGGGCTGGAGATGCTGCCTACTGGTAGGGCATGTGCTAAGTATGTATTGGGTTCTTTGTTCTATCCCCAGGACCAGGGGAAAAATTCAAGTGTAAAACAAACAAACAAACAAAAATAAAAAACAACCAAGCAAAAAAACATATTCTTTTTCTTGTTCTGATGTCATAGAGTATCATGTCTTCTGTTGACTGGGGTTTTCTGTCCCACCCGATCCTACAGCCATTAAGTCCCAAAGAATCACACAGAGGTCTACATTAGTTATAAACTGATTGGTCAATAGTCAGGCAGGAAGTATAGGTAGAGCAATGAGAATTCTGGGAAGAGGGAAGTTTCAGAATAGTTACCACCCAGATGCAGAAGAAGCAAGATGTGACTGCCTTGCCAAGTAAGGTACCGAGCCATGTGCCTAACATAGACACAATTGATAGGCTAATATAAGATGTAAGAATTAGTTAATAGTAAAAGCCTGAGCTACTAGGCCAACCAGCATTTTATTAAAAAATAATACAAACAACAGGATAAAAGACTATTGTCCCACAGCAGTCTTCCATGAAAATTAAACTGAATTTGTACCTAAGATTTATTATCATCATCCCTATTTCTTTCCTTTTTTTTTTTTTAAAAAAAAAAAGCTAGAAAGAAAACCTTTATTGCCAGATGGTGGCTGCCCAAACCATGCAGCCCTAAGCCTTACAGATCATTTACTTTTATACACAAAAACCATAACGTGGTTGGCACACTTCAGTTAGTAAGAAGTGGAACTATAATGTCCAAAAGCAAAGCTAGTTAGTATATTTAGGGATATTTCACTTAGGTACTTTCCTGGAAGTATGGACTATATCTTTGACCCATTTTGGTAGGCGTTGAGGACTACATGCTGGGTTTTAAGGTCAGAATGGTGCCTGTAACCTGGTACCAGTCATGCTAAGGGCTGAAAGCATGTTAAAGCTTTACCACTAAGCCACATTCCAGCTTCCATATTGAAGCATCATCCCTATTTTTTAATTGCAAAGCTTTTCCCCTGGTACAAGCCAGTTTGAGTCTTACAAAATCTGGATGCTCATGTTCAACTCTGAACCTTTCCGTGTCGTACGAAGTTCTGCATATTGACAGGGTTGTTGTAGATTGTTATTACCTCTTCTGTGTATATATGTACAGGCCATTTCCTTATGCAAGAGGGAGACAATGGAGACTGTTTTCAAAGCCAGTGTGCCAAGGCCAATCAGTTTCTAGCTTTGTATCTTTCTGTAAACCTTGGGTAAACCAGGAGTGGTTTTGCCTCACATAAAAAATCCTTTTTGTCCCAGCACTTGGGAGGCAGAGGCAGACGGATCTCTGTGAGTTCGAGACCAGTCTGGTCTACAAGAGCTAGTTCCAGGACAGGCTCCAAAGCTACAGAGAAACCCTGTCTCGAAAAAAAAAAAAAATCCTTTTTGGCGTAGTTTAGCGCACTAGTTAGCAGGATCCTAATTTTGCAGCTGAGTAGTAACATTGTTTTTCTCTTACTCATTCCTGGACCAAGTGGCCTGTAGCTTCAGAGTTGATAGATGCAAAAGTGGGAAATAACAGTGAAATGGGCCTATAAGGAGGGAGGGGAGGAGGAATGGGAGGGCAAAAATGAGAACAAAGTCTAGGGTGCAGAAGTGCTATGATGGAATCTGTTATTTTCATGCTAGTTTTAAAGCTTCATGAAAAGTAACTGAAAACATCAGAAGCCTTAGCATTCATGCCCACCTCTATCATGGATTAGCGTAAAACCTAACTAAGACTGTTCTCACTGTTCTCACTGCGGCGCGTCCTAGAAGATGTGGCCTTTTGATTTCCTAATTCCTACCAACAAATCTATAATATAGTCGTCTCGTTTTGTTTCTGTTATTATGACAGGTACACTGGCCAACAACTTAGGTGAGGAAAGGATTCATTATAGCTTTGAATTCCAAGCCACAGAACGTCCCTGTGGAAGGTCAAGGCAGGAAATTGAAGACAGACTTGCTAATCTATACAGCACTGCCTCCAATAAGGAAATTTGCTTCATGGCCAAATAAATATGCAGTAACCCTGGGAAATGGTGTTTTCTGGCTGGCAGGCAGGTTTATACTCAGTCAGCTTGGCTATGCAACCTAGGACCACCTGCCTACAGCACGGTGCTATCCAAGTGGGCTGTGCCCTCTGACATCAATGAACCATTCAAACAGTCCTCCACAGGTGCTCTCACAGGCCATCTTGAAGTAGATCATTCTTCAGTTGACACTGCCTTCTCAGGGACCCCTGGCTGTGTCAAGTGGACAGTTAACAGTAGCCAGCACAGATGTCCATGGTGTGATTGTGCTCATAACTGTCATGTCATTATGAGTTGGGCATTAGTAGCTGCCTAATTTGGACCTGATTGGTTTTTTTTTTTTTAAGTTGTATTTTTCATCACCGTGCTGAAGTTAGTCTTAACACCTCCCTTTTCAGTTTGGTGGGCTGATACCTTTAGGAAGACATTTTAAGCTATGCGTTTTGTATGAATTTCTTAAAATGTTGGTCGCTCAACGTGGACCTGAAATCTCTCTCCTGTCTACAGATGGCGGCAGCAGAAGCAAAGGAGAACATTTCCCGTACGAGCAAGAAATCAAGTTCTTTGCCAAAGTACAGTATATGACACGTCTTGTTTCAGCTTCAGTGTTGACTGAATGGACCTATCACATCCTCACTCCCTTTTAGCACACACTTACTGTAAATGCTGCTCTCACTACTAGTGCACACTCTCTGGCTGCAAGAAAGACCTGCATGACTCATGCGAGAGGGGCCGGCCTGTGGGGTCCTTGGCCAGCACTTACCTTACACTCGCTCAGTTCTCCCCACCGCTCTCCCCACCGCGTTCTGTTCCTCACATGACTTAGTTGTCAGGGCCCGTGGGCCCAGACATAGAAAACTATTTTTCCTAACTCGACCGGGACGGAGGCACAAGAAATAACCAGACACAGCTTATACCATCATCACAGAAGGGCATCTCAGGCTTCTCTCCATCCTGAAGATCTACTCGCATTTTTTATATCAAACATCTCTTAATCCCCTGGTCAACCAAGGTGGATACCTCATTAATATTCTTTCCTTGGAATGCACAGCTAGGGAAAGCACCTGCAACTAAGTTATCAGCTTCTGCAAACACCTCTCCCCAGGTGATCTACATTTGTAACAAAAGAGAAAGGAGCAGCACATCCTGGCTATTGTGAGGCAGTGACAGCCTGTCTGCAGGTCTATGTGACCACCTCAGGTGGACCTATGGCTTCAGGGCCTGGCTGCCACAGCATATAGAAATATGGGCCTACACTTAGTTAGGCCCCCCACATCCACGCTCTAATTATTACGGCTCTCTTGTGTGAAGTAGAAGTAGTGACCCAGTTTCTTAACATTTTGTACATTTTTCTGTTAGCTAATAAGCTTAATGGCGTATGAATGAGTGTATGGCTTTGACCGTAAATTCTTTGTTGCGGGAGCTCAGTCTTGTTCCTCCACAGCTGAGATTTAGAGGATAAACCACTCATAGGAGGAGTACAAAGGGTTCTCCATTAACGGAGAAATTCAGCCCTTCCTTCAGTCAAGGAGTGGTGGAGATTAAAAACAGTGCACCCCGCCACTGGCTTATTTGCTTCCTTGGCTGTGTCAGGCAGTAGAGTGGCCTGGGGATTGTCACAGATCCATTAGTGTCCCTTGGGTGCATGTGCCTCTTAACAACATCTTGCAGGTAAGCTGAAGGCCCACTGCTACTGACGGTTTTCTTCCAATCACTGGCATTGGTGAGGTTTCAGATCATTTTCTATAAACACGTTTGGTAGATTTTCAGATGGCATGCTTTTTAAATGATTAATATCTGCCTTCAGCTATGTTTCCAGACTTACACCTTTTGTTGGGTCTCTTGTCTTTTCTTTCTACTCACTATAGAACTCAGAGTTTAGTTCAGTCATCTAAACATACGGTTTATGCCAGGGTGCCTATTGTTAGTGATAAATAGATCAAAGATAGATTGACAGATAACAGATAGAGAAGTAGATTGTTGGTAGATATATAGACCAGTCAGTTCCAGCCAATACATGATTATAATCCCCTCTTGACACCCAATTATCAGAAATAATATGTATTCATGATACTAATATACCTTTAAATTGTCTACCTACCCAGCACCCCTAGTTTTTGCTTGTAGATGTTTAATGTGGCTTAATTTCATTTTCTATTTTGATCAAGTACCTAAATCTGCCAGTCAGTATATTCAGACTCTATTATGACTTTCAAGAGAGTCATAAAATTGTGTATTTAAGTCATTCAGTATAACTATTTTATACTACAGGGTAGGAAAAAAACACTATACCCAGCAAATAGAGTAGCAGACAATTCGAGAGGTCAGAAAAATGACAATATGGATCTGAAATTCCAACTCTGTTTCTTGTGATCTTTTGCCTAAATAGCTTTGAGAGAAGAGAGAGAGACAGGGAGATAGAGACAAAGAGTTCTGTCTAAAATTAAAGCCTTAGAGGGGTAGAGAATAAAAGATTTTTCTCTAGTGAGGAGATCAGAAAAGGTCTGCCTACCCAATGGAGCACATCTGAGCAAGGTCTGCCAATGGGGAGTCAGAAGTGCCATTCACAGGGAGGAAATTGTGTGTGCCAAGATGCGTGCATAAGTACACAGAGCAGGAGGAAGAGCCAGCCCAGGTCAGTGGAGCTAAATCTGAACACAACAGGGACTTTGACTTTGAGAAAGGGTAGATACCATGTACATTGTGCGGGAAGCAGGCAGCAGTGTAGTTTTGAATGGGTCTCCTATTTCATTTTTCATTTAACATCTACAAAGCAAAAATGAAGGTGATTACCACACACAGTATGCAGTAGGACAAACAGCATGATACTACCCCCGTGGAGGTCTCACATATAATGGCATCTTGATGTGTGGTAATCCTGGGAATTTGAGAGCCTTTTGGTCATGGAACTATATTGTACAAACTCTAGCAAGTGCATATCATTTTGAGAAAATAGGAGACTAATTCTGAACTGTTCAAAATTGCTATGTTCTTCATAATTAAATCCCAGCAATCCTACTCTGCTCCGCCCATACTCACACACATGCATATAAGCATGTACACATGTATATACGTACACACACTTGAGCTGGAGATGACAGAAGCGAATCAGTATGGGCGCAGTATTATACAGGCACAGATCTCCATAGGCTCTGAGCACTTGTCCCCACCCCCAGTAGTCCATTCTGTAGATCTGTTTTCTCTTCCTCTCTTTCAGGTCGTTCTTCCGTTAATTGATCAGTATTTCAAAAACCACCGCCTGTACTTCTTGTCCGCAGCAAGCAGGCCTCTCTGCACTGGAGGACACGCATCCAACAAAGAGAAGGAGATGGTGACGAGGTACAGAGCTATGGCCGCAAAGCTTTCTAGTTCATTTCTTCGTGTTTGTGTTTAGGTCAGAGAACCCCAGGACCTTGAGCAGGGCTGGGAGGAGAGTCTCCTCCCCTGAGTCTCATGCTAGGTGTGGAGAGGTCCTGCACATTAACATTTGTGTGTGTTAGACACAGATCTGCTTCTTAAAAAGGGAACAGTAACAGAAGAAACAAAACACCTTTCAAGGCAGATTATGTAAGGGTACTGTCTCCATCCCATCAGTATTAAACAACTCAAAATGACAGGATCTCCAAGAAGACTGGGGAAGAATCTCCATAATGGTATTTATGAAATAATTATGCTTTGAACATTAGTTTCTTTGATTTTTTTCTTGGCGATCTGTTTTTGACAGCTTTCACGTTTTAAAGAAGGTAATGCCCTACTTAGACACTGTTAGTTTTTCAAAAATTTAAACTAAGTCGTTGCTATCATGATAGTGGAGTGAAAAACAGAACAAATCTTTCTGGTGTTCTCTTGTGCCTTATTTGTTAAAACCATATCTTCTTTAGAGATTTTTTTTTTTCACATGAGATTCTACTTTGTTTCTGGGGTGTGTTTTCCTAAAATGCTGTTATCTCTCAGTCTACATGGAGATTAGCAACCATGAAAATCTCTGGCACCCCATTGCTCACAACCAGCCCAAGCATTGAGAATGTATCTGAGCAATATTTCTGTAAAAGAGAGTAAACTATATGAAGAACTCTTCTCTTGGCCTTGAATCTCCTGCTGTGTGGGATGATCATGGCCTAGGCAGAGTAAGATGTAACTGAATGGGACACCAGCAGTGGTGGAGGGGAATGAGACTCCAGGCTTGAATAATGTGAGAGGGTGGAGCCAGCTCATTGAACTTTTATTATCTATTTCCCTGATTACACACTGCCACCATTCTCCTTCCCTCCCTCTCTCTCACTTTCTGTCTCTCTGCTTCTCTCTCTATCTCTGTCTTTGTCTCTTTCTGTCTCACCTCCTTAAATACCAATCTGTGAGGTTGATAAAACACACTGGAGAGCACAGCAGGCTGGGCGGAGATGCAGGGTCACATCCCACTGTGAGACCACACCCCTTCTAATTTGGGTGTGTGAACCTTCTTCCCTGAATTCCCTTGAAAGGAAAATATAGCCTTGTAGAATTCCTCATAGGCGCTCATCCATGTCTCTGGGTTCATGTCCTTGTGGACTGGGAAAACACACAATCAACTAGAAAACCCACAGGCACCCAGACCCCATGAAACATGATGAACCCTGAATCCCCTGCTTCTTCTGGGGTCACTTCGTTGTTTGTAATAGAAGTTTTGTTCTCCAAGGGTGTTGGTAATTTAAATATTACTTAATGAATGTAAACCAAGACAAAGTACATTGAGAGAAAGCAATGAAAACACACAAATAATCCAAAACAAATTAAATTTCCCCCCTCAATTTCAGTCTTTATTTTTAGTCAGTGTCAGCTTTACTCATGGGAATGTCAATTGCCTATACACACAGATGCCAAAACACTAAGTTGTGTATTCTTACTACACATAATTTGTACTTGCTGATTATACTTAAATAAAGCTGGGGAAAAAAACCTAGGCCTATGTACCTCTGAAGTAAATTAGCCTATTGTCTGTAACCAGTCTTGTATCCCTTAGAGAAAAGTTAGCTCCAGTGCTGCCACCAAGTGATGAAGTTGTGAGGCCCTAGAAGGCCACCAGACAGCTCTTGCTAATGAATAATACTGTAGTGTTTCCAGTGATGCCACCTTCCATTTAATAGCACCTGGTAGAAAGAGGATTGGTAAAATTTACTTTTCCCATTAGCATTCCCAGAAAAGAAACACATATGCCTTTGAAAAACCTCCGCACACACACACATGCAAGTGGAACCAGAGTAGAAGTAAATCATGTCATGGTGGTGCTTCAGTGTCTCTCATGGGAAGTGAATCTTAGAGGGAGAAATTCATACCTAAACCAATAGATAAGGGAATGATAAATTAGGGTATATAGATAGATGAAATACACTATGCAGTTAAAAATTATGATGGCTAGAGATATCTAACTTAGGGAAATGACCCTAATAAAATGCATTGAAAATATTATTAATCCAACTTGTCGAAGTACCTACTTTTTCTTATATAGTACAAATAAGAAATCAGCATAATTTTAACAGCTGTCTTCTTTGCACAGTATATTATAGTTAATTTGTTCCATTTTAGATGTTCTAACAATGAGAACAAAAAATATCTGATGATCTGAATATGTTTAAAAACAGCCAATAGCAGACACCAAGACAGTAACATACAAGCAACTAATTTACTTTAGACGCAGGGATGAAATACCTGAGCTTTTCAGATGTTTGAGTTTTTACCAGTTGAGTTAAATATTACGACCTAAGTAGATAAAATGAACAATCAAAAAGATCAGTGGACTGACTGAAGAGAAGGCTTAGTGGTTACAAACATGCATACTCTTGCAGAGGAGCTGGTTTGGTTCCCAGAACCCACATTAAGTGGCTCACAATCACTTGTAACTCTGTCTCCAGGATCCATGCCTTCTTCTGTCCTCTGCCAGCACTTATACTTTTATGTGTATTTGTGTGTCTGTGTGTCTGTGTGTGCACATGCATACACAGACGGACAGACAGGTAGCAGGCAGGCAGGTAGACACCCACACTCATACACACAAAGATATCAAGTAGAGAAAGTGCTAAACCCTGACCTTGCTGTGAAGACTAGCCAAGGATACATTGAAATGCATTGTTTGTGCTGTAATACTGGTTGAAATTACATTTAACGGTTATTCCTAGCAGTGGTTTCCTTTGTCAGAGTTAGTTTCTCCCTAGTTATTAACCAATGATTCTGTGAGACACTTTCTATACTCATTCCTAGCACTCAAAATTTTTTCCTAAGCACTTGTTGTTTCTAAAGTCAGGATCATCATGTCTGCAAAGACTAATATTTGGGACAGCAGAGTCAAGGCAATAGTTTTAGTTTATAACAAGCACAAGTCCTAGTTTGCCCAGAAATTCTGTCCCCAAAATAGATGGCATAAAAGGGGACATTTACCTTCCTGGAGGAGTTAGCCTTCGATGTCTGTTTCTGTCCCTGGTGATATGTGGTTAGGGAGCAGTGTGACGGGGAAGAATGACCATTTTCTGGCCTATTTAGTGAACACAGTCTAGTGGAAGGAGGCACAAAATTGTTGTGTTTCCAAAAAAGCCAAAACAGCCTAGGTGTTGATCCACCAGGAATATCCGTGTTCACATACAGTCAATGTTTTAAATTCAGTGGCCCCAGGAATAGCTCACAATGTTTCACTCAGATGCTGGAGAGTAGTAATGAATGCCCTTTAATACAAGTGAGGATTCAACCTGACAGTGTGTTCCTTTTGTGCTGTCAGTCTCTACAGAGAGACAAGCCTGTCTTTGAAAAGAGGGTACTTAGGAGTTACTGTGAAGCTCAGTAGATGGGGGGATCTTGGTCAGGATTGCTTTTGTCTAAAAAAATTAGTAAATATAATTATAGTGCAAATTAATATAGAATCAAATCTCACAACTAAGAGCTACATACAGAGATCTTTATTTTTTAAATATTTTGCTCTAATAAATGATGTCCTCAAATCCAACATTCACAGATGTTTGCAGATGAGCATTTTCTTGGGATAGCTATGAAATACTCTATGTAATTATTCAATAAATGAATGAATCCAGCTTAGTGTGGTAGTGCCTGCCTATAATCTCAGCACTTAGGAACAGAAGCTGTTATGAGTTCAATGCTGGCCTGGGCTCCCTGAGTAGTTTGAGGTCAGCCTGAGCTGTGTAGCTTGTCCTTGTCTCAAAAAAAAAAAAAAAAGAATCAACAAATATATTGTTAAAAACCAATTAATCCATGTTGGTATGAAAAATGCAAAAGCATCGGGTCAAAATTTACTGTAAGAGAGGTCAGCACACAAAGGTGAGGCTCTTCCTTCCTCCTTTCGAGATTTAGTCCCTTGATTTGCTGTGTGTCTGCTCTCTAGGGTTTGTGGTGCTGGGGCCAGAGGAGCTTTCCCAGAAAGCCTGGGCAGTGAGGAGCCAGCTGACCCCACTGCGGGAACCCAGATTAGGTAGACCCGCACAATCTTCCGGGGAAGGATGCTAGGAAGTGCGGACTAGGACAAGAGCTGTTCCTCCGAAGGGCTCAGAAGAGAGTAGAGAGATAGGAGACAGTGGAGGCTGGGACCTGCTGGATTAAGTGCCATGGTGGAACTCGGGTGGTTCCTGGGAGCATCGGCAGGGACATGTGGGGATGATAGTGTCAGTGGAGGCATGGACATTGGGAAAGGCGTCTTGGGGTCTGTGCAGTCTGAGCTGAGCCAGTGAGAAAGAAGTGAGGTATAGCAATCAATATCAGTAAAGAGTTTCCTTAGAAGAGGGACCCTTGGGAGGCCATGGGGCTAGGAATGGGCAAAGAGACAGAGGCTACACCTGCTCTCATAGCTCTGGAATATTCACTGAGGGGTAATATTTGGAGGTGGCCATGCAGACTGTGGAATACAAACTGTGGTTACTTGAATTGTCCCATTGAAAATGGCTGTGGATTTCCTGGGACCCCGAGGTAGGGAAATAAGGAAGACACTCAACTCGTTCATCATTGTAAAGAAGCCTTGTGGTCATCATACTTATCATTTCTTGACAGCCATCAGATAATCAGTCCGGATTCCATTTCTACTTCATGAAGTCTAAATAGGGAGCCCAGCGATGTTTAGTAGAGACATTTGCCCAGTAAAGGAGTACTAAAACTTACAGTACCATTTCTGCCCAAAGCACCATGCTTCTGTTTGTAAATAAATAAGGCCTGTGATAAAAACCAGGTGTGTTTAGGTAGACTGAATTCTTTTCCATGTGGTTTTTCTGTAGTTCTGTTCCTTGTGAGGTTTATAGAGATGGCTTCTGTATTAATGAGCTTTGCTTTCTATTTTATTTTGTTTCTTTACTTATAATATGTGCTTTTTTAACCATGTTTGTTAAGATACGCAGAAATTCTTTCTTTACTATCTTATTCCACACTTCGCTCAGAGAATCGATCCTTTCTGCGTGACATCATGTTTGCTTTTTTTCCTGCTCATAGGTCAGCTGTTTTGTTTCCTTTCTTTTCTTCTTCTTGTCTTATTTGATTTATTTTTAATTTCCCCCTGTCTTTTTTCTACCTCCCTCCCCCCTCCCCTTTTCTCCTTTTGTTTTTCTTTTGTCCTCAGCCTGTTCTGCAAACTTGGAGTTCTTGTCAGGCATAGGATCTCACTGTTTGGTAAGGAGACCCTTGGGAAATTTCTGAGCATGGCCATCAGGGGCTTTTCTTTGCTAATTTTGCACTGTGTTGTGTGCTGCTTTGTTGCATGGATGCATGACTGCATGGCTGCATGCATGGCCATCATAGGCCAGACAAGTTCCTGAAGGATGTATATAAGTAACATTAGCTATGGCAAAATGGAGGGATGTGTCTTTTCCTGAGCCAGTCCAATTTATGACTGAAAACTGAAGCATATTTAATTAAAAAAGCAAAAGAATGAAAATGGCTAGTTCTGCCATATTTTATTTCAAGGGTAAAAGGAAACCGGGCTCTTGGATTTTTGCTCAGCTCTCTCTGGAAGATTAAAAAATAAGTTGCTATCAATCCAAATTTGGAACTTTACATTGTATTTTTAATGTTCCTGACTACAGATATATTTGTCTCCTGAATTCCAAACCTTGGAGCTTGGTAATTATGGGATCAGAGAGCCAAGAGCTTTTCTTGGTCAAAGTGGCTTCTCTAGCACCACTTCTCCACACCCCAGCCTTTTCTGGACGTGTCTGATGGTCTATGAGGTTGAAGGACATGTGCCTGGATAGCTGTGCAGGGTGTGCAATGGGCAGCTGCTGGAATATTCCAGTCACTCGCTTTCTTTTATCTGTCTATGTAAATTGCCAAAGCAAATTTGAGCCCTTTGCTCTCTAGATTTTGGGGATAATGTTGGGATATTTTATAGGAATGTATTTCTAGAAATGCTTTCAATTTAACTATATTTTTATGAAAGACTAAAGATTTAGAAAACTCAATTTTTTTTGTAAAAGTCACAGTGAATAAACTAAGGGTCTTACAGATAGACACATACACAGAGACAGACACAAAAAATACATTCTTAATAAAATTTGTAGTAAGTAATAGGTTTTGCTCAACTAACTACTGTTATACTATATACTTCTTGATCTGGAATGTTCAGTACACTTCCGTTTATCAGTAAAGTTACATTTCATATAAATTTTCTGGGTTTTTACAGTATTGTTTGAGATATTTAAAAATTTTAGGGCAGTATCTTCAAAATAATTTCTCTTTAGCTATTTTTCACCAATAGATAACAATTCATGTGAAAATTCTTCAGATAAGATTCTCTTGTTCTTTTCATCAGGTTCAAACATCATGTAATCCGAGAGAACTGTCTAACTATGAATAGCTCTGTTGGGGCTTGTCTGTCAGTGCTGGTGTTTATGGACTCACCTGAAAGCACAGTACTTGTAGTATGCTCTTTTTAACTGGGGACCTGTTTTATGTCACCAATACCCCTCTAAGAGAATTAAACATATCATATATATATATATATGATAAAGTGCATATATATCTTGAGAACAAGAATCTTTTCATATTTATACATCTACTTAATCGATAGTCAAGAAAATCTTATCAACATTCAGAACACTTCCATTATGCCATTTTTAATAATGGTAATTTTTTGAAAGGAATATTACATGGACATTCTGTCAGCAAGGATTCCTTTGTCTGTTATTTAGACTCATATTTTATTCAAGTATATTGTCTAAGGCTAACTGATGATAAATGTGTAATATAGTTTGTTGTTCCCTTGCAGGGGCAAATTATTCTTTCTTATGTAATCTTAATATGTAATTAGATTCAGTATTTGAAATCCATTAAGCTGGAAAATGTCTTTAACAATCAAACATGCTCTAATACAGACTTACCTAGTTGTCTTAGTACAAAAACTTTACATAGCACAATTGTAGCCTGTCTTTAAACTCTTGTGATGACCAGGAGAGAACTCTGGCCTTTGACTATATATATGCTGCTTTAGAGAATTTTAATCACCTGAATGATTTGAACAAGAGACTTGAATGCCTAAACCTTTACTTTTTGTATTGTGGTAGGCATAAAATCAACACTAATCTTAGAGATTTGTTGTGTGTATTAAACCTAACATGAGTTAATGAATGTTGAGACACTGTGGAAACTGAAATTGCTTTGTTCATGTCCTGGTTTGAGACATTAGATTTTATAAGGTTTTTTGAAATCTTATTTGTTAGCTCTTACTTAGGTGAGTCAAATTAAATACAAAATATAGTACAAAGTGTGGTTATTTAAAGTGGATCTACAAGACCTTTACATACCCCATTGCATCAGGGATGGGTTGTACTAAGAGACCTAAACAAATATGAAGCTGATATTGCATATAGTCATGTTACTCTTTTCTTTCACCCTATCTCATATACATTTCATATGATTTTCTGCATTATGGCAGGAAATAAACTGTTTATCAACTCTATCATATATACTGCATCAGTTTAGAAAAATTTATGATTCGAAGCCAGAAGGATGGATCAGCAGTTAGACCCAGGTTCAGTTTCCAATACCCACACAGGGCAGCTCATGATACCTGAAACTTCAGTTTTAAAGACATCCCTCTTCTGGGCTTTAATGGCACCCACATACACATCACACACACACACACACACACACACACACACACACACACACACACACACATAATAAAAAATAATACTTGAAAATAATTCATGACTTTATTTAAGAAATAGATGAGAAACTATTAAACTCTATGAAATACTTTGGTTTGATAATGGTTACCAAAACTGAAGATACAAAAAGATACACATTAACCTTCCACAGTTAGGCACTAGAGACCAGGAGAGAGCAATAAACAGACCACGTTCTTGTGTTTGGGGTCACTGTGGTGAGTTGATATGGTATGTACTGGGGATATTAAGCCTTTATTATCTGCCAAATTAAATCACACCTACAATTCTTCTGTAGTCACAGACTGTTAAGACATCTAAACTATGAGGGTTATCAAAAGTTCACTCTCCATGTTTGCATGTGTCTTTGATTTCCTTTAAAAATATTTTCTATACATCAAAACAACCAAAGAACAGAGAGGCAAACCCAACAGCTCTCATGCTCGGAACTGTTATTCTGAGGCTCTTAAAGCATTTCGTGTTATGTGGGAAAATGGTAAAGATACTTTTTCCAAGGATGGATGTTTTCACTGTAGAATCCTGGCAAATAGAACAGACTATTTTGTGAGGTGAGGTGATGGAGAGGGAAAGAAAATGCCCTCCTGCTTAAATACATGCTATCCCACTTGACCTCTGAAAGCTTTGTTTGACTCTCTAAGTTGGTGTACACGTGCACATGCATTCTGGGAATTCAGTTGGGATGGGAACAACACTTAGGCAGTTTGACAAGACAGAGGATCTCATTTGTCATTCTAAGAGCCCAATGTTGGCTAAATAAATACTGTTTTCATTCTTATTAACACTGGCCACTTTGTTAGATAGGAATTCTCTTTGCTAACTTAAAGACAGCAAGAGCATCCCCAAACTTACCCATGACATTAAATTCTTCAGTCATTGGTACAGGGAGCAGGATATGAAGGCAGAATAATCTTAGGGATGATGTCACAGGGTTATGCCTCAAAGGTCTGTTAAGGGCATTATTTGCACATATAAAGAAAAAACTAGTACTTCAAATGCATCGTTGAGTATGTAGTCATCGTGTGTCTGCTGTGCGTGAGACATTCTCTTAGGGTGTGAAGATGGAGAAATGAAGAATTTTCTTTCTATTGTTATACCAGAGTTCTTTTACCTGTGTTTCTCCAGGACCAAAGAACCCACTCTATCTGCATCCCCTCTTCCTACTCTGTGCTCATACAACCATGTCTTCCTCAGACACCAGCCTTCTATTTTACTCCTGCATGCCCAGTATCTTCTATTTCTGTAGAATAACCTGAGCATGCAAGCTGGCTTCCTCAGGTGCCACTCATCCATTCTCACCACATTGCTTTTCCTTGCTCATTACGTATGCTACCTCAGCTTTCCTGGAAACTCCTTACTTCTGCAGTGTGTCATGTCCCTTTCCACTCAGGGTCATTGGTGCAATCATTACTCTGTGGGATCAGACTCACCACCTCTAACACTTGCCTTCTTAATTCTCACTAAGTGCAGTAAATCCCTGCCCTTCTGGCTTCCATTTGTCTTTATGGGGCTAAGCAGGAAGCTAAGCACATGATAACCTTTTAAAAATACCTGACAAGTAAAGGAATGAATGAACTAATCAGATCCTGCTCTCAAAGAGCTCATGGTCTTAATAGAGAAGACAGGTAACAGACATTTAAAATAGTAAGTGCTGTAAATTACAATTTTTTTATTCAAATAATGCAACCTTTAATTTTCTTTTTTGGGAAATTATCAAGCAAAAAAAAATGTAAGTTTTTCTTTATAAGACACTCAGTCCCCTGAGATACTTCCCGGAGCCAGTGGAGAATGTATCAAACTTATGACAGAAATGCTTATGAAGCCATACTGTCAAAAATTCTTTTAGCTTGGCCACATAGTGGCCCTGAGCCTGAACATACAGTATCACTGCATTTTACCACAGTGTTAGCTGGGAGGATATCGACACAGCATAAATTCTAGATGTTTAAAAGAAAGCTGCTTGTTATGAAATTTTTCTGTTTTGCAGATGAGGATACTTACTTTTCACTAGTGCATGAATCTTAAATTTATATTTGGACAAGTTTCCAAAGTAAATGCTAAGTGCTATAATTCAGAGAAAATTTCCTTGTTATCTCTTCCTGACTATTAGAAGATTAGATTCACATTTATAGTTTTAATGTCTCCCTTCAAAATGTCTACAAAATGTGTATTTGAATACTTACTGCTATTCTCCAGGAGGAGGTATCAAAAAATTAGTCTGTATATGTTATCCTAGAAGGCTCAGGTTGTGCTTGATTTGTTGGGCATGGTAGAGACAAGGAAAAAGAAATCCTTTAAAGCCCCAAACATCTCTGAGGATAGTGTCTGTCTAGAACTGAGAGTGTCTTTGTGTTACGATGTGTCTAAATTGGCCTGCTCCTGTTCCAGGATGATTACCCAGTTCTTTGTATGTGTAAGTGGGCTATTTTAAGATGTGTTTTTGTTTAAAGAAGTTAACATTCAGGTGTTACAAAAGCTTACATTGAGTCATGACTCATTACCCTAAGGGTCCTATGTGTGTGTGTGTGTATGTGATGAAAATATAGAACAAAGACTAATATGAATTGATCATATTTTGGTAGCCAAATTATTTGTTAATGGTATCATCATATTATTTGTTTATTTATTTATTAAAACACCCATCACTGAGCATCATGCATACATACAAAAACACCCCCCCCACACACCACATACTGATTATGTCACTCATAATTTTGTATTTTATATACAAAATGGCAGTCAAGATGCCCAAATCTCATTGTTTTCAAGAATTACATTTTGAGTAGTGCAAAAGAGTTCTCTTTAATGTTCTGGAGAGATGACTCAGTAGTTAAGGGCAAGTGCTACTCTTGCAGAGGACCTCAGTTCAGTTCTAAGCACCCGGATCAGGCAGCTCACAACCACGTGTACAATGTAGCTCCAGCTCAAGGGGATCTGCCACTTCCTCCTGGCTTGCTTAGGCACTGCATGCACATGTGCACATAACCACACACATGCACAGAATTCAAAATAAATCTTTAATACAAACAGGAGTTCTATTTAGCTTCTCCAATCTCTGGTTTTAATTTTTAAAAAGAATTTATTTGTTGCTTTCCTTTTTGCCAAAGACCAACAAAGTTTGGATAAATCAATCCAGCCTACCACATCAGAATTCAAGCATATTAATTCACACTAAGGCCTTTGAATGAAATAAGGAAGCAGAGATAGCCGGGTGGTGGTGGTGCATGCCTTTAATCACAGCACTCGGGAGGCAGAGGCAGGAGGATCTCTGTGAGTTATTGTAGCCTGGTCTACAATAGCTTGTTCCAGGACAGGCTCCAAAGCTACAGAGAAACCCTGTCTCAAAAAACAAACAAACAAACAAATGAAATAAGGAAGCAGAGACTCGTGAAGTAATTAAAATAGAACAAAGATGTGAAGAGACGTAGCTCATCTCATCTCTGATAGGATATGTGCTGACTTTAAAAGTTTGCGTACTGTATGTATTACAGTGCGTTAGTGTGGGGAGAGCAATGTATCTGAGGAATTCAGCAAAAATTCCTTTAGTTTCGTGCGATGCTTCCGAATGCTTCTGGAGCATGTCTGCTGTGTGGTATGACATGCTCCACCGCTTGTCTACTTACATTTGCATAACCACTTTGAAGCAGGGAAACTGCATGATTTCAAACTTGAGTCTTCCAAAGTCTTTTTCATTAAGTTATGATTGAATTGTGTGAATTAACCAATGTTTACAACACACGAGTTAATAGGACAGGAGAAAGTTAAGAAAGTCTGAAGGTGATTTATACAGTGTTTTGTTTCCCCTTCAGGGAATGATGCTACCTCAATTGTGAACTGTCTTCATATTCTGGGGCAGACTTTGGATGCAAGGTAAATAGGCACATTTTTTTATCTAAATGAATTGATGTCATTATGACATGTCTTGATTTTATTTTGGTTGTTTTATGAACACTTGATACAAGTACTTTCACTTGGCACAAGTGAAAAGAAACTTTATAAATTATTGATACAGTGGTCCTTTGTTTTTACAATCAGAAGGGTATTTAATCTTCAAATCATTTCTGTAGCAGCTGATTTTGTAACTGAGTTATCAATGAGAATAGCAATGCCAGCCAGACAACTTATGGGGCCTTTTCAGTTCCTGGATGTGATGGCTCAGCTTGACATTTATGACAATGTTTGCTTTTGTTCAGAGCAAGAGAGGTGTATCTGCATTGTGTGAAGTGACGTCTAAGATGGGCTAGGATGTATGTAGACCAACTGAACCCCATGTCAGTGTGCTTGCTATTCTGCTTGACAAACCAGGAATTTTGTCCAAGTACATCATCTCTTCAGCATGGTCGAACAATCAATTTACAATCAATTTAGTTCTTTTTTTCTTTTTTTTATTGAAAAAAAATTTCTGCCTCCTCCCAGCCTCCCATTTCTCTCCCCCTCCTCCCACTCCTCTCCCCCTCCTCTCCCCCTCCCTCTCCAGTCTGAAGAGCAGTCAGGGTACCCTGTCCTGTGGAAAGTCCAAAGTCCTCCCCCCTCCATCCTGGTCTAGGAAGGTGAACATCCAAACTGGCTAGGATCCCACAAAGCCAGAACATGAAGCAGGATCAAAACCCAGTGCCATTGTCCCTGGCTTCTCAGCAGGCACAATTTAGTTCTTAAATACAATCTAATTCCTTCATGTCTCTTATAGGGAGTATTCTGTGACATTCCTTGACTACATCCTTATGTTTAAGCTTTTATGTCTCTGTCATAAATGAGGGAGTTAGAGTGTACACATCCATTCCCTTCCAGGAGCAGTGGAAGTGGGGTGTTGCTACTGCAGAAAGCCAAGTCTTCGCTGGCTTCTTTAGAAGCGGTTGCGCTGCTGCGTTTGGAAGTGTAGAATGTTTTAGCACTGGGCATCATTTTTCAACTACCATCATTGTTTTGTTCATGCCTGTTGCCCAGAAGGTGTCCTTGTGTTGTTGGAGATGAGCTTAGCCAACTGGCTGGAAACTTGCTGTTGTGTTGGCTATGAAATCCCAGACCACTGCCAGAAATCATAAATTATTATTGCATTCCAGGTCCTTACTGATTTCAACAGTGAGGTCATTTGTGAAAAAATGATTGGACAAAGCAGCATTCTTATAATTTCAGATATATAGAAGACTTATTTTATAAAAAATAAAGTTAATAGTTGCTAAGGCAGGAGAGAGATATTATGACCCTCTCTTCCCTTAGCACCTATAGGAAGCTAATGATTTCTAGAGGCAGGAGAGACATTATTTTTATTGGTGTAGCCAATGCTAAATTGCCCATGCACTTGTAAATAATCCCTTTCCTAGGCTCCAGTAAGTAACTCTTTAGAGACGCATTGGTTCACCATATCATATGCATATCACCATAATCATATGCGTGTACTCTTGTAAGCAAACATATACAAAGACATGGAAGTAGAACTCTTTGGAAAGAGGGAGCGGCAGAAGAGAGGGCAATTGGAGGTGAATAGAATCAAAATAAACTATGTTCATATGTGCAAATGTCATAAAACAATTATATGTAATTAATGCATGCTAATCAGTTTTTGAAAGTTAAATATATTCTAGGTAGGTACTATAGTAGATAGGTAGCATAATGGGTCAGATTTTCTCCTTTGATTTCTTGCTGTCAGAAAGTCCAATCTCTTCCTTGACTTCCCAGGACTGTGATGAAGACGGGCCTGGACAGTGTGAAAAGTGCTCTCAGGGCCTTTCTGGACAACGCAGCAGAGGATCTGGAAAAGACAATGGAAAACCTAAAGCAGGGCCAGTTTACCCACACGCGGAGCCAGCCCAAAGGGGTGACTCAGATCATCAACTACACCACGGTCGCATTGCTGCCCATGCTCTCGTCCCTGTTTGAACACATCGGCCAGCATCAGTTTGGAGAAGACCTGATATGTATGTAACTTTGGTCCTTAAGAACTGACTTTTGAACTAGCATCATTAGGGCCATCCCAACGTGCTTCTGCATGCAAATGTTTTTATTATTACAGAACAGCATTGGTGGGTGTTCGAATTACAGAAACCATTCTTACAGGGACAGGTCTGTGCCTCAAAGGCCTGGGAGTAGAGTCACAGTTTTGGGTTGTATGTTCTGCTTTGCTGAATTCCACGAGTCTGTTACATCTTTCCAATGTTTATTTTCCATTGATTTGGAACATAGAGCCATGCCATATTAAATGTTTTCAAGTCATTTCTGAGTCCAACACAGATTGCTGACTGGACCACCAAATAACATGAAATATACTGAGACAAATGCAGCATCTAGAACACTGGACTGTGACAAGCACAAATAACTTTGTTGATAGGTTTTAGTGTGATTTTTGAGAGATATTTAATTAGCTGGTTTAGAACCAGAACTCTTAAGTTATTTTTAAAAGTCACCCCAGAATACCCAAGGTTACGTAGGCTGTCCTGACCTTTGCAGTGCTCCGCTTTTGAACATGGGATGAGCCAGGAGCTTTGGAGGAGCTGACAAGAGACTCACACAGTGTAGGTTTCCGAGGTGATGGATCGTGCGATGTGAAGCTGCTGCGGGGCCCAGTGGCTCTTCTGCTAACATTGGCAAAACCTCAATTCTCACCAGTAGAACAGTGCATGTGGCCTGGAGTGTAGATGGAAGAGGGTCTGATGTTAAAGATATTTTCTTCCTTCTGTATATGGTATATCCCACCTGGCATGGCAGCAGGGTTGGAATTAGAAAGCCGTATTTCTTAGATTTCTTTGCTTTTAAAGCATGGTTTATTCAATGATCTAAAGAAATTCACTAGATCCTCAGTTTGATTTTTTTTCTAACATCAAACACTGTAGAAAGGGAATGCAAATATGGTTGAGTGATTAGGAGTATATATTTTTCTTGCAGAAGACCTGCATTTAGCTCCCAAAATTCACTTCAGATGCCTGTCAATCCAGCTTTAGGAGGATCCAGGCTTCTGGCCTCTGCAGGCGTCTGTACTTACATATGCACATCCACAGACAGACAGATAGGCATATTCCTAACTAAAAATATTTTTTAAAGTCCCCTAGAGAAACTTATATATGAATGTCAGATCATTGGTGATATCATCTGTGACTTATGGTAACAGACAGTTATTATATTTAACATTATATGAACTAAAGTCCTTTTCCATGCAAACCTTTATAGAAGATAGAATATTTTTTCCTCTCCATAAGAACACTCAAATTTCTTGCCTTTCCAGATAGTCTTGTGCTTTACATTATTCTTGGGCAAGTCCTTTCCCTTAACATTCAGAGAAAGACTATTAAAAATGTTTCTGAGGATGTTTTAGATCAGTGTTCTCAACCTGTGGTTTGTGACCCCTTTTGGAATGAATGACCCTTTTATAGGGGTCGCATAGCATATACACTGCATATCAGATATTTACATTATGATTCATAATAGCAGCAAAGTTATAGTTGTAAAGCAGCAATGAAAATAATTTTATGAGTGGGTCCCCACAACATGAGGAACTATATTTAAGGGCGACAGCATTAGGCAGGTTGAGAACCCCTGCTCTAGATAATCACCACACATCCTTTAAAGTGGTCTCAGCTCCCTGTGTGCAGGGAAGAATTTTGAAAAGAAACGTTTGTGTTTTATTTTGTGAATGTCTTCTTATTTTTCATTTTCCAAAGTCTAATGAGGAATTCTGGGTTCAGCTTAAACTTTCTCAGAGTCACCTGTTATGTAAGTGTTTACTTCTCAATGTAGACTCTCTTTATTCTCAGTGGAGGATGTGCAGGTGTCTTGTTACAGAATTCTGACCAGCTTGTATGCCTTGGGAACAAGCAAGAGCATCTACGTGGAAAGGTAAGAGCTGACGACAGTCTGGTACTGATGAGAACTGCACCTCGGAACTCTTTGTTTTATACTTGTTTCTTACTTTTGATGCAACCGGGTTAATCTGTCCAGTTTCTCAAGAGGAATTTGACAGTCTTTAAGAATTACTCTAGTAAACCTCAGTGCAGTTTGTCTTTTATATAAAAACATATTATATAAATTTACATTTACATAATATTAAATATATTATATAAATTTACATTTACATAATATATAAATAAACATATTTAATATTATATAAATTTAAACTAGAGCTTATAAATCTTAGGAGGGGCAGCTGCTAGCATTGTTTGTAACTTGGTATCAAAAAGGCAAACTAAGGAGCTTCCGGAGTGAAGACCTATTTAAACCCACAGCAGTCGCCTAAAAAGTCCAACATGGCAGCTCTTAGTTTGTAATCCTTGGGCCTGGGGTAGAGGGGAAGAGTCAGGAGAATCCTTGGAGCTTGATTGACAGCCCAGGCTAGATGAATTGGTGGGCTTCAGGTTCAGTGAGAGGCCCTGACTCAAAAACTAGGATGGGGAATGATGCAGGAACTGAGTCAATGTTGACGTCTGATCTCCAGATGTGTTCCCACATGCCTACCCCACCCACATACATGCACAGAGAAATATAAAGTAGGCTCGAAGCTCACTAAAGCCAGCTTCATTTGCTCACATTCCAGACAGAAGTGGGTCACCATTATCAAATGCTGTTGACAGGGAAACGAAGATTTGAAGTCAGCATTTGACTTTCTATTTGTGATTATTTTTTCCTAACCAATAATAATTCCAGAATTTAGAAATTCACAGCTAAAAGCATTCATATGTGAAACAGTTATCTTGTTATCATCACTATCTTTTCACAAAATTGGTTAGGTTTATACTCATACTCAAATACCCACATGCTCAGTTTTCTCTTTGTTTTAACTCTGTCCATTTACTAGCAGAATCCAGATTTTATTCTCAAAGGCATTTTCTTAATTTTTCCTTTCTTGTTGTTTCTTTTGTGTTTACTTTGGCATGCATAATTTTTAACTATGAATTTTCTTTCCTTGACTATTATGTGCAGATAGTTTTTTATACATGGGAACTTTAGATTTTTGTTTAATGATATTTGTCAATTACTTCATAAATGTTCTTTCTCCTTAGTTTTATAATGTCAAAAGCTTACATCATACTTTTTTTTTTAGCAGGCAAAAATTCAAGTATCAATTCTAGTTTTCTCCACTAGGTTTTCCAGTATTCAGATTTAACTTCTCATGTTGTTGTTTGAATATTAAATATTAGTAAATTGTCAGAAGCAGGGATGAAACTGTAAAAAAGCTAGTTTTCCACCATCTTAGGTTCTGAATCTGCTGGGAGAAGCCAGAATCTACAAGCAAGTGAATTCATGAATATCGGGGTGGATTGTGCTTTTCATTTAAGTAACCATACAATAGAGAGAGCAAGATACCTAAGAATAGATCATTTAGTGCCTGATTTTTAAAGCTCATAACTAATAAAAATCCACAGCCACAAGCTCACCTGATGACATATTTTTTTTTAATTTCTCTATCATTAAGTGACTAGGTATGTTTATTTTCTGGGATATTTAAAACTATCTAATAGGAATATTGTATAGGGACCAGAGAGATCTCAGCAGTATACATTGCAGAGGAGCCAAATTCTGTTTCCAGTGGCCACTTCAGTTGGCTCATAATCTCATGTTACACCAGCTCCAAGAGACCCAATGCACCTCCAAGGGCACCTACACTTACATCTACATATCTACACACAGATGCACATAATAAAACAAAAGTTGAAAAGTATTTAAAAGTAAAATAATGTAATATTTTATATTAATTTAAGTCACATCTCTAATACTTATATACCTCTTTTAGGGAGTTTATAATATACTTAAACAGATTTCCTATCAGTCTTTCTTTAATGAACAACTGAAAATTTTGACAAAGACATAAATTAAGAAAATTACTAATAAAAGGGAGAAGAATGAAGGAGATACTATCAGACTTTATTTAAACTCTGTCCACAATCAGTGAGACATAGTTTGATTTCTTAGATACTTTCTTCTTTTTATAAACAATAAGTCAGTAAATTTGTATAAATCATAATCAGTATTACTACTTCAACTTTTCACTCTTCCGAATCCACTTAGTCAGTATCAGAAATTCTTTCCTTGTTATTTTAAAAAGTAAAAGGAAAAGGTAGTCAGAGGGGGAAGAAAATGTTCCGACTTGTGAGTAAAGGTGCAGAGCTTCTCATTTTGATGACTTGTTGGTCTTGTTAATCTGATTTTAAGGTAATTGTTAATGACAATTGAGCTTTTATTCAGTAGATCAAGATTTGGTCACCAAAGCATGTAATTCTTTTTTTCCCCTTGTAATATACAAAACTGGATTTCAGATATAGTTTGTAGCAATATTGGTATCCCTCTTGTAGGTTAAATCTAATAATTGTCATGTAACTTATTCAATTATTCAGCTGGAAACAGTAAACATTTTGCCCTTGTAGGCAGCGATCTGCACTCGGAGAATGCCTAGCTGCCTTTGCTGCTGCCTTCCCTATAGCCTTTTTGGAAACCCACCTGGACAAACACAATGTTTACTCCATCTACAACACCAGGTCTTCACGGGAGAGAGCAGGTAACACAGAACTATGCTTGGTTTTTGAGAAATGAAGCTGCGTCTTGATAATGTATATTTTTTTTTCTGCAGCGTTTTTTATTCTTGGGGTGGTGAGATCATTTGTTCAGACGTTTTTACTTCTGACAGTACAGGTAGTGCTCTTGTAGGGAATCAGTGTGCTTGAGTGAGGTTGCTCATGAGCCCAGGTTACCAGAGGAACTTCCTTTCCTGGATTCTGGAGGAGGAGTAATTAGCTGCAAGGGGCAGGGTGTGGGTGATTTCTCACCTTGAAATCTTTAGACTAAAGGAGAGTGAGCTCCTGTCTCTTCCTACCTTATATTCTTCTCTTTTGTTGGGATTAAAGGCATGTGCAACTACTGTGACTAACAAGTGTGGCTGCTGGGATTAAAGGTGTGTGCAACCACTGCCTGGTCTGTATGGCTGACTAGTGTGGCTGCTTTGCACTGACCTTCAGGCAAACTTTATTTATTAAAATACAAATGAAACATCACTACATGAGGTAGTTGATAATTTGATGCAATCTATGCATATGTGGGCTCAGCATCACATAATTGTAATCTTTTGTATGGCTGACCATGCAGAGGCATAGATAGCATATAGAGGGTTTCCTATAATACAGTGTTTTTAATTATCTCCTTCAGTTTATGAGCTATGAGGCTCTTTGTTCTCAAGTGTTTTAATTTAGCATTCGTTTTTAAAAATGTGTACTTCCTCTAATGTTTCTGAAGGAAAATTTGTTCAATTCTCTCAAGTTAATGAGCCACATGCAAATGAATACCAAAGCAGACAAAATAATCAGCAAATATGAAGGAAATAAGTTGATCTGTGTTCTTATTGAATTGTCTTACAGTAAGCCAGGAAGGGTCATGGTATCGTTATTTATTTCATTGATGGATTTATGCCCTTCATTGTTCTTTTTAATTTTTAACATTTATTTTGTATGTGTGTATTTGTGTGTTTGAATATATGTATGTGTATGTATACACATATATACACATGCCCACTGTTCATGCCAATGTGTCCTCTAAGATCCATAAGCTTGTGTGTATATTCAGTGTGTCATAGATGCAAAATCCATGTGTGGTATCCCACACAGGAGAATCAGATTGTTTGTTGCATAGACACTCCTATTTTTGCTCTTGTTTCCAACTTAAAACAAATTACTCTCCTGCTGATGATTTCGGAGATTTACCTTTGAGAATCTAGAATTCTTAACAGGAATGTGAGTTGAGCTGGATGAAAAGTAAGTAGATTCTAGTTACTATTCTTCTGAGCTATACATTTTTCTCTGCTCCCCTCCCTTCCTCCCTTCCCCTTCTACCCAATATTGTTTTTTTTTATTTTATTATTACTATTTTATTTTATTACTTTAAAAAATACCAATCCAAGTTCCCACTTCTTCCCTCCTCCTACTCCCCTCTCACTTCCCTCCAATCTTAAGAGAGGGCAAGGCACCCTGCCCTGTGGAAAGTCCAAGGCCCTCCCCTCTACATGCAGGTTGATCAAGGTATGCATCCAAAGAGAATAGGGCCCCAGAAAGCCCGTACATGCAGTAGAATCAATAGAGACAGTAGAGACTTGATGTCAAGTTTCTTGAGTTCTTTGTATATTTTAGAGATCTTGTACACTTTGTACATGTGGGATTGGTGAAGATCTTTTCTCATTTTGTAGACTGCCGTTTTTGTCTTGTTGATCGTTTCCTTTGCTTTATAAAAGCTTCTTAGTTTTAGGAGGTACCATTTATTAAGTGTTTCTCTCAGTATCTGTGCTACTGGAGTTATATTTAAGAAGTGGTCTCCTGTGCCAATCAGTTCAAGTGTACTTCCCACTTTGTCTTCTATAAGGATTCAGTATGGTTGTTTTTTGTTGAGGACTTTAATCTATTTGGATTTGAGTTTTGTGCATGGTGATAGATATGGATCTATTTTCATTCTTCTATATGTTGATATCCAGTTATGCCAGCACCATTTTTTGAATATGCTTTCTTTTTTTTCCATTTTCCATTTTTAGCTTCTTTGTCAAAAATCAATTGTGTGGATTGACAATCTGGGTCTTCAGTTTGATTCCATTGGTCTCCTGTCTGTTTTTACACCAATTCTGGGCTGTTTTCATTACTGTAGCTCTATAGTAGAGCTTGAAGTCAGGGATAGTGATACCTCCAGAAGTTTCTTTATTGTACAGGATTGTTTTGGCTATACTATTTTTTTTCCTATATGAAGTTGAGTGTTGTTCTTTTGAGGTCTGTGAAGAATTTTGCTGGGCATTACATTGAATCTGTAAATTAAGATTGACATTTTATTATGTTATTTCTATCTACCTAAGAGCATGGTAGGTCTTTCCATTTTCTAGTATTTTCTTCAGTTTCTTTCTTTAAAGATTTAAATTTCTTGACATATAGGTCTTTCATGTGTTTGGCTAGAGTTACCCCAAGATATTTTATGTTATCTGTGACTATTATGAAGGGTGATATTTCTTTGCTTTCTTTCCCAACTGTTTATCATCTGTATAAAGGATGGCTTCTAGTCTGTCTCTTAGAATAGTCAAGATCATCTCTTAAGGGTTAAGTGTTATAGATGCCCTCTGATAGGAATGTTTCTGTTTAAAATTTTTGGTTGTTTTCTAATAATTGCAGAATGTTCTTAAACCCTAACAGGAACAACTATCTGTGAACTTGATTTTCCATGACCTAGTTACACTATTGGGTATTTGTGTGTGTGTGTGTGAACCTTACTATGTAAGGAATACTTACTGACCTGAATCATTATTTAGCTTGGATATTTTGTCAGTTGTACTTCATGTAATAAATGAAAGTAAAGACAAATGTATTGAATGTGCAATAGTAATATTTTCACAAAAATTCTATATATTTGTAAGTAGTGAAAATGATTAAGTTCAGATTGTTGATTTTTTTCTGTGTAATAATATAAAGTCATCTTATTTAGGCTTTGTGAATCATTTGTATTTGGCTGTTAATCAGGAACAAAGTGGATTTATTACCTTTATATAGATAAGGAACTGTGCAAGCAGAATACGTCCATGCTCAGATTTCTGTATCTCCTCATTTACATATCACAGGAAACTAAATTTATGATTTTATGATTTCATTAGCCAATCATTTCAGGATCTTTCTGTGAGGTTATGACAAAGAGGAAATATGACATAAAGATGAGTAAGATTTGATTCTTTCCCTTGGGGTGTTCTGATTTATAGGAGAGAGCGAGAGCAAGCGAGCGAGAGAGAGAGACAGAGAGAGAGACAGAGACAGAGAGACAGACAGAGAGAGAGAGACAGAGAGAGA
The DNA here is from genome assembly GCF_037038515.1 of Microtus pennsylvanicus. Taxonomy (NCBI): domain Eukaryota; kingdom Metazoa; phylum Chordata; class Mammalia; order Rodentia; family Cricetidae; genus Microtus; species Microtus pennsylvanicus. The sequence continues at coordinate 114,765,069 of NC_134582.1, forward strand.
GAGACAGAGAGAGAGAGAGAGACAGAGAGAGAGAGAGAGAGAGAGAGAGAGAGAAACTGATAGATATGGGTAATAGAATTCAGGATAAGGGCTACTGGGCACCCGAAAGCAATGTTTTCCCAGAGCTCCTGCGAAGTCTTAACACAGATAATTCAGAATGAGTCTTGAAATTGAGAAGACAGAAACTCTGGTTCATTAGGGGAAATGCCAAGCATTTTACATTGACTGGAGATGGCTCCCAGGAGAGGTGAGCAGACGATGAAGCCAGGCTGGAAAGCCAGAGGAAGGGACCAAGAGTGGGAACTGATGCCAATAGCAAAGAAGATTCATTTACCAGCTACAGAGAGGGGCTCGTATATTGCAGTGATCCATTCTGACAGTAGTAAGGGAGATAAATACACAGCTCAGCTGTGTTGAGAACTGGAGAAACAATGTGCCTTGACAATGCCCATTAGAAACAATAGGCAGTGGAGTGTCGTGAGTTTCCTGGAGGGAAAATCATCCCAGATGTGACGGCATCTAGCTAGGATGACTGGTTGGATAACACCTTCTTTGAGAAAGTATGTTGAAGAGGAAGTGAAAAAAATTAAACTATTGTGTTTCAATGGACCCTGAAAAAAAATCCAGGATTAAAGAGAAAAAAAGGTGAATAAATAAAACTTTGAAGGATTAGGCTATAGCAAACAGAGGCCAGTAGTAGTGGATGTAGTTGACTGGATAAATATGTAAGTGGAGGAGGAGAGGGGCTAAAATTGGATCCTCAGAAGCCAGCAGACAATTCAGCAAGGAGAAAGAAGTGGGATAAGGACAGTGGTGTAATAAATAAGAGTCACAGAGACTGGAGATGGTGATGGTAAGGAAGGAGGCATCCAGAAAAAGGGAGAAGCTGCCTAGCAACTAGTGAGTTATGGACACAAAGTCATGACTTCCCTCTAGTGGAAAACTGAGTTTAGTTCCTGTATAAGGATGCCTGGCAAGTAGAACTTCTGAAGACATTTGTGTATCTGTAGATATGGCAGGCCAGGAGCCAGAGAGGAAAAGGCTGGGAATAGAGAGCTGAGCAGGGTCCTGTGGTGGGAAAGTCATCCAGACAGATAGGGGGTAACTATGGAAGTCTCCCAAAACCTCCTTCCTTTAAATAGAGGGAATAAGGGTGAATGAGGCCACATTGAAATGGCTTGAAAATGGTTATTGTGAGAAGCAGGAGGAGGAGAGAATGGCTATTCTTTTTTTTGCTGTGAAGTAGGCAGAACAGCTGTCCACCAGTCTAAGAGGGTGATAGCAAGATAGGATCCTAGGGTTAGGAAATAATTTTGAAATGATGGCCAAGATAAAAGGAAGAGATGTCAGGAGAAAGATAGCCAGGTTTAGCTGAGTTTTGAAGCCCAACGTGAAATGTGTTGTTTGAGATAGTCAAATCTGTCACATGGTACCTGTCCTTGCATGGAGCACAACCCAATTTTATTTATGTTCCTCCAGCTCTCAGTTTACCAGCAAATGTGGAGGATGTCTGCCCAAATATACCATCCCTGGAGAAGCTCATGGCTGAGATTATAGAGCTGGCAGAGTCAGGTATCCGCTACACTCAGATGCCACACATGATGGAGGTTGTACTGCCCATGCTGTGCAGCTATATGTCACGATGGTGGGAGCACGGTCCTGAGAACCATCCAGAGAGAGCTGAGATGTGCTGTACAGCTCTCAACTCAGAACACATGAACACACTGCTGGGCAACATTCTCAAAATCATCTACAACAACCTGGGGATTGACGAAGGAGCCTGGATGAAACGCTTAGCAGGTGAGAAGCGGGGAGAACGCATGCTCCCATTTGTTTCATTTCCAGAGAAGACTTGAAATATTGAAGGCTAAGAACTTCCCACAGTAATCTTCCCACAGTGATTTCTTCTGTGTGCAAAACTGTCATTGCTTAGTCCCGTTATGCTATTTAAAGAGATACAGACATGATCAGACATTCACTACCTGCCCTAGTCTCACTTTTGCTGCCATGATAAAATATCCTGACAAAAAGCATTTCAGAGAAAGAGCTTATTTTATCTGGAGTTGTAAACTAACATCACTTTTAGGATATCACAGTGGCAGAAGTTTAAAGTGGCTAGTCATATCAAATCCATCAAGTACAAAAAGAAAGAAATGCTCTCGTGCTTGCTTGCTTGAGTTTACTCAGCTCAATTTCTCCACTCTTACATAGTTCAAGACCTTTTTTTTAAGTAATGATATCACCCACAGTGGGCTGGGTAATCCACATCAATTAACTTAATTAAGACAATCCCCCACAGACATACCCAGCAGCCAACCCAATTTAGGCAATCCCTCACTGGGACCCTTTTCTTAGGTGATTTTAGGTTGTATCGATTGACCATTAGAACTACTTCTTACATAGTTAGCACTTCCAAGCAATTTTCTGAATTATTTATTTCTATATAAGACTATTTAATAAGCAAAAGAAGCAATGATCAGTAACATCAATAATTGTTATGTAGACAGAGACAAAAATAAAACTGGGTTTTGAAACAACCCACCTTCATATTATTCTCCTATGACAACAGGCTAAGGAACTGAAGATAAAGTACAACTCATACAGTTCAGTTTATCATTTCAGTATTCTGGAACATATAATATTAAAATTCTGGAAGCAGCCTAAATACCCAACACCTGGAGCATGGGTAAAATAGTTTCCATATATCCTTTTACCAAATTATTACATTTTCTCCAAGCGTTCAGAGTTCAGCACTGTTCTGTGTCTAGGGATATACTCATTGTATTATATTATATAGAGAAAAAAGCAAAAATTTTAAAGAAACACAGAGTGAAATATATATATTATGAGTTACTGCATTTATTTGTTGATGAAACTGAAGGAAATATACTGAGGTTTTAATGATCTGAATAGGTGGATTTTAAATCTTTTTTCTCATATATATTACCCAATGTATGTATGTATATATATTTGTGTACATGTATACATATTATATAACTTTTAAGGTAAAAATTGATCTTAAAATTCCTATGTAAGCCTAGAACTATTACCAAATGCTAAATACAACAGCAATGTTCTATATAATCTAACCCTTCCATGAAGAATGTTGGGACCTCAGGTCTTGCATGATGATATTGCAGAGAGTGTTTAGCTTCTAAAAATGAAAGGAGTAGAAGACTTATTTCCATCTGGGGACTTTGTGTGATAATACTGATTTCAGGCATGATCCCAAGTCTTATTCTAAATTGTCACTCTATTGTAAAAATAATCACACTGAATTGAATCCCATAATTTAAGCATCAGTTATGTGTTTGTGGCTGGAAAAATGGTAGAGACCTATGCTCTGTCCTTAAGGAAGCTCTGAGAGAGAAGCGGTTGGGGATCTCACTCCCATTATCATACCAACAACTCATCTTGATTTAGTGGGTGTTCTTCAGAGAAGAACGTTAATTTCTGTTTCCAAATAGTGTTTTCACAGCCTATCATCAACAAGGTGAAACCACAGCTCTTGAAAACTCACTTCTTGCCCTTGATGGAGAAGCTAAAGAAAAAGGCTGCCATGGTAGTGTCTGAGGAAGACCACCTAAAAGCCGAGGCCAGAGGGGACATGTCTGAGGCTGAGCTTCTAATTTTAGATGAGTTCACTACGCTGGCCAGGGATCTCTATGCCTTCTACCCACTCTTGATCCGATTTGTGGACTATAACAGGTACAATATGCAAAAATGACTCACTCCCCTTACCAGGTCCTTCATGACCTTCTTGGCTCATCTGTTCATATAGACCTCTTAGTTAACTGACTCCTCGACCAAAAGCTTGTTTGTGGTTATAACACAACAAAATATTAATGCGTACATGAATTCTCACTGGACATCTTCAGTTTACTACTGGGTATTGTTTGTTAAAGGTGTGCAAGTAATGTATCTACTGTTATATTGCTTCTGTTCTACAGCAGAGACTGGAGCTATAGATGTACAAGCCTTCAGGTTATTCAGAAAGAAAATGCACTTTATGTATACAAATTGTTTTTATGTATACAAATTGTTTAATATGTATACATAATATATATAATACAGTATGTATACATACACAAAACATACTATTCATAAGTGTGAATGTGGTTTATAAAGCAACCATTTGTCAAAATAAAACTAATTTTTTAAAAAATTTCTTTCTCTTGAAACATAACATACTATACATAAGTGTGAATGTGGTTTATAAAGCAACCATTTGTCAAAATAAAACTAATTTTTAAAAAATTTCTTTCTCTTGAAAAGTTGATGGACAGTTAAAACACACGTTTTTAAATATTACATGATACCACTTAACTATTATGAATTATTTTGTCCACAAACCTCATTTCAGCAAACTGGGCATGACAACACGTATCTTTAATCCCAGCACTCAGGAGAGATAGAAGTAGGCAAATCTCTTTGAGTTTAAGTCCAACCTGGTTTACATAGCAAATTCTAGGTTAGCCAGGGACCCACCACCCCCAAAGGCTTTGATAGAAAGGATTTGGGGAAGGTTGTTTTGTTTTTCTTCATTAACTCTAGCTGAGAATCTGCTTATCATATCTTCCAGGGCAAAGTGGCTGAAGGAGCCCAACCCAGAAGCAGAGGAGCTCTTTCGAATGGTGGCTGAAGTTTTCATCTTCTGGTCCAAATCCCACGTAAGTATGAGAATGCTGGCCAACAGCATCTATTGTTTGATGTATGATAAGGACTTTGCAAAGGTAGACCAGTTGTCTGGTTTCTGAGGTTATTATCTGAATGACATTTCTTGAGTTTGTTTCCTAGAATTCACTTTATAACTTAGAACAGGATGAAGGTAACTCTGAAGATTTCAGGGAAATGGAGCCTCTCTTAAACTCAGTAATTTATCTTTTAAAGATAAAATTTTGATAGTACTGTATATTAAGGTGAGCACTTATATTCCCCCTCTTTTAGACAGTGCCTAATGTAGCCCAGGCTGGTATTAAGTGCTCACTTCACCTCCATATTCTTGGATCCTTTAGGACATGTCTGATTTAAAATGACTTTTTAAACATGTATGTATGTATATTCAGATTGATGTCTGATATCTGTGACATACTAAGAAATTCTCTTAAGGTGTTTCTGCTCCTAAATAAATAAAATGAAGTATTTTGATTGTTTATTTTGTGCTTAGATATGCTAGACTAGGGATCTGCCCTGATATAGATCTCAACTCCTGATATTTTGAGACAGGTCCTCACTGTGTATCTTAAGCTGGCCTAGGAGTTAGCCTGACCTCAAACTTGTAATTCTCTTGCTTCTATGGGACCTTGGCATGTGCCAACATGCCTGATGAATGGTTTCTTATTTTGCACAACTCATTAACTTATTTGGGATATTTTGGGAGAAATGTATATTCTGAGATAAATCAACCCATCTATCTCCACCTGCCAAAAGCAGAGACGAATTGACAGTCTATTACCTTTCCCTCTCTCCCATGGGTAACCCAATTTTTAAATGCCAAGTGGACACACAGGAGCAATTCAGGATTAGATGCTTTAGCAAGTTAAAACCGCTGTGAAATTGACATATGTATTCTGCTCGTCAGTCATTTAAACACCAAATGAAATGTCTTTGAATTTTTGTCTTAAAGAATATTTTGGAAGGAGGACTCCATTATAATAAGCAGGCTCATTTAATGGTTCTTTGAATAATAGAAATAACGGTATATCTTAGAATCAAACATTTATGTATTGAAATTTTCTCCAAATGTTTAAGATCAATTGATTTTACCATTCTGTTTTTAAATAAAAAGTACATAAAATAATGTTATAGTATTTTTAGAATTAGATGGAATAACTATCAGAAGAGGAAGTTGTCTTAGAGTTGTATGTGCCCTTGAAAGACTTTGTTTATCCCAGGAGGCAGCATATACCACTCCCCAGCAAAACTCAGTATGGAGTGTTCATACTGTCATTTTTATGACTTAAACCTTCTACACTTAGTGTCCTGTCTTTAAAACATACCTATTCAAGCCAGGGGGTGGTGTTGCATACCTTTAATACCAGCACTTTGGAGGCAGAGACAGGCGGATATCTGAGTTCGAGTCTAGCCTGGTCTACAAGAGCTAATTCCACGACAGGTAGGGCTGTTACACAGAGAAACTCTGTCTTGAAAAAAAAAACAAAAAAAAAGCCAAAAACAATAAATAAATAAATAAATAAATAAAATAAACAAATAAAAACTATACCTATTTAAGATGGGTTGATTGTATGGTTCTATCATTCCAATTCCCAAGAAAGTGAAGGAATGAGGCTTAAAATATCATGGACTATTTAGCCACGGAGTGAGTTTAAAGCCAATCTGAGCAATTTAGTGAGAATTTATCTTCTAATAAGAAGAGGGCTGAGGGATGTACTCTGTGGTAGAGTACTTGGCTAGTATGGACAAAACCTTAAGTTCTGTACCAGCATTGGAAAAAGTCATCCATACTCACATATAGTTCTTAAAATTGTCACTAACCTAGCAGTCTCAGATCAGCATCTGTCCTTGAGGAAATTCTGGGCTTCTGTATAACTCTAATTATATCATTTTTCTCTAAGTAGTTTTAACTGAACTTTCCTTTGCAACTTCTTAGAATTTCAAAAGAGAAGAACAGAACTTTGTGGTGCAAAATGAAATTAACAACATGTCCTTCCTCATCACTGATACCAAGTCCAAGATGTCCAAGGTACCAAGTCTTCCCATCTGTTTCAATATTTCTTTATGAGTTGCTGGGTTTTAGAGGTTTGTTTGAAAATTCATAATAGTAATTGGGTTTGTTTGATAATATTGTTTACTGATATAAAATCATATGTTCTGTTTGGATAGCTTCTAGGATTAGTTTGAATCAGGTGTAGTATACTACTGAGACATAAAAATGATCTATGGAAGATGAAGTTCTTACAAGATTCCTAGAAACTAAACTTACTAAAAATAATTTAATATAAGCTGGTACATATAAAAAACGAGTTCCACACAATATGTATATCTCTTTGGAATATAACTGTTCTGGCTTCTAATGTTCAGAAAATTATAGATTTGATAGGGCACAACTATATATGGAATAATAATATACTGCAATATGATGATTGTGTACAAGTCTTTTGTAATGAATCAATTGCTGGAGCGGGAGAGATGGCTCAACAGTTAAGCATACTGACTCTTCTTGGGGAGGACCCAGGTTCAATTTCCAATATCCACATGGTGGCTCACCAACATCTGTAACTTCAGTTCTAGAAGAGCTGATGCCCTCTTCTGGCCTGTGTGGGTGGAACACACACATACACAGACATACACATAGGCAGAAACTCTGTACACATAAAAGCAGAAATGTTTAAAAAATAAATCAGTGGCTGCATTACTTTCACTGTGCCGAGAAGTTTTTCAGCTCCAGCCTTTTTCATATTTCACCTTTTTCTTGTTTCTTTGTTTTGCTTGTCTGTTTTTGAGAGAGATTATAAATAATCCAGATAGTGTGTTCATATATAAAACACACTCTTTTTATTCATGTATATTGCAAAGCATTTATCCAAGCAAAAGTAAGTTTTCTGTATTTAAATTAATTTAAGCATTGAGAATTAGAAAGCATATTACATATTAAATTACTATGTGGAATTTCTCCCTAATGTTATGATGTGTCTTGCAATCTAAAAATTACATGAGAATAAAATACCATGAGTTAATGGTAAAGATGTAGGAAGAATAAAAACTACAAGTAAAAGAAAAAAAGTTGCTGAGAAGATGACCTTTTCAGAATGGTTTATATTCCTAAAAACCAGAACCTGGAGAAAATAAGGAAAGTGGGGCCATGACTGTGTTAAAGGAGATTGGCAGATCTGAATGAAAGAAACATGAATGAACATCCCAGAATTCCTCTTTGATCCGCAGGCAGCCGTTTCTGATCAAGAGAGGAAGAAAATGAAGCGCAAAGGGGACCGCTATTCTATGCAGACATCTCTGATTGTGGCAGCTCTGAAGCGACTGCTGCCCATTGGGCTGAACATCTGTGCCCCCGGGGACCAGGAGCTCATTGCTCTGGCCAAAAATCGATTTAGCTTGGTGAGTCTCCTGGTCACCCAGGGGTGGTGGTCATCAGACCTCCAGGCTCTGTGGCATTGCATCCTTTGAATAACTCTGTCAATATTTCATTTACAGTTACATTTTTGTAAGTGGTTTTTCTGCCTACTCTAGGACTTAAAGCAATGACTGCCTGTTATTTTGGGGAGAAATTTTGTCCTAAGCAAACAAAATATATGAATCTCTGGCTCCAAGGTGAAAAATGGATTGCATATGAACTCCTTTATAAAATCTGCCATGAGAGCTTTCGTCAGATTTTCAACATTAGAAGCAAATGCATTGCTCCAATGGTGGCTAGAAGAGGCATTAGCTTTCAAGAGCTCTGGTCTTTTGCGGGCATTGCGATTTTTTTCTTTGCTAAAATTTTTTCCTTTAGTTTATTTTTCATAATTACAGATGACTATGTAAATTTCCAGAAAGATGTCTTGGAATTGCTTATTTGTATATGCCAATTGGAGAATGTATTCTCCCTGTCCTCTTTTCCAGAGACTGACAGTGAAATGCCTATGTCAGTCAGTCTTGTTTGTGTCCTTGGAAGGAAGAATGGACAGATGCTTGGGCAGAGTCATCTGATGTTTAATTTTTACATGCACACTTCTTGTTAGAGCTCTGTTATGGAGTATGTTGTGACATGCAGAAGTCTCTTTGTAGAGATTTGAGAGAAAACCATGGATTTATTTCCATATGAGCCAAGGGAACATGTATCTGTCTTCTTTGTTCTTATGAATTAGACAATCCTTCCATTGACCCTTGGCATCCTTACTAAATAGTCAAAGTAGCTTGTGGCCCTGCTTGAAGTGGTCACAGTGTAGAGAAGTTTTCTGAGGGTAGAGGGTGGCTCAATAGGTAAGAATATATAGCACTCTTGGAAAGGACTAGGTTCGGCTCTAAGAACCTACTTTAGAAACTCAACCATCTGTAACTCCTTCTTCAGGGTGTCTGACACCTTCTGGGCTCCATGGGCAACTGCACACACACATACACACACACACACACACTCACACACATACGCACATATACACGCACATACACACATGCATACACATACATGCATATACACACGCACATTTGCACACATATACATGAACATACACATGCGCACACACACACACACACACACACACACACACACACACACACACACTTTAACTTCTTTAGAGAAAAGTGAAAAATGTAAACATGCCCGTCAGACATACACATTTAACAGGGTATTTGATTGCTCTTGTTTGACTATGGCAATCGATGCTCTTATTATGAGATTTCCTTTAGGTAACATATATTTCTTGACAGAAAGACACCGAGGAGGAGGTACGAGATATAATCCGCAGTAATATACACCTACAAGGCAAGGTAAGCCAGCTTTTACTTCAAATCATGTTTACTATTTTCAGGATATTATTACGGAAAGTCTCACACTAGCAAATGAGATTATTTTAGTTGGCCATTATTGTACATGCAAAGACTTTGCATTAATAATCCAAATGGTAATAAATGGTGTAATCTTAAAAGTAGAGGATTGTACATTATAAAATTAAAAATGAAGTTTGTCACAGATTGAATAAATACTGTATATGTATTTTACAACTATTTTTTTGTGTGTTTTGGGGAACCTGAAAGCAGAAATCCATAACAAGTTGAATTTTTTTCCTTTAGTGTCAAGGTAAAAATGTGTATTTAGGAGTTATTCATATAGAAGAGATATTGAGATTTACTGCAGTAAGTGTAAATGAGTTGACCCAAGGAGAGGAAAAACCTATTAAAGACAAATGTGACTAGAAACTGGTTTCCAGCAGCACTGAAAGAGTTGCTAAAACTGAGTTTTACAGTCCAGTATTTGCTATTACTCAAAGATTTTCTTAAATACTACCGAGTAGGTTACTCATTTATTTATAAGATATATCATGTAAAAAGTCTGTTTTTGTTGAGCACTACCCACCAAGCTCAACAAAAACAGGAAGACAAAAGAATTTTTTTTTTTTTTTTAAAAATCTTTGAAGCTGGAGAACTGGTTCAGCCATTAACACTTAACTGTTCTTTCAGAGGAGTTTGCTTCCAACTCTCACACCAGGGAATCTGATGCCCTTTTCTAGACAGCATAGGCATATGCACTCATGTGCACAGGACTACATAGAGACACACACACAGTTTAAGAAATAAAATATTAAAAAATAAATTACAAAGATTTTATTTTGAATTTTTATTATGAAATTTGACAGCATTAGCAAATAAACTGTTGAGATTTCTTTTTGGTGATTGTAAAATTTGTATGCTGTATTGGTTTATATTAAAGTCTTCATTTCAGTGAGAATTTGCTGTGTTCTAAACTCCCTAAGTTTAGAGTCAAGTTTAGACCAGACCCGAAATAAACACACAGAAACTATATTAATTGCAATACTGTTTGTCCAATAGCTTAAGCATATGTCTAGCTAGCTCTTACATCTTAAATGAACCCATTTCTATTATTTTATATTTTATCATGAGGCTTGTGGTTTACCTGTAAGGGTCCAGCTAGTGTCTCATGTTTTCTCCTCCAGTGGTTACAAGGCTGGGATCCAGTGAGGAGTGGCGGCAAGGAGGTCAGAAGGGGATGATCTCTGGCATCTACAGGAGGAGTGGACTTGAGGAAAGGGAGGCTGCAGCTGGTGTTCAGCTGCAGCCCTGGGGATGAGCTTAGGTCTGCTGAGGAAAGAGAGGGAAGGGAGGTCTGTGGCAGACTAACTGGTCTTCCGGCCGAGCTTTGAAATTTCAACACTGTTCCTTGCTCCAGCATATAGACAAGTGCCATTTATGATTCTTCCTGGGGTACATTCGCTAGAGATGCAGCCATTTTCACCACTGCAGTTCTCTGAATTTCTGTCTCAAGAAAAATACCCGGGACTCTTGTTAACATTGTTCATATCGAGTTGTCAAAACACATTCCTGGGAGATTCCAGGGCCTCTGGACTGTGGTTTCCTGACCCTGTGCTGCTGACTGGTGACTTTCCCAAGCAACACAAAAGGTCTTCTGTGGTTTTAGGGAGTTTTGGGGTTCCCAGACACCAAAGCTGGTGTCGTCCACCCCGGTTACCTACTATGTGTTTTGTTTACCCCTAATTACATCTTAACTACTCTAGGGAAATACTCCCAATCACTCACACAGTCGGCCACATATGTCTTCCCCATTATCCTGATTGAAATGATAAACAGTAATGAAATTTCTATCCTCTCTACTACATGAGAATTTCATGACTATATGAAGTTTTATGTTTCTCATCTCTGAATAGCTTTCTCTTGCTCTTTTTTTTTTGTTTTTTTAAGACAGAGTTTCTCTGTGGTTTTGGAGCCTGTCCTGGAACTAGCTTTTCTAGACCAGGCTGGCTTCGAACTCACAGAGATCTGCCTGCCTCTGCCTCCCGAGTGCTGGGATTAAAGGCGTGCGCCACCACTGCCCTTTCTCTTGCTCTTTTAGTGATATATCTAAGATGTACATCATAAAATGAGACACAAAGGTATGGGTATAGCAGTCAAACCAAACTAGCCTTTCCATTTCCTCACATGGTTGTATATTTGTAAATAGGATTTAAATATTCTCAGTGAGCTTTGGTAATGTAATATCGTCTTATTAAAGGATCTGTCACACAGTCCGGCCTCTTCCTAGACTTCTATGTGGCTAGAATTCTGTAGGTGTTTTAGTACTCTTCTGTATGTGTTTAGTGGTCATGGTAGACCCAGCAAATCATGCTGGACACCTCCTCTCTTCAGTTGCCACCTTGTGTTTTCTGCCCCACAGTTGGAAGATCCTGCAATCAGGTGGCAAATGGCTCTCTACAAAGACCTGCCAAACAGGACGGAAGATACCTCAGACCCAGAGAGGACAGTGGAGCGTGTCCTGGATATAGCAAATGTACTTTTTCATCTTGAACAGGTCAGATCTTCGTGTTAATCCCATCGTATTTACCTTAACCATATAAAGTATTTTTAAAAATGTTCATTAATTTTAGCTGTGTTCCTCCAACCCCCATATATGTTTAGAATATTCATTACAATGAGCATATAATTCATTATTTCCAAGATTATAGTTTTAGGAGACATCTGTAGATGGTATATTTCAGGAGATCAGAGCCTTCAATTCTATTATATTTTTTAAACTTTTCTAAAATTCTATAGATTGTTAGTAATATAGACTTTATTTTAAACCTAACAAAATATCACAGTTATACCATATTTCAATTATTTTATTTTTATATCATTTTAATACCTCACATAAAATATGCCTGAGATATTTTGTCTTTTACTGGTTTAATATCTGAAGTGTTTTCTCTTTTGCTTGCTTTACCTTTGCTTTTATACGAGATTATTGAACAATTTCTCTCTGATATAAAGAGCAAATTACATTTATAAAAGAGTAATACAATGACAGTAAAACCTCAAATGAGGAAAATATTTTTGTGTCATTTTTCAGTCATAACCTGTTTTAACTACCAAGTTCTTGTGTGTTTTATTCTCTATTTTGTCTTCTTAGTTCAAGAATTTTCAAAATAGTAATTCTTGTGACACTCTCAGACGATTATATTGTATGTTTATATTATATTAAAAACAGACTGTTGCAAAATACATGTAATCAGGCAATTGTCTGGTTTCCATACACATATCTGAATCTGCTTGTATATTCATTCAATGAAACTTATGCTCTACACACGTAAACATATTCTCTTTTAAACATGACAACTAGTCAATGAGGCAACATTCGAGCTGGAGAGATGGCTCAGCAGTAAAGGTGCTTGGTGTGAAAGCATGAGACCCTGAGGTCAGATCTCCAGCTCCCATGTAAAGGCTGAATATGGTGGCCATTTCTGCAATAACAGCACAGGGATGGGCAGAGGCTGGAGGGTCCTGAGGACTCACTGCTTAGGCAGCCTACCTGGGGCTCTCTGATCTGAAAGTTCACTGAGAGAGCCTATCTGAAATATTAAGGTGGAGAGGGTTAAAAATACTTTACAATGATCTCTGCCCTCTGCTCACAAACATATTGATGTGAGCATCCACTCATGCACATGTATTCAGCACACACAGATAAAATAAATATTAAAAAAATAAGATTGCACCCGTGAGAGAGGCTAGCATAGTTAGCCAGTAGGTCTATGACAGTACCTGGGGGATATGCTTTCTTAAAACTGAATATGAGAAAATAAAATGCCCTGTGTCATCCCAGAAACCTTCCTACCTTTGTGCTGTAGGGATTAAGTTTTGATTTTCTATCTGCTTTAGCCACACTTGCGTATATAACCATAATATTAATATACATGTTGCTTTGATTTTGCTATATATTGTTTGAACATCCATCCCTGACTTGAATGGTTAAATAACATATGGAGATAGTTTAAAGTAACCAGTCCCACTACTTAAATTTTTCCTTGTATAATTCTTTACCAAATTTTGAGGCTAGATGCAAGTTGGATCCTTTTCTGTTCAATTCACAACTGTATCTCAAGAACTCAAGAACTTCACATACATCTATGGATTTTCATCATATTCAGCAGAATGTCGTACTTATCAAAACTATTCTCTTAAAATCTCAGACCCCAAAGTGGAGTTTTATATCGGGATACATGGATCTCATTGGACGACAACTCAGCTCTTGATCCTGTTTTAATCTACACTATCCTCAATAAGAATTTATTCCACCTCCTACTCTCATCAAGAAAACAATTGAAGTGAACATTTGTTAGATCATTACATTGATTTTCTTGAGGACAGAGAGTCAGAGAAATAAGAACTTGTCAGTTAGACAGATCACCCTGTTAAAATGTCTGCAATGGCTCAGTCAGTCTTAATGTTTTCAATAATTATTGTATTCATAGTCCAAGAATTTGTTGCAAAGCATAATATATTTGGCTTTACTTTGGGCTAACATAACATTTTCATTTTTTCCAGAAATCTAAGTATACTGAGTATACTGGCCGGAGATATTTCAGTCTGGGAAGTACAGTGCTCCATTGCCTAGAGAATACTAATTAATTTACAAAACCATACTAGGAATTTATATTCTTTCTAATACTTATGATTAATCTCCTTTTTTCTCTTGAAGTTTCAAGCACCATTATTCAAATAAATAGCCTGTTTGCATAATTTCTTATAACTTTTGAATTCTCATTTGTCTTACCTAACAAAAATAGCTACATATTTTAGTACTTTCCTAATATTAAATCCTTCTATTTACTCCTGGTACTGAGTTCACACAGCCTTGTTGTCTTCTTGTATTAAAGAGGAGTAGGCTTCGCATTGACACTGCTTGTATTTATGATCGCCACACTTACAATACAAGTAGTTTCAGTGAATATGTGAATCAGTGCATTTCTGTATAGGAAACACAACAACACAACCCACAAAGGGGATTAAAGAAACGAAACGAGGACCTGAGTTTGATCATCAGAACCCACATTTTAAAAACTGGGCCTGGCAGAATGTGCTTGTAATTCTAGCACTGGGGAGATAGAGACAGCCAGATCTCTGGGACTCATTGGCCAGCCAAACTTTCCTAATTGGTAAATTCTAGGCCAGTGAGAGACCTTATCTCAAAACATAAACAAACAAAATACGAACAAACAACACACAAGTTGGACGGCAACCAAGGAATGATACTTGAAGTTGCTCACTGGCCTCCATATGCATGCTCACATGTGTGTACATGTACCTGTGTACAAATATACATGCATATATGGGATTAAAAAAACTTAATGGGCTTAATATTTTTAGAATGACACAAAATGATTTTATATATAATGCTTTTCTGTTTCTTTGATTTTAAAGATAACAAGGCTTGGGAGCTACAGACTATTAGAAAATAGGTAATTTTTACTAAGTACCATTTGAAATCATCTAAAATTTAGCTTTGGGTAACTTTGAGGATATAGTTTTAACCAAAATAATTGTTAGGCAATTTGGAATAAATTTAAGAGATGCAGCTGATTAATATCACACTGTTGAGGGTGGATTGAGGCTGTAAGCGTATCTTTATTTGTGCTGTTCTACCTCAGGTGGAACATCCTCAGAGATCAAAGAAGGCCGTATGGCATAAACTACTCTCTAAGCAGAGGAAAAGAGCCGTCGTCGCCTGCTTCCGGATGGCCCCCTTGTACAATCTGCCAAGGTCAGAATTTTTTAAAGTGCTAATTAAAAGAGATTCATTTTCTTCTCTAAATAGTGGGTGACAATGGTAATCTAGCCAACGGATGCACAGTAGAGAGTTATTGGTTCTTGAACTCATCGGTTTGTTTTCCTTGTTTACTTAGAGAACCACAGTTTGTCCTGTCATTTAAAAATAGTGTGTTGAGAAATAGCTGCTCATATAGGGGAAGGACATGTAGTGTGCTTGGAAACATTCTTTCAAGTCCAAAAGCTCAGATTTCAACTTGAGTTTCTGTATTACTCAACATCAGTCAAATTGATTTCTTCACTCTACTATGGTTTTCCCTTCTGGACGGTGGCAGCACTGGCCCATACAGTACAAAGACAGACTGGTGAACATTACAGAGTACTTGTCAGTATGCAGGTCACAGTAGATGCTAGCCATGGCTGCTGTTTGTATAATTGTTCTCATGCAGAGAAAAGATACTCTCCTCACTTTCAGCAATGACAAAATGAACCTAACAGACTCATCACTGTTCTCTTAGGATTAAAACAGCATACTTGTTAATAGAGATATAACTTGGTGCATTCAAGACCGGCTTGATGACCTCTTACAGTTTCCTGGGTATTCTCTCAAAGCATTGGTCTTTCTGCTACTCTTAACTTTCTGCAAGTAGTCATATTCCCTGTGTTGGTTACTTTTCTATTACTGTGATAAAACACCAAGACCAAAGGTAATTTATAGACAAAAGAACACATTGGAAATGGTGTGAATCTAGTCTTCAGATTCTCAAAGCCCAGCTCCAATAGTACATTCCACCAACAAGGTCACACCTCCCCAAACAGCTGTACCAAAGAGAAGCAAGTATTCAAATGCCGGAGACTATGGGGGATATTTCTTATTCAAGTAACCACATCTATGTCTTGTAAACAAGGCTCGCTCACCTGTAACACTTTTTGGAACATCTCTGATCTCCGTGCAAGTCAGCCCTCTTTCTGTATGTGTATACAGCGAGGTTACTTCTGGTTATTACAATGTATTACAGTCTTCAGGGTGCTTGCCTCTCTGATTCCAAAGGTTCCATATAAGTTTATGTTTCTGTTTTCCTAACTTTGAACAGCAACCAGTGCCTTGCCATTCAGTGAATCTCTATCATATTGGAGAAAGGATTAATCTTACAAAGACATCACTTAAACCATTTCAGGAGCATCTTAGCTGAGTGAGGTGTTTCTGAATTTCCCTGAAGGCTGGACATGTCGTCTGTTTAAAAGTCTAAAAATTGTGAGCATGCCGCTGAGGTTCTGAAAGCAACCGAACACATCCTTTGGCTTGCCTTGTCCATGTGCGGGAATTTGCAGTCATTGCTAGTGTTTCCAAAAATGATAGTTCCTCTCCTGTTTTCAAGGCTCTTCTTGAGCCTGTCTTGCCATTATGCTTCATGCTTTCCTAACACACTTCTGTTACTGTTGAATACAGGCTTCCCTCATACAATATCATTCCGTTACTTCAAATATGATGTCTGCTTACTATTCTTTTGTCCTTTCTCGCCTAAATCTTACCTATTTCTCTCGTTAGCATCATGATGAGTTTTATTTTCTCTTCTTGTCTGCACTGATCTCTTTTTGTATTTCATAGGCAAACATTTTTTTTTTGAAATTTATTTTGTGTGTATTTGTGTGTGGAATCTGTGGTTGTGGTGTTGCGCATACATCCAGTAGCCACAGAGGCCGGAAGAGGACATTAGACCCCCTGGGGCTAGAGTTACAGATGGGCATGAACCACCTCCCCTGGGTGTTGGGAACCAAGTTTGAATCCTCTTCAAGAACACAAGTGCACACCACAGAACCATTTTTCAACTTCAGATGGACATATTTTTTAATCAGTGATCTCAGATTTCATCTTCATCCCTAGAGTTGTAGAAAATTCACTCTATAATTCCACTCTAGAATGCCAAAGCCTGTTTGAAATTAATTTGAATATAGGCTAATTTTTCTGTTGACTTACAGTATTTAGCAAGAATCAGAGTAGGAAGTGATAACCACCATTTAACTTACATCTATCTAACGTACTTTCATACTCTCTATTTCACTGTAAGTCTTATAAGATTGAGATGTATATATAATTATTCTTGTTGCATGTATGAGAATTGTGAAAATTGTAAGCTTAGAAATGTTTGATCTGGGACTAAATCCAAAGTCAGTATGTGAACTGAGGAACCTGCCTTTATCTGGCACAAGGAATTGTCTGTGAAGAGAACAATCTGAAATAGGATGTCTATTTTTATTTTATATTTTAGTATACAGATAACCTGGTAATAAAGTACTATTGAATTCTTTTTCAAATATTTAAAATATTTTTTGACATTGTGTTTATCCTTTAGGCATCGGGCTGTCAATCTTTTTCTTCAGGGATATGAAAAGTCTTGGATTGAAACGGAGGAGCATTACTTTGAGGATAAATTGATTGAAGATTTAGCGGTAAGTTTTTCTTAGTGGGGTTATAGCATGAAAGAGGATTGAAAGAAAAGTGTTACCCAGCACATTGGTCTTGGGAAACTTTTTCATTTCAACTGTTGCTGCATTTGATGTTTATGACAACCCCCCCTGTTTTATTTTCCAAAATATATAGCTATCAATATCAAAAATTCAGAATATAAAATGAAAAACATGAATTATTTTATTAACTGTGGTTCAGTTAGTCTCTTAGACTCTTTCTCAAAGCCCTATCCACATTAAAGCCAAGGTGAAAATCTAAAAGAAATTATTCATACCAAGTAAATTAAAGACTAAAAAACTTTGCTGATTGTCAAAGGTAAGCAGGTCAGAGGTGATATCCACAGGTCCTCTCTTACACACATAGGTCAGAAGGTGGCATCCACAGGTCCTCTCTTTCTCTCACACCCACTAGGTCAGAAGGTGACATCCACATGTCCTCTCTTTCTCTCACACCCACTAGGTCAGAAGGTGGCATCCACAGGTCCTCTCTTTCTCTCACACCCACTAGGTCAGAAGGTGACATCCACAGGTCCTCTCTTTCTCTCACACCCACTAGGTCAGAAGGTGATATCCACAGGTCCTCTTTCTCACACCCACTAGGTCAGAAGGTGATATCCACAGGTCCTCTCTTTCTCTCACACCCACTAGGTCAGAAGGTGACATCCACAGGTCCTCTTTCTCACACCCACTAGGTCAGAAGGTGATATCCACAGGTCCTCTTTCTCACACCCACTAGGTCAGAAGGTGATATCCACAGGTCCTCTCTTTCTCTCACACCCACTAGGTCAGAAGGTGATATCCACAGGTCCTCTTTCTCACACCCACTAGGTCAGAAGGTGATATCCACAGGTCCTCTCTTTCTCTCACACCCACTAGGTCAGAAGGTGACATCCACAGGTCCTCTTTCTCACACCCACTAGGTCAGAAGGTGATATCCACAGGTCCTCTCTTTCTCTCATACCCACTAGGTCAGAAGGTGGCATCCACAGGTCCTCTCTTTCTCTCACACCCACTAGGTCAGAAGGTGACAACCATATGAGTCTTCTCACAGATCTGGAAGCCTCACATAATCTCTTCTGTGCCACAGCAATCTGTATCTCTCTTTTCTAACATCAAATGTGGTCCATCTTTCCACTCACGTTTTCTCTCTCTTATTATTCCCCACTAACAAAACTATCTCATCCTATAACCATAGAAGAGCCATCTGTCTGGCTCGGTCAGATAATGAGGTATTTGTCAAGAAATGGAGTGGACACAGAGGAGGAGGAAGTTGGGTTAAGCATGGTACTCAGCAGGTAGAACCTCCATCTGACAGTACCAGGGTGGCCATTCTGATGGGCATTACACCATGGAGGACTGAGGAACTTCAACATCTCTTATAAACTAAGCTACTACTTTAAACCATCTTTCCAAATGAGTTTTTAAAACACAGGTCCCGCAGAAGTCTGTGGAGTTCCTGGAGACATTAAGATTTTTAAGTTAAATGTCTCTTATATTGAAATCACTTTTTAATTTACAAATTGTCAGGAGCTAATAATAAATACAATGCAGTAGTAAAATCCTAACTCTGAGTGCCCTTCCCATCTGTTTCAAAGAGGCAGTGCTGCCCAAATTGATTTCCAGTTCTCTATTTGGCCAAAGACAGGCTTGAACTTCCAGTTCTTCTATCTCCACTCTCATGAGTTGGGATTCTCTGCTGGGGATCCAGCCCAGGTCTTCACGTGCCCTGGGCAAAGACTCTACCAAGAGAGCCCCAGCCCTAACCCTGTTTCTGGTTCTCTAATGAATTTTACTTGCCTTTACAATCAAAGCAACCATAGAATATTGAGGCATCTCATACAATTTTGACTACTAATCACATCAACATTCTTAACCCGGTTAAGAATCTCTTTTAAAATAGAAAGAAAATCATGTGAAATGGGCAAAAATGTCTCTGGTGACACAAAATCCATTAAGTCATTTGGGAAAATCAGAATCAATCAATTCTGCCAGCAACAAAAATGTTTAATAAGTTTTTTCAATGATGAAGATTTATCTAATGTTATTTTTTTAAAGTAAATAAAATGAAAAATATGTACATCCTCAGTCACTAATCCATTTTGTAGTTTTTGTCTATCATTTTTAAGTCAAGAAAATATTTTATATGATAAATATTCTTGTATAGACTTAATTATCATATATAATGTGACAACATTTTATATTTATAAAATTTTATTTTTTACCCTGCCTGAAGCTTAACTCTCCTCTGTCCCAAATATTCTTTCTGTTGGTTTTAAGTCTTGGTGGGAAGAATAGTGTTTTCTTTTTAAATTTTGTGAGTTATTTTTGTTCAGCTGTTTTTCTGATCCACGCGTTAAAATGCTTCTGCTTTAAATCAGTAGTATAGTAATCATTATACTTGTTAGATTTTTATCTGTATTGCATTATATATTATATAGGCACAAAACACAGCACATATCATATGCTGATTCCTGGCGCTTGCTGATCAGTAAAACTAGTCTAATCAGTGAGCTGCAGGTTCAAGAGAGACCCTGTCTCAAAAGCTGAAGCGGATGGCTTCTAAAAAATGCTAACACCTGAGGCTAACATCTGACTTCCACACACACACCCATGCATACATATGTGCATTCACATAGGCACCCCTCCCCCCAAATTATATATTATGCAAAGCAACATCTGCATGCACACAACACAGTCCTTCTTATTGCTCCTGGATTTGGGGGAACACTTACATTTTCTTGCTTTGGTTTTTAGTTATTGAAACAGTCTTGCTGTGTAGCACAGGCTGGCTTTAAATTTGCAATCCCCCTGGTCTTCCTGCCTCTGTTTCTTAAGGGCTGGGGTTGTAGATATAAGCCACTATGCTGGTCTTAAATATTTGTTTTAAATGAGAAATGTTGTATATTTTATATTTATCTGCTTCCCCCTCTCCCCCAGAAACCAGGTGCTGAACCTGCAGAAGAAGACGAAGCCATGAAAAGAGTCGATCCTCTTCACCAGCTCATTCTTCTCTTCAGCCGCACGGCCTTGACGGAGAAATGGTATGGGGGTGGTGGTGGGGGGTTAATAGCAGTCCTAGGAGACACTGATAAAAAAAAACCACATCTAAGTCTTGTTTGTCATTTATTTATGTCTCAGTTACATCCTGTTCTTGTCAAGAGAGGGAGTGATTCACCAGTGTTATCTGTCTGACATAAACCCATAGAACAGCATTCATTCATTTTGGGGGGGGTGGGTCGGGGGAGCTTTAAACCCTACCAGTGAGGAGATGGAAAGATGGTTAGTCAGCAAAATAATTGCCTTGCAATTATGAGGACCTGAGTTCTATTCCATAATTCACATAATAAGTCAGATATGGTGGTGGTGTGTGTATGCAAACCCAACACTAGGGAAGGAGAAACAGCAGGCTGATTCCTGGGGTTAGCTGTCCAGCAAACCTGGACTGCTCAGTGAGTTCCAGGGTTCAGTGAGAGACCCTATCTCAAAAGCCAAAGTGGATGGCTTCTAAGAAGTGATAACAGCTGAGGGTGACCTCTGACCTACACACACACACACACAACACACACACACACACACGTATATGTGTTCGCATATATATATCCCTCTCCCCAAAAGAACTATCAAAAAATTCTGGGATTTCTTATTTATGTATTAGGCTGATTTTATTGATTCTGAATCTTACAAAAGGTTTTTTTTTTTTAACAAGCAGTGTCAAAAATAAAATAACTCATAGCCAACAAAACTCATTGCTGAGAATGCATGGAAACCCTTAGAGTGGCCTTCGGCGTCCTTTTAGAGGGTATCTCCCACTTCAGTGAGGCTTAGGAAGCCATTAAGTACTGGGTGAGGCCTTTGGTAGCATCTCTCAGATCTGGTTTAGGGATTTTGCCCACCTTTCTTGTCTTCTCTCTTGGTTCTACAAATGCACCGAAGCTTCAGAGAGCAAACTCAACAAATTCCATCCCAGAAGCTCCAGGGAAGATGCCATGGCTTCGTCCTCCTACTGGGGGCACTCAAGGGTATTGGCTCTGTGGGAGGGACATCCTCAAGGTTGTAGAACCTTATTTCCCACCCCAGGTCTTAACCTTTCTCTTCAGACCCTGGGAGATCATTTAATTATCAATACACATCTACATGAGTCTTCTCACAGATCCAAAAGCACCAAGTGATCTCTTTGTGTGCCTCAGCAATCTATATCTCTCTTTCTTAACATTGAATGTGGTCCATCCTTTCACTCACGTTTTCTCTCTCTTATTATTCCCCACTAACAAAACCATCTCATCTTATAAGCATAGAACAACTGTCTGTCTGGCCTGGTCAGGTAATGAGGTCGTTCTCATATGTGAAGTTGGGACCTACTATGATATGTTTATAAATGTTGGTCACTCTTTGATAGAAACTTGATTGTTCACGCAGTAATAATTTCCATACTTCCATAGAAATAGGATAGTGAACATATTTAGTCCTGCTTTGGATTTTGAAAGTCATCATTCTTCTGGCCATCTTATTATTTTTAACTATGACATTTTAGCTTGCCGAGTCTTTCCTTAAATGTCAATATCACCGTGCTGTCAGAAGCTCTGTGCCACCTCAGTTTGCTTTTGCTTCCTTTTTCTTCCCATTTTGTAGTTTGAAGAAAGTTAGTCATTCCATTTGTGTGCATTTGCATGTATGTCATAGGCCAGCTTTGTTCTCAAACTTGAAGGACTCTGCTATACAGTTGGGGGTGGGGGTTGAAATCTGCTGAAGCTATTGACAGCTTTTGCTTTCTGATTGTAAAATGGTTTGTTTTTGAATGCTACTATTACCTAAGTTTTGTGTTCATTTTATTGTAAGAAAAGAATATGTGTTGAGAAGCAGCAGTTCCTTTATATGGGTATGTTTTTCTACATATGACGAGCCTCCTACTTAATTATTGATCTTTCCCCCCTTGTTTTCATAGCAAACTGGAGGAAGATTTTCTATATATGGCATATGCAGATATTATGGCAAAGGTAAATATAAATCTTGATTTTAATATTTAATAAAACTGAACTAGTTTTACTTATTAGATGGTAAGAATATACATAAAAGATACTGTTAAATCTTATAAACATGAAGTACATAGATCCCCAACTTTGCACTGCTTTCAGAAATTTCTGCTCTGGCTTCCTGGATCGCTCAAGATCATTTTCTGTTTTGCACTTTATGAGTGGGGAATTTGCTAGGTTCCCATATGTTCTTTCATTTAGCTCACACTCATGAGACATCAAGGTCCTGGAGATAACAAGATGAAAAGTGTTTACATTATGTTTTGGGGGAGCTTAACTTCTGACGGGCAACAGGAGTCAAATGAGGGGCTAGAGAGATGGCTCAGCAGTTAAGCTCACTTGTGATTCTTCCAGAGGTCCTGAGTTCAGACCCCAGTCCCCTCATTCTACCAGGCAGCTCGCAACCACCTGTAACTCAAGTGCCAGAGGATCCAGCACCCACTTCTGCCTTCTGTGGCTCCTGCATGCACATATGCACATATATTTGTACATGCACATACATATAAATAAAAGATAAAGCAAGTCTTTTAAAAGTTGCATCAGTTATATTAACACTGCTAATTAGGGCTGAGAGATGGCTCTCTGGTTAAGAGCACTTGCTGCTCTTGCTGAAGTCTGGAGTTCAGTTCTCAGCACCCACTCAGGTGGTTCACAAGAGCCCGTAACTCCAGTTTCAGGTTATCCAACACCCTCTTCTGGCCTCCAGTGGTATCTGCATGCACATGTTATACACACATGTAGATGCACACTCATACATATAAACAGAAATTTAAAACCTGGTAATTAAATGGTAGAGGAACTATTGAGGGTATTGTGGATAAGTTACTTAGGCGGTGGTGAGACTTCTTGGGAGTACTTAACTGTGGAAGGGCCAGTACTAAATAGGATAGCAGTATTTGCTGCTATTTCATTTGCCTTGCTTGGCAAGAATAGATACATATACAAAATGGGAGTCCCATTTCTTTGGAGATTTCAACCTTGGGTACCATGCTGACAAGAGAGCCGCAGAGTAATCAAGGTGTTGATTGAAGAGGAAAAAGGACATATCACAATCCTAGACATGTTAGGGATAACCTCTCATGTGGAGGTGTATTATAGTTTGATAAGAAAAGTAGATACTTATATTAATCTGTATTATTCCCTTAAGAACCCATATGCTCTTTCTTATGGTCAATATTAAAAAAGAACAAACATTAGATAGAAGTAACTTACCAAGTCATACTAGCTACTGACTGACAGCCTCAGGATGTAATTGAGCACTCTGCCTCCTGAGCTCATGCCTCCACCTTCCTTCCCTCCTCCCTTTGAGTTCTATTCCTAGTCACTATCTTCTCCTCTGCCTTCTCAAAGTCTGAGAACTGAGAATTAGCTAAGGATATTCTGGAGGCCCAGTAGATCAAGTTGTGTATGTTTTATGTGTTATCTTGTTAAAAAATGTACTGCTTCCTTCATTGGATGAAGTATGATACAAATGAACTTAAAGGGATTAGAAGAATCTTGCTAATGCAATGCATTACTCCAATCAATGCATTACTGCTTTGTGTTAATTTAAAGAAGATCAGCTGTGTGCATCTGTGTTAATTAATACATGTAATGGTAGGCTACAGAAGTAAGGGTGGTTCCCTGCACTGAAGGCTTGCACTTGGGTTTGAATGAGTCAAGTGCACAGACAGGTAGTTTGTTAAGTGTAAGATCCTTCATATGAACCACATAAACACCTCTGCTGCAGATGAAATTGGCCATCTGTTCTTTGAACTTTGCAATAGGCAAATCTCATAAATATAGTTTTGTTTTAGCTCGCCTATTCACTGATGGTGTTGTCTATGTTTTGTATCTACTAGTTTCCATAGTGCTTCAATATTTCGAGAAACATTGACACACATCACTTGGAGTTTCTGTGAAACAAACATCTTGCATTTTTCTCCCTCATCATAGTCTCCTCTACTTTTTTTCTCTCTCAAATCAGAGTTGTCACGATGAGGAAGACGATGACGGTGAAGAAGAAGTGAAGAGCTTTGAAGTAAGATGGATCTTTCTAGAATTGCCTTTTCTCCATTTGGAGACATTGTTTCATGGCTTATAACGGACTTTTATGTTTCTTGCTTCATGGCTTATTGCAGCTTATTGTATCTAGGAACTGCATGTCAGAGCTGGATGGACAGACCTGAGTCCTAATGTTTGCTAAGATAAGAGCAAGGAGCACAGAGCAGTTGAATACTACAGTGAAGCCCATATGTCCAGAATGAGTGCACCTGGCAGCCCACAGAGATAAGACCACTTCAAATTACTCGCATCTCAGGGATGCTGTGGTCTGTAATTGCCAATAGACACATGAGGAAAATACCTATTGAAGAGCAACATGGCATCAAGTTTTCAATGATTCCATTGGTTTTGGATATTGTCATTCCTGAATCAATTGGCCTCCTCCTGACTTCTGCCCAATTAGGTCACTCATTCGGTACACATATGTAAGTGGTTGCCATGGTGCAGTTTGCTTGCATGAAGTAGAGGCCGCATCGTTTCTAGGATAGATTCCATTTCATGATTATTTTCTCAATCATTCTCAACCTTTAAATACTGCCTATTGTTTGAACTACTGCTTAATGTTACTTAACATTAAAGGAAGTTCATTTCATTCCCCACTTTGCTTATAGTGTACTTTTGCTTCCTTAGGAGACTAGCTAGCTGTTGTTATCTACCAATTTCTGATTTACTGTATCTTTTTAAGAAAGAGAAATAAAGTAGAAGAAAATGGAGAGTAGGTTTTTCCTATTAGTTATATATATATGGACTTTGAGCTAGAAGTCTGGAAAAATATGAGTAGCCAGCAATGAGTCCTTAATTCACGGTGGAAACGCAACATATAAAACCAAGGAATGAACTTAGACTATTCCATGACACTTCCAGAAATAATCATTGTGGCCATCTCTGCAGCATTGATGTCAGTGTATTAAAAGCAAACAACTAAACAAAAGAGCAACCTAATTTGAAAATGACCCATGACTATTGCTGGCTGAGCAAAATGCCCTACGTTTAATTTCCTATACAATCCTTGCTAAAATAAGCGAGTTCTAGTCTTAAGTCCACCCTTGCTGTAAGGGGCAGGTAACGTAGAACAGCCCTGAGCAGCAAATGACACTGTTTTCCTTTGCGGATTATCCGTTGTCTCCAGAGCAGCTGTTCATTGCTATTTTGCTTCTTGTCCTCATCCTTCCTTAAGGTCACAGGATCCCAACGCAGCAAGGTAAAGACATGTGTATGTGTGTATCTGTCTGGGTCTGAGTTTCAGTTGCTTGTGGCATTTACCTGTATTGGACCCAAAGTCTTGGACTCTTTTGTAAGAAAAGATCTTCAGAATCATTCTGAGAGTTTGTAGTGCTTAGTAGCCCTCCCTTGGTTTATTCTTCTTGCCATTTAAATGACTCGTGATTTGAAATTGTGTCCTCTGTGCTAACTCTGAGCTACATACGGTGCTGGATGAGTTTGGCCATCTAGTGGATAAACTTATAACTGGAGACTCTCCTGTACAGAAAGGGCCTGGGCCTCATCACTTTGAACATTTATGATATCTGTTTCCTTATATAAAGCAGACATGGTCAGCGGTATTACTGGCGAAGTTAGTGAGGTTGGCGGTTTCTTTTCTTTTTTTTTTTTGTTGGTCCTTTAATTGGTACCTGGGTATAGGTATCATAATTTTAACATTGATTTTTGGCACTTCATTAAAAGAAAAGGACTCTAGATGACTCTTTCTGCCTCTTGGCATTATAAATATTTCATCTGGAAATTCTGCAAATAGGAGACATTTTGACCTAGAATTGCAGGATGTTTTTACTTTGTATGTTTTCTGTGAAGTTTGAATTTTATTTCCTTGAGGACATTTTTATAGGAAAGTTGATCATAAATATCCCGGGGAAGCAATGCTCTTAATGGCTTTATTTTTTATTTTATTTTTTTTTTGTGTGTGTGACTGGTATGAAGCCTCTATTTACAAGAAACAAATTGCAATGCTTTAGCTGACTGGAATATATTGTTCCTATTACACATCAGGATCATTGTAATTCTAAAAATCCAAGTGGATGAAAATATCAGCTCTAGTCTCATAGACAACATAGTGCATGGCATATAATGGACATCACACTTAAAAACAAAGTAAAATTCCATAAGAGATAGCAGTGACTCCAATAATAACTTCTTACATTTTGATTTTCACTTTAGGTAGAGCGCCTCTGAATTGTTAAATGATAGAAATATGAGGGAACCTTCGAACGTTACCCAAACACTTGGTTTTCTGGGTAACACAGGTTTCATGACTGAGAGTCCACTGATAGCTGCAGCAGGAGGAGTGGATAGGATGGAGCAGGATGAGGAGTATCTAGTCAAACAAATTATTTGGAGGACCAAATACAGTTTTAGGGAAATCTAAAAAAAATGAAATAGATTTCCAAGTTCAAAGCTAGAGGATTTGGGGTTGGTCCTGGGAAGGGCTAGCCTGACAGATGTGGTGTTCAGAGTGTAGGATGTGGGTCAAGACAGGGAAAAGAATCAGCCACAGCACAGAGCTGGGGCAGAGGGAAAGGAAGGATGCCTTCAGTGCTAGAGGGATGGTCAAGTTCATCTGACAGTGGAACCTGATTGTTAATCCCCAAGTAGGAGAAGTGGACCAGCAGCTTTGACCAGCCCAGCCCTAGACAGAAGTTGCTGTGCATTCATAAGTAAAATAGTAACCCATGTTTGGGGATTTTCACTTCCATACTGGTAGTTTTATGGTTTCTGTGTGATTTGGGAGATTTATGCCTACTTCAGTAACATGCTGCTCTTTGAAAAATGCATGCTATATGCGTAAGTGCTATTACATTTTCTCAGAGTTTAAAAATAGGTTGTATGTAATTCTTCACCTATGAAAACCATTTACTCTGAGGTTGGCTGTGTGAGGCTACAAAAATGGGCGAAAGTTTAAACACACAAATGACTGATTACTTTCCTTATCCATTTAGTGATCCATCAGATTGTTTATGTGGAGATGCCCAGTTGGTTGACAGAATTTCTGTGTAATCTAATTTGTGGAATTTTTCTTGTAAGTCAAAATGACTGAAGTATTATTTGGCAGTTTCAATAACTCATAGAATAAATTATGTTACATAAGCTTGGAAAGAGCAAAAAGTATGTGGGATTGGAATTTTATCCCAGTCCCTGGTGGCTTGTTAAAACTGAACATAGTTTCTACTCAAGTTCTTTGTGACATAGTTAGCAAAGGCATCAAAAAGAGTATAGCTATGCCTTAAGAAATGTGGTATTATAAGAAAATTTCCCGGGTTGGAGAGATGGCTCAGAGGTTAAAGCACTGGCTGCTCTTCCAGAGGTCCTGAGTTCAATTCCCAACAACCACATGGTGGCTCACAACCATTTGTAATGAGATCTGGTGCCCTCTTCTGGCCTGCAGGCATTCATGCAAGCAGGCATTGTATACATAATAAATAAATAAATCTTTAAAAAAGAGAAAAAATAAAATTTCCCAGTGGCTAATACAAGAAAAATTTTAAAAAATCACAGAAAATAGCAAATGGGGACCAAAGTGCCAACTAGTTTTCTTCTCTGTGCATCACCTGTGTGTTTTATTGGTGTGGTCCTGCTGAAGCTAATCTGATTTAACAATCAAGTTTAACTTACCAGTTTCCCGCTTCTTCTGTAATATAATACAAAACTGTTGGCTTTGCCCACTTAATACCACAATAGTAGAAACCTTAATTATTCTTTTTTAGATCTGTAAGTACTTCAATATTAAAATAATAAAAAAGACAATTAAATGTCAGAAAGTGGCCAGCATTAATTAAAAAGGGAGAAAGTATTGTTTCAGGTACTCAGCAAGTCAACTGTTATAGCTGAATGCTTTATTGACCTTTTCAGATTTACCACACTGCATGGAAACATTATTCAGATGGCTGGTGATATGACTTTAAGATAATGTGGGCTTGAGAGCCAGCACTCACTGGTTAAGAGAGCATACTGCTCCTCATACCGCAGAGGACCCCAGTTAGGTTCCCAGCCATGCACATAGGGCAGTTCACGACCACTTGTAGCTTCAGCCCCTGAGTATC
The DNA here is from genome assembly GCF_037038515.1 of Microtus pennsylvanicus. Lineage (NCBI taxonomy): Eukaryota > Metazoa > Chordata > Mammalia > Rodentia > Cricetidae > Microtus > Microtus pennsylvanicus. The sequence continues at coordinate 114,793,888 of NC_134582.1, forward strand.
TGAGCCCCCTCTTCTGTTCTCCACGAGCAGATCCATCATGTGCTCATGATTAAATAAAGTCTTCATTTGAAAAGATGATTCACTGAGCACCGTTCTGTGGAAATACAGTTTCATAACCCACAGGAAATCTGAGTTGGTGAGGGCGGAGTGGTAACTGAGGAGGGTAGAACACGGACATTTCTTCTGGCTGCTTTTCTCATGTTCCAAGTAGGTTCCACCCCCTTCTATTCCTTCCTGAGTTCCAATTCAAATATAATCAAATATCTCTGAGGTCTGATTTTTTTTTTGCACTTTAGATTCAGTACAATTTTTTGAGTCTTACTATTAAAATTCCCTGTGGCTGAGCTGGCATTCTGGTAAGGGTTTAGAAGTTTTGTGTGCTTTTCGCTGGATGTACGTCAGAAGTAGCTAAAGATATGCCTTTTGTGATGCCGTGTCCATACCAGTACTCTTATCATGGTTAAAAACATGACACAAAGGATGGAGGAATCAGTTGAGAGTCAAACTGTCGAATGGGATAATAGATAGCATTTCCCAATGATAGCATAACATATGCTAGGACCCAATGAAGACCTAATTTTGAAGAACTCCATGTTTTCTTAGTTTTGAAAAACTAAATTGGATATAAGATATTCTTCCCCAAGTAACTACATAATTTGAACCCTGAGTAGGTTTATTTAGCCGTAAGAACCTAAGAGTTAGACACAGAATTATGGTTTTAAAATGTCGATCTAGCAATTCCTTTATCAAGAAGATTAGAAATCTTGGACTCTTACCATGGAAGTCTCACACTTCTGGAATACAGACTAAAGCATCACTAATGAACCCTAGATGACCAAGGGCTGAGGAGTTTGATGGAACAATGATGCAGTCTGCCAATGTCATTTATCAACCTGGTGATCCCATACATTGTGTTGCTAGCCTGAGTTTCCTAGTGAACAAAAAGCACAAGCTTGTGTGCTAACATGTCATTTGGTTTGGGAGTATCACAGGTCCAGGGAAGTAAGAGTTAGAGAAAATGAGAAATGATAGAGGGAAGAAAAGAAATACAAGAAGTAACCATAGCGACTGAACAGTACCATTGCTGTCTAGTGGTGGGATGCTCCAAAGAGGCTATGTGCAGATGGGTCAGTGGCTCCTGCAGGATGGGAAAAACGATGAGTATTTTCAATGTTTCTTTGGTAAGAGCAGTTTATTTTTCTATGCCTCCTGGTATTTACTGGTTCTTCCAGCCAACCACCAGGAAGCCATATTAGCCCTAGGTTGTCCAGAGCCCAGCACTGAAACCTGACTGTCTCTGTCATGCAGGGGTTTCCTTGGTGTGTGCTTGTAGTGGTAGCATCCAGATTTTATAATCACAGTCACATCTAGAGCCTTCAGGGCTCAGAACCAAGCTCAAGGTTTTGAGAGAGGAGTTTTTAGGAGGATGTAGGACGCTAACCTCATATGAGGAAGCTCCTGGGAAGCATGGTCATTTATATTATGTATAACACATCTGTATGAATATGGAGCACTTATACCCTGTGTAGAGGCCATCTACTTAAAGTTAGAATGGCCTGTTTTAGTAATTTGACTTCATGTCTAAGCTTTTAAAAAATAATCTTGGATAAAGGTTTTCCTTGACCGAGTTTGTAGAGTAAATAAGAAAGAACAGACTCAATGAGAGCATAGACACTTGGATGAAACACCTGTGTTTGAATCCCAACTACACTAACTACATGTGTGAGCTGATGCCTCCACTTCCCTGTCTACAAAATGGGACAAATTACAGGTATTATTGTACACAGGCATTTTAGGCATTAAATTAATCACTATATATAAGGCTCTCCAAACGCTGCCTATCATATGGCTATCTCTGTAAGGATTTGGTGTTATTGTTGTATTTTATCGATTTTCCTTTCTCTAAAGAAAATCACAGAAGTTCATGGAGAGACCTTTCACGGCCAAGTGGGCCCAGAGCTGGCTATACAGTGCCAGATACCTGAGTGCACCCCTGGGTGCTAGGTGGTCTTCAGCCGGTCACTGCCTGCTCTGAGTCTCACTTCTTAGAATGGAGACCCTTGCTCTGGAAATCTGAGGGTTATATCTATTTTTTCTGAGTTTTCTGTTTGTACATACATGTTCTTCTTATTTATGAGGACAGTTTCACAATTGCTCAAGGCAGCAGCAAATTTTGATTATTCTTTATCTGAGTACTTAGAGAAGATTAAGGAGAAAATAAATTTCTCTTGGTATGAATAAAAATATCTCACAGTAAAATATTGCATAGAAAATTTAATACTTAGCTTTAGTATATACATATGTACATTGAATTTCATCATATGATGCTTAACATATCATGTAGCTGTATGTAGTACAGTAAGACAGAGAGGTAAAGTATTGCATACCACAGAGGAAAAAATTCCAGCAATAAATTCAATCCACAAACCAAACCCATGCAGTATCTTGCCAGTGTGCTGTGACTATCAGCACATTGGTTCTAAGCTTTCTAGGAGCCAACTTGAAATTTCAATACTTGTTAATTAGATCAATAAACAGAAAGTCTTCTTTAAATAGAAACAGAATTTGTTTAAATTCAATGATACAGTGGAATCTATTCCCTGGGGACAAGTTGTGATATAAGGAAAAATGTCCTCAGCAATTCTGTCAAGGTAATTAAGGTTGTGTGTGCCACCTGAGGATAGATTCCATGCAAGGATGGAAGGAATATGTACATCCCTAAGGTAACCTGTAGAAAATTCCTTCTTAAAGCTAAAGGGATACCCTCAGTTAGGAACTCGGAGCTGTATTGAGAACAGCCATTTGTCCAGAATTAGTCTGTTTTAGAATTAAGAGCCATAGCTGAGAACTGAGAACCATGAAAATCCTAGTTATAGAGTTGTGATCTCTAAAATAATCAAAATGATGAGTCAATGCTGAAAGTATTTGAACTCCCTATTTCCCACAAATTGATATGGCATCCCATATTTTTTTCTCATGGTTCTGACAAGAGCAACTTGTGGAAGGAAGGGTTTGTTTTGTCTCACAGTTGAAGAGCAGAGTCTGTCATGAATGGTCAGGCTTGGCAGCATATGCACTCAGGAAGCCAAAAGAGGCAAAAGTTGGTGCTCATCTCATTTGCTTCTTGTTATTCAATTTGAGCCCCCACCTTTGGATGATGCTCTCTACATTCAGGGTGTACCTTCCCTCCTCAGTTAAACCCTTTGGTACACTTCCCATAGATCTAACCATGGCTTTATATTCTTAGTGGTCAACATTTTCTCCTTTTGTCACACTTAGTCTGTATGGTATTTTCTTTCTCTATTCAAGAAATTTTAAACAAAAGCAAGTAGGAAATAAATGTAGCTTTAAGTCAGTTTTATGCTCAAGATAAGGTATGTTGGCATTAAGTTATTATCATTTTAGTCTTGACTCTGGAATCATTCTTCCATAGTTTTTTTGTTTTATTTTGGTTTTTTTTTTTCAAGACAGGGTTTCTCTGTGTAACTTTGGAGCCTGTCCTGGAACTCGCTCTGTAGACCAGGCTGGCCTCGAACACACAGAGTTACACCTGCCTCTGCCTCCCGAGTGCTGGGATGAAAAGTGAGCACCACCACCACCCTGCCTCTTCGGCCCATGAATGAATCTTTTTTTGTGGTGGAGAATAAATTCTACTGGATAGACCTGCTAGGAACTGTTTCAACCGAGTTGGTTGTATTGCTTAACATATCTGTTCTAAATCGGTTCTAAAATTGCTGAATCAAGAGGGAACATTATTCGCCCCCAAATCCCAGTGGAAATGATATTGGAAGAAGTGAGCAGTGAAGTCACTGTGTCATAAATCTACCCTCAGAGCTTCTGACATACAGGCCAGAGCATCACTTTTGACTCAGTGTTTGTCTTGTCCCACTGTGTTAGTGAGGCTTTAACTTAACCTTTTATTTCAGCAAAATATGCTTTGAATTAAAACATACACTTTTTCTTTTTTGTTTTCATTAAATAGATGTGCGCCCATCGAGCCATAGAAATTGCATCCATCCCATAGAGAAGTAGGATTCTGTGAAATTGTTGCAGTGTTTGAAAGTTCAGGCATAAAGAGAATGAAAGGTAGAGAATATCAAATGGACTAAAATATCCCATCTGATAATTACGATTTATTTACATTAATGCAGTGTTGAATTCCCATCTGGCTTCATGCTGAAAGTAACTATGTTTCCACAGTGCCATACTCGCTAATCATTCCAACTAGAAGGGATCACTTGCAATATTTCAAGTTATGATCACACCTACATGGGACCCTGGTGTCACACTATCTAATCCTGTCTGATATTCATTCGAATTTTCTTGAACACTTCCAAATTCCTATATATCATGTATAATATGCTAGGTATTTGCTGTTTTGTGGTTACAAGAGGCTTCCATTCTCATATAAACACTACAAACTTTTTGTTAAGAATTTGGAAAGCATGTATCATTAAGTAAAGCTATATTCTTCTAAGTGGTTTTTTGTTTTTGAATAAAGCAGAAGTCAGCTCTATAAAAAGGCCAAGCTAAGGCTGGAAAACAACACAATGAGCTGCAGAATAGAACAAGACTCTCTTGTGGTGGTTTTCTTTAATTTATTTTGGCTTGTTTGCATTATAAACCAAGGCATCTCTCTGCTCTTCAATCCTTTTGTCTTCATCACCTGCTTTGTCCAACTGATCTTTAGCTTCCATCGTTCCATTCAGTTGTTAGTAATCGTGATACATTCCACCTCACCTTGTATTTTAAGATGCAAAAAACCCAAAATCAATCAATCAAACAAACAAACAGATAAACAAAAAGAAGATACCAAAGGATAATCTGCAGCTGGAACACTATTAAGTGAAGAGAGGTTTTCTCAAGAAGAATTCAGTTTCTGGAAAGTTCTTTTTGCTTATATTATAGCAACTATCTCATCCTATTTAAAGAGGAATACATGAAGACCTTATCGGAATCCTGGAAATATGAAGAAGACAATCAACTCAGCTGAGTTCTTTGTTTGGATTTCTAGGCTGCAGATTGGTAGGCAGCAGCCTCCGCTGCCCCCATATCAAGGCCACTGAGAAAACTCTTTTTAAGCAGTCTGGTTTTCCTTGCTGTCTTCAGGTTAAAATACCCTCTCCTCTCCATCTTTGGAGATGTGCTGTTCTCCCCGACAAGGATCAAGGAACAGTTGAAGTTCATTATTATTTCAATTCTCAGCTAAGGGAAACCATTGAAGAACTGTGTGAGAGTCTTTATTTCTTCAGAAGGTTTTATTTTCCCACCAGCGGGGGAGCTTGAGGGTCTCTTAAAGAAGAGGAGTCACACTGTCACGAACTGCCATTGCACAAGAAGGAAATGTCCCTGAAATCAACCCCAATGGATCTTGAAAAAAACACAGTTTGGTTAGAATAGCAGAAAGCTGATAATTTGGGGTAACTTTTGGCAATGAGAATGTCTTGTCTCAAGTAGCAGGCAGGCTCTGGTGCTGCTTTTGTTCTTCCGTCCTTTGTAACTGGGACTGACGAAAGATGAAATTGCAGTGGTGTGTCTGTAAGAGCCTTAGGGAAGTAATTCTGATCTGTGAGGGGTAGAGAACCTAAGATTCTGTGTCCCCAAGTAAGAGAGTTCTCAGAAGCCTGCCTCAAATGCTGGACATGATGGAGCACACCTGAAATCCACAGCCTTTGTAAGTTGAGGCAGGAGGATCTCAAGTTCCAGGGCAGACTGTGCTGCTATATGTCAGAATACTGTCAGGAAGGAAGGGAGGAAGGAAGGAAGGAAGGAAGGAAGGAAGGAAGGAAGGAAGGAAGGAGGGAGGGAGGGAGGGAGGGAGGGAGGGAGGGAGGGAGGGAGAGAGAAAGAAAGAAAGAAAGAAAGAAAGAAAGAAAGAAAGAAAGAAAGAAAGAAAGAAAGAAGGGGGTGCAAGGAAGCAAAGAGAGAGAAAGGAAAGGGAGGAAAAGTAAAAATAAAACCAATTTTTTTCAAATTTGCACTTTGCTTAGGAAGCTCACATGCAGTCAGTTTGAAGGGAAAACATCATTTTCCCCCATGTAATCCTTAGTTTTCTAGATTTTGTTTATTTTATGGCATGATAAAATATGATAGAACTGGATGCAATTCTCAAGGACAATGTACCAAGAAAAAAAACACATAATCCCACATGGACCTGGAGAAAGAGAGCCCCCAGCTCAGTGGAACCAAGAGAAAATTTGCAACCTTTCTTCATGAAGCAGAATGGCTTTTGTTTGTTGTTGGTGATGGTTGGTTTTGTTTATGTGCTTGTTTTGCTTCTTTGTCAGTATTTCTCAGTTGCCCAGTGTTTTTATTATTATTATTGCCCAGAAATATTTATTAGTGTTGAAATTTAGTTGTCAGATATGAAAAATGAGAATGTTCTTTGTCTAAGGGGTATGTTTTTAAAAGAAGGTGACTTGCTGTCTTGTCAACTACCTTGGTTTCCCTGAGCTTGAGATTCCAGTGTGATTTCCATGATAAAGAACACAGAGGGAGCTTGACTTTTCCGCAAGGTGTCAGAGCAGGCCTCTGAGTCAGTCTACCCACTCTGGGAGCGTGGGCAGCACATGGTTGTTTTTATTTTTGTTGGTTCTTGTCTCACTGTCTTTCCTCTCTTTTCCTGGCCTTCTGAGGGTTGTCTTTGTATTTTTGGTAGAAGGATGGTTTTTTCCCTGACCTGTTTGGCTAGTGATGATGGTAGGGGACAGTTCCGCAGAGGGATTGTTTCTTGCCACTGTCTTCCGAGAGTCTCTTTGGAGGTGGAGTTGGTTGGACTTCCGGAAGGTGGTGCCAGGTGGACAGATGGGCAGTAGAAGATTCTTGGGTCCAACAGGAAGAAGCAAACATTGATCACGAGTTTTAAACCACGACTGAAGAGCAGACAAAAGGGTCTTTTTCGTTTTTTTTTTCTGTTTTTTCAAGCCCGTGTTTGTAATGACAGTATGGTTTTTGTGTGTCTGTGTGGTTTCGTTTCTGTTCCGTTTTTGATTTCTCAGGAAGAGGTTTAAACATGAAGGCAACCCTTTTAGGCGTTAGCATGGCTACAGACGAAGCTCAGCGGCCTCCTTTATTTTTCTTTCTCTGCTTCCATTTAGGCCTATCACATAATTTAAGAAAAAAAATTATCACAGGAGCTCTTAACTAAAGTATGGAAAAAAACCAACAAAAACACCTGATCAATTTTGTTTTTGCAGCACGATATTATCAAAGATTTAAGAAACAAATTTGCCAGCCTCGGCGAGAACTCTCTGGTAACAGCATAAATGTCTGTGTTGGTTGCTTTTGATTTGAAGGTTTCTTTTCTTTCTCTTTCTTTTTTTTTTCATTTGTTTGAGCCCATTTCTCCCTTGCCCCCCTCCTTTTAGTTCACTTTATTTCTCATACTCTGTAATGAGCAAGCCTTCATTTTTTAAACCTCTTCCATCTTTCAATGTCTATTTTCCGTACTTTGGATGGAAAGTTGACGGCCGCACCGTTGTCATCCTGGCTACTGCTGCGGCGCCTACTGCCCTAGGTCACGTATGTTTTTGGCCGTTGTGTTAACGGACATGATACTAATTGAGCGTTTCATGTCCCATTGACTAAGCTTCTCTACCACGCCATTTGATGGACGCGCTGTCACAGGGCTCTATGCAACTTGCCTTCTGCAACTTATACTGCTTAGTTCCGTCTCAATTCTCCAGCGAACTGGATTGCTCAAGTGAATGATCATACCAGCCTTGAACTTGCTGTGCCTTTATATTTTCCTTTTGATCTCCTTCTTTATGTTCGCAGTGGTAGCTTAAGTGGAAAAGAACAAACGCCAGTCATTGCTCTAGCGGCACCATGCAGTCTCTTTTTGTTACCTCCTGAGAATACAAAATATAAAGGCACATTGCTTCTCTTATTCTTTGGGGGGCAGTCGGGGTGATCTGTGTCATAAATCCACAACTCAGTTGAAGCCTACCTTTTTTATCCATATCAGCTTTCAATTTTGCTTAAACCTCAAGACGTCTAAGTTAATGTTCTTTTTGTTTTTGTTTTTCTGTGATTCACTGGTAACTTGCAACTCGAGCCATTTGCTGAGCAGTATCAAGTTATGGCCATGATATAGGAGATTGCCAAAAATCCATGACCAACTCTGTGCACAGATGTATCAATCGGAACGTGCAAGTTTCAAAGATGAAGCGTGAAACAGGCTTTGGACTGATCAACCAATTAAAATTGAGAAAAAAATGCATCCTGATAAACCAATATTAAAAGTATATCTGGAAAAAATATCAAGGGAAAAAACAAATAAAACAAAACCATGAGTTGAATATGTGCCTATCTGTTTGATAACGTTGGTGTTGAAATGGTCCATAATGTTGTCATAGAGCCCATACATGAAGAGATACCTAGAAATGTGGTCTGTAGAGAGCTGCTGTGATGTCTGATAGCTACTACATAAATGGTTGGGATTTGTGTTCAGGAAAAAGAAATGGAGAAGCAGAAACTTCTCTACCAGCAAGCCAGACTGCATGACCGTGGGGCAGCAGAGATGGTACTTCAGACCATCAGTGCCAGCAAAGGTAAGGTTTGCTTCTGTCCCCCAGGGGCGCCATTCAGCACCAGCAAAGATGCGGTTTATTCATGTCCTCTAAGGAGCACCACTCAGCCAGGAAGAGTGAGGTTCATTCCTGCCCACCAGATGGAGACTACATTTTCTAAATGCTGTACCAAACACAAAGTCTGTGTTCTAAGAAAACTTTATTTATATTGCAGATAGAGGCTATACTTGGTCCTTGAGCCATAATCTACTGAATTTTGGTATAAATATCTAGACATTTTAAATGAATCTTTTAAAACTAAAAGATTGTCCACTTCATTAACCAGTCATTTCAAGATTATTTCCCCACGTTAGTAACATCTTTGTGAAAACATTTTTAAATGTTCTAAATATTACTAAGAAGTTGCAAAATTAGATTACAGAATAAAATTAACCAGATACAATATACAACTCAATGAATGAACTTCTGTATAGTTATAATATCCACTTGGAAGAGAAGTATGGAGCTTCCCACTTTTATACTTTCAGTACCAGATATATTTTATGCACTTACCTACTATCAAAATATAAAATAATCCATAGTGGAGTTAATCAGTTTCAAATCTTTTTTCACGGCGCATGAGCGTGCAGAGCTTAGAGTGTAAGCTGTTAAGTGAGATCGTACGATCTTAGAAAAAACCAACATGCTCCCTCTTATACAGCATCCAGCCAATCTTATAGATTTTAGTGTGTATTTTATATATAAAGAAATGTGTGTGTGCTCACAGTGTAACGTGTAGAGAGGAGACAAGGCTAACTAGTAAATGAGGAGGGAGGACTGAATGCAGTAATGGATGTGAGCAAAACGCTTTTAGTGTTACATGTACTCAAACAGAGAAGGAAATGTGAAAACGCTGGAAAAGGCTGGGTTTTTTAAGTCATGTGTGTGTTATTAAACCCTGTTGCCCCAAGTAGAGGTGAATTATATAAAGATAAAATACAACCAATAATAGACAACTAGTTTTTTGTCATTATCCAATTAACTTAAAACTGAAAATATGCTTAATGGCAAAAGTTAAAATGTAGTACTTTTGAAAGAGGCCAAGACATTTTCATTTAGGGGAGCTTTAAGTAGCTCATACTCATTTACAATCTTAATATAGATTATATATATTTCTAGCTAAACTTTGAAATTTAGTAATTCTAATCTTAGTATTTCAGAGTCAACTTCTCTTTTCATTCTTTCCTATATCTCCATGTAGTTTCTGTTCTTGAATACATTACACAGAATGTACTAAAAATGCTAGGTGTGGAAGGTTGTTGTGGTTTTATTGCATCCCTGCTTTCTGGTACATACATCAGATGGCCCTCTTTTCATAACAGAGACTTATATGGGGTAATAAGGACTTTAAAACAATGTCGTGGGTTTTTTTTATATGTCTGTTTGTTTGTTGAGGTAGCATAAGTCAACATCATGAGAGAAATGATAGGAATTCTATTGTTTCTATATTTTTAAGGAGACACTGGACCAATGGTGGCTGCTACTTTGAAACTTGGCATTGCTATTTTAAATGGTGGGAACTCCACGGTACAGCAGGTAACTGACATCATCAAGCAAACTGTGCAATGCAATTTGCATTAAAATTTCATCATCAGGCTGGGTGGTAGTAATGCAGGCCTTTAATCCCAGCATTCAGGAGGAAGAAGCAGGCAGATATCTGTGAGTTCAAGGCCAGTCTGGTCTACAAAGCAAGTACTAGGACAACCAGAGCTACACAGTGAAACCCCTGACTCGGAAATATTTTTTTCATTAGCACATATCCCTTGTATGAAGTGCTAAACTTCATACTGACATTTTTATTCAAATACCTCATATTCTACAACAGCGTTTTCCCTCTCACTGGCCCCTCTTGTCCCCTCTCCCATTCCCACTGACAGTCTTCCTTTCCTCCACACAGTCCCCTCGACTTTTATGTAGCAAACAGTACCTTCCCCTAAACCTTGAGTGTGCCTGTTTTCTCATATATACAGATGCTTCCCGACTAGAAGTGGGCTTTTGTTTGATAAAATCCTTACAGGTTGAAACCATGTTAACTACCCCAGTCCTATGAGATGGCATAGCTCCACAACACAGTAGGAGTTAGATAAAGGCTGAGTTATTTGCCCACTAGTTGGTCCCAGTCCCTTGAAGCCAGAACCATAGTTCTCTGGTGGCCCCTAACTTTGTGTGAGACTGCACATAGCCATGCTAGGAAAAAAATAAATATCAAATTCAAGGTATGCATTCTATGGATTCCTATTGTAGCATCATAAAGTTGAAAAATTCAAAATGAAACCATCATGTATGATCTATACTTTTGATTTGAAACCCCTGAAATGTAATGACCTCATCAGGGATAGCGTTTTGGTGATGCTGAGTAACAAGCAATTGACAAGACGGACCTAGCCATTGCTTTAGCATATTTTGAATTCATAATTAGCCAAAATACTGATTCTGGACCCTGAACACCCTTCTGACAATGGAGAAGAATCACTGAATGGGTCACTGCTTCCTGCTCTACTTCAGTTCTGCGACTGAGATGGTAAAAGCTCAGAGTCTACCATATCAGCACGAGGATCCTCAGCTCTCTATCACCGATGCTGCTTATAGGACCAACCAAGCCTGGAAACCTGTGCAGTATCCACACGAATCTTCAGATTTATGTGTGCTAGAAGCCTGAATGACTAAATACTTAAGCAGTGGCAGGAAGGAATTACCAATATCATTCTCCCAACATGGTGCTCATAGTTGCTCTTGTTCAGTTACAGCCACACTTGCCAGGGTGCATCAATCTTACTCCCAATGGTTATCCTTATGTCACGGGAAAGAGCAATAGTAATGTTTGTGTGCATGGGCTTCTTTTACACCTTTGAGAATAGAAAACATAACTTGATTATATAAGCTTTACCAGCACATAATATTTATACATAATGGTAGGTTTCATTATGACATGTGTATACACACACACACATCATATTCTACCCTGTTACCCTCCCTTGCTCTCCTCCTATCCCATTGCTCCTCTTCCTTTACCCAGCGAGTTCCCCTTCTGCTGTCTTGTCTTTTTCTTTTGATGTCTCAGTGATTTCAATTAGGATTTAATTACTCACAGGAATATGGGTGAAGGGTTACTCACAGGAGCACAGGCAACTTGCCAGTGGCTGCACTGCTGGAGAAAATGACTTTCCCTCCTCCAGCCACCTAAAGACCTAATGACCCTTACAGAAGGATGGGCCCCTAGCCTCCTCCATGATGGAATGTTGTGTGTTCCACGTCTGTGCAGGGCTTATGCAAGTAATCACAGCTGCTAGAAGCTTGAATGCATGACCACATCGTATCCAGCAGATAGTATCCCATAATACTCCACCCTTTCCCACAGCTCTTGCATTCTTTTGTCCCTTCTTTTGTGATGTTCCTTGATGGGATGATAGAGATGTCTCACTGGAGGCTAAGTGTCCAAAAGTCACATAGTCTCAGGACTTCAACAAGTTATGGGTCTCTGTGTTATGGGTTTTGTTCTGGTTTTATTTTTTTTTTGTTGTTTTAAAAGCTAACAGCGTATTTGTGTTCAGCAGCCATGTGTTTTCTGTGTTTCTGTAGAAGATGCTGGACTACCTGAAGGAAAAGAAGGATGTAGGCTTCTTCCAGAGCCTGGCAGGTCTCATGCAGTCTTGCAGGTGAGGGTGTATGTTAGTCTTGCTTTACCCAGTGACTGCGAGTCAAAGTATTTGTTTGGTATTGTAGTTATTAGACAAACAATAATTGTTCATGAACTAAGATTTAAAAAGAGTTGGCAGGTTTTTTTTAATGGCCTGTCCTGTTTGTGGAGTGTTAATAATGTGCTAAGTGACACTTTAGTAGAGTGTTTTCAGAGTCTGTGGTCTTAAGTAGGAACCTCTGAGAATGAAGTGCAGTCTCCATACTTGAAAATAAGCCTTACAGTTTTGTTTGAAAACAAGGTAAAACAGACAATTCTGTTCAGTATTTTTTGGAAACTTTGAAAGCCACTTTAGTGGGGGCGTGTCTCATTTTGTGTTCATAGTGATTTTTAATTCTCTCACTGCGGTAGTTGTTTTCTATTCTGTACGTTCAGAGAACATTTGATTGGCAAGCCTTACACAAGCTCCATGCAAGCAGTTCCAGTTGCGGAAACTTAACATTGGATTTCTGCATGTTTGTTGACAGTAATGTTCTCTCTGAGCTGAAGTCCACGAACCTTGTACTTGACTTTCACATAGATCACTCATTGTCTGCCCCTAGAAAAATGAGGGTGGAATGCAGTAGATTGGAAAATGTTTTCAGTCTATGCTACCATGTAGTGCACATTTGAAGGCATTTTAGTGTCGGCCTTTGCCTCCCTGAACAAAGAAAATGCCCCATTTGTCCTGTAAATGTCTTCTTCCTTTCTATTGCAGTGTCCTTGACCTGAATGCCTTTGAGAGGCAAAACAAAGCAGAAGGACTTGGGATGGTGACTGAGGAAGGATCAGGTATTGATCACTTCAATGAAAAGGGTCCCTGACTCTGTTCTTCCTGAGATGTGTTCATTTGCAACTACATTTTCAAGGAGGGAGAGCCAAAGGAGCTGTTTTTAAATAAATAGCATGCGGAAGAGCTCATTTGGAAGTTCACATGGGCCACACCCCTAAAACCTATACTCCACATTAATCCCGACACCACTGTCAATTTGCTTTCTCCCAGTTGGGTAGTCATAAAGATTTAAAAGACCAAGAAGAGATAAAGACCCGTGCTGGAGAATTATCAGCAAAATCAAAGTACATGCAAGGAACCGGACGGTGGTGGCGCACACCTTTAATCCCAGCACTCGGGAGGCAGAGGCAGGTGGATCTCTGGGAGTTCGAGGCCAGCCTGGTCTACAAGAGCTAGTTCCGGGATGGGCATCAAAGCTACAGAGAAACCCTGTCTCGAAAAACCAAAAAAAAAAAAAAAAAAGTACATGCAAGGAGAGATAATATTTCATTTTCTTTGACCATTTTAGCAAGCTGCAGGCTCATTTTCTTCCTCTTAGAACAATCACCCATTCGTCTCCTCCAGTCTCACTCCCTCCCTATGTCCTCCCCTTTGGCACACTTACCCGTCTCTCATCTTTTCAACTTCCGATCTTGTTTGATTAAAAAAAAATCAGAGTTTTTTTTAATATATTTGAATAGTTGTAACTACTTTATTTAGACATTTCCTAGGTTCATGCCATCTAAGAATGTTTCTATCAACAGAAAGATTGCCATGTAATAATGCCCTGAAAGCAGGAGGCCTCAGTGGTGCCTGTTCATCTTAGGAATATTTATCAAGAAAAATTACCTTCAATTTTTTTGTTTCAATTTCTTTTTATTCTTTTATTTCTTATTTTAAGAACATTTTAGTGTCTGTGTGGCCCTGCCTATTTTTCTGCTTCTGTTTGCTTGGTCTGACTTAGACTTGGCACAGTGGCAGGCGGCATATTAGTTTTGGAACATTGCATCCTTTCTTGGATTAATTTTATTTCAAAAAATAGATGTTGTGCCATCTGCCATCCGTAGAATTACTTGGCCATTCTGAAATATTGTTGAATGAACTAATCTTTTTGTGACTGTGCATTTTTGTTCTCACCAGTAGGAGAGGGTCATGTCTTTCTTGCTGTCTCCTGTCTTTTGTCATGGGGACATACTGTGACCCTGCTAGGCCCATGTGGCTTCTGTGTTATTTAATTTGTGTTGTTTTCATAAATAGGTCCTGCCATCACCTTCAAGCCACCTGGTTCTTTAATCATTTCCTCCTGTCAAGAGGCTCCATCACCAGCACCACTCTAGACTTTTGATACTTTCCTGCCCTATGGCCCAGTGAGAGAAAAGGGATATTAGAAACCTCAGGGCACTTGCCTGCCTGCCTGGAGGATCTCAGTTTCCTAGGGAGTTTTTAGTTGTACAATACCAAAAAGAAAATGAATCTTCTGCCCAAAGTCTCACTCCCCAGGTTAGAATTTGAAGTTAATTTCGCTTCCCCTCTACTTATTATTATTAGAAGATCAGGGTTTTAGTTCTCAACCAGAAAGGCCATGCAGTGGCCATGTGAGTGTGACAGTTATGCACATCTCTCAGGAAAAGGTTGGTGTTTGTCTCTGCATTATTTTTTGTATCACACGGAAATTACCTGGATTAATAAATTACTTTTCTATTTCCTTAAAATAGTAACGAAAACCCTACTTTCAACTTCTTTCTCTTTTCCATTTCCTTTCCTTTCAACAACTGTCATGTTCCACCTTCCTTTCCTCAGCCATCACTCATGAGCGTGGTAACTATGGAAACCAGACGGCTGTTTGTTTATTTGCTTTTTGCCTAGGCTACCTATGTGTACATACTTGGTAGTCACTGTTTTGTTCATTTTTTTCCTTTTTATTGTCTGTTTTGATAAGTAGATTGTTTGATGTCTTTCGTGCATCCTGTTTCTTTCGTTTATAAACCCAGGTGTCTTCCTTTCTTTTGTCTTATTTCTTTGAAGCTGAACTATTACTCATATTCAAGATATAAAGGGTCCACAGGATTTAAATAACATTGTTTTCATTTGCTCTCTTGTGTTTCTTTTATTTATACAATGGTCCTCAAGGGTCCACCCAGTGTTTGCGACTGTCGTGTGAATGAAGGAGTCCCAGAATTGTGTGTACCCATCCCTCTGTGTTGTGTCCATCATGAACATACTGTGGCTTTATGACTGTACCATGTGCATGGCAATCTGTGACACATCAGCCGAAGTGACCTTTGAGTAGCCAAGTGTCCTCTGCCACTAGCCTTCCAGCAGGAGGCCCCCTGGGTCATTTTCTCTTCCTTTGAAGATATCACAGATTTAAAAAGTCCTTTGGCTTAAAAGCTAATTTTCATCCTTGGGCTAAATTAAAAAAAGAAACTCAAAATAGTGTCACCATTTTACTCTGCAAAGAGACAATGTTTGTAGCCTCTGAAGAGCAGTGCAAGAACAAGGAGAAAAGGGGGGGTCAATTATTTAGTTGTTTATTTTTAGTGGCACATAGTATATCAAGAAGACTTTTTGAATCAAGAAACATATTGGAACACTCCACTGGTCCCTGATCTCTGATTGTAGTACCACATCTCTAGCTCTACTTTCAGAGTTCTTGTAGAAACTCACTTTGGATGTATATCTGTCATCCCTGTGCTCAGTCCATTAGTTTTCTTAAAAAAAATATGCTATATAAATGTAAAGAAAAACTCAGACCTCTTTGGAGAAGGAAAAATTGGTCATCCTTCTAAAAATTCTTCACCTTCCTTTCAAGACTCACACCACACAGGCTCGGCACTGGGGAAACAATGACTAAACCCTATCTTCTCAGTCTGGCACACTGTTTTAATGAAGGGATGTCTGTTTCTGGTGGTGATCCTATGACCACAGTTAGAGAAGCCATGAACTCACATGATTGAAGGTTTTGGTACCCACAGCTCTTCCAGTAAGGGAAGCTATAGGCTGGATGTTATGGGAGATGAGACAGATGAATCAGGAAGGTGACCTGACTTGGTGGACATCACACAGCTGTGTTGCAAGGCCAAGGTGGAAATGTGGGCATGCTGCTTCATGGAATGAAGTGAGTTTGTGGATTTGGAGTCGAGCCAATTTTTGCACTTCTTATTGAAGCTTCAAAGTATTTCTTTCCTTTCTCTCTTCCTCTCTCTCTCTCTCTCTCTCTCTCTCTCCTTTTACTTTATTGAAAATTTTGCTATTATTGGTGCTATTTCCGATCTTATCAGGAGAATTCCATTAGGAATCAGGGGTTAGTTTCAGGTTCGTATATGGAGATTTTGGAGAAATGATGTGCTTTCTTATTTTCTTGCTGTGGGCTTTTGCCATGTCAGTTTGCCCCTGTCTTCTCTGCTGTTTCTACTCTCTACTTTAATGTCCTCCATTTTGTCAGAAACCTCTATCTCCCAATTAAAAACAAACCAACAAAACAAGCAAAGAAACAAAAAGACAAAACAGAAAACAGCCAAAAAACCTTTAACAACGGTGTTTGATGGCTTTATGGTGTACCCAGTGTTGCCCTTTCTGCCTCTCTGTATATTGTATATTCGTATAGTTTCTTAAAAACGACAAGAGGACAGCTGGACATAGTGGTGCAGGCCTTTAATCTGAGCACGTGGGAAGAAGAGGGGTTCGAGGCTGCCCTGCTCAGTATTCTGAGTTCCAGGACAGCCAAGACTACATAGTGAGACCCTGTCTCAGGAAAAACAAACACACATGATGCCCATATTTCCTCTCATCCTTGGATTTCTAGCTTGTTCTTTCTGGGACCATTTAACTTCATTTTCAAAGCATAGGGAACTGAAAAGTGTAGTTTGTCTTCTTTCCGAACTCTTCTGGAACACAGCAGAAGAGACCCTGTATCGTTTTGATCATTGTGGATGTCATACACAAGATAAAACTTTGAGGTTGTTCTGATTCTATAGAATTTGTTTGATTAAAAATAAATTTCTTCTAAACATAAAACTGAAAACACCTCTTCTCCCCAATATCAGCTCCACTTAAAAATATTTCACCCTAAAGTTTCAATATTTATTGAGCCTCCCAAATTCACATGAGGTTGAAGCAACAAAGATTAACTTTTAGTTTATTAAACAGAACGGAATCTATTAATTTGGTAGGATTGGCTACCTTAGCTTTTATTAAAGTGGTTTTTTTTTAATTGCTTCATCATGCACTAGCTTTCTTTCCTCCAAGACGTTCAAATTCCACTCCAAAGTGAGTCTTGGTGTCCTTTGTATTTTATTCTGCCCCCTTGCTTTTAGGAAAGACTTTGATGTTGGTTCATGGAAAATAAGTTTTCTTTTGAACCTTTGAAGCACTCAGTGGAATCTGAGATGTGTTGGCTGGTGCCTAGGCACGGGAGGAGATGATTTTGAGAATCCCATGTTATGCAGAGATTTACAAGCATAAAACTTCAGAACAGTCTTTTGTATGAGTGAACTTACTGGAAATGCCTCCACTTGGGGTCATGACTTGTCATAATAGGATGACATTTGGCCTGACATGGGAGTCTTTAAGCAGAAGGAAGCCAGGGACTCCATGTAGAAGGGGCAGCACATGAAACTTTAACATACAGAATGAAAGTGAAAACTGTGAATCACTTGGTCAGATTGAAGAGATTACTTGATCAGTGTAGACAGTAGAAAGAGAGTTAATGATGTTGATGTAAACCAAAGTCATACCTCAAAAGGAATATGAGAGAGTTTATTCTGGAGCCAAGTATGAGAGACCATATCTCAGTATGGTTAACAGTTTCAAGAAGTTTTTTGTTTTTGTTTTTGTTTATTTTTTTCTTTAGTAACAGAACAAATGAAGTTTTAAATAAAAATATTTTAAATACTTTGATGGCAACATCAAGTGGTGGGTTACAGAAGGTGAGGAAGTCTCTTCTGTAGGCCTTGCCTATGGTTGGATGCCAGGGGCCTATTTGTATATTACAAAGGATTTATCTAATAATCTTAGGGACGTTAGGCACCCTTAACTAGATATTTATGGGGCTGAAATAGCCCTAGATAGTTTGGTTCGGAATGTGAACCATCTCAGCTCTCCACAGATCACAGAAGTTCCGATCAGATCTGTCATTTACCCTTGCAGAATGTCGAACATGGAGATCTGCCTTCTCTATGAACTTCAGTTTACAAAGGGAAACCCTGTAGCTCTTCTTTGCTCTGTCGAGAAATGTCTGTTTCTTTCTGGCACTGTAGCATATCCTTAAATTAGTGGCCGCTGTGGGCAGTGCTAGATGACCCAAATGGGATGAAGGTCATAACATCCCTGGCAGAAGAATGTATCTAGAAGGTTGCCTTGACATTCAAAGCACACAGATTTCTCAGGAAGACTGTTGTAATAAACAGACCACAGGTCCTCCAAAGACAGTGGCCACCATTCATTCCTTCATGACTGTCAGAGAGCCCTGAGGCATGTCTAAGGACAGATTGCAGGGATGTCTTCAGAGTAGACTTTTCATTATTAAAGGAATACAACTGTTTATCTGGAGAGCATTCTCAGTGGGCTGGTGCTTTTGGGCTTTGAGGTCACACCTTGGATGAAGGTGATCCCTGTCTAAAAGGAAGCGGTCAGCTAGAATGTTGATGAATGAAAATAATGAAGGACAGCAGGAATCGCAGAGAGAAAAGTGACCGCTGAGATGCCAAAGTGCTGGCCATAAGAAAAGCAGTCTCCCAAAGTTTGGAAATCGCCTGCAGCTATTTTAATCCACTTGAGTAACAAAATGCTCAGTCAGTCTGCTGTCTTTTTTTTTAATTGTCTTGGCCTCTGAAATAAGAACATCTTGCATACACAGTTTCTCACTAACTCAGTTTTAGTGGATGTGTTCTATAAAAATTATGCGTTGTTATAGATACAGCCTATTTAAATACACTCTGGAAATTAACACGTTGTTATGGATACAGCCTGCTTAAATACACTGGTTTAAAAGTCTAGGCCGTTAGACCTAGACTTCATGGCTTCATTTCTTCCAAGCTTTACATTTTTTCCTTGACTTAGGTTTTTATGGCTGTGATTAAGCGTTGTGAAACAAGCTGGAGAGGAAAGGGCTTATTTATATACGCTTACAACTCTTACAGCACACTCTTTCACTGGGAAAACAGCAAGAACTGAAGACAGGAACCTAGAGGTAGGAACTGAAACACAGGCATGGAAGAATGCTGCATACTGGATTATCTCCCGACTACTTACTCAACCTGCTTTCTTATAGTTCCCAGAACCACTTGCTCCTGGGTAGCATACTTCTTCCAGTTGCCTGGACCCACCCTCGCCAATCATCTGTCGAGAAAATATACCGCAGGCTTGCCATAGGCCAGTCTTGTGGAGCAAGTTTTTCAACTGTGACTCCCTCTTCCAAAACGACTCTAGCTGTGTTATGTTGGCACAAACCAAGGAACACGTTCCTTTTCTGTTTTGCAAGTTTCAAAGCATGTTTATGGGTTTAAGCCAATTCAATTGCTCAAGCACAAAATGAGAAGATGGCGAGTTTGTTCGTCTCTATTGCAAAGTGGGGGGGATCAAAGGTGAAAGACTGCTTGTATTAGTTCCTTTTCCTGTTTCTGTGATCAAGCATCCAGACAGGGGCAACTTAAAGGAGAAAGGATCCAGTTTGGGTTCACAGTTCAAGGGCACAGTCCATCATGCTGGGAAGTCATGGCAACACGAGTTTGAATAGCTGGTTACATCAGAGTTGTGGTCAAGGAACAGAACAAAATGAATGCTATACTCAGCTGCACTCTCTATGTAATACGGCCCAGGATTCCTCACTCGGGAAACAGGCCTGTGCACTGTCGTTTCATGCCATCAAGATAATCTCTCACAGGCCTGGCCAGAGGTCTGTCTTCTAGGTGATCCCAGACTCTGTCTGATTAACAGTTACTGCTAATCATCACACTTGCCCAAAGCCACACATTGAAAATAGTGTCTTTGGGTTCTAAAACATGAGTTCGTAATGTAAAGAACATATACTATCCATGATGGTTGTTAGTACAAGATTTCAGTAGTTACTGATGTTAGTTTTACAAGGTCTAAATGGGATGCCACACTAGATTCAGAAAGACCATGAAATCTGGAAAAGCACTGATCCTGCCTGCCTCCACTATAGACTGTGGGGTTGTTCAATTTCAGGACACTGTTCATGCAAAGAGGCACCTGACCTAGCGGAGACATTTGGATGCTTATTGGCAGTCACTGTTCTCAGGTCTTTACCTGCAAATTACTATATGGTCTTAGGCAAGTTTCCTACATTCCAAGTTGTTGGGTTGAATTACAAAAAAAAAAAGATTATGCCTACCTAATTTATATTATTATAAGTCTCAAATGAAATCATGTTTCTAACACAAACTCATGGTCACTCAGTGT
This sequence comes from Microtus pennsylvanicus, assembly GCF_037038515.1. Classification (NCBI taxonomy): domain Eukaryota; kingdom Metazoa; phylum Chordata; class Mammalia; order Rodentia; family Cricetidae; genus Microtus; species Microtus pennsylvanicus. The sequence goes on from NC_134582.1 coordinate 114,814,328, forward strand.
AAACTGTGAGGCCATTTTTTAAAGGCACAATTCTTTGCTATTTGAACTGTAAGATAACTATTGAAGTTATGAGTATGCTGCTTAAAAAGTGATATTAAAACTAAACCCACACAAATAAACTAAACCCACACCAAGTTTTTGCTACTTAACATTATTTTCGGTATTAATTTTTCAGCTTTTGACGTCACAGAAAATAAATAATTTAAGTCCTCTGAAAATCAATTTTAATTTAATTTTCTTCATTGCCATGGGGTATTTCTGAGATTCATTTGAATGAGGGCTACTGAGAGAAGTCTTTTCATACAGATACCATCATGGTGCTCATTATCAAAGATATTAATATTGCAGAACCATGCAACAATGGGAACACTAGCCTTTGGGGCCTATCCTTTCCCAGTTATTAGTTATGTGCATACTAAATAGAACTTTCACACACATTATTAAATTTTATGGACCTATTAATATTCATTGTTAATTAATTACACATCATCAATATTAGTAGCTGCTGAGCCAAGCTTTAGTTGGAAAGCAGGTTAAGAGCTTCAAATTATATCCATGGTCATTCTGAATAATCCCTAGTAATACACACAGTCACACACACACACACACACACACACACACACACACACACACACACTTCTACCCCTAGCACAAATGTCTTATTTAGCTTAAACATATAATCATTCATTGTATAAACTGGGTAAACCAACTGTAAGAATAACAGTGTGTTAAATTTATCAGGTCACATAAAAGTGGAATCACTGTTTCATTCTTAGTTTAAATAAAGTCTATCTAGTTTCTCCATAATGAGAATTTAAAATGCTTTGAGTATTTTGCTCCTTCACCATGAAGGTGATTTCCATAAACCATAAATATGATTAAGCATAAGCAAAGAATGATCTCTTGGATAGGCACGCTGCTTCAGTCTTTACTCTGTCCTCACCGCTGCTCCCCATGTCAACTTTTTAAAATTATCTTTTTATGATTTGTAAACATGCTGCAGATGATGAAGAGCTGCTGGCAGGGTACATGGTAGCTCCATTTTATAGATGGAAATAACTAAGATGCGAAGAACAAACTCCTCACAAGCAACAGCATCCTAAATAATCCCCTCTACGTGATACTATTGGACATCTTAAGCTGCTCATAAAGTAAAGCAGAGCACTATGCTTCATCATATTCATACCAGCCCCCAATGACAATTATAAATATCCCACGACCATAAAGGCAGTTTCAATGCCATCGAACTCCTCCATTTCGTCACTTGTTATTAATAATCGTTTGCATCTGACAGAGGGATTTCCTTTGCATCGATCACAAAACAGCCTTGTTGATTGTGCAGCATCTGCAGACATAAAGCCGTCTCTGTCTCTGTTACTAGACCACACCTACTGGCAGCATGGGCAATGGCAGCATTTTAATGGAATAGCAGTGAGTTCTTGAGGCAGAAGCATGCTAGTATATTCCTGACATCACTGACAGTGAGCAGAGGCTTGGCTCATCCCTCCCTTCCTTCTGCCCTCTCCCCCATTCTTCTGATGTCTGCAATGTTCTTAAATAAGTGCAGTTTCTTGTATGTGTCTCAGCTTATAGTAAAGAAAACACCACTATTCCAACAATAATGAGTTTGGTTACAATTTATTTCACTTCAGGCACACAAGTAGACTACCTCAATATTGTTACATTAGAGTTATTTTTTTTCTGAATACTTTCTACAAGGCTTATATTTTCCATTAGCATTTTGAACATTGAAAAAAAACACGCATATGCTATTTTCCATTTTCTGAAATAAAAAAAATCAGTGGGCTCACAGGGAAAGAATCCATATGTCTGAATGAACTCATGATTTTTTGATTTCAATATCATTTTGAAGAGTCTTCTGATTTATATGGCTCATGAAAATGATACCCAGACTCATCAATGGAGAGTTTAGCTTGTCTAGCAGCCTAAACTGTTCTCCTATCATGGACCTAAGCGTTGAGGAATGGACTTATCAGCCATGTGTGGAGGTTCCTCTTAATCTTTAAACTTGCTGCATCATTAGACTGGTACACTTGGCGATTGTATCATATCTTGGGGGTGAATAGGGAAACAAGTACAGTGATTATATATATACTTTTAAAAGTGTTTACATTAGTTATCAAAATGGTTTTGCTTCTTACCCCTACCATTATATGAAGCCTCTCACTTTGAAAGTCACAGACTGCGGACTGGTAAGTCCATCAGCTCTCTTGTCTCCATGATCATTCATCTTTCCAGCTGAGCACATGACATTGGTTGCATAGTGTTCTTTCTAAATCCAAACTATTTCCAGCCTGTGAAGTTATCATTTTATTTAAAAACATTAGTACATCCATTCACTGGCAGAACAACTTTTTTTTTTTTGGTCATTTTGCTTTCTAAACAGATGTACATTCCCAAGAAGACATTCATAATTTTGACATTTTTTCCAGTTGCACATTTTTACTTTAACAATCAGTTTTCATTTCTGTGATGCTGTTTCATGTTTGTTTCTTTCCTTGTGTTTTTGTGTCTTGAAGGAAACTGTGATTGTGAATTGCAAAATAGGTAAGGGATCAAACCCTTTCCCAAATCTCCATCCTTAGCCAGGAAGTGTTTGGAGGTTTTATAATTGAACGTGGCTTCGGCCTGAGGGCTGTCCGTCTTGTTTTCTTACCTTTCTATGTTAGTGCTCAGCTATTGGCTGAGCCTCCAAGGCTTTCTTGGGGTTTCCCATGGACAGTGCGCCCCATCCTCTGAGAATACCCCCAGTAGACATATCTCTATTTGAGACACATGAGGTACTGGGTCTTTCAGTTGACAAGTTGATGAAAATTTTAAGTGAGTTGACCATCTCCAGCAGTTGACCGTTTTCATGAAGGTCTTTTAATTATTATTTATGAAAAGAAACCATTGGTGCTGTTTTATAGATACGTAAGTGGCTTCTCTGTGAGCCATGGGACGATACCTTGGGAGCAAAGCAAGTCTAGCATTTATAAAAGATGCAGAGTTCATTTCTCATCACAAAACAAGGTAGCAGGGAAGGAACTTCCAACCTTTGGGGTTTTGTAAAATGTTGCCAACCCATGCTGCTGCTTTTAACAGAGAGAAATCTGAGTTTTAAGACTGACCCGTTCTTTTCTGATAAAGAAAAAGTACATCTATCTGCCAAGCGCATGGTCCTATGAGCTTCAGATAGAAGCGTAGTGGCTGGGACTCGATTCTGTTCTGGGTGCAGAAAGCTGCTAGTTGGATATGCAAGTGTTGGAGGTGGGGGCGAGAGGGGGGCACCTGGGCGTGGTTACACTCACCCTCTGCCCTTCCCACAGGAGAGAAGGTACTGCAGGATGACGAGTTCACCTGTGACCTCTTCAGATTCCTGCAGCTGCTCTGTGAGGGACACAACTCAGGTGGGTGATCTGCAATGATCAGTAAGGACATTACGCTTGCAGCTGTAACAGCAGTAACCATGGCTTCCAACTGCAGTTGAGCTTGTCAGTTGCTGGGGGCTGAGCCTTGTTGTGCAGGCACTGAGCACTGTGCCATGGCAGTTGATATGGGAAACTGTAGCTTTGAAAGTCTTTGAATGGCTTTTTGATCCCTCCCTCCCTCCCTCCCTCCCTCCCTCCCTCCCTCCCTCCCTCCCTCCCTCCCTTCCTCCTTCCTTTTCTCCTTCCCTCCCTCCCTTCCTCCTTCCTTTTCTCCTTCCCTCCCTCCCTCCCTCCTCCCTCCCTCCCTCCCTCCCTCCCTCCCTCCCTCCCTCCCTCCCTCCCTCTTTTCCTCCCTCCTTCCCTCCCTTCCTCCTTCCTTTTCTCCCTCCCTCTCTCCCTCCCTCTCCCTTGTTCTTTTTTCCTTTTTCTCTTCCCCCTCCCATCTCTCCCTCTCCTTCCTCTTTCCCACTCTTGCCAAGCCCCCCCCCCACTCCCAGTACTTCTCCCTCCCAATTTTTGAGATAGAGTCTCATTGTGTAGCCCTGGCTGGCCTCAGACTGGCTGTGTACACCAGGCTGACCTTGTACTTGCATACTCCAGCCTTTGCCTCCCAAGTGCTGAGATTTCAGGTGTGCACCATGCACCTAGCTCTGCTCGATTCTTCCCAGTATTGTAATGTTAGAGAAAACAATGGCTGTGGAAACCATATAGTATAATATAATTAAATATTTTCATAGTAATGTGGACAGCTGTCTCTTTTGTACTTGTTTTATTGACTTGGGTGTACACTTGTCTATGTTGCTTGATAGATTTCTATTCCTTGTTTTCATACCCTCTCTTGGCCAGCCTGCAGGTCCAAAAAGGCAGGACTCACACCTCACTGTTGTCTTTGTGTTCTAAGCATGTCTGTGCAATACTTCAGAACACATGATTCCTGAATAAATAATTCTGCTTTGTGTCCTCAGTGACAGAAACCTCAGACACATATGTCCAGAGCTCTAGAGTGTGGGATAAGGCGATGTTAGCGATATCTCAATCCAGAATTGATCATTGATGTTCCAAGAAGCTTCTAAATGTTTTGGGAGATAATAACTCACTTTGGTTTTCATTTATGTGGCCGGAAATTAAATCCAGGTCTACCACTAGTTAACTGGTGGTTTATAGAAAGTGCAAGTGATTTCATGTTCAAACGATGAGAAAAAACGCTACCCTTTTAACTACCATAATTTTGCTGTTGAGTGCATCAGTGACTGATAGGGTCACCTTATTTTGTACTTCTGAGGGGATATTAATAAAAAAACTTGTAATTGTGTAGATTTTCAGAATTACCTGAGAACTCAGACCGGCAACAATACAACTGTCAATATCATCATCTCTACCGTGGACTACCTTCTCCGCGTGCAGGTAAGTGGTCACACCTGCCAGCCACAAGTGACACTGGCATCAGCGGGCTAACTGCAGAAGTAACATTAAGTGTGTTTGAATATGTGTGGATTTTCGGCTTTGTCTTTGATCACAACCTTCCCATCATTCTTAGGGAAAGCTAGCAGGACTTAGGCCTCTGACCCTGACTCCTGCCATACTCATTATGAATGTTTTTTTTGTAACCTCTCATTTTGAGCTCATTGGCATTTTAGATTAATTTCTGTTTTGTGAAGCACTTGGATGCATAGTTCCTGCTTCTTCCATTGAGACAGCACTGGAGAGAATGTTTGAAACATTCCTAAAATTAGGATAGTCCATCCCACTGCCACCCTGCATTCAAATTTGACCTCCCAAGCTTAGTTTTATAATCATCTTAATGTTTTCACCCACCTAAATTTTGCCCTAACATCTTGTTGCTTAGAAATGCCTCTAAGGCTGTACTTAAGTTTAACCTGTTGTTTGCTGGGTTGGAGCTGAAGGAATGAGACTGTACTTACGTTAAACCTGTTTGCTGGGTTAGAGCTACAGGGATCAAAATATACAATGACAGCAACTCTGTAAAGGTTTTATTTCTCTCATTTTCCTGTGAAAATGTCAGGCCCAGTATTAATCAAGCAAACAAAATCCTAGAAGTTCAAAACTTCCAGTTTTTTCCTTGATATTAAAAAAAAAATCTCCCTTGTACCAGGATTCTGACCCAAAGTCCTGAACTCACACTGAATCCCAGGAAGCTCTTAAACTTGTGATTTTTATCTTAGGTTGTCCCAACCACCAACACCTGGGATTACAACATGACATTAGCAGGACAGGCCTATATTCCTTTGAAAATAAAGGAATATGGACATGTTAGTCTCTTTCCGTCTCCTCTCCTTTTCTCTCTCTTCTTCTCTTCTCTTCTCTTCTCTTCTCTTCTCTTCTCTTCTCTTCTCTTCTCTTCTCTTTTCTCTTCTCCCCTCTCCCTCCCCTCTGTTCTGCTCTTTTCTTTCTCTTTATCCTTTCTTTTGCTTCCACCCCCTCCTTTCTTCCTCCTCCTCACTATCCCTTCTCACTATCCCTTTCCTTCATTTCTTCTTTCTTCTCATTGTTCCTCTTCCTGATAGGAGAAAAATCCATTATGAAGCAAACATATCAAAAGGCACTTCTGAAAACATATTTGTAAGTTTTAAAGACTGTCACCAAACTCAAATGTGGTTCATATGTTCAACAAAATTATTATATTATTCATTTAGCCAACAAAGGCGTCTTCCAAATGTGAGTCCGTGGGGCGTATCTGTGAATACGAGCCTCACAGGTGTTGGTTTTCAGCTCCTAGTGATCGTGAGCAGGCCAGCCACTGTCCTTAGCTACAAAAGCTAGGAACATCATGGAATTGTCTTCCTGAAATACTCCTAGCTCCTCTGGAGAAAAGGAGGACGGATGTTTTTCACTCCAAAAACACTGTGTCATGGCCTATCTACTTGCCAGACTCACATTGTAAACACCAAATTTCACTCAGTGTATAAATGCTTTAGTCTTCCTGAATTATTGCAGTTGCCAAAATCAAGGGGATCAGAGAGGAATTCTTGAAGCTAAGTTCTCTGTTATTTTGAGAGGGGTGTTGCTGGGGTGCGGAGGGTGTTCCATACTGTATGCGTGGGGAGAAAGCTGATGACCAGTGTCTACTTCTCAGTTTTCCTTTTGCACTGTTCTAAGCTCTCTGTCTGTGATGGCTTCAAGCCTGGCTGGGGCAATGATAACTGGCCAATGCACCTCCACAACATGGTCTCTGTTTTCCAGGAGTCCATTAGTGATTTCTATTGGTACTACTCTGGGAAAGACATCATAGATGAGCAGGGCCAGCGCAACTTCTCCAAAGCCATCCAAGTGGCGAAGCAGGTGTTCAACACTCTCACAGAGTACATCCAGGTAAACATGAAAACCTTTCTACTACTCGAGAAAAGAAAAATAAAGTTTTAAAGAGACTCTTCTGACTGGGCCTGGTGCCACAGACTTAGTATTCCAGCTAATCAGGATGTAATGCAGAAAAATCTAAAACTTGAGGCCTGCCCAGGCTGAGAGTGAGATCGGGGCTAACCTGGGCAACTTAGTAAAGATCCTGTCTCAAAAAGCAAAGAGGGCAGATGGTGTGGCTCAGTGGTAAAACACGTGCTTGGCATGTGTGAAGCTTTAGGTTCGATCCCTGATACTTAGGTAAGTATGTAGGCAGAAGATAGATAGATATAAAATTTAGCATTGAATTCCATAGAAAGTATTTCACACCTAAAATATGTTCCACATTCCTATTGACTTTTAAAAAATATTTTTATTTGTATATTTTTTATTTTGTAATTATGTGTTTATTTTGATGTGTGTATGAGAGTGCCCAGGGAAGCCAGAAGAGGGTGTCAGATCTCTGGGAGCTGGAGTCGCAGGTGATTGCAAGCTGCCCTGTGGGTGCTGGGGACTGAATCCGGGCCCCTGGAACAGCACCAAGCTTGTTGGCCTCTTCTTCCTCTCTTCAGATTCCTCTCCATTCTCCTTGGCAATAGCTGGACTGAAATATGAGGTTGAGATATGTACCTACACACCGTGACACTGTAGTCATTAGACAGGCTTGCTACAGGAGTGCTTTGGGCTGTGTTGTATTTCGAGGGCCGGTAGTAATTGTGGAGCACACATCAGGGAGAAGAAAGGAAGGAGAAACTGGGTCATTAGTGCTCATTCTATAGGATTTCAGTAACAGTGAAGCTGAAGTTTCATAGAAATAATTAAAGAGTATCATTTAAGAAACCGTGTTCAGGTAAAGATGAGTAGGTTCTAGAATGTACACTGCATCCCTTTCGGCATTGGAATGTAAATGGGTGAGATTGTACAATGTCATTTCCCATATTTAATTTATTTCTCAGTTCTGGAACTAGGCAGCGCTGCACTTTTTAAAGTAGACAACTTCCGTCCACAAACTGGCAGAAGGAGCTGAAGGAGCTGAAGGTTGCGGGCTGATCACTCAGGGTCGCTCTTCCTGTCTGCTGGGCCAGGGGCCAAAACAATTTACAAAGTAGTAACCGACTGATCGATATTGGGATAAGTGATCTGTCTTAGGTTTGATTTTTGTGTCAGAATTTTGTGAAGGAAGCTCTTTCATTGACTTTCCAATTGAACCAGATCTAGGAATTAAATGTCCATATCTTTCTGGTTTTTAGAAGATCAGATTAACAGCTTGGCTTTTGACTTGGTAACCTGGAACCTTAGCATCAATGACTTTATTTTGATTTTCAATCCAGTTTTAGTCCAAAACAATGGCCTACTACAATATTTATTTGGTAATGGGGTAGTGGGTGCATAGCCTTAGACTGCACACACAAGTCCTAGTTAACCATATGTGATGTAAGACATTATTAGTATTATTAATTTATTTTATATCCTGACCACAGTTTCCCCTCATTCCTTTCCTCTCGGTCCCTCCCATTTCTGCCTCCTCTTTCATCCACTCTTCCTCTGTTTCCATTCAGAAAAGGGCAGGCCTCTTCTGGATATAAACAAAGCATGGCATATCAAGTGTAGTAAGACCAAGCACCTCCCCTTGTATTAAAGCTGGGCAAGGAAACCCAGTATGAGGAATAGGGTCCTAAAACCCACAAAAGAGTCAGAGACAATCACTGTTCCCACTGTTAAGAGTCCCACAAGAGGACCAAGTTACACAACCATAACATATATGGAGGGCCTAGGTCAGTCCCACGCAGGCTCCTTGGTTGTTGTTCAGTCTCCGTGAGTCTGTATGAGGCCAGATTAGTTGATAGTGTGGGTTTTCTTGTGATATCCTTGACTCCTGTGGCTCCTACAAGCCTTCCTCCATCTCTTCAGCAGGATTCGCCAAACTTGACCTAATATTTGACTCTGGGTCTCTGCATCTGATTCCAAGAGTTGCTGGACGAAGCCTCTCTGATGATTATTAGCCTAGGTGTCAATCTATGAGCATAGGAGAATATAGTTAGGCATCATTATATTGACATGTTTTCCTCCGGTTGTGTTTGGTTCTATCCTAGGTCCCTGGGCCACCTAGTCTCTGGGTCCTGGTACTCCAGACAGGGTGCAGAGTGGGCTCACTCTCATGGCATGGGCCTCAGGCTAGACCAGCCATTGGTTGGCCACTCCCACAATTTCTGTGTCACCCTTATCTCATAGGCAGGATAGACTGTAGGTCAAAGGTTATGTGGCTGGGTTGGTGCTCCAGTCCTTCCACTGGTAGTCTCGCCTTGTCACAGGAGGTGGCCAGTTCAGGCTATGTATCCCCTTTTGCTAGGAGTCTTAGCTGGGGCTATCCTCATAGATTCCTGGGAGTTTCCCTTTCTTTCTCCAGGTTTCCACCTGACCTTGAAATGACGCCCTTTCCAGTTAACTCTTTCAGTACTCTCCTTCCCACCTCCCCCACTTGATCCCTCATGTTTCTTCCCATCCCACCCATCCCCACTCCACCCACAAAGTCTCTTCTATTTCCCCTTCCCAGGGAGATCCAAATGCCCCCTTTGGGCCCTCCTTGTTACCTAGCCTTTCTGAATCTGTGGATTGTAGTATGATTAGCCTTTACTTTATAGCTAATATTCACCTATGAGTGAGTATCTATCATGTTTGTCTTTCTGGGTCTGGATTACCTCATTCGAGATGATCTTTTCTAGTTCCTTCCATTTGCCTTAAAATTTCAATTTCATACTGTTATTGTTTTTAACAGCTGAGTGATATTCCATTGTGTAGATGCACCACATTTTCTTAAACTTTTCATTTGACTCAGAACCTTGAATATCCCCCAAAGGAAGTTGTTACTAAACAAAGGCCATGATGAGTTTCTGTTGTTCACCATTGAGTTTGCTGTCTCTTCTTTCTGATACCTGCACCAGGCATTCATGGGTTGCAACTGCACTTTAATAGCAATGAAATCCTATAGATTCATTGTTTGAGGCTAGACACTGCCATAGCCAAAAGCAGGCCCAGTACAGAGAGAGATGGGGGAGGGGAAGAGAGGGTACACAAATGCCTAGGCTCGTACACGGATGCCGAAGGACATGTTTTAGGAATTAGTCCTTGTCTTACATCTTGTTCAGCACTGCCTCTTGTTTCTCTTTCTGAGTAAGGTACTTCAGTCTGGCCTGCATGCTTCCCTGAAATCCTCCTGTCTCTCCACCTCCCCTCTTGTCTTAGGGTTTTACTTGCTCTGAAGAGACAATGTGGTCACAGCAACTCTTATAAAGGAAAACATTTAATTGGGGCTGGCTTACAGTTTCAGAGGTTTCCTCCATTATCATCATGGTGAGAAGCATGGTGGCATGCAGGCAGACATGGTGCTAGAAAAGGAGCTGAGAGTTCTATATCTCAATCTGTAGGCAGCGTAAGGAGGCTATGTGCCACAGGGGGTATAGCTTGAGCATATGAGATCTTTAAGCCTCCCCACAGTGACACACTTTCCCAAGACTATACTTCTTAATAGTGCCACTCCCTATGGGCCAAGCATTCAAACACACAGGCACACACATGCGCGCGCACACACACACACACACACACACACACACACACACACACACACGAGTCTGTAGGAGCCATACCTATTCAAACCACCACAGCCCTCAGTGTAGGAGGGGTGGGCTTGCAGATGTGCACCACAGAATCTGGCTCTGTGTGTGTGTGTGTGTGTGTGTGTGTGTGTGTGTGTGTGTGTGTGTGTAATTGAATTCATCTCATCAGGCTTACATGAGTGCTTTTTTTAAAAAAATTGATCCATCCCCCTAGCCTGACATTAAAATTTAAGGGTTTATTTTAACCATCATTGAATTCACTTCGTGAGGATTACTGAGTTCAATAAGTTGCCTCTTCGTAAATCAGGCTCAGTCAGCCCACAAGTGAGTTAGTACCCCACCAAGGGGGCAGGGTGGGAGAACTTTGATCCTGTGTTTCTGGAGGTAATAATATTTAAAATACTGCACCTAATATGTAATATATATTTAAGAAACTGCTTGCTATGTACATATAACATATGATTGGATGAAGAATAAGGCTCCTAATTAGAGGTTACTTGTTTGTCCCTGACTATTGAGCTCGTGTTTATAATGATGTCGCTGGGTTTGGTTTGTGAGGGAGCCCAAAGCTAGAGCTCTTTTAGCCAATAGCTTTCCAAAAAAATTATTTTAACAAAATCAATTACCCTGGACTCAAGATTTATGAAATTTGTTACCGGGACTCAAGATTTATGAAATTAATGATCAAATATTAAGTTTTAACTTGTCAGTAGTTACATTGTTTGCTAAGTAGTCATCCAATTAGAACATCAAAGATGGGTTGTTTCCTTTATGTGAATATTGTACTCGTGTTAGTACTTAGGAATAAGAAAATATTTCTTCTCCTAAGCATATTCTCCTATTTTTGTTGTTTTTGTTTTTTGGAAGAGGGTTTCATATAGCCCAGGCTAGTCTGTAGCTACTATGTAGCCAGAGATGACCTCGAACTCCTTCTTGTCACTGGTGTCCCAGGCCTGTGCCACCACACCTGTTTTAAGTCTTCTTTTTACCCTGTGTAGTGACGGTTGATTTGACTGAACAACCAAACTGTCAGTACCTTCCCCTTTTCCTACAAACAGAAAAAGTAATCACTGTCCATAGCATTTTACTATTCATATAGAAACAAACCACCAAACACATGAGAAGCTTTTGGAGGTACTTAACTAGACAGTCCCAGGAAGAATACTAACTGTCAAGGGCACCTTATTCCTACTGTGTCTCTTTCATTTTCTGCCTCTCTCTTCATAGATAAGGAACTGGCAAACAGATAAGAAGCAGAGAGTTAATTTTTTTCTTTCCCTAAAGTTTGTTTAGTCAAATAAGTAATTCCCAATGATTACTGTCATGATCAATATTCATGCTGCAGGGTCCTTGTACTGGCAACCAGCAGAGCCTGGCACACAGCAGGCTGTGGGACGCTGTTGTGGGCTTCCTTCATGTGTTTGCCCACATGCAGATGAAGCTGTCTCAGGTAAGTCAGAGGCCTTTAACTAAGTGGGTACAGTAACTACTCTTGCATTTGGTATTATCTCTTCTATATATCACTGACCTGTGGGGTTTTTTATTCTTTGTCAAATATTTTATTTTTTCAATTTTAATTTGTTTTATTTTTAATAGATCATCTTACTGTAATGAATTCACAAATTAAATATCACATAGGGTAGATGGTTTTTTAAAAATTTGTGTGTGTGTGCATGCACACACGCTATGTGCGAGTGTGCACACACGTGTGATTGCAGGTATCCACAAAGGCCAGAAGAAGGAATTGGCCCCATGGAGCTAGAGTTTTAGATGGTAGTAAGACACCTAATATGGATGCTGGGACTCAGGTCCAGTGCAAGAGCAATAAATGGCCTTAACCATCGAGCCTTTTCTCCATCCTGTATATCAAATATTTTAACAAAAAACACTTCATTCCCCTAATGGAGTGGACAACTCATGTGAAGCAATGAGTTAAGAGAACCTATACGTTGATGGGTGTCTCTGAAGCAGCTGCATCATCAGAATTCTCACTGGATGACTTACTTAGGGACAGCTATACCACTGAAGGCTCCCACCTGTGATCTGAAAAAAATTTATGAAAACAGCACAACTGAAGAGTTCCCGTACACTTAGGGCAGAGTACATTTCTGAGAGCACCCATCAAGACCACAGCCCAGAGCACTTGATGCAGGGTGAGCATAGAAGGAGAACTAAGGATATGAAGGGATGAGGAGCTGCAGCAGCCGTTATAATTTCACTGCCATCCGACCCATTCTTGTGTCTCAGTTCATTGGGAATTTTCTTCTGCTCATGGATATTGCAAAAGATTGAAACCTGTGATAAATTTTTTAGGGAGAGAGTTTTTATGGGGTCGTATACAAACAAGGACAACATTCACTCACTATCAGGAAAGTTAACTTTCTGAAGTCAAAGGAAGATAACAGTTGTAAAGATAAACAAGAAATTCATTTTGGTTTTAATTCACAAAGTCTGTTGGAAACATCAGCTTCCAGCTTCCCTACTTCCATGCCTGTATCGTTTCAAACTGAAGGTGCATGAATAGAAAAAGTTAACATCAGCCCTGGGTAAAGCGCTTTGGGTTCAGGGCATTTTGGTGGTATCCAAAGATGTAACACACCTGTTGGAAATGGGCTTCCACCACATGATAGAAAAAAAGAAAGCAAGCATTTCCAAAGAGAGGTGACCCAGAGGGTGAAAGCACTAGCTGCTGAGCCTGGAGACCGAGTTTCATCCCCAGAACTTGCATGGTGGAAGGTGACAGCCACTCCCTGCAAACTGCCCTGTGGCCTCCGCATGCTTGCAGTGGCCCATGAGCGTCCTCATGCACACACATACAACTGCACACACTCTCCCAAAGTAGATAAAAGCATGTAAAAATGAATAAGGAAAGGAAGTCAGAGAGAAGGAAAAGTATAGTCTTTTCATGTGAAAACTGTGCCCAATCTGTAGCAAGAGCTGATACTTGCCTAGCTTTAGCAGGACTTGGGCTCCTCCACACACCTGCTGGGCATGTGTCCTTGCAGGCTTTTCAGCGAACACACTTCAAAAGTGAGCAGTGTATTCACTTTTAAATACTTCACCAGTGCATTTTATTATATTCAGTAAGCCATGTGTTTATATTTGACATCCAATAGTTCTATGATGCCTTAAAGGGCTTAGTATTGGCCACCAGGAAGTTTCCAGTGAGGACGGATGTGATCTGGCCACATGTTCTTCTCCCTATCTTGAATGTAATATATTAATATTTCCAGGATTCCAGCCAAATCGAGCTCTTGAAAGAATTGATGGACCTCCAGAAGGACATGGTGGTTATGCTACTGTCCATGCTAGAAGGTGGGGCTTTAGTGTTTACTTTTCCCTTCTCTTTTAAACTTGTTGGGCAAATCTGTGCTGTGTTTGGCATCACCATGAAGCAATGTCCGGCCACTCTGATGCATTGCTGGGCATCGTAGTTTCTTTTCTTGTTGCTATGATGAAGTTTTCCGATAAGAGAAACCACCTAGAGAAATGGCTGTTTCTGTGGCACAGTCTATCCTGGTGAAGAAAGGTGGAAGGAGCTTTGAAGCAGCTGTTATGTTGCATCCAAAATCAGAGAGCAGAGAGCAATGAATGGATGCCTGCCAGTGCTCAGCTCCTTTCTCCAGTGTAGACAGTCAAGGATCCCTGCCCAGATGGCAGTCCTGCCCACTAGCAAGATGGGTCTTCAATACCCATCACTGTAATGAAGATAATTTCTCCTGGGCGTTCCCAGAAGCCTACCTCAGGCTCTTCACTGTATGTGTCTACTCCACAAACAGATGCTACAGCCCCCTTGCTGGGCATGGCATTCTGTTTTGGGGTTCACAGAACTCCCTGTTTTAGGAATACAACCTTCTATGGGTCTGCAATTTAGAAAATAACCTCATTTTCTGAGGCTTGTCAGTAATCTGTCCTTTTCTAACTCCAAACACTGGACCATGGGGAGATATAGGATGGTGGTATCCATTGTAATTTGGGGAGGGGAGAGAAAGTAGAGGAGGAAGGAGAACGAGTGGACTTAAGTTATTAGTCCTAGCAGTGAGTGCCCTTATCCAATGAGCCAACTCACAGGCCCGGAAATATGATTGAATGTGTCAAACCTAATTACTTTGTGAATATGGTTTTTCCGATATTTCTATAATCATTTTTTGAGTTAATAGTTTAGAAATAATTATCCATTTGTTCTTAAGACCTCATACATTAGGAGAAAATTTAAATAAATGACTTTGGTTCATATTTAAGTCCAGGTATGTATTATTATTTTGTTTGTAGATACTAGTTTTGTAAAATATGCTCATTTTCAAACAACTATACACTCTCTCGCACCAGGTAATGTTGTGAACGGAACCATAGGCAAACAGATGGTGGACATGCTTGTAGAGTCTTCCAACAATGTGGAGATGATCCTCAAGTTCTTTGACATGTTCTTGAAGCTAAAGGACTTGACATCCTCAGACACATTTAAGGAGTATGACCCTGACGGCAAAGGGGTCATTTCCAAGAGAGACTTCCACAAAGCCATGGAAAGCCACAAGCACTACACACAATCAGAGACTGAGTTTCTGCTGTCATGTGCCGAGACAGACGAAAACGAAACCCTGGACTATGAGGAGTTTGTCAAAAGGTTCCATGAGCCCGCGAAGGACATTGGCTTCAATGTCGCTGTCCTGTTGACCAACCTCTCGGAGCACATGCCCAATGACACGAGGCTGCAGACCTTCTTAGAGTTAGCCGAGAGTGTCCTCAACTACTTCCAACCTTTCCTGGGTCGCATTGAGATCATGGGCAGTGCCAAGCGCATCGAGAGGGTCTACTTTGAGATCAGCGAGTCCAGCCGAACCCAGTGGGAGAAGCCACAGGTCAAGGAGTCCAAAAGACAGTTCATATTCGATGTGGTCAATGAGGGTGGGGAGAAGGAGAAGATGGAACTCTTTGTGAACTTCTGCGAGGACACCATCTTCGAGATGCAGCTGGCAGCTCAGATCTCAGAGTCCGATCTAAACGAGAGGTCAGCCAACAAAGAAGAGAGTGAAAAGGAGAGACCTGAAGAGCAGGGCCCACGAATGGGCTTTTTCTCCCTCCTCACCATCCAGTCAGCCCTGTTTGCTCTCAGGTACAACATCCTAACCCTGGTTAGGACGCTCAGCCTGAAGAGCCTAAAGAAGCAGATGAAGAGAATGAAGAAAATGACGGTGAAGGACATGGTCACTGCCTTCTTCTCATCCTACTGGAGTGTCTTTGTGACCCTCTTACACTTCGTGGCCAGTGTCTGTAGGGGCTTTTTTCGCATCGTCTCCAGCCTGCTGCTTGGGGGAAGCCTGGTGGAAGGTGCTAAGAAAATCAAAGTGGCCGAGCTTCTAGCCAACATGCCAGACCCCACTCAGGATGAGGTGCGAGGAGATGAGGAAGAGGGAGAGAGGAAGTCTTTGGAGTCAGCACTGCCCTCTGAAGATCTGACAGACTTAAAGGAATTGACAGAGGAAAGTGACCTTCTCTCAGACATATTTGGCTTAGATCTGAAGAGGGAAGGCGGGCAGTACAAACTGATTCCTCACAACCCAAATGCCGGCCTCAGTGACCTGATGACCAACCCCATGCCTGTCCCTGAGGTACAAGAAAAGTTTCAGGTACTTCACTTTAAGGTATCACTAATGCTATTAATCACCCCACCCCCTTGGCGCATGTGTCTGCTCTAGGGCTTTCTCAGTCATGTGCATATGCTAACTCTTACTTGCTCTGTCCCTCTGTCTGTTTGCCTTTCTCTCTCCCCTCCCTCTCCTCCTCCCTCTGTCTCTCCCCTCCCTTGTGCTTGGATGCTCTCTGACTCTCTGATGCAGACCTGTAAGGAATCTGTTTGATTTGTTCTGAGAAACTTAATTTGTGTGCTCCGTGGGCAATGAGACCCTGCTGTGATGGTCAGCTGTACTATCTTTCCATACCCAGATCTTTGTGCTTTTTTCCCCAAGTGTCTGAGAACACTGAGTGGATGAGAAACTCAAAACTAATAGGTTTGCCAGCGGGGGAGTTTTATGTGCTGATCTAATGCGAACACCTGTACTTAGATGATGATCATAAACTGTAAGGCTTAAATTGGCCTTGAAAGATGAAGAAGATTTGAGCAGGTGGATAAGATAAAGAAGGTTGTTTCTGAAATGAGAGAAGCCAGTGGAAATGAGCCTGGAGAATTTTTAATCGACTGCTTTTGGAGAGGAGGGTGTGCATTAAAAGCAGAGGATAGGAGGGGACATGGAACGTCTATCACAATGTAAGCCAAAAGATCTCCCATGTGGGTTATGAATTGGCAGGTGGCCGCACAGCTCCCCAAGGGCACTCAGTGGTGACGTATAATCTTGTTAAAGAGAGTTGAGAAGATCTCTGTCACCAAAGTGCTCGCTTAATGGCCTGGTTACTTTTCTTGTCCAGTTGACACAAGCTGGAGTCACTTGAGAAGAGGAAATCTCAACTGAGAAAAATCTCCCTGAAACTAGTCTGTAGGCAAGAATGTCAAGATCTTCTTGATTAATGCTTGCTGTGGGAGGGTCCAAGCCACTGTGGACAGTACCAGATCTGGGCTGATAGCCCTGGGTTGTGTAAGAAAGCAGGCGGAGAAGGACCATGGAGAAGAAGCCAGGAAGCAGCCTTCCATCATGGCTTCTGCTTCAGTTCCTGCCCTGACTTCCTTCAGCCATGGAAGTCTGGGCAGCAAAATAAACCCTTTCCTCCCCAAGATGCTTTTGGCTGTGTTATTTTATTACAACAATAGCAACCAAAGTATGGCATTTGTAAGCATGATGACTTTAGTTCAATCCCAGGAACCTACATTTAAAAAAAGGTCAAGTGTAGCAGTGCAGGCTCCTAATCTCAGCTCAGGGGGAGGTGAAGACTGGTTGGTCCCCGGAGCTCACTAGCTAGCCAGGCTAGCCTAACTGAGGAATCTCAGACCAAAGAGGTCCTGTCTCAAAACAAAGAAAACAAGGTGCATGGCCTATGAGGAATGGTGACTTGGGTTGTCCTCTGATAGCCACATGCATGACCACACATGCACACGCCCACCTGCAGACACAGCTGGAGGCAGACTTTTCTTTCCTGCCCTCCAATTCCCAAATAATCCACAGCGAGACTTAATATTGATTATAGATACTCAGTCGATAGCTTAGGCTTCTTACTAACTAGCTCTTACAACTTAAATGAACCTGTTCCTGTTAATCTATGTTCTGCCACATAGCATTGCCTCTCTTTCATCTTGCACCTCCTTCCTGTTTCTTCTACGTGTCTCACTGGCAACTCCTCTGACTCTGCCATCCTTTTTCCCAGCATTCTGTCTGCCCCGGAAATCCTGCCTAGCCATTGGCCAATTAGCTTTTTATTAACCATGAGAGCAATACATATTTACAGTGTACAAAGATTGTTCCACAGCACACAGGTGCACCTGCACCTGTACACCTGCAATAATAATAGTATTGTTTCTCTGTTCCCTATCGACATGTTCAAGGAGCAGAAGGCAAAAGAAGAGAAGGAAGAAAAAGAAGAAACCAAGTCTGAACCTGAAAAGGCTGAGTATGTACTGCCATATGCTTTCTCATGTCCTGGAACTTCTTGGCTTGGCCCCTGCTCTTTGGGAGCTGGAGGAGAGACTCTCACCCTGCAGAGTCATCATATGGCCCAGTCTCACATCTGTGTGAAAGCCAGGAACTCACTCCATGTAGGGCCAGCTGGATTCCCCCCCCCCCCACCTAGACTCTTCTTCCTCTTTCCATGAGCATTTTCTATGTGTGATTCTCCCTTAGCAGAAGAGACCTCAGTGTCTCTCTGGAAGGACTGACGGATAGTTTATGTGTGAACGTTTGTCCTTTTAAAGTTGGGAAGAAACCAATGTGGCAAATTCAACAGCTTAGTGTGTTCTGGAGTGGTATCCCCCTGAGCCACATGCATAGAAATCTCCTAAGATTGTTGAAAATGAAGATTTCATGCTAGAGAGGAAGTAGCTAGGAAAGTGCTTGCTGCCTAAGTGTGAGGACCTGAGTATGATCCCCAGAGCACACAAAAAATCTTTGGTGTGAGGGGCAGATTTGTAACTCCCTGGGGAGGTGAAGACTAGCCTAATAGAGATCTCCAGACCAGGAAGAGATGTCATCCAAAAATACTGGGTGGGTGGCTACTGAAAAATGATACTTGAGGCTACCTTGTAGCACATACAATAAAACACGTGCAACTACCTACTCAGAAACACACAGTATGGATTCCTGGGTCCCACCGCACCTGCTTACACACACACACACACACACACACACACACACACACACACACACACACCTTCCTTGTTCTGTTGTTCTGGAAAGGGCCCAAGGGTCTTCATCTTCATGAGCATACCTGGTGTTGTGGAGTCCAGTTGTAAATGGAGAGGCAGATAATGAAGAGTACAGCGTAAAGTAGGGGAGATGTTAAACTCCTTCCATACTGGCTTTACATCAGGAATATAGAAAACCCTTAGCTTGCCCCCAAATTTATGTTATCTTATATGCTTATCTAGTAAAAACTAAGAAAAGTTAAAGTCGTACATTCCTGCCTCACTACCATGTTCACATAGTAGCTAGGTTACCCTTTCCCCACCCCACCCCTCTTATGTTACTATGTCATTAGCCTGTTTTCATTGTCTTAGATCTGGGATCTGTTGTAAATATGGCTAGATAAATGGCATTTAGAGTGGAAAAAGTGGCAGTACAGTAGGCACGCAGTTCTTACCTGGTGTGAAGTACAGTGTTGGCTAGGCTTAATGTGAACGTAATGCAGCATCTATGTCCTCTCAAGAAGAACTTTTACTTTACATTGAAAGCACTTTTTACGTAGACTTCTAGTCCTGGGACTGGAAAGGTGGTTCAGCAGGTAAACAAGCTTGTTGCCAAGTCAGGTGACCTGTGTTTGATCCCTAGTACCCATATGGTGGAGGAAGGTAGCTAACTCCCTCAACTTGTCCTCTGGCCCCCACATGTTTGTAAGTACCCAGACACTTAAATAAATAACTCTAGTTCTTAGAAAGCATTAAACTTCTAGCCCCAATTCCATTATTATCTGGAATTAATATAACTCTATAGATATTAAAATTAATATTTTTTAAATAAAATTAGGTAAAGGTATCTGTATCAGTGCATTAACAAATCAGTGTCTTTTTTTATGTGAGACAAACCAAGTGCACAGGACTTTGATTTTAAGTGCCAATGGCTAGAAACTGTTATAAACTGAGCTATGGGATGGTGTGATGGCTCAACGGGCAAGGGCACTTGCTGCCAAGCCTGAGGACTAGAGTGATCCCCAGAGTCCACATGGCAGGAGATGAGAACTGAATCTTAAACGTTGTCCTCCCATCTTCACTAGTGTGCTGCACCCTCATCACCCCCATAAAAGAATCACCTCCTAGACTTTGGACTAAGATCAAGAATAATTAAGTATAAAAATAGAATTATGATTTTAATAATCAAAAGTTAAAAGCAAGGTGTGTTGCCAGGCCTGGTAGTGCAGTACTGATATCATGGCTACTTAGGAAGCTGAGTCAGGAAGACTACAGGTTCAAGACAAGCTTGGGTTACACAGAGGAGGTTCAGGGCCAGCCTAGGCAACTTATTGAGACCCTGTCTCAGATTAGATAGTGAAAAAGAAGGCTGGGGATGTAACTTCATGGCAGATTGCTTGCCTGGCATGCATGAAGCCTTAGCTTTGGTCCACAAAAGCTATATTTAAAAAGTAAGGTGTGTGAAACAGAAGCCAAGAGGTGTCTTTGTCGTTGTACCATTTTGCAGCCAAATATTTTATTATTTATGAGTACAAAAAGTTTTTCAGCCTGAAAAATATCCCTTTGATTTGAATTGCACAGGCCCATTCATCTGTGGGGACAGCAGGAAATCCTCCCTTAGTCTCAAGTCCAGGATGCCACCATTCATTGCAATAGAATGTAGTTTGGAAGCTCGAGAGGATGGCTCAGTTCATAAAGAGCTTGCTACATGAGTACATGATACTGAGTTGGATCCCAAAAGCCCATGTAAAAGCCTGGGTAATTCCTGCTCTTGTGAACCCAGCACTGGGGAGGCAGAGACAGTCAAATCCCTGGGCCTTGCTGGCCAGCCAGCCTAGCATAATAGGTGAACAAGACCAAGACTATCACAAAAAATTAGGTGATTAGTACCCGAGGAAGAAGGATCCTCAAGGTTGTCTTCTGGCTTCAACTCAAGGTTGTAAGCACACACACATGAACATGCTTACACAAGAACATATGCATACATACATACATACAAAACTTGGTTTCTAAGTGGAGATTGTGATTTATTTGTTCACTTTGTATTGTGCAAAACACCCATGCTTTCTTTGTTTACACAGGGGGGAAGATGGAGAAAAAGAAGACAAAGCCAAAGATGATAAGGGCAAGCAGAAGTTGAGACAACTTCACACACATCGGTATGGGGAACCTGAGGTGCCAGAGTCAGCGTTCTGGAAGAAAATCATAGCCTATCAGCAGAAGCTGCTGGTGAGACCTGGGGATGGCTTTTAGTATTGATCGATTGTCCTGACTCTGTGTAGTAGCTGAGCTCAGAAAACCCTTCTACTGCCCACATCTGAGAATAAAGTTCCTCATAGAAAGGTGGAGTGTTTGTATGTAAACAGCACATGTCCATCTGTGGATTTTGACCTTTCTAGATTATTTATGGTCTCTAATGCAATGTGAATGTTATGTAAATGTTTGATATCATATATTATTTAGAGAATAATGGCAAGAGAAAAGTCCATTTAGGACAGAAGTATTTTCTTCTTTACAATTGGTTTGATTTATGAAGGCAGGGTCCTCAGAACCAGGGCTAAGCAGATTTTTTATCTACTCATCTGACTGTGTTTGAGTTTTTGAAATGGTTTCCTTATCACTATTTTATGTGCACATGTGAGTATCTGCATGCATTGATGTGTACCGTGTGTATGGTACCCTGGAACTGGAGTTATAGACAGTGGTGAGCTACCATGTAGGTGCTGGACACCAAACCTAGGTCCTCTGCAAGAGCAGCCAGTGCTCTTAATTGCTAAGTCATCTCCATATTCCAGTGTTTTTTTTTTTTAGGGTAAATGCCTTTTTCAGGTCACTCCCTTCTCCACAATTCACACTGCCTGACCCCCCATGACCTCTACACACCTTTACATGGTCTGACATCCTTAAGGCCACTATATAGGTTTACATTGTCTTGACATCCTTTAAATACTTTAGAACCCATTGGGTCTGTATTTAAGGCCTTCTAACACTGCCTTCTGGCTCTGTGCAACTTATAGTCCAGCTCCAAAACCAAATGAGTTTATCATAACACCTTTTACTTATATGTATAGGCATATAAGTAAAATATAAATTTTTAACAAATATAAGTTTAATGAATCAGATTTTTGGTGATGATAATTCAACATTATTCTTTAGAGACTTGTAAAAGAAATGAAGAAATGGAGAGGAAGAAGATAGTTCTTCATAGGTTTTTATAGAAATATTCCCCAAGTCTTGTATTTTCTCTGTAGTGTTTGCTAGTGTCCACTGAACATAAAGGTTTCTGAGATCACTCTGTAATTGTTAATTTGATATGCATCAGTGGTTGCCAAGGTAGCAGGGTGGGCAGGTGCTACCATACCCTGAAGACCCTGTCTCTCTACACTTACATAAGGAAATAAACTGAGGTAATGGTTCCATCTCTGCCTCAGGGTTCCTCCTTGTCTCTGTAACTCTTCCACTTTTCTGTTTCTCTTCGTAGCTTTGGCATATGCTTGCCAGTTGGCACGCACAAAACCGGTCATGGCTGTGGTGCCCTCTACAGACCCCAGCCCTCCCTGTCTTTGTGACTGTCTCCATCCAACAGCTACAGTTCGATAATTCAGTCTCTGTGACCCACTGCTTTCCTTTCTAGGAGAGACAGTATAACTGGCCCAGTTAGAGTGTGTTATTCAGTCTTAGTCTGACTAGATGTGGCAGTAAAGCCAGATCCATTGTAGGGCAAAGAGCCCATCAGAGAGGGCTATGTTCACGGAGAGGTTAATGAGAGGCTTTATTGCCCGTAAGCTCACTTTATGTTATAAGAAATAGTCACTTTTATTGTGGCCTCTCCCTTACATCTACTTGTGCCAAGTTGTTTGGTTTCTTCCCATTCAATATACCATACCAAACACTCACTCAGTCGCTCATATATGAGTCCTTTCTTACCTGTAACTCAATGTAGCAAAAAAACCCACAACAAACAAACAAACAACAAAAAGCCAAAACCCAGCTCCAGCTCTTCCTTCGAAGTTCCCTCAAGGGTCTACCCAGTTCTTTGCACGTCCACAGCTGCCAGAGGCCAGCCCCCTGCCAACATCTGTTTGCTTCCATGCTTACTAACCAGTCCCTGTTGCTTCTGCTGTCCCTACAGAGGAAGTTTTAAGTCATTGTCTGGGTGCATCCTATTCCTTTCAGTTCTCCACCAGCATGTCAGCCCCCTAGAATGAAATGTCCGTTTTAATGGTGACAGCTTATAAAGTTATCATAGCATGTTAAAATGAGTGGCTGGCTTTCCTCACATTTTCTCACAGTAAAGGTAGCAGGCTGGAACTGTTGTTAGGCTGACACTGCAGAAGAGACAAGATGTGCTCCTGGAGGGATTAGGCCGTTCATTTAAATCCAGGAAATGTTGGGACAGACTTCATATCCCTGTAGTGTGGTCCTAGAGGATGTGAATGAGTTCAGGGGTCATTGAATCAGTTTACCGTAACAGACAACTAACATATCCATCAGAAGCCTTCAGATCTCAGTCTCTGCTCACCTGCCCAAGCCCCCTTCTTCCCTCTCCTTGCTTCTCGCTAGGGCTTAAGCACATTGACACACACACACACACACACACACACACACGATTATGCTTTTAAAAATATTTTTAAGTATTTTTGTTTGTGCATGCATGCATGCATGCAAGTATGTGGTGTGTGTGTGTGTGTGTGTGTGTGTGTGTGTGTGTGTGTGTGTAAAATCATTTGCATGTAGTACCTGTGGAGGCCAGAAGAGGGTATCAGATTCCCCCATAATTGGAGTTACAGATAGTTATGAACTGCAGTGTGGGTGCTGGAAACTGAACCAATTTGCAAGAGCAGCAAATGCTCTTAACCCTTTCTCCAGACCCACAGCGTTGCTCTTAATTCAGGGCCATGGCCTCACCATTCATGTCTCTAATGTACCTTCCCTCTACGGCTCTGTTAGCCAGCTCCCTTGCCACCCCCAGGCCTGTGCTCAAGCTTATCCATAGGAGGTAAACTTTTCCAAACCACCTTTCCAAACCACCACCAAACTCCCTAAGCCCTCACCTGTGTATCAAGATGTCACTAGAAGTTCTCGGATGATACTTTGTATCTGAGGGTGTGGTTATTATATCATTAGGTGTCTCCTCCTTGTTGGCAGAAACTTTGTCCTTTGCTGTCCATCTCTAATATCAAGGACACAGCAGGCGCCCAAGCTGTAGCTTGGAGTAAATGAACTGCTCTTTATTTAAAATGTTTGCAAATTTCTTATCTCTTACTGGCTGGCCTGTTCATAACTCTTTCTCCCTTCAGAACTATTTTGCTCGCAACTTTTACAACATGAGAATGCTGGCCTTATTTGTCGCCTTCGCCATCAATTTCATCCTGCTCTTCTACAAGGTATGTGTGTGTGTGTGTCCCTGGGGGTTAAAGACCCTTATAAAGTCCAATGACACCAATGGATAGATTCCCCTGGGAGCTGCGATGGAGCCAGTTTACACCAATTCTAAATTGCACCTTAACAAAAGAGAGAGCCCAAAGTCCTGTTCCATCACAGAAACCCAGGGAAGCAGGGAGCATGCACTTCTGGGAGAGTAAGCAGAACCTCAGCTGGCTGTGACTGAAGAGGGCTCTGTGTTACAGAGGTTCACTCCCAGTGTTCCTAGGATGGTTCAGATGACTATCTTACTTGCTATGATGGCTGGGTGTGGCAGAACCTCCCTCACATGACATTATTTGGATAACTGAGAAGTAACGTACCTAGTGTTTTCCTGCATATTGGAATCCTTATAACTTTGGTTAGATTAGCACAAAAAACAAAAACCACAAAACCAGCATTTGTTTTGTGTTTGTGTGCACAAGTATGTCATGGTGTGTATGTGGAGGTCAAAGAACACCTAGCAAGAGTGTCTTCCCCTTCCGTCCTGTCATTCCTGGAGATTAGACTCAGGTCATCAAACTGGGCGGGGAGGCGCTTTTCCTATCAAGCCATCTCTCTCTCAGCCCTAGCGTGAATTTTAAAAGCATATTTGTTCCTTGTATTTACTGTTGGTAAAGATGTCTATTCTTTCCTGTTAATCTTTCCATGCTGCCCTTATGCGCTAACTTAACATTCCCCTGTCTCTAGAGGTTGTTTCCGTTTCCTTCTTGTGTGGTGTTGCGGCACACAGTGAACTGACCGTATCTCAAATGGTTTGAATCAGGTCTCCACTTCTTCTGTGGTTGAAGGAAAGGAGCTGCCTGCCCGAAGCTCCGGTGACACTGCCAAAGTTCCCACGAGCCTGGACAGCAGCCCACACAGAGTCATAGCAGTACACTATGTCCTGGAGGAGAGCAGCGGCTACATGGAACCCACGCTGCGCATCTTAGCCATCTTGCACACTGTCATCTCTTTCTTCTGCATCATTGGATACTACTGCCTGAAAGTAAGTCCCCAAGTACCTGTGTGTTTAGAATGTCTGTAGATTGGGCGTCTGGGGAAGTGAGCACTGAGATGGAATTTATGTTGTCTGTTTGAGATGCTCTAAGACCCCATGCCTCTGGGACAGAAGGAAGAAGCAGGTTGGGGTAGAGGGAAATGACTGTCTAAGGGCAGAAAAAATGTGGTCATAGGCTTCTGTCTCTGAAGCTAGGCCTGGAGGGGCCTGACTTTTCCTAGTTTCCATTGATCAGTCATTGATTGCAAGTATGCATTTGCCTATTGATAATCATTCATACAGTCAACATTTTCATGGATAACTTGACCATACAGAAGTGAGCCCCACTGCCCACAGTCTCTCACAGTAAATATCTGTGAGGCATGACTGTATGTATCTTTCATCATCCATGACAGAAGACTCACAGAAAATAAGTTGCCTTTATCCCCATGTCCCTGCTGGGGTGACAGTAAGTGTTGGTGAATAGAAATCATGGTAATATCATCTCTCTGGGTGCTTGTGAATATCCTCGCCTGTGCAAGTATGTTTACATATATTTAATCACACTGCCCTTTGCCTCTGGCTATGGAGCCTCCTAAGATACTTGAAAAGCTAGGGCTTGGGATAAAAGATGGGAGTGTGAGATGTTTCCGTAGGGATTGTTTTCTACCTCTCGTCCCCCTTTTCTCATGGGGGTAAGCATTCCTGGATACTTCCTCAGCATCTCTGCCTCCCATCCGTGCTTGCGTAGACTCTGTCTGTGCAAAAGGGAATCATCAGCCAACGGCAGAGGCATTGCTACACTTGCCGAGATTTTTGCCAATGCTGAAACGTGAATCTACCTCTATATCCTATAAGTATGTTGCACATAGTTATTAAAGAGATTAAAATACATGCTTTCAGGGACATTAGTAAAACTGTTAGGATTTTTTTCACACCTGTTCTTATTGATGCTTTAAAGTAATATGTATTTAAATGCATATTGAATATTCTGTAATCACCTGTCTCTCTTTAGTGTCTAGAATGTTATAGCATCCCAATTTGTCATTAGAATGGCAAATGTTATTGTTATTATCTATTGACATTTTTTAAGAACACATGCACCTGTATGCTGTTTTCCCAAAACCCTCTAGATACTTCTTTCTGCCTGAATGTACTTGATTCATTTTCACTCATTTTTTTTTCCTCCATGCAAGGAAATGGAGAAATAGTTCTTCTCAACAGCTGTGGCTGTGGTAGACGCCAGCCCAGCTAAGCGAATGTCGCTGTGTTTGTTCCCATCTGCAGGTCCCCTTGGTCATTTTTAAGCGGGAGAAGGAAGTGGCACGTAAATTGGAGTTTGACGGGCTTTACATCACAGAGCAGCCGTCGGAAGATGATATCAAAGGCCAGTGGGACAGACTCGTGATCAACACACAGTGAGTGAGGGATGACGAGAGGCAGTTCTGGGCTCAGCAATTTCAAGATGTTAAAAGAGATTTCCCTGCTAGAGTTTCGGAAGATTTCTTAAAAGTTTAGCTCAAGTGATATATTCAGCCACGAAAATCAAAAGACTAAGAACTGTCCGAAGCTAATGGATGCCTGCAATTTCTGCCCTCTGGTCTGAGTCTCTTAATCAAAAAGCACTTTGAGGCCATTTACACAGTGCTTATGGGAATGCACAGCCATTACCCAGGGCTCAGGGAGGGGCGCAGCATCAGGTTCACAGCCCGCATTGCAGATGCATCTCATCCAGATGCAGAGGAGCTAGAAATTATTCATTAAGGGAAGGGCTGTAGTGTCGAAGGGAAAAATACTAATTCGTACTGCTAATGTGTCTAAGCTTGCAGAGAGCACCACCAACCAGCCTCACACGAACCTAGAAAATTTTACAATGTGATGTCATTTGTAAGAGGAGAAAAAAAAAACACTTAAGAAAAAAAAACTAATCCAGTAATTATTTAGCTTGTATGGTAAGAGAAAAACAGACCAACTAGTCAACCAGCTACTGTGTCACACATACGTCCATCCCAACCTATAACTTCTACAAAACAGTTATTGATGGTATATCTTTGAGTATTTATACATCAGAAGAGTCAGATATTATACCATGACTGAGTTTGTTCATTTTTTTAAATTTTTTTTATGTGGTGAGGAGGATTGAATCCAAGGCCTCACCCTGGCTCTGTGAGTGTTCTGTTACTGAGCCATGTCCCCAGCCCTGGAACTGCTGATTCTTAAAAGTTACTTCTGGTAGTTCTGAGTTTTCCACTGGGAAATAAGATGCTAGCTTTAGAGCAAAACAGTGACAGGTTTCTAATCTACTAGTTTGGTTTGTTTTTTTGTTTTGTTTTGTTTTGTTTTGTTTTGCAGTAGGAGAACTTGAACTCAGGGCCTTGGCCATGGTAGACTATTTTTTTACCCCTCAACCACCACCAAAGCCATAGTTTCTAGAGCGTTTAATATATATGTACACATACATACATATATATATTATGTATGTATATTATGTATACCTGTATATATAGCACTCATAAAAAATGATAAATATAATATGCAACTTGTTAATAAATATGGTTATATTAAGATATCATCCTTATTATTTTAATGTGATTTACCATTGGTATATTTATATGACATTACTTACATGAGATTTAATACACTTATGATATAGAAAAGTTATGAACCGAGAGGTGATGTGACTCACTGTACTTCTAGGGAGACAGCATGATAGCTGCGTGCATATTATTTTCAGTGTTTTATTCCAATTATGTTTTTATCATTTAAAAGTACTGCTCCTCCAGCGTCTCTGCTTTTGTGTCTTTTAGGTCATTTCCCAACAACTACTGGGATAAATTTGTTAAAAGAAAGGTAACGTTTCTGAGGGGGAGGAAACTCCCAGTGTTTTCCTTACAATGCACTTGGGTGACTGGGGTGTGGTTCCGATGAGGAGTGGGATGTGAGGTGTGTTCCGGCTGCCTGCCGTTGTTATTTCACAGTGCCAAGAGAACTGAATAGGCATCTTCAAAAGAGCAGTTATGACCTTCATACTCTGCTGTCCCTAAATAAACAGACCTCACTACCCACCATGCCTTAGGGACCAGCGATGTATGCTCAGTAGAACCTGTGGGATATTGGCTTTGATATTGTCTGCGTTGCCCAAGTTGGCTGTAGGCTCTTTTTCTTTACATCATCTTAAAGACCTTAAAAAACAAATCTGACTCAATTGTGAGGGAGGGTGGTAGAGATGATTCTGGCCTTGCTTTTACCATGCTGCTGGCTGCTGGCTAAGCTCCGCTGCCGAGACCCTCTGCTTATAGACACAGGGTTCTCCCTGCTCTCCCTACCACCCAGGATCCGCACGTTTTAGTTGAAACATCATGTGTAACAGTGTTTGTGTGCTGAGGGCTGCTATTCAGGAATTACTCCTTTTCACTTTTTTGCTTTTCTTCTTCTTCTTCTTCTTCTTCTTCTTCTTCTTCTTCTTCTTCTTCTTCTTCTTCTTCTTCTTCTTCTTCTTCTTCTTCTTCTTCTCCTTCTCCTCCTCCTCCTTCTCCTCCTCTCCATCTTCTTCCTCCTCCTCTCCATCTTCTTCCTCCTCCTCCTTCTCCTCCTCTCCATCTTCTTCCTCCTCCTCTCCATTTTCTTCCTCCTCCTCCTCCTCTTCTTCCTCCTCCTCCTCTCCATCTTCCTCCTCCTCCTCTTTCTCCTCCTTCTCCTCCTCCTTCTCCTCCTCTCCATCTTCCTCCTCCTCCTCTTCCTCCTTTTCCTCCTCCTCCTCTTTCCCCCCTTCTCTTCCTCTTTCTTTTCTTTTTGGAATTTTAAGACAAGGTCTAAAACTGTAGCCCAGGCTAGCCTGGAACTAACCAAGTAGCCCACACTGACTTTAAACTCACTGCAATCTTCTTCCCTCAGTTTCTGGAGAATACTGAGGCATTGGGCATGAACCACCATTCTCAGGTCCTTGCTGATTCATGTTTCATGGTGAAAGCCAACTTGGTATGAACTGGCACAGGCACACCTGTAATGTGAAGAAATCTTTTGTGTCTTTATAAATTCAGTACTGTTCCAAAGGTGGTTGTCAAGGAGACACTGAAATTTTTTCTTCCTACCTTATACAGAGATGGAGCATCCATTAAGAACTTGCATGTAGTTTCACTGTATTATTAGGTGCAGTGTGTGTGTGTGTGTGTGTGTGTGTGTGTGTGTGTGTGTGTGTGTGTGGTATGTGTAGTGTTTGTACACATGTATGTCCATGCTTCCTGGTGGAAAGAATCTACGTTTGCTGATTGTTATGTGTACCTTCACGCATTTTTGTGGCCTTGTGAACTGGCACTTTGAGTTTATTACACTAATGCATATATGCATATCTAAATTAGGCCAACATTTTAAAAGATTATTTTAAAATAATTTTAAATGGACATTTTGAATATTTTATGTCTATGAAGTTTTTGCTGTAATAAAGAGAGTGTTTCTAAAATATTAAATCAAAAGTATTTCTGGAGTAAGCAATATATCTATGTTAAAAAATTGGCAAGATCAGGACTAGGGAGATGGCACAGTTGGGAAATTCTGCTGTGTGATGTGAGGTCATGGGTGTGCATTCCTGGCCTCCATACAGGCTGGAACAATGCATGCCTGGGATCCAAGCCCCAGGGAGATGCAGACGTCTGGAGGATTCACTAACCAGCTGGCCTCGCTGAAATGCTGAGTTCCAGGTTTAGTGAGAGTTTCTGTTTCAAATAATACTCTGGAGAAGGGCTAAAGACACCAACTGACACTGATCTCTGTCCTCTACACACACTCAGAGATGCGTGTTCATCCTCACAGGCATGCACGCACACATCCGTGCGTACACACACACACAGAGGCATGCATGCACACACACACACAGAGGCATGCATGCACATGCATGCACACACACGCATGCACACACACACAGAGAGGCATGCATGCACATGCATGCACACACACGCACGCACACACACACACACAGAGGCATGCATGCACATGCATGCACACACACACACGCACACACACATGAAAGTAGGGAAAGAAAGACATATCAACTCATTTCTGGCTTTTCCATTGCAGTACCAGTGGCTGTGTCCTTTAGGGAGAAGAGTGAGGTTGTTCCCTGTAGAAATTCCATACAGGCCAGCCAGGCCATCGTCAGCACTGAGAAACACCACACAGCAGATTGGTTTAGTCAGCCTGAAAAGTCTGTGCTGTAGTCATTTTGTTGTTGTTGTTGTTTTGTTTTTTGAGACAGGGTTTCTCTGCAGTCCTGGAACTAGCTCTGTAGACCAGCCTGGCCTCGAACTCACAGAGATTTGCCTGCCTCTGCCTCCCAAGTGCTGGGATTAAAGGCATGCGCCACCACTGCCTGGCGGCTGTAGTCATTTTAACTACTACTTTTTTTCAAGGCTTTCTTTTACTTTACCTGTTTTGTGCATTTGGAGAGACCTGTTCTAGTTCTTTAAAGCCATTCTGTCCGGGTTCCCTCTGTCTCCTCTTAGGTGCCTCATCCTTTGCTTGCCTTCCCTGTTCCCTCTTCCTCCTATTAATGATCTATTCCGCTTTTCCCCCCCTGATTTCCATATTCATTCCATTTTGGCTATTCTGTAGAACCATTACACCTGGGTACTTGAACTTAATGGTGAGAGCAGCATGTCCCAGAGTTGGACCTGCTGGGATTTCTGCTGAGCTGCAAACCACGTCCAAGCAACAAGCTTTCTTTCATCCTTCCTTTATGTCTGTGTGTATGTGTGCACATGTGTTTATGTGTATACATGCTTATGTGTGTTTGGGTACACAGATGTTTGTATGAGAGAGAATGTGTGCACAGGTGTGTACATGGGTGTAGAAGCCAAGGTCCACCTTGGCTATTGCTCCTCAGGAACTGCCCACCTTATTTTGAGACATGGTCTCTCCTTAGGTCCTGAGGCTTCCCAGTTAGGCTAGACTGGCTGACCAGTGAGCCTCATGTCCCACCTGTCTCTGCCTTCCCAGTCTGTGATCACAGGCACATGCTACCATACCTGGCTTTTTACATGGCCCTTCTCTGACTTCCATCTCCCCAGTTTTATATTTATGGAATGCTATTATTAATACACAGCTGGTACCTCACATGAGATAGAGGACAAAGTTTACGTATTGTGGCAGTCACAAGTAATCTGACAAAATTCCTGGTGAAAGACTAAAGGTCACTTTCCTCCTGCCTCCCCCACCATCCCACTCTTTTACTGCAGAACATTCTTCCCTGTGCCTCCCTTACTAGAAGGAGAGATCTCATTACTCAGAGATGAGTTATTCAAAATCTTATAGACTTATTTACAAATGTCAACGGCGTGACATCAGAAGATGAACTGTAAATTAGATGGCTAAGTTTTCTTTAAAATCTAGCAAAATATATGGTGAGAAAAAAATTTGCTACTGTTGTATATGCGTGTAAGGGGTGTAGTTAATGGTTAAGGTCAATAACATACTTCTCTCTTGAGCGCAGGTGATGGATAAGTATGGAGAGTTCTATGGGCGAGACAGAATCAGTGAGTTACTGGGCATGGATAAAGCTGCCCTGGATTTCAGTGATGCGAGAGAGAAGAAGAAACCCAAGAAAGACAGCTCCTTGTCTGCTGTGTGAGTGACTCTTCTGCTCTCCAGGTGGGGACAGGGACGCATGTCTGACCTCGCTAGCTCACCAATTTCCCTCACCGAGGAATACTGCAAGTGCAAAAGAAGTTGACTTTCATACCTCTGGGTTTTCTTAGCTGGAGTTTCTATTGCAGTGATGAAACTCCGTGACCAAAAACCAAGTTGGTGGGGGAGAAGGTTTATTTGACTTACACTTCCTGAGCACTGTTCATCATTGAAGAAAGTCAGGACAGGAACCCAGACAGGGCAGGAACCGGGAGGCCAGAGCTGATGCAGAGGCCATGGAGGGATGCTGCCTACTGGCTTGCTTGTGGCTTGCTCAGCCTACTTTCTTTCCCTTCCCCTTCCCTTTCCCTTTCCCTTTCCCTTTCCCTTTCCCTTTCCCTTTCCCTTTCCCTTTCCCTTTCCCTTTCCCTTTCCCTTTCCCTTCCCTTTCCCCTTCCCCTTCCCCTTCCCCTCCCCCTCCCCCTCCCCCTTCCCTTCCCTTCCCTTCCCTTCCCTTCCCTTCTCTTTTGTGTGGTGGTGGTGGTGTATGTGTGTGTGTGTGTGTGTGTGAGTGTGTGTGTGCGGTTTTCAAGAAAGAACTATCCTGGTATTCACTCTGTAGACCAGGCTGGCCTTGAACTCGGAAATCCTCCTAAGTCTGTCTCTTGAGCGTTGGAAATAAAACCATGTGCCCCTACTACCCAACTTTCTTATAGAACCCGGGACCGTCAACCCAGTGATGATAGCACCCACAAGGGGCTGGGACTTCCCCGTAAATCACTAATTAAGAAAATGCTCGATAGTCAGATCTTATGAAGGCATTTCCTCAACAGAAGTTCCCTCTAGTCATATAACTTGAGCTTGTGTCGAGTTGACATAAAACTAGCCAGAACATGAGCGTTTGAAGCTTTAGAATGAAGGGATATTTTCCTATTAACTTATTGTTGTCATTGTTATTGTTATTATTGTTGTTGTTATTGTTATTGAGACAGGCTCTTGCTATGTAGCCTAGGCTGACCTAAAAATCATTATATAATATCACAGGAAGGCCTGGAACTGCCTGGTAGCTCCTGAGGCCTAACTCACCATCTTCCTGCTCTCAAGTCTGGAGTATTGTGATTTCAGATAAGAGCCACCAGATATGGCTCCTATCAATGTTTGAAGATTCCTTGTTAATTTACATATAATGAGAGAAGAGCAACAAGAAAATCCACCATTCCTGATTTAAGTCACCTTTTCTAACCTCTGGTCCTCCTGAAAGTCAAACACACACAAAACAAAATATAGAACTACATTTTGCAGGAATCTTTTGTTTTGTTTTCTTTTTTTTTTTTGAGACAGGGTTTTTCTCTGTAGCTTTGGAGCCTGTCCTAGAACTAGCTCTGTAGAGAAGGCTGGTCCTGAACACACAGAGATCCACCTGCTTCTGCCTCCTGAGTACTGGGATTAAAGGCGTGAGCCACCACTGCCCAACTGGGGGAGGGATCTTTCTTGAAAAAGGCTAAATCACGTGCTTTGAAAACAGACGATGTTATGTGTATGTAGTTCCTTTATTAAAATGGACCCAAAGTTCTGATCTCAGTGTTAAAGTTCTTAAATGGCAAAACATTAGTGAACCAAAGCACTGTGTTGCCCTGTTATTTGAAAATTCACTTCAAAATGAAGCACTGTTTAAACAGCACTCTTGTGAAACTGCTGTTACCTAGAAAGATAGAAATGAGTTGGATCAAGTTCCCTTGCTGCTGCCAGTTTCCTTCCAGCTCCTTCTCAGGCACATGTTCCCACTGCATGAAGGTCACTGTCTGCCCCTGCCTACTTAGCTCATGTGAGCAGCGGGATTTCTGCAATCAAGAAGAGCACACTCACTTCTCCTCGATGCCATTTTACCACTCAGGCACTTCCTTATTTTAGAAGCAGCGTGCAGTCACTTTCCCTGGAGAAACTAGCTTTGCTTGGGGTTTGTTTTTGTTTGCTTGCTCTGCATCAACAGGTATCCAAACCCAAATCATGCTTAAGCATGTGAAGAGTACTGCCCCACTGAACCGTGTCCCCAGCTGGCGT
This sequence comes from Microtus pennsylvanicus, assembly GCF_037038515.1. Lineage (NCBI taxonomy): Eukaryota > Metazoa > Chordata > Mammalia > Rodentia > Cricetidae > Microtus > Microtus pennsylvanicus. The sequence goes on from NC_134582.1 coordinate 114,848,096, forward strand.
GCCTTATCTGTGTGTTTGCGGTCTCAGTCTGTGATAGATGAGATAATGACTTTGGAAACTCATTTTGTCTTAGAAAAATATTGCACCTGGAATTAGGAAGATGCTTTGATTAATTATCTCGTTCATCACAGGTTTTCTATGTCTTTAAATACAATGTGAATTTGGAGCAGGCGATATGGCTCAGAGAGTTAAAATACTCGCCATCCATCCTGACACCCCAAGTTAGACCTCTCAGACCCACGTGGCTGATGGAGAGAACTGACTCCTGCCAGTTGTCCTCTCAACCTCATACATACTATGTTGTGTGTGTGTGTGTGTGTATTCTGTATGTGTGTGGTGTGTGCTGTGTGTCTGTCTGTCTGTCTGTGGTATGCGTGTGTGGTGTGTGTGTGTACTGTGTCTAAGTTTCAGTTCGTGTGTGGTGTGTGTGTGAGAGAGAGAGTGATATGTGGGTCTATATAATATGTGTGTGGTGTATCTGTGTGTAGTATATATGTCTATGTATGTATGTATGGTGTGTGTGTGTGTGTGTGTGTGTGTGTTTGTGGTGAAGGGGCATGGCACTGCATGTTTGTAATGCCTGAATTTAGAATATGGTGACAGGGAGATCAGAGGTTCAAGGCCTGTCTGAGCTACACAAGTCCTAGGCCAACCTGAATTCCATGAGACCCTGTGGTGTTTACAGTATGTCACATGAAGAAGGACACTGACAGTTTCAGAAGCCAAGGCCTTCACATTTGTCATTTGAAACAAGCAGTGGGGTGTGAGGGATGCAGAACCCCTCATGAGAAGTCACCGGTGACTGACAGAATTATATAGTTTTGCTGAGTTACATATTTTTCTTAGTAATATTTGTAACACCACCACCAAAAACATTTAAAAATAGGAGGAAAGCTTTAGACTGTCTCTTCATTGGACAGTGTTAAAATTGGTGATGGGCTAGTGACATTGAAAAATGTTAAATTTGGTGATAGGTAGTAAGATGGCTCAGCAGTAAACATATTTGCTGCCAGGCCTGATGACCTAAGTTCCATCCCCAGACTTCACAATGGTAGGAGAGAATTGACTCTACGGATTGTCTTCTGACCTCCACACACATGATCCGGTACATACACAGATACACAACATACTCATACACACACCTAAGCTAAACACAACAATTTTTAAATTGAGAAAACCTTTCACTGTTTTATGTAATAAATATTTTCAAGATTCACTGCTTGCAAAAGGCCAGAAAAATCTATGTTCTTATCACCTTTAAATATGGATAATGAAATCTGAATGAAGATCCAGTACAGAATATACAAGGTAGAGGAAAAAAGACTTCCCTGTTCTGAGTCTTTACTGAAACATTTAGAAGGTCAAGACCTCAAAGTGTAGCAGGCTTCTGTGTGCCTCTCTCCTTGATGTGTCCACCCAGATTCCAAACAATCCACACAGTGGGTATTTACTCAGACATAAACTTTTATCATCACAAGACCCATTTGTAAGCAGATCATCAATATTTATCCACCCATGCAACTTGGTAAATCTGTGTTTCACTTCCTCCCTGTGGGTAAGAAACACTCAGATATATTCACTCATCATAGATGGAGGGAGGGACATTTAATTTGTTTGATAGTACTTGATGCCCTGGAGATCACAGATCAGTAGTAGAGATGGGTCCCCAGGGAGATGCAGCCTTAGCAGCAGCTAAGAGGCATGCTGGGAGTCACAATAGGAGGAGGGTCTAGTCCTGTGGAGACTAGGTGGGGGCTAAATCCTGCCTGAAGAAAATAGAGAGAGAGAGCTGGTGGGTGACTGTAGGCAGAACGCAAAGGTCTGGGACTGCCGCTCAGTGGGAGAACATTCACTCAGCAAGTTCAAGTCCTAGGTCCATGCCCCAGCACTACAAAGAGAAAATTTTAAAAAGGCTATAAACAGTGCTCTCGTTTATAAAATTTAGTTGTAAGGTAAATGTATGGATTCATGCAAGCTTTTGTTATTTGAATCAGAAACCCTTCTACTGCGGTGCAAAACAAGAAGGACAATAAGGCTAGGGAGATGGCTCAATGGTAAAAGCACTGCTGTACGAGCATGAGGACCAGAGTTTGGATCCCCAGCAGCCATATAGAGCCAGGTGTGGGTGAGCATGTCTGCAATCCCAGTGTTGGGAGGTGGAGACGTGGGTTCTGGGGACTTGCTGCCCTGTGTCTAGCCACAGTGCTGAGGTTCACTAAAATACCTGAGGAAGACAGCCAGTCAACCTCTGGCCTTCACACCAACATGCATGGAGTACAGCCCATACGCATGCAAACACACACACATACTGTACACGTACTAATGCAGACCACACACACATACATAAACTGCTGATCCTGAAATTCTAGAGAAAGAAAGGTCCAAGTCCAAGATTGTCCGCAAGCTGTGTTTGGGTGCACCCAAGACTGGCCAGTGGGCTACCTCTTCCTAAGTTGGGGTTTGAGAGAGCAGTCTCGCTGGTCTCTTGAAGTCCCTCTTGTAGGAGAGAGAAGGGTTCACAAAGCTGAAAGCGCTGGTGATTATTCATAGTTAAAAGGATGCAATGAAAAGAGGAGGAACAAAGCAAGGATGTATATCAAGTGAATGGCCTTTATACACAGTTTACAACAGACCAGGGACTTGCTGTTGATTACAAATAAAAGCCTTAATTAGCAGGGACTTAACACAGGACAAATAGACCTCTCTTAGCTAGGATTTATCACCAAACAAACAGGAATGTCTTTTTTAACTGTAAACAGAACTGTAAAACTGCAAGGTATATTTTAAATCTGCAAGGTGTATTTTAAATTTAGTTTTTCCACCAACTACAGTAAGGTTGTTCCTGTTTTGGTTTTACATTACCTGCACATATGACGACACATTCTTATTCTCTGTTTCTTGATTTCCTATCTCTTTATCTTCATCTCATTCTCCCTCTCTTTTTTTATATCCATTTCCCTTTCCCACCTCCACCCCATCCCAGACCACGAAACAGAGCCCAAATCTGTTTTCAAGGGGCAGGCAAGATGGCTGAATGGTTGAGAGCACTTGTGGTTCTTGGAGAGGACAGGGATTGGTTCCCAGCACTCACAATGGTCCATTCACAACTGCCTAAAGCCCCAGTTTCAGGGGACCCGGCACTCTCTTCTGGCCTCTCTAAGCACTGCACAAATATGGTACACAGACATACATGTAGGCAAAATACCCATAGACATAAAATAGAAGCAAATATTTTTTAAAGTATCTTAAATGCACAGTAAAATTTTACTAAGTCAACTTTTGAAGCACACATGTTAATTAGCTTTGTATAATTTCTAGGAATAAGGAACACGTAGAAGGTAGATTAAGTCATAATGTAAAACAAGACAAGGCTGTTTTTAAATAACGGGATCGGATGCTGAGTTTGCTCAGTGGGGAAGGGCAGACAAACCTGACAACCTCAGTTCAATCCCCAGACCACAAAGTGGAAGGGCAGAACTAATTAATGCAGGCTGGCTTCTGACCTCCACACTTTCACTATCACATGTGTGTGCCTGAACATACACACACATCCACACACACAACATACACACCATACATACACACACTACACATACCATACACACACATTATACATACACCATACACACACACCATACACACATATCATACACACACCACACACACACACACACATTATACATACCATACACACACACCATACACACATATCATACACACACAGCATACACACATACACATACACCACACACACACACCATACACACACACACCATACACACATATCATAAATACTATGCACAACAATAATAATACTGATGATGAAGATACATTTAAGTTACTGAAGAGAAAGCTGGTGCCATTTTGTTTTCTTTCCCAGGTCCCTCTAGAGGTCGCCATAGAGCACTGGTGTCTCTCCAGAGCAGGTCTTAGCTCTTCACTTTTACCTGGGGACAAGTGATCTCCTGAGTGCGGTCCTCCTAACAGGTGTACAGCTTTGCACACAACAGGTGCAAGCCCACAGGTTCTCACACGCCTAAGTCTCTATTAATGCCAGTATCCGCCTTTTCTTCTGTCACTGTAGCCTGAACTCTATTGATGTGAAGTACCAGATGTGGAAGCTCGGAGTCGTGTTCACGGACAACGTAAGCCTCTTTCGCTCTCCTTAGATGACTCTGTGGAGGTCTTGCAGACAGAAGGAGGTCACCTGAGGAAGCTAACCAGATACCAATGCAGTTAATAAGTATGGCATCTGAGAGAGACCTGAGCACAGACGCTTTAACTAGCCTATCTTGTATATTAATATAAGAAAAACTTGAAAATTTCTATTTATGTTTCAGAGGGACCATGGTAGATTGCAAAGGTTTGTAGATACTCAAAACACACCTAAATAAAAATTAAACAAATATTTGTGCTAGAGAGGAAGATGCGTGGGAGGAGGAATATTGGTAGTGAATAGATGGGTGGGTGGATGGAGAAACAACAAAAGCAAGGTATTTATGGAAATGTCATGATGAAATATATTGGTTCATGTATGTTTTTTAACCTAATACATTTAAAAAGAATAGTGGTGCTTACTTTTTCCCCAAAATTAAGTACATTAAGTCTTGTATTCTTATTCTTGATTTATCCTTACCAAAAAGCATTTAGACACTAAACATATGGCCCAAGTATATACCTAAACATGATTGAATCTAGTCATCCATTATCAAAAGCTGTCTCTGCACCTCACTGTTTAATTTTAACACTGGTTTTTAGAGTGGATGTTCCAATTTCCTTATCTCTTTGTGACAACAGCAAGTTGTCGTCCCTCCATGCCCACCCCTCCACCCATCATTCTGGGTACTTCTGAGAACGTCACAACTTATCTTTTTAGTACCGTTCATAGCCACAGTCTTAGAATACCAGCTTGTGTGTATTTTCTCACCTAACGATGGAAAACTTCTCAAGGAGCAGAAGCTGCCCAACTCCTGCTTCAGTTGGTATCTTCCACCCAGGTAGTATGTTATACTCTGGCTTGGGCACACTGGGGGCATTCTCCATGCCACAGTCCTTACACAACCCTCTCTTGCCCAAGTGAGTCTGGCTTTAATATTTTAATTTCTGTGGAGTTTCTTGTCATCCAGAGAACTTGGGTGTGCGTTAATCCTGAAGACGGCCTAGACAAGCCCCTTCAGACATCTTTCTGAGACCCCTTAGGCTGTCAGTCACTTGCAGTTTTATGGTTTCTGTTTGGTCAGTCACTTCTCACATGTTGTCAGGTCTTCAATAGTTTAGTTGATCTCTGAAAAGCACTGAAGGCAATAATCAGACAAAATATGGGATTGGTGGTGGCATTTTTATCATGCAAAGAGGGTAACTTTTAGTATAAATATGAGCAGAGTACCAATGCTAGGAGCTGCCCGTTCTCCATCTGTCACCCAGGCTTACAGGTACCTCCATGTCAACTAACACCACCGCCATGACTAGTTCGTCAGTTATTGGCTTCTCCTTCCTCTCGTGTTCCCCATGTGTGTCCCTTTGCTCAGGCTTTTCATTGTTTAGTAGCTTGTGAAATTACTCCTCCTTCATGTCCTAGGGCAAGTGTATCACTTCTAACCCTTCCTCAGTGACTTTTTCGAATGCCATTTTTCTTTTCCTAGCTTCAGTCCCTTATTGGTTATGAAGTCCTGCATGGCCCCAGACACACCATTTTTCTTCTTGTTGTTAAAAGTTAAGATTAGAATCAGAACAACAGTTCTGTTCCTCTCCTATGAGTGGATGCCATCCGGACACAGCATCTGTAGAAGAAACTCGGCTCCAAGGAGCTGAAGCCACCACTGGGCTTCTATCCTGCATCTTCACTGCCCCCACCAAACATGGACATTTTCACCCTAACAGAAGTGGATCATTTACATGAATTACAGTTCAGGAAGCTGGAGAGACGGCTCAGCAGCAGTCCAGAGCTCCTGCTCTCTTGCAAAAGACCTGGGTTTGCTCTCCAGCTCTGGCAATGGGCAGCTCACAACTTTCTGTAACTCCAGTTCCTGGGGAGCTGAGTCCCTCTTCTGGCTTCTGAGGGCACTGGGCTGTGTGCCCATACCTACACATAGGACACACACATACACACCACACATGGGAGGAGAGAGAGAGAGAATTAAAAGGTAATAATCCTTCAGTTTTGATTCAGGAGACTTCTCCAGGCAGCACCAGGTATGTAGTTAAGGTCACTACAGATGTTAGTGACATCAAGGAGTGCTTTGCTGTAGGACTTTCGTTCACACAGGGCAATGCTGCCTTAATCAAACTCCTCAGAGACAGTGGATTCTAACTAATAGATTTAACAAGCTTGATGTGTAGATAAATGAAGAGCAGAGAAGAGAAGGAATCAAAGTTACAGGGTTCTTGGGTTGACTGTAGACAAGGGTTCCTGCACCAAAATAGTCTTGTCCCTCAGTGACATTCAATAGCATTTCTTATGATCTGGCGGGATGTTCTTTGAAGTCTAGTTGATCCTTACAGGGCAGCCCCAATAACAAGGAATTCTCTGTATAAAATAGCACCAAGCTCCTACTGTCAGAATGTAGGATGAGGTAGAAAACACTTTGTATAGTTAAAGGAAAAAAATTACACTGAACATTTTATAACAAACTAAGTAAAGATAAAATGTGCAAAGATTGAATCCAGCTAGTTAGATCTGAAGAATTATAGTCTAGAAAGAAAAAGGCGAGTGCACTGGTTAGCCTGGAGAAAGTTGGCAGCGGCTCTTACCAGTTTGTTTTTACTGTGGGGTCTGACACATCTTATCACTCTTTGCTCCTGACAGTCCTTCCTGTACCTAGCCTGGTATATGACCATGTCCGTTCTTGGACACTATAACAACTTTTTTTTTGCTGCTCACCTCCTTGACATCGCGATGGGATTCAAGACCTTGAGAACCATCCTGTCCTCAGTCACCCACAATGGCAAACAGGTAAAAGGTCATCTTTCCTTTAGAGGAACTAAAACAGTAAGAAACGAGCCTGTGAATATAAATCCTGACCTTGGGTGAAAATATGTGGCTTGAAAGATAGTCTGTGCCTTTGATTTTATAAATTCTGATTAGTAATTCCAAAGACCCTGTAACCTGAGTTTAAAGATTGACTTTATGGATTCTCTGGATGATCTTAGATAAGTGATTAATATTTGTCAATATCAAATATCTTTTTGGTAAAGTGCAACCAATTAACAATCCCTTGTCAGCTTCTGTGAAGACTGAGAACAAATCCAGCAGACTCGGAATCATCTGTGTTAAGCACCGAGGAAACTAGTTTGTTTTGCTTATGAGACAGTGTTTGCTCCATCTGATACTATGCTGTGCCAAAAGCTGTTGCACAATCCAGATGCATTAGTTGCACTGGTAACAAGATTTAATTGCAGTTAAATTTAATAAGATATCTTCTCTACTTTTTTAATTGAATAAAATCTTAATGATCCTTTAGACTTAACAATGGCATGCTGACATAGGGAATAACTGGTCTAGGTCCAGAAAACCCACTGACATTCTGATGGGACTCAGCTGCTCACGCTGGATCTCTCCATTACTGTGACTGGGTGCAAAAGTATACTTGTACTTATTCATCTGTTGTTTCATGGGTCCAATTGGTGGTTAAAAATTCTGTGCTGCCGGGCGGTGGTGGCGCACGCCTTTAATCCCAGCCCTTGGGAGGCAGAGGCAGGCGGATCTTTGTGAGTTCGAGACCAGCCTGGTCTACAAGAGCTACTTCCAGGACAGGCTCCAAAACCACAGAGAAACCCTGTCTCGAAAAACAAAACAAAACAAAACAAAAAAAAACAAAACAAAACAAAAAAAATTCTGTGCTAACTATCTGGATTAATAGCCTCTCTAGCTCAGTACATTTTATAATCAGTGTCCGTCCAACCACTGGAACAGCAGCCACCTTTATTGCCATTACCCTAATCCCTGTTTTCTAAAGTCCGGCAAGTAGCTCCTACACATGTCACCTAAGGTCAGAGGCGCCATGACAGACAGAATGCTGCGCACTCAGCTCACTTGCCACTTCGTGGGTTGTGACAGCGCTCCCAGCACACTGAACAGCTGGAGAGACGGCACAGCAAATGGAGCACCCATGTTGGGTGGATCACAACTACATGGAACTCCAGTCCCATGGGCTCCCACACTATCTTCTGACTACTTCAGGGACTATACACACATGGCGCCCATACATACAAGTAGGTGCACATACATACACATAAATAAAGGCTTGACTCACAATGCAGGAGAGTACGTTATACAATATCTTCCACCAGGTAGTTAGAGGGTAACAATGGGAGCCATAAAGCTGCTTTCTAATGTGTATTAAGCTCAGCGTGAACTACTTTGACAGACTGATAAAGAAAATGTGCAAATGAGCTTTACTTGTGGGCTAAGAAGGTGGCGATAACGAGGGTATGAATCATACTGGCTTTTCGCCAGGAAGTCCAGGTGTGTTGGTGGAGCGCTTCCCTCCCACGCAGCTGTCAATTACACCGGTCATACATCCTGTATTCCTAATAGACGCTAAGTGTCACTTTGCTTTCAGCTCGTGTTGACTGTCGGCTTGTTAGCTGTCGTTGTGTACCTGTACACTGTCGTGGCGTTCAATTTCTTCCGGAAGTTCTATAATAAGAGTGAAGATGGTGACACGCCAGACATGAAATGCGATGACATGCTGACGGTAAGCTCCTGAACTTGTAATAAAGCCACCCACTCCTCCCATCCAACTAACCGCACATCCCCTCATCCCAGAGCAGGAGAGGAGGCACCGGGCGCAATGAACGGTTGAGTGGCTTCTCACACTACAGCCGTTTTCATTTTCGCACAGCAGAAGGGACCACGTCTGCCGTTTATGCACCTGTGTTTGTTCAGCTTGGTAATTGGTAGACTTGCTGAGAAATATAGTTAGGATTGAGAGCTATGCGATCCGGTTAGCTTGTTACTCATACATCCCAGGACAGCAGATAGGATGTTCTCCTGCAGAGTGTTCTGAAGCTTTGCTTTTGACTTGACTTGTTGACTCTACCTGACATCACTCAAATTTAAACAATATATCTTAACAGAGCTGATACTTTTGCTTTTATACTGAGTGTCTTGTCCTAGAGGTTCTCTTTTGGTCCTGGGAAAAGTTAACAGATGCTTCGGCTTTCCTGTTGCTGCATGTAACTATTGTATAACCTGCTCCTCAGATGATGGTTGTGTTTCTGGAATAAAATACCCTGACCAAAAGCTACTTCCAGTAGAGAGTTTATTGTGGCTTACAGTACTGGAGGGATAGAGTCCATCATGACAGGGAAGACAAATAGCAAAGAAGTCATCAAGGTAGGATCAGGAGGCCAGCCAGTCACATTTCATCCATACTTAAGCAACAGCCAGTAGAGCTAGGAAATATGACCTCACAGCCCCTCCCCAGTGACGTATTTCCTCCGGTGAAAATCTGCCTTCTGAAGGTTCTGTAACCTCCCTGAACAGTACCACCAGCCAGAGACCAGGTGTTCAAACACAGGAGCCTATGGGGGACATTTCATATGCAAATCAGAAAAACTACTGTCCCCGAGCACTTAGGTTTGGGAGGGGAAGATTAAGACAAAGGATCTGTTGCTGGCCGGAGAGAGCAAGACCTTTCTGTGAGTCATTCACTGGACACCTGCATGGTTGGGGTTGTGTGTGAATGTCAAGGGGCTGAGAGGATGGTTCTGAAATTTCTCTCAAAAGGAAATATCCCGAAAGTGTGACAGGAACAAGATACTGATGCTGATGCTATGATGGCTAAATTAGGTAATTTTGCACTCCTTTGGATAACTCGAAGTACACATAAATAATCACAGAAATTAAACTATGATAAAGTTGCTTTCTATAATCATAAAATACAAAAAGACATCAATAAATGGAATTGACACCATGTGCAAGTCCTTGAGGGGAAAATGATAGAAATGAATGCCGATCTTTCTATTCAAGTCAGTAGTAACAATTAGGACAGATTTGCATTCTTAAAATAATGACAGATTTTTTTTTTTTTTTTTTTTGGTTTTTGGTTTTTCGAGACAGGGTTTCTCTGTGGTTTTGGAGCCTGTCCTGGAACTAGCTCTTGTAGATCAGGCTGGTCTCGAACTCACTGAGATCCGCCTGCCTCTGCCTCCCAAGTGCTGGGATTAAAGGCGTGTGCCACCACCGCCCGGCTAATAATGACAGATTTTAAGAGAGAAAAAAGATGTTCTGTTTATGAACCTAGAATCCCGTAAAGGCCAAAAATGTTTATTTTTGTGGCTGACAAATGTAAATATTTGTCTTATAGGCAAATGATAAATTGGCCAAAATGCATTCACCATGACAAAGAGGAGGCAATGTCCTTCCCTGGCACAGTTCCTATTAGACCCTTGAAAAGCCATAAGCCCCAGCCAGCAAGATGCTCGCTAGGGGAGGCACCTGCCTCCAAACTGCCTCCAAGCCTACAGCCAGCCAATCTGACTTCAATCCCCCAGGCCCGCATGGTGGAAAGAGCAATACCTGAATGGTGTCCTCTGACCTCCACACCATTCATGACACCCTCTGCCACACACACATAATATACAAATAGAAAGTAATTTTAGTGATGTAAAAACATTAGAAAAAAGAAGACAGTACACAAAGGGTTAATTATGTGGCTGGACAATGCACAGTAACATTAATTCATTCAGCTCTTACGTCTGAAGAGATGCCCAACTCTTACTGTAAAGAAAGAAATGTAGGCCAGAAGAGCAGAAAACCAGAGTTCATTATTAAAAACATTAAAGCTTGCAATAACTCCAGCCAGGAGTTGGTGGGGATGCTAGCACATTCCTCTTACTGGAAATCTTGAAAGAGATTGTCGAATATGTGTTATCAGTTAGCTGCTCTTATTACGAGGCCCTGTGTGGCTCTCTTCGTTCTCTAGCCACAGGACATGGCATGACCCAGTTTTCACTCCATCTCCACACATGTTTCCACTGTTTTCCTTCGATTTTCTTCTGAATACCCCGGGCTCTCCTGATTGATTTAGCCATCGAGGACGTGAGTCCGGAAGGTAGAGAGACTTGTCTCCATGTCCCTTTTTCCTTGGCATTGACAAGATGCTTGAGAACAACTTGAAGGCGTGAATTGTAAATCGTGGCCCGTGTTTCCAGAGGTGGCAGACGGTGGTGGCGGAGAACTCACGGTGGGGCAGATCAGTTTGCATCTTGATGGCCATGAAGCAGAGAGCAGTGGATTCTGAAGGGCAGAATATCCTGGGGGACCTGTCACCAAGACCTCCTTCCTCCATCAAGGCCACACCTCTTACTCCCATCACATCCCAGTGATACCGTCTGCCATGTTCACATCATCCAAGGATTCATCCGCTCCTTCCATCAGAGCCCCGATGGCCCAGCTGTCTCTGAAAATACCCTTGTGGATACTTATATATCTTATGTGCTTCTTTATTGAATCAAGCTGACAAGCATACTTAAGCATAACAGTCTCATTTTAGGATAAGGAAGTGGGCTCTTGACTTAACTAGATCCTGGACATCAGCAGTTTGAGGGACTTTGAGAGTCATTAGCAAGACCGTTGGTACTATCTCTGGTTTAGGCTTTTCTCTCTGCACATGGCACGAGATTTTTTATCTTGTCTGTGGCTGTGCTGAGCTTGGTGAGGAATGATCTCAGGTGTCCCCTTCTGCAAGAGAAAAGAGTCTTTTGCTGTCATTAAATTTTAAATTTAAAAGTAATTTAAATTACTTAAATTACAATGTGGGTGGAGGGCTGTCGTCAGCGGGGACTTTCAACCTTTGGTTGTTTGGCTGTCGTCATTTCCAGCAGGTGGCGCTGCAGTCAAAGTTTTACAATTTCCATGACTCATCCGGCGATTTCTTTCTTCCCAGATGATGGTGTTTTATTCTAAGAATCTAATTAAACCCGCTCTGTCCTGATAGGGTTTGAACTGCCTCTTCAAGAATGTAGGAGGAAAAAGTGAAAATAACAGTCAACAGCCTGTGGTAAAACAGTGAGGGTAGCTGAGGAGATGGGGCATAGGAGGACATTTTTGCCCGGAAGCATGGGCATCTCCAGGGAAGCTCTGCAGGACCAGTGGAACACACCCCCGCCCCCCAGTTTCTCAGATAATGAAAATAAGAGGCAGCTTGGTGAAATTAGCTGCTCAGATGGTTGTTGGAGATCACCTCTGTTAAGTAACTGATCTCACACATCTGACCTGACCTTTATCAGCGTCTCTGGCTCCTGCTTCCTGGTTCCCTTTTCCTCTGCCACACTTCCTCTGAGCTTCTTCCCACCACAGGCTTCCTTCCTCTACCTCTGTCTCCTGCTCCTTCCCAGGCCCTTCCCTTCCCTTTCTTTTCTTTTCCTTTCTTTTCTTTTGTTTTCAGACTTTCTGGAAGAAGTATAGATTTTTGCCCCCTAAGCTGCTTCTTCTTCTACTCTAACTAAGCTCAGTCTATGAAAAAAATCTGGAATAAAGGGATTCTTGTTTTCAGGAAAGAATGATAATTTGACTGGTGAGCTCTAGACGCCAGTGGATGTCCACATACCAGTGCAGCCATTAGGAGCTTGTCTGGAAGGCTAAGGGTACTGAAGTTTCAAGGACAAGCCTGTCAGCTCATTAGCCAGGGCCATCAGCTGGGGGCATCACTACCACTCTCTGTGGCCCCAGTTCCACACATTCAGAGAAGAGCATGGGGCTTCATTTCTCCATGGTAAAGAGAAGCAATGTGTGTGGGATAAAGAATTTAAGCAGAAACCAGGAGTACACCGTGAAAATAAACTATCCTGTATTCAAAAAGGCACTGTGGACAATTTTAGCTGCCGAGTTTTAAGGAATGACTGTCGTGTCCCAAAGGGAGATGTTGGGTGTTGCTTTGTTTCATTTGAGTTACTCTCTTTTACATTTCGAACTTGGACACAGACACAGTAAATGGCACCAACAACCTGGACTCCCGAGCCCTGAGAAGACTGGGTATGCAGATAGGCCTAAACCAGCCCGAGGATGACAGTCTTAAACCAGCTCTCTCGAGAGGACTCTCTTGGCTTCTCTGCCACAGAGAGTCTTTTCTAGGCTCCAGAATAGTCTGCTGGCCCTGGGGATTTGTACAGCAGTGGGGGATCAGGGCAGCTGTCACAATGTTTTTGGCTTATTTTATATCTGGCTGGTACAGTACCTTTATGGGTGTGATGGTTAAGATTGATTATCAAGCTGACAGGATCACATGTGGATGGAACGGTGGGCTGTGGACCAAGTGCGGAGCTGTAGGGAGCTTTGCCCCTTGCCGTGTAGGAAACAAATAAGACTACAATGGGTCTAATTTTGGAAGGCCTGTAGACTTACCTTCCCGAAGTATGTGCTTTGGAAGAGGATGGGGAAGGATATTACATAGCACAGAGTCTGCACAGCGAAGACCTTGAGCTGGGGATGGGACAGTGGGGGACGTGGGGATATGAACGTTGAGATGAGACTTACAGATGAGTGGGGCCCAGAGTACAGGGGTAAGGTGGGGAGCTGAGATTATCGTGAATGAAGTGAAAAATCTAGATGCTGTGAGCCGGGGACTCTCAAATTGGCTTGACTCTGTTCCCCAGGGGACAGAGCCATATTTTTTTCTTTATTATTATTACTGTGGAGAAAGTCACTATTAGCAGCTAGTCAGTAAATGCACAGTATGGCCCCATCACAAGGAATTACTCAATCCTTGTACATATTGAGTATTATGGTGTATGTATGAATGGTAGTGATGCTGAGACCAAGTTCTGTTCCAAAGACCCTCCAGCAAAACCTCTTTCCTGGGCACCATACCTTAGCAGCTGTAACAGGTGTTGGCTGCCCCTCCTCCTTATCTCCCCATACCATCTTTCTTCACTCTTGGAGACACTGAGTAGAAAAGATCTCTGCATCCCATTCTTGAATTCTAAGTGAGAGAAGAAGCCAGAAAGTCTGCCTTAATCTAGCTCCATTTCTATGAGTCCCTGTTTCCCTCCATGAGGCTTTTACTTTCCTCTTCCATGTCTGTCCCATTGTGGACATAACCAGATAATACAGCTTGATAGAGCTCAAGGCCCTGTAATGTGATTGTCATACTGTGTCATCTCATGTGCTTCAAAGCCAAGGTGCTAACGAAGCCCTTGTCTTTCTCTCCCAAGTGACACAAATGCTCTAAACCAAGTGAACAGTGTGGAGTTTTGATTAGGAGATAGTGGTATGTACGAACCACATATTCACCTTCTCAGAGAAAAGCATTAAGATCGAAAGACAACCCAGAGCACAAAGATCCTTCCTATTTAGAATGAGGACCGGACACTGGAGAGAAAGCCTCATGTCAGTGGTAGGTCAAGGAGGGTGGTGACCCTCACGAGTGTCTCTGTCCCTGTCTTCCAGTGTTACATGTTCCACATGTATGTGGGCGTCCGTGCTGGAGGGGGCATTGGGGATGAAATTGAAGACCCAGCGGGAGATGAGTATGAGATCTACCGCATCATCTTTGACATCACGTTCTTCTTCTTTGTGATCGTCATCCTTTTGGCCATCATACAAGGTAAGCTGTGGCTCCTGGGTATTGTGGCCTTGAGTCACTTGCTATTGAAACCAGAAGGCAAGGTGGGCTGACAGTATCATGTTTTCTGCCAAGGCCTAATGGAACCTTTTCTTCTGGTATTTCTTCCTTGTAAAATCTCTAGGTGGGGCATAAAGAGGTATGTGCTGATGTAAACAAACAAACAAGCGAACAAGCAAGCACAAAAGCCTCATAGCTTTTACCAGAAAGGGAATGAGAGGTAGCTTATTCTTGAGCCAAATTTGAGTGATTGATCATGGCCTGGGAACACAGACTTGGGTTACCCTGAATCCTATGTTCTAACATGGAAGTGGTTTTATAAAGCTTTATAGTTTTATAAAACAGCAAAGGTTCATAAATCAAGGCAAGTTTAAAAGACCCCAGTGAGGACCTCAGAGAAGTGGTCCTAGCAAGATGAAGCCTTTCTATAGGTCTCAGATGCTGTCTAATGACATTTTAGGTAGGTGGAAGGTCAGGTCCGCTAAGTTAATAGATCCTCAAAGGGTTTTAATCTATTAGTCACAGAATGTTAGTTCCCACACAAAAATGGGAAAGAAGTAGGCTATGGGGGGGGTAAAGCTAGTCCAAGATATGGTAATTAGCCCTGGACCCGCAACATCCCAGCCTCATCACAGCTCTGCAGTCAATCTCTCCAGACACAGCTTCCTTCCAGGAGTTCTCAAGTTCTCATTGTCACGTGGGACCCTGGAATGTAGTGTGATGGGTACACTCCCCCCTCCTCTGTGTGTGTGTGTGTGTGTGCGTGTGTGTATGCACACATGTGCACATATGCTTGCATGCATGTGAAGGGCAGAGGTCAGTTTTAGGAGTCGTCTACATTTTTATTCTTTCAAGTCAGGGTCTTTCACTGAAATCCATGGCTCTCCAATTAGGTGAGGCTGGCTGGTCAGTGAGCTATGGGGACTTGTCCCTGCCTTTTATGGGATGATTGCTCCACCAAGTGCTGGGATTACAAACACTGCCCATCTCCAGCTTTTTACCTTCTAAGAATCAAAAGTGCACTTTATTGACTGAGCCATTTTCTCAGCCTGTTTGATTTCTATTTATGAAAAAATACATTCTACAGGGGTTGACTCCTCTTCCTGCCACACTACCAGCTTTGAAAGTGCAGAGGAGGGGTGAACCATTCATCCCGAGGCAATAGTTCAGGTTATGCAACTCTCTAAGTTCTGCCGTTGTGGAGAGCTTTCAAATGAGGGCATCAGTTCAAGTCCCCTCTTCAGTACTTGGTAACTGATTAGCTCATCGTGCAAAATCATGTCACTTCAACTGGTGACTCCCTGCTATGTTCCAGTGATGTCTTTAACTCATGTTACCCTCCCTGATATCATCAGGACTATGCCAACACTTACAGTTTATGCTGGAACTCACTAAGCTATGGCAAGTCTCGGTAATTTGGCTAAAGTGTGTCACTGCCCAGGCTGGGGTTAGAATCCATAACTAGACTGAGCAGATTGGGGACATTAGGCTCAGAATCTTTCCCTGAAGCCACAGAGCAGTGTCAAGCAGCAGTTTTTCCTCTTCCTCTGGCTGAATTGTAGTGAGATCTTTTTCTCTCAGAAAGTCATTCCTGTTTTTATTTTGTGTTTCCTAGTTAACACATTGATCCCAGCCTTAATTGAATGGCTGTAAATATGACATTAACCTTTACATTCCACAGGTGTGACATGGTACTGGTAATGTACACAGATAAGTACAAAGGGTTCATAATCCATCTGCAATGTCATTATAGAGGGCAGCATTGTTGCTTTATAAGAAGAAAAACTTGGGGCTAGAGAGATGGCCCAGCAGTTAAGAGCACTTTTTGCTCTTCTAGAATATTGAAATTGAGTTCTCAGTGCCATGTAGGGCAGCTCACAACTGTCTGTAACCACAGCTCCATGGGATCTAGCACCCTCTTCTGGGCTCTGTGCGTCTCTTCACACTTGTACCCATATACACTCACAGACATACACACATACACATAAAAAGAATAAGTCATTTTTTAAAGACTAAAAAGTCAAAACATTTGGAAGTAGTAGTTGGGGAGTCACAAAAAAGAAAGGAGGCAAAATTCAACAACTCCACTATCAAACATTAATTCTCATTTGATAAAATTATGGGGGTTATGAGATCGATACATATTTCTCAGCCCATACAATAATGTTTTATTTAATTATCTTTTGGGGGATTTCTGTATTTTATAGCCATAAATCTCAACTAATCCTTTCCCCCTGCAGTAAGTAATAATATAGCTTGTGTGCGTGCCAAGTTCCTTAGTATTGTTTTTTCTAGTTTGTCACTTTATTTTAAAATGCTTTTCTAGTGAACTTCAGGCCCAGTCACTGTGTGTCCTGCTCCCAGGGAGAGTCACTTCCCTAGCAAGAAGCAACCAGTCTGACCTCATATTTCTGCCATGTTCTGAGTATCTCCTAATGAGGTCAGGTATTCTCATTTGCCTGGGAAGGAACATCCAAGGAGTTATGAGTTGAATGATTGTTCATGGATAATGGGGATCATGTAAGTTCTCTTTTTAACACTAGGTTTGATCATCGATGCTTTTGGAGAACTCAGAGACCAACAAGAGCAAGTCAAGGAAGACATGGAGGTGAGGCATTTGTGGCTTGGGTGTGGTAGTGCTGTAGGTGATATTAGTTCCTCAGTGATGACTGAATTCATTTGAAGCTGTATGTAGTTACTGTAATTTTAAAATCCTGATTGAAGGGAGGTTCGGCTTCACTTTGGCTCCTGGTGCAGACCTTCAGTATTAAGCATAGACCACCTACCTGGAATTGTGTATAAAGACAAATCCAGATGCGAGAAATGCAGAAAGATGAAGGAGGCTATTTCTAGACATATCCATCAATTGAGTTAATACCTGGAACAGCACCTGACCATAGGAGGGCTTTTTCAAATCACTGATGAAACACCTCATAACTGATCTAAGATTTGTACCTCTTTTGTTTGGGTAGTGGACTTTGCTTGGATAAGTGGCAAGTTTTCAACTTCAGTTGAGAACACAGTTAATCCTGCTTCACTAATTACTCAGTGTCGTGAACAGGTCAATCACTAAGTCTAGATGTGCGCATGAAGGCTAAAGAAAAAAATTAAAGATGTCACTAATAAGCTATCATTGTCCCATCCTCCTGCTAGAACCCATAACACTTAGGAAAACCCCAAGATATAGTTACACTAGCCATAAAATTTGTTCTCAGGGGGCATGGCACTATCACAAGTGGTACTTGGTATATTTTGAGCAAGTCATATACTGAGCTTCTTTCAACAGCGTGCTGTGTAGCATTTTCTGGGGAGATGTGAACAAATGCCTGTTTGTTTCCGGTAGGACACTACATCATACCAAAGAAGTGATTCCACCCAAGCCTAACTTGGTGGACCGATGAATGCATTGGGATTGTTTACAGGAGCTTGGGTGAGGAATTGCTTACAGGATTGTGGATAAGGAGGTTACTTACAGCAGCATCGGTGAGGGGTTGCCTACATGAGCCAGGGTGACTGACAGCAGTTACATCACTAAAGGCCCACCGTGATTGGGTGATACTTTAGGACATCTGCATCCCTAGAGCTCCCAGTCCCCTTTATAGCTGCCCCAGTCCCACCCTGCTAAGCTAGCATAAAGGAAGGGTCTGTTGAGCCTGCAACTCTCTCAGCTTCCTGATCCTGGCAAGTTCCTGTGTCCAGTAAATTTCTGATAGGTTTCCTGAACTTTCTGAATTGTATGAGCAGTTCTTCTTCCTCCAGGAGGGATTGGCACTATGCAGAGGTAGTAATTCCATATCCCAGCAGACTTTGTTTTCATCCTCTGCTCTCCTGGGCCTTCTCTGACGTTATGTTGTCTCCCCTTGTCTTCTAGACCAAGTGCTTCATCTGCGGGATAGGCAATGACTACTTTGATACGGTGCCGCACGGCTTTGAAACACATACGCTCCAGGAGCACAACCTGGCCAACTACCTGTGAGTGGCCCTCCCAGGGTCTCCCCCTTCCGCAGGAGCCCATTCCCTCCCATTGCTGTAAACTCCAGAAGCAGGCAGTAGTCAGTCTCCTCCAGACCCCTACACCCCTGGAGTAGGCTGCCTTAAATAGTGAAGCTGCCCATATTCGCACTGAGGGATCTGGAATGGGAGTGGAGTGCCATAGAGCTCTGCAGAGAAGCCTGGCCATGTTTTGTTTTTTCAAGACAGGGTTTCTCTGTAGCTTTGGAGCCTGTTTAAAACTAGCTCTTGTACACCAGGGTGGCCTTGAACTCACAGAGATTTGCCTGCCTCTGCCTCCCAAGTGCTGGGATTAAAGGCGTACCTACTTGGAACCTTCTTGATGCAAGCCTGAGACAAGAGGATCCTCCCTCCTCCCACATCCCTATTTTTGCATCCCCACCCTTTGGATGACCTATAGAAATCTCTGGGCACTACGGAAATCAATTAAAAACTGATCTTTGTTGTTTAAATGACAGTCAATTAATAGTTGTTTTGTCTTGTTTTGAACAGTCATATAAGTAAGTACATGCAAATGAAAATCTGGTCTTTCTGTGGGACTAAAACAAACTACACAGTTTATCAAACTATTATTCTTAATTTCAGATCCAATTTTAATATCAGATGGAGAATATATTTCAAGTAACATTGGGGGGAAGTGGCTGAACTATACTCAATTAAACTGATAAAAAGTATAGAATTTATGAAGCTAGTCTTCAGTTACAATTTGTCAGTGTTGATTTGAGTCTGACCAGAATCAATGGTTGTACATGCCTTTAATCCCAGGACTAAAGGATCTCTGTCTACATAGTGAGTTCCCAGCTGGCCAGGACTGCATAATGAAACTGTAATGCTAAGAAAAAGAAAAATAACTCAGACCTAAAATTGTGTGTAATAGTAGACCAGCCATCTCAGAGAATATGCTTATTTCTTTCTGGTACAATGTAATTAATTTTCAAAAACTGTATTTGTGGTGTTTCCTATGTTTCCATAAACCAGTGCAACCAGGGTGTAATATGTAAGCATCTTCCCTGTTTATGCTGGTGTTTTCCCGTGTAATCCAATCCTGATCAGTTTCTATCTGCATCTGTAGGTTTTTCCTGATGTATCTCATAAACAAGGATGAAACGGAACACACGGGACAGGTGGGTGAAGCGCAGTGATTTTCAGAATGAAAGGACAGACGAGAGGTGATGGAGAGCCATTTAGCACTCGGGAAGGATTGCTTCAGGGAGCTAGAGAGATGGCCTAGCAGTTTAGTTTACGTTCTGCTTTCTGGAAGACAGAGGTTTCGGCACCCACTTATCAGCTCACAACTACCTGTAAACCAGCTCCAGGGAATTCAGTGACCACTTCTAACCTCCATGAGCACTGTACTCGTGGGCATATAACCACACAGACATCCAAATCTGATTAAAAAAGAACCATTGTCTTTAGATATTAGTCATGTTACCTTGAGATAACATTCCTTTGTATGAGGTGACTATTAACAAGACTGCTTCCTCTGAAACAGCAAAATTCTAATTTCACATTTTAGAAATCATCTTTCAACTGAAAATAGTGGGTTTGTGAGTCTCTCCCCTCTTCTGCAAAAATTGTGTTTATCATATGACCTATACTTTCAAATGAATTGTTTACATAATATAATTGGAAAAAAATGCAGTGTCTAAAGTTTTTCAGGAAAATTTGAAATTCCCCTTCTGGGGTAATAGTTTGAATTTGAAGATGGATAAAATTAATAATGATAATAAAGAAAAACCTTAGAGATTTAAAAATATGTTTTTATCATTATTATATTATTGTCAAGCTGAAGATTTTTTTGTTTAAATTTGAAGATTATTTGTTTATCATTGAAGGTAATTTAAGTGGAGCTATCTGAATACAATTGGACTTTTCCAGTTTTATCGGCTATATCAAGAGAATTAAATGTTTTCTTCTAGTTTGCCCTGTGTTATCACGTAGATTTTGGAGACCAGGCTAACACATTGATTTCCTCTATTTACAGGAATCTTATGTCTGGAAGATGTATCAAGAGAGGTGTTGGGAGTTTTTCCCAGCAGGGGACTGCTTCCGGAAACAGTATGAAGACCAGTTGAATTAATATCATACCTGGGTTGTCTCTGAAAACCAAAAGCAATCTCCCCCCTTCCTCTCCTCTCTCTCCTTGGACCACCTGTTCATGTGACCCTCTATCCAGTATCCTGTGCTGAGAGCACTGATACTCAGTCTCCGAGGACCTGACTGTTGTCCCCCAACCTCATCTGTCTTCATTGAGACATAAAGACTGAAGAACAATCCAAATCCACATTCAGACTAAACAGGAACCCTGGAAAGAAATGCATTGTGGACACTCTACCATACCACCCATGGGCAGCTTCCCCTGAGGGTCATGGAGTCTCCAGGAGCTGCCAGACCTGCGCAGCCAAGCATGGCAGCCATACTCACCCGGGCTCTTTATTTCGCCATCCCAGAAGGAAGTGTCTGAGGGTCCTAGAGCACTGTAGCACTTAACAGGTTACCATGGACACCAGTTGCAAAGGGAAATAGTGCCTTACTATAAGTGGGTTGAGCTATGCAGAAGATCATGTGCATGACAAACACCTTTATTTTCTTTACGTCAACCTTCTTTTCTTAGCTAGGTTGGTTTTGTGATTTTGGTTTTATATTTATTTTTTTCCTCTTTTTTTCTTTGGTGGGGGAGGGTAAGAACAGCTGTCTGCACCTTTTTCAAAAGTTGGGTGGTGTGTCTCAGGACAGAAGGAGGCTCTGCTCATTCAGCTACGTCACATTTACCCTCCCTACTTTGGCAAACACTCCGATGCAAATGTGGCAACTTATGAAATCTTTGTATGAAAACAAAACGGACTGCAAAAAAAATACAACTTTCAAACGAAATTAATTCATTGCATGTGTATTATGCAAGTTTAAATGATCAAAGAAAGCCTTCAGGAACAAGTTGATCAACACAGGAGAACTTCCATGATAATTCCATCCATAGTAACAAAGCGCCATGGGCTTATTCATATATCTGGAGTCACTGTCATCCACCAACCGTTGGAGCCATCACCAACGTGACAGTAGTCTTGGGTTTTCCTCTTTCTTTTGGCCAACTGTGATCAGTCGTTGGTTAAGGACGCCTCGTCAGGCCATCTTTTGATATCCAAGCTGAAGCAATATCCATTCAGAGATTTCATTGGTTGTGTCATGGGACTTGGGTGACCATGTACATCGATTCATTTTGTGTTTTTTCTTTCTCATTTTGAGTCCTTTTAAATGTAATGCCAATCTTTACAACTAAAAAGACAGGTTCAGAATGGAAGCGAGGTCATTCTGTGAGCATTGGAGATCTTTTATTACAAGTCTGCTTGTTAATTTTAGAATTGTAAAATGGCTCTAATAAAACTATTTAACTAACTTCCTTGTCCTCCTTTTCTCTTTATTTCACTTTTACCAGGGAGTCATAGAATCCCAAGCTTTTAATTGAGTTGTGGAAAAACCCAGACACCACCCAGGCTTCTTACAGGCAGACGTATGAAGCAGTATTTGTTAACTGTGGAGACATAGGAAAAGCAGGCACCCAGGCTTCTTACAGGCAGACGTATGAAGCAGTATGTGTAACTCTGGAGACACAGGAAAAGCAGGCAGACGTATGAAGCAATATGTGTAACTGTGGAGACATAGGAAAAGCAGGCAGAAGTATGAAGCAGTATGTGTAACTGTGGAGACACAGGAGAAGCAGGCAGACGTATGAAGCGGTATGTGTAACTGTGGAGACACAGGTAAACCAGGCACTCACCCCCACACTTGGCCTTTCCTTGTTGTGGGATAATTCAATGACAGATTTTATTCACTTCCTATAATTAAAGTTGTCATACATCTTTCACTGTAAAGCAGTCTTCCTTGTTCAGGGAAGTGAATTTTTCTATAATAATTATATTCTACTTCATATCTTAATAAGAAAGAGACATGGAGCACAAATGATACAATTAAAGACATAGACACAAATTAAACATGTGTTCTGTGCCATGGACCATCAGGGCTATCAGTAACACATCACCTGTTCTGCTGTGCCTCATCATCACATTGTCTGAGCTACAGAACCCGACTTTTGTGTGTCTGAATCTAACAGATAAGGTCAGCTCTCCACCACATCACAGAGTACCTAGGCCAGTGACCTGAAACACCGTAGAGGAAGGTGCACTGAAGAATAACTCATTATTCAAGACATAAATGTGGGTACATTCAGATCACTCTGTAATGTCTGCATTTGAGTCAACACAAAGCAACAGTACAGGTAAGAGACAAAGGAAATAAATCCATTGATTTGTTGAGGTCTTGTGCACTTTACTGACAACTCCTGAGAAGTGGTCGAAACACTAAGGAAAGAGGCATTGGAATTAGGGAATTGAGGCTTCCCTTAGCCAATGAGCTTTGCACACACATGGGTATTAAAAGAAAAGTAAAAATTCTGGTGGGTCACTTATGCAAACTATGCTTGTCTCTTCTTCATCATTGACCAAGAGAGCAGGACATGGCTCTAAAACCATCAAAGAGAAGATACTAAAACCAAGTATGGTGGTGTAAGTCTGCAATTCCAGCCTCAAGGTGGAAGCTTTGGGCCAGAAATCAAAGGTATCTTTAGACTACATAGGGAGTTCAAGGTCAGCATATGATAGAAGAGACCCTGTCTGAAACATCAAAGGAAAAGGAACTCAAACTTACCAATATTATTATCTTCCCAGGAAACATCTCAGGGAGTGCCGAACCGAGCTTGGCTCCCTAAGTCTCTGATTCACCAGGCTGCCCGGTTCAAACTCAAGAAATGTGATCGTCTGAGGTATTTTTCTCATCCCCAGCACTGAATACCTTGAGCTGAAGCAAATAATGGGAGAAATGATTATTTTGGATCCTGGTCTTTCAAAACTACACCACCAGCTGTGTACCAGGTTTTCAAACGTGAGCCTGTGGAGGATAGTTTCAATTCAAAGCATAGAAATACTCTATCCCACTCATTCACAGGAACATTGTCATGGTCACTTGGTTCCTACACAAACTTCAACACATATAAAAATCCTTAAGATCTTCAGTTCTCATCAATTTTTTTTCTCCCTGAAAACAATTTTCCCTGTGATCCGTAGAATAAGCTCAGCCTTGTGGTTTTAGCTAAACTTTTCAAATGCCCTTTGGTCATGTAGCCTACTTGCTGCTCCTTATATGTACATCTGACCCTTTTCTAAGGGCAGGATGTAGTTTGTTTTCATCCGTGACCAGTGCTCCTAACTTGAGCCATCCCATCAGCCCCTAATGCAGCTTTCTTGTTAGCCTTCAACTTATATCAAACAGAATGTGAACAATCACAGGTTTCTAATAGACTTTGAGAGGAAAGCAGAGAGTTGGGACAGTTTTGAGTAAATATCAGTGATGTTCACTGACACCCTAATTTTGTGACAAGGGGATCCCTGGGGAATTGAGACACCACTGGTTTCAGTATGAACAGTTGTACATACTCTTTAGGCCTAAAAGAAACAAAGTCTGTTTTACTCCTAAGTGATAAGGGATGTCCATTAGGTCCATTAGATAGTTTTTTTGGTTCTGAGCCCATTTTTGTAGCAAATATTTAATTTTCATAACTATCTATCAGTTATTATTGAGATTATACCATACATCATGAGTAACATGATTTTAGTTCATATTTTCTTATATGTTTTGGATAACAATACTAAAGAAAATTTCAGAAGGTCAAATAATGTTAAGATCAGGTCACAAAGGTGTTTTAATAGCAAAGGGGAAACTAATACTTGGCTTCCTTGCCCATGCCAGAGAGGAAAATGTCCCCTCTACTGCTATGTCTAGTATTTGGAAGTCTACAAATGAAACTGAGAAGTTAGAATATATACATTTAAATTTTGGCTATGGCTTTATTTACTACTATCATATAACTTAAATTCCCCATTCTGCAAGCTGTGATAGGTGTTAGTTGCTAATGTAATAAGACAAGAAAAATATTATTGATATTTTTGGCATGAAAGAAAAATGAAAAATGTATAGGTAAGACTATATGTTTTACAAACATGGCTGATATTTTTTTTTAAAAAAAACTGCAAAGTGCCTAAAAAAATAAGCATGAAAAGTGGAGAAAACTTGCATGAAAACCATAAGGTATTACTTAACAGTTCTTATGAACCTGGGAGTTCACAGAAAAATGTGAATCACTGCTGCTGGGGTTTAAACTCAGATGCCCACGAGCTTTCTGAAAGGATTTAAATTTTAATATGGTGTTTCATAATCAACAAAAATTGTTCATGCTGATTAGTTTTTATTACTTGGAACAAGAAGGGAGATAATTCTCAGAGCCTGGGGAGCCCAAGGGGGAGAGGAGAATAAGAGAAAGAATTAATAAGAGAAAATACACTCTGTGCCTGGACAGAAATAAAGCACCTGAGACAACGTTGTCAGGATAAAGCAGGGAAAGGGTGAGTCAGGAAGGGGCAGCAAAGATTTACAGTACAAAAACAGTTTGAACTATTTTTGTTGACTTTGAAGATGGAAGAAGAGAGCCAGGAAATCCTATGTCAGATGATATCTAGGATTTGTGAATGACCTTGGCTGATAACCAGAAAGGGTACAGAAGCCTCTGTCCTACAGCTTGTGGGATTTAATGCAGTCTGTGACTTGAATGAGTAGAACATGGATTCATCCCTGAGCCTAAGTTATACTTAGATCATCCAACCCTGTAAATGGCCCCTGCCCACCCAAACAATTAAATAACAAATGAGTATTACTTCAAGATGTGAGATTCATGGTACTTTGTTATTCTAGCAACAGAAAACTGATATGAATAGAATAGCCTAACAGTACAATGTCTGAGATGAAGTATACATGAGACAAAGTTAATTGTAAACAGAGACTGCGTGTTGGTTTCCTGGCCTCCCAGACCTGAATAATCACACAAAATTCTATTAATTACAACACTGTTTGGCTGATGGCTCAGGCATATTCCTAGCTAGTTCTTACATCTAAATTAACCCATTTCTATTAATTTATATATCACCACGAGCCTGTGGCCTACCAGTAAGGTCTGGCATTTTTCTTCTTCAGCAGTTACATGGTGTCTGCCTGACTCTGCCTTCTTTCTCCCTGCATTCAGTTTAGTTTTCCCACCTAGCTCTATTCTTCTCTGCCATAGGCCAAAGCAGCTTCTGTATTAACCAATGATAATAAAACATATTCACAGCATGCAGAGGGGCATCCCATATCAGCTAACAGAAGTTTAGATTGTATAGATGCACTTAAAAAATACACAGGGGAAAACAAAATGTCATGAAATGGGGAATTTCTTTTAAACACAAACAAAGCATAAGAAAATAATCTTTATAGATCCTGAAACACTGACTATATACAATTCTCTTTTGTGTTTGAAACATAGAAGTGAAGAAATTTCTCAGCCTTAAAACAGCATCTACAAAAGCCCCAAACTATGGAAATACTCTATGCCGTGGAATGCATAATCCCCACCAAGAGCAGAGACAAAACAGCCTTCAATACTGTCTACTATAGCCTCTTGCACTTTATACTCAATAACATGGGCAGGGCAATGAGGCAAGATAAATAAAGACACCCAAACTCTGAAGTAAACTGTAAAGGGTTAATGGATATGTGTGCTGTGGGATAATGCTTTTGTACACTGTAAAGATTTGTCACTTGCACTGTTTTAATAAAATGCTGATTGGTCAGCAGCCAGGCAGGAAGTATAGGTGGGGCAACCAGATTAGGAGAATTCTGGGAAGAGGAAAGGCAGAGAGTCAGTCACCAGCCAGAAGCAAGGGAAGCAAAATGAGAATTCCTCACTGATAAAAGATACCGAGCCATGTGGCTAAACATAGACAAGAATTAAGGGTTAATTTAGGTTGTAAGAGCTAGTAATTAATGAACTTGAGAAAACAGGCCAACCAATTTATAATTAATGTAGGCCTCTGTGTGTTTCTTAGGGACTGAATGACTGCAGAACTGGGTGGGACAAAAACTTCTGCTTACATATGTGTTTAGGCTGCACACATTTACATTTCTCTCTATATTTTTTAATGAAATTTTCCTGGTCCTACCAAACCCAGACTGGCTCCGCAGAGCCCAGTCTCTTTTCTTACTTACCTGTAACTCCATTCTTAGTTGAAAACCTTTTACCCTCAACAGATTCACTATGTCGTCCCATATCATGTATCCTAGAACACATGGCCACACTGTTCTTTGCTTAAACATTCCCATCAGCTTCCCCAGGTTGTTACATCCCTGAACTTCCAGGCCTCACTCAACCACAGAGAGATAGTTATTCCTGCCAGCACTACATTCTAGCCTAGTAACTATTTCTTCCCAGGGGTTTCCCACACCTTCTTTCCCACACTTCCTGTAGAGAGGCTTTCCTCAGTATTCTTGGGTTTCTCTGCCCACTCTGGGGCTCTTACACTGAGATCCAAGTGACTGGACACTCACTTGATGTTTTTTAGGTTACATTAGGAAAGGATAAAGAGGAAGGGGGAGTGGATAGGGAAGAGGTACTTTTGTTTTTTGACTAGCCTTTAAATTTTTGCTATGTTGAATAATATTTAATCTTGATTGTCAACTTTATGGGATATTGAATCAACTAATAGTCCTTACCTCTGTATAGATCCTTATGAGCATTTCCAGAAGGACTAACCTGCAAGTAAAGACCCTCCCCATGCGTAGGTTACACTTTCTGATGGGTGGCTCACATGTAGAGAGGTCCAAGGAAAAAGCCTTGTAGCCTGCCTGTGCTTCTTACTGGTGAGTTTATCTAGCCTTCACTGGCATCAGACTCCAGCTTCTTCTGTCTTCTATTGTGGACTGAAAATTAGTAACTCTTCAGATACCCTCCAGGCCTTGAGTACTAGATTGCTATTGCTGAAGTCTCCATCTTAATGCCACATTCTCAGCCCATCATGTAAGGATTCTCTACTAAGTCAGTATGTGGTGTGTGTGTGTACATATTTATCTTACCAGTTCTATTCTACAGAACCCAATCTAATGCATCAATTGGCAAATAAATTTTAAGTTGTTTTGTATGTTTTTAAATTTGTGATGAAATTTCAAGATGTGCCTTACCAACACATTTTCTGATTGACTATGATATTTTAGCTGTCTTGCAAGGCATTGCAAATTAGATTGGTCCTGAATTTACCTGCATTCCTGTGTGGGTTCATGACTCAGGTCTTGAGGCTTTTCTTTGCACCCTGTGGGTAAAGGCGCCCGTAGAACTCTCCATGGTGCTGAAAGTCTTTCCCAGCTTTACAAACCTAATGGAAACGACTGGGGGACACAGAACCAGCTCCAGCATGAAGAAGCTGTGCAGAGAGAAAATATGAACTGGGCTTGCCTAGGCCATGAGTTTTAGGCATATGTGCCCCTGGGAATCAGTGGTGAGTAAGTGAGCCCTGATCAGTTCCCATGGCTGTCTGACACTGTCTCCTCCACTGTGTATCAGAATGGTGTGTTCTGCTACCATTATCCAGCAATTTGAGGCAGTTTGACTGCTCAGTTGATAAAGACACACAAATAAATACAGAACAGGGCATTTTGGGGATGTGGATGATAAAGCAAACATTATCTAAGTCACACAATTCTGACCTTACTTTTTATGAACTCTCAATTTGAATCTTCTGAAGACTCCCCACTCCTGCAGAGAAACAAATTTCATTTTCTCTCTTTCTTCCCCCTTTCCCCTCCTTATCACCCCCTCTCTCTTTTCTGTGTTCTTAATAACATTTTGGTGTCTACCATTTTGGAGTTTGTTTATACAGTTGAGATTTTGTGGACACTCCACTTATGTACATTGCCTCTTTGTTTGTTTGTTTTGTTTTCTGAGACAGATTTTCTCTATGTAACAGTCCTGGCTGTCCTGAAGCTCACTTTGTAGACCAGATTGGCCTCAAACTCACTGAGATCCACCTACCTCCTGCCTCCTAAGTGTCAGCCACCACTGCCTGACTTTTTTGTTGTTGTTTTGTTTTTTGAGACAGGGTTTCTCTGTGTAACAGCCATGAACTTTTTAAAGCTCATCTTGTATTCAGGTCTAGGTTTTGTTTCAAAATATGAAGGAATACCCAGCTGAGGGTTTCCCTGTTTATGGGGTTTTAGGTTACTCTGGCAATATCACATCCAGTTATCCATCAACATAGAAAAAAGTCTTGGACCTATAATTTTAGCATTTGAGAGGCTGAAGAATGAAAATCCCTCAAGTTCAAGGCCATCCTAGGCTACATATTGAGATCCTCTTAACATGCAGAGACATACACATACAGATAGAGCAGTCGGGTGGGAGAGGGACAGAGGAACAGGGAGACAGGGAAACAGAGACAGACAGCCTCAGACTAAGGGAAAGAAATGCCTTGCTCTGTTAGGTGCTAAGAATTTTGAGCATTAGGACCCACATATTTCTAACTATGTCATGGCCCTTGTGCTGTTAAGAAGTAGAGAGTATATTGGAAATGTTTACTATCGGCATTCCAGCAGGAGTTCTGGATCTCTTCTCTCATGCATCCATCAGATATCTTTTCTGCCAGATACTAGGCTAACTATGTTGAGCACAGAGGCAAATGAAGCAGAATATAAAATATTATCTAATCAATTTAAAGCCTGTATATCTTCTCTGTTAGATGAAGATGGGCACATCTTAGCTCTACATCAGCAGGAAAATTAAAGTGCCCAACATTTATTAAACACTTGAATAACATTATTTACATTTTCAGTGTGTGTGTGTGTGTGTGTGTCTGTGTGTGTGTGTGTGTGTGTGTGTCTGTGTGATAATGAATACCTGGAGATCAAAGGACAACTTGTGGGGGTTGGTTTTCTCCTCCGCTGAAGCATAATTAATAAGAGCTCAGGGTCAGAAATTAGGGAGCAACCTGAAGATCTGGAAAACAAAACAGCCAGCCACTGGCTCTTACCTCGACCTCAATCTGAAACAATGATTCTGTGTCCCGGAATCTCAGAAGGAGACTGTGTGTTGAGAGTCCTTTCCTCCCATTTTACAATCTTCTCTAGAAGTGGGATTAAAGGTGTGCACTACTGCCATTAAAGGCATGCACCGCCCAGTTTCTGTAGCAACAAGTGCAGCTACTGGGATTAAAGGTGTGTGTTACCATAACCTGGCCTGTAAGGGTGATCAGTGGCACTGTTTTACCCTCAGATCTTCAGCAGTCTTTATTTATTAAGATACAGTTGAAATGCCACTACATTCCACCATGTGGGTTCTTGATGACTTCAGTCATCAAGTTTGGGAGCAAACACTTTTACCTGTCATCTTGCCTGGTCTAGATACTTTAAATATATTTGTTAATGGCCTATATTGTTTCAGGACTGTGGTAAAGCAAATGACTTTATTTCACATGGTATTTTTTGCTGTTTAAGTTGTTTGAAATACTACCAGCTCTAATTGTGCTCAAGGTGTAGTTATACTCCCAAAGTCTTCACAAGAGACCTGTCTGTAATAAATTGTGCTGGGAAACGACACCTCCCTCTGGCACTGGAGAGCAGGTTGAGGATGTTCTCCAGTCACGTGGTAACTCCAAGAGCTCTCTTTGTGTTCCTTCCTTGCCTGTATCATTGGCACATGGCTTCCACCCAAAGTACCCAAATCAATTATAAATTACTTGGCTGCCTTTAAAATCCTTTTATGAGAAATTGAAGAAGGAAGTTGGTCACATTTGTAAATGTATTGGCAGCTTCCCTTTCTGTGGGTACCTCTGGTGTCTCCTCCATCCTGTCTTAGTTTGTGAGCTGCTGTCAAGTACAACTGGAACTTTCTGTCACATCTTCAACTCCACCATAGCAAAGGTTAAAATTCTGCATCATTATTAGATCAGGGGAGTAAAGGCATAACATTCCTTTCCTGTCCTTCATCATTTTCATTGAGTTATTGCCAAATATATCTATAACTTGCTGTCAAATTTCCATTTCATGAAGATGTGCCAATGGTATAATATAACATTATATTGCTCACAACTCCTAAAATAAACGTTCTCCAGACCCCTTTCTCAATGCCCTGACCTTGTCCAATTGCTACCAGCATCGTCTTTTCTCTGTGCTTTATGTGTGGTCTAAAGGTGGCTGGTGATACAAATGTTCCTTTCCAACTTTTGTCTTCCTCCAACATTGTATCTTCAGTCCCCATTCCCCTGGGGCTTCACCAGAGAAGATCTCAACTTCTGCCAACATTTCATGTAGTCATCTAGGATGCCAGCTTTTCCCATATCTCAATTTCCATAAGACTTACTATTCTCCAGAAATTGAATATACCCAGGAGGTTCTCAGAGCCAGAGAGGTGGCTAAGAATGCACGTTGTTCTTTAGGAGGGTTAGAGTTCAGTTCCCAGAACCCACATTGGGCAACACCAATGCCCTCTCTTGACCTCTGAGGGTACATGCACATCGTCATATACATACACTCATACACATAATTAAACATTTAAAATCCTTGAAAGGTTCTATGAGTTCTAAGATGATTCTGTAGAAGTCAATGTCCTCCTGTTTGTTTTAATATTTTACACTCTATAAAATCACCATCAGAGATATGGATGAAAACCCCAAATATGTATGCCACATACATGTTGAATGGACTCTTGACTGTGTGCTGGTGGGTTTTTTCTCAAGTGCACAGCAGCCTTTCATTAACTTGGGTGGTGCAAGTCATTTTACCGATTTTCATCTAAACTTTGTTCTGTTAGGTATTGGGGGTGGTGCAAGTGGTTTTAGCCAGAGACAAGTTTTTCATTCATGAAGATTTTATGAACATACTTATCTGTCTGTCTTCCTGTAATATAATGTCTTGCTCTTCAGATACACAAGCTACAAATGACAAGCATGCTGGTACATTGAAATGTAGAACTTAACATTATTTTTTTAAAGTGAGAAGACATAAAAATGCTCTATTTAAAACACATTTAAGTCACTTCAGAGGTTTCCAAGGAAGGAAATTATTTACCACTCAGTTTGTAGCGTGCATCCCTTCACCACCTCCATCACTCCAATTGTAAGTGACCCAGTTTATCACTGAAAATGGGCTGGCATCAGTTCAGGGTATTTCAGGCACTCACTTGCTTCCTTGGAACAGTAGTCAGTGTTTATAAGCAAGACATCCATCCCATCACTGGGACTTCACAGCTTCCTCATCTTTCCAGATTCAGAACTCCTCCTTATTGTCTTCTATCACACTGCAAAAAGCAGAACACAGACCCAAATAGCTATGGAGAATTCTATAGTGTTCCGCGAGATAATTGACAACATCCAATGTACCACTGAATGGTACTGGGAGTGACTTTTGATATTCTTCCTTGAATTCAGTTGGAAAAGAGTAAAACCACGTATGAAAGGTCTTAAGTCAGGTTGCTGCCATCTTTGAAATGGCACTGCTGGGTAGATGACATCCATGCAGCGGCCTCTTCAGATCCTTTGCATGAGGAGACAGCATAGGTGGAGAGAAAACTGAAACAAGATGCAGTAGGAACTCAACAGTTACAAACTGGCATTTGCCTCATTTGCCTATGGTCTGATGAGTAGGCCTCTGTGACTGATGGATTCTCAGAGGCCATGGCGGACCAGAATTCAGTCATATATTACAATAATATATTCCTGAATTGGCTTGTAGCAACCTTACACATTAAATTAGGTTGTGGGCCTTTATGTAGGGACTTACAGTCCAGACACAGCTTTGCCTTTTGTTTTGTGTAAAATGATTCTTTGGGCTGAGGAGATAG
This sequence comes from Microtus pennsylvanicus, assembly GCF_037038515.1. Taxonomy (NCBI): domain Eukaryota; kingdom Metazoa; phylum Chordata; class Mammalia; order Rodentia; family Cricetidae; genus Microtus; species Microtus pennsylvanicus. The sequence goes on from NC_134582.1 coordinate 114,880,418, forward strand.
CTTAATCTGTAAGGTCGTTGCCAGAGAAGCACAAAGACCCAAATCAGAGCCCTAGAACCCAACTTAAAAAACAGGGCAGGGTGCCCCACACTTGCAATTCTAGCACTGGGGAAGCAAGACAGCAGATCCTTGGGGCTCCTGACCAGCCGGTCTAGAATAATGAGTGAACTCTAGGTCACGAAGAGATCTTGTCTTAAAAAAAAAAAAACCAAAACAAAGGTGGATAAAACCCAGTGTTATTCCTTGGCCTCCACAGGAGTGCATACGCATATGGATGTGCACCTGAGCACATGAACATGCGTGCGCACACATACATACATACACACAAAAAAACCCAGAACAGCATGATTGTAGTTACTGATATATTGTACACTTTATATCTACTGATATCAGATCCCATGGGTCTTCACATCAAGAATAGGAATTTGACTAGTATGGATGTTCAATGTTCTAATCGCTTCATGGCCATCATTTCACAATATTTCATACACAAAACCATTATGTCATACTTCTTAAACACACATTTTGGGTGGAGGTGTAATACCTCAGAGGAGGTGGAGGGTGAAGGGGAGGATTTTGTGTAAATGCCCAGAGCATGGGTGCCTGACCACTGGAGCTGCATCTGGCTCAGCATCAGGCCCCTGAGTTACTTTCCCTCCTCCTATTTCTCTCCCTCTGCCCCTCACTCCTGCCTTTCCATTACATCCCGGCCACATATGGACTAATTGTATGGTAGCCTTTGCTTCAGCCTCTGGTTCCATGGGAATCTGGCCTATGATCTTAGGTGTTTAAGCAGCTCAGACCTTGTTCAGTTAGAGCAAACACATAGTTTGGAACTGCCTTTTTGTCAACTTCCTCTTTTGAAAGGAGAGAAGAAGAGGGTAAAATAGGTAGGTGGGGTCACCCCACTACTTTGATATGTTCACAAAATAAAAGGTGCAGGAAGGAAACACCTTCCTTCCCTGATAAAAAAAGAGGCATGGCAACAATGCATAGTTAACAACTTAGCAAAATAATTAGGCAGACCCTAATGACCTAATGAACTCTCTATTTCTGTGTGTATGTATGTGCACATGTATGTGTGTGTGTGTGGGGGGGAGTGTGGTGTGTGCAGGGGTGCAAAGATTGTTATGACTGTGAGATCAAAGCTTGCTTACGGGGTAATTAAATCCCAAGTGCTAGTACTGCTCAAAGGAATTTAATTTTTTATTTTATATTAATCTTTGACTCAACTTTTGAGAACATCCCCCAGGCAAGTTAGCTGTGAGGGCTGTAGCCCTGCATCTGGGGACCCCAGATGGTTTGGGGTGGGTGCTCAGCTGGAAGAATGCCTTTATGCCTTGGGGCTTTTCCTGCGCTGGCAATTGAGATGAGAGAGGAGTTGGCAGCAGGCTCTCTGCTAGCTGGTTAAAGGCCTTCTCCATTTAACCTCACAGTGACATCTGGTCCCAGAGATGGCTTGGAGCATCCCTGATATAACAGTAATATGTGACCCCTAGCAACAATGGAAGTTGATATTCTGACATGGTTTGCTATTGTAAAGTAGAACTCACTGCACTTATCAAACAAGGTCAAGAAGAAATGACTGATTAAAGGTTGAACACAAAGTTAGGTACCACCTGTGTTCTCCCTCATGCGAGGACTCTAGGATGGGGCAGCAAAAGGAAGGCTGTTAGGGATGTTAACTAAGACAAAAAAGGGAAAGAGGGAGGTTAAGAAACAGCAATGGAGGGAACAAATATCTGTGAACTATTTTAGATGTACATATGAAAATGCCATACCAAAGCCCCTAGCTGGATGGTTAAAAAAATGTAAAGCTGAGTGTGTAAAGCTGAGTGGGGTCTGTTATGGGTGTGGAGATCAATGTTAGTTATAGAAAAGAGCAATAGCTGCCATTATCACACTGTGTGTGCTGTGTGCCAGGCAATATATATTTATTTTCTTTGTAGTTTATGTGTTTGTATATGGTGTGTGTTTATAAGAACACATGTATGCATGCCCATGTATGCACATGCAGAAGCCAAAAGAGGGTGTCAGTGTCCTCTATCCCTCTTTACCTTTTTCCTTGGGTCAGTGTTTCATTCTGAACCATGATTTTTGCTGTTTTATTTTGAATTTTGTTATAGGGAGTTATTGGTTGGTTGATTGATTTGTATTTTTCCTAGGATGACTGGCAACAAAACCACAGTGGTTCCTTGTCTCTGTAACCTCCCATCCCACCCCTGACACACACACTTCAGCACTTGGATTATGACCATACTGAATTTTCTATGTTGCTATTGGGGATCTGAACTCATCACATCATGATTATACACACATCATCTTTCCAGATACAATATGTGTATTTCTTGATGCCTTCATTTCAATAACTTCTCATCTTCAGTTTACAGAGAAGGATGATGATTGAGGAGGAGGAGGAAGAAGAGGAGGAGGAGGAGGAGGAGGAGGAGGAAGAGGAAGAGGAAGAAGAAGAAGAAGAAGAAGAAGAAGAAGAAGAAGAAGAAGAAGAAGAAGAAGAAGAAGAAGAAGAAGAAGAAGAAGAAGCAGCTGCCTAACTAACACTCTGGAGGAGGGCAGGGCATTCCTCTTCACTCTGGTTTTAGAAAATAACACAGAGAAACCATAGGTGATGTGATTGAACCAATGTGAGGAGGAGGGAGGTGACTGAGTATGAAGGTGAGGAACCAGACGTGACTGAGGGTAGAAGGCATCTTCATGCAGTGACATCTGAGAAGTTCTTGAAGACTAGGAGGAGTTTTTGAAACAGGACAGGTTAGACATACAAGAAAAAGGACATCTAACCCACAGCTGCTGTGCTCACTTTTGCCCCTTACTGGAAGAAATTGTGAACCTCCAGCAGAGAAGACATTAAAAAAAAACCTGAAAATATAGCCTACCCATGATGGGAGGAAATGTGCTATCAGTCATGGTCCAATATAGCAGGACCTTAAATGCATATCACCAAGGGAAAAGAGCCAGGCTGACAAAACAATATACCATGTAATTCCAATTGTGTGGCACCTTAGGAAGGCAAAAATGTAGGTGAGTACAGGAAAGGACATTAGAGGAGGTTGTTGGGAGGCCACCAGAAAATCATGAACTGGTGGGGTACAAAGGATGTTTTGGGAAAGTGAAATTGTCTTCTGTGGAATTGTAATAGTGGATACATGGGTGTGCATCTGCATCTGTCAAAACCCACAGAGGTCATAATACAAAGAGTAGACCCTAATGTAGTACAGTCTTCAGTTAACAAGAACTTAGGAGTATTGTCTACTCTACCATTATGCATATTTGAACAAAGAAAGATGTTAATATATGAGAAGGAGGGAGACTGTCTAAGATATCCCTGTTTTCTGTTTGACCCTGTTTCTCCTTTGTTGATATTATAAAATGCCCTGGCAAAGAACAAATCAAGGAAGAAAGTGTTTATTCATTTCACAATTCCAGGTTATCATCCATCATAGCAGGGAAGTCACAGTGGTAGGACCTTGGAGCAGCTGCACTCAAGAGCAGAGAGGGGAAAACGTGTATACTTGCTAGTGCTCAGCTAATGTTCTTTTAATTTACACAGCCCTGGACCCCAAGCTCAGGGAATGGTACCACTCACAATGGCCCGAGTCTTTCCACATCCTTAAACACAGTGAGGATAAACCACCACATACATGCTCACAGACTGACCTGATGTCAACAATTCCTCCTTGAGAAGCTCTTTCTAGGTGATTCTAGGTTGTGTAAAGTTGACAATTCAAACTAACCATCACACTGCTTAATTTTTCTGTTAACCTAAAACTATAGTAAATGCCATTAGAGGATTGATAGGAGAGAGAAAGAGATGGAGAGAGAAAAGAGAGAGGATGAAACATTTTAAAATAGTTCAGTAGTACAGACAGAATTATGAAGACTTCACATTATTGGAGTTCTTTAGAAATTTGGCAATAACGTTGGAGTGTGTGGCTCAGATATCCAATCACCAGTAACTGACAATGTTGTATAAACTAAATTATTAGTCAATTATCTTAATTGTTATAAGTTGGCTTGAGGATACGGAGAGAACAGACTCCTTTGGCTGCAAGTGAAATAATCATGAGTCAGAACCACTGAAGCAAAAGGAAATGGCGCATGTTATATAACCCAGGACCCACGGGAGCATAGAGCAGACACATCGTGAGACTTGCTTCTTCTCTCCCTGCCTCTTCTTCCCTTCCTTCCTCTTCCTCTTCTACCCCCTGCTGCCTTCCTGCCCTTCCCTCCCTTTACTGATCTTTCTTTTCTCCTCCTCCTCCCCACCTCCTTCCTTCTCTCCCTGCCTCCAAATCTCTATCCTATGATTCAGTCCTATGCTCAGGTTCTCTGGATTCATTGCAGTGATGACCTGCAGCTCAAGGCTACTATGGTCTTGAGCATTTCCACATTTGGTGGCAAAATATCTTTTTTTCCCTGTAGATCTTATAGAAAAGCAATCCTGACCTCCTGTCAGGGTCCCTAAATGCTCACCTCAAATGAGTCTATATTCATGAGAGTTGGATAGTTTCTTCAGTTCTACGTGTCCACGCACACTGGGTAGGAGGGAAGGACAGGGACAGCAGAGGGGGAAATTAAAAGAAAAATAGCCTCAGAGAGAAGAGAGGGAAAAGGAATGACTAACAGAATCAAACCAAAGTGAATCAAATCCCCAGAGGTTTAAAGGGCAGACATAGAACTAGAGCCCAGTGTTGTGGCACATGACCACAGCCTGACAATTCAGAGGTAGAGGCAAAACCATACAGACTTCCAAGTCAGACTGCCCAACATGAGACCCCATGAAAAGCAAAAGAGAGGTAGAATTCAGCCATGGCTTGCAAACCATGAAAAATGTACTGGCTTATAAGCTGTAAGCTTATCAAATAGTTAGCTGGACATTTGTGGTTCCTTGAAGAAATAAGAGACTGGAGAATTGTTAAAGAAGCAGAAGCTACAAAAAGTCCTGAGAAGAAAGGGGCAGGAGGTATCATGAACGTTTCACTATCAAAGTTAGCTGGTGAGGTGCATCCCTGTGCATACCCCAGGCCACTGTTCGATAGGATGGGCCTGACATGTTGGCTTACTGTTCTTATTTTGTTAGGACTGGCTACTGTGCTTGTGGTGTGTGTACCATTTTGCCTCAAGTTTCCTTGACGAGGTCTACTCCATGGCAACAGTGAAACACCTACTTGAACAGGTACTGACTCCACAGTTTTAATTCCACCCTTGCCGTTTATGAAAGGCATCTATTCGAGAAGACAACTGTCATAAATGTTCTAAAGGAAAGAAGGGAATGACATTCCTACCTTATAGCAGCTAAGAAATGTATAATTTTTGTTAACTTCTTTGGTCTTAGTCTTCCTGAGTTGGTTTCCAGGCTCTAACATGGGATAAATCGTGGTTACTTGACAGGCTGTTGACCTTTTGATGTCATATGTGCGTACACATGATCTTGCATGCATTTATGTTGAAGTGAGGGTACATGCATGCCATAGTGCCTGTTTAGAGGGCAGACAGCGTTGGGTTTTAGTCCTGCTCCCAGCTTGTTTGAAGCAGAGTATCCCAGGCTCCTGGGCCTGTGAAAGTCCAAGGGTTCCCCTGTCTCCCTGTAGTTTGGGGTTTGCAGGTGCACACTCCTGCTCCCAAGTTCATGTTAACACTGGGGACCTGAACTCTGCTTCTCACACTTGGGTGGCAAGTGCCTTACCCAGAGCCAAGCTCTCCTAAGATGGGAACTAGTCAGGAAGTATTTAATTTTTGACAGGAATTCCCTAGAAGAAAACTGATGGTCACAAGCAGAGTATAATTCTTAGCTTTCTTAAAGCACCCATGTTTCTCAGAAGGAAGTGGAAAGTTGATGCCCTTGACCTAGAAGTAGCTGATTACTTGGCAAACAACTCTCTAGGTGCTCTACAAACCAATTCAGACTCTGCTTTAAATAGGACCATTGGACATTCTCAAAAGGCCTCCATGTGACATCTAAAGTAGAGGTTTTATCTCTTTAGGAAGACTTACTATTTTCGTCGTGATTTCTGTAGCCATGTATGCACGTATATATGCTCTCTCCTCCCTTTCTCACTTAGTCTGCATTCAAGCCTGTACCCACTCAATAAGTCAAGAGGATTCTCGAGGCCCTTAATCTAGGTTTTGGAATTGACATAGCCTTAGGAAGACCACTTATGTTTTTGTTTGCTGGGGAAAGGGGAGGCATGTGTAAGTTTTAGGCAGAGGCTGAAGCAAATTAGTTCATATAACGTGACTACAGACTCTCTGCCATGAACTGAATTACTTTGTGAGCACATGGCTTATGACATCCACTCATGACATAAAAACTCAGTAATACTGTGTGTATCGAGAGCCATTACAAAAGACAGAGGAATGGCATGACCTACAGGGAGTTAAGGAGAGAGAGACCTGCTGTAAGGACCTGATGTGACATAAACTTACTGAGTATTTGTCTATCTATGATGGCCCAGTCCTGCTCAGAGGAACACAAGAAAACAAGGTTACAGGAATAATAAGGTCTTTGCCCTCATGGGAAGGATTTATCCTGTCTAGGAGTCCTTTGACACTGCTAATGCTCTTTCTTTCTTTCTCTGTTTCTGGTGGAGCCAGATTCAACCCCTATAATCACTGCCTAGTTATTTAAAACAGGACAGCGAATGAAGGATTCATTTGTCTCATGGGAACTCTGTCAGGGTGGAGGATTTGGCTCTTATCGTTTTGTACCAGATCCTGCTGTAGGTAAACCAAAGATGGTTTGCTTTTTCAAATCCTGTGTGTTCTTTAGTAGCTTAGTTTATGGTTGCTTCATTTAAAAGTGGGAGGAGGTTTATGTAAATGGGCCTAGCTCATGGAAAGCAGATTTAACTGGTCACTGAAGAGTATAATCTAATCCTTCATGGGCAATTACGAGCAGGGTTGCTTTATCTTCTGCTGAGCTGGGTATAACTTTGCCTGCAAACTCTCTAGTAGGGACTGGATTGCGTTGAGGAGCGTATACCTCCAGGCATCCCGTCACTGCCTAGCAAAGCTCTGCACACCTGCTGTGTCTATGACTATCCTAGGAAACAGAGGAAAGATGGCAGACCCAGGACATTGTCAACATGACATGAATATTGGTCACAAACATAATTGAAATCATTCTACTTTATGCTCTGCATTTCCAGGAGTATATCCTGGTATACATTTCCACCCGACCAGAGATGGGGAAGTTCCTTCTGTGTTCTCTTGAATTTCACATAATAGAAATTTTCATAATGTGTTTTAATTAATTGGTTGATTTTTATGGCCTCTAAATGATTATTTTTAGTATTTTTATAGGTAAGATTGTGGACCCTTTATTCCCTCTCTGTCTTTCTGTGTTGTAACTTATGAGAATTAATTTGTACTGTACAATTTCAGAGATTATTTTTTAAAGGCTAGAATGCTAATCAAGGGAAAGTTATGAGGTAAAAGCTATGAGAGGAAATAACTGAAGGACTTTTTCACAGAAAATACAGAGCCTCAAGTTGATTGGCCCCAGAAGAGGGGTACTGAGTCATTCCAGAGGTGACTCAGGTCTTCAGTGCCATCTCACGTAAGTGACTCAAGTAGATTGCTTAAAAATCAGTCTCTGCATGGCAATTGCCAAATTGTTGACTTGTGGGCCTCAAAGGTGACCTTGACAGAGAGCTGCCTTCTTGGCTTTCATTACAAAAGGCCTTGTTCATGGCTACTTTCCCACCATCTCTCTGCAGCCTTCTGGGTAGCAGCAATGTGCCAAACTCAGTATGCCCGCAGGCATAGACTGAAGGAGAGAGGAAGAGAGCATGTAGTGTCACCAAGAGCCTGGAGCCAAATGCAGAGCCTGGGGGCAGGTACACAGAAGGCTCTTTCCCCAGGGTTCAACCTTCTGCACCTCTCTGTGTATACTTGAGGGAGCTGTGTTAAAACAGCTACTCTAGTCCATCCCATGATAATCAAATCAAAGTTCCCTTGCATAAATAGCTTCTCTGATGCCAAGAGCCCCTTTGTAGGTACTGGGTGAAGACACAAAAGGAGAAAGTGTTCGGACTCTGAAAGGCTTTACTCAGTATCTTCAGCCAATGTGACCTTGCTCTGGTGGGCATTGACTTATTGTGTTGTTAAGAGCTTGTGGGTCTGTCCAGGTCTGGTTTTCTGTAGTTATAATAAACACCATAACCCAAAACAGCATGAGAGAAGAAAGGGTTTATTTCATTTTACAACTATGAAGTTGCACTCATCACTGAAGGAAGTCAGGACAGATACTCAGGGCAGAAACCTTGGAGGAAGGAACTGATGCAGAGGTCATGAGGAATGTTGCTTACTAGCTTGTTCCTCATGGCTTGTTCTGCTTACTTTTACAACACAGCCAGGACCACCTGCTCAGGGTGGCACCTCCTATAGCGGGCTGTAGGGACCCCCAACATTGTTAATAAGAAAATGTCCTACAGACTTACAGGCCAGTCAGATGAACATGTTTTCTGGATTGAGAGTCTCTTCTACGATGACACAAGCTTGTATCAAATTAAACTATTACAGAGTCTGTGCTGATATTTCAGTGATTCAACTAAAAATTCTGGCAAAGAAACATTCAGCTCAGTAATGCATTGTGAACATACTTCCCTACATAAGCATCCTGTATCTCCTCTCAATGTTCTTTAAGGATTTCATGGTTAGGACATCAGCAATAACAAATCTCCAGAAACACATTCTACAAGATATTACTTCTGAAACACCATGGGAAAGGGGATTCCTGGTACAATGTATAGTAAATTAGTACCTTTCTCTTCAGAGGCCCACAGGATATTAATAGCCATCTAGAAAAAGCCTTAAATGTTTCATATTGAGCCTTTATCACCAGGATTGTTCTCTTTGGGTATATAGCTAATATTAAATATGAGTTGCCTTACTTCCCTTAAAAGGGGCAAGCTTATCCTCAGTAAATGACCTCTATATGAGGGCTGAGCTAGACCAGCCTTCCTCTTTATCAGATTCCTTGCTTGCTTCATAAATGGCATTTAGAGCACCCTCCATATAGCTGCTTTGCTTGTGTGGTGAGCTGAGAACACCTGACCATGCCCATCTATTTCTCTTGGAGGGAAGAGTCAGTGTGACTTGATTGCCCTTTTTTGATCTTCCCTTCCTTGATTTTATTCTGTGTGTATCTCCTACCTTGTTTCTGTTCCTGGGTGGCTCTCTGGTTTCTTACCCCCATGCACAGTGCCTGGTACATGGTAGACAGCATGTCTGAATTCAGCAAACTGCAGCTCCACGTTATCAGCCAAGTCAGAAGTTGTTGGGCGTTCAGACTTGTCTGGCACAAGGACAAAGGTGAACTTAATGTTTTATCTTGTTTTGTGCATTTTATTTAACAAATTTAGGATATAAAGTACTTTATGCTTCATTTATGCACTATATTTATTTCAGTCTGAAGTAAATGTTTGCATGAAATGCTTCTGTTGATTCCTGTCAATTTTCTTAGTTATAATTCTATTAAGATTATATATGCATGTATAATTGATATGTATAAAAGAAATAGTCAGGGGATATACTCTGTTGGTAGGGCAATAACCCAAAATTCACAAAACTCTGAGTTCAGCCCCATCAAGGCAGAAATAGGATGGTGGCACTTCTGTGATCTTAGAATTCTGGAATAGGAGGCATGGGGATTAAGAGTTTATGGTGAACCCCGGCTACATAGGTAGTTTGAAGTCAGCCTGTTCAAACTAGAGAAAAACTCAGTCTACCATCTGGCAGTTTACATACAGTATTTTTCCCCAACATTCACAGGACTTGCTATAAGAATATGTTGGTCTCCAGAAGTCAACATGGGGACTTGCAGCTATGGGTGTTTTCTGAAATTGACACATTTTTACTTTCTTCTGCCTACTTGTGATAGCCAAGGTGAGCCAAGGCGAGTCAGTTTCTATCATTGACAAACTGACCTCTAATACTGCCACAAACACCATGGCTCTTGCCCTAGGATTAGAAGCTGTAGTAGTTAGAAATACAATTAGAAGCCTTGATTCAGATCTCTTAAATCACTCTCTAGGAGTAGGGATTGTAACTTTAGGGGTGGCGTTAGAATTCAAGCCCATGGCTTTGAACAGGCAGGCAAGTGTTTCAACAGGTATTTTTGACTTTTGAAAAATGACAGGATCTCTTATGTAGCCAAGGCTGGCCTTAAATTGTCATCCATCTTGGGAATCCCATGTGCTCTGATTATAGGTATGTACAGATGTGGCCCTTCAGCAAAAGGTTTAAGTTAGCCCCTCTTATGATCTACTGGCTGTCCCCTAAAATCCCCAAACCAGCAGTCCCAGAGAATTGTGGCTACCCAAAGACTTCTTCTCTCAGCTTGAAAATTCCTACATCTTAAGCTTGTAAAATCTTGTCAGTCAAGCTAGTTAGGTATGTGTGTGTAAACTGCCCTCCCAAGCCTACCAAGTTGTGTTCTACCAAAGCATTGCTCCGCACAATAGGGTAAGCTGAAAGGACAGCATGCTACTCTTTGCTCAGATGAGAGGAGATGCCTTCCCTAAGTGAGAAGAATAAGATGCTTAGATAGTCGAGGTATTCCTTCAGCATCAGACTATCTTTTAAATAACAAGTGCATAGCATGCTTGGAATTTACTGTTTTATTAAGACAATTGGTCTGGACGATTCATCTCAGTTTTCTGATGGTCAAGTAGAAGACTAATAAGACTCCAATGATGATCGTGACGACAGAAAGTCCTACCATCCACAGAGCAGGGGAATCCACGGGGCTACCTGTGGAATGGAAAGGTGGGTTAGTGTATGCTGAAACACGCCAAGCCATTCTAGATCTTGACAGAAGCAATGAGTCTTCTGTAGGAATGGTGATTTCTTTTGGTGGGGGGAGCAGATATTGAATAGTAAAGAACAGGGCAAGGAAGCACCTTTTAAAAATAAGAGGAGTGATAGTGTCTTGCGATAGCGTCTTGCTATGTAGCAAGGCTGTCCTTGAACTAGAAATCATCCTCCTGCCTCAGCTTTCAGGTGCTGAGATTACAAGCATGCGAGTTTGCAACTAGCTAGGAAGTAGCTGGTAATTTGATGTCCTCCCACTCACTTGAGTATCTGTGGAGCACGTCCGCAGGGTCCCTGGTGGCTTGGAGGAGGATCACAGGGCCCTTGCTAGATATGCTGCCAGTGCTGTTTTCAAAATGAAATTCAGAATTTCTTCTTCCTGATGGAGAGATGAGAGCTTGTAATTGTTGGAAATTCAGTTGTATACATGGCCCAAATCAAGGGTGAGCCAAGGGACTAAGGCCCAAAACCAAGTCCCTTGATGCCCCTTGTCCACACCTTATAAAAACCTTTATAAAAATCTTTGTGTGTGTTAATACAAACCCAATCAAATCTGAGATTTTCTATTTAATTCTACAAGTGTTATTTCAGTTCACTAAGGGTTGGACATAGACAATGACATTCAATGATCTCCCCCCCCCCCCGCAACTAGCATCCTCTCCTAGAAAGAACACTGAAAGTAGCATTCTGTTTGTTACCTTTATAGTCCAGAGGTTATATGTTCAAACAGGAAGTAAGGATACAGTTCTTGTAATCCTGTATCTAACTGTCAGTTAAATGATCTAGAAAAAGTCAATCTATTGTCTTTATGGATGTGAATAATGAGCATGATCAGAATTGGCTTACATTTGTGTCTTACAGCATGACTTACACTGAATTACTGTTTTTTTTTCTTATAGAAGACACCTAAAGATCCAAGAATCTCGAATCAAGTGCGAGTGAGTGGATCAAAACATCCACATTTATAAGAAGGTCTGGGTCAGGCCAACTCCAGAGCATACTCTGTGTCTATGGTTCTTCCACTGTGTACCCTCAGAGCACACTGAAGACACGCATTCAGGTAGCCAGGACATCTATTTTGGAGAACTGGCAAGATGGAAAAGGAAGATGACCTGTGGCTGGTTGAGGAAATAGGTCAGTCAGTAAACTTCTATGTAAGCACGAAGAGTTGACTTTGATCACAGAACCCATGTTTTAAAAGTCTGGATCTAATGTTCTATATGCTAATAAATTTAGCCACATTTGGGCCAGAATTGACTTTTGGTTTAATCAAGTTTTGTGTAAACTGATTTTTGAAAACCTAAGATTCTGGCAATCAAGTGAGCTCTATGTGCATAATTAGTACTAAGGGAAACGTTATTAATGAGATAACTCTTAGTTTAATAGCTGAGCCTAACATGGTAGAATTTGGGGATTCATTTGGGTATGGAGGTGGGCAGGTAAGGTACTCACTTCTGGAAGCAGGACAGATTACCCTGCAGGATGGCGTCCCAGCAGGCTGGCAAACCAATGCACTACAGTGCAGGTATACCTGGAGGTTGACACGTCAATGTCACATTGTAGTCACCTCCCACATCACAAGTCTCCCAACCCCATACCTCATCTCTCCAAAAAGTTGAGAAAGTGTTATGGCCATCTGCCTAAGTTAATGTCCCAATAGTCTCGAAGCTCCAGAGTTCGGGTGACAGACGGTACTCATGCTCTTGGTACCACATTGAAGCTGCCCTTAATACCAAAAGCCAGTGTCAAAGGTCAAAGAGTCACCTTAGAGAAGTGGCAGAAGGGAAAGCTGTCCTGAGTACTGGGGGTTTTAAAACTTTACAGGGGTACAGAAGGAAATACCATACCTGGCCACCAAGAGTGTGTTCCTCCCTTACAGTGTTCATGAAGCTGAAGGTGGTGATGCTGAAGCGTTGGTGGTGGAAAGGGAAGGGGGTTGATGCCTTCTGAACAGTGATCCTTTCGGTCTGATAGTTGTCCCCAGCATATGGGCATCTAAGTCAAGAGACACAGAAGTCAGGATGGGCTATTTGGAAGGCCTACACAGGTTCAGGGGGACTCACTTACCCATTCACCAGGATGGGCCATTGTGGTTGATGAGAAGGTTTAGGGCCAGGTGTGGCCCAGCACTGCTCTAACAGTAACCCCAAGGAGGGGTCTGTTCTGTGAAGGATGGAGACCTCAACATAAATAGGATCCTGGAGAAATTTCACCAGCGGGTAGTCATCAACACCATGGTAAGAGCTATAGCTTTTATCTGTACAGAGAAAGCCAGAATTAAAGTAGTTCTAGGGGGATAACTTAGTAGATAAAATACCTGCCTGTAGAAGCATGGGGATCTGAACTCGACCCCAGAACCCATGTGGAAAGACCAAGCTTTAACATCTGTGCTTATAATCCTAGACTTGGCAAAGCCGAGACAGAAACTCCAGGCCAATGAGAGATCCCACCTCAGTAAACAAGGTGAATGGCACACAAGGAATTGATCTGAGGTTGGTCTCTGACCCCTTCTCCCCTCCCCCCGTGTGCATGACTCTGTGTGTGTGTGTGTGTGTGTGTGTGTGAGTGAGAGAGAGAGAGAGAGAGAGAGAGAGAGAGTTAAACTGCTATAAGCAGAACTAGGAAACTATGCTACTAGGAATAGCCTCAACTCCTAAATACCTGTACACATGTCATGTTACCAAGTTAGTGTGCTGACAGCCTTTAGGCAGGATTTATCAACTAAGGAAGGCTTACCCTTGGCAATCTGAAGTTCCAGAGAGAGGGGCCCTGGCTGGGTCTTAGGAAGGGGTGGTGGGAGAGTCAGCACTTGCATGTTAATTGGGGATGTGTTGCTGAGAACAGAGTAGCTGCAGCTGACTCGGAGCCTGCAGGAAAATAAGATTTTAGTACCATGGGTTTGCTGGTCACCCCTGCCAATTTAAACTATAGAGGATCTAGTGGTAGGTGATTTCCAAGTTCATAACTAAGTCAGAGGGGGTTTCTGTCCTTAGAACGACCTTCCATTGTCACTATGCAAATAAGTCCAGCATGAGTTGGTGAGAAAACTACATAACAAATACGCTGCAGAAGACGGGTAATATTGCAAGCAGGAGGATAGTGAGCATCTTACAGGTGAGGGGATATGAACGAAAATGCTTGCCAAGAAGCCCAGGTGGGAGGTGCTCCATGGAGGCCCCATGCAAGGACAAGCCTAGGGTTGGAGAGGCTGAGAGCATCAAGTGTTCAAAGAGGAGAGCAACACAGGTGTTATCTCACAGGGTTCTCGAGGCAACACTCGTACTCTTTTTAATCTACAGCAATGAAACTCAAGTGTTAGACCTGGGGAGGTCAGGTCTGGAAGGAATTCTCAGCTGTACCACTCAAAGGAACAGACGTCTCACATGAGGATAAAGCTGAGATCAAGTTGGAAGCAGAGACCCAGGTAATAATATATGCAGTGGTCTACATGAAATGGCAAGCTTGAGGGAGCAGGCGTATTCACCTATTGCTGGGAAGTGTTCTCTCCTGTGGGCTCAGTTTACCCCAGGAGTCTTACCTTATGAAGAAAAGGCCTACTGGCCTCTTTGATCAAAATTGACTCTACCTGAAGATGCTGTCTCGGGTAATAGAGCCACTGCCCCAGGCTTTCACATCCTGAGTGGCCACTAGCTCATTTTCATACATGACCTGGTCTCCACTGACCTGCCCAATGGGTAAAGAGAAGTTGTCACTTCGGTCTGTTGACTGAATACTATATCCATGTGGCCCAGACCAGTTCTTAGTCACGTCCTATTTTGTATGCTATTTTCTGAGTCCTACAGGGATGCAGGGGTCCTGTCTGTGAGTAACTTGGAAAAGTATGGCTAATGCTTGATGCAGAACCAAGGAATGAAGAGATGACTTAAGTACTAGAGATTAGGCAAATGGACCACCCCAATCCAAGTCTTCCTCCCTATTACCTAGAGTCTGGAAGTGTGAAGAATCTGCTCCTTATATTTGCTCCCTGGAGGAAAAGCTGGACCACAGCAGAGGCATTTGCTGAATGCCCACAGAAGCACCCACCCGCTAACCACGGCCCTTTGTTCTGGAGATTGTTCTAGACACCCAGAAGTGATCAGGACTGTTCTTCGTGACTATACTATCTCAACTCATTGTTCTAATCACTAGGGCACTACTTCCACCCCCATACCCAAGGACCCTCTTCTCACCCGCCTTGTGGTCCCACAGGAAGTAAACGGAAATTGAAACAGGACAAAGGTAGATGTTGCCATCACCGGATCACATCCACTGTCACTCCTGAAGGCCAAGTGTAGGGAATCCAACCGCAGGGGTGGTGAGGTCACGTTGCTGGACACAGCAATGGAGAAGCGGCCCTCTCTGGTGCACTGGGAGGTCACTGGAAAAACAGACAGGCAAGGTCAGGTCGCTCCTGAGGTGGAGCCAGGTGGACCTAAGTCTAATCAGTTGATTCAGATGCCCCCACAGTGAGGTTGGAATCTCCACTGATGACCTGGCTCCTGGCAACAGGCTTGCCCAATGACCACGTGCACCAAAGCCTTGCCAGGGTCACTGAGGCAGGGCTCTAACTTGGCTACACCTGCATTTGGAGGGCAGGTGTAGGAGTATCTGCTGTCTTACTGCTTAGACCTGAGCTCTGAGACCTGGGCTCTTGAGTGTTTAATGTGCTAGAAAACCTTTACAAGCTTGATATGGGGGCATGTGAATAACCACTTGGGGGTGATTCTCTCTCAACATAATCTTAAGACTACCATCTCTCTCTAAACAATCTTAAGACTACCAGACACCCAAGTGGCTGTTCCTTGGGAAAACAAGTTTCTCAATTAGTAAGTACCTGTCACATAGACTTAATGTTCCTGCAGGTTTTTGTTTGATGTCTAGGAGAATAGACAGTGAAAGGCTATAAAAGTTCTAGTTCTAGGCAGCGTTGCCCTTCCACTAGCAAATAGTTGCTTTTTATTTGCTGGCTGAATTAAGCTTTCCCTGCTCTGGTGTCACCAGAAATCACCAAGCCCCTTTTCTTCAACTAATTTGACATGGAAGCATGTACCTGTGTTTCCATAGTAACAGGAGCCCACCTCTCCCTCTTCAGAGCTGTAGCAGCAGCCCAGCTGGTCACAGTCTCCTCGAGAGATGGGCGAGGGAGCGCAAGGCAGCCTTTCCTTTACTGGCACAGGACTGCACACTTCAGAATTCCGAGTCTCTGAGGCTGGATAATGAGAAGGGAAGGAGAATTTAAGTTGGGCAGCAAAGGGGTCCCTTCAGTGAAGCATCTTGTCACAAACCTGGGCTTTGAACTCCAGAACATCCAGACCACCTCAACAGGCCTGTTGACTCTCCTCTCTGTAGACTAAATCTTAAAGATCAACGTTAAGTCACCTTGTTAGTCACCTGAAATGGGTTCCTACTGAGGATAACATTCTAGTATGTGTGGGAGCAAACTGGCTCTTCACGTGCCTTTCAATGACCACCTCTCTGGCTCTTTAGAGGGACCTAGCAGTCCTTGCCACGGGTGATGCCACAGGAGCTTTTCATGTCATCAGGCTTCTAGTAGGTTTGAGTAAAGCCTGTGACTTTAATGTGTGCATCACCAATCCCTGTTAATGTTTTGGGTAACCAGATAGTGGCAAGAGAATTTAGGTCTGGATCTGTCCTTATGAAGATAAAGGGTTCTCAGGGAAGAGATTGCCTCGGGTTTTCTAGTTAAATGATCAAGTGTCCCCAGCTGGAGGTGGAAGACTGGCATGAGACGCCTTCTCTGGCTATTTCCTATTACTAGCTTGTGTTTCCCACCCCCTTCCAAAGGGTGAGGAGGCTCCTGGTTCCAGCTAAGAGCTAATTCGCATTTGAATCTCAACTTTGCAAATCACAGGCAAGAGGCTTTTGTTGAGAGCCAGTAGAACCTAGAGCCCTGGTTCAGGAAATAGGAGCCAGCTTCTAACCCTCCCAGCCTCAGCTGGAGTCTCCCTATGGTTAGTTTTCCTAAGGGCTGACATGGAGGGAAGAGGCCTTAGGATCCTTTGCTACCATCTGGAGTAGACAGGAGAATCCCAAGAACACCTTCTAGGCAGGACCCTCTCCGGGCCAGAATGCTTTCTACACTTACCTCGAAGATCCAAAGGGCACTGAAGCAGTCTCTTCCTTGCCCCTGCCATCTGTCCAGCTACATCGACCCCTTGCATTTCAACTTCCATGACATAGTGGGAGCCCTGAAGAGACAAGCAACAGCGGTCAGCCTGGCTAGTGGTTTGAAGGATTCTTGTTTGAGAGCAGGGGTCTACTTACCCTCAGAGTGACATAGCAGCCATTGTAGGTAGCTTCCAACACCAGCGAACCATCCGGACTGTCTGTCACCCACGTACCACAGTCAGAATCATTCTTTAGCCTGTGCGGCAGCCCTTCGCTATCTAGGGCAGGCGGACAATGGAAAACACAGCACTTAATCGCTGGTGGATAACCAGCCCCACCAGCTGACCCCAGGGGGTTTCCATCATTGAGAAAAACACAAGACAAGGTGGGTTTGAAAGTTGCACAGTTTTGACTATGCATTCTGTAGGCAGGGGCTGTGGAGATTTTGGAAGGAGGAAAGGGTCAAGACTGGAAGTTTAAGAACAGGTACCTGGTTGAGTCTGACTTACCCCAAGCTGTTAACCCAGGATTCTCTGCCTCCAGGCTGAGGTTCACAGTAAACTGGAAGCTCTGTAGCCCACAGTGGAGCACACCTGGCAACTCAGTCACGTGCTGCCCACTCAAAGGTGGACAGAATGGGAAACACAGTAGGATGCCTGGCAGAAGCCACGGAGTGCAACTTAGAGCCTGCTTGGCCATTCTTTCTCCTTCACCAGCCCACATCCACTAAGAGAGACTTCTTTATATATATGCGAGGAAAGCTTGGTTTGGGACCGATATCCTTATGGCCTGCAGGTGGAGAGACTTTGAAGCGGGTGATTATTTCTTCTGGGGCACAGTTCTACAGATGCATCCCATTGAATATTTAATTCCCTGGTCTCCAGAGTTGGTTGATGTGTTTCTTTTGGCCAAAAGTAGGCTTCTTGGGTTAGTTGCGTGTAGTACTTGTTCTACAAGCTTGGCTTCAAAAAGTGACCAACTGCCTTATAGAACTTTGCATTTTCAAGTGAGGACCCTAGCTGCATTGGCCCAGGTGAGTGATGGGTGACAAGGACTGGGATCTGGGTAGGTTACTGCCTTTTGAAATTTTGAGGTTTCCATCTGGAAAAATGAGAATGATTGTCCTGGCAGTACTGTTCTTAAGGATGCCACGAGAGATTTAAGTCAAAGACACGGCTCTATGCTTGGGCCAAGCAGGGAGAGCACAGCCAGCGTTCCTGGGCTGAGGTTAGCTGCTTTAATGACCCATCTTCCTTTCTTCTCTGGTTCTAAGCTTTCATGGGAAGTCACTCTGCAGTTGGTTCAAAATCTCAGGATTCACTTAAACCCAATTCCAGAGTCAAGTTGGTTTAGAACTTTGTCATGTATTTAGAGAGAATCCCATCATAATTCCAGCACTCTGGGTGTGGAAGCAGAGGGACAAGAAAATTCAGTCTCATATTTGGCTACATTTCAAGCTGGAGTCTTTCTTGGTCTATATAATATATGTCTTAAAAAAACAAATTATAGAGGAAAAACAAGAGGATTATGTGAGCCACTTTGTAACTAGGAAATATGAACAGGTCTCCATCTGCTTTCCTTTGTGGGAGTGAGGGCTGTTCTGAGGGAAAAGAAGACAGAATGAAGGGCCACCCAGAGTCACTTGGAGGTGATGATTCCCATTGCTAGCTCTTCTTTCATCCCCCCTTCTCTGCACAGGCTCATAGGGTGTGCTGTTTGGAGTTGCTCTGGGGTGCAGCACTTAATCCCATTCTGGTTTTGTCTCTGTTGTCCTGTTTGACCTCATCTTTGCTGTGACCACCAGGGGTACAAGACCACTCTTCTCTATCATGGGGCTAGGAGGCCAGCTGGTTAGCCTGACTTTCAGAGGGATGTTTACATATATTAACCTTAACCTCTCTCTCTCTTTGGTTCTCTGTCTCTCAACAGAAAGATTATGAAAAAGAGGAGTGAATTAAATGGATAATTTAATTAATGGGAACTAAAATTCAAGACTTTGTGGTGAGGATTTGATGATTGGGTGGTTGGACACTCATCCTTTCTGATCGTTAACCCAAATGGGTGGACATATTGACTTTGCAGGTACCAGTAAGTTTTGAGCACCATCAACCAATGCACTGTCTCCCAGGATTCCTTAACTGTCATAAAAGCAGGCAATTATCACAGCTTCTAAATGTGACATTTACAACACTGGCAAGAAGTGAAAGACCCATAACTCTAGTGAATTCAAGCAATTTACATATGGCTCCTATAAGACATAGCGGGCATCTCCTGTCCACTTAGTATTTTTGAAAGTCTGTGGTGAATTCCTCCTCCACGCTCCTGTGCAAGCCAGGGAGGACAGAAGCAATAAGGTTGATGGCCAGATGATTGGCAGCTGGGTAGGCCTTTGATTGGCAGGTGTGACTATGGCATGGTTAAGTTATTCATGTAGTTTGGGGTACTAACAGATGATTTTATATGATATTCTCCAAGGAATAGGAGACTGTATTGGTGTTCTTTACCATTTTCTGAAAATCAAACAGATCCCCCACCGCAGCCATTGTGGTTTGAGAAAGATGGCCCATATCCCTGAGTACAAAGGCTATTTACTGTTGGGGGAAAATAGAAATATCATGTTTAATATTTCAGATGCCAAGGTGTGTGTGAGAGAGGGAGGGAGGAAGAGAGAGAGGAAGAGAGAGGGAAGGAGGGACAGGGAAGAGAGCTAGGGAGGATAAAGGGGAGAGAGAGATGAATTTGTAATTTCTTTCTGCCCTCATAGGTACCACCCTTGGGAGATTTGAAACAACAGTTTATTGGCATGCAGTAGAAGACACCAGGAGTGTGAACTCAAGGTTTCTGCAGGGCCACGATGAAATACTGATGAGAGGTTGCTTCTGTGTCTTCCAGCTTCTCCTGGCTGCCAGCAGCCCTTGCCTGTCCTTGCAGACCTGGGATCCCATTTCTTGTCTCACATGCCATACCCCCCATGTGTCTTCATCCTGTCCTCCATCTGTGTCCGTCTCTAGGTCCAAATGGCCTTTCAAAAAAATTGTGGACATTGGTCATATTGGATTAAGATATACTATGATGACTTCAGTTTTGTTTGAGTATGTATAAAGATCGTATTTCCAAATAAGGAAGGCCACGTTCTGAGGCACTGGGCTATAGGAGTCAACCTCTCTTCATGGAGAATAGAGCTATGATGTTAAGAAAAAAAAAAGAAAAATCAAACAAAAGTGTCATTTCTTAAAATTTCCTTCCTTGCCTTGACTGCACTGAAAGGAAGGGAATTTGTTCTTTTTGAGGGAAGGGATCAGTTTTGCATCCACTAATCTCTGAGTGGGTGGGACTAACGTTAGTGGTTAGTGAATTAGGGATGGTTGAGGATAGGGAATTTGGGGGAAGGTGGTAATTTTCTTATTCTTACAACCTGCTGCATTTTTTTTTCAGTTGCTCTGAGCTAGCTGGAGTCAGCCAGATTTCTCAGAGTATCTGACATATCATATATCTTATCCTGATCTGTCTTGTTCTCAGGATGCACCTACTTTAACCATGCTGAGGCCTTGCCTATCTGGTCACAAGCCTTTGTGTACCCAGTCTCCTTTTTTGTGGCCTGTTGGCAGCCCTGCTTCCATTTTGTCCAGTTTTTCTCCTTCCCCCAGGACACAGGTTGAAGGGTCCACTTGAGATTAAGGCACCAGTATCATCTGTGGACTGGTTTGGAATGCAAAGTTTGACCCTTACTCCAGGTGACTGAAATAGAAACTGGGGTGGGGTTGGGGCCGAGTGCTCTAGTGTCCGGGTGTCAGGTGATCTGGGTCCAGCTCCACCTGGAGGAACTGCTCTAGATGGCGAGGGTGGGTGGGAGCTCACCCTGGAGGCCTCACCTGGGAGTCCTCCCCCCTCTCCCCACAGGGGGTAACTCTTGCTGGGTCAGATTTTTTTCCTCAGCCTCTCTTCCGCACTTCTTTGAGACTTGCGTTTCAATGTAGTGGTGATTAGGCTACACAGAGAGTTGGGGGCCAGACGGGGTGACAAGAGACCCTGTGTCAAAAGCAAAACCTAGAAAACAAACACACAAAGTCACCTTGACTGTGCTTGTGCTTTCCACACTTGCCAAGGACCACCTGTTTCCTCCTGGCACGGCCACTCCGAGCACACGTGGAGCCATGCTTGTCTCGTTCATGTCACGTTCCATTTGAGACTATCTCTTCAGAACGTGTGGTCTCACTGCAGGCACCCAATAAAGCTGGCCCAGGGCACATGGCCTGTGGAGTCTGGAGTCTGGTGCTTTCCTGACCTCAGAATGAGTGCAAACCATTCCGTGACCTGAGTCCAGGGTAGCCTAGCTGCATTGTTGGGTTTGCCACACTGTGGAAGCACGCAAGAGCCTGCGCCAGCGTGCCCGTGCTGGTCTGCTCTGGGTACCTGAGACCCACATACTATACCTTTGTTTCCTTTTAAGTTCTATAAACATTTATTATATAAATGAGAATAAGTTTTTTAAAAACACCTTTACCACATTTGATTTTTTTCTGAATTTCTTCCATTCATCTTGTTACCAGTTAAAAATCTGATTAAACCTTTATAAACACAGAATTGTTTATCATTACTGTTTATATTTGGAGTTGATTTGTTCCCCCTTTTTCTGTTCTCTCTGTGATGACCTATCTCCAAATCCTTCACTTTGTTTTGGTTCATTCTTTTTCCTGAAAAACGCCCTTTAACAATAATTTCAGTAAGACCCTTGGGCCCTAAACTCTTTTGAAGCCCTAATTTTACAGGGCCAGCAGAGTTATCCAGTGTTGACAAAATATAAAGTGGGGTGCCTCCAAATTCCGAAGAAGCATTCCCACAGTTAGGTTTTAGGTTAGCATCTGTGGCTTGGGAAGTTCCAGTTCAAACAGCCTTGCAAGGCTTTTTGGGTACCAGTCTTTCCTGGGATGTCTAGGAACGACTAGAGACCTCTTCTGGGCTCCTCTGATGAGGGGCTGCCCACACCTGCTTCTTAACCTCTGTGCGTACCTAAACCATTGCAGGCAGACCTCCAGAAATAATGGGAATCAGTGCAAAGGCAAATTTAGCTAACAGCTGCAGAAAACTCTCTTGTGGATCTGAGATGAGAACTGGCCAGGACACAGGGTAATGAATGAGTCCAATCTGGGTAGGAGATTGGGGTCATGCTTATTAAAATCCCTCACATCATCACTGCCGAGAGCAAGGCTCTGGCAGGGATTTTACATAGCATTTCAAAATGTCATTAGTGAAAAATTAATAATACAAAACATTTTTTGAAGGACCGAAGCCATCATCTCACTTTTAATAGCGACGGACAGTTCTTGAAAGTGCTCTTTGTTTTCTTTTTCCTCAAGTAGACATGAGTGCTGGCCCAGATGATCAGATCTCTCCCTCTCTCTCTCTTTGTTTCCAAACTGCAACCTGACACTGTGGATCATTTCATCTCAAACTGGGTTGGGCTGGCCTGTGGCTTGCCTTGCATTCTCTGCAGTCAAGGAGACAGAAGACTCATGTCCTTTGAAGGTTATAAAAGAGTTGCTTCTGTAGACTGTCTCGAAAAAAAAAAAAAAGAAAAAAAAGAGTTGCTTCTCTCTCTCTCTCTCTCTCTCCTCTCTCTCCTCTCTCTCTCTCTCTCTCTCTCTCTCTCTCTCTCTCTCTCTCTCTCTCTCTCCCCCCCCCTCTCTCTCTCTGTGTCCTTGTCCTCATGCTCAATATGTATTTGCATGTAAGTGGAGGTCAGAGGTCAGATATGGTCCCTTGGACACTGTCCACCTTGGTTGTGTTGGAAGGATCTATCACTGACCAGGAGCTTGCTAAGTAAACTATGCTGACTGGCCAGGGAGTCCTGTGATCTGTTGTCTCTAACTCTTTAGTCTGGGGTTATAGCCATGAGCTGCAAGACTCAGCATTTTTATGTGTTCTAGGTGCAAATTCGGGGCCGTATGCTTATAAGACAAGCAGTACACTGACTGAGCTATCATGCAATTTCAAGAATGGCTGCTTCTTGGTTGAATATTATAAGCTTTGAAGATGGATCTTTTAACAATTTGCATTTAATAAAACTGTTGTTCTTATTATCTTCTTCTCTGCTTTTATATTTTTGGTGATTTGAAAATTCCCTTAGCTTACTAATGTCTCAGTCATTGAGGGATAATTCCCCATTTTCCTGTCTGTGTGTGTTTTCGCATGTACAATGCATGTGTGTTTGTATGTGCATGTTCATGTGGAATCCAGAGAGTGATTTTGGGAATCATACTTTATTCCTTTTCCACCTCTTTCTTTCCACTTTCAGTCAAACCCAGAGAGATTGCCACTCACAAGCTTGCAGGTTCTGGGGAATTGCAGGTCGTTTTGAGCATTTAGTGAGGCTTGGAGAATTGCTGTGGCAAACATGGTGAATCAGTTAAGAAATGATGCCAAGGCTGGGCATGATGGCTGACACTTTTAACCCTGGAATTGGAAGGCTGAAGCAGGAGACTGTCCGTGAGTTCCAGCCAGGGTTATGTAGTGAAACTCTTGGGGAAAAAAAATGTCAAATTGCAGTAAAACTAAGGACTTCATTGCAATGCCCTGCATAGCCAGACCTCAGGGTCAGGACACAGAGCAGAGTGAGACAGTGACAGTGGCGTGCAGCTATCCAGAGGGGAAGCTGGAGCTGAGCTGATGAGGTGGCATCAGGTAGATTGTCTGGAGTTGATGAATCAATAATGATCAATGACAAGCAATCAACAAACACTCGAATTGGAAACAGGCAGGGCAGGAGGTAGACAGGAGATGGCAAGGCCATGCCCACTACAGAAGGGCTGTCTGTTCAGAGGCATTTCCTGAATGAGGCACATCAGATCCCATATGTATGAGTACAATTGCCCGTGGAGGCTGAAAAGAGGGCATGGGATCCCCTGTGCTGGCTGCAAGAGGAGTATTTGCTCCTAGCGGCTGAGCCATCTCTCTAACCCTGTAGCCAAGAGCAGAGAGCCTCTGGCAGCTGCATCTTCTACTGATGCGTGCACAGGAATTTTCCTCAATGTGGTTAAGAACCTTAGGTTCAGGCCTGTCAAGTGCTCTCGTTCCCTTTCTGTTGCTGTGATAAAACACCCAGACCAGAAGCAACTGGAGGAGGAAAGGCTTTATTTGGCTTTGACTACCTTGTCACTGTCCATCACTGAGGGAAGCCAAGGCAGGAACTCAAGCAGGAACCAGGAGGTAGGAACCATAGAGGAGTGCTGTTGGCTCCCTCTCTGGCTTTCTCAGCTGACTTTCTTACATGGATCAGGACCACTTGCTGAGGAACAGCATCATCCACAGTGGACTGGGCCCTCCTCTATCAATTAGCAGTCAAGAAAATTTCTTGTAGATATAACCACAGGTCAATCTCATGGAAGTAATTCTTCAACTGATGTTCCCCTATTCTAGGTGACTCTAAGTGGTGTTAAGTTCTCAATAAAAAAATTAGCCAGGACAGGAAGATAGATACAAAACTGGGTTTTGTCTTAACTTGGGGAACTATTGGTAAGTTGTAAAAATAAATGAAAGGATGGAAATTTTGGTGGTGTTGGTGTAACCCAAAGGGGTCAGTGAATGGGAAAGCATTATAAGTCAATGCAATTAAAACTGAGGCTTCAGGAGAAGGAAGGCTGTTTGTGTGCTCTTCCCATGGTCTTCTACATGGTAATATCGCTTTTTGAAGCTGTAAAGAATTTGGTCAGGAATTCCAAGTATTATTCCCAAGTCATCGGGCTCATTGCTCACACTTCCCTGATCCATCTGGAGCTTTCTCCTTTGCTGCTAAATGATGTGGCAAATTGATATTTCCGCAACAGCATGGAGGGAGAAAAAAAAGCCTAACTTGTTTTTGATTTATGCACCGAATTTTCATGCTCTGGGGCATAGATAATTCAGCACTGGCTGGAAATGAGGGAGAATGCATTCAATGTCCTGTGGGGATTGGATAATACTGCTGGGTTGAATGCTATCTGTATGACTTTGGCAATGAATGATGTACCAAACTTTTATTATTTCCAGAAGAGGTTGTTCATATACTTCCATGTAAATGACTCTTGGGGTATGGGGCTAAGGAGTACTTGCTTGTGTTGCAAAGTACTAAATTCACTTCCGTGCCCCAAAGAGAGCAGAGGTCACTTGCTTGGGAAGGAAAGAGCTATGTTTTGAGATTGAGAAAACTTTATAGTTACATCAACAGAGCCTGTGTAGTCGTAAGTATATAATGTATTCAAGCTTGGCTTCCCCCACCTCATTTAGGTTGGCATATAAAAGTTATCAACGGACTTAGTCCATTTTTGAGTTACTAGAATAAAACTCATAAAGAGATTTATTTAGTTCCAGTTATGGAGGACTATGTAATGGAAGACACAATTGGTTTCTGACAAAGTTCTCATAGCAAAGGTTTAGTATGGTCAGAGAAGAAGAAAGACAATAAGTCTAGAAAGTCGAATTCCAACAATCCACACTCAAGATACAACCAAATGATTTAATTAGAGTCTAAATCTAATCCCTTGAGACAAACACATATTGGTGAGTCCCTCATGAATTCATTGCTTCTTTCAGCCAAACCCCTTCTCAGCCCTGTTATTTGGGGACTGAATCTCAATCACATTGAAAGCACAGTCTTGACTAATGTGTTGTTAAATAGGTGAACAGCTAGTTATGACTATGCATGTTTGCCTCTCTGGGTCTCAGTTGCCTCTCTGGGTCTCAGTTTTTTCAGCTGTGCTCAGCTGTGATGTAAGAGTATCTTTGTGGAGCACCATGAATGTTCCTGAACTGCCTAAAGTCTGTAGCACAAGCTTTGGACAGCTTAGCTTATTTCATTTTCATTTTCCTCATTATGATAAAAATGCTATCTTGTTGGGGGCTGTGGACCCCCGATCCTTAATTTCCTGTAAACAACTTGTTTTCCTGTGTTTGCAGCTATTCTGAGCCGAAGTTCCTGATGGCAGGGGAGTGGTTTCTGGTGGGTTTGGCTGGGGCATGGCTATCAGTTAAGGATCTCTATATAAGCTTCCCTGGAACACAATAAAGAGGGCATTCTTGGGGAATTCAAGGATGACCTATGTCTCTGTCTCTCTCTGTCTGTGTGTGTGTTGTGTGTTTCAATCTCCAGGCCTTTGCCTGGCTTGCAAACAATGCAGGTGGGAGCTACAGGCGTAGTACCATAGTACATGTAGTATGCGCCCTACAGGATCGTAGTACACGTAGTAGCATGAGATGAGTTAGAAAACCTTCCCACTGACTTTTGTCCATGGTGAAAAGTCTCGCCAAAAAAACCTCAATTAGAAAAATAAAACTCATATGTAAATACTAATGAAGTATTTGCATAGAAAAGACAATATCAGCACCAATAAATAAAATACTTTCTTATATTTTTATGTATTTACTTTGTGTCTGTGCATATGTACAGAATTGTGTGACATGGCACACATGTGGAGGCAACAGGACAACTTGGATGACCAGTCAGGTTGTCAAGAATTTGGTGACAAGAGCCTGTACCTACTGAGCCATTTCCCTGGTCCAAAAATAAAATACTATTTTCATAAAAACACATTGTTTTGGTTAAATGCTTAACATGACTCATGACCTTGGTCTGTTTGGTTTTATTTTCAATTTAATTTAAAAAATTTAGCCTTTCTAGGTGGCTTTACCACTTTGAGCTACTCAGGTAAGATGAAGAAAAAGAGACAGAGGCTTTGCTGATACGAGGCTTACGGAATTCAGAACAGGTGTGCTGGCGTATGGTGAGGTGCAGGATCTGTATAATAGTTTATTAATGTGTCCTGGGGTGTGTTTCTAGAGATCATATTTGTTGTATCATCTCCACTAGAAGATCTAGAAGAGTGCCTCGAAACTTCCCTTGGGAACCGAGTGGCAGTCCCTGAGGAGAGCTGTTGGTGGCCTGGAAAAGCTGAAGTCCCTGGAGAGGAATAGGAGCTCTTGGTCTCTGATATGGTTTCTTTTAGAAGGGAGTTGGATTGGACAATCATCTGGCTGGTAAAGATAGAGCCAGGGTAATCGTCCTTGGTATCCATGAGGGAGTGGCAGAGGCTCTCATGAAAAGGTGTATGCAGTCTTTGTACAAAACCTAACTCATATCCTCTAAGATACCTTAAATCATCTTCATATTACCTGTACATATAGTACAATGAAAAGAGTCATTCTTCACCCTTAGGAAATAGTGACAAGAAAAATACCTGTATGTGTTTAGCACACACAAATTGTTACTAACATAGAACTGGGTACATAAAATCTGTAATAAGGATAACCACAGTGTATTCAGACCTTTTCTTAATGGAACTCCTTATACAGAGGGAGGGCTGTGTACTTGGACCCTTTCTTACATGAAACCCATCATAGAGAGGTCACTATGGACTCAGGCCCTTTTTCATTTTGTGTCTTTGAAAGAGAATGTCCAGGGACTGGGGTGATGGCTCAGTAAAAGCCTTTGCAATCAAGCACAAAGACTTTAGTTCAATGCCCAGAATGCATGCAAAACGTGGGACATGGAGGATTCTACTTGTAAGCCCATGTCCTCTTACTTTTCTGTGGTGATAAAACACCATGACCATGCAGCATATAAAAGAGACCATTTGATAGGGCTTATGGCTTCATAGGGCTAGAGACAATGATTCTGGAGCAAAGGAACAGCTGAGAACTCACATATGAACACTTGCTTGGTATTTGAAGTTGTGGGCTTACAGAAACAGAAAGAATAGTGTGGAAATGGGTAGAGGGTGTATTTAATTCCTTGCCATGATAAATGATCCAAGGAAACAAGCAGGGGTGGCCTGGAAGTCCCAGCAGTTGAAGGAAACTGAGAGGCAAGCCCTGGGTAAGAGGAAGTAGAGTCCTGCTTATCAGGGGTGGGGCAGGGTAATGGTTGGAGGATGGCCAAGGGGTACAAAGTTTTGGCTACAGAGAATGAAAGGTCCTAGAAATCTAATGGAACTGTAGTTCATGGTGCCACGGTGTGGATTTAAGGTTTACTGGGGATGCATTCTACATCTGCAATGTCATTCCGTGCATGATGAGACTATAGACAGGGATGGGTAGATCAACAGCTGTTGTGAGCTGAGTTGGTAAGAAGATGTACATCAAAATATAGACTGCACAGATAGATACTAAGGTTTCAGCAAAAAAATGCAGCATTGTAGTTTCCAGCGCTGTGTTTGTTTGGCATGAATAAGTCCAGATCTCCTATGGCTGCTGTTCCTGGGACGTGGGAGCTGAGGTCCTTCATTCATTGAGTGCAGGCAGCAGTACAGACTTGGAGAATTTTGCTGTTTCTCACTCCTGGCCAGAAAGAAGGGTCAGTGGGAACCTTCTATGACCCAGGTGTGTTGATGAATGAATGGATGGTCAGAATAGATCCTATGGGGAACTCCAATTTGAAAATCTTAGGGATTGCATTTGGCTCTTTTCAACTTTTTATCCTATGATATCTGATTTCTGCAAGTAATGCATCAGTCTAATAAAAAGATATCGGGATTTCTCCCTAATGTAATTAATGTTATGATCGTACAGCTTAAGAAGTATCCTTGAAAAGATATTTCCACTCCAGGGTGTTATGATAACCCACGAAGGGCCTTGGCAGACCCCCTGGATGCTTAGGACTGCGAATAGCTATTATCAGCCACCAAAATCGTTCTTTGACTCCATTGACTTAGAATTAACTTTTCAGTAGTGTTTGTGAAGAACACCAGCAATGAACAAAATATAATACAGATAATGAACAAAATATAACTTATTTTGAGTATTTTCCTCCAAATTTTGTATTCCTTATAAAACTGTGAGGAAAATGGTGATATTCTTAAGAAAAGTTAGAGAAGTGTAGCTCAGTTGATAAAAGTGCTTGCCTAGGATATAGGAGGCCTTGAGAACAACCCCCCAGTGCCTTGTGAAAATAGGTGCTGGCAATTCAAGCATCTCCTGGAGGTAGAGAAGGAGAGTCAGAAGTTCAAGGTCAATTGTGGCTACAGAACAAGTTCAAGGCCAGACCAGATCACCAACTTTATCTCCAAAACAATTAAAATTCAGATATTCATTGAATGAAGATGAAGCAACTCAGAAATGAGTTTCTCTTGGAGCTGAATTAAATGGAACAAGAGTTGCCTCCAAATGTTTTCTTTCCTTCTCATTTAACAATTTTCTATTCATGCAGAATAGATCTGTATTTTAAACTTCAAATTGTTTATTGCCCATTTATCTTAATGCAAACGTCCTGCAGTTAAATTGGGGGCTGAAGAATCTATTGTTAATTCAAACTTATACTAGTACAGAATTACTTTCCTTGGCCAATAAAACAATTCTGTAATAAATTTTTAGTTGGTTTGCTGAAACCGGAAGACCATGTCTTATTTTACGCTTTTTAGTTCCCCCTTTCTCCTGCAAGGGGCTTTCATCACATGTGTGAGCATTCTTGTCAACCATACCACTAGAACACGCTTGCTTTTTGTTCAGGGGCAGGGACAGAGGTCAGCATCTTTGTAGTCTGGATCACATGAATAGGATGATAGCCTTAGAAAGATCCTGAAAATAACACTTGTGATCCACCCCCTTCTTCCTCTGTGTGTGTTTGTATAAATAAGAGGACAATCTTGGGTTCTGATGCTCAGACACCTTCCACCTTTAGTTTGAGAAAGGGTCTCTTGTTGACCTGGTATTTCACCTTCTAGCCCAGGCCAGTTGGCTTGCTATCCTCAGGGCGCCACCAGCCTCTATTTCCCATCTACCCACTGATGGGAGCACAAGTGTGTGCCATCATGCCCAACCCTTTATGTAGGTTCCTGGGATTGGAACGCAGGCCCTCATGCTCTTGAGACAAGTGCTTTTAACCACCAAGTCATCTCCACAGTCCCTCCATGCCTATTTAGGCATGCGAGTTTGTTGAGAATGCAGCTATCCAGATATTTATGGTTCCTAAAACATATCAAACATGTATTTGAAAGTCCACCTCATCCTGGCGTCTGTGGGGCTAGGAAATTAAAGTAGACAATGGATAGCCTGTAAAAGCAGGCAACTCAAAGTCCTGAAAATTTAAGAAGGTGCAGACTAGAAACTATGTTCCTTGAATGGTAGCTGAAACAAAGCATTTGGTAAGGAAAGCTCAGAAAACCCATGTTTCCACGCTTCAGGGACCAATGGAGGTTGATGCCGCCTCCATTCTCCTGTAAAATTTGCGTGGTTTTCCCCACCATTAGACCGCCCTTCCTTCTTCACTGAGGCTCCTTCTGACTTGCTGGATGAGATATCAGCTCCCTGTATTCAGCTCCCATCAACCTGGAACACAGTCTCTCTCACCTCCATGACATCCCAGCTTCTTTTGTGAATCTCTTGTTTGGAAACCTAGGTCACCGAGAGACTCTACGATGGCAGCGTAGTTTTAGGCTACATCTGCCTGTTTGCCGATTGGCTGGTGTTTGGTGTCTCGTTATTTAACATGACTAAATAGCAGTTGCCATTCATTTTATACTGAAGAATGACATGGTACTCACATACAGGATAGAGCTCAGAAATAACAATGGACTGCTGCTTGTGGCCTGTTACTTTTCAAACTCTGTATTAAGCACATTTTATGGATAGTTTCCTTTGAGTCATTAAAAACTTTTATTACACTTTCATATTGTATGTGCAAGTGTGCATGTACACAAATGGAGGGCTGCAGGAGTCAGTTCTACCATGTGCTTCCCTCAGATTGAACTCAGGTGACCTGAAGGCTTTCTTAGTACAGTCACTGGGTGATTGACAGTCACTTAACGTACTGGAGCATGCAAGGGCTCTAGGAGGAATAGGTAGATTTATACATGTAAAGTGCCTCCTGCCATTGTTATGTAGCCTTTCTGATGCCAGCATAGTGGAGACAGGTGAAAAAAGCAGGTGGGATATTTTTTTAGCATCATGGTCTGAAATCACAGGGCACATCTAACAGCTGAGGGGATGGTGGTTTTTTAATAAATGATGGAGGTGTCAAAGGAATCTGAAAATGAAGTGAAGTGAGAGAGCTGGGTCTCTGAGTGTAGGTAAGACCAGAAATATTTGGCACTGTGGTGTTTAAAAGGATGAAGGAGGGAGATAGAAGAGGGAGGAGGAAGGGAAGAGAAGAAGGAAAAAGGAAGGGAAGAAGGGACAAAGTTGTGGAAAGAAAGGAGAGTAAGGAAGTGAGGCATCGAGAGGCAGTGAAGGGAAGGGAGAGGCAAGGGAAAGGTGGTACAGACACAGAAGACTCAAAAAAAAAAACCATGTGCATAGTTCAGAGAAAAGAATCTGAAATGTTTGAGCTATTTATCCACCCACCTCTAAGTCCTGGCCTTGCAGGGTGGCTCAACAAATACAGGTATTTGCTTCCACGGCTGACCACCTGAGTTTGATCCCTGAGATTCCCACAAATTGTCCTCTGACTTCCATATGTGCATCATGGCAACACACATACAGACACATACACGTCACACACAGACATGTACACAGGAAAACACACCTCCCCCCAAACCAACTAACTAACCAGCCAATCAACTAACTAACACAATAGCACAGTTTAGTTCTGTTCCTAAAGGCCAAAAGAGCTTCCTGGCATACTCTGGGCTGCTACATGCAGCCCAATGGTTGTAGTAACGGATTGACACTGGAATCAGTTCTGGACCCCAAGTTAGTATTTTACAGGTTGAATTTGAGGAAGATCTGTGAACAGTTTTCATGGACTTTACTTATGTCAGCAGCCTGTGAACAGTTTTGGAGGATTATCCCTACAGAGCTGTCTTTGGTTTGATGGCCAGCCATCATAATTCCTCACGGCAGAAATCTTCATGTAGACATGTCCCAGAGGGATATCCAAGCGGGGGAGAAACTGACAGAGGCTATGCATTAGAAGAAGCCACACAGAAACAAAAATAGGGCAAGTGACTGTCAGTGGAAGGAGGTGTATACAGACAGATGTAGCCCTGGACCTTGAGGCTTTGGAACCTCAGACTTTGAACCCCACCTCAGGGACTTTAGTAGAGCCAGCCAAGATGTGTGCTGTGCAGTCCTGCTGTGACTTGGTGCTGGAGGCAGACAAGCGTCCCCTAAATTCCGAGGTTTCGGAGCAAATGGAGCAGCTGCTCTTAATGATCATCGTGCCCTTGATTCACGGCACTCTTACGGTCTATTTACTCCTATTGCCTGTTAGCTAGAGGCATTTCTGTGCAGTGCTGACAGGACCGAAGGCCACGAGCAGCAAACGCAACTCACTTGGGTGCTTACTCCTACTCCTTGACAAGGTGAGGGTTCTAAGAGACACGAGTGAGGCCCTGTGTCCTTAAACCCTACTGAAGTTTCAGGCTTCCAGCAACAGGATTCTGGTTAACAAGGAAATGGATTTGGGCCTGGAATGTACAAGGTGGCCGGTGGCAGAACCCCAAGGGAAGCAGAGAAGTACGCTCAGCACCCCCGTAGCTGAGTCTCCATAGCCGAGGTGATTCTCACTTTAAGAGTCATCCTTGTTAAAATAGGAGTTGCTTAAACAAGGCTCCCAACTTCAGAGAAGAATTAGTTAATATGCACTTAGACAAATTTCTGACTACTTTTCCTAATTCAATTATGTAGGGAAATGCCAGAGTAATTATTAAACAAATTCATTGAAAGGTCAGTGGATTTTTATTACAAGTTTAGAATATTTAAATACCTCCCCCTCTACATTCTCATTCTTGGGATTATTTTGTACAAATATTGATAAGATATTATCCTTTACAAAACTGCTCACCTTTGCTATCAGTATAATTGTGGTTTCAAGTTTTCGAGGAAGATTCGAGAACAAGTCACCATGGCTCTGCCTAGCTGCATATGACAGAGTTGGGTGGGAAGTGTTGGCGCATGGTCTTAGCAATTGAGAGTGGATGAGGTAGGTATACTGAATGTGTAAGTGGGGTGGGGTGGGATGGTGGGGGGGGGGGAGAGCGAGAGAAGGGCAGAGCGGGGAGGGGAAGAGAGAGGCAGGCAAACTACGGTCGCTCTTACTCTCAACACAGTTTTGTCAGGTTTCAGAAGCTATGCAGAGCCAGACCTGTTTAGTACTATGAAGGAAAGGAGAGGGAGAAAAGAGGAAGCTTGCTTGTGTAAGATAACACAACTCAGCTCAGCTCAACCTAGCCCAAGGCAGAAGACTTCTCCTTAGCCTAAAGCATACACTGTAGCTTTAATCAGCTAACTGACTCAGTCTGTGGAGTGCTCTAGATGAGTCTATGGGGTGTTCCGGCTGATTTATGGGGTACCTTGGGACTTTCCTAGGTCCTCAAAGGCATTTCAAAAGCAGAGAGGTTTGCTGTAAGCTGCTTGTCTCTGTTCTGATGTTGGCTCCCAGGCCACAGCAGCCAGATTGGGAGTTTCCTTTGTCTGACTTCTGTGGTCAGAGAGCTGGGTTTCAACCCTGTTATTGGTTCTGAGTCTCTGGACAAACTACTCAGCTTTTCTTGGTTTGTCTTCAGTCTTGCTCTGCATAGGAACACTACATGAATACACACTTGTCATTGCCATGATCCTAGCTGTTGTACTGATTGTGGTATGGTTTCATCCAGTTCTCAGAGAGTCCACTCTGCTCGTTTGGGTACTGGGGGACAAGTGTGATAGTGTAGAATGTGATAATACTCTAGAGGGTGAGGGGACAAACAGTGGGCTCATTGCTGTCTAACCTTTCTGCTGCAAAACACATCTGGAAAAGTTTGAAAATACATCCTCCAGATGCTTGTCGCTTTTCATAGGCACACTGTAACAATCAACGCCTAACTACAAACCAAGCCCCTTTGTGCCTAGCCACCCTGACAAGAGGGTTGCTAATGATAGAAAGACAAACAAGAACCGATATTGATGAGAATGGGGGGAGATGGAAGCTGTGCTGATGCAGGTGTCAGGGAGGTGAGACTCTGGGTGGAGATTGACACTTACTCAGAATGTCAACAGGGCATGATCTAAGAGCCAAGTTTCACCACTGTCTCCAACATATGGAGGGCCTTGTTCGGTCCCATGTAGGCTCCACAGCTGTTGGTCTAGAGTTCATAAGTTTTCACGAGCTGTCTCTGTAGGTTTCTCCCTCATATTCATTATTAATCAATGAGAGAGACATGATTAATAATTCCATTTAATAAAAAAGTTTTCAGAGAGCTTGACAAACATTTCCTGAATCATATGACTTAGATCTGTGGCTGCAGAAATGAACACATTGAGGATGTTTCCCAGGAGACACAATACTGCCTTAAAAAACCTTCCATACTGGGAAATGCTACTATTTTCCATTAAAAACCATAAGGACATCTTATCAGTGTTCACAGATATGGTTTCTCTGTAGCTTTGGGGCCTATTCTGGAGCTAGCCCTTGTAGACTATGCTGGACTTGATTTTACAGATATCCTCCTGCCTCTGCCTCCCCAGAGCTGGGATTAAAGACTTGTGCCACCACTGCCCAGCCCTGTAAGTATCTTTTTATAATGTTATCACAGCATAGACACTTTAAAAAACATTTACTTGTTTTCATTTTACACGTATGAGTATTTGACTGCATGTATGTGCATGTGTGGTACTATACGAACACAGAAGAATGCATTGGATCTCCTAGAACTGGAGTTACAGATAACTGCATGTGGCTGCTGGTAATGGGACTTGGTTTTCTCCGCAATAGCAGTAATTGCTCTTAGCCACTAAGCTATCTCTTCAGCCACAAGATTATATCACAACTATGCAATATAAGTGGACCTTTGAAAAGGGGTTATAAGGAAATTAAACAAATGCTAGACTCTAAGTTCAGAGAAGTTCTTATAGTTTTCTCCATATATATCTTGCAAATATTTTGATGTACTTATAACTATTTCTTATGTGCTATATAGATGATATTTGTGTTTTTTTATTTCAAAATCTAATAATTCGTTGTTGACTTATATAAAATGTCAGCTAAGTTTTTTATTCTAGTATGCGCTACAGACTTGCTGCAACTGTCTATTAATTTTAGGATCATTTGTTGTTACTGATCTGGGATTCTTCTACATGGACAAGTATTAGGAAACAAAGGAGGTTTTATATCATCTGTCTCAGCTTCTATACATCTAATTTCCTTTTCTTGTCATATTCTGTTGGCTTCACTTTCAGAACTCTGTTGAACAGGAGAGGAGAGAGGCACACAGTGCCTTGTTCTTAATCTTAGAGGAAGACTATTAAGTTCTCTCAGTTAAATGTGATTTCACTTTGGTTTTATTGTTTAAGTCATAAATTAAGATGAAATACCCTCTTATACTTTTTTTAAGCCAGTTGTTGTTTTTAATTATTATTATTTTTTAAATTTTAACATTACAGGTTCTTTAGATATATATTATGGTTTCCAGTTTGGTGTTTTCTTTCTTTTTTTAAATTTATTTATTTATTAAAGATTTCTGTCTCTTCCCTGCCACCGCCTCCGATTTTCCTCCCCCTCCCCCAATTAAGTCCCCCTCCTCCTCAGCCCGAAAAGCAATCAGGGTTCCCTGTCCTGTGGGAAGTCCAAGGAACCCCTACCTCCATCCAGGTCTAGTAAGTTGAGCATCCAAACTGCCTAGGCTCCCACAAAGCCAGTGCGTGCAGTAGGATCAGAAACCCATTGCCATTGTTCTTGAGTTCTCAGTAGTCCTCATTGTCCGCTATTTAAAATCACAACTTGACACTCAAATTTGTTCTATTTTTAATACATCTATTGATATAATAACTTCTTAGTCTTGTAGATATAAGTAATTAATTTTGGACTTTAAATAAGCATTAAATACCTGGAATAAGGAACACTTAGTCACTTTTTTGTGTAGTTATTTTAATATAGGGATGTATTTATTTGCTCATTTTTTTTGAATTTTGCATCTTTGTTCAAGAGATTTGGGCTATACTTTTCCTTTCTGGAATGTATTTGGGGTTTTGCATGAGGATAACACTAATTTCGCAGAATGAGTTAGGAAGCATTCCTTCTGCTTCTGTGTTTTGGAAGATATTAAATATAGAGACAGTTTATACCATTTTTTCCCAAAGGAAGACCACCTAGGCTTACTGCTTTCTGTTGGAGAGTTAATTACCTATTTCACATCTTCAAAAACTGTAGTGTGATTCTGATTTGCATTAGCTACTTCTCTTTGTATAGATTTTGGTAGGTTGTATCTTCCTTAGAATTTATTAAAGTTCACCTTTGAAATGTGTAGGTACAGAGTTATTCTTAATATTCCTTTATTATCCATTGAATGCTAACATATCAATAGGATTGCTCTACTATATAATGAGAGACGATATGCCAGTATATAAAGCTTAGATTTTAGGGTAAGAGGCCCTTTCATTGCAAGCGGTAATGAAGTACCAGTCCTTCAGCTGGCAGATGTCTATAAATCTATAAATCCCAGTCCTGCTTGAGGCACAGCAGCAGTCAGAGCCCTGCTATGCCCTGACTTGAGTTCTTCTGGGGATACAATAGTATGGAAACCTCACAGGCTGCATAAGTAGTCACAAACACAACTGAGATCATCCCCAGGCATCACACATGATGCGGATCCAAACATGGTGCTTCAGGCTTAGGATACCCTTGTGCAGCATATCGCCCACTGAGTAGATAAAAATTAAGCTCAGAGGAAATGAGTCCAGCCCAATTTCTAACAAGCGCTAATTGGAAAACCCAACATTTTAACAAAGCCTGATGCCTCAGCTTCCTCCCTGAGTGAGCCAGTGTTTACAACAGCTCTTTAGATGCTAACACCGGGTATTCTAGACAGCAGCAACTTTCTTAGAGGCCTCTTTATTAACTCAAGAATTCAGAATCAGCTTTCTTGAGTGCAGCACACTTTGAAATTTTCAGGGAACTTTAGTTTCATCTAATGAGAGAGGAAATGGCTAGATCTATTATTTAGAAAGATCAGAGCTGTAGGAGTACTCCCAGCAAATCTTTTGAAACTGAGAAAACATGGCTCGGCTCTGACAGGGTTCATCAATTTGTTCTGTCACTCCAAAGCTCCCCGGTATTTGCTGTGACATCTCCAAACCATCCAGAGCACCGGACTGTTAGAGAGGCTCCTTTTATCACATTTCCCCAGAGCCCTATCCAGCTGAGATTGTGACATTTTTATTTTAACCCATGTGACACTCACCATAGACTTCTTGGAAGATGATATCATTAATGTTGAGCCTCTGGTTAGTATCAACACTTGTTGGGTGATTTTAATATCAATAAAGCAGCTAGCTGAAGTTTAACCTTTTATTTATTTATTTATTTATTTATTTTTTTCTTGGAAAAAAAATTCCGCCTCCTCCCATCCTCCCATTTCCCTCCCCTTCTTCCCACTCCACTCCCCCTCCCCCCACTCCTTTCCCCCTTCCTCTCCAGACCTAAGAGCAGTCAGGCAGAAAGTCCAAGGTCCTCCCCCCTCCATCTAGGTCTAGGAAGGTGAGCATCCAAACTGGCTAGGCTCCCACAAAGCCAGAGCATGAAGTAGGATCAAACCCCAGTGCCATTGTCTTTGGCTTCTCATCAGTCCTCATTGTTCAGAGAGTCCGGTTTTATCCCATGCTTTTTCAGTTCCAGTCCAGCTGGCCTTGGTGAGCTCCCAATAGATCAGTCCCTCTGTCTCAGTGGGTGGGTACACCCCTCACGGTCCTGACTTCCTTGCTCATGTTCTCCCTCCTTCTGCTCCTCATTGGGACCTTGGGAGCTTATTCCGGTGCTCCAATGTGGGTCTCTGTCTCTATCTCCATCCATCGCCAGATGAAGGTTCTATGGTGATATGCAAGATATTCATCAGTGTGGTTATAGGATAGGGCCATTTCAGGTTCCTTATCCTCAGCTGCTCAAGGCACTAACTGGGGACATCCCCCTGGGCACCTGGGAGCCCCTCTAGGTTCAGGTCTCTTGCCCACCCTAAGCTGGATCCCTTAATTAAGATATATGCTTCTCTGCTCCCATATCCATCCTTCCTTTATCCCAACCATCCTAATTCCCCAAGTTCCCCCCCCATCCTCCCCTTCTCACATTTCTCTCCCCATCTTCCCTTATCCCTATCCCACCCCACCACCAAGATCCCAATTTTTGCTCGGCAATCTTGTCTACTTCCCATATCCAGGAGGATAACTATATGTTCTTCTTTGGGTTCACCTTCTTATTTAGCTTCTTTAGGATCACAAATTATAGACTCAATGTCATTTATTTATGGCTAGAAACCAATTATGAGTGAAGTTTAACCTTTTTAAAGATAAAAAGATATTGTTTACATGTATGTATGTCTTTGCATATGTGCAGGCGACTTCAGGTACCTATAAAGGTCAAAAGAGGGCATCAAATCTGATTCCATCCCAAGAGGGCATGGAATTATAGGTGGTTCTAAAATGATAATGTGGGTGCTGGGAGCCAAACTTCTGTCCTCTGCAAGGGCAGCAGGTGCCTTTAACTGCTTAGCTATCTATCCAGTCCTTTACCTTAGATCTTTATGTGACCAAAGACAAGGACTGACCACCCGCAGATCTTTATTGAAGCGTAGACTTTACGTGCGTAAATTCAGCTATAATCTCATGTTGAAATTTTTTTATCATTGATTTCCTTGGTTCAGTTTTACACTATTTTTTATATATTTAAAATTTGAAGTGACTTCATAGTGATTTTTCCTCACAAATACTTAATGACTTTAGAAAATACTTCCACACATCAGGGCAGGCCTTATGCCCAGGAGTAGCTGACCAACACAAATCAAAACTCAATGGTATTTTGCTTCATTTTGTTTTGTTTTGGTGGCTTTTTTTGTCTTACTGCTCTTGTCTTTT
Source organism: Microtus pennsylvanicus (assembly GCF_037038515.1). NCBI lineage: Eukaryota > Metazoa > Chordata > Mammalia > Rodentia > Cricetidae > Microtus > Microtus pennsylvanicus. Next base: position 114,919,166 of record NC_134582.1, read on the forward strand.
TTTTTTTTTGAATTTTCAATTTTGTGTTTTTGTGTGTGAGGTTTTTTTGCTGCTGTTTCTTATTTTTTTCTTTCTTTTTTCTTCTTGACTTTTTAGGAGAGGGAGAGAGAAAACATAAAGTTGGGTGGGTAGAAAGTTGCTGGGAGGACCTGGGAAGAGCTAAGAATGGGAGATAATATAATTAAAATATATGAAAAAATAATTAAAAGATTTAAAAAACAAGATGGAAAAGGAAAACCTTGCAATATTCAGGAGTATATTTAAATCCAGGGCCTTGTGAGTGTTAGTACTATACTATTGAACTTTATTCCTTGACAGGATTTTAAAATTAGATTTCTTCCTTTTCAGTTAGCAAAGAAATAATACTTTCTCAGATGACCACTTAGTTTTGACATGTATGGTTTTCTTGCACAAACTGAATTGGAAAACATCTATATTGTTGAAGAACATCTACTGAGACAAAACTTTGAACTTTCTGAAAATATCTACTTAGCCCCAGAAGAAGACCACAGCCCAATAAAGGGAAGTGTGATGAGGACTTCTTAGGATTGACAGTATAAAGGAGGAGCCACAGTATTGGCTGCTAAAGGTTCCCAGTTTATAGAGTGTTATAGAACATGGCTGTGGCACAATCTGGGAAAGCAATTTCCTCCACTTTGTGGGTCACAGGGGATTGAACTCAGATTGCCAAGCTTGGCAGCAAATGAGCATCTCAGTTGCCCCCAAATGCTAGAGTTTAATACTAATGTCCATATTCATTCCTAACATAACAAGAATTCTGTCTTCCCAATTCCTACTACACTTTCCCTGTAATTTTGCTTCTCTAATTTGATTGCCTTAAAGTAAAATCCAGATGCTAGGCCAGGTGTGCTTCTGAGAGCTCCAATGAACATAAGGGATAAGTGATGCCTGATGACAGATGGTGTCTCTGTTGACATCTAGGGAATCACTTTTTGCTCTGTTATAGAGCAGCAAAATAGGTTGGAATGGAAATCAAGGCAGCCAGGTACAATCCCAGTAGATATACCTACAAGTCACATAAGTTCAGGCAGGCCCTTTAATCATTCTGAGCCTGGGTTTCATCACCAGTAAAAATGATAGTGCCACTCCCAGAGGACTCTAGGAAATAGTCCTAAGAAACGCTACCTTTAAAGCTAAAGGTTTTAAAATTTAATTGTTATATTTAGTGTGCCGGCATGGGTGTATGTGTGCCGTGGTGCACACACAGAAGTCAGAGAACAAGTTGCAAGATTCAGTTCTCTCCTTCCACCATCTGAATTCCAAGGAATAAGCTCAGTAGTCAGGCTTGGTAGCAAGCATGTTTACCTGCTGAACTATCTTGCTGGGATCCCAAACACTGGAGTTTAATAATAATACTGCCAGTTTCATTCCCAGAATAGCAGGGATATCATGCTCACTAATGCTCAAACTCTCTGAAAGAAACCATTATTATTGTGTGTCTGCATCACTTTGAGTGTGGCAATATGGTGCATCTGCAGAGGTCATAGGGCAGGCATCTTTGTGGAGTCATTTCTTTCCTTCCTCTTTACATAGGTTCTGGGCATCAAACTCACCTTCTTGGGCTTCCATCATTGAGCGGCAATGGTCTTCACCCGCTGATCCAACTTTCCAGCTTTGTCATGAATTTTTTTATTCCTCTAGACTCACTTAGGAGGTTGGGATTCTCACTGTGCCTATTGTTTGTGCTTCTAAGTGATTTCCCTCATGTATTTCATTATGTATTTATTTCCTGGTGGCCATGAAGGAGCTACAGATCTATAGCCAAGTTTCATACGATACTTAATTCTATAAAATATAATAATTTCAGAGCATTACGATGCAAACAAAGAAAAGATATGACACTGATATTGTACTTTTTGTACAAAGCCACGTTTCTTAAACACCTAAGAAACTTGTCTACTTGTGCTGGGGAAGGAACCAGCCAAGCTCAGCTGTTTTTGTAGGTGGATAACTTAAGCTAAGATAATGTGCTTTTATAAAGCAATTTTGTTCAGAGCAGATAATGTGTGCTCACAAACAGTGCCAGGGAATCCCTTTGGGCTGTTTCCTCTCAGGAGCCAAGTGAGGTGGATCTAGTAGATTGGAATACACGGATCTGAATTGCCTAGTTTAAACTTTATTACCTTATTTTTTTTCACTTTTAAAGCATTTCTTTTTCACTAGGCTTATGTAAGGCCATTTTCATGCAAGTATATAATAATGTATCCTGAGCATGTCCTACCATACCTTAGAGCTCTCACCTTTCTCTCTTCTCTGCCTCCCATGAGCCTCCTGTGTTCCCACCATGCCTTGGTGCTCTCCCCCCCCCCCCCAACTAGACCTCTGGGTTTTCCTATGTGGGTTTGCCTCCACCTTCATGCTGCCCGTCCTCTTGGTTTTACGTAGCTGTCAAGACTAGGAGCCAGGCAACATTTGCTTTTCTGAGTCTGTCTTAATTTGATTAGTACCACTGAAGTGATAGTCACATTCTTGAAAACAGTGTAACATTGTTCTTTGAAAAGTTCATTATGTGTATTTATTACATCTTCCTTATCCAGTCTTTTGCTAGTAGATACCTAATTTGGTTCTGTACTTAGCTCTTGTGAAGAGTGCTGCAGAAAACGTTGATATGTAAGTACCTTTGTGACATGTTGACTTGGAGTCTTTGGGGGAAAAGCCCAGGAGGTGTATATGCAGGTCATACAGCTTGGTCTAATAGAGTCCTTTGAGGAACTTCTGTCCTGTTTACCACAGTGCCCACACCAGCTTACATTTTTACTGGCGGTAGGGATACCAAGGGCCTTTCACAGCTTAGCAAGCACTCTACCCATGAGCTACATCTCCAACCCCGTTTTTCACTTTCTCTTTTGGTCTAGGGTCTCCCTAAGTTTCCCAGGATAGCCTTGAACTCTGGTTAGAGCCCAAGATAGCTTTAAACTTGTAGCCCTCCTATCCTAGCACTCCAAAGTAGCTAAAATTATACCTCCAGGCTTAGGTAGCATGGAGGATTTGAACCAAAGACCTAAGAAGCATCCCAACAATACCTCAGATTTTTATAGTAAGCGAAGCAGACTGTGGAAGGATACTACTTGCTTTAGACATGTTGGGTTTCAGATATTATGTCTGCAGGTACAATGGAAAGTTGCAGTGTAAGTTACAGAACCAAACGATATCAATGGAAGAGACCAATGGCACCAGTGACCATCTGATCAGTACTTGACTCCATGAGGCAGCCCACCTTTTATGTGACTGCCTTAGACGGCTGGCAGTTTTTCAAAGATTCCTTAGAACTGGAATTCGATAACAATTCAGAGAAGATGTCAATAAGGTTTTACATATTTTAATCTTTTCTTAATGTTCACCAAAGTGTAGTGATGATGCTATTAACTGTGACAACAGAAGGATCCATACCAGGACACACAAGAGCTCACAGGCTGGCTCTCCATCAGAGAGGATGCCTTGAAGAATGTGGTGGGGAAAAGGCATGGGAATGGCGCAGTGGGCAAGGACACTTTCTCTCAAGACATATGAGTCAGGTTAATTCCTTGGCCACACACAGTAGCAAGGCAGATCTCAGTTCCTCAAGTTGTCTCTGACTTCCACACAGATGTACGTACACATGCTCACAATTTGTAAATAACTGTAAAAAGTTAGAAATACAACATGGTTCAGTGTGTTTGAGATGCCTTATAAGACAAAACCAGCTCTTCACACTGGACTTCTGCCATGCATTTTCTCTTTGAAAAAGCATTATGGACAATAAATGATATTGTATTACTTATATCTAATATAGCCAGTGCACATTAAATGAAGTCAGTTTATAATAGACATTTATCAAGCTATAATTCAATGCTCCTTGACTTCATAAACTTTCATGTCTGTGAAGTAGCAACCTGTCTTTTGCATTTCCTAACTATACTGCAGAGAGTATAAATTTTGGAGTATCTGTCACTGAACACATTTGAGGTGGCTGTTAAATATCTCTTGTCTCACACTGACCCACACCAGATACATAGTGGCTGGTCCATGTCTCTTTTCAGACCTTACATCATTGCATACAACTAAGGGACCCTGAGGGACCCCTGAACCAGAATCTTTTTTTAGATTCTTGCTCAAAAATTTGGTATTGAGAAAGTTGTGTGTGTGTGTGTATGTATGTGTGTGTATGTATGTATGTATGTATGTATGTATTATGTAAACATGCCCAAATTTGGTACATATGTGTATGAATTTTTAAAATTAAAGACAAAATTTAATAAGAACTTGGTACTGGATATAGGAACTATCAAGTTAGTTTTTTCAGAGATATGAGATGCTCCCTACCATATTGGGAGCTAGAGTAAAAGGAAGATATCTGGCCTACCAAAAAAGAAAAGTAAAAGGAAAATATCAATAGAGAGCTAAAGACAGTAGTAGTTCAGGTGTGAAGCTCAGAATTTTCTGTCCAGGCACTCTACAGTTTCCCAGAACTTAGGAGTCTCCATTGCATGCCTCACCCTGTGAAATTTTCTTTTCTCATAATGAAATCTTCATAACTGGACTTGGTTTCACCTAGTTTGTCTGCAAATGGTTCTTTTTTATTAAGCAAGAATTCTTTTAACAGGAAGCCTCTTTGTATTATCAACAGTTTGTATCTGTCAGAGGTTGCAGAGATCCCTGAGGCACCACCATATGTGAAGAAATGTGGTGGTATGTTCTTCTCACGTTATGAGGTTGGGTCTATCCTGAACTCGGGACTTAGCTGCTGTCTTTTGCATGTTGGATCCTTGGGAAGATTTCTCATCTCTACTCTCTATAGCTTCACATCTACTGTGCCATTACGGAATGCCAAACAGGGCTCTATTTTGGTGGAATGGTCTGATACTTTTGTTGCAACAAATTGTCTAACCACTAGAAGGGAGTATCAGAAACTGTTCATTTGTTACTGGCTGCTCAGACCTGAAATAGTCACACAGATACTGTATTATTTAAATCACTGTTTAGCCTATTAACTCTAGCTTCTTATTAGCAAACTCTTACGTCTTAATTTAACCCATTTCTAATAATCTGTGTATCACCACATGCCTGTGGTTTACTGGCAAGGTTCTGGCTCATCTGTTCCCAGCAGTGGTTTCATGGCTTCTCCATGACTGTACCTTCTTTCTCACAGCATTCAGTTTAGTTTTCCACACCTAGCTCATTCTACCCTATCACAGGCCAATGCAGATTCTTTATTCATTAACCAATAAAAGCAACACATATACAGAAGGACCTCCTACATCAAGTGCCCACATCAAGATCAGGGTAACCAGAAAATGGTGGAAGATTCCCCAAGGGGAATGCCATACTACCTCATGACTCAACAAGAAAAATATCCCAGTTGTCAGTGATGTTCCTCTGGGTGACTATATGGGTAGAGCACTAATCTCCTTGGTCAGAAAGATGATGCTGGGCATAAAAGGCTTTGCTTATGCAAATCCCAGAATGAGATTACAGTCCATGAACAAGGAGGCAAAAGGTTTCTACTTTCAGAATAACTTTATTTCTGATCTCTGCTTTCCACTAAGCAATAAAAAAATACTTAAACTTCGAGATGAGATTCTAAAAATATCTCTTGTTAGAATGACTTTGTCTTATCACTCTGATTTCTGTTAATAAATAAATGGGGAAAATTGAAACATTGATATGGGTAGTACTTGCAATGTTTTATGATTCATGCTATACTTAAAAAAGAAATGGGCTGCCAAAAGCTGCAGGGCACATTGAGCTATGTCTCCTTTTACTCCAGCCTTTTGTTCCCTTCTTCTTCTGCCTGTCCTTACTCATGAGTCCTGGGGACTGCTATGAATGACGAACAATGAGGGCTGATGAGACGCCAAGGACAATGGCACGCAGTTTTGATCCTATGCAATCTGCTGGCTTGGTGGGAGCCTAGCCAGTTTGGATGTTCACCTTCCTAGATATGGACGGAGGGGGGAGGACCTAGGACTTACCACAGGGCAGGGAACCCTGACTGCTCTTTGGACTGGAGAGGGAGGGGAGAGGAGTGGGGGGAAGGGGAGAAGGGTGGGCGGAGGGGGAGAAGAGTGGGAGGAGGGGGAGGGAAATGGGAGGCTGGGAGGAGGTGGAAATTTGTTTTTTTTCTTTATTCTTCTTTTATCAATAAAAAAAAATTAAAAAAAAAAAAGAAAGTTGGGTGTGTGAAGATCTAGCCAGAAGTCAGGAAGTGACATACTGAGATGAAAACTGAAATGAAAATAGTTCCTTGATAATTTGTTTTTTTTTAAATTGATGATTTTTCTGCCAGAAGCACATATTTAAAATAGTGTCATGTACCATGAATTGCTTGCCATGATGTAGGAAGAAATACTGAGAATCTAACCAGGTCAGTGCCTCATTGAAGTACCAACACTGGATATGCTATTAGCTCTCATGCTAAGCAATGAAGTGTACCTTTTTGACTTGGTATCTTGAGTTGGCTGAATTCATGTAAAAATTGATTGATGCTTATTTCTTTTCATTAAAAAGTAGTGTTTTGGCTCATTTAGATCATTGATGGGGACTCCTAAGGGCCACTGTGATCAAACAGTGTTATCGGAGGCAGGGTAGACTATTCACATTGTGTTTCTTTCTCTGTGGTAGCATATTTGGCTTTAGAGATAAAATTAAAAACTTTCTATATGTCAAAAAAAGTATAAACACATTCCTTCCATACTTTCACAGGATGTTTGGTTGGAGGCAAGAGAGAACAAGTGAGGGGCATCTTGCAGACCATGAACCAATAGGAGAGAGTGACCTTTGGGTACCAAAACACACACTTCAAATAGCTCGTGAAAGTCTAAGATGTGAGGTTAGGCTGCTGATTCCTTTTAAAATTTATTCTCTCTTTTTTTTCTTTTTTGGTTCATTTGAGGCAAAGGATATTCTATCGAGTCCCTGATTAAACATAAAATCCCTGTTTTCTTAGATTGCCTATTATCAATGGAGATATTAAGTTAACTGTTAATTGTTTGACATTATTCAAGTTGTGTAAGTGCTATGGTTTTGTGAATGTTCTTAGTAGAATACACAGAGGGGTAATTTCTATTGAGAATGGAAGAGAACCATAATGAAGGGGCAAGTTGGTTATCTAAGGACACAACTTCAAATCGATTGCTGTATCTATCTGAATAAGGCAGGATTTAAGTTACAAATGTTAACCATCCTGAGTATCTCTCATCCTAAGTTTATAAGTTATATCTTAAATGAGTTGGGATTCTGAAATCTACAGGACACATTGGACTAGCAAGTACAAGTCTCCCCTTTGCTTGCCCTGAGCCTGGGATCAGAGCAGTTTTGAGTCCAGATTCCTTATTACTTTAAAATACTTTTGTCTCTGTTAATTATCTATTGCGATGGTAAAACACCATAACCAAGGCAACCCACAGAAAAATGGCTTATTTACTTATGGTATTTAGAGTTCATCATGGCAAGAAATCACGGCAGCAAGTGGTGACTGAGCAGATCTGAAGGCTAACGTCTTTTAACAGCAGAGAATGAACTGGCAATGGTGCAAGTCAAAACTTACCTCCCGTGCCACACTTCCTCCTTCAAGGCTGCACATCTGAAACCTACCCAACTGGTGTCATCTGATGGGGACCAACTGTTGAAAGATCCTAGACTGTGGAGGACATCTTACATAAACCACTGTAACTGTCATACACCTATCTTGGTGATGAGAATGCAGTCTAAAAACCAAGTTTGTTTCATATTTATGTATTACTCATAGCCTGAAAGTAATTTTATTCAGTATGTTTAAGACATTTGTATTGTGGCTGTGCCCTGTCACATGAATTTTCCCACACGGGTGTCATCTTGGCTCTCAGAAACTTTTAGAGTTTGAAATATTTAGGATTTTTAGATTAAGGTCATTCAACTTTTTTTAATAGCTAAATTAGGTATTCAAAATCACTATGATTATGTACACTTTGCTTTTGGCTGTTAATCACACATTTGGGAAGATTTGGTTCATAGTTGGTACAGTACTTGATTTTATACCAAAGGGTATACTTTTCTCTTCGATGTACAAAATACCTGACAAGAGCAATGTTAAAGGAGAAAGGATTTATTTTGGTTTTTGAAGGGATATAGGCATGGCAGCAAGATCATGAGGCGGCCCCTCACAATTATAGTCAATCAGCAAATATCTATATCTTTATCTATCTATCTATCTATCTATCTATCTATCTATCTATCATCTATCTATCTATCTATCAACAAACAAATACATAGAGGAAGGAGAAGGGAGAAATAGGAGAGAGAGAGAAGGGAGAGGAAAGAGAAGGGTTGCTCAGATCACTTCTTTTTATTTTTTATTTTGTTCAGGAGACTCTGGTGAAGTCTCCATGCTATGGCTTATGTGCCTTGGAAGAGGCACTTTAGTTGTGAAAATTGAATAATGCTTATGAATGGATTCACTGCAAGAGTTGATGGCTCCTGTAGGCCAGGGCAGCTTCTGACCACCTTATGTTGATCTTGTCTTGCCCTGCTACATGCTGTTACCTGTGAGTTGATGTAAGGGGCCTCTTGTAACTGAGGAAGGATGACTGAGAATCAAAGGTCTGGTAGTCTCCAGGGGTATCTTTTCCCTTCTCTTCTGTCTTCGTTTTCCTTTCCCCTTCTCTTTTCCTTTTTTCTCTCTCCCTCCATTTCTCTTTCTTTCCTTCCTTCTTTGCTTCCTTCCTTCCTTTCTTTTCTCACCCCCCTCTTTTTTTCTCCCTCCTTTCCCTTCCCTCCTCCTCCCTCCCTCTCTCCCTCAATTTCTCACTCCCTTCCCCCTTCTCATTTTGGGTCTTACTTTGTAGACCACATTTCCACGTATCCTGCCCCATGTGGATCTTCTCTTGTCCTGATATGAGCTGTCACCTGTGAGCTGAGGTAGGAGCCTCTGTGACTGAGGAAGAATGACTGAGGATCAAAGGTCTAAGTAAACTTTCTCACCCGGTAGGATCTGACGTTGTTCACAGAGACTGCATGCATGAGTGGAGCCCAAGAAGACCTCCATAACACAGGGAGGAGTGTGGCAAACAGTAGAGAAAAGGAGTTCAGCTGGGGAAGATTGCCTTAGTTATGGGGAAGAATGAGCAGAGGTCTAGAAACAGGAGCAATATGGGAAACCCAAGAAAGACAAAGAGTCCAGAGAAATTTTGCTCTTGAGATTCATTGGAGAGACTATACGTTTGGAGGGTAGGCGTGGCTACTGCTACTGGGATGTCTTTTGAAGTGAGAGGTCTCTGTGTGCTACTAAAACTGATTTTTTTCTTCCCTTTCCTAAAATGTATTTATGCTGAAAATTGTACTTGTATTTTGTTTTGTAGAAGTTAAAGTACAATTTTTGTCTCTCTGTACAGAGCAGTTTTCTTGTGTTTATTTTTTCAGTGTGTGTGTGTGTATGTGTGTGTGTGTGTGTGTGTGTGTGTGTGTGTGTGTGTGTGTAATTCTCCCCAAGCCTCAGTACCTGCAGTTGCTGGCTGCCACATCTGTTCGAGGAAGCAAGCTTCTGCTGGCTTCTCACAGGTATAAATGAACAGTGTGCAGCCTGACTTGTTTTAATCATAAACCTGGACATGTTTGTGGAAGGGGAAGAGACCAGGAGTGGGCAGAGCTTGTCTCTTAAAGGGACCTTTGTACCTGCATAGTGATGTAGCAGTCATGGGCCCCTTGGTCTGGTTAGGGTACTGCCTGGGTTTATCCTACCATGTGACAGGGCAGGTCAGCATAATTGTAACATTACCATCTTTCTCTTATAAAAAGGTAGGAAAGTTAAAGGGGATAGCAGTTTGGACAGGGATGGGGCTGAAGCTTCTCAAGACTGCTTCCTGCTAATTTCTGGGCATTGAAATCTTGGGGCACCCGAGGAAGCTAGGATGCTGGCCATGTCCTAGGGTAGCTGGTGGTTCACTGTTGTCCATACTCTGTGGATCTGGTGAGGTGCTGGCAGAGCAGAGGACAAGATTAAGTTTAGGAAGAAAAAAATTCTTTAGGTTCTGGTGAGCATAATCCTAACACTTGGGACTTCCTTAAATCAGGGCTTGGCCTTTACAAATATATTATGACAGAACTCTTGGTTAAAAACTGGGAAGTATGGACAATCCAGTCCAGGAGTGTCCTTGGAGGCTACAGACTGAAATTTGACCACTATAACTTCTTTATTTGAGCCAGTGGTCACCAACTGGCTGAAGCTGCAGGTGCTGTGCTAAGTAAGATGTTCTGTCCACATCTTGACTTTAGGCTCGTAGGTTCTCTCCTGTGTGCATAGCTGAACATTACTGACTTCAACTTCTCCATGTTTAATGTTTCTACATCTTCTGTTTATTTGTGTGGAGAACATATAGGTGGTGATCAGAGGACAATGATTGAGAAGTTGGTTCCTGCTTTCTCCCATGTGGTTTCCAGGAATGAGATTCAGAACTGATGGGAGGGGGGAGTCTTACCTGTTCAGCCATCCTGCTGGCCGAACTTCCCTATTGCTTTAAAGCAATCATTTCTTCACTCCTTTCATCATGACTTTGGGCAGGGCAGTCAGTACATGTAAGATCCCAGAACTTAGTTTTAATTTTATAAGTGCTAATACTCTTTTGTTTCCTCACTGGTCTATTGAGCAATATTTTTTGAGGTACCAGATTATATTCAATATTATACAGTATAGTCTGGGGAATATGTTACACAAAAGATTCATCTTGCCATAGAAAAATCAATTCCATTTTAAAAATACCACCCAATAAAGAGTGATCAGTGTTAAAATATTCAAGGGATTTGAAGTATGAATATAACTACTAAAAGGAAAAGATAGGATGTTCTAGAAGGCTTTATAAAAGATGCAACCCTTGACTCAAACAGATAAACATCAATCATGATAGGCTCAGGAGTCTCAAATTATTTCTCCAAGTAAATTTTTTAGCCTATCAGTTCAAACTCTACAAATGGTGGACTACACTTTTGAGCTGTGGATATGTTAATGAACAAATGTTCCCCTTACAGTTCACTTTGGATGTTATTAAGTCTGCTTTATTGAAGTTGTCAACTTTCCAAAGTCAAAGGAGAAGCATTTTTCATGCCCCGAAATTGATGGAGGCTTCCCAGAGGCTGAGGAAAGGGTCCAATGCACATCACTTCCTCTGATGATCTCCCTCGGAGGTTTCTAAGAAGTCACGGGCTGTCTTTCAGCGGCCCGTTAAGCCACCCCACATTTCACTTGCTTCAGTTTCTTCGCCTATAATTCCAAATCCTTTTATTTCCTGCAGCTAAAATGAGTCTTTGAACTTTGGAGTCTCTAATCAGAAGATTCATTATTCCCGAAACATGCCTAGGTTTATGATTAAAACAAGTCAGGCTGCACACTGTTCATTTATACCTGCAAGAAGCCAGCAGCAGGCAGCTAGGAATCTGTCTGTCAGAGGCTTGCTTCCTCCAACAGATGTGGCAGCCAGCCACTGCAGGCACTGAGGCTTGGGGAGAATTCTTGGCATGATGGGTTTATCCATCAAACATTTTTTTTTTTTCTGTGCACAGAGGAATTATAGGGGAAACTGAAAATCTTGACGTTTAGATGAATTGCTTCTAATTAAAAAGTGTTTATTTTACCTATGACATGAGAAAACATGTGTACCTGATTCAAAGTGTATGTCCACAATAAAATTCTGCATTTCCTTCATGGGATGTTCTCAGTATTTGTTTTTCTATTTCTTTTACTTCTAAAAACAAGATTGAAGGCTCAATGGTAGAGCATTTGCCTAACACGTTTGGATTGTTGAGTTTTTATTCCAAGAAACAAACAAACAAATATGTGCATACATATACATATAAATAAATGTATGGTGAAAGGCTGAGGCTTGCACTCTGAAAATGTTGTTCTAGATAAACCTCAGATGTCCTTTGTAGTTGCAGGGGCATTGAAAAGATGCTGCCATGCAGTGAGGAGGAGCAGTGTGTGTGGGTGGGGGTATCATCACTATTTGGCAGTAAAAGAATATTACAGACATTGAACTTGTAGTTTCTCAGCACAGAGGAAGCTGAAGCTGGGCAGAGAGTCCAGGGCAGGAATAGGCCTTAGTCTGTTCTCGGTCATCTGGCAATATTCTTCCATCCCTCCATCCAACTCCTTCTATGGACTTACCCACTCCATCTCAGATTCATGACATCTTCTTTAAGTATCTTTGCTAATGTATCTTCTACACCGATTCTACTTAGTAATCAGCACCCAGGAAATTTCAACAATATTGCTGCCTAAAAATTATAACTATTAGATCATCTGATGTGTGTGATACATGGTAAGGGAAAATGTGCACAATAAAAGTCTCGATATATGCACATATATTTACATATATATGTATACAGACACACATATACAGACAAACACACACATTCATCACCCTGGAAGATACATACATCCACACAGATGATGCACAAATAAGGTTTATTGGATACAGCCTTGCTTTCTTCCATGTTTATGAGTAATGTTCTGAAGGAAATTATATCTCATAAGTGTATTTTATAGAAACTCCTGCTAGTTAACATTAAATTCTTCTCTCAAATGCCCAGTGTTGGGCTTCTCCATTAATCCTTTTCTGCTTTGGAAGGTCTTTCCCATTTTAGAGTGAAGGTCTAGGAAAGAAAGACAATGGAAACTTGCATTACCACTCATTGCTCTACAGCAGGGAGAAGGCACCTAGGAGTTCATGTTATTCAGGATGGAAAGTTCCAGATGCGGGGATGGCAGATGCAATACCTATGTCCTGGTTTGCGTTAATTGTTAACTTCACACAGCCTGAGTCATCTGTGAAGAGAAATATCAATGATAAATTGCTTAGATCTGATTGGCCTCTGAGCATGTCTGTGGAGGGTTGTCTTGATTGTTAATCAATGCAGCAAAACCTTCCCACTCTGGGCAGCGTCAGTTCAAAGCAAAAGGTTCTGGGCTAGATAACACAGCCCAGCTAAACATGAGCCTCTGAGTGGGCCAGAGAGGAGCATTCCTCGCGGTTTCTTCTTCAGCTTCCTGCTTTAGGTCTTGTCCTGACTTCTTTCATGACAAAGAATGGCCTGAAAGTGTAAGATAAACAAATATTTCCCTCCCCTAAATCGCTCCTGGTTAGGATATTTTATCACAGCAACAGAAAGAAAGCTAGAACATTACCCAATCAGATCCATGCAATTAAAACAACCAGCCGATGAAGAAGAAAGTCAAATTATTGGTTTAGCCTTATCCTATGTAGGTGTAAATAAACGGTTTAGTTGAGTTGTGTTAATTATTCTATAAGGATACTTATCACCTTAAAAATACAAACCTATGGTAAGTCTTCAACAACACACTATTTGTGATTCCTGTTTTCAAAAAAAAATCCTTCAGTTTAAAATAAATGCTTTTTGCTCAATTGGTTCCTGGTAGGCAATTAGCTACAAGTGGAAGAACATTAATTTAAACTTCAGGGGTTTCCTCTAGTTTCCCCATGTTTCCTCAGGCATCTAACTTCAAATAAATTGTGCATGTTCCAGGGAAAGAAGAGTATATTATTTTCAAAACACTTTAGGCACCATTAAAGATTTCATGTTTGGAGACAGGGAAAAGGCTCACAAATAACATTTTTTTTCAAATTTCAAATGTTAACCTAGTGAGTCAATATTGCTTCCATTCAAAATAAGGGATGTTAATGGCCAAGATCTCTGAGATGTGCCACAGAGGATGGGAAGTTCCAAATGTCACTGGGCGTTAATGGATATAGTAGGGCTTTTTATTGCGATGACCTGGAAGCATCTGCTATCTGCAGAGGAAAAGAAAGAAAAAGTGAGGTGAGAATCCTTCTGGATTGGGGTTCATAAGCTCTCAGGATCGTCTTGGAAAGAGCTTAACAGGACTCGACTGTCTTCCTAAAGCAGTCTATCCTGAAAGAATCAACTAGGACCAAGGAAATCTAGCCTAACACGTCTGGGGCAAACCGTCATTTCTTGCCCTCCTATGTAATAAAGCAGGAGAAAGGAGAAAAATGAGATGGTCTGAAATCTGTGACCATTCTTGAGGTTTGGAAAATGTTTACCTCTTCACGATTCAGGCGCCTTCTCAATATAGCCTGTGCTACTTCTCTTTCTCCCTTTCTCCCCACCCCCCATTCCTCCCTCTCTGCCCACTCATTATTGTGAGACAGAATCTCACACTCTAGCCTGAGGTGACCGGGAACTCACTATGTAGCCCAGGTTGGCCAGCAGTTCTCAGCTTTTCTCTTGTCTCAGCCTCATGACGAGTGGCATCAGAGGCAGGAACTATCATCATGCTGCCTCCTATTTCTCTCGCTTCGTTGCCTGTCCTTTAGTACAGCTTACTGTATTGGGATTCTTTTCTCACTAATGTTTGATGGAGTTCTTGCCAAAGTCTTTCTAGAATTTTACCAGTCAGATAACAGAGTGGGCTGTAGATCATTTGTGATCTTCTAGACTGTTGTTGAGAAGAGGACAGAATTTCTATGCTTGGCAAGAGAAAGCAATTTAAAATTCTAAAAAGGATTTTTTTCTGATAAAGCAATTTTTAAAAATTTATTTATTTTACATCCCAGTCACAGGTTTCTTTCCTCCTCTCCTCCCAGTCTTTTCCCCCACACCACCCCTGTTTCCACCCACCAATCCATGCCTCCTCTGCTTTTGTTTAGGAAAGGGCAGGGTTCCCATGGATATCAACAAAACATGACATATCAAGTTGCAGCAATACTAAGCATCTCCCCATGTATTAAGGCTAGGCATGGTGACACAGTATGAGGAGTCGGGTACCAAAAGCTAGTAAAAGGGTTGGAGACAGCTCCTGTTCCCACTGTTAGGAGTCCCGTGAGAAGACCAAGCTTCACAACTGTAACATATATGCAGAGTGTGTAGGTCAGTGCCACGCAGGCTCCTTGGTTGCTGGTTCAGTCTCTGTGAGCCCCTATGAGCCCAGGATAATTGGTTCTATGGGTTTTCTTATAGTGTCTTTGACCCTTCTGGCTCCTACAATCCTTTCTCCTCCTCCTCTGCAGGATTCACTGAACTCTGCCTAGTGTTTGACTGTAGGTCTGCCATCTGTTTCCACCAGTTGCTGGATGAGGCCTCTCTGATGATAATTGGACAAGACACCAGCGTATGTGTAATCACATGTCTATAGCACATTGTTAGAATCATTACATTGACATTTTTTTCTTCCAGTTATGTTTGATTCTATCCTAGCTCTTTGGGTTATCCAGCCTGTGAGTCCTGTTGCTTCAGAGTGTGTCAGGGGTGGGCTTTCTCTCCTGGCATGGGTTATAGGCTAGACCTGTCATTGGTTGGCCACTCCCTCAAACTCTAGGTCACCCTTACCCCAGTACACCACATAGGCATGACAGACTGTAGGTCAAAGGTTATGTGGCTTGGTTGGTGTCCCAGTACATCCACTTGCAGTTTTCCCTGATTACAGGAGATGGCCAGTTCAGGGTAAATCTCCACTATTTGTGCTGATCCATGGAGATTCCTGGGACATTCCTTGCACCAGGTCTTTTCCTGACCCTCAAATGCCTCCCCTTTCCAGTAGTATTTTTCAGTACTGGGCCTCTCTGTCCCACACAACCTTATTACTCATGTTCCCATTCCCACCCATGCATGAAATCGCTTCTATTTCCCCTTCCGAGGGAGATCTGGGAATTCCTCCATGAACCCTCCTCAATACCGAGTCTTTCTGGGTCTGTGGATTGTAATATAATTATATTTTATTTTTACAGCTAATAACCATATTTGAGTGAGCACACACCATGTTTGTCTTTCTCACTCTGTGTTACCTCACTCAGGATTATTTTTTTTTCTAGTGTCATCCACTTGCCTTCAAATTTTCTGCCACCCTTATTTTTAACAGCTGAGTACTACTCCATTGTGTAAATGTACCACATTTTCTTTATCCATTCTTTGGTAGAGGGACATTTAGTTTTTTCCCAGTTTTTTGATATTAAAAATAAATCTGTTATGAACATAGTTTAGCAAGTATCCTTGTGGTATGATTGAGCATTCTTTGGGTATATGCCCAAGAGTAGTATAACTTTGTCTTGAGATAAATTGATTCCCTATTTTCTGAGAAACCACATTATTGATTTCCAAAGTAGCTGTTCAAGTTTGCACTCCCACCAGCAATGGAGGGGTGTTCCCCTTGATCCTCTCCATTATAACATTTCATTTTTGTTTTTGATCTTAGACATTCAGACACGTATAAGATGAAATCTTAGAGTAATTTTGATTTGGATTTCCCTGATGGTTAAGTATGATGAACATCCTTATGTGTTTCTCTGTCTTTTGAGATTCTTCTGTTGAGAATTCTCTATTTAGGTCTCTACCATATTTTTTAAATGGATTATTAAATGTTGTTGCTGTGGTTTTTTTTTTTTTTTGATGTCTACTTTCTCGAGTTCTTTATATATTTTGGAGATCAGACCTCTGTTGGATGTGGGGTTGGCAAAACATTTTCCTTATCTGTAGGATGCCATTTCATCCTATTGACAATGTTCTTTGCCTTACATAAACTTTTCAGTTTCATGAGGTCCCATAAATTGATTATGAATCTTAATGTTTCTGCTACTGGTGTTCTATTGTCTTCTGTGTCAATGAGTTCAAGGCTAGTCTCCAATTTCTCTTCTATTATGTTCAGTGCAACTAAACTTCTGTTGAGGTTTTTGATCCACTTGGACTTCAGTTTTGTTCAGGGTGGTAGATTCAGATTGATTTGCATTCTTCTACATGCTGACATCCAGTTATGTCAGCACAATTTGTTGAAGATGCTTTCTTTTCTCCATCAAATAGGTTTGGCTTCTTTTTCAAAAAAAAACAAGAGTGCATAGGTGTGTTTATTCATGTTTGGGTCTTTAATTTTATTCCATTTTTCAATGTGTCTGTTTTTATGCTAATACCATACTTTTTTATGACTATAGCTCTATAGTAGAGCTTGAGATCAGGGATGGTGATGCCTCAGGCAGTTCTTTTACTATCCATGATTATTTTAGCTATCTTGGGTATTTTTTTCCCATATGAAGTTGTGTACTGTTTTTTCAAGTTCTTTCAAAGAAGAGCTAATACCAGTACCCTTCAAATTATTCCATAAAATAGAAACAGAGGGAACAGAACATGTAAAATATCTTGATGTAACTCTAACCAAGCAAGTGAAAGAGCTGTATAACAAGAACTTCAAGTCTTTGAAGAAAGAAATTGGGGAAGATATCAGAAAGTGGAAGATCCTACATGCACATGGATCAGTATGATTAATATAGTTAAAAGAGCCATCTTACCAAAAGCAATCTAATTTTGCAGTCCCCATTAAAATTCTAACATACTTCTTTACAGATCTTGAAAGAATAATACTCATCTTCATATGGGAAAACAAAAGTCTAAGATAGTTCAAACAATCCTGCTTAATAAAAGAATTACCAGAGGTATCACTATCCCTGACTTCAACTTCTACAGAGCTATAACCATAAAAACCATATGGAATTGGCATAAAAACAGACAGGTGGATCAATGAAATTGAATCAAAGACACAGACATAAATACACATACCTATGGATACCTGATTTTTGGCAAAGTCAAAATTATACAATGGATAAGGCAAATTTGGAAGGGACACTACTCAAGCTACATACAAACAGGTCACAGTGCCACTAAGTATGACAGATCTCCTGATGTCAACACTGCTGCTGCTACTAAATGGAAGTTATTCTGGTCACTATCCATTTTCCCCATTTGACAAAACTCTCATAGCTATGTAGAAATATTTAAAGTTATGTGCTAGGAAACATGATTTTTACTGCCGTGGGGAAATGACTGATTCTTAGTAACTATCCCAAGTGCTCCTATGGGGTTGGAAGATTTTTATTAATGCATATAGTATTCAAATGAAAATACTTGATACCACAAACCACATAGCTCCTTTTTTTGCCAGCTGATTGAAAATTGTCCTCAATTCATTACCCAATAACCCTTCAGATGTGCTTTCATACTTTCTCTCTAGATTCAACACATCCTCTTTTCAACTTCTGTTGCTAGTACATTTTTCATACAAGGGAAGTATTATACACTAAAGATATTAGATATGACTGTCTGTTCTGTATTGAAGATTTTATCTACTTACATAAATGTCTTTGAGTATCATTGTTCTTAGTGTTATTGTAACTGTCATTTATCAGTAAAATTCTGAAAAGGTTGAATGTTAGCTTTCCATCCTTCATAGCTATTCCAGAACCTCAGCTATGGCATCTTCAGGAGACACATATGGTTCCCTGTATCTAATGTCTGTAGAAGTGATCATTAACTTGTCTTACAATACTCACTGTTCTGTGAGCATTGGTCAGCCTTGTCCAGTGTGCATCCTGCTGTTTGTTCTAAGTGAGTAAATGCATTTTCCTATATTCTATTTTTAAAAGATTGTCTGGTTTTGTGCCACTCCTTATATTTTTTTTAACTCTTATAACCCCTAATTTGGTAGCTGCTTGAAAGCTAACACACATGGTACTCTGTGAAAGTGCAGTTGGATGGACCTGATTTGGTACCTTCACTCTTTGCAGGGAGGGAGACATCATTGGTTGTTTAATGATTATGAAGACTCTTCTGCTCTCATAGAGGCTGAATGCCCTACAGCTGGTATGGCCCCAAATGTGGCCAGGTGGATGCTTCCCATTAGAATTTGAACATTCGTCCTCTTTGCTCCACTTTCATTTGAAAGCTTCTCTAATTGCCCCACTTGACTAAATGTCCTGTTGACAGGGATGGCATTTTGCTCCCATTTATAATTTCATATGTTACATGGTAGTGACTTGAAGGTGCCCACTCAAAACATTGGCTTTAATGCTGTGCTCTAACCAGGTGGGGAACTTTGACTTGAGTTTAACACTTTTGGGCAAGTGTATAAATGACATTTCTCTTTACTGTAACAAAGCATTGACAGAAGAACTTGAAGAAAAGAAGGATTTATTTTGGCTGACCGTTTCAGTTCTTTATATTGGGGAGGTGTGATGGAGGCATGATGGGCTTCCTAACAGCTAATGCTTTTGGTGGAACTTTCTTGTATCATGGTGGATCAGGAAGTCCCCATGGCCTGATCTTCATGGTCCATATCTTTCAGGTAGGCATAAAGTTTCTGAAGGTTTTACCAAGTGTGGAAACTACACCACTATCTGGAAACAAGTAATCAAAGAGATGAGCCTATAGGGGCATTGATATTTAAAATATAATGGTATTAAAATGGTTCAGGATAGATGCATCCCACAAGACTAAAATTGTTGATGTAAAAGGCAATTATACATCAGATTGGTTGATCAGAGAGCCTCAGAATCATTCTGTGCCCCATCCTGTGCTGGAATTATTGGCTCACACCACCACACCGGGCTTGCCACATGGAGATGGCGATCAAACATGAGTCCGCATGCTTGTGTAGTAAGCATTTTACCAACAAAATGGGTACTTTAAAATCCATTATACTGTAACATTGTCTACTTACATAGCAGAATAAGTTTATTGTAATCTCACAAACCTAAATAGTCTCTAGAATGTTCTAGGGAATGTGGTTTGAACATTGTGGTATTACCACAAAGTTTACGTATGCAAACCCAGGTGATATATCTTGATCACTCCATATGCCCTCAGTGCCAGCAAGAAACATGGTAATCATGGGGTGTAAGGCTTCTCGGGCACATATACCATATCGCTTCTCTCAAGAATGTAGATGATGACCCTTGTGAGTGACAAATAGAATGTTTTATGGGGGTGTTTTTAAATCCTATAAAGGCTTTGCCACGAAAAATGTTTAGTTAAATATTGAGCAGGTAAAATAATCTTACTGCAACTAACTACCACAGTACTAAAGAGAAGAAATTTTAGAATGTAAATGAAATTTTAAAATATTCAAAAATAGGATATATATGTATATATATATATATGAATATATGAATGAAGTATAATGGGTTAATGGAAAATATGCTATGAAGGGAACAATGGCTGTTTGTAAATATTTAATGAGTCTTTGAATTAAGGCAGAATGTCATAGGCTTATGTGTATGGCGTTCATCGATGTGAATGTATATTAGTTACTTTTTTCATTACTGTGGCAAAAGCCCTGAAAAGCAACTAAAGGAAGCGAAGGGTTTATTTTGGTTCATAGGTTGAATGTCTAGTCCATCGTGGTGCAGGAGCATAGGCAGCTGGACACATTACCTCTGTGGTCAGGGAGCAGAGAGATAAATGTTGGTGCTCGACTCTTCTTGCTCAGTCCAAGATTCTAGCCCATAGATTTGGGGTGGATTTTTTCACCCCAGTTAACCCACTCTAGAATCTCTAGAGGTTTGCTTTCATGCTGATTTCGAGGCCAGGAGTTAGACCCTACCAGGCAGTCAGGATGTGGTTCTGAGACAGAGGAACATATCCTGGTTCCTTCAAAAGCTACAGAGGTACTAACACTACTCTGGTTGAAAGCCCACAATCACTTTGCTTATGATCCCTCCACCCTTTTCAAAGTCCCCTTTTAAATGTGAAAGTAAGCCAGCAACAGCAATCCACTCCTGGGACCTGTTCCTTTAGGCTGGAGCTCTGGTGGCCATCAGGACTTTGTTCCAATCTCAGCATCACTCTGCCTTGCTCCCGATGCCCCACTTCTCTTGATTCGTGTCTTTCCAGCACCCAAATGCTGGCACATTTTTGAAATTCAGCTGCTAACAGAAATTACGTGTAACATGAGCAAATCAGTCATCTTCAACCCTGACTTTTTCTTTTCTTACCAATTTAAATTGGCTTCCGGGAATCTTAAGCTACATTTAACATTTACCATTATTAAATACAACCCAATAATGATTCTGCTTGCATGCTGGCAGTTTCAGAAACATTGTTCTCATTTTATGCAGAATTATAGACACCCTGCTCACTATATATTTAGGCCAAGCAGGCTCATTTTAATAGGTGGCCATTAGCTTTACCTTCAGGGAAGATTTATTTTTTATTTACACTTGCTGCTATGAGAAAAATGAGCTTCACTGGTTAAGGGTGATTGATGATGGCGTTTCCAGGGCACAGGGATCCCCAGCTGAATAATCCGAGATCTGCACGGGAGTTCAATGTTTTCTCAAGGTTGTTTGCAGACGAAGCAGGGAACTGGGCTCCTCCCCTTTGTCATGTCCTGGGGTTACTGCTCTGCTCTCTCTGGTAGCAGGTATTCCCCTTGTCATCAAAGCTCTGTTTATTGCCTTTGCTTTCATCATGTTATAGAGCAGGGAGAGGGCTGGGGATGAGTCTCTGATGCAAGGAATTATCTGCTTGCTCTGCAGTTTTTGCACTGAGTTTCATGGTATCTGGAAGGTGACGCCCAACCCATCTTCCCTGCTCTCCAGTTATTCCTGTGAATATCTCTGAGGAGTATAGTTTTGAGTTGTGATTGAATGACCCTAGTTCATAGTCTTGAGATATATATATATATATATATATATATATATATATATATATAATGCATAAATTAGTGAAGAAACAAATAGAGACATGGAGAGGAGACACATTAGAACACATACAGGGGGGACATATTTGGGAGAGAGTAGGACAGCATTGGAAATGCCAAAGCGGTATCAACAGAGAGTCCTGGGAGGGGCCTGGAATCACAGAGAGCAGACATGGAGAGGAGACACATTAGAACACATACAGGGGGGACATATTTGGGAGAGAGTAGGACAGCATTGGAAATGCCAAAGTGGTATCAACAGAGAGTCCTGGGAGGGGCCTGGAGTCACAGAGAGCAGACATGGAGAGGAGACACATTAGAACACATGCAGGGGGGACATATTTGGGAGAGAGTAAGACAGCATTGGAAATGCCAAAGCGGTATCAACAGAGAGTCCTGGGAGGGGCCTGGAGTCACAGAGAGCAGAGGTGTCCAGAGTCAGACTCTTGCATGAGCTGGGATAGAACTAGAGCCAACTGTGAAAGGGACAACCACATTCCCAGACAGACATTTGGAAATGAGGGCAGATGGCTGGGATCATCCCACAGAGCCAGGACAGAATGTGCCTGCAGAAACAGATCTGCGATACACAACTCACTTCAAAAGGGGAAATAAGTAGGGGATGGTGAGCTAAGATGCCAAGACACAGATGCATTTGGGAGCCCCATCCTAATAGGAACAATGAGAAATTTGTGGTTCTGAAGATCAAAGAACAAACTGTGGCAGAGGCGCAGGCTGAGACTTGGAGAAGGGAATCTACAGCTTCATGTTCAGGTCTACCCAGTCTTCTTCTGGTGTTGTACAAGATATCGTGGTCTACACAGTGTGTAGGGTCACATTCATAGCTGTCTTGTGATGTGTGCAGCCCGTGGACATGCCTTTGCAAACAGGCATGTGTGCTCAGTGACGAGCTGAGCTATCAGTTAACTACTGGCTCAACTTTGCCCATGGACTTACCTGATCCCCTTCAATACTTGAACTTTTAGAGAATGAGACTATATCTTCTCCCTTTCAGAGGTATTTTTCTTGCTTAGCACAAGAGCACAAGAAAAGATTTAGGAAATTTAATTCAATTGTTTAAATAAAGCACTTATTGTTTTAGTTTAAGTTTTAATTTAATTAAATTTAAGTTTAATTGTTTAAGTCAAGAGCTTGTAGAAGCAAAGACTCAATGAATGAATTTCTCAGTGTGTTATGCAGTTTTCTGCTGCTGTGGCCAAAAGAAAAAAAAAAGACAATCAACTTAGCAGAAAGGTGTTCCAGTCCACCTGTGTGGAGGGGCCTGGGATGGTGTAGAGCATCTTGTTAAGGGGGCATGGTAGAACAGAGCTAATTAGTCAAACGGCTGGAAAGCAGGGGTGGTGGAGGCAGGCACACTGGAGAGCAAGAAAAAAAGGGAAGTCTGAGGATAGGATAATCCCCAGTGATCTGCTCATTCTGCTTAGGTCCTACCTTCTAATAGCTCATTTGGCTATGAACTCACGCCTGAGTTTAATCTAATAAAAAAATTAGGAACCCCAAGATCTAGTCGCCTCTCAACACTACTGACTAGGAACCAAGCCTTCAATGATAAGTCTTTAGAGGACACTTCATATCCAACCCTAACTACTATTGTCAAGATTGACTTGGGGCTGGTCAGAAACTTCTCTGAGGCTATGTCCTCAGTTAACTTCTAGATTTGGCCTAGATTCTAGGCCCTAGAACTTGGGTGTGTGACTGTACTTAGAGCTATGTGGCCAATTACCAGTGAGGTTTGAGAGTTTAGCAGAAAAAATATGATCAATAATTACAATTGTATGTATTTTGTAATCACTGGGGATTAAACTCAAGATCTTGTTCATATAAACCCTATCTTTTGATAGTTAATTTCCCACCTGCAATTTCCCTTCTTTTATCTCAGAAGAGAAACAAATCAGAGAATATGACTGCACTGGGTACCAAGCCATCCTAAAAATGGCTGGTTTAAAAGAAGTATTAAGTATAGAACAAACTAATGATAAATGTTGAATATTAACAGAAAATTACTGAACAGCTGGGTGTTGTTAGTGCTTGCTTTTAATTCCAGCACTCAGGAGGCAGAGGCAAGCAGATCTCTGAATTTGAGGCTGGCCTGGTCTATAGAGCTAGTTCCAGGACAACCAGGGCTGTTATACAGAGAAACCCTGTCTTGAAAAACCAAAAAGAAAAAAAAAGGAAAGAAAAGAAAAAGCACTGAGCAATGATATTTTTCCCCCAAAGTTCAAGGTGTGTGTGTGTGTGTGTGTGTGTCTGTAAACACACATTGGATTTTTTCCTTGTTTCATTTTTCATGTCCATCCTACTGAGGATGTACTTATTATAATTGTGTGATTATAAAAACCCCTGTCAGATAAAACACAACTCACTTAAACATGTATATTCTTCTTTTTTGCTTCTCTTTACTTTTTTATTTTATTTTTTATTGAAAAAAAATTTCCGCCTCCTCCCAGCCTCCCATTTCCCTCCCCCTCTTCCCGCCCCTCTCCCCCTCCCCCCACTCCTCTTCCCTTCCCTCTCCAGTCCAAAGAGCAGTCAGGGTCCCCTGCCCTGTGGAAAGTCCAAGGACCTCCCCCCCTCCATCCAGGTCTAGGAAGTTGAACATCCAAACTGGCTAGGCTCCCACAAAGCCAGAACATGAAGTAGGATCAAAACCCCGTGCCATTGTCCTTAGCTTCTCATCAGCCCTCATTGTCCACCATGTTCAGAGAGTCCGGTTTTATCCCATGCTTTTCCAGTCATAGTCCAGCTGGCCTTGGTGAGCTCCCAATAGATCAGCCCCACTGTCTCAGTGGGTGGGTGCACCCTCGTGGTCCTGACTTCCTTGCTCATGTTCTCCCTCCTTCTGCTCCTCATTGGGACCTTGGGAGCTCAGTCCAGTGCTCCAGTGTGGGTCTCTGTCTCTATCTCCATCCATCGCCAGATGAAGGTTCTATGGTGATATGCAAGATATTCATCAGTATGGCTATAGGATAGGGTCATTTCAGGTTCCCTATCCTCAGCTGCCCAAGGAACTAACTGGGGACATCCCCCTGGGCACCTGGGAGCCACTCTAGCTTCAAGTCTCTTGCCAACCCTAAGGTGGCTCCCTTAACTAAGATATGTGCTTCTCTGCTCCCCTATCCAACCTTCCTTTATCCCAATCATCCTGTTTTCCCAAGTTACCCCCATCCTCCCCTTCTGACTTTTCTCTCCCCATCTCCCCTTACCCCCATCCCACCCTACCCCTAAGATCCCAATTTTCTCCCCGGCAATCTTGTCTACTTCCCATAGTCAGGAGGATAATTATATGTTTTTCTTTGGGTTCACCTTCTTATTTAGCTTCTTTAGGATCACAAATTATAGACTCAGTGACCTTTATTTATGGCTAGAAACCAATTATAAGTGAGTACATCCCATGTTCATCTTTTTGGGTCTGGGTTATCTCACTCAGGATAGTGTTTTCTATTTCCATCCATTTGCATGCAAAATTCGAGAAGTCATTGTTTTTTACCGCAGAGTAGTACTCTAATGTGTATATATTCCACACTTTCTTCATATATATTCTTCTTAATTCTTACTTTTCACTGGCAGCCGGCGTCAGAGATTAGTCATTCCCCAGATATAAGTGAGAAGTTGATTTTTCTTTATTTTCTTAATGTATATTCATTATGTGAAACCATGGACCTCATTATAATACTTTTGCACTTGAATGTCATAGTGTGGCTGTACTCACTTGACATTTTGGCTACCTTCAAGCAAGCAGACTGAATTCCTGCTTTTTCTCTGTCCTCCCCACTTTCTCCTGTTGCTTTCCTTCTTTTAAATTATCTTCTTCTTTCTTTCACGTCCTAGGCATGATGTGGCTCTGACTCTCACAAATTCAAAGTAGCAGCACTTGCTTGTGCAAGACATGTACATAAATCCAGTCAGCTTGGGGAGACACTCACGCATCAGCAATGAAGCTGCTGTTGGGTTATACACACTCTGGTGAGAAGCTTAACACTCATGCCCACTGGTTTAACCTAGTGAGTCACAGAGCAGACACTAAAGTGAAACAAAGAGGCATAAAAGTCTCACCTAAAACTTGGTGGGAGGAGAGGTGGGGGCTTGGTGTAGGGGTGAGAAGAACATGAGAGAAACAGAGGGGTGAGTGTGATCAGATGCACTATATAAATATATATGCATAAAGCTGTCAATTGATGTTTAAAGCTCAATAATAAAATATATGCCCATGGAAAAGTCTCTATTCTGCATATGAATTTGGCTTGTTTAACTTAACTCAATGATCTCCAGCTTCACCAATTTTCTTTTTTCTTTTTGGTATTTTGAGACAGGGTTTCTCTGTAGCTTTGGTGCCTATCCTGGAACTGTCTCTTGTAAACCAGGCTGGCCTCAAACTCACAAAGATCTGCCTGCCTCTGCCTCCCAAGTGGTGGGATTAAAGACATGTGCCACCACCGCCCAGCTGAGATAATTTTCTTTATGGCCAAATAGAACTCCTTGTGCATATTACTGAATTTTATCTATTTGTTCGCCTGATGGGCAGGTAAGCTCAGTCTTTTGTAGTAACTCATTTCAATATTTATACCCATTGATTGATCCTGGATTTTTCTCCCCCTGAAAAATCTTATATTGGTTTAGAAAATGGAATAGTCTATATCAGAGTAAATAACTGTAGTCTGTCTGAATCCATTCCTAGCTGTACTGGCTGGTTCACTTAAAGCCAAACACTAATCTCACTGAAGCCAGAGATGGGAGACCCTCTAGAATTTTCTATCCTGCCCACTAACAAAGGTGGTTCCTTCTTTGGTCCTAGGTCAAGCTTCCTAGAGCTTCTTTGTCCGTTCATGTGTAAACATCCCTTGGCCTTTGTCTGTATAAAAGTCTCTGAGATCTAGCTCACCTTGGAGCTTTCACAATGCGAGAGGAAATAAAGAACCCAGTTAGCCACAGTTAGTCTCACAGAACATGTGCAGAGAGGGTTGGGACAAGGGTAGGGCAGATGGCCTGTCAGAGGATATGGATGACGAGCTATAAAAATCACATAGCATATTTTTTAATGACAGGACTAATTCCTTGACTAGATCTATAACCTTTAGTTTTAGCAGCTGTGAACATCACCCTGGGGCTGCCAGGCAATTGTGGCTGCAACTGAGAAGGCCTGCCTGTCTGACTTTCTCTCTCTTGATGGACACACAGGGTTCTTTTAAGCAACCTCAAGCTCCTGAGAACGGGTGTTCTTTTCACCTTTGGAACTGAGCCCTTCCTCAAGACTTCTCAGTTATTAGACAAAACCTGGCTAGGCCTGATCCAAGCTGTATCTGCACCAGAATTCACCCTTGTCCTGAAATAACTCTGAAGTGACTGAGAGACTGGCATGTCAGGGACACTGACATGGTACACGAAGTGTTCAGACAATGCAAGCATGAAGAGACAGACAAGGAAAATCTCCAGGAAAACATGTAAAACTAAGTAAACCACAAAAAGTTCTCTTCTGAGAGATGCATGTGAATAACATATTTGTGAAAATGTTATCTTTAGGTGTACAGAATTTATGTAGAAAGATAGATGACATAACCCACTTTTCTATAAAGGATTTTTAAAAAGAGGATTTATTTGTTCATGTGTCCACATGAAAGTTTGAGTTTGTGTGTGCATATGTGCACACATGTGTACATGTATGAAAGCCAGATGTTGGATCCCTTGGAACTGGACCTACAGTCATTTTCTGGATGCCTGGCTTATTATCCTCATGATTGCTCTTAACCACAGAGCCATCTCTCTAGCACCCGGAAATTATTTATTTATGTTTATATTATGTCCATACTTTTTGTTTGCTTATGTTTGAATTTCTAGACAAGCATGCTAGAAAGTAAATATGGATCAAAAATAGATAACTTAGAAAGGTGGCCATTTAGTATCCTAATGTTTTCTTGCATAGTTAAGATAATTTTGGATACAATATCAATTGCAAAAATTTGATGAAGATGAAGCTGATATTTTGTAGTGGTTAAGAGCACTTACTACTTTTCCAGAAGACTTGAATTTGGTTCCCAGCACAGAAGTCAGGTGGCTTAAAACTATATGTAACTCCAGCTCTAGAGGATCTGATGCCTTCTTCTGGCCTCTGAGAACAATCATGTGCACATACCCACCCCCTCACACAAACACAAAATTCAAAGAACAATAAAAATTAGTCTTTAAAAATGTTTAAAGGGGTGAATTTCCTTACTTTAACCATCTGCAGATACTTTGTGCCTAGGTATTTATGTGAGGGATTGAAAATTGCAGTTAGTGATGAGATAGACTGGACTCAAACCACATGAAGTGAGAGGTCTGAATACCTCCAAAATATTCTGTCATCCTTTCTTGCTTCTATTTCTCCATGTTTACTTAATTCTTGACCATAAAGATTCACTTCCTGTGGATGGTTGGGGATGTGGCCATAATCTGATGCTCATATTTCTTAGTTCCCATTTCAAGAGGAGATGGTCCATGCTTTACAGTACTGAGGAAAGGCTATAATGATCCCCTTAGACAAGCAGTCCAATCTTAGACCAGTCAACAGTGTTAAGGGGCTCTGTGTGGGTCACACCTCTACCCTGGAACCAACAGCTGTGGTCAGGAAATCAGACTTAGAACCTCTGATGGACACGACAAGGGGGCTTTCTTACATGAAGCAACAGATCTAGATTGAGATGACATAGATTGCCACCCAAGGACACTTGATCTTGCAAGTCACTAAAATATAGGTGCCAACAGGAACACCTGACAGGCACAACCCAATTTCCCTCAGCCCACCCCTTAAACTTCAGGAAACAAATCTATTTTGATGAGATAATTTTGTTATTTCAGAATTCTCTTTAAGGGTTTGAGCCACTCTTTCCAGTTCTTGGTGTTGAGCAGCAACAGAGAGATGTAAGTAATAAACAATTTCTGTAAGAGCTCCAGCCCCTTTCCTTTGTCTACCCAAATCTTCCTGGGGGCAAATTCATATGAAAAACTCATAGAAAACAAATAATAGATAATGCATTAAAAATTCTTCTTAGGATATCTATTGCTGTGAAGAGATACCATGACCATGGCAACTCTTGTAACAGAAAACATTTAATTAGGGGAGGGTTACAATTTCAGAGGTTTAACCCATTATCTTCATAGTGGGACATGGCAGTGTACAGGCACACATGGTGCTAGAGAAGGAGCTAAGAGTCCTACATCTTGATCTGAAGGCAATAGGAAGTGAACTGGGACATTGGATATGGCTTGAGTATTGAAGACCTCAAAGTCCATCCCCATAGTGATACACTTCCTCCAATAAGGCCATAACTATTGCAACAAAGCCAGACTTCCTAACAGTGGCACTCCCTATGTATTTATGGGGATAATTACTTTCAAACTACCACAATATCTAACCAGGTTGGAGACAAGACAGGAAGAGATGTCAAGAAACAGAAATTCAGATATAACTGAGTTTACCTGCCAACCTAGAGCAAGGTTGACTGCTAAGCATGATCACTTAGTGAACTTAGTATTTCATGTGTCCCCAGAATGCATATCTGTGTCTCTCCTTTCCAAGGGCAGATAATATATCTACAGGGGAGAATTATGACAAACAGCACCTTAACTGAACCATCGAATTTCCATCACCAGTAATGGGCAACTCTGAACGTGTGTACCTCCCAATGTTTCACACAGAGAGACACAGTATCCCCTTTGCAATGTGTTTGTCACTCAAAATGTTCAACCTGGCTCTATTCATGATAATAAAATCATACAGACCTCCATCATGGGATGTTTTTGTTAATAAAATGTCAGTTCCTGGAAAAAATACTATGAAGGCAAGTGGACTATCTTAAAGAGCTAGGGCTACAAATCACAGCTTGGGCTGTGCTGGTTACTTATCTATTGCTGTGGCAAAACACCATGACCTAGGCAACTTGTAGAAGAAGGAAAGTTTATTTGGGCTTACAGTTCCAGAAGGTTCAAGTCCATCACCATTGTGGTGGGCAGGCATGGTGGCAGGCAGGCAGGCATGGTGGCTTTAGCACTAATCTGAGCTCACATCTTTAAACCTGGAGCAGGAATCAGAGAACAAACTGAGGACGGTATGAGGCTTTTAAAGTTCAGAGAACACCACAGTGATGTACCTCCTTCAGCAATGCCAGACATTTCAAGACTTTCCAGACAGTGCCACTAACTAGAAGACCAAATATTCAAATGTCAGAGAATGTTTGGGACATTTAAAGCAACCACTGTGACCATCACTGATTCTAGCTTTAGAGAGTCTCCCAGCATTAAGACTATTTGACATCCATTAAGGGACTTATTAAAAAGATTGTGTACTTGATATTACTGTTTAATAAATTTTGAATTTCTGGAGAATGATATTAGTATTTTTCATATATAAAAGGATATCTTCAAAGAATAAATGTTCAGGTATTTAGATGTATTTTCATATACATGGTAGATTTGTAGATAATTCAGCAGAGATTAATGTGTGGTATGTATGTATCTTAAACAGAGAGAAGAAACATGAAAAAGTGTACATATTAGTCAGCTTTCCATTACTGTGAACAGCAACAGAGACAGTTAAATTCTAAAGGGAAAAGTTTGCTTTGACTCACAGTTAGAGAAGTTTTAGCTAGTGGTTGAACCAGTGGCTTTCATAGTTGTAGTGACTTAGCACCTCACAGTGGGAGTGCTTTCCACACGGAAACTACTCACCTCGTGGTCAGAAGTCAGAAAGGAAGAAGAACCAACAAAATCTCACTGTCTCCCTAGAGACAGAGCTTCAGTGACCGGGAACCTCCCCTAGGTTTCACTTCTTAAAGATCTCAACCAACTTCCAATTACATCATCTAGGGAAACAGTCTTACAAGGATGCGTGTGTGTGTTCATTTTGGTATAGGCTCATGTGTCTGCAACTGTACTTGTGTGTGCAGGGGCATAAGTGTGCTTATGCAAGTGGTCTCAAGGGACAAAGTGTTGTATTATTCTCAGGTACCATTCTCTCTCTCTCTCTCTCTCTCTCTCTCTCTCTCTCTCTCTCTCTCTCTCTCTCTCTCCTCTCTCTCTTTCTTCTTATTGGAGTGCCTGGCCATCAAGCCCCAGGGTCCCAAGTATCTCTACCTCCCCAGAAATGAGATTAGAAGTATGTGCCAGGACATTCAACATGGGTTCTGGGTTCTGGATAGAACTCATGCTTCCAAGTCAGACAATTTACCTGCTGATCTGTCTCTTCAGTCCTCCTAAGGCCTTTGAGGCACACTATAAAACCCATATGATAGCAGTCCATACAGTAAGGGATGGCCAGTCATGACTCTGGATGGAAGCAGTTGATACTCACTAAGCAAGTCTTCAACCCTTCTTGTAGGCTTGACAGCTTTAAAAATAAAAGTTTTGGACAAAAAGAACACACTGTAAGGATAATCTTAATTTACAATCTATGAATTGAAAGCAAGAAAGAAGCCTGGAAAAGTGTAAACACCTCAATGTTTTTTCTTCTATGGTTGGAAATAAAAAGCACCAAGGAAAGGCATGAATATCATTTGAAATCTCATTTTGTTAGAGGTGTGTGGAGGTGAATGAAGGTGAGGCACAGCACAGTTTCTTGGGAAAATAGCATTTCTTAATGGAAAAAGTTCATTTTCAGATAATAGGAGGTTAGTATGTCTGGTGTTAAGTTCTTATAAAGCTAAACAATGATAAAATAAAAAAGATAAAAATTCCAAGTGTGCTGAGAGTCACTGTTTCAGTAATGTCAAATAACTTCCTAGCAAATATGTTAAATGATATATTGACAAATAATATCAGATAACAAAATAAAATTCAGGCTAGCAAGTTGGCTCAGTAGATAAAGGCAGTTACACATAGGCCTGGTGGCCTGAATTCAATCCAGAAGGAAACCAACCTATGAGGTATATTCTGTGATCTCTCCATGTGCACTGTGGGGTACCCACTTTCACTCACACACATGCAAAATAAATACATATACATACACATACAAAATAATTGAGTTAAAAATTTAAAACAATATGAAAATTATAAAGTAATAATAATTATCCTAAACTGAATTGGCTCAACAGTTACTATGAGCTGAATAAAACCACACTTGATAAAAAGCACAACATGAGCAAAGTTGTAGGTTCAAATCCTAGTACTCCATAAATTGGTCATATACATGCCTGTAATCCCAGCATTAGGGAGTTGGAGGCAGGAGGATCACAGGGCAAGGTCATTCTTGGCTACACAGTGATTTTGAGGCATGCCTGGGTGAAAGAAGAAATAAAGAATGGGAGAAAGATTAGAGAGGGGGGAAGGATGAAATGAAAGGGGAAGGAAAGAAAAAAACGTGAAAGAGAAAAAAACCCAACATACCCCACGAGGGACCCAATACTGGAACCAACAAGGGTGTGGGTACAAGCTTTGACCAGCAAGGACCCAAATCAACATCACCCCTTTATAAACAGACTCAGCATCCAGAAGGCAGTGTGAAATGTCTGCATTTTCTTTAGTTCAGAAGGATTTTCCTGGACTTGACTGTCCTAGAGTCCTCGTTTTCTTCACTGTTTTCATTCCTACCAGTGATCGTTTCTACCCTATCCAGTGGTTCTCAAACTTCCTGAAGCTGTGATCCTTTAATACAGTTCCTTGTTGTGGTGACCCCAACCATAAAGTTATTTCATTGGTACCTCATAGCTGTAATTACGCTACTATTATGAACCACAATGGAAATACTGATATGCAGGGTATCTGGTATGTGACCCCAAATGGGTCATGACCCACAGTTTGAGAACTTCTGCCCTAGAGCCTTGACTCCATCCGTGAGCTTCATTTGTAGCTCAGAACCAGCAATGTAATTGAGGCTAAAGGAAAAAGACAGACTCTGTTAAAGAGTCATTATGAACCTTACCTCAGACAGAATGACTGCAAGGAAAAGAACGGGTAACAGATGCTGGAGAGAATACAGAAAAGAGGGACTTTTATTCACTGCTGACAGGAATGTAAATTAGTCTAGACACTGTGGAAATCAGTGAAGAGGCACAAGACGTTTGGCCAAGAGAAGGAAGGAAGCTGGAGAAAAATGCCAGGAACTGATTATGGGAGACACAGGCTGTCCGTACTCAGAACTTCTAAGTGTTTCCAGCCTAAAGCAAGAGTCTTTAAGAGTAAAAAACAGATGATCATCACTTGCAGTGTGTGTGTGTGGGGGGGGGGGGGGGAGGCGTTAAACCACATTGGCTCGAAAGCTTTCCATTTCCCATCTCCTTCCATTGTAGTACAGAAATGGGGGAAATTAACAAAGCTTCTGCAGGGTACGTCTACTGCATGGCAATGGTGTGTGCTCAACTATGGCAATGAGATTTTATTTAGATTACGGCAGGTGCCCTTTGAGGTAGAGAAAGACTTATTTCAGGCTTATCAAATAATTTCTACGTCAATTGCCTTATCGCCGATTTGAGATGCTTGTGAAAACCAAGCACATCACCCGATTACATTACTTATCCTGAATGGGCATCATGCATGAAGAGTTACGTTATTTAAAATCACTGCAGAAATAAATTGCTGGCAAGGTCTCAGCACTCAAAATCCACGCTGGCACTACCTGCTCATTTATGTGTAAGTTAGTACCTTTCAGGTAGCGTGAATGAAAGTGCTCAGTGCCATGACCCCTGTTCATAGGTTAAATCCCCCAGAACAGAGAATTTTACCCTTGTGGGCCCAGGCAATTATCCTTCCCCAGGGCTTCCTGCTCTTGCTCTGATCACCCAGTCAGTGAGGACGGCCAAGGTCACAGGGAGGGCTGGCATGTACAGCAGAGCGGTCCTGGAGAGGAGACAGTGAGTGCAGTGTAATCTAAAAGAACTTGTGTCCATTGACATGTTGCTATAGGCCCTCCCTGACAAGTCTGTCCACTGAGTTCAATTCCCTTACTTAGTGAAGGGAAAGAAATGATTCCTGCAAGCTGTCTTCTGACCTCCAAACCTGGGCCTTGGTACACGGGTGTACAATCACACACACACACACACACACACACACACCCCCAAACGAGTAAATAAGTAAATGTAAAATGTAAATTGAAGCCTTGACTTTGTTAGGTTTAATGGCATATACCTTTAATCTCAGTGTAGGGAGGCAGGCAGATCTATCTGTTAGTTGAGGTAAGCTCGGTGTACTTAGGGAGCTATCTTCAATTAAAACTTTATTGTGAAGAACTTGAAAATTAAGAAAATGACCATACCTCATAATTGATCTCTGTGCAGTTAGGCTCCCCACTTTGACACTTGATCTTCACAATGGATTTTATACTTTCACTATCAAGTATATTTTTATGCACATAGTGCCACCAAAACAAAACAAAATAAAAAAAATCCATGACAGAGTTGAAATTATAAAAACAATTAGATTGATACCCTCTTTCATGACTCAAGTATCTTTTGCCTTCATCCCGTCCTTCCTCATCATCTAATATTTAGCCTTTGTTCTTCCCAAATGTCATATTGAATCCAC
Organism: Microtus pennsylvanicus; assembly: GCF_037038515.1. Taxonomy (NCBI): domain Eukaryota; kingdom Metazoa; phylum Chordata; class Mammalia; order Rodentia; family Cricetidae; genus Microtus; species Microtus pennsylvanicus. The sequence goes on from NC_134582.1 coordinate 114,953,139, forward strand.
GTAAGCATTTGTTCGCACGTGTGTATATGTTGTATACTTCTTATTGTCTTTAAAGAAATAACATCTCCGGAGGAAATAAAGCTAAGACTATGGATGCCTTCAAGGGGTAGGGACTTCATTTTACAAAGCACATTCTCCTCCATGAACCCTGTGACCAGAATCTCCTGCTGAATTTACTGCATCGACTGCTGGTGTGAGCAGATGCGAGACTCAAACAGAGCATTCAAAAAGCCTCATTGGGTTTTGTCCTAAAGTCTCATTTATTCCAGCAACCTAAGGGTACGGGCACAGAATGTTTGACACAAGGCCGGTGTTCTGAACCGCCTGACCTACTCAGAAAAGAAAGAGGTGTGTTATGTTTGCTACCAGGATGTGGGAGGATGGCTGGTTCCTTCCTTCCAGGGGGTTCTGTGAAGGAAAGTTCCCAGGAGAAGCTGTACCTTCAAGCTGACATATTCTGCAAGGATGACTGACTAGGTGGAACACCAGTGATTGACAGGAGGGTGGAACCTTGCTAGTGCAGAGCCTAACTAGAGTCTACCTCGAGCTATCTTCAGGTCCCTGCAGAACCATTCCTTGCCCACCTCTGTGTCTGACCTAATATCCTGTTACTAACATATCAAAATCTCTTAGAACCCATTAACTTAACAGGCTTCCACCAACCAAGAGGGGAAAAGGTGGCTTCAGATAGCAATTGAGGATCAACTGAGATTTCTCAAGCTTTGGTGTGACTGCCCACTCCATGTTTTTACCAATGTATTTGAAAAGTGATTTATGACTTTGTTGTTGTTCTGTTGCTATAGGAACCTGATGAAACTGTTTCCACATTTTTTTTTTTTGAGACAGGGTTTCTCTGCAGTTTTGGAGCCTGTCCTGGAACTAACTCTGGTAGACCAGGCTGGACTTGAGCTCACAGAGATCCACCTGCCTCTGCCTCCCGAGTGCTGGGATTAAAGGCGTGTGCCACTAAGGCCCGCTGAAACTCTTTCCACATTAAAACATGGTATTTGGGGTAACTTGAAACCGTGTTCCAAGCCATAGTCATTCGTATTTGGCTCCAGAGTAAACTATCCCTTACCTCTTTTGAGGTGACTGTTGTGTTTTCTCGTTGACAGTGCCGGACAAGGCCAGAGAAGGTTGCTACGCTCCACCCATGCTAAGTCAACTCCAAAGTGGCCTCCTGTAGCCTGTTTGGGAATCCCTGGTGTGTGCTACTCTTCTCTTCAGGTTATCATGTGCAGAATAAAAATCACATCCCGCTAAGAGCAGGCCTATGCTAGGTCTCTGTGCATACAGTGATTTCCCCTGATCCTCCAGAATTTCCACCTGAGTGCCTGGGATGGTTTCTGAAACATTCTCCCATCCCTTTTATAGGCACAAAATCACTGAGTACACCACTCTGCCTTGCAGAGAGGTTTTGCTAAGAAGTGCCATGGATCTCCCCCACCTAACTCCCAGATCCCGCAAATGACCTAGGGAAAAAAGACTGACGGAGACTGCCTCTGCCGGGGCGCTGTTGGCTGTCTGCTCCAAGCAGCAGTTCTGTGAAGAGCAAAGTCCCATTTCACCACCTGTTAGTGCCCAGAATTAGCAATTTCTATGTGGCAGAAACAGCTGCAGTGGACTCCTCGGGGAGCCAGGGTCTCCTTCAGCTCGTTCTGGTTCTTGCTCACCTGGCAGCTGCTTTCTGTTTTCCTCTCCACTGACACAACAATTCAGCATTTCATGTAGTTTTAAATCTGTGTGTGGGTAGGATGGGGGATGCAATGGTGTGTGTATATGGTGTGTGTGTGTGTGTGTGTGTGTGTGTAAGTAAATAGGACAACCTCAGGTTTTAATCCTCGTCTTCTATCATGTGTGAAACAGGGTGTCTTGTTCACTGCTATGTCCTCCAGGCTGTCTGGTCAAGGATCCTTGAGGGATTCTTCTGTTTCCACCCACCATCGGGATGCAGGACTACTGGCATTGCAGAGCTGCCTGCTGCAGTGCCAGGCTTTCTGTGCATCACAGGACCCGGACTCAGGTCCTCAAGCTTGCACAGCAAGTGTTTCCCCCACTGAGCCATGTCTCTACCCTGCGTGTACTTATAATTTTTTTCATTTTACATACTGACTCCAGTTCCCCTTTCTTCCTTCCCCAGTCCCACTCCCCATTCCCACCCCTCTTCCATTCCTCAGAGGGGTTTAGGCCTCCCTTGGCAAGTCAACAAAGTCTGACATACCAAGTTGAGGTAAGACCGAGACCCTCCCCTCTGTATCAAGGCTGAGAAAGGTATCCAACCATAGGGAATAGGCTCCGAAAAGTTCATGCACCCAGGATAAGTCCTGGGTCCACTGCCAGGGGTCCTGCCAACAGCTCAAGCCACATAACCGTCACCCACATTCCGAGGTCCTAGTGCAGTCCCATGCAGGTTCCCCAGCTGTCAATCCAGAGTCCAGTCCATGAGCTCCCACTAGCTTGGGTCATCTGGAGTAGATGCAGTGACCCTCACGTACTTTTTTAAGCTCTGTTTGAAATCTTGGCTGTTTAGTTGCTGTCAGTAGAAGGAAGTCACGGCTGATCCATTTCACAAGAAAATGAACAGTTTTGATTCTGTGCTCATTTTTAGTTGAGTACAGATACTCTGCATGGCTACAAAGTGTCCCCACTTCATAGGAAGTCTCTCCATCCAACATGGTGTACAGAAAGCTGATGATACAGTGGCAAAAGAATTCTTCAAAGACACGGAAAAGACAGGAGAGAATGTATTGCAATTCAGTGTAATAGAGCAGTGGGCCATTCTCAGAGAAGGGACTGCACGGCTGAGAAGAGGTGACAGTTCTTGAATAACAGGTAATGGAGTAATTACTTGCTCTTATTGTGGGATCAAATAAGCCTGTACTAGAGGGGACAAGAGGGCCTCTCATTATCTTGCTGAGAAGAACATTTTGTAGCATTGGTTGTTTTTCTTGAGACTGGATTTGGATATGGCTCAATGGGCTATAAGGGGTGGGGCTCCAGTTGTCAACAAATCACACAGCTTACCAGCTAGCAGACCTCCAATAATTGTGGTCAGATTGGTAAAATTCATGATTTTTTTTTTTTACATTCAGCCTTTTGTCTCTAAAGTTAGAACAAGCAATTAATGGGGGAAATAATTTTAAACCTTCAATCCAACAATTAGATTTTTCTAACCCCCCAAATAGTGTCTTAGTTAGGGCTTCTATTACTGTGAAGAGACAGTATGACCACAGCAACTCTTATGAAGGAAACATTTAATTGTGGTGGTTCACTTATAACTCAAGGTTCAGTCCATTATTATCATGGTGGGGCATGGTGGTATGCAGACCAACACGGTGGTGTGCAGGCAGACTTGCTGCTGGAGAGGTGGCTGAGAGTCCTACATCTTGCAGGCAACATAAAACAGTCTGTCTCAAAGTGCATGGCTTGAGCATATATGTGACCTCGGGGCCTGCCTCCATGGTGACATACTTCCTCTAATAAGATTACACTCTTAATAGTGCCACTCCCTTTGAGATATGGGGACCAATTACATTTAGACTACCATAAATAGAACCTTTGAGATCCATTTTCAATCTTTCCAAACTTCTTTTGCAATTTTCTTTGTGTCTCTCTGTCTTCCTATGTCTCTGTCTCCTTCTCTCTCACAATATACAGTATGTATAAATGGAGATATGTGCATGCATACGTATGTACATACACACACATGTCTCATATATGGTCCTGTTGTATGAAGCTTTTTCCTCTCTAATTGTGACTGCCATTATCATGAAGAGGAGTTACTGTGGTAACCCTAAGAGTCCACACTCAAGGCAATGGAAAGAGTAAAATAACACACTGCTGGCTAGGTCTGTGGTAGTAAGGCTGCAATATTTCCCCCTACAAGTGTATGTGGGGGGAGTGGGGTGCTTTTGAGACTCCCAGATGAGATTTTTTTTTTGACCAGTACGTCCTGTTTCATTTGCCCATAGTCTTTGTAAATTCAGGAATATTTAGGAGGTAGAAGATTGACTAGGGGTAGGACACTGTCCATTGATGTGATGGGTAGTACATTAGATATACCATTTATGGAAATTTCTGGTGATTTTTGAATCATCCAAGCTTTTATAAGAAACTGTAACAAACCCATCAGTTCACCAAGCTGGTCTTGCATGGAATTCTTTGGTTGGTTTCTTAGTGCCTTTCTATCTGGGTGATTAGACATTTCTTTACATCTTTCAGAACAAGTGACACTGTGGTATTTTTAAAATTTATTCAGACATGTTTTGAGTGTGCCCCCTAAGGCTTTGTGGGCTGAAAATGAACCCCCAATGTGAGACTCCAAGAGGATAAAACTTAATTTGCTCTAGTGTTTAGAGGTAGACTTTAAGGAATTGATGGATGGAGCCCTGACAGAATCCTCCCCATGTCTTGGGATTCCTCTGGCCTCTGCTGCCAACAAGGTTATAGCCTGATATGTTCTTCTAAAACTCAGTCTAAGCAAACCTCCCTTGTTTATAACTCACTCAGTGTGTGGTATTGGGCTACCGTGATAGGAAACGGACTTTTAAACTCTGCAGCCTTGTTCTACAGCACAATTTTACTTGATTTCTTTTCAACAATTTCCTTTGTATTAGCACCAGAATATATTTCTTTAAAATTCTTTTAGTAATACAACTAATAAAGTAAATAATCTTAAAGGAACTATGTTAAATTGTTAATAAAGATTATAAATACCAAAAGTAGATATAAAAGATGACTTATTTTCAATAGAATTTAAAAGTAGCAAGCAGAAATAGGGGAAGAGAATGAGTCTACAGGACTTAAAATTGAGCCAGGCACGGTGGTACACACTTATATTCCAGTTCAGTAGAGACTGAACACAAGATTCCAGAGTTCAAGGCCAATCTGGGCTATATAATGAGACTTTATCTAAAAAAAAAAAAGCCCAAAAACTAAGAAGTACATGTTCTGGTTTTCTCTTCATGAGACACACAGAATGCTATCTATGGAATGATCATCAAATCAGGTTATTTTACTTACTAACATGGTCAGTTGGGTAGGTTACTGAGTGTGAAGGAGAAGCCTAGATGTCAGATGAAGCATCTAATTAGAAAAGGCAAGGAGCAAAGGCGACTTTGACCCAGGGTGCCAACTATGCTTTACTTAAACTGTAGAAACTTGCTTTACTTATTACCAACCATGTTTGGAAACTTCATATTTATAGCTACTTTGGGTTATATTTTACCAGAAATTGTGGCTTAAATAAATTTTATCTTGGCCATAAATACTGTCCTTGTTCTAAATAGGTTTTCTTTCTAGAATATACATCAAAAGATTTTCTGTGTTCACTGGATAGCTGTTCTAAATTATAATACCAGAGAGGAGGGAAGAGAGATGAAGAGACTGAGAACTGGTTGGTTTTTCCATATTATTGTTGTAGTGAATGAAGTACACACTACAGGCAAGAACAAAGAAAACTAAGAATGTGTGATGATTACTATAGATTGTCAACTTGAGGGGATCTAAGATTACCTAGGAGAAAAATCTCTGGGTATGTCAGTGAGGGGTTGTCTAGATTTGGTTGGATGAAGTAGAATAACCCACTCTAAGAGTAGGTAACAGTCTTGCTTACTCTGATACAGGTTGGCTAGACTCTCCTCATTTTGTTTTAAACAAGCTTCTTGCAAAGTACAAACTAGGTATTTTATGCAAGTGACTCCATTATTCTTTGTCCTGGGCAGCTGGGATTACTGTAGGAACTTAGTGAAAAGCAGTGGTCTCAATCAGACATGATAACTTGTGTCTGTAATGCTGCATTCATGAGGCCGAGGCAGAAGGATCCCAAGCTGAAGGTCAGCAGGAGATGCATAGTGAAACCTTGACTCAAAACAAGGAAGCAACAGACAAAAAACAATGGTCCCTCAGAGACTTTCACAGAAACGTTAAAGGCATGGCACCAGAATCCTTAGGAACATTCATCAAGATTGTAGTGGTTTGAAAGAAAATGATCCCCAAAGGGAGTGGCAGTATTAGAAGGTGGGGCCTTGATGATGGACCAAACCTCTGAAGATGTAAGCCACCCCAATTAAATATTTTTCCTTTATAAGAGTTGCAGTGGCCATGGTGTCTTTGCACAGCAATAGAAACCCTAATTAAAACAGATTTTGGTACCAGGGACTTGGGTATTACTGTGAAAGACCTGTCCATCCTCTTGTTTGGAGGAATTTGGACTTAGGTACTTTGGGTTAGAAAGCAGTGGAATGCTTTAAGCACGGCTTAATGGGTCATACTACATGCCTGGAAGATAACGATGCTGATTGCTCTTCGAGCAGATGAGGGAGAGGGACTTGATCGGGGGAAGGGGAGGGAAATGGGAGGCGGTTGCGGGGAGGAGGCAGAAATCCTTAATAAATAAATAAATTAAAAAAATACTTAAAAAAATGAGTCCAACTGGGAAGCTGGCTCAAGATATTTCAGGGGGGAAGAATTTTAGGATGTTGCCTAGAGATCTTTCTTGCAATATTTTAATAAAAAAAGTGACTGCTTTTTACCCTTATCCAAAGAGTGGTTTTGAGCATATATGAGACTCCAAAGCTCACTTCCACAGTTACACATTTTCTCCAGCAAGGCCATACCTCCTAATAGTACCACACCATTTGGGAACCATTTTTTTTCAATCACATTGCACCCTCTGGCCCCCAAAAGCTTATAGCCATATCATTGTGCAAAAATGCAGTCCAACGTCAAAATTTCTCATAGTCTTTAACAATCTCAAACTTATTTAAAAGGCTGAAGTTCAAAGTCTCTTGTGAGATTCATGCAATTGCTTACCTATAATTTTCTGTAAAATCAAAATCAAAAAGCAGATTACATACTTCCAATATATAATGGCACAGAACATACATTACCATTCCACAATGTAGGGAAGGGAGCACAGTGAGAAAGTACTGGACCAAAGCAAGACCCAAAACTATCAGGTCAAACTCCAAACTCTGCATCTCTATGTCTGATGTCAAAGTGCTCTTCAGACCTCCAACTCCTTTCAATTTTGTTGACTACAACACACTCCTTTCTCTTCAGCTGGTTCTACTCTCTGTTAGAAGCTCTCCTTGGTAGGTATCCCATGGCTCTGGAATCTCCAACATCTTGGGGTCTCCAAGGCAATCCAGGCTAGACTCCACAGCTTCTCACAATGGTCTCTCTAGGCCTCCATTCAGGGACATCCCTGACAACTGCCTGACCTTAGCAGCTCTCCTTAACTGTGGAGGCAAATTCCTATCTTTAACTCCAGAACTTGTGGCTGAAGCTGCCAAACTCTGCTCCTTACTGGGGCTGGGACATGACCTCCTTGTTCAGTTACAGCTTCACCAATTTCTGTTTCAGATGATTAGACCAGGCTGGCATTAAATTCAGAGATCTATCAGTCTCTGGCTTTCTAGTGTTGATATTAAAGATATGCACCACCACACCTGGCTCTAGAACTTTTATTTAATTCCCTTCTACAAGTTGGAAACTCAGCTGGGTGGGATCTTGCCCTGAGGTCACCACTCCTTTTATTCCATTTCTTAATCTGTTTATCTCCTCGAACACAGGACTCAACTCCCTTCCACTTCCTGGTGCTCCTTTTTTCCTCAAGTGGTTTTCTTGTTCAACTTGCTCCTTTCCATTCTAAATCTTTATAAGCATGAACACTAATAACCACACGGCAGAGTCTATACTAGGCTGTTTTGAGATTTTTCTCTGTGAATGGAATTAATCTAAATCTCTTCACTTTAATTTCAGGTAGACTCTTTGGACTAGAGCAAAAAGCAGTCAGTTTCTTTAACAAATTAGCACAAGAAAGATCTCTAGGCAACATACTAAAATTCTTCTCCTCTGAAACCTCTTGAACCAGGCCCCACTGCCACAGTTTGAATCATCATCATCATCATCATCATCATCATCATCATCATCATCATCATCGCCTTTCATGCCTCTATTAGTATGACCCATTAAGCAGTGCTTAAAGCATTCTCCTGCTTTCCTAACCGAAAATACCAAAGTCCCAATTCCTCCAAACAAAGGAATGGACAGGTATTCCATAGTAATACCCCAGCCCCTGGTACCAACTTCTGTCTTAATTAGGGTTTCTATTTGTTTGGAATCTCCAACTTGGGGTGGGGGAGCTTGTTTCAGACCCTGCCCTCATCATACCAAGCAGCAGCTCCCTGGAGTTGCCTCATTCTAGATTCCAAACCTGAGAAAGCCCACCACTGGAGGCTCCTCTCCTGGAGATGACAAGGACCACACCTACTGGCTATTTAAGACCCAGCCCATAGATTTGCCGTGTGTGCTCTCATGTTCTGTCCCCTGCCTTCTTGAGAGCTACCCAAAGGTGCTCTACTTTGCAGTGTTTTTTTATTAAATCTGGATTCATTAATTCAGTTGATTCGACTTATTGCATCAGCAACAGAGGAACCCTTCTACAGGGGATCCAATACTTATCACTATTGCTTTGAAGACCATTGCAACTCTTAAAAAGGAAAAGATATTTAATTGGGGTGACTTCTATTTTGAGGGGTTTAGTCCATCATCATCATCATGGTGTGACATGGGGGCATGCAGGCAGACCTTGTGCTGGAGACAAAGCTGCGTTTCCTATATCCTGACTTGTAGGAAACAGGAAGTGGTCTCAAACACCGAGTATGGCTTGATCGTGTATGAAACCTCAAAGCCTGCCTCCACAGTGACACAGTTCCTTCAACAAGACCACACCTATTCCAACAAGGTCACACCTTCTAGTAGTGCCATTCCCTTTAGAGGCCATTTTCTTTCAAACCACTGCACTACCCCAGTTAAATTCTAAGAGGACAACATTTGCCTCCAAAGTACATACTTAAGAAAAAAAATTCACTGTATGCCAAAGAAAGGCAATTTTTACAAGCTCTAGGAAAGCGTGTGTACTGCTATTAATTGTATTAAAATGAGGCAATAAATCATGGATAAGTAATAAGAAAATATAATCTTTGCAGAGGCAGCGAGCATGATTTCGTTAAAATAGTGTAGGAGTAATTTGTTTTGATTTGTGGTGAAAAAGATTGTGATCTCTGTGTATGATTTGGTTTAGCCGCAAATACTATTTTCAGAGTCTATACACTGGAAATTATGTGAATGAAAATACAATTGGATTCATGTTTTAGATATATAAAATTTTGTATTAGGAAGGTGCTCCGAGAAAAAAAATATAGTCAATATTTTGTGTGTGTGTGTGTGTGTGTGTGTGTGTGTAGGTGAAGAGATGAAGATGGAGATTTATTTGAAAGAATGAGCTTACATGGTTGTGAGGTGGGCATGCTGGTAATCTTCAGCCAGTGGGTAGAATAGAGAAAGGAAGAATTCTGAAGCTGCTTGGAAGCAGGGTTTCCAGTTCATAGATGCCTTAGTCTTTTTGCCTAAGGCTTTCAAAGGATGGGCTGAATCCTACCCACATGTTGCAGCATGGTCTGCTTTGTTCAAAGCTACCTTGTTTAGATGTTATCCTCATCTAAAAGTACCTTTGTTTGCCTGGAGTTTTCCCAAATTATCTGGGTCCTGTGATCCAGCATATAAATAATCATAATAAGCCCATCACACAAACATGACAAATCTTGGCATAATCAAAGATAAAGTCAATATGAACTTCAATAACATAAAAACTTCAACCCCAGAGACAGAAATAGAAGATGGCAGAATGGAGGAGAGGGGATGGTGTGCTTGGTAGTTTTTAGGTCAACTTTACACAAGTTACAGTCTTCTGAGAGGAGAGAACCTAGATCTAAAAAATGCATCCATAGCATTGTGCTGTAGGCCCCAGTCTGTAGAGTATTTTATTAACTAGGAATTGATATAGGAGGGTACAGTACATTGTGGGTGGGGCCATGCCTAGGCTGATAGCCCTGGGTTCTATAAGAAAGCAGGCTGAGCAAGCCAGTAGACAGCACCCCTCCATGGCCTCTGTATCAGCCCTTGCATCTAGATTTCTGCCCTGTTTGAGTTCTTCCAGGCCTCCTTCAGTGATGGACTACGATGTGGAAATGTAAGTCAAATATGTCCTATAGTGCCCATCTTGCTTTTGGTCATGGTATTTCATCATAGTAGCAGTAACCCTGTCTTAGACAAATGGTAACCTAATAAAGAATAGCAAGAGGAAGTGGGTGGGACTCACACTTTTAATCCTGGAATTAAGGTGGAGGCAGGAGAATAGCTATGAGTTCCAGGCTAGCATGAGCTACATAGTGAATTCCAGAACAACCTTGGCTATACAGTAAAAATCTGTTTCAACACCTACCTACCCTCAAAGAAAAGGAAAGAAGAAAAGTAACACCAGTTGATGGATCATAAGCTAAAAACTTAATGCATTTAGAGACATAACATAATTGTCTAAATCTGAAAAGAGGGATAGCAGAATAAGATGTTTGTATTAGAAAAATCTGAACTGTTTCCAAAGTGGAGAGCTGATATCTATACACAGATATACCTAAATTGATACAGATAGTTTCAAACAAAGCTCCAAGTCAAGTCTCTGAGGGCTAGATTCATTGGGCAGGTGAGATTTCTAGCATACTGACTACCTTTAAATCCACATAGACAAGAACAGGCTCTTAGTTGCTACACTATATTATCTTGAGGCAGTCTGGCTTATGTGTAACCTAGTCTGAAATTTATACCTCCTGCCCCAATATTGCAGGCATTTGTGCTTCCAGCTCTGAGCTGCAGGGAAGAAGTGGTTGCTATCCAGGAAGGTAACTAACGGGTAGAAGTGGTGAGTGGTTGCTATCCAGGAGGATAACTAACGGGGAAAAGTGGTGAGTTCTGCAAATCTTGAGTGAGGAGAGAGGGTTTGGGGGGCATTGTTTTTATGGCAAGTTTGTCTGCTTTATTTTTTCATATGTGGTTATAATTTTTCCATATGTGATCATATTTCTTTGATGAAAATAAAGGAAATATGATCCAGAGATCCAGAGAAGACTGAGGGGTGATGTTTTTCACCTTAGACAATTCTTATGAGAGTTAAGTAAGGAGACAGATGAGAAAAAAATGCTAGAAAATAAATAAGAGAGAAAGGGGAATTTTCTCTCCTTAGGGTTTCATAATTGGATACATATAACTTTGCTCCAGGGTGTCCCTCTCTCTGTTCCCGGGAGGCAGACCTTCTGCACACTTGTGGTCTATTATTATACTTTAACCTGGCTGCTGGAAATGCTGAAGAAAAAGGTATGTGTTTTTTTTCAGAACCACAAGTTACTGGCTGATTCATGTCTCAGAGGGTGGAATGAAAAAGCCAGTCACATATCAGCAAGTTTGAAGAGCGGGAGTGGATCTGCTCCTCAGAATCGGCAGCTCATTAGAACAGGGACTAAGACTGCAGGGTTGAGTGTTTAAATGAATCGTGTTATGATTCAGTCACACAGCATGGCTGACACTTCCGGGTTCTGGGTCACACATGTGTGGACAAGCCCTCAGGCAGAAGTGCCTAATGGCTCCAGAAACCTTAAAGGGTCCTGTGTGACCCACGTGTGGCATGGTTGTATGACACAGCTGTGTGAGCCTTTGTGCACATGCGTGAGCTCCGTCATATGGAATTTAGTCACCTGACCTGGCTCTCAGTTAAGATGGTGGTGAAGTCACCTGATCTCAGTTAAGATGGTGGTAAGGTCACCTGACCTCAGTCAAAATTGCAGCGGTCATATGTTGTATGGAAAAGGCATGATTTTTGAGCTGCAGGGTTTTGTAAACATAATGATAAGAGAGACCTGCACCATTTTATTTTTAACCATAACATTGGTGGTTATGACTTGGCCAGGTTCTTTCCACTTTCCCTCTGGCCCGTGGGTGGACCTGTTGAAAACACGTGAAACCCTGGGCTCTGGAACTAGGTTTCTTTACAACAGCTCTGCATTCTATCTGCCTGAACACCGACCTCTGTGCACACTAGTGGCTTCAGTGGTGAGTTTTCCACTTCTAGCCCCTAACCACAGCCTTCACGGCTATGGGTGAGCCCTTCACTAACATGTATCTCTGGTACATAGTAAAAAACGGGACCAGACAACCCAGGGTTGGTCCTCCTGTGCTAGCACTGCACACGGTGCATTTGATTTGGGGCCCAGGGTCTCCCAAATTTTTCTTTTCCTTTTCTTTTCTTTTGGACCACTTGTAAGTGGTCCCCGCTGTGAGAGACCACTCGGAGCAGCCTCTACCCTCTCTAGCTTCTCAGTGGCCTGGACTGGAGCCAATCAGGATTTAACACCCTGCCTATAAAGAGAGGATGCTCTTCTATAGGCTCTGCAGTGTTCACTGCCATTTCATACCTCACCTATATAGAGAGGACACTCTTCTATAGGCCCTGTGGTGTTTTTGTGGGTTTTCATGTTTTCAGCTAAGGTATAATCCCTCAAACTATCAGCCACCAACTGTGAATGCTCTGCCAGTGTCATGCCGGCTCTGCTTTTCCTTAAACTGTCCCTGCCACCACTACCGCTGGTCCTGCAAATTGGTCAGATCCAGAAGGCAGCTATTTTCAGTTCCAGCCTTTGCTCCCTGCCATGGCTTGTGGCATGGTGGCTCGGCATCACCGAGGATCATGCTTCTAGGTCTCTCTTATTATTATGGGTTTTTTTTGTTTTTTGTTTTTCGAGACAGGGTTTCTCTGTGGCTTTGGAGCCTGTCCTGGAACTCCCTTTGTAGACCAGGCTGGTCTTGAACTCACAGAGATCCGACTGCCTCTGCCTCCCGAGTGCTGGAATTAAAGGCGTACGCCACCATCGCCCGGCTTATTTTTTTCTGTTTGTTTTTTCTTCTTTTTCTGTCTTGATTGCACTGGACCCTTGTCATAATCTTCTTCAGGCATCAGCTCAAGTAGAGGGAGAAGGGGATAGGTGGGCAGTTACAAAATTAATACTGCCTGGTTTTTTTTTAGGATCCCCTGCAGCTTGGTACATACCTGCCAAGACCAACAGGAAGGTAGGGCCAAGTCTCAGTTCCATGAAAGACCACAAACTGAGACCACCCATGCTATACCTAGAAACAGACCATCCAAAGGAAATTCCTACCATTCCAACCATTGTAGATGGGATCACCTGCCAGCATACACCCATGGTTTTTCACCAGGACACCCTTAGACAAATGTCAGTCAATTAGGGGTCCTGAACCTTAAAAATCCCTCTGCTATTATAAAAAACCCACCCCAACTATGCTCAGGGCTCTCCCATTGCGCCAATATGTTGGGTACACTGAGAGTCCAAGTTTGTGAACTTGTGTAAGAATAAAGGCTCTTTGCTTTTACATATGGGACTTGGTTTACTTGTTGGTTTTTTGGGGACTCTGTGGATCTGGATATAACAGTATTGTAAGTAGAATTTTCAGGAAGAAGGGATGATAAAGATAAATTGAGCATTCTAGAGAGAAAGAGAAAAAAATCTCTGCGTGGTGTTGCAGTGAAAGCCTTTAATCTCAGTACTTCTGAGGCAGAGGCAAGCAGATTTTTGTGAACTCAAGGCCAACCTGGCTTACATAGTGAGTTTAAGGGCATCCAGGGCTACACAGTGAGACCTTGTCTAAAATAAAAATATATTTTTTTAAATTGCTGCATTAGTAAATTGTTTTCCTAGCCTCGAAGAAACTATACTTGGTTCTTTTATTCCAAGAGTTGTGTGCAAAGTTAAATGAAAAATCTTGGCATATTTTATAACACAAAACATGAAGGCAATTGGCCCTGGAGAGATGGCCCAGCAGTAAGAGCATGTGCTGTTCTCGCTCAGAACCAGAACTTGGTTCCCAGAACTGGTGTTAGATAGTCACGACATCTGTAACTCTAACACCGAGAGATCTCAAACCCTTTCCCGGATTATGTGGCACATGTGTGCACACATACAGTTAGAGACTGAGAAAGAGTGGGAGGGAGGGAGGGAGGGAGGGAGAGAGAGAGAGAGAGAGAGAGAGAGAGAATGAGAATTCAAAGTAAAATCCTCCTGGAAAATGGCTGTAATTTATTGTGGCTCAGCCCTTAGACTGCAGCCACAGTTCAGTGCAGCTGCTGCCAATTCCTTAAAGGGTTTGTTACAAATGAGTAGCTGTAAACATCAACTTCTGTTGTCTTAAAAAAAATTACAGGACTTCTCTACCATTTCCCTGAACTGAGTCTCTAGCAATTATCAAAGCAAAGCGGATTAAAGACAAAGTTATACTTTCAAGCTTCCACTGGGAAAAGCATAAATCATGTTTCCCAAAGTAGGCTGTGAAGGGGAAGTTATCTTCGGATTCTAATCTCTGATGAGAATTTTGTGTTAATTTATTTGGAGAAATTCTGAACTAATTATTAAGATCTAAGTATCCTTGATAAAGCTGCAGTTTCTCATTTCAGTCTACATTAATAGACTTGTCTTTCCTGGCTTATTATTAAGATCAACAGTCCAAGTCGATACCGACTTCATTCATGTCCTCTGTTCACCTTTTTCTTCTTCCCTCCTCTTAGAATCCAGCTTTCTGTCTGTTCACCATCACACAGACAGCTGGTACTATGATCATCACTCTTGTCTTCACCAATAATTCCATGAGAAGTTTAGGAAATAGTACCATTTCCCATACATTATTGACAGGTTTTTGTCAATAGGAGCATTTGGCTTTCTTGCAATAAAGAGCTTACTGGATACCTGTTTTCTTCTTTGCCTCATGTGCCTGTGTTCAGATTGAAGACTTCATTTAATGGCCTCGTAAGTAGTGAAAAGCTAGGATCACCCCCAACTCCTATGTCATTATATAGATCTATGAATTTTCCAAACTCAGTGGTATTCTCCTGTCATTCTTTCTTGCTTTCAAATTGTTATTTTATCAAGGGAGAGCCTTGCAGAGGAACTCTCCGTCCTATCTGTAGTATGGAAAGACCCCTGACTTCTGAAGCTATTTTCTGTCATCAGAGTTTAGGCCAACTAGACAACTTTTTCTAGGTTCTTGACCCCTAATCCAAAAAGTTGGAATAAAGGCTTACATAGATTGCAAAGGAGAGAAAACTTTATTCAAAAGCAAACAATAATTTAGATCAGAAAGGGACTTGTTGCTACATAACAGTGGGTCATAGAAGCAAGAAAGTGATCAAGAACCTGACTATTTGTTGTGGGGTCCTTTTCTGGAGTTCAAGAGGAGGAGTTTGGCTGCTGGGAAATACTTGGTTGACTGTTTAAACTGACAAATTTGAGTACTGAAGTTTTTGTTCGCTGCTCATGTTCCTTCCTAGAATTTATCTGAGTTTAGTAAGAAGCACTCCTATTATGCATATGTTTGATTTGATTATTGTTAGGGGAGGAAAAGCCCATTCCAGCATCCAGAGAGAGGGTTGTGCATGTTTGATGCAGGTGGGTGTCTTCTATGAGTAGAAGGCTGTAGGTGCATTGTTTGGAGAGATGTGAGTATGTACATTACCGGCAGATAAGAAACCTTAGCTTCCAAATACAATATTAGTAGAAGAGGGGTACATGTAGGCCAAGTCAAATGGGATCCTAGGATGATAAATATGTCCTGTGTTTGCCTGTCTCAAAGCCTGTTTGCCTTTACCTACTCTATATTATGTGAGTAGTCATTTATCTAAGAAAACTCCTCCCACTAGGGATGAAAATATTTCAGCACAACATCTGTGTGAGAAGGGTGGTGGTGACATTGTGATACCTTTCCATGGAGCAGACTCAGGATACTTCAGAACTTCATGAGCTCATACTAATACTTTGCAATTTCATTTTAGCATCAGATAGTTCATATCCAACTCATTTGATTTCATGTGGGAGCCCACAGAAGTGACTAAAGGTCAGAGAGTTCAAGTCTATTCTTGCTCCTTCAAGGTTATCCACAAGAGGTTTAACTTAAGATGTGGCTCCTAAGAAGGTATCTTGACCTAGGGTGTGTTACTTGGTATTTTGGATTTTAAGATGGCCCACAGAGGTGGATCTGTTCCACCTTGACCAAGGGTCAGAGAGTTCAGGTCTATTCCTGCTCCTTCAAGGACATGACAGGAGGTTTGACCCAGGGAAGGGATGTTTGGCCTAAAGTGTGATTGCTGCCCTTCCTGCCTAAGCAACAAAATGCATAACTCAGCATGTTTCAGGTATTGAGGTGGTAATTGCTCTGTTTGTTCTTAACATCTTGGTAAAGTAGTCTTTTGTCTCCCCACTCCCTTTTGGAAGTGGGGTATAGAAAGGATATGGAAAATAAGCATGGTGAATTCAGTATTCACTGAATTACCCACTTTATCCTATGTCTCCACATATTCTTTTGTAGCTTTATTCTGTATGCCTGACATTTCTAGTCCACACACCCCTACCCTGGTACAAATGACACCATTGAGACTAGACCCCAACAATTTCACAATTTCACAATTATATTTGTATAAACTTGTTTTTATCAGTACTTACTTCTGGAGAACAATTAGTAAAAATGGAAACTTCTTTATAATTCTTTTTAACCCTAGAGAATATTCCACTAAATATGTATGTAGTATAAGAAATTTTATCCACGAATATATAAATGGATAATTATATTATACATGACACTATATGACATTTATAAATACAATTTATATGAAAATAATAACATATAGTCTATATGTTAGATATGGTGATATACATTTCATTTATATACAAATGATAATATATAATATATCATTCATATTATACACACATATATGTATGTGTATATAGATTAGAACTACATATCTATATGACATGTCAAGAAATATTTCAAAGTATTGATCAATCTGTTTTAAGAGTCCCATTTTGCAGAGTGCAAGCTCAAAGTGGAGAATATAGCCAGAGTTGAATTCGCTATCTTTCCTGGTTTTTGTTTTCATCAACTTGGCACAAACTAGAGTATTGTTTGAGAAGAGAATTCTCAGTTGAGAAATGCTTCCAACAGGTTCCCTGTGGGCCCTCTATGGTACAGTTTTTTGATTAATGACTCATTTGGGGCTCAGCCCCCTGAGGGTAGTGCCACCCCTTGGACACTGGTCCTGGGTGATACAAGAGAACAGGCTGAGCAAGGCCTGAAGAACAAGTCAGTAAAAGACATTCCTTCATGGCCCTGCTTCAGTTGTTGCCTCTAGGTTCTTGAGTTCTTCCCCAGACTTCCCTTCATTAAGGACTACAGGTGTTAGGTGAAAATAGCCCCTTTCTCCTCACCTCACTTTTAGTCATGATCTTTAATGACTAAACCCAAGAAAGAGAGGACGAGCAAAGCCTCCTAGGAGAACATGCCACTCTTTCATATTTCTGCACACCATTTTCCAAATAAAAGTAACCCAGCTCTGCCTGCCTGTCTTAGGAACAGTTGCTATGCAGTCTTCTCTAGAGACTCCTCTTGGAGCGAAGGCAATCTTCTGCCTGGATCTCCAGGATGTGGTGCAGGAGAAGACTCATTTCTACCTTCTCTTCCTTCCCTCTCCTTGGTTCCCAGAGCTGTTTGAGTGCCCCGAATTCCATTGCATTTGAGATGTGTGTGAAGTTCAGGCTGTGTTGGACTCAACATTCAATTTAGATATTAAGAAGTTGAGTTTTCTTTCTTTCTTTCTTTCTTTCTTTCTTTCTTTCTTTCTTTCTTTCTTTCTTTTTTCTTCTTCCTTCCTTCCTTCCTTTCTTTTTTTAACAGGACTGTATGTCTTAGGATCAGTTTTCTGCTACCTGGGGAAGTTATTATTTTTCTGTTATATAGCCCAGATTTGATACTTGAGCAAATTCGAGGAACACTGTAGGGAAGCAATCTGCCTTTGAAGAAACAGAGATCCCTCTCATGCCATAATCACTCACTAAGGACACCTTGGTTGTAGAACAGGAGGGTCTGCTTATCCTTGAGCTTAGGATATGTGACTTTGAGGGGACATGAGATTTCATCTAACATCAATTCTTCATCTTTCAGATATGAGAACTTGATAGTTGTGGTAGTTTGAATGAGAATGGTCCCCAGAAGCTCAGATTAGAATACTTGGTCACCAGGGAGAGACACTGTTTCATTAGGAGATGTGGCTTTGTCAGAGGGAGTGTGCTACTTGGGGTGGGCTTTGAGATGTCAAAAGCTCATGCCGAGCTCAGAGTCTCTCTTTCTCCTGGCCAGCATATCAAAATGGAGTTTTCAGCTGCTTCTCCAGCACCATGCTTGCCTGTGTGCCTTCATGTTTCCCACTATGATGACAATGGACTAAACCTCTGAAACGCTATACAAGCCCCCAGTTAAATGCTTTCTTTTATAAGAGTTGCCATGGTCATGGTATCTCTTCACAGCAATAGAACACTAACTAAAGCAGTAATATAAAGTTCCCAAAGCATGGACTATGAGAGCTGGAGTAAACCTACCTTTCTTCTTTTTGCTCCTAAGCACTGCATTCCCTTCCTTTGGATGAATGGATCTTTACATGGAAAGTGCACTCAGAAGTGATGAATTCAACTTCAACTTGCAGTAATGTCACTGCCCATGGTGTTGGGAAACTGTGAAGGAAGAAAGGGGAAACATTTCAGTTGTCAGCACCCCAAGCAGACTTGGTACAGAACTAAAGACGGTGGGACAATGACTTCTGTGTCTCTGAACAATGCCATGCCTCTCTGTTCCTTTGAAGGAATAGCCAGGGATGCTAATATCTGTCCTTGAAGAGATTGTGACTGTTTCAAATCCTTAGACTTTCTCGAGTCTTTCTGAGCATGTTTGGTCTCCAGGAAAATGAATCAACCAACCATTTGTAACCACACTGCCAAATACTTCTCATCCGCTTGCATTTCAAACACTATTTATAGTCATGGTTAAAGTGATGAGTTTATGTATCTGTGAGATGAGGAGGGGGTTTTACATTTAAGTATTGAGTACTCCAGTCATTACTGAAGAACCAAAACTGGAACTTGTAAGATGCTCTGACTTTAGTTAGTCTGGACACTTTTCTGTCTTAACAAACTGCCCCCAAGCACAATACTGAGTCTCCCTTTACCCCCTGGCAACTGCCCTCTTCAGTACACACAATGACTGTCACATGTGCATCTTCAAGCTTACATCCAAACACACAATTGATCTACATCTCTGTCCCAGCCGCTGGATTCATATCCTCCTTTGCTAGGAAGCGCCAGCAAAATAAATAAATAAATAAATAAATAAATAAATAAATAAATTTCTTTTTGATTCAAGCTCTGTCCCCAAGTAAGATAAATTGTAGCTGTGTTTCTTTTTAGTCTATAACCTTATTTGCATAATAAATAGAATGCTGTTTTAATCATTTAATTTTATTGTGCCTTCCCACAGCCCTGGCCTTTCCATATTGTACTAAGAACATGGACTTGAGGCTGCACTGCTGTTTCTGAACTAATGTCTTATGCAAGTGCTTCAGATTCAGAACCCAGAAGGGCTGAGGTCTCTGTTGGACCCCACAGCTCCTCTCTCACTGCTCTTTCCAGTCCATAACATATGGCTCTGTTCAGTAATCCTTAATCCCAGTTCCCCAGTTCACATCTCGATGATGATACCAATGCGCTGCTCCAGGCGTCTGCTCTCTTCTCTCATCAAGAGAGTTCTCACCTTTTGTGCCCACATCAGAGGGTCCTTTTAATGGGCCCCCTTGGCTTCTAGCTATTTCCATTCCAATCCCTGACTCAGTCTTAGGAGAGGACTTTTCAGTGTGGATCTGCTACACCTCTTCTTAGGACTCAAAACCTGGAGAGGCTCCACACTGCTTCACGGAACAGCTGAGCTCCATTAAATACTGGCCCGAGCTGCATCTGCACCTTGCCACCGGCACACAAAGCCTGAGATAATTATACCACCATGACACAAAGCTGTTCCCCATCCCAAGAGAGGGCCATATGCCTTCACACCTGCTGGCCTGTGGCAAGGTTTGTCTCTAGCTGTACAGCGAGCTCTACAGCTGAGCCTACAGGGCTCAGTTCCTGTCCTCTCTTCCCCTCTCTTTGCATCTAGTCCATGATAAAAGTCTGTTACCTGTGTTCAAACTCTTTTCTTTCCACTATTTGCACCTGATATAGCTGATCTTTCTCTTCCGTATGGTGCCTTCTGGGTGAGATCTGGGTATATATATTGAAAAATATGGTTCATGATTTTTTATCTAGAACTATGACTTAATTTTGGAGCTCCTATTGTTGAGTCTTGCTATGGTTGAGCATTGGTTTCTCTTTCTATTTTCTTTGGCAGCCAGGAGTTCCCTGCTCATGGTGGAATTCCTTATTCTGCAAAGAAGAAGTAGCAAAAGAAGGAAGTACCAGCGTACCCACCTTAACTAAAGGAGGCAAGAGTAGCAGAGAGAGGCCACGGAGGGGGGAAGTTACTTCTGATGCCCAGTTGTAGAAGGTCTGCTGACTGAAAGCAAGAGTAAGGCAGCTTTTCAGCTTAGAGTACTTACAGTTTGGCCATGCTTTATAGAGGCCATTCTGGCTTCAGGATGGGGTCAATGAGGAGGGCAGCTAGTGGGAGTTCAGAAAGGATGGGGAAGCATATGGATTTGACTTTTTATTTCTTCTCATTTAGGTGAACTGACCATTTCAAAGCAGAGGTGAGAGAAGGGATAGAAGTATGGGCATGGAAGGCAGTTAGTCTAAGACATCACAGGAAATTTGCGGGGAGAGTTCTCACCTAAAGTTTGATTTCAAAGACAAGTAGGTAGTGCTGAAACAAAAAATAGGAAGAGTAAGAGGAGAGGTTATGCGGTCAAGGGAGGATGCAGGAAGAGATATGGTCCACGAGGTCTAGACCAGAAGGAGGTCTGTCCAGATGGCAGGAGCCTTGAGAGCAGAGTGGGGAGGGAAATCAGTGAGTAAAGGGGGAGCAAACATTAGTTCAGTCAGGCAGCATGCATCACGCTGAGAAATTTGCACTTGTCCAGGTCAAGACCTCAGGCTCCTGATTCCTCTGCCTCAGATCTGCACTGAAATCTCAGCAGGCTGGCCAGCATCAGCCTTTTCCTTTGCTTGGCATGAGACTCTTCGGGGGATTTCCATTCCCTGGGGACCATTGTTTCAATAGTCTGATGGCCAAAGGGAGATGCACAAGTGTCTGTTCTGAGTCTTTTCCCCTCCTAGAATGGCTGCACTAAATCATCTGCCTGAAGCAGGAGGACAGAGCAGATGAACCTAGTGGGGAGGCTGTGATGTCACGTGGAGATGGTGATCTCCCTTCCGAGGAGGATTTGGGATCTCCTTGTTGCAGCAGATGTTGATGGGGCCCTGTTTTGGACAGTGGAACCCCTTTTTCTGCTGCTGTGGGGACAGGGAAAACCAACATTCCTTGCTGCAGATTTCTTGATTGAGCTGAGCTCAGTAGTGAATAAACTAAGCTACATGTTAGAAGAACAGGAAACATTTTAAATCCCAGTAACAAAACCACACTCCAGACTGATGAAAGCGATCTCTAGTGTGGGGTTTAATCAGCCACCACATATTTTTGAATTTCCTCAAGTGATTCCTTGTGGAAAACAAATGGATGCCGCTGCCTGGAATGCACGGAGCGCTCTACACATGCATGAGAGCAATGTATCCCTCCCAGGTCTCCCCAGTGGCTCACTAGTTGGGAATTTATAGAAGCTCGCCTTTGATGAAGGTAGGTCAAGGTTCAATTGTTAAAAGTACCCTAATAACTAATTCCAAACAAAGATTTATGTGTCTGAAATTAGAAGTCATTTTAAAGTCTGTTTTATTTTATTTATGTGTACATGTATGCCCCCCTCTGTGTGTGTGTGTGTAAGTGTACACACATGTGCTCTCAGAGGCCAGAAAATGGTATTGATCCTCTAGATTGGGAGTTACAAGCATTTGTGAGCATCTAGATATGGGCAGTGCCGTCATTAAAAGGAACAACAAGTGCTCTTAACCATTGAGCCGTTTAGATTTATGATGACATGTCTTTGGTTAGATTTATGATGGCATGTCTATGCTCAGCATTTCCCCTGCCCATTCTTTGTTATTGTCTCTTTCCTAAGTTCTTTTCAGAACTCCTCTTCTATAGCTCCTATACACAAATTTTCATCTCAAGTTCTGCTTCTAGAAAACCCAATCTGAGATATGGTGCATAGGGAATATGGCTGGTGTGTGTGTGTGGGGGGGGGAGAGGTGCACTTCCTAACTGTAAAGCTTTTACCCTTTGAAGAGGCTTCATCTTAATTACAGGCAGAGGAAAGGGGTCAGGGACGGCAGTTAGAGCTATAAACAGAGAGACAGATGTTACGAGAAAGAAGTTTGGAGCAGACCATAGACAGTAAACTCAAGAACTTCCCTTCCTTCCCATCTATGTGTACAGTGTAGTCTTCCCAACATCACTTTATTATCCATTTATTTATTTATTTATCAAGCATTCATTATCTACTTGTCATATGTCTGGCATTATATCTCATGTAAAATTTTTAGATGGATCCAAATACTATAAAAGTTCATGGTTTAGATATTGTTGAAGAACAAACTACACAGTCCCCATCTTTAGTAGAGATTTCCCTGGTTGCCAGGATTGTTGATGTTTTCTCATGGGAGGAAGAGGTAGAGAGAGTCTTTGAATCTTCACCTTAGATTCCAACCATTCCTCTCAGGTGTTTGTGTGCAGTTCTGCCCTAATTGCCCATGGCCTTGGGGTCTCAGGAGGTGCTAGAGTTTACAAGCTGTGGAAGGTTAATCTAGAGAGGCTCTGTGTGGTTATGGAGACACCATAATCAATGCTGGGTAAAGACATTCCAGTGTGACTACTTTAAGGTCCCCAGTGCTCTGACCCAGATCCCCTCAGTCATGCTCTGTAAGAATACCAACAAACTCATTGGTTCCTGGGGGAGATGTTAGGGGAATTGCCCATTGGCTTGTCACTGGGAACTTCCAAGGAGGGGGGTAAGCATTGTTTATGTCTCCTGGGAGAGAGGAGCTTATAGCAGTCATTGAGCTTCAGCCGGAAAACAGGCACTGAACTTAGTTCAGTATGGAAGTTGCTGGGGGCGGGGGTTGCTGAGAAAGCATAAAAGTGAAGCTGCTGACTCTAACCTGGGACAAAGTTTCCTGCAAAGTTGGTGAAGTCTGAACTCGGCCTTCAAGGAAGAACGTGAACTGTGTCTTGGCCTTTTGAAGATGGGTATCTCTGTATCTGGCCAAAGCCTCATGATTAATTCATCTATTTGCAAGGCAGCATTCTGTGTTAGGCAGAGGCTCAACTCTCTCCCCAGCATCTCATTGCAAAAGTTTTGTAGATGTTTCTGTCTTAAAATTCCTTTTCAATTCTATATCTGGGGGCGGGGAGATAGAGAGAGAGTGCGCACATATATGTATAGGCGCCTTGGGTTTTTTCTTTTGTTTGTTTTTCTCAACAAGAAGTCTTTCAACCCTGTTATCTGGGGTGAAATAAGAAGCCCGATCTATTTGCACTTTTGAGCCAGGCTGCCAGCTTCACACACTGCTTTCAGTAAACAACCGGCAGATCTATAAAATATTTATGCACCCAACCACCTCACTAGCTATTGCCTCTGCCATGCTTTTCCCCCTGTGAAAATGACACTTGTAGTAAAAATCCTGTCACCTTTCAGATCCCTTTTAAAGGCCACATTGCTAATAATAGGCTGTAATCCCCTTTTCTGCCTCAAGTAGAACTTATTTACTTTGCCTTTTGTGTCTCTGTATGTGTTGTTTGGTTCAATCTTAAGAAAAGCCACTCCTCCAATGCAAAGAACTCCAATCAAACCAGATCAGACCGAATTAAAATGTTTAATAAATGCGGCACTCTCAGGTGAACAGAGACAACATGGCAGGGAAGAGATGCCCAAGCAAAGTGGAAACCATGTGTTACTTTTTCTGGGGCATGAGCCTAAATAGCCTGTGGGAGTGGTCATGACCCTCACTGGGGGGAGGAGGTCAGCACTTGGCAGGATGGGAGTTGGAGTCTGAACCAATGCAACTCCCAGTCCAGGGGCTGGGGTGAGCTTCTAATCATTAATCCCAGATTCCTTGGATATAGGAATGTTAGAAGGCTAGAATGGAATGGAGTTGACTGTCTTGAGCCTGCATCAAAGCAGGGGGGAGAATAAATACAGTCTGTGTTCCTTGAGATGCTATCTGAAGGGAAGTGTGTAGAAATTTGGGGACTGTACTTATTTTTGTCACCTTATATTTAAAGAGATGTAGGGCAAGAATAAGTTAGTTTGTAGTATAGAAACAATCTGCATTGTAGATGATGGAATATCCCACAATTCCATGTGTATATCTTTAAGGAAGTCTTAGACTACTGAGATAAGAGGATAACATCACAGTCTATCTTTTCTTCATTAATTTCTCTCAGGTTATTTACTGAGTGTGTGGCTTTTTGAGATTAGAATGTAATTTCTGGGCAAGCATGGCTTGGTTTTGCTCATACTTGAGACCCTAGCATGTATAATGCCTACAGTATACTAAGAGCTTCATAAATAGTTGTGATCTTTGATTAATCATTGACCACTGAACTTGTGCTTTGGAGGAATTTAGTCAGAAATACAGAGTTCTTTCCTCCACGGAATGTGTTACTCAGAGATGCTCAAAGTACATGGGCATAATTCTGAACCCATTCTCAAGTCTTGTGAAAGTCAAAAGTCAAAATCAGCATTGGAAAGGCAACCCTATTCAGAATCATTTCCTTCCCTTCCCTTAGATAAGGATGCTACCCTGTGGGTGCTTATAATGCATAAAGCAATTTCTCTTTCTTTAAAATATCAGTTTTAGATTAGAGTCATGATATGTGGCTCTACAAAGGCCAGTCTCTAGTGACAACTCACTCCTTGGACACTGGGAATGTTTTTGCCGTAAAGAAGCCTGGCTTGTAAGTAGGGCTGTGAGCAGCTGGTTTAGTCGAGTAAATACATTTAACAGTCCAATGCCAGCTACTGTTACTGCTGGAGAGAGCCTATAGTTGAGCAATATTTAGGAATCAACACTTGTGTGCTTAGTTCTTAGGGGTTTTCAAGTCAGTGTCCCTGCCAAGATACTTTGGTCATTGTATATTCATGAAAAATGTGTTTGTTGCTCTATTATAGAGCTACAGCAATGAAAACAGCTTGGTATTGGCATAAAAACAGAGAGGTTGACCAATGGAACTGAATTGAAGACCTGGATATTAATCCACACACCTATGAACACCTTATTTTTGACAAAGAAGCTGAAAATATACAATGGAAAAAAGAAATCATCTTCAACAAATGGTGCTGGCATAACTGGATGTCAACATGCAGAAGAATGAAAATAGATCCATATCTATCCCCATGCACAAAACTCAAGTCCAAATGAATTAAAGATCTCAATATTAAACCAACCACACTGAACCTGATAGAAGAGAAAATAGGAAGTTACCTTCATTGCAATTAAAATGGGGTGCAGAACTTGAGAATTTTCAACAGAAGAATCTAAAATGCCCGAAAGACACTTAATGAAATGCTCAACATCCTTAGCCATCAGGGAAATGCAAATCCAAACAACTCTGAGACAGCATCTTACACTAATTCAGAATGGCTAAGATCAAAAACACCAATGATAGAATATGCTGGAGAGGATGTGGAATAAAAGAAACACTCCTCCATTGCCGGTGGGAATGTAAAGTTGTACAACCACTTCTGAAATCAGTATGGCGGTTTCTCAGAAAGTTGGGAATCAACCTGCCCCAGAACCCAGCAATACTACTCTTGGGCATATACCGAAAAGATGCTCAATAATACTACAAGGACATTTGTTCAACTATGTTCATAGAAGCATTATTTATAATATCCAGAACCCGTAAACAACCTAGATGCCCCGCAACCAAAGAATGGATAAAGAAAATGTGACACATTTACACATTAGATAGAGTACTACTCAGTGGTAAAAAACTATGACATCTTGAAATTTGCATGCAAATGGATGAAACTAGAAAAAAACAACCTGAGTGAGAAAAATGATCATGGTATGTACTCACTCATAAGTGGATACTGGCTGTAAAGCGAGCGATATTGAGCCTATAGTTCATGATTCTAGAGAAGCTAAGTAACAAGGTGAACCCTAGGAAAACATACATCCTCCTGGGAAGGGGAAATAGACAAGATTTCCTGACAAAATTGGGAGCATGGGGGTGGGGGAGTTAGGAGGGTAGAAGGGGAAAACAAGGGGAAAAGGGGAGGGGGAGGAGAACTTGAGGGAATGGGATAGTAGAGATGGAAGAAGGACAGAGATGAGAACAAGGAAAGAGATAATATTGATTGAGGGAGCCATTATGGGGCTAACAAGAAACCTGACACTAGAGAAATTCCCAGGAATCCGCAAGGATGACCCCAGCTAAGACCCTAAGCAATAGAGGAGAGGGGGCCTAAACTGGCCTTGCCCTGTAGTCAGACTGATGAATATCTTAACTATCACCATAGAACCATCATCCAGCAGCTGATGGAAACAAAGGCAGAAACCAACATCGGAGTACTGGATTGATCTCCCAAATATGAGCAAAGAGGTCAAGACCATGGTGGATCCATCCACTGAAACAGTTTACCTGAGCTAACGGGAGGGAGCTCACCAACTCCAGCTGGACAGGGAAGGAAACAGCATAGGTCCAAACTAGTCCCTTTGAATGTGGGTAACAGTTACATGGCTGGGGCGCATTGTGGGGCTACTAGAAGTGGCGCCAAGACTTATCCCTACTGCTTGGACTGGCTTTTCTTGGAACCTCTTCTCTTTGGATGGATACCTGCTCAGCCTAGATATATAGTAGGGAGGGTCTTGAACTTTCCCCAAAACAATGTGCCTTACCCTCTCTGAAGAGTGGATGGGGGCAGGGTGGAGAGGAGGTGGAGGGAATGGGAGTGCGGGAGGGAGTGAGAACTGGGATTGATATGTAAAATGAAAAAAAAATAGTTTGTTTTCTTTTAAAAGATTAAAAAATATATAAAGAAAAGAAAAAGAAAAATATGCTTGTTTTAAAGAATGGAGAGAAAACCTGGTAGAGGGCAGAAAAAAATCATTCTCATGAAATTCAGTAGAACCTTCTCTTCTTAGTTTGGAGAAGAGGGTTAGTAGTGAAGGTAAGGGATGTAAAGATCATATAATCTGAAGAGGGAAGAGCTGCTTGTTAAAACTTCTGAAGCACATAAAATTTTCCCTCTTAAAACAATTCTTTTTTTAATTCTTTATTTTTATTTAGCTATATATTTTTTTCTTTGTTCCCTTCCCTTCCTCCCCCTCCCCTTCTACGCTCTCCCATGATCCCCATGCTCCAAATTTACTCAAGAGATCTTGTCTTAGTCTACTTCCCATGTAGATTAGATCCATGTATGTCTCTCTTAGGATCCTCATTGTTGCCTAGGTTCTCTGGGGTTGTGACTTGTAGGTTGGTTTTTCTTTGCATTATGTCTAACAGCCACTTATGAGAGAGTACATATTATATTTGTCTTTCTGGGTCTGGGTTACCTCACTCAATATGATGTTTTCTGGATCTATCCATTTGCCTGCAACTTTTAAGATGTCAATATTTTTTTCCACTGTGTAGTACTCCATTGTGTAAATGTACTACATTTTCCTTATCCATTTTTCAGTCGAGGGGCATTTAGGTTGTTTCCAGATGGCTATGACAAATAATGCTGCTATGAATAAAGTTGAGCACATGTCCTAGTGGTATGATTGAGCATTCTTTGGGTATATACCCAAAAGTGGTATTGCTGGGTCTTGAAGTAGGTTGTGTCCTAATTTTCTGAGAAATTGCCATATTTGTTAAGTTGGGAGTCCCAGCCCTGGCATCCATCCCAGGCCCCTGGCCTGGGAGTTGCATTGTTCTGGACTCCAAATCTCAGCATGCCAGGTCTTGACCCTTCCCTGGGGGAGGGTCAGGACCCCTCCACAGGGTAATTAAGTGGGGTCCCAGAGGTGAAACACGTGGTTCCAGGTTTGCATGTGCTACCCACTTTTCTGTCTCCCCGCCATATGCTCGGCCACCAGAGAGTGCTGTGTTTAATAACATGATGGGCATTTTAATTAGGTTTACTCTGACCTAATTGAATTTCTTTGCACTAGTGAAGCCACCCCTCTAAGGATTTTTTCCTAACAATACTGATTTCCAAAGTGTTTGTACCCAGTTTGCATTTCCACCAGCAATACAGGAGTGTTCCCTTTACCCCACATACTCTCCAGCATAAGTTGTCATCAGTGTTTTTGATCTTGGCCATTCTTTCAGGTGTAAGATAGAATCTCAAAGTTCTTTTGATTTGCATTCCTCTGATGGCTAAGGATGTTGAGCATTTCATTAAGTGTCTCTCAGCCATTTTAGATTCATCTATTGAGAGTTCTCTGTTTAGGTTTGTGCCTCATTTTTTTTGAACTATTTTTTTTTGATGACAAATTTCTTTAGTGTGTGTGTGTGTGTGTGTGTGTGTGTGTGTGTGTGTGTATTTCAGAGATCAGCCCTGTGCCCAATGTGGGGTTGGTGAAGATCTTTTCTCGTTCTGTAGGCTGCTGTTTTGTCCTATTGACTGAGAAACTAGAAGTTTCTCAGTATCAGGAGGTCCCATTTATTAATCATTTTTCTCAATATCTGTGCTACTGGTATTTTATTTAGGAAGTGTTCTCCTGTGCCAATGCATTCAAGTGTACTTTCCACTTTCTCTTTTATGAGGTTCAGTGTGGTTGGTTTTATGTTAAGGTCTTTGATCCATTTGAACTTGAGTTTTGTGTATGACAATAGATATGGATCTATTTTCATTCTTCTACACATTGATTGTGGGAGTCAGCCATGATAAGCTAAGTATGGGCAGGTCACCCAAAGGAAGTTCTTTACTATTAACCATTATCACCTGCCACAGTAAGGACTCTGGCCATTGATAAATTTAAATGAAGGCCCAAATCTCAGTAGTTTACCCTGAGACAATACCTGGTTGTAGGAGGAAGCAGAAGCTGAGATTACCCAACCTCTACCCAAGAAGAGACCACTCAAAGGAAATGCTTGGCATACCAACTGCTATAGATAGGCTCACCTGCCAGCACACACTCATCAGAACACTCCTAGACAAATGTCAGCCAATCAGGGGTCCTAAACCTCAGAAACCCCTCACCCCTACCTTTACTACTATAAAAACCAATTATACAAGAGCTTGGGGGCTCTCTGTTTATTCTAATACGTTGGACATGTGGAGAGACCAAGTTTGCAAATTTGCTTAAATTAAGGCTCTTTGCTTTTCCATACAGGACTCAGTCTCTTGTTGGCTTTTGTGGGGACTTCGCAGATTTGGGCATAACATTGATACCTAGTTATGCCAGCACCATTTGTTGAATATGCTTCTTTTTTTTTAATCTCAAAACAATTCTTTATAATTTTTATTGTATTGAACGTTTATTCCTTTTTATCCCCCCCCACCACCGTGTGTGTGTGTGTGTGTTTGAGAAAGAGAGAGAGAGAGAAAGAGAGAGAGAGAGAGAGAGAGAGAGAGAGAGAGAGAGAGAGAGAGAGATGACTTGTGAGGACAAGTAACAGAAGTCCAGGAATCAGTCCTCTCCTTTCATCATGTGGACCTAGAAATCAAACTCAGGTCATCAGGCTTGACAGCAAGTACCTTTGTCTGCTGAGCTGTCTCACTGGTCCCCATTTTCAACATTTGAAAGGAATAGCTCAGTAGCAGTGAGGACATTTTTTTGTGTCAGCACCACCATCATTCATCTCCGGGACCCTTCATCTTGTGAAGCAGATCTGAACCCATAAAAATGATTATTCCCTCTCTACCCCATCCTCATCAACCACTAGTCTGTCTTTTGTCCTTGTGAATGTGACAGCCTTGGCTGCTCTGGTAAGTGCAGTCCTGCAGCATTTATTCTTCAGGAACTGGCTTATTTCGTGGAACAGCAAGTCCTCAAGCTTATTCTGCACTGCCAGATTCTGGAATTCTGGAATTCCCTTCCTCTCAACACTGAATAGTAACCCATTGTATGTGTACCTCATTTGCTTATCCATTCACTACTGAAGGCTCCTTGGGGTGCTTCCCCTGTGATTGTCTGAATAACAAATGCCAAAGCCATCAATAACAAACATCAGTAACAAACTCACATCAATACGCTCTTGAGTTCCTGAATGTGCACTGAGAAGCTTAATTGTAGCATTCTGTGCATGTTATTCTTAATGTTTTCAAAAACTACCACACTCCTTTCCATTGTGGTGGGAAAAGCCTCCCTCCTGTGCCTGCCCTTATCCTTGTCCCCATCCCTGAACTCAAAATAAACTAATTAGTTTTCCCTTTGGATTCTGAAGAAGTGATGGAGAATATGGAAACACTCTGGGGACCCTTGTATTCTTTCCACGGGCTAGTTTTCGCCATCATATCTTTTTTTGTCCTGTTACTTGTCAAATAAAAATGTAAAGGCAACTCCTGAACTTCTGTGACCACTGCTGGATTCTACCTAGTGTCATTGATGAAAGAACAGAAGATATTAATTGTAAGCTTTGCTCATTGCCTTGATACTGCATCAAATTTAATCAAGTACCCGATGGTTATTGAATACCTATGTGTATCAGGAGCTTGGTGAACATAGAATGCTACATTCTTATATTGTGCGTCTTAAATAAGCTTTTAGAGTCACATAATTTTTTTCTTCCACAAGTACCCTGCTCATAAATAATACTGGAACTTAAACAGAAAATATTGGGCTGTGGAGATGGCAGTAAAACACTTGCCATGCAGTCATGAGAATTTGAATTCTCCTGAAATTTGAAATCCCCTGAAGCTACATAAAGCCAGACACAGTAGCATGCACATGTAACCTTAGCACTTCTACAATGAGATGAGAGACTCAGGAGAATCTCTGGGAGCTCCTGGGCAAACTGGTATTGATATGCACAGTAGCAAACAAGAGATTACATCAAACAAGGTGGAAGGCAAAGGGGCAGGCAGCATATCTGGTTGTTCTCTGACCTCCACGTAAACACCATAGCATGTTCTCAACCCCTCCTAGAGCTGAAAAGGATCAATATATTACAATATGCTATCCTGAGTTCCCTCTAGGACCATATACATTATAATATCAGTAAGGCCAAAATTAGGTTAATTTTCAAGCTTTATGTACACAAATCCAATTTTTGTGACAAAAGGTACATTTTGATTGCTGTTCTCACTTTGATCTATATGACACTGAGCTGAATGATTCTGAATTTTGTCATTTGTTGCTGATTTCATTTCATTGTTGTGCATATTTCTAAATGAAATGTATTTGAGTAGACAAAATAGTTTATTAGATAATAATTATTTGAAATATGTTAGGAATTTATTTATAACCAAAACTTCATTAAAATCTCAGTGGAGATGATTTTTAATTTATTATTCCTTCTCTATTTGGAGATTTTCTTGCCATCTGGGCAGATAAGAACTTTTCTTTCTTTACTTAGTGATTTTTACTTACTGGGTAACAGTCTTTATATAGAGATCTAATCTCAACTCCTTTCATTAGACTTTTGTCTTCCAGTCCCTGAATAATAATGGTGGTAAATTCAAAACAGTAGAGAGTTCTTTGCCAGCTGAGCTGTGGTGTCAGGGGTCATTCATCCTGAACCTTGAATACCTTCTGCAATTTTGATAGCTGATATTCTTGGAAGGTTAACTGTGCACATAAAGGGAAGTTGTTGAAGTGTGCATGTTATTCATATATATATATATATATATATATATATATATATTCTATTTTTATTAAAATAGGCCTATTCCAACTGATTCTAGAAGGCCCAAATCCTTGGTTCATCCTGCTAGGTAAATGTTAACTCAATGTTTTCTTTGTCAAATGTCAAAAGTGCTTTATGTTGATGTCTTTGCTCATCTTTTCACCATTTATTATTGGAAACGACTGCTTATGGCTTTAGTCGTTTTTATTTATTTATGTGAATGTGAGTTATTGTGCATGGCACAGTGTACATGCTGAGGTCAGAGGACAACAGGGGGCTATGGGTTCTCTCCTTTGATCATGTGAGCCCCAGAAGTTGAGCGCAGGTCATGACTTGCTGATGAGCTCCTCAACCCACCAAACCATCTCGCTGGCCTTAGTGGCTTTTAACCATTGTTTCAGCCAGAGGAAAAGGTATAGAACACAGAGTTCTAAAAATCTTACATATACCCTTTATTATTTATTTATGTGCATGTATGTGTGTCTGCATGTTAGTATGAATACTAATGTGTTGTTTGTCAGGGTCCGATGCTAGTCTGGACCCTCAATTATTTCTCTCAACCAGACCCCAACATAAACTATCTCTCTCTGGACCAGTGTGGAGGAGATGGAAATAAAAACATGACTCTTTATTACTATTATTCCTCAGGAGGGAGATTCTTTCTCATTGGTCCCTCATAAAGTCCTGAGTTCACATGCTGAAGAATCCCTCTCGTTTATTCTCCAGTCTTTATACTAAAATTTAACGGAGGGGAAGTACATTAGCATTCTGTCTCCTAGGTAACCAGGTGAATGGCTTTTAGTCACATCCACAACTACCTATCTGCTGTGTCTGCTAGCTGTCACGTAGGCTTGAATCAGCATCTCTATCAGGCATCCTCCAAATTACAAAGGAAGGAACAAAACCACATCCTGACTTTTTTGTTAGGTTAGTGACAGCCTGTCTGGAAGTTTATGTGACCCTTCTCTGGTGTGGCCTATGGCTTGATAGCTTGGTTGCCACACCATATAGAAATATGGGCCTACAGTTGTTGTCCATGAAGTCCAGAAAAAGACAAGCTCTGCTGGAGCTGGAGTTAGAGACACCCAATAAGCTCTCTAACATGGCTTCTGGGAACTTAACTTTGGTCATCTGCAGGAGCAGCCACCACTCTTATCCATCAAATGAGACCTAAATTTAAGATAATGGTTTTAAGATAATACAATCTCATTTGATTCTAGAATGCCCATTATTATTATTATCATTATTATGATTAAGTCTTCTTGACAGTAGTAATGTATAGCAGTTGCCGTCACGATTTGGTTTTCCAGCTGAGAAAATAAGTATCAACCCCAGAGTGACTGGGCCAGAGTAAAAGCCATATGTCACCAGAATTTATGTTCTATGTCACTCTCCTTTCTTCTTTGTTACCTTTCTATTTTTGTTTTGTTCCACAAATATTTATTAAATTTCTATGACAAATGAGGTGCCAGAAATTTATTTTGACTACTATTACGTGCTAAGGGATAAAGAAATATTATAAGTAGACGTTTCTGTCAAACCATAAGAAATAGCACATGATTTCAAACCAATTTGGTAAGTACACAGAGAAGGGCACAGACCTAGGAGAAATGCTGTAATTGACTGAGTGTGTTATGTCAGTCGGGAGGTATGGGATTTGAAATGTTTGTTATTGAGTTATACTTTACTTTCAGTTTTTAGATATTATTTTTGTTTATAATGTCAAGGATGAACAATTTCCTCATAACAGAGAGCTGACACTTTTGATCTTTGATTTTTTTTCCTAGCATAGACTTTTAAAACCTGTATTACTATCCATAAACTACTTCTGGTGGCTTTCTAAATCACAAATAAAAAATAAATCTTCAAGTAGATTAAATAAATCCATGTTCTTCAATGGTATCGAAGAGAGAGTGTCAGATCTTAGGCAAACATTAGCAAGAAGATATTATTAATTCCTTGACCAATCTTTGTTATCACTATGGAGATAAGAGACTTTCTGGGCTGTAAAGCATTTGCTACACAAGTGTGTGGACCTGACTTCAATGCCCACAATGCATGCAAAGCTTAACATGAATGGTCTCTTGTAATTCCAACACTCCTATGAGATAGGAGGTGGAGATGGGGGATTTCCAGCAAGCTCCTTGGCTAGTTAGCATATCATGAGCAATAGTGAACCATCAGAGATCCTATCTCAGATAAGGTAGGAGACAAGGACCTACATCTGAGGTTGTGTCCTGAACATATGCATCACAGCAAGTGTGTGTCTGTGTTCATAAGCAATTTAAAAACAGAGATTACCAGATTCATTTTTTTAAAGATTGATTTTTATTATTTTAAATTGTATATATGTGTATATGTATGGGCATGGTGGTTGGGGTGGTGTCCTCATATGAACAGTGCTATCTGGTCCAGAAGAGGGTATTGAGCTGGAATCACAGGTTGTTGTGACATCTGACTTGTAGTTGGACTTTCCCAAATAATCACACCGAGTCTTCTAATTAAGTGTGAAAGTTTGGCATTAGAGTAGACTTGTTTTAAACTAGCTCTTAAAACTAAATTAATCTATGTTCTGTCACGTGGCTTGTTACCTCTCTTAGGTACCATACATTCAACTTCCTTTTTGTCTCTCTGATGAATCCTGCCTCTCATCTTCCCAGAATTCCTTTCACTGCTCAGAAGTCCTGCCTATCCTCTCTTGCCTAGCTACTGGCCATTCATGAAGAGCAAGAACCAAAGACTGAGGCAGAAAAGACCCAGAAACGATTGAGGACTGGTTATCAGATAGGAGCAAAGGTGGGAGCTGCTGTTGCTATGGAAATCCTAGCAGGGGCTTGATGGTGAGGGTCTCCAAAAATTGGTTTAGTAATCTGGCATTTCAAGAGTGTAGTTAGGAGAGAGAGAAGGAAGATGAGAGGAATGAACAGACAGAGAGGAGAGGAGGAGGGGAAGGATAGAGGAGAGTTACACTTATGTACATGCTTTTTATATTTTAAAGATTACTGCTATGTTTACTGAGGGTGCAAATTAAATAGATTTTTTCTTTCTATTAATTAACTCTGACTGCCAATTTTTGTTTTCTCTTTATTGGCTTAGATGCCTCTCCTGCAGTGGTTGGTGGTTTTCTTCAAATGCTTTAGCATACTAGTTTGGTTTCCCTACTTGTTTTCTGAACTTTAATGGAAGAGATTCTTGTGATTAGCTGTAAACAGGCAAGACTAGAGATATGAAGCTTGAGGCAAAGATTGCCAGATATCTTTTCTATTCATTTTCTTATTTCTTTTGGGGAATACTTGCGATTGAACTTAGAACCTTGCACATGCTACGTAAGAGCTCTATCATTAAGCTATATCCTCAGTCCTCTTTTGATTCTTTATTTTCTACAGAAATTGACTTGGTGCTCAGTCTGTGACCAGAGCAGAAGTTGAGCTTATGATCCTCCTATCTCAGCCTCGGAGGCAGCTGGCATTGCAAGCCTATACCACCAGGTTTGCCAAAGGGCTTTAAATTGAGATGTTGCTCATGGTTCTGGAGTATCTAGTCTCAGCAGGTCTAGTCAAGCAAACCTAGTATCATTGTTACTTTGGGGAATGATACTTTATTCTGGAGGCTCTTCATACACGTCTGGGTGGGTTACATCTCCTAGCATCAAGGCTTCTTGTTCCTCTGAGGTTCTTTACTCCATGTATTCAGTGGATCATTAGAGGAAAAAGAAATAGAAATAGTCGGATCTGGGAGACATCTTGGTAGTTTTCTTCCTGGTGACTAGGACCAGCTTACCAAGGGGAGATAACCTCATGAGATGCCATCTGTCAGGTAATTCATCTGTTGTCCTTCCTACTGTGAGAACATGTCAGAAGTCTAGGTTTGAATTAAAATGTTTCTTATGGGGTAAGCTCTGATTTTTGGTTTGTTTATTTATTGTTTTTATATCCCTACTGCAATTTCCCCTCCCTCCTCCCCTCTCAGTCCTTCCCCTACTCCCATTTCCTCATCCCCATACCATCCTCCTTTTCTCTTTGAAAAAAAAAGGGCAGGTCTCCCATGAATATCAACCAGCCATGGCATAGCAAGTTGCAGTAAGACTAAGTACCTTCTTACCTACCAAGGCTAGACAAAGAAACCCACTAGAAGGAAAGGATCCCCAAAGCAGGCAACAGAGTCAGAGACATCCTCCGCTCCCATTGTAAGGAGTCCCATAAGAATACCAAGTTACACAACTGTACTATATATGCAGAGGGCCTAGGTCTGTCCTATGTAGGCTCCCTGATCAGCAGTTCAGTGTCTGTGAGTCCCTGTGGACCTAGGTTAGTTGATTCTGTGGGTTTTCTCATAGTAGAAGCCTTCTTTCTGGCTTCTACAAATTCCTGCCCCAGCTTCAACAGGATTCTCTGAACTCTGCCTAATGTTTGGCTGAGGGCCCCTGTGTGCTTCCATCAGTTGCAGGATGAAGCTCTCTGATGACAAGTGGGCTAAGCACCAATCTATGGGGACAGCAGAATATAATTAGGAATCAATTCTTTGACTTTTTTTTTCTAGTTGTATTTGGTTCTATTCCAGATCCCTGGGCTATCCCACCTCTGGGTCCTGGGTCCTGTTTTAAGGGAAACAGTGGAGAAGGAAGTGCTCCTTTTGAGGGAAGTAGAAAAACATTTGTCTCTAAGGGGTCCACTGTAGATAGGTAGATTGGCCAGACTGAAGAGGGAAGGCAGCTTTAGGTTCCAGAAGGTTGCAACTAAAATCACTTCTCTGGTTGTGAGCAGATGCACAGCTAGTCCTGAATGTTGTATTGTTTTCTTAATCTTTGTGTGCTGCTATAATATTCGATTTTCAGCAGACCTCTTCCATAGGTAGTTCAGTGTGTTCTCAGATACCATCTGCCGAATTGAATTTAGCATCACACATAGTGTGATGGCCAAGTCACCCATGGTACATTACTGTCCAATGACAGACTTTATCTAAGTGTTTTGTTTTGCTTCATTTTGTTTTGTTCCCCTATGAGTGTCTCACTTCTCTCGAAGGATTCTGTTCATGACCCTGCATGTCCCCAATTACCCAGTCTCCTCAGTTGCTTCCTGGTCCCTGACAATTTCATGGTGTCCCCTGGTCTATTCTGACCTTGATAGCTCTGAGGACTGGTCAGATGTTTTGTAGACTTTCACTCTGGCTCACTAGGTCTGACATTTTCTCATGATTAGACCTAAGTTACAAACAAGTTGTCTTTTCAGAGCTACATAATCTAGTTCTCTGTTGCCTGGTCATGCCTGTTTATTTTAATCTCTCATCATTGAAATGCTTACAGATCCACACTTTATTAGTTATGTGCCTCTAAGGACTCATTTTATTATTTTTTTAACATGAAAATCAATGGACATATCTTTTCATTGCAGTCCCTTAAATTTTGAGAGTGTAGGGGTCAGAAAGGAAGCCGCTGGTCATCAGGGAGGAGCTCATATTTCACAGACTGAGTGATGAGGTGAAGTGCTCACAGTTCTCCCTGTGGGCAACGGTTAGGGGCTGATACGGTACTGCAAGTCAAGAAGTTGTTTGCCCTGCTTAGAAATGATTTTCCAGGTGGTGTAGTCATCAATAAACTGCATGATAACTTGCTGCAAAGAGTTTTCAGTATAAAATTTCCCAAATTTAATGGGAAAACCATCATTAATCCAAATCACGCTCTGTCTCTTGGGCAAGATACCATTTCTTTCCTATGAACTACCCTGAGTTTGACTGAAGTGCTGCTTTCCAGTGCTTATGGGGCTCCATGGCTTCAGCATCCTGAGTGGCAATGGTTTCCAGTGACATAAGGGAAATAAGATGCTAAATTTTGATTTTGGAAGAAGCCATAAACTATTTACGGACAACAGCTCAGGGACTCAGGTGGAACTTGTCATTTTCTGATGGAAAGAGTCAGGAGGTACAGCTTAGCTTTATGAGAGCTCGCCTAGTGCATTTGGGAAATTTTGCCTTTTTATGTATGTATAGAACAAAAAGAAAATAAACCATAAAATCTGAAGTGTGGCATGGTCAGAATGATGGCCGCTGACATTCATTCAAGCAGCATGCTCTGGGAGGGGGCAGAATGGACCACAGGGGTGCTACCCTCTCAGCTGTACTCCGATGGGAGGGGTGTTAGTGTGAGGAGCAGGAATTAGAAGCTCTCTTGTGATCTGATTCTACTCAGTGGAAGCAGAGGGTTGTTTATGACAAGAGACCATCTTCTCAGTGAAAGATTCATTTGTTGTATAAATTGTTTTCTTTGCCTCGAACATGGCTTTTCTCATGTTGAAGCTTAGTTGTGAATGATCATGGGTCAGCTAACTTGAGGGGTCTGTTTCACACAACAAAATTATAGTCAGCTTTTATCCTTATACATCAAAGAATATTTCACAAAGTTCCCCAGTTTGCTTTCTGTTGCTGCAAGCAACCTGGAGGAGAGATGGTTCATTGCATCATGAAGTGATGGCAGGGCAGGAACTCAAGGCAAGACCCGAAGCAGACGCCTTGTAGGAATGATGCTTACTGGTTTGTTGCTCATGACTTGCTCAGTTTGTGTTTTTCTGCAGTCAGGACCACTTACCCAGTGGTAGCACTACCCAGAGTGGGATGAGTCCTTGCACATCAATTAATAGTCAAGAAAATGCTTTATAGACTTTCCTGCACGTGAGTGCAATGGATCTATTTTCTTCAGCTGTGGACGCCTCTGGAGTTAGACTGTGGTTCTCTTTCTCTAAATCCAAGCACGTTGTTAAAAGAAAAATTCAGAAGTTCTGTCTAATATCAGGAGAGCCACTTGGCGTGGGACAGAAGGAAGATAAAAATGTAGGGACTAAAGTTATTAAAACTCTGTTTTCCAAAATTTTACTTCTCCCTATACCTATTTTTGTCTCTATGGTACCTTTTTTTGAATACATGTCTATCAAATTTAAACTTTCCATTTTGGTATGAATTATGTTAAGTTTTCCACAGGGAACAAAAAATTTTCCTACAGTAATTGCTGAAGTCTCCAAGAAGATGGGGCCCCACAACGATCCCACCTGGTTCTTGTGATGCCAGGTAGCTGATAGCACCACTTAAAGATCAACTTTGTACTACTAACTGCTCAGAATAATTTTGAGGTGGCTAGCTGAGGTGGTCCAGCCTCACATTATTCTAGCCAGGACTTGCAAGTCCTGCACTTTCCCATAACACAGAGACTGAACAAAAAATGATACAGCTACCTCTCGCAGGACTTGACAATTAACCCAAATTTTTCTTTTCAGGATCCCTTAAAGATACTGTCACCCCAAATAGCAGAAAGTAAATTTAAGAACATGACGCCCACATTCCCAACAGGTGGGGTAGGTGGTTTTTGGTTGTTTAATGGATTGTGGATATTTGTCATTGTTTAGGGAGCTATTTACAAGTTATTACTGGTAATGGTCAGGAAAAAAAGATAAACAAAGGAAATTTGATTCAAGATTCTTTTTTTTTAAAAAGGGGGAAACATAGATATGATAGGATAAAAGGGTAGGTTATTGAATCTACTCTGAGAAGAAAAATAGAAGGATATAGATAAAAAGGTAGATTATTGAATCTATTTTTAAAAAGCAACTACTAGTTTTAAATGTTTTACATTGGATTGGACTTTTGTATATTGT
This sequence comes from Microtus pennsylvanicus, assembly GCF_037038515.1. NCBI lineage: Eukaryota > Metazoa > Chordata > Mammalia > Rodentia > Cricetidae > Microtus > Microtus pennsylvanicus. The sequence continues at coordinate 114,992,381 of NC_134582.1, forward strand.
ATGCAAATTTTGTATATTGACATTAATTTTGTTAGAAGTACTGTACATACATTTCTACTCTTATTCAAGGTATTGTACCTATATAACTCACTTAACAAAGTAATGCAAATTTCTAGTCCTTGAAAACTATTACCAACTGTTTAGGATAATAAGGAAATGCAAATTAGTAGTTAATCACCCAGTATAACTGAACTTGTAGTTCCATTAGGCATGCTTATAAGGGCAAGCAAAGATGTATTTTAGGTAGGTCATCATCAAACACTTCAGATCTACAGAATATGGCATTTAAGATGTTTTAATAACATAGGCTCTTTTTTATGACAATGAGACAAATTGCAAATGGACTAGACATTGTTGATGTACTTATTATACTTACTGTGTATAGTTTTCCTTATATTAGTTATAGCCTTTTTTTATTTTAGACAAAAAGGAAAATACAGTGGTATAATATTTGCATTTTAATAAATCAATCTTGCCTGAAGACCAGAGGCAAAGCTAAAGCCACTACAGGTCAGATAATGGTGATACACACCTTTAATCCCAGGATTTGGGAGACAGAGGCAAATGGATCTCCGTAAGTTCAAGGCTACCCTGGGCTACACAAAGTCAATGCCGAAGCAAATCCAGGTGGTGGTCTACACCTTTAATCCCATTACTAGGGAGTCAAGCCTTTAATCACAGCACTAGAGGGAATATAAAATGGAAGGAGAGAGAGAAAAGCTTAGTTTGTAATCACCTAGCCTTGGTATAGGTAAGACTTCTTTAGTGGCTTGGCTGCCTTGCTTTTCAGACGTTCAGGTTGAAGCCAAATTTCTGTCTCTGGGTTTTTATTTGTGCTACACCCCTCTTGCCAGATGACTGGAGCTTGTGTCAAGTTGACAAAAATGCTACCAGTATACAAAGTGATTATCAATTGTCTGTTATCTGTGTGCATGTGTATGTATTTGTGTGTTTGTATATGTGTGCATGTACACTTATGTGTATGTATATATGTCATTTTGCAATGTGCATTGCCTGCAGAGGCATTGGGTCCCTGCAGTTGGAGTTACAGGCATTTATGTATAGCCTGCTATGGGTATTAGGAACAGAACTCAGGTTCTGTGCAAGAACAACAAGCACTTTTAACCAGTGAGCCATGTCCCCAGCCCTAAGCATATTAAAAGCACATGTAAAACCACACGTGGTGGCACACACCTCTAATTTCAGCACTCAGGATGTGGAGACAGGATTGTCAGGAGTTCAAAGCTATTTTCAGCTACATTTTGAGTCTGAGGCCAGATGTGGCTAAATAACTCCCGTATATCAAAAAGCCAAAAAATTATAAGAGAAAAACAAACACAAACAAGATTTTAGGCTTTTTATATCAAGTGTTGTTTTTTCTTCCCCTCCCTACTTTTCATAGCTTCCTGGAATAATCAGCTCATCAGACAATATTAAGTGTCTCATTTTAGGAGCAGTAAACTGTATAATGATCCCATTTCAGTGGCGTGGGGTAGAACCACAGGCTTATGGAAAAGGTGGATTTGAAAGTAGACCATTATAACATGATGTGATTAAAAAGTCGCATGAACTTGGGAGAAGATCCAAAGACCTCTTGGAGAAGAGTTAAGATGCTATCAAAGGCTTTGCATCCCAGGAGGGCTGCATTCTTCAGAGCAGAGCGAGACAGCATTGGTGGCAGAGGGTTTGTTGTTATGGTGTGGAAGGAAAGAGCACCTGGGAGGAGGAAACAAGAGTGGAGATGAAGCCCAGCACCAGTGTCTGAGGCTATGGGTTTTGTTCTGCAGACAGGGCCTGGTGCAGCCATTATGTGTTCGTTTTAGAAGCACAGCTGTGTGGATAGAAGATGTATTAGAACAATGGTTCTCAACCTTCTTAATGCTGGGGCCCTTTCATACAGCTCTTCGTGTTGTGGTGACCCCCAACCATAAAATTATTTTTTATTGTATCTTTATAACTGTGCTTTTGTTACTGCTATGAATTACAATGTAAATATCTGTGTATTTGAGGCCCCACCCCCAAGGGGTCACAACCCGCAGGTTGAGAACCACTGGATTGAAGGAACCATTAGGTTCGTGAGGGGTTGCTGCTTCCTTTAGAAACAGTGTGGATGTAAACCAGGTCAATGGAATTCCAAAAAGACCGGAAGTGGATCTGTAGTCAGTCAGCAGGTGGGGCAGTCAAACTTAGTAGAGATGGCTGAGTGGTAATAAGGGAGAAGAGTAAAGCTTAGCAACTGTCATGTGACTTCTCGGGGGACAAGAAGAAATGTTTATTCACCCAAGCTGTGATAGACGAAATTTCTGATTCATCCTGTACTGAGCTTATTGGGGTCACTTACAGGGGTATGGAGGCTATTTACAAGATCCTGGGTGATTCTCAAGCACAGTTGCGGCACTGAAAATCCTACCCCAGCATGGATGCCAGCCCAGGAAACTGCATTCCTGGAGCTTCCTGCATAAGAGCAGGCTGGAGCTTTCTTTCCCTGGCAATTGTTACTGACAGCTTCTGAAACTTAGGAAGAGGCCTTGTGACTCTCAGGAACTATAGAAACTTCTGGTAGCTATCGGGTTCCCTGGTACTGGAATGACAGGTGACGGTGAGATGCCTGACCTTCATTCTAGGGACCGAACTGAAATCCTCTGAAATGTTTGTGTGTGCTCTTCATTGCTGAGTCATTCTGTTTGCATCTACTGCCACATCCCAAGCTCTCTCCTGCCCCTGCCTCCACTCAGTCTCTCTGGCTTCCTTGGAAAATACAGGATCAATGAAGTTAGAGGTAACCTTGCAAAATGACCACAATGACTGTGTTTCAAGAAGATGCATACAGGAGAGCTTCTGGCACTTTTGAGAGCTAAGTGTTTGTGGTGATATTTTGTTTGTCATCTAACTTGCCTGAAGATTAGAGGACAGAGCTAGCCATGCTAGTTAGCCATAGAGGCCAGGCAGTGATGGCACATGCCTGTAATCCCAGTATGGGAGTCACACACCTTTAATCCCAACATTGGGGGGGGGGTAGAGACAGGAAGGAATATGGCTGGTTGGAGAGAGGACTATAAGGCTGGAGGAGACAGGAGTTCAAGCCGTCCTGTCTGAGGATTCATGGAGACAGGATCTTGCCCCCTTTGGCCTGAGGATTTGGTAGAGCTAAAAAGTCTCTCTAGTGGCTGGCTCCTTTACTTCTCTGATCTTTGAGCATTAACCCTGATATTTATTTGACTCTGGGTTTTTATTATTAAGACCAGTTAGAATTTACACTATAAGTGTTTTCTCACCACAAAGATGCTAATTATTTGACTTCTTGGCCTTTGACCATGAGCATCTGAAGAACCCACATGATAGGACAATTTGTCTCGGTAACCTGACTGAGTTCTGTCCTTCTCCTGTTCTCTGTCATGGCCACGGGACTGCCAGGCTTTGTACGGTATCCTTACAGAGCTGGATACCAAAGTGGAGCACGCCACCTCTGTATCAGCAAGTTCACAGCACTTCAAAGTGAGCATATCTTGACCTCGTTTTCAAACTCAGTGCAGCTCCCACACACTGAGCTTGTCGGACAGACATGCTCCCAGTTACTGCCTTTCCTCGCTCCTCTTCTGCTTGCTTGGCACTTCCTAATTGCAAACTGTGTAGCTCTCACCCTTGGTCAGGTCACAGGCTAATTTTCCCTGTATGCTAGGAGACAAAGACACATAACCAGACTCCTGACATTTCTTTGCTTTGCTCTTTAGTATTCCAAGGAAGCCTGTCAAACATATACCCTGGCATAAACAATGTTTGCGGCAGACGTGATGGATTCTGAAAATAGAAGTCTTTCCCAGTGCAGTCTCGACAAACCCAAGTTTTCAAAGCTTGTGAACAACCATCATTTGTATGATGTCAAAAAGCTTAGCCTACGGGCTGTGCTAAGGTGAACAAACCCATGGGCTTTTATATTATGCTTAATATGTGCAAAATGTGTGTGCATGTGTGCTTGCCATTTGTGTTATCTTTGTTTCCATCTCTGAGATTTTACTCTTTTGTGTATTCTAATTTAGCATGGAGATTTTAGCTAGTAACCTGTGGTTAGTTGGATACCAGCTGGACTCTAAGGGTCTTTTTCTCTGTCAACTTAAGAATTACTGGGAAATAGTTCAGAGTAACATGGAAGGCAGTTTACTAGCCTTCTCTAATGAGAATGGGTCCCAGAATGGGAAGATTACCGAATCTAAGCAGGGCTAAGGTTTTCTTGGGTTTGATTGTAACCCTCTCTGGGAGACCTCCCTTTTTATGTCTCTTGATCCTAAGATGTTCCTATGCCCCTGTTGGCATTGGGAGTGGGTCCTCCAATCCTGTTGATGATCACAGTAACATCAGCAATAGGGCTTGCTCTCTTGGGTCACAGATATGGAAATTAATATTGATTGATTGGGGCTAAGGTCTCTCCATAACCTCCTTCTATTTGTGGTGTAGCAGGTAAAGAACACTCTACTTCAGGAAAAGGGAAATGTTGGTCTTCCAAGGAGATGGAACCCTTCTGCCAGAGAAGGAGATGTGGCCCTTTTGCTGCCTCCACTCCTTAGGGCCATATCTTCATTAGAATGTAGTATATTCCTTTGTATGGCTTGCTTCTTATGCTTCCTCTCTTGCCCCTGGCCTGCAGAGCTGCAGACCCTTAGAACACAATAAGTGTACTTAGTCCATGTGAACACAGTAGGTCTACTTAGTCCATGTGAACATAATAGGTGTACTTAGTCTATGTGAACACAATAGGTGTACTTAGTCCATGTGAACAACACAGTAGGTCTACTTAGTCCATGTGAACACAGTAGGTGTACTTAGTCCATGTGAACACAATAGGTGTACTTAGTCTATGTGAACACAGTAGGTGTACTTAGTCCATGTGAACACAGTAGGTGTACTTAGTCCATGTGAACACAGTAGGTGTACTTAGTCCATGTGAACACAGTAGGTGTACTTAGTCCATGTGAACACAGTAGGTGTACTTAGTCCATGTGAACATAATAGGTGTACTTAGTCTATGTGAACACAATAGGTGTACTTAGTCCATGTGAACACAGTAGGTGTACTTAGTCCATGTGAACACAATAGGTGTACTTAGTCTATGTGAACACAGTAGGTGTACTTAGTCCATGTGAACACAGTAGGTGTACTTAGTCCATGTGAACACAGTAGGTCTACTTAGTCCATGTGAACACAGTAGGTCTACTTAGTCCATGTGAACACAGTAGGTGTACTTAGTCCATGTGAACACAATAGGTGTACTTAGTCTATGTGAACACAGTAGGTGTACTTAGTCCATGTGAACACAGTAGGTGTACCTAGTCCATGTGTGGTTTCCACCAGGCAAGTAGAGAAGAGGAAGGCAAAATACAGTAACTTCACCATACAAGTTAGACTGTGTAGGCAGTAATGGCTGTGATGGGATGTTCTAGTTAAATAGGATGACAAAAGCAAGTTTGTACCATTTTCTCCATGGGAGAGTTGATTTGTCTGCTATGTCCTAATTAGACATGAATAGAAACATGTTTATTAAAAAGTAAGTTTTTAAAAAACTGTTTATTGAGAGTGTGCCTATGCCAAGACATGTATTTGGAGGTCAGAAGACAATTTGCCTGCCTTGTTTTTTGCCTTATACCACATATAGGTTCCAGGGATCAAACTTATGTCCTCAGGCTTGGTTGCAAGGGCCCTTACTCGCTGAACCATCTCCCTATCCCAAGGTGGGTTATTTAATAAAAATCCCATCTTCACAGCTGAGATGATATGTCGGGAGATACTGTTTTACTGTCTTCTTTATTTCCTTCTTTTCTGTCTCCCTTTCTGCAATCATTTCCAGTTCAAGAGGGCTGACCATTTCAGTTTCAAGGAAATGGACTGCTGAGCTATGCTGAGGTTGAGTATAAATGTTTCCTTTAAGGACAGATTTTGAGAAATGCTTCTGGTCACTGTCTGTTGGTCCTGATGCAGAACCTGGCTATCTGCTTTGAGAGTGGATGGACCCCTACCAGTTTGTTCTTCATTCCTGTTGATCTGTGGGGCATCCCAGTTGCAGAGGAAAGGTAGCTGAGCATCAGAATGACTGTGAGAGTGAAGAGCCCTCTGAGCATGGTGGGATTGGATGCTGAGTTTACACATAGTGCATTGCAAGAGGTTGACCTTACAACCTTTCCTGATGAAAGCCTGGAGGACTGAACCAGGAAATCCAGAACTCAAGACAACCCAGGACAGAGTGCAAACTACATCCCAAGGCTCATTTGTGTTGTTACAGTTCCTGTGGTAGCAGAGTTATAAGTTTGCCTTTCGACAAGGAAGCCTGATTCTCAGGCCAGCATATTCAAGGTTTTACAAAGCACAGCTATGTTTCTTTCCTTCTGAAATAACAGCTGAGGTAGGTAACATCCTTTACCCTAAATATTCTCTAGAACTGAGGGAAGCCACAGGTATTCCCACGTCCAGTCCCACATTTGTCAGCATTCTGAATCCCCTTCTTGAGAAATATTGCCACTACATGTTCTCCTTCTGTGTCACCAACTCATTATATCCTCACATGACCTCAATGCAAACCCCAACAGTATAACTTTTGAAGTGACTGCATTTGCTCTAATCTAAGATGGTTGTTGAGACCTGTCAAAGGTGAGACTGGAACAAAAACTGAATTTGTGGCTCAGAGGGTAGGAGATGAAGGGGTGGTACGATTTGGTACCATCTGTCTTTCTCACGGGCCTATACTATTGTGTGCAAGGACTACTTCTTGGTGTTCTCTAGCTGACTTGGAGGCATTCCAGGATGGTCCTGGGAAAGGAATGGTGGTGTGAAAGTGAAGGTTTGTGTCACCAGAAAATGGTGACTGAAATCCAAATCTGGCTTGGCACCCTCAACCGTGGGAGAGCCCTCACTTGTCTGGTACACTGAGAAGCTCCTGCCAGGTAAATGGCAGGTGTTCTGAGCTGTGATTACTGCCCCTTGTAGTGACGGGGCCTCATGCTAAATCAGCCTCCTCAGACACCCATCAAGCAAAAGCAGCATCTATAGCAATGGACAGTCCTGTCCCACCATGGAACAGGAGGTTTCTGGACAGGGCGATCACAGCAGAGGAGATAAGGAAAGTCAGGGGGTATGGAGAGAGAGAGAGAGAGAGAGAGAGAGAGAGAGAGAGAGAGAGAGAGAGAGAGAGAGAGAGAGAGAGAAAGAGAGAGAGAGAGAGAGAGACATTAAAAGGCAGAGTCAGAGAAACAGAAACATGGTGGGGGATGAAAGAGAAAAAGGGGTAGAGAGATGGAGGGAGGGAAAGAGAAAGATAGTATAAGAAAGAGTCAGCAAAAATGAGAGGGAGGAAAGAAGTTGGGGGGGGGAAGGGACGGAGGAATATAATTCTTGTTTAGAGTGGTTGACTATTTCCACTTGACTGAACAATTTAAGGTTCCTTTGAGTGGTCTTCAACAACAAGAAAGAAAATCTTGTATTCAGAGCTTGGTCCTGTTGACAATACTATTTCAGAAGTTTACACAATCCAGGTCTTAAAAAATATGCTCATTTGTGAAAGGACAGATGGCGTATTCTGCAGCAAATCCTCACACGAATGTGATGCCCTATGCACTGTTACAGCATCTGGCTCTGTGCTCTCACTGTGATTTAATAAATGGTAGTATAAATCTCAGTGATGGAGACTCAGCTGGTGTGCTCCAGGGAAGAGGTGCCCCGCACCTTTCCAAACATGGATGTTGCATATGGAGATGCTTTTGTGTGCATAAATCCTTTATTTTGAACTTCTCTAGCACGCATGGTGGGTCTTACAGCTTTCCATGGTAATGACTCCTGAAATTGTTAAGACTTTTAAAAAAGATCACTTAATGAGAGGGTCGTTCAAGGGAATCAGACCTGGTTTGTTCCTTGCTTCCTCCTTTGTGTCTGGTTTTCTCCTGGACATTCCTGTGTGTATTGGATAGTTTCTGTTTCTCTCTGAGTCCAGGGTAAATCTTGAGCAGATCTAGAAACTGAAGCATGCAGCCGCAAACCTCCCCTTACTCATAGACAGTGGTTGGTCAATGCCTGACACATTCTTGAGAGTCAGTGAAATCTGAAGACACTTTTGGAGGCAGATAGTGTTTTTTTTTTCATGTGAAATCCATTAAGAATCTCTCTCTGCTTATGTCCAGGCAGGAAGAAAGCCAGCCCCAGGAACACCTAGCAGTTACTCTGAGAGCATGGACACCTAAGACTAGATCCTAAACCAGACATTGACCCAGATAATGGGCAGTGGGACCTGGATCCAACCAGCGCACTCAGAGAAAATTTCCTGAAACCAACACATCTGTGTTCCTGGACCTTCTGGATCACAGAGGAGAGTTTCTACTGAGTTTCCAACTTTTGGAGCTAGTCTGGCGAGGGTGGAACCCTAATGGGGTTGTTCAAAAGTGACCACTTTGGTTTTGGTGAGCCTTTCACCCTATGTGCCACTGTGGAGTCAATTTAGTTTTAATTTAATTCTTTGTTAGCAAGTTATAGACAATACTTTGAAAAAAATTGTACCAATTTTGGTGATGTTGCCTGTGTCTATAATATTGTCACTTTGGAGACTGAGGCAGGAGAATTACCATTTAAATTAGCTGGCTACATAAATGAAACCTGTTTAAATTTTAAAAAGGGGAAAAAAGAGAGGAGAGAATGAGAACAAGAATGGGATGGAGGGAGGGAGGGAGGGAGAATAAAATACAATTTTGTAATAATTAGGCACTAGCAACCATACCATCCTGGGATCTAACTTAGAGTCTATCTCATCCCATTCTGTCTAGAGTTTAGTACACACCTCAGAGGAAGGAAAAGAATTCTATTTGTTAAACAGAAGACATGAGCCAAGCCTTCACAGGCATAGACTTCAGGGTCATCTGTGGTGGATTTGATATGTGAAGATGATTGTTTATCAAAGGTGCTTTGGAGGCTAGGGACCAGGCTCAGTGGTGGAACATTTGTCTAGCATGTTCAATGTCTTGAATGCTGCCCCTAGAACTAATAGAAAGAGGGATACACTTTTGGCATTATCAGCATGTAAGCCTTCCGAGTTCAGAAATGAAGACGGACAAAGGTAGAGAAAGAAGTTGCCTTGCTCTTTGAAGGCCAGGAGAAGTTCCAGACAGGAAATACTAGTTATAAATAAGTAATAGAAACTCCAAGTGGAAAGGTACATATCTGGAATCCTACGCTCTTGTTCCAACTGTCAAAGGCATCTCTCTGGTTTAATTTTAAAATTCATTAAAAGTACTGTTTCCTTAGCTTAAGCCCTACCATCTGGAATAAAGTTCATTCCGGCATAGACGAAGTGGAAAGTTTTCATTACCAGCCAAGGTGAGTTGAGGGTGTTTAACTCTAGACTGCCATTCTAAAGAAAAAGGAAAAGTGAGGGATAAATATTTTCATGGAAAGTTATTTTCAAGGCTGGCATTTAAAGTCCCCGGCATAAACTTCCTAAAATTTAATTTTACTTTATAATTAAAGTGCTGCATGCATTTGTTAAAATGTTCTAGGCAGAAACACTCTCTGACAGGTTCTGTGAATATGTATGGGGGCCAAGAATTTAAAAAGTCTTAACCTACATGTAGATGGGACTAGCTATTCTGTGCTCCTGGAGTTGGAGCACCTAGGGAAAGCATCTGAAAGTTTTGGTTACAAACAACTTATATTATAATTAACTAGACTGACTTCTTTGTTTGATGAGGGTCTAGACAACCATAACTACTTCTTCTCTAAGAAGAAGGACAAGACAGATATGTTCCAAGCAACAACAGTTAGTTACAAAAGAAAACCCACTGCAGAGTTGATGTCTGGGGTAAACTTTAATGAGCTGTAACTAGGGATGAATTCTCCCAGAACTAAGAGATGCATTTCATGCCTGCAGAGAAATGTGGGTGAGGGGACTGTAACAAAGAGAAGAGCCAGGGGAAGCCAGAGGGGTTCCAAACAAGCCTTGGATGGCTACATTTGGACTGATGAATGAGAACTGCCAGGATCTCAGACATAGAGTGTATGCTCATTAACTATTTTCCATTGTTCACCAAGGAGTGAATATGGACATTATTTCAAGTTCGGAGGCAGTGGAAGAGCTGGCACCAAACCTTTCAAAAGATACCGTGGGCATCTCAGTGGAGAAGGAGCACATGTGATAAATATAGCAGAAGATATATAACCAAGTCTTTTAAAGGATACAACTCAAAACTGAAAGAAAACAAGAGCTGGGACTCCAAAGAAATCTGGTGTACCTATCAGAATATACCACACGCTTGAGTCACAGAGCACTGAGAAATCAAGCACCATCCTTACTGGCTAACGTTCATAGTTCTGGAAAGCACCATCCTTACTGGCTAACGTTCATAGTTCTGGAAGGTGCTATATACACCACCAGCTATGAGCCCTGCAACAACCACTGGCCTGAAAAGATGTGACCAGCGGTGTACTAGTGGCACAAATGTTACAGAAGTGGCAAATACATTTCTAATTTGATTTAAAGCCTGCTTCATGGAATGGAACTCATATTTGGCAGTGCTAACAGGATTAAGAAATTGTGACTAGATTGATCATAGAATCTAATATTTTTTATTTTTAATTATTTTTATTGAGCTATATATTTTTCTCTGCTCCCCTCCCTTACTTCCCCCGCTTTTACCCTCTCCCATGATCCCCACGCTCCCAATTTACTCAGGAGATCTTGTCTTTTTCTATGTCTCATGTAGATTAGATGATCCACGTATGCCTCTCTCAGGGTTCTCATTGTTGTCTAGGTTCTCTGGGATTGTGAATTGTGGGCTGGTTTTCTTTGATTTATGTCTAAAAGCCACTTATGAGTGAGTACATATGATATTTGTCTTTCTGGGTCTTCATTACCTCACTTACTATGTTATTTTCTAGATCCATATATTTGCCTGCAAATTTCAAGATGTCATTAATTTTTACTGCTGTGTAGTACTCCATTGTGTAAATGTACCACACTTTCCTTATCCATTCTTTGGTCTTTAGGTTGTTTCCAGGTTCTAGCTATGACAAATAATACTACTATGAACATAGAGAACATAGATGAGCACATGTCCTTGTGGTATGATTGAGCATCCTTTGGGTATACACCCCAAAGTGGTATTGCTAGGTCTTGAGGAAGGATGTTTTCTAAGTTTCTGAGAAATCACCATACTGATATCCAAAGTGGCATTACAAATTTGCACTCCCACTAGCAATGCAGAAGTGTTCCCTTTACCCCACAAACTCTCCAGCATAAGTTGTCATCAGTGTTTTTGATCTTGGCCATACTTACAGGTGTAAGATGGAATCTCAGAGTTGTTTTGATTTGCATTTCTATGATGGCTAAGGATGTTGAACATTTCCTTAAGAGTCTTTCGACCATTTTAGATTTATCTGTTGAGAGTTTTTTGTTTAGGTCTGTACCCCATTTTATTTTATTGGATTATTTGTTATTTGGTGGACAATTTCTCGAGTTTTTTTTTTTAATATTTTGGAGATCAGCCCTTTGTCCAATGTGGGGTTAGTGAAGGTCTTTTCCCATTCTGTAGGCTGTCATTTTGTCTTGTTGACTGTGTTCTTTGCTTTACAGAAGCTTCTCAGTTTCAAAAGGTCCTGTTTATTGTTTCTCTCAGTATCTGTGTTATTGGTGTTATATTTAAAAAGTGGTCTTCTGTGCCAATGTGTTCAAGTGTACTTCCTACTTTCTCTTTTATGAGGTTCGGTGTGGTTGGTTTTATGTTGAGGTCTTTGATCCATTTATACTTGAGTTTTATTCATGGGGGTAGATATGGATCTATTTTCATTCTTCTACATGTTGATATCCAATTATGCCAGCACCATTTGTTGAATGTGCTTTCTTTTTCCCATTTTAATTTTTTTGGTTCTTTGTCAAAAATCAGGTGTTTGTAGGTGTGTGGATTAATATTCTGGTCTTTGATTCAATTCTGTTGATCCTCCAGTCTCTTGTTATGCCATACCAGGCTGTGTTTCAGTACTGTAGCTCTGTAGTAGAGTTTGAAGTCAGAAATTGTGATACCTACAGAAATTTCTTTATTGTACAGGATTGTTTTGGTTATCCTGGGTCTTTTGCTTTTCTATACGAAATTGAATATTGTTCTTTTGAGATCTGATAAAAATTTTGCTGGGATTTTGATCGGCATTGCATTGAATCTGTAGATTGCTTTTGGTAAGATTGCCATTTTTACTATGTTAATTCTACCTACCTAAGAGCACGGTAAAATCTTTCCATTTTCTGGTGTCTTCTTCAATTTCTTTCTTCAAGGATTTAAAATTCTTGTCATACAGGTCTTCCATTTGTTTTGTTAGAGTTACTCCAAGATGTTTTATGTTATTTGTGGTTATTGTGAAAGGTCATGTTTCTCTTATTTCTTTATCAGACCATTTATCATCTGTGTAAAGGAAGGCTACTGATTTTTTTGAGTTAATCTTGTATCCTGCTACATTACTAAAGGTGTTTATGAGTTGTAGAAGTTCCTTGGTAGAATTTTTGGGATCACTTATGTAAACTATCATATCATTAGCAAATAGTGAGAGTTTGACTCCTTCTTTTCTGATTTGTATCCCCTTGACCTTCTTTTGTTGTGTTATGGCTCTAGCTAGAACCTCAAGTACTATATTGAAGGGATATGGAGAGAGTGGACAACTTTGTCTTGTCCCAGAGTTCAGTGGGATCGCTTTGAGTTTCTTTCCATTTAGTTTGATGTTGTTGTCGGCTTGCTGTATATTGCTTTTATTATGTTTAGGTTTGTTCTTTGTATCCCTGCTCTCTCCAAGACCTGTATCACGAAGGGATGTTGTATTTTGTCAAAGACTTTTCCAGCATCTAATGAGATGACCATGTATTTTTTGTTTGTTTGTTTGTTTGTTTATATGGCAGATTACATTGATAGATTTTTGTATGTTGAACCATTCCTGCATCTCTGGGATGCAGCCTACTTGGTCATGGTGTATGATTTTTCTGATGTGTCCTTGGTTCCAGTGTTTTATCGAGTATTTTTGCATCAATGTTCATGAGTGAGATTGGTCTGCAGTTCTCTTTCTTAGTAATGCCTTTGCATGGTTTGGGCATCAGGGTAATTGTAGCCTCATAAAAAGAGTTTGAAAATGTTCCTTCTGTTTCTCTTGTGTGGAACAATTTGAGGAGTGTTTGTATTAGTTCGTTTTTGAAAATCTTGTAGAATTCTGCACTGAAACCATCTGGTCCTGGGCTTTTTGTTTGTTTGTTTGGGAGAATTTTAATGATTATTTCTATTTCTTTAGCAGTTATATATCTATTTAATTTGCTTATCTAGTCTCAATTTAATTTTGGTAAGTGGTATTTATCCAGAAAATTGTCCATTTTTTTTAAGTTTTCCAATTTTTGGAAGTATAGGTTTAGAAGTATGACCTGATGATTCTCTGGATTTCCTCCATTCTTCAAAATGGACATAGTAATAGTCTGGCTCCTAATAACTTATTGCTATATCCATAGATCTGCACATGTGTCAGGTCTCATCAGAAAAGCTGAATTCAGTAGCTGGCCTAGGGATCCTCCACTGGTCAGCACACAGAGAAAAAGAGACTACAGAATGCTCAGTCCTAAATCAGACATTTATATTATCCACCCCCCAAGCCCCAAAGCTCAGGGATTTTTATAGAAGATGATGAAGCAAGATTCTAAGAACCAAAATTTGTGGATAACCTCAAGGAAGCAGTGTTTCCTGGATACAGCAGAATGGTAACACATTTGAACTCACTGCCATTGTGATAACATGGATAAGACCTGTGCAAGCCCAAGCCAGACAAAACCTTAGCATGGAGTGGGAAAAGGTGGGCACAAAATACCATCGGTAGCTTAAGCTCTATTGGCATTTGGTAGATACTGGGAGAGGACAGTAATTTTTTTTTAATGATGTGGCTTTTGGTAGGTGGACTATACTCTCTCCAGGGTAGGCTCCCCTGCCAAGAATATTAGGCAGCATAAACTAGACTCAGTGTGGGGAAAAAAAGAAGAAAGTCAAGGTTGGGAAGGTAGGAAGATGAGGGTGTATATAAGAAGAGCTAAGGAAGGGGACAAATATTATCAAAATACATCGTATGAAATTCTCAAGGAATTAGTAAAAATATTACTTGGGAAGGCTTTTCCAAAACCAACTCCAGGTACAGATGGCTTCATGAATTAATTCTAAAAAAATTTTGGAAGAAACATTAGGAATATTTCATAAATTCTTTCAAAGTGAAGAGAAAGAAAAACTACCTTCCAGCTTGTATTATGAGGTCATCATCATACTGCCAAAATATGCAGAAACATTATAACAACAAAAACATATATACCAGTATTTATCTTAAATATTCACTCAAAAGTTCTTTACAAGATTTGTTTTATTTTTTAATTGTGTATGTATCTAACGTCTGTGTGTGATATGTACATGTGAATGTAGATGTCCATGAGGTCCAGAAGTGGGTGTGAGATGCTGTAGAGTTGCAGTTATAAGTGGTTTTGAGCTGCCCAGTGTGAGTTCTGAGAACTGAACTCACATCCTCTGGAGGAGCAGTATACATACATATATATATGTTTCTTTTCTGATGCTGTGATAAAACACTGTGACCAAAGCAACTTCTAGAAGAAATAATTTATCTGGGTTTACAATCCCAGAAGAATAAGAGCAAATCATGATAAGGAAGCATGGCTATGGGAGGCAGGCATGACAGCGGGAGGTAGGCGTGGCAGCAGGTGGCAGCGGCAGGTAGGCGTGGCAGGGGGAGACTTGTGTGGCGGCGGGTGGCAGGCATGGCAGCAGGAGCAAGAAGCTGAGAGATCACCATCTTTAACTACAAACATAAAACAGAGAGACAGATCTGTGAGTGTGGCAAGGCTATACAGCTTGCCAGCAGTGAGGAGCTTCCTGCAGCTAGTCTGCACCTTTCTAAACAGCACCACAAACTGGGGACCACGTTTCAAATTTCTAACTCTGTGGAGGACATTCCACATTCAAATCACCACACTATTTAGTATGACTGAAATAGAACACGAAAGCACTTCCATTTCTCTCCACTACTATAGAAAAGGCAATACTAGGAAGGAAGCCAATAAAATGTGTTCAAGTTCTGTCCTTTGTGGCTATAACAAATAACCACAGAATGGGTATCAGAGAAAAAGTCTCAAGGTTCTCTCCCTTCCTTCTTCCCCTGTGCTTTTCTTTCTTTAGGAATGAGAGCCTTTTGTAGCTCATGTTGGCCTTAAAGTTTCTATGTGGTGAGGAACTTTGAACTTTTGATTCTTCTCAGTCAACTTCCTGAGTGCTATTCTGAGGGGTTTATACAGTGCTGGAGGTAACACCCAGGGCTTTGGACATGCTGGGCATGCACTAAACCACATAAGCTTCATGCCCAGTCCAAGTCTCAAAGATCTAGAGGCCACAAGTTTGGCATTGTATTCTCCTGAGTGAAAATTCCAAAGTCATTAGGACTACATTCCATCTATAGACAATAGACAGGATCTTGGTTTCTTGACTTCAAGAGTTCAGTGACTTCAGTATTATTGCGCTTAGAGCTTCACTGCTCCAATCTTTAATCTTAATTTCCTCCACACTCTTCTCTGTCTTCATATGGCCTTCTCTGGGCCTGAGGCTGAATTTATAAAATGCAAGAGCTTGCATGTAGAAGTCAGTGTAAAAATCCAGGATATAATTTCACCATATGTGCAATGTCTTATTCTCCTTTGTCATATAAGATGACTTATGAAGCTTCCAAGAGTTAAAATTTGATATCATTAAAAATATTATTCATGTTGTGACAGCTGCATAAGTTGTAAAAGGCCCTAATACAAGTAAGAAGCATTTAGTAAGATCATTAGGGTATAAGAGTAAAATACAAAACCCAATTATGCGTCTATCTCATACTGATGTATAACTTGGAAAGGAAATGTAATTTTCAGTAGTATAAAATTCAGTGTCTAGGATTTAATCCAATGTATTATGCTCATGATATTTGCACCGAATACTATAAAATATTGCCAAGAATAATTAAAGCCTTCATAAAAAAGAGTTGTAACATAGTCCTAAGCAATAAGACCCAACATGTTAAAACACAGTTTCAGTGTAATTTCAATCAAATGTTTAGCTCATAGGAAATTCACGAGGTGATTTTAGAATGTATAGGAAAATTGAATTAATGCAGCAAAATGATCTTGAATAGAAAATAAGTTGGAGTAATAAAGTGATTAGGGGTTCCAGAAATGGCTATGCAGTTAGGATTGTTTGCTGCTTCCTATATGACAGGAATTCAGTCCCAGCACCCATGTAATGCCACCTCCAGGGAATTCAATGCCTTTTTAAGGCCCCCATAGGTACTTAACTCACATCCACAAATCCATACGTAAACACACTGATTAAATGTAAAATGAATTTTTAACGTGCTCTAGCTTTAAAGCAGTAATGATCAAATTATAGAATTTGCATAAACATTTATAAAAAGATTAAAGCAATAGAAGAGAAGATTTCACTATTAACCTGTCTTGTCTGGTGGTTGTCATTAATGCTGTTCAGCCAGTTAGGAAAGGGACATGGTTTTATGAATGATGCCAGGTAAGCAGAATGATCATAAGAAAAATAACTTAAGTATTAATGCAAATAATATTTATGAAGTGATTCAAGTTTTTGTTATATATTTATTCAGTGTGTGTGTGTGTGTGTGTGTATACAACTGGCATAGTGTACCAGTGAAGATCAGAGGATAGTTTGAGGGTTCTTCAATCCTCTGCCTTTCTGTTCAACTCTATTCGATAATGTTTAGCTTCTGGGGTGTTGAGGCTTCTCTAGCAGAGAGCCTAGGCCATCAGATACCAGCTTCTTTTTTCTCTTACTACCTCAGTCAGAACCAAACCCTGAATGCAGAGATAAATGCTGGCTCCTCTTTTAATGTGATCCGGACCATATCCTGTATAATGGTGCTGCCCAAATTTAGGGTGGGTCTTCCTCCTTTGATTTAATTTCTAGCTCACAGACATGTTTAGGGATATGTTTCATGTGGTGATTTAAGTGAGAATGGCCTCCTAACACTATTGACTTGGATACACATTGGATACTTGGTTCCTACTTAGTGAAACTGTTTGGGAAATATTAGGAAGTGTGGCCTTGTTGGAGGAAGTGAGTTACTTGAGGGCAGGCTTTGAGGTTTCAAAAGACACATATAACCCAAAGCAATCTCTCTTGCCTCATGGTTGTGGATCACCTGTTCCTTTGCTCCACCATCAAGGACTCTAACCCTCAGACACTGTAAACCCAAATTAAACACTTCCTTTTACATGTTGACTTGGTCATGGACTCTTATTATAACAACAGAGAAAAACTAAGAAGTTTTGTCAGAGAGTGGGCTATTGTTATAACAGTGCTGACTGTGTGTTCTTTGGATAAAATGTGGAGAACTGGATTTTTGAGCTAGAAGAGTAGTTAAACAGTGTAAGCAGAGCTCAGAGGGCCACTCTAG
This sequence comes from Microtus pennsylvanicus, assembly GCF_037038515.1. Taxonomy (NCBI): domain Eukaryota; kingdom Metazoa; phylum Chordata; class Mammalia; order Rodentia; family Cricetidae; genus Microtus; species Microtus pennsylvanicus. Next base: position 115,009,874 of record NC_134582.1, read on the forward strand.
TAGAATCTGAGGATATTGGTGTTGAGAGCTATGTGGACTGTGGAGACCAGCTCAAGAGGTTTCAGAAGGGAATGATACTAGCAACTAGGCTAAAGATTAGTCTTGTGATATTTTGGCAAAGAATGTGACTTCTTTTTTTTGCCCTTGTCCTAAAAATTTCCCTGAGGCTAAAGTGAAAGGGTAATTGACTAATTTATTTGGCAGAGAAGATTTCAAGACAGTTTAATGTTTACTCTATCACATGGCTATTAGTAACCACTCTTACGTGGAGCTCCAATAGAACAGAACAAGTGGGATAAAAGCAATGTAAAATACACAGATTAAAGGGGAAAAGAACACCAAGAAAATTAAAGTTGAAGTCAAGGTTTTCACTGAAAGAGGTGAGATTAAATAGAGACTTGATTCCAAAATAGAATAATTGAATGGGTACCATTAGGGAAAGGGCCCACCAAGCTAAGCTTCCAATTCATAAAAATAAAAGACCTAAGGAATTTTCTGCCCTTAAAAGTCAACAACAAAGGAAAGCTTCTACAAATGTGGTTCAAAGATGCCAGGGTCCACCCGAAGTTGGTAGTTAAATCTGGCAGTGTCATCCATGTGAAGTCATGAAGGTATATGAGTAAAGGGGTTATGGAATCTCCATTCCCGACATATGACAGAGGAGTCCCCAGAAAAACACAGCAGCATCAGGACAGAAGCAAAACTGCAAACAAAGAGCATCCTCTACCAGAGAATTTAGAAATGAATGATGTCGTGAGTGTAGAATGTAGCGTGTTTGCTGCCTGCCTGTGTGGATGGCAGAGTGTGTGGGGGTAGAACAGGATGATGGTGAAGGAGGTAGAAAAGGAAAATCCCACAATTTTAATCCTAACAGTAAAATTTTAGCATTATTTGAAAAAATATCATTATAACCAAGAAGGCATAGAAAATAGATTAGCTGAGCCTGGTGGCACAGACCTTGTCTTTCTAGCTATTATGGAGGTTGAGGTGGTAGGATCCCAGTTTGAAGGCCAGCCTGGACAATTTAGTGAGACCCTGTGTTGGAAAAAAAATTAAAGGAAGCTTGGAAATATAGCTAGGGGTAGAGTGATTTACTTGCACCAGAGTTGAGGTTTAATACCCAGTATAACAAGTAAGTAAGTAAATACTGAAATAAACAAAAGGAATTTTCTTGGGAATGGAGAGATGACTCAGTGGTTAAGAGCACATTTTGCTCTTATAGAGGACCCCAGTTTGGTTCCCAGCACCCATATCAGACCACTCATAACCACCAGTAACTCCAGCCCCAGTAGGTCAGATGTCTTCTTCTGGCCACTGATACCCACACAAACCACAGATGTATGCACACATTTATGTGAAAATGAATTGTGTTTATTTGCTGCATAGAAAGCTGGTAGACATAGATTCTAGGTGGCCAGTTTGATAAAATGCCCCCTACACACAATTATTCATGGTATGTTTACACTTGATTTTTAATTTACATGAACTAAAAGCTTTTCATAAAAACAGCTGGGGTTAACATTTAGATACAAAACATTATTAAATGATGCGTAAAATTTATGATGAATTCTCTCATATCACCCAGTAGCAGTAAACAACATTGCACAAGGAAGAGAAGTTGTGCCTTTTTTTCCTCCCTGGAAAGACTTCACATACACCCTTCAATACGAGTTTAAAACAAACAGCAATTACAGTTTATTTTTCAGCCCACCGAGGAACGCCTTTGATTGTGGTCTTTGTGTGCTTGTTAAATTCCTTTGTTCGGCTTTAATTTGAGAATCAGCAGGATACAGTAGTCCTGCTAGATGCAGAAGCTTGTCCTGTCACTCAGCCTTCAGTGACTGGAAGCTCTTTTCCCGTTAGAAGAACCTCAGGTTCCTGCCTAAGTAACGTATTAGGATGCTGCCCTGTGTTTGTGAGACATTGTGAAGTGACTGCCTGGCGTTTGTGCTACTCACATGGTTGCAGTTTTAAGTTCCATAGGATAAACTCAAGGTTTCCACAGAAGAGAAGATAATTTCAGTGTCCCTGATTAGCTCTGAGTTGCTTTAAATAATTCTGTTAATACTGACTGCTTTATTGTAAAGGTACAGTACAATGTGTTTACTAGACGGATGAACTGCACTTCCTCAGCCATAGCAATTTGCCAGCTAAACACATTCAGAGTGGTCCAAGCTTATGAAAGAAGTCTTCTTCCTTTTGTCTCTTGAAAATATTTGGAGTTTGTTTTATTTCAAATAACACTTATAATTATTTCCTGGTGTGCTAGTGGCTATAACTCAGCCTTCTCTCTACATTGATTATAATGCCATTTATTACTCAATATCATGAGATTAAGAGTAGTCCATTTCAGTAATGATTCTTACGTTTTAGGGTTGTTAGGGTCAGACACAGGGCCCCAGCAGCCCTAATGAGCTAGGTCAAGGCATGCAATAGGACAATTAAATAGACAAGGAATACTAAAAAGCAGAAAAGGGAGATGTAGTCACCATGGCCACAATGGGAAGATGAAAAAGGAGGCCCAGTGATCCCTCATGCTCCAGGTCTATCTTCAGGGTTCTGAGTTGAATTTTAGTTTTAAACAGGTTAGGTAAGCAGTTGTGCTCATGGTGAATCCCACCTATCATCATTGGGCTTCAGTTTCCCCTACAAGGTGGTCTGACAGGTTGAGAGAGTTGTGTAAAATCTGCTGGAAGAAAAGCTCCCACCCCCATCCCCACACCCCAGCCAGCTCCAGGCTTCAGCTTCTTCCTTTTCACTTCATGGGACTCTTGAAGAAATTCCAAATTTCTTGGGAACCAAAGGTAAGGGTACATATGTCTCTTCAGAACATCTTCATGTCAGCCTGGGTGGTTCCAGCTCTATTTTCTGCTGCCATCCAATGGTATCCTGAAACTAAGATGGAAAGGAATACATCGCTAGCTCCAACACCAGGAATAGCTAGTAACATTTGGGTATAAACTGTCAGTTGTATAACAGGTCTCATAGGATGAAACTATTTTAAAGAGACACTCCTGTCTCTCAATCTGATTATCACAGTATCCAAACAGTAGACTGCAAAGACAATGAAATTTCCCTGAAATTTTCATATTGGGATAATAAAGAGGTCCTTGCTAGGGTACCACTGAAAACAAGGATTTCTGCAAAGACTGATAGATTCAAACCACAGTGATGTGGGGACGTTAGAATGGTACAGGCCCAGACACTAATTGCCCTATCTTGAGCTAGCTCTAGCCTCTGGAGCAGCCATTCCTTGCCTACCTCAGAGCTCACATCCTGTGTCTTATAGATAAAGGCCTTTGTGATCTATAAACTTAGTTGGCCAGCCACTTTTATCAGTCTCAAAGCTAATATCCTTCATCACCAGACAGCATCTTCGATTTGTAGAAAAGCTTCTTCCATCTAGCTGTAAGCACGTCTTTGATGTAACTCCCACTATAACCCCCACTATGTTTTAAACTTGCCCTGATTTATAGCTTTCTTTGTTCTAGAAAACTATAGAACTTCTTGAAATTGCCCCCATGTTGGAATATAGAATTTGAAACAACCTGTGTTCCCAGGGCATGGCCACTACAAATGGCCACATATCATATCACTAAATGTTCCCACATTCTTGGATACAATTATCAAACAAGACTTTAATAGATTCTAACCATTTAATTATTCAGATATGCAAAATTAGTAATGAGATGACTTACTTTCCTTTGGTATCATAAGCTTTGTTTTTTCACATATCCTTTGTGCATATTGTATGTGTTTTTTTTCCCATTTGATCATGTTCCCAGTAGCTGAATGCATATATTTCTCAAAGAATAATTTGTGTATAACAATTTATATATAATTTTGACAATCTGTTGTATTGATCTGTCTCTGCATCTCTGTGTGATTTCTTGTTCTTTTGATTATTATTGGTAATGCACTCTGTGGAAAATTATTTCAGTCAATAACAATAACAGCTCTTAAATTTTCTGTGATATGCCCTTGGGGTAAAATCTATAGGCTCAAAGATGACTCTCTCCCCATATTCAAATTGTTTTAATGTTATTTATGATAATAACTAAATGTTTCACAAAAGCAAGCCATGGCTAATTAATTATCAGTATTTGCCCACTAGTTGTAAGGTCTTCAACTCGGGACACTGAGGTATAAATTGAGGTCACATGACTTATTTAATGCCAGAAAAAGTGGGGGTGGGGTGGTGTCCAAAGAGAAAGGTATTTTTGGCCTCACTCAAAAGTGAAGACATCAATGTTATGGCTTTTAAGGAATGTGAAGGGATTTGGAAAGAAGGCATCTTGTTAATGTATGACTGACAGGATGTGATAGAGGTAAAGAAGAAAGGTACATTTAATTGATTTGTCCCATTTTTAACAGTAGTGTAAATGGAGACTGTAATTTCACTTCCTGGCTACTTAGACACGAATAATCACACAGAAACTATACTAATTACAACACTGTTTGGCCAGTGGCTCAGGTATATACCTAGCTAGATCTTACATCTTAAATTAATACATTTCTATTAATCTGTGTATCTCCATGGAGCTGTGGCTTACCAGTAATGTTATGGCATCTTTTTCCTTTGGCAGCTACACGAAATCTCCTTTACTCCACCTACTCTCTCTTTATCTCTGTTTGGATTTTCTGCCTGGCTTTACTCTGCTAAGCCATTGCCTAAAATAGCTTTATTCATCAACCAATAAAAGCAACACATACAGAAGGACATCCCACATCATCTCTCCTTTTCTGACTAATAAAAAGGAAGGTTTCAACTTTAACATAATAAAATTACATACACTAAACAGTTATCAAGTAAGAATTTCAGTCACTATATTTAATCTATTTGTACCTGATAAAATTAAAGAAAATACTGTATTATCTACCCTAAATTTATGAGTCTAAAATTTTATATATAATCTATCTTTTATCATAACTAAGGAAAACTATAACAATAACTATCTGATCTTCAACTCCATCAAAGACTCCATAAGAATATAATATTATTTAAGTAAACAAGAAGTGCATTATAAGCAACTTTCAAAGCTCTAGAAATGACAGACACATCTCACTGCCTGGACAAGTCACCCAAAGTTCTTTTATAAAGTTGGTGCACTCATTTTCAGCCTATAGGCCCATATATCTGGCAATCTTTTCAGTGAAGCAGGAACTCTTAAGCCTTGTTCTGCTTTACTGGCAAAGTTCATCAGTTGCTTTCTTCTGTGTCCTGCAGAATGTCTGACCATTTCTTCTGTGAAAGCAGGAAGCTTTAAGGACCATCTGTCTTTCAGAAAGTTCAGCAGCCACTTTTCTGTGGGTCCTGCATGTCCACTTCATACAGCATACCATCAAGCAGCCCAGGCAAGAGCAGTTTTGAGTCCAAATAGCTAGACTTGTTACACTGAAGGCAAATCCCATAACGAGTTTCTTCAATTCCCCTCAATCTCTCTGAAGTAATTGGTGCTGCCTGAAGCAGACATATCTCACTGTCGAGAAAAGTCTAAGTTCTTAAAACCTTTTAAATGCCATATTCTGTAGGTCTTTGAAGTGTTGAATATTCTATCTAACTGAAATATATATCTGTCTAGAAAACCTAACTAACATGACTAAATGTTGTATTATTATAGATGACCACCTATTAATCTGTACTTCTTAATAATACATTTTTAAATGAGCTGCATAAACATAATATCTTAAACAAGAGTACAAATATATATAAATATACACAAATATATATAGAAATATATATAATAAAATTGACCTTAAATTTATATTAGTAGACAAAAATCTATATCAAAGTATTCATTTCTATATCATATCCCCCTTTTAAGAAAGTGGTTGACTGTGACCTTTAACCATTTATATCTAACCCCTTTTAAATGAAAATAAACATTTATAAACAATAATTTTGGGAATTTGAGATAGTTTTCTCCAAACTGATTTTTGCTCTTTGTTGGGTGAAGTATTTTGAAGGTCCACAGAGACCTTTTAGGGGCTCTTGTTCCATCAAACCACACTAGCCTGGAAAGAGTCCACAGGTTTCCATTCTCTGGAAACAAAAGCAGAAACTCACTTCCAAAGTAAAATATCCTTAGAGACAAATTTTGAAGTCAAGACATCTTTAAAACATATCTGTTGGTTTAGCTTATCAGCTCCCAGAATCAAATGTTTCTCTGCTATCAATAAAAACCTCTAAAACCACAATAATATACATATCCAGACTCTTTGTGTATTTTTTATCTTTTCATGGCTCATATTTTTTATTCTGCTTTTCCTTTAAGAAATTCAGTTTAATATCCTTAATTTTTTTTATTTATGACTCTATCTTTGATCTTCTCTGTCTTAAGCCCATGCACATTTGTCAAATGTACTATAGTCCTTTTAGAGCCCCCTCTATTTTCTTTGAATCGTCTTTACTATCTGTAATCCTTTTCTGACCAGGTGTGTTTTTATTTCTTAAATGCTAAGCAGGCATGGCTAGGACTAATGCCGTGTCTTTGCCTGTTGGCTCCTTCCTGTCTAATATGGTGGAGTTATGTTCACTGTCTTTGTGAGCCATACTCACTACCCCATCTAGGGATGCAGAAGATCTATGTTGCCATTAAGTAACTAGTAGCATGCTGCTCAAAAAACCCCTTTAAGTGCTCTGTAGCAGGACTTCCCAAAAGAGCCAGGATGCTATCTCTTAAAGAAGTAATTTCTCTGTTCACCACCAGCAAACAGAACTTATCTGAAAAAAATGCAGCTACCAAGAAACTGCAATAGACTCCCATTTTTTGTGGGCCTAGAACTGCTGCTTTTTTTTTAAAGCTTTATTAGGCTTTATGTGGATGTACACTGCCAAACATTGGGCACCATTATGTAGATGGAGACTGTGCTTTCTTTTCCAGGCCACCAAGATGTAAATGATCACACAGAAACTATATTAATTACAACACTGGCCAGAGGCTCGGATGTATTCCTACATAGTTCTTACGTCTTAAATTATCCCATTCTATTAATCTATGTATCACCACAAGGCTGTGGCTTACTGGTAATGTTCTGGCATCTTTCTCTTTTGGTAACTACATGGAATCTCCTCTACTTTGCCTACCCTTTCTCTCTATCTTTGCTCAGATTTCACATCTGGCTTTACTCTGCTAAGCCATTGCCTGAAACAGCTTTATTCATCAACCAATAAAAGCAACTCATGTACAGAAGGGCATCCCACATCACACTGGCCCTGTGATGTCCCAGATTTTGGCAACCTGAGGTCTATAACCTTCTTTGGGAAAGTGAGAATGGCATCCACTTTAAGCTGTTTTTTTTTTTCATCAGAGTGTGTTATCACAGCAATAAAAGAGATGCTAGGACACTATCACTTCTCTTCTTTTATAGTACAGCTCTCTGCCTGGTTGCTGCTAAATTCAGAGACCCTTCCAATATTAGTTTGTTTTTCACACACACCCTTCTACATTTCTTCCCCACTGGTTTTGTTATTTAGACTTTGTCTTAGTTTGGGTTTTTAATTGCTGTGAAGAGCACCATGACCATGGCAACCTTCATAAAGAAAGCATTTTAGGGGGAGGTTCAGTCCATTATCATCATGATGGGGAACATGGCAATGTGCAGACAGACATGGTGCTGGAGCAGCTGAAAGTGCTACATTTTGCAGGCAACAGGAAGTCAACTGACAGTCACACTGAGGGAAGCTTGAGGAAAAAAGACCTCAAAGTCTGTTCCCACGGTGACACATTTTCTCCAACAAGTTCACAAATACTTCAACAAGCCATAATCTAACAGTGTCACTTCCTTTGGGGCCATTTTCTTTCAAACCACCACAGATGTGAAAATAGATCTTCTAGCTCACAAGTTATTACATCTGTACAGTAAATAAAAGACATTTAGCCACTGCATATTCATAATGATGGAAATCATTTGCAAATAGATATTAAGGTATTGCAAAATAAAATGATCATTTTTCAGAAATGAAAAGTCAGGAGCCAGTGAGATGGCTCAGCAGGCAAAAGCACCTGCCACCAAGCCTGATAAGAGTTCAGTTACCAGAATCCACATGATGGAACACTTTTGAGTTGTGTTTTGACCTCTATCCACACAGAGAGACATATATACATGTTCACAGATATAGACCATATAACGAGTGTTTAAAATGCAGTAGTAGTAGTAGTGGTAGTAGTAGTAGTAGTAATAATAATAGAGATGAGTGATCAGAACTTTCCTGATATAGCTAAAGGTTCTCAGCTAATTTTATGGTCCAAATTAATGTTATTTTTTCTTTTCTTTTGTTTGTGTTGAGGGAAAATAGGACAAATAGAGTTTAGGAAATGATACTTTAGAAGCAACTAGATGGAGCAAAAATTACAGCCATGATATAATGTTTTCTAAAGTTATTTATTATTATTATTTATTATTATTATTTTTGTGTGTGTGCATGTGCACACACTCATATGCACCCCATGGTGAGGACACATGGAGGTCCAAGGACAACTTGCAGAAGGCAGTTCTCTGCTTTCCCCATGTGGCTTCCAGGGATCTTAGGTCACCATGCTCAGTGACAAACACCTGTGCTCATTGAGCCACCTCATCAGCCAGACATAGAGTTTTAAGTTGTGAAGCAAAATGGAAAATGAAACAAGGGTGATAGAATTAGAAACACACATAAATGGGCTTTGTGTGTGTTTGCATATTGAAGAGCTGTAGCCTTAGACTGCCTTTATGTGGAAATTTGATCTCCAACATCAAGGAAAACAATACTCAAGGAAGTAGCAAAATGAACTCATTCTGGCAAAAGGATAAGGCAAGAAACTTTGCAGAAAGAAACTCAGATGTCCAACTCAGGACAGGGGAGAATAGCTTAAGAAATAAAAATTATATCATATGATTTATATTTAGGGTCTGACGGTCAAATTCATCCCAGTTATTTAGGATGTATTCTAATAGCAAGCCTGAGGAATAAGGGGGCAATTTATCCCATCATGGTGTGCCCAGACATTTTGGAAAGCTGAGGAAAAATTGCTATGACTAAGGAAACAGTACTCTCTTGAGGTTCTTAATGTCTTTAATTAAAGATTTTAAGAAAGGACTCAAAAGGAACCTTAGGGGCAATTTTTATCATAATTTAAAGAAAATTCCCAAGAGGACAAGCTTTAAATCTCAGCAGCTGTAAGAAAGAAGATTGAGAAAACATTCATGGCATTTGAGTTAAGTGGGCATAAGCCAGAGGGCGGGAAAGTAGCCATAAGGTAAAAAAAAAAGGGGGGGGGACAATTAGAAAAGAAATAAAACAGACTTGGGTTCTGATCAGCATCTGAATAAAAGACAGAAGACAAGGAAAAGGAAACACTAATGTCTTACTGAGTCAGACTCAACACTCAGCAGAGCCTGTGGCAACCCTCCCTGAAGTAACTGCACAGAGGGCAGGGATTCTTCAAAGAAAGTTATGTTATCTCATTACAGAGATAACTATTTCTCCTGTCTTTTTAGCATGACCTAAAGTGGGTCTGCCTAAGGGTCATCCCTTAGCCAGATGACTGATGGGCTCAGGCTGGGTCTCTTGTGGAGGGGACCTAACCTGATCCTCTGTTCTTATTGAGCATCCCATGGAATAAGAATCATCCTGCTGAACCACCTGCAAAGAACCAAGTTTCAGTATGGGTTCCCTACCTTGTTGAGCAGCCTAAAAAAGGGCACAGTCTCTGAGAACCAAAATTCCAGAGATAACCCTAAGATAAAGATGCCACCTCTGATGAAACAGCCAACAATGAAACCTAAGAATCCAAACCCCTGAGGGGAAGTGACTCCTAAGCATGCAACTGGGGAAAGAGCCAGGGGACACTTACTTAGGTGACATGCTAGGGATGCTTCAGGGATCAGAGGTACTTTGTAAAGACAACCAAATGTGGCTTCTTAGAGAAAGGGAACAGAGTGGGAGAGGTAAGGAAAGAAAAACCTACAAGAAATATACGCCTGCAGTTGTGCAGATCTGCTTGAGATGAGCTGCACTTCCTATTGCACTGTGTGTTGGGAACAGAGCCCAAAATAGAACCTGGGATTAGAGAGCAGCCTTTTCACCCATCTATGCTGGAAGTCCTTGGGATCTTTCTGTGAAGAAAGAGGTATCTTCACTGAGTTGTTTGCAAGGAGAGCAGGGTTTCTCATTTTTCTAAGGGCTATAGTTTTCATAAGTAAGACAGAGAGGGATATCGAGGCCTGATGAAGGAGTAGCCCTGACCAGGGATGATCAGTTATCTCCAAAGGTCATCACAGTTCACCAAGTTTCCCTATGCCAGAAAAAGAGCATTCAGACAGGCGCCACCCGATATGTGTTTCTTTAGTGGTTTGGAGTCCTAGGTTAGTAACGTTTACTGAAGAATAGCAGTAACGGGAAGATGAGAGTTTATTTGGAGACATTGTTCAGTACAATGAACAAAGAACTCAGAACTTCCTGCCTGTGAGTGTGTGGGGTTTGTACACAGTACAGTCTGAGGTTGGCTGGTAGCTATTGTAGACATTGACTGACTGGGGTTCTGTTTGGGGTTTCAGCCTATTCCTTTAGAATTTGAAAGCGGACTCTGGAGGAAGCTCAAGGACAATTTTATTAAACCTTGAGGGAAACATCAGGAGAGGCAGGTTGTAAATCCTGACAGCTGCAGTTAAGACAGAGATAGAAAGAAAGCTATGACTTTGAACTAGACACGTGGAGGTCGGAGAAATGGTGAGAAAGTCCAGAGAATCAGCTAACCCATGGTTAGGCTTTAGGGTTCTATACCTCAAAAAAAGGGATGCAGAAAAGGAAAAGGCAAAACATGCTTAGTGCTGGGCTATTGGTCTGAGTTCCAAGGTCATAGGATTCCAAGCTATTATATCTCAGAAGGAAAGATGGTACTTGGGACACATGACTAGAAATAGAAGCAGATAGAGTTTATTTAAGAAAGGGCAAGCACTTCTGAGAATAGATGTGGATAAGAGAGAGGGGGAAAGGGCAGAGAGGCACTGGGCCATGAGATACATATGGCATTTTAGGCATCTATAGTGTTAACCCCTGATCGTGATGCTTCAGTTCAGCCCTCATTCTCCTGCCACATAGCTGCAGGAACTGGATCAGGTTGTGACTGTGCCTTGACCTGAATGCAGTTGGGGTGTTGCTTTTGCTGTCGTTTGCTGTCCCAGAGTTCCTCTACCAGGAACATGGCCAGAAGGGGTTTGCTTGCAGTCCACGGTCTGTGAATACCAGTTTGTCGGGTTGTTTATTTGAAATATATTTGAAATATATATTGTATCACACATAGAGCTGTAGAGAAATGAGGATACAAAAATGAAGAGATTTTCCATTTGATTCAAAGATCTCATGTTTTTGAATGTCTTAACAACACCCTGAAAATGACTAATTTTCTCAACATTATTTGTAATAGCACAAAATAGAAATTATTGAAATGCCATCTACAAGCAGATTGGTTAAATACAAAATGTCATATCCATAAAATTTAGAATGATCTGGCAAAAATAAAAAAATTAAAATAAGAGGGGAAAAGGGAAGGAATGAGGCCGGAGTTCTTGTTTTAAGTAAGTGTTGTGATGCATGATCGTGTCTATAATATGCTTCCTTTTAGACAAAGAGGAGATATATAAATACATATAGGATCTACCTTAAGCTCATAATATACTCAGTCATGGAAGTGGGCAGGGTCAAAACCTGAAGAACAGCACTGGAGGGTCATTTGTGTGCCTGTATTTTGTTATACACTTTCAATTCTGACATCATATGAAAGCTTTGTGTGATTAAGGATAATAATACATTCCAAATAAATACAGAAAAAAGAGATATTTTTTTCTTTTTCAAGTAGATCATAAAGAAGTGATGAAAGGTTCAAGAAAACAGCACCAGAAAGTCTGAGAAACCCCTTTATGATTGTCAGATGATATTGAGGAAACTGGGGTTCACTCCTGGGGTTCTTAGTGTCATTAATAACCAGAAAGTGGCCGATAGTTTTATTAAAGTTTTAAAGGAAAATAAAAGCTCAGGGCAGGTGTGCTGAAGTCTTGGAAGCTGCCCAGTGGAGAAGAATGGAGAATAGAAGGAAGATAGAAATGCCATGCCCTTTGAATCAAGCCAGCGCGGAGGCCAATCACATTGTAGGCAGAAAGAGGCTTTAGAAAAACGGCAAGCAAGCCAAAGTGTCCAAAGAGCCATACTTAGCTTCTAGGTCAGCATCTGAAAGAAAGAGGAAATGTCATCCCTTTCTGAGATTCTCAGAAAGGGTTCGTTACAACCTCATGGCGGCAGGACCTCTGGGAAGAAGAGCTACGGCATCTCATTAAAGAAATAATTATGGCACCTCTCTGCTTAGCATGACTTAAGGTGACTTAGAGATTGTCCTTTCTTCCTTAAGGATGGTCCCTTAGCCAGGTCTTTGACCTAGCACAATAGGTACAATAGGTCTCCATCCAGGCCAGTGTCCTCTTGACCAGAAGGACTATATTTAAATTAACCCATTTCTATTAATCCGTGTATTGTCACATGGCTGTGGCTTACCAGGTAAAGTTCCAGGGGTCTGTCTCTGGTGGGACTACAAGTCTTCTCCCTGACTCTGCCTACTCTCTCTCTATATCTTTTCCAGTCTGGCTGTATTCTGTTAAGCCATTGGCTGAGAGAAACTTATTTATTCATTAACTAATAAAAGCAACATATATATAGGACTTACCACACCACACCTCCCTCAATTCTTTCTCTCTGAAGACTGTGAGTGCACCAACCACCTCACTCTACCCTCAGCCGTCTGAAAGCATGCTTATTTAAAGAAAAAAGACATTCTTGTATTTATTGTGCAGGTATTTTTAAAATATTGATACTTTAACCCCTAGGTGAGAAATAAAATCATCAAGGCTTTCCAGGGACTCCCTCCTCTGTTATGGCCTTTATGAAAGAAAGCTTTTCAGCATCTCATTGTCAATCACCTCTCATCTATCAGCTTCCAAGTCTCCTTGAACCGTAGTTTTCCCTGGGCCTGCAGGTGGGGATCTTCATCCCACCAGCTAAAGCAGTGACCTCAGGCATGTGGTCCTGAAAATGGTTAATAAATCAAGGGAGATTGCATATCTAATGCAGATGTGCATGAACCAAACACTCTGAAGCTGGTTTTGCTAATGTGCTGGCTCCTTACTTGGGTCCACAGCATGGAGTCCTTGGGCATTGTCAGAGACTGAGTCTATCCACTTTGGACTTTAGAACCAAGATAGAACAGAGAGCTTTGATCTAAGTGTCATAGGTCATGGCGGGCAACTGGGTATTCAGCCAGAAAGGATCTTGCTGGGCTGCCTTTCTGCTGAAAAGTGTTGCTCTTAATCGATGTTTTTGTGAAGTTGGGGGCAGTGGAAGCCCTTCTTGCCTCTGTTGCTTCTCCATTCAGACGTATCTGAAAGATGCTTTCTGACAATCCTGGCTTTAATTGTTTGGATATTTTGAAAGTCACCTTGGTTCCAGAAGCATTTTCAGAAGACAATGCGATCCTAAGAAAAGAAAGAACACCAAGTAAGTTTTCTCCAGAGAAACTACTGAAGCCTAAATTGAAGGATATTGTTCCTAATATATTTCTATGAAATTCCATGGTACAGACAAATAAACCTTACCACATCTTAAGAAATCCACAAAAAGGAGAGAATAACACGGGACTGAGTCATAAATACCCTATCCCTATTTAAAAAGTAACTGTGGTTTCACAAGTGGAACTTTGCTATGAGGTAATGGCAATATATATATATATATATATATATATATATATATATATATATCAACATTGCTCTTACATGGGAAAAGTCTCTTGCATTTTAGTGTCACGAAGGGATGGATGATCTGTATGGCCAGTTAGGGAAGTATTTACTTAACAAGAGTGGGTCATAATGACTTTGTAATAAAAGGTATCAATTTGGGCAGAGGAATGGCTCAGTTACATAATCTGTGTGCCAAACAAGTTGGGACATGATTTTGGAACACCTAATTAAAAAGTTGAGCATGGTGTGATATGTTTGTAATGCCAACACTGGGAGGTGGAGACTAGAGGATCTGTGGGACAGCCAGTCTAGACTACTTGGGGAGTTCTAGGTAACCAAAAGCCATTGTGCCCAAAACTAAGACAAATGGCACCGGGGTTCAACTTCTAAGCTTGACCTGTGATGTGCACATTAGCACATACATGTGAACACACAGGCACACACACACACACACACACACACACTCTTCAGTCTTCTATCAAACAAAAAACCTGGGGCATTGTGAAAAGTACCTCATCATTTGACTTTATGCAAGGGGGTGATCCTGGGTAATCATAGTGGTCTCATTTAATCTATTCCAGGGTCTTTACAACATGAATAGAGGCTTCAGCTAGGGAGAGCAGCAAGTCCAGGACTTACTGCTGTAGAAGGAGGCTGCTTATTAGTTCCCGGCTGCTTAGCCTTGAAATAATTACACAGAAACTGTATTATTTAAATCACTGTTTGGCCCATTAGCTCTAGCTTCTTATTTGCTAACTCTTACACATTAATTTAACCCATTTCCATTAATCTGTGTATTGCCATGTGGCTGTGGTTTACCAGGTAAAGTTCCTTCCAGCACTGTCTCCAGCAGGGCTACATGGCTTCTCTCTAACTCCGCCTTCCTCCTCCCATGCTATAGGCTAAGCCAGTTTCTTTATTCATCAACCAGTGAAAACAACACATAGACAGAAGGATCTCCCACACCACACTGTTGCAGTTTGAATCCTGGAAGTCTCCTTGCTGCCTGCCTGGCACACGTTTGTTTTGTGTTTTGTAGACTCTGTTTTCTTGCTGGATATATTTCACATTCCAGAGTTTTTTTCTCTCTGAAATTTTAGTTTAATCTAACTATATTATTTCTGTGGATCTCTGATTTCTATACATGTATAACTGTTATAACTCAGTTACATTTCCTATTTAATGTAACAGGAGTGTTGATCCACTGATATATATCATTAATCCTTCCAACAGCTAGGGAGTATTAAAGAAGGAAGGAAAGATGTTTTGTTTAAAATACAGATATGGACTGTTTATATATTCATGGAGTCCAAATACATATAGTCTGATATGTACTTAGTTAAATATCTCATGTATTTCCTACAGATGGTTATTAAAATATTTTACATTCAGCATAATTAAGCAGCATTTAGAGTCTTGTGGTAACCTAAATATTTCCTATTGCAAAGGGAAGTAATGAGACCAGAGCTGAATAGAAAGCAATGTGACTGTGTATACCCAGAGAACATCCACTAGCGTGGCCATATAGTCTTCCTTTTCTGTTTCTATTCACTTCTGCAAGGTGAGTTTCTAATGATGCTGGTTTGTTTCCTAGTTGCTTTAACTTCTTATGTTTGTCAGTGATGTTGTACTGTACACAAGGTAAAGTTCCAAGCTCAGCAATGGCAAGTACAAAGAGCTGGGCTGGGATCTGGGCCTACAAAAGGCACACTTAAGAACCACACTTGAAGCTAGCAGACATCTAAGCGTGGAATTACAAGAGAGAAGTAAGACTGGTTTCTTTGAGTCTTGGCAATAGCTATTAAGTAAATGGGGGATAAGGATCAGGCTTGGACTGGGGAAAAATACACAACACTTCAAAGGCTATGGGCACCATATCACAAGTAACATTCATCACCCAGTATAGGATGATGAGAGAAGAGAGAGAGAGAGAGAGAGAGAGAGAGAGAGAGAGAGAGAGAGAGAGAGAGAGAGAGAGATTGTGTGATGAGGCAAGACAATAATAGCGCAAGCATAAGCAAGTGCATACAAACTCAATTAATAAGCAAAATTGCCCCAAACAACCTGTCAGCAGACAAAAAGTATGGTAATTAATAATACACACTCCTAGCCAATCACAACACACCAGCAGCGACAGCCAGTTTCAAAAGAACCAAACAAAAACATTCCTGCGACAGCTTAATTTCCTTACCCCCATAAAAACCCCTGACCCTTATACAATAGAGAGCTTCTGTATTGGACTCTCTTGGAGTCTGTTTTGTTGCCTCCATGTCTTCTCACCCTCTGCCCTGCTCCCTAACCTCCACCCCGGAAATGGGAATCACATAACAGTTGGCAGCAACAAGCCCCACAACAGCTACAACTGGCACCCAATGTGGATGGACCTTTTCCTTTTGCTTGCTTTTTGGATCCTCACACTCTTTTTGGCATTTTTCTTGCTTGCTTGCTTCCCCCACTGCTGTCCCTATGCCGACTCTCTGCCAGCTTCTTGGGGTTACCCCCTTCCCCTTCAGCTGTTTTTGGTGAGTTGATCCCAATTTTCATTTTCTAAGGTCTTGGTGAGTTGGGGCTTTTTTTCCCTATCCTTACATTTTCTTTTCTTTCCCCTGTTTACCTTTCTGGTTAGGAACTCTCCATTATGACTCTGTTCATCCCAGTACCTCCATATAAGGACTGACCACCCAGGAGGTAGAACCAATAAAGGTCCTCTAACAGGCCTCTTTTGCCTGGAGTCACTGTGTGAGCATATGGCCAGGTATGGCCCAACAAATCATAGTCTCTCACTGTGAGCAGCACACTAAGTCTACAAACACTACTTTCCCTTTCTCTTCCATCCTTGTCCTCACACCGCCTCCCTCAAGGCCTGAAAGCTGCTGATGACTTTTACCTGGGGCCACTCTCTGGGATTCTCTTTCTAGATGAGGAGTTTCAACTGCTCTTTTTTTTTTCTATTTTTTTTTATTGAGAAAATGAGAAAAAAAAAAACAAGTTTCCACCTCCTCCCAGCCTCCCATTTCCCTCCCCCTCCTCCCACCCTTCTCCCCCTCCTCTCACCCTTCTCCCCCTCCCCCCACTCCTTTCCCCCTCCCTCTCCAGTCCAAAGAGCTGTCAGGGTTCCCTGCCCTGTGGTAAGTCCTAGGTCCTCCCCCCTCCGTCCAAATCTAGGAAGGTGAACATCCAAACTGGGTAGGCTCCCACAAAGCCAGCACATTACGTAGGATCAAAACCCCTTGCCATTGTCCTTGGCGTCTCATCAGCTCTCCTTGTTCGCCATGTTCACAGAGTCCAGTTTTATCCCATGCTTTTTCAGTAACAGTCCAGCTGGCCTTGGTGAGCTCCCAGTAGATCAGCTCCGCTGTCTAAGTGGGTGGGTGCACCCCTCGTGGTCCCGACTTCTTTGCTCTTGTTCTCCCTCCTTCTGCTCTTCATTTGGACCTTGGGAGCTCACTCCAGTGCTCCAGTGTGGGTCTCTGTCTCTATCTCCATCCATCACCAGATGAAGCTTCTATGATGATATGCAAGATATTCATCAGTATTGCTATAGGATAGGGTCATTTCAGGTTCCCTATCCCCAGCTGCCCAAGGAATTAACTGGGGACCTCGGCTTGGGCACCTGGGAGCCATTCTAGGTTCAAATCTCTTGCCAACCTTAAGGTGGCTCCCTTAACTAAGAATTGTGCTTCCGTGCTCCCCTATCCAACCTTCCTTTATCCCAATCCTCCTTTTTCTCCAAGTTCCCCCCTTCCTCCCCTTCTCCCTTTTCTCTCCCCATCTCCCCTTACCCCCATCCCACCTCACCCCCAAGATCTCAATTTTCTCCCCGGCAACTTTGTCTACTTCCCATAGCCAAGAGGATAACTATATGTTTTTCCTTTGGTTCACCTTCTTACTTAGCTTATTTAGGATCACCAATTGTAGGCTCCGTGTCCCTTATTTATGGCTAGAAACCAATTATGAGTGAGTACATCCCATTTTTATCTTTTTGGGTCTGGGTTACCTCACTCAGGATAGTGTTTTCTATTTCCATCCATTTGCATGCAAAATTCGAGAAGTCATTGTTTTTTACCGCAGCATAGTACTCTAATGTGTAGATATTCCACACTTTCTTCATCCATTCTTCCATTGAAGGGCATCTAGGTTGTTTCCAGGTTCTGGCTATTACAAATAATACTGCTATGAACATAGTTGAACAAATGCTCTTGTCATATGATAGGGCATCTCTTGGGTATATTCCCAGGAGTGGTATTGCTGGGTCCAGGGGTAGGTTGATCCCAAATTTCCTGAGAAACCGAAACACTGATTTCCAAAGTGGTTGCACAAGATTGCATTCCCACCAGCAATGGATGAGGGTACCCCGTCCTCCACAGCCTCTCCAGCAAAGGCTATCATTGGAGTTTTTTATTTTAGCCATTCTGACAGGTGTAAGATGATATCTCAAAGTTGTTTTGATTTGCATTTCCCTGATCCCTAAGGAGGTTGAGCATGACCTTAAGTGTCTTTTGGCCATTTGAACTTCCTCTGCTGAGAATTCTCTGTTCAGATCAGTGCCCCATTTTTTAATTGGGTTAATTAGCATTTTAAAGTCTAGTTTCCTGAGTTCTCTATATATTTTGGAGATCAGACCTTTGTCTGTTGTGGGGTTGGTGAAGATCTTCTCCCAGTCAGTAGGTTGCCTTTTTGTCTTGGTGACAGTGTCCTTTGCTTTACAGAAGCTTCTCAGTTTTAGTAGGTCCCATTTATTCAATGTTGCCCTTAATGTCTGAGCTGTTGGGGTTACACATAGGAAGCGATCTCCTGTGGCCATCTGATGTAGGGTACTTCCCACTTTCTCTTCTATCAGGTTCAATGTGTTCTGACTGATAGTGAGGTCTTTAATCCATTTGGACTTGAGTTTTGTGCATGGTGATAGATATGGGTCTATTTTCATTCTTCTACAGGTTGACGTCCAGTTATGCCAGCACCATTTGTTGAAGATGCTTTCTTTCTTCCATTGTATACTTTTGCCTCCTTTATCAAAAATGAGGTGTTCATAGGCTTGTGGGTTAAAATTCGGGTCTTCTATACGATTCCATTGGTCGACTTCTCTGTTTTTATGCCAGTACCACACTGTTTTCATCACTGTAGCTCTGTAATAGAGTTTGAAGTCAGGGATGGTAATGCCTCTAGACAATCCTTTATTGTATAGGATTGTTTTGGCTATCCTGGGGTTTTTGTTTTTCCATATAAAGTTGATTATTGTCCTCTCAAGATCTGTGAAGAATTTTGATGGGACCTTGATGGGGATTGCATTGAATCTATAAATTGCCTTTGGTAGAATTGCCATTTTTACTATGTTGATCCTCCCAATCCAAGAGCAAGGGACATCCTTCCATTTTCTGGTATACTCCTCAGTTTCTTTCTTCAATGCCTTAAAGTTCTTGTCAAATAGATCTTTCACTTCCTTGGTTAGAGTTACCCCAAGATATTTTATGCTGTTTGCGGCTATCGTGAAAGGTGAAGCTTCTCTGATTTCCCTCTCTGCTTCCATATTCTTTGTGTATAAGAGGGCGACTGATGTTTTGGAGTTGATCTTGTATCCTGCCACATTACTAAAGCTGTTTATCAGCTGTAAAAGTTCTTTGGTGGAGTTTTGGGGATCGCTTATGTACACTATCATATCATCTGCAAATAACGAAAGTTTAACTTCTTCCTTTTCAATTTGAATCCCCTTGATCCCCTTATGTTGTCTTATTGCTATTGCTAGAACTTCAAGCACTATATTGAAGAGGTATGGCGAGAGTGGACAGCCTTGTCGTGTTCCTGAGTTTAATGGGATGGCTTTGAGTTTCTCTCCATTTAATTTGATGTTAGCTGTCGGCTTGCTGTATATAGCTTTTATTATATTTAGGTATGACCCTTGTATCCCTAATCTCTCCAAGACTTTTATCATAAAGGGGTGTTGAATTTTGTCAAATGCTTTTTCAGCATCTAATGAGATGATCATATGGTCTTTTTCTTTCAGTTTATTTATATGATGGATTACATTGATAAATTTTCGTATGTTGAACCAGCCCTGCATCCCTGGGATGAAGCCTACTTGATCATAATGGATAATTTTTCTAATGTGTTCTTGGTTTGCCAGTATTTTGTTGAGGACTTTTGCATCGATGTTCATGAGTGAGATTGGTCTATAATTCTCTTTCTTGGTTGAGTCTTTGTGCGGTTTTGGTATCAGAGTAACTGTAGCTTTATAAAAGGAATTTGGCAGTGCCTCTTCTGTTTCTATATTGTGAAATACATTAAGGAGTATAGGTATTAGGTCTTCTTGGAAGTTCTGGTAGAATTCCGCATTGAAACCATCTGGTCCTGGGCTTTTTTTGGTAGGGAGGTTTTTGATAACCTCTTCTAATTCTTCGCGACTAACAGGTCTATTTAGATTGTTCACCTGGTCCTGATTTAATTTTGGTAAATGATATTTATCTAAGAAAGTATCCATTTCCTTTACATTTTCCAGTTTTGTGGCATATAGGCTTTTGTAGTAAGATCTAATGATTCTCTGAATTTCCTCTGTGTCTGTGGTTATGTCCCCCTTTTCATTTCTGATCTTATTAATTTGCAAATTCTCTCTCTGCCGTTTGATTAGTTTGGATAGGGGTTTGTCAATCTTGTTGATTTTCTCCAGGAACCAGCTTTTTGTTTCATTGATTCTTTGGATTGTTCTCTGTGTTTCTATTTTATTGATTTCAGCCCTCAGTTTGATTATTTCTAGTCTCCTACTCCTCCTAGGTGAGTCTGCTTCTTTTTTTTCTAGAGCTTTCAGGTGGGCTGTTAAGTCTCCAATGTGAGCTTTCTCTGTTTTCTTTGGAGTGTGGATTTTGGATTTCCTCTCCTAGTGTTTCTTCTCAGCTAATCCGGTGATGTGACCACTTATTAAAAGCTGTTAGGGGGATGGCCAGCCTCTTAATTCACAAAAAGCCTTTGTCCATTAGACTGCGATTGAATGCCCTTTTCCTTCTGGGATTGGAATGTTCTCCTCGGACAGTGGCTGCTTCCACCAGCTTGACCCTGGAGCTGAGCACAGGGACTGAGATGCATTCATTGTCACTCACCCTTTGTCTTCAGATGCTTTCCTCTTTGCTGCCTCTCCTCCTGGGATCCCATGAATGGTGCCTTTTCCCTGGAGGATGGGGCTTTCTCTTCTCCACTAGCGCTGCCACTACCCCTCCCTGAAGTTGGCTAGAGTTTCTGTGAGTCCCATGCAAGGGCTGCTGCCCTGGATCTTGCCCACTGTTTTCCCCTCTACTTGACCTCCCAACTACAATATGCAGAGCCTAGAGCAGAAGCTGCCTTTTCTGGCCATTTTGCTGAGCTATTCCTGCAGCACTTCAAACCTGAGGTGGCCTGGGTCTTGGGCTCACTCTCCCTACCAGTCTTGGCCCCACTGAGCCCTGGTGTGGAGAATGCACCACCACATGACTTGTCCTTTGACAGCTGCAGGGTGGGTGGACCCCTGGCTATATTGAATACATCTCTATCTTCTGAGGACCTAGCTGGCTCCTTTCTTTTCTCAATCTCTTCCTCCTCTATGATGTCCTCAAAGTCAAAGCTCAAGAAATGCTTTTTCTTCTGTTTTAAAACAATTGCTAGGTCTAGTATGGGCATGCTGGATAACCATTTTCCTCAGGATAGATGATTTTCTGCTCTCCGCCTTTTAAAATTGAAGATAAAAAAATTATGCCACACCATCAAAAAATGCTATGCCCCAGGCCACTATAGCCTTTATAGATGACAATAAAACTAATTTTGGGTTATTAATAATAAGAGTTAATCATAAGGAAAGGGCCTATACCCAACCAAATCCTGGATCAGTACAACTAGGAGAGTTACTGGCAGTCCTTAAGGTATTAGAAATGACCCAATCAGAACAGAAATATTTTTTCAGATAGATGCTAGGTCACACAAACATACAGAATACTATCTTTTTGCAAAATTTAAGTCTCAAAAGGTTTCCATCTCCAAAGTTATGCAAGATGTTCAAGACTTATTACAGTCCAGAGGACACCATTGTCTTATATCACATATCAGGTCTCATATGTGGCTGCCAGAACCACAGAGTAGATGGCCTAATTATGACTATGACAGTGCCCTTGCCTTTGCTGGAACAGGCTAGGTTCCTCCATCAGCAATTTCATTTGTCCTCTCAAAATTTGCACAAGCTTTTACCTGGTTTACCCTTGCCCAGCTGTGAACAATTAATTAGAACCTATGCAACTTAACACAAATTGAGCCATTGAATTTGTCTACCACGTTCTTTGGCAAAGTATGAGAGCACATAAAATTCCTGCTAGACTGCATGGTACCTTATGGGAGGAATGGTGGTGGCTCTAATATTTCTGCTTAAGTTTATCCTACAGCTAAGATCCTGACAACAGTGGGTGAACAAGGCAACATTCCAAGTGTCAATGGCTATGAAGTGTACTGCATCGAAACCTTCAAGGGAGGTGATCCATGCCAGGCTAACACAAATGCAGGAGGCCATTTAAAGCCCTAGTTCTCCTCAAAGTTTCCCCTTGCTTCTGACTTCTTGGGACCTTCTGGGGACCCAATCCTTCAAAGACTAGTAGTCAAACATGAGTCAAAAACCTGTCCAGCAGGCCAACCTAAGACAAGCACAGCCCAAAATGTTGGGGGGAGGTTTCCCACAGTGGGGCTATAAAATATATAACTGCCACTAGGTCACCCAAAATAAAAATAAAATAAAAAGGGTGAGATGAGGCAGGGCAATAGTGCAAGCACAAGCAAGCACATGCAAACTCACATTAAACTGGCCAAAACAATCTGCAGTGGATCAAACGCATGGTCCACTAATGTAACTAATGACATGCACTCCTAGCCAATCATAACACATCAGCAGTGACAGCCAGTTTCAAAACAACCAACCAAAAACTTTCCCTCAACAGCTTAATTTCCCTACCCCCATAAAAACCCCTAACCCTTTTACAATAAAGAACTTCTGTATTGGAATCTCTCAGAGTCTGTGTTGTTGCCTCTGTGTCTTCTCATGCCCTGCCCTCTGGGAAACAGGGATCACACAACAGACAGTAGCAACAAACCCACAAGAACTACAGTGTTATTTTTGTGTTCTGACAAATAAAGCTTGCCTGGAAATAAGAGAAGCAGAGAAGCAGCCTCCAGAGACTTCTTAACTCCTCAGAATCCACAGACTGAAAGGACTGAGATCCTGTCTCTGTCCCCTCCACATCACTTCCTGTCTCCAGTCTGTACAGACCTCCAGAGCTCTAGGGTTAACTAGGGACTAGCTCCATCCTCTGATCTCTAGTAAGCTTATTTGTCAGAACATAAACAAAATATCACACAATGCAGAGAGACGGAGATTGAGAGAAATTAAAATTGTTCCGTAGTTACCCAAGATCCTGGTTGTCAGTATTCATATCTTTAATTTAGTTTCTGGTCCTAGTCAGCCTCTCAATATCTTCCTGTTACTCATGTTATCATCCAGACCCTCACTCCCCGATTCATCTCTGTCTCAGGATTTGTTACAATGAGTTGCATAAAACAGTCATAAAATAGTCACTGGAGTAAATTCGTTTGAATGTGTGTGTGTTTGTGTGCATTTGTGTGATGTGTGTGTGTATTTATGTATGTCTTACTAACCAGATATTAAAGTTGTTAATTCTTTTTTGCAGTACTGAGACTCAAACCTGGGACCTCATATAAGTTAGACCAGCACTGTATCTGGGATCTTATACTCCAGCCTCAAACATTATTCATATATGTGTATAGTGTGTGTGTGTGTGTGTGTGTGTGTGTGTGTGTGTGTGCATGTGTGCTCTGGCACGAGTTTGAAAGAAGACAATTTGAAGGAGTCATTTCTGTCTTTCTACCAGGGGAACTCAAGTCCTCAGGCTTAGCAATAAATGGCTTTGCCTGCTGAGCCATCTGACCAGATCAAATTGTTCTTAAAAAAAAAAGAATAAATTAACCCATTCAAGCTATCTTAATTTATGAAAGAAAACACTTCATTTTCAAATGCAATCTGTTGCAATATCATACTTCACAATCACATTTGTATAAAGATACATTTGTGGTTATTTGTTCTAAAGTTACAAAATTTATAAATTATTCTGGGGAAAAAGTTAGAGTTCCAAGATTATTTAAAACTTTTACTCTTGAAGTTATTCGTCAATAAATATCACAATTATAGCTGAGAAAAAAGTGAAGGAGTCCTTTAGGTGACTCTTCTTGCTGAGCCTGTGATTCTAAACAGATAAGCAGCACACTTGAGTTGGTAATAAGACTTTGATCTGTTCAGCATAAAAATAGGCTGGCCCATTAAGATTATTAAACGCAGAGGCACATTCTGAAAAGAGCGTTTGAAATGGATTTCTTGCAAACTGTCATCAAATATTCACAGATAAAATAATTATGTAGGAAGACAAAGGATGGTGGAAATCGGAGGGGGCTGACGATCAAGAGGACTGGAGAGGAGGGCTATGCAAACATTTTGAGAGGAATTTTTTTTCAGATAGGCTTAGATATGAAAATTTGAATATTTAAAATTGAACCTTTACAGCCAGCCCCTTATCACTCCTGCCCTGCTGTATAAAAGGAACACGTTAGGTATGAGTTACTGCCTTATTTTTTTTCCTGAGTCTGTGATAATAATCTCTGACAAAGGTGACTTAGGAGAGAATAGTTTCTTTTGCTCATAACTCCAGGTTAGAGTCCATCACCATGGGGAAGTAAAGACAGCAGGAACATGAAGTAGTTGGTCATGTTTACAGACAAAAACAGAGAAAATAAATCCATGCTCCTGTTGGGCCTCATGAGCCCAGTGTAACGTCCTAAGCCTAATGAGTTTGGAGAGGAGTGACCCAGCACAATCTGACCTAGGCCTGCCTCTGCCCACCCACTGCTGACGTGGCAAGATATTATTGGCTCTTATTCTTCACTCCACCTCACCCCCACCCCAAGACTCCAGCCCACTACCTCAGCCCTATGTAAGTTCCTGCCCTGATACAATTAAGTGAGTCCCTGCTCTCCCTACTCAGTGTGTGTTCCTCTTCAGAAGAGATCTCTGGATGGGCTCTGCCTCAGCCCTACCTGCTGGAGAACCTGGCATGCTTGCATGCACGCAGCTAGATTTTTCCACTAGTACCCAGTTCAGGATTGCGTAGGGATTAGTGCCACCTACCATGGGCAGGTCATCAGGACTCTGAACACAATCAAGATAATCCTCTACAGACATACTCACATGCCAGCTTGATCTAGACAATTCCACATCAAGACTCCTTTCCCTAGTGATTCTAGATTGTGTTGAGTTGACAATTAAAACTGTCATGGCTGAGGTGTCCATGACTCACTTGGTTGAGATAGACTTTAACTCTCATCCAATCTGGATTCTTCTCTTACTGCACTCTGTCTAGATCTTTTCTATCTCAAAAATGGATGTGATGTTCTTTGCTGCTTCTGTGATTGTTGACTGAACTCAAAATAGGTGTGGATAGACAACTTACTAGTGTGCTCCCGTACCTTACCCATGTGGCATTCCAAGGCAGGATGTCAAGGGCAAGCCTGGAAGTGACCTGAGCCAAATGGGGTCAGAGGCTACCCAGGTGAGTTGATGCATGACCAACATCACTGTGTTCTCATTCCTAAAGTATGACTATCCACTGGATTCCATCTCCTTGGATTTTTCAGGTTTTGATAGCTTAGTAAAATTCTTCTGACATTACTTTGAAGTCTCCCCTTTACAAATGTTACTGACAGTTCATAGTGGTCATTCTTATGGTTCTGCTCTCTTTAGATGGGACACATGCTTTATCCCCATCCTTCTCACTCCACCCCTCCAGAAATCTTTAGAAACTTTAGAAAACTTTCAGAGCTTTGAGCTTAGTTTCTAAAATTCTTCTTTATTTTTATTTATTTACTTAATTTATTTTCCAATGTCTAAAATTCTTCTTTATTTTTATTTATTTACTTAATTTATTTTCCAACGTAGAATTTCTCTGTTTAGCACTGGCTATCTTGGAACTCAGTCTGTAGACCAGGATGGCCTTGGACTCAGAGATCAGCCTGCTTCTGGGATTAAAGTCGTGTGCAACCATCACCCAGGAGTCTCTAAAATTCTTAAACACAATCATCAGAGTGTAAAAGAGTAAACTACCTTTAAGAATTCACATTTTCCAGCATGATGAAGCTAAGCTATAGTCCTACTTGAAGCTACCTTTTGATTTCCAGAATGTTCCTTACATCCATCAGTTTACTTATAATGTGGCAACTGGATGTTACCACGGAGTGATTACTAAATCCAGAAAATTGGCATTGATATTGCTGCATAAATGCAACTATGGACCTTGTTTAAATTTGCCCTTTTGTTCCTGCATCTAGTACACAATCCTACCTTGTTCCTGAGTTGATCACTGTCCTTCCTCTCCTCAGGTGCTTATAATGCCTCAGTCCTTCCTAGTCATTGGTAACATTTTCTGTGGTGTGTGGGTGTGTGTGCGTGCACACACATGCATGCATGCATGTGCATGTGTGTCTATGTATGTTCCAGAGGACAATCTCAGGTGTCTAGGTGTCATTACTCAGGAATAGTCCACCTTGCTTTTTTGAGGCAGAGTTTCTCATTGGCCTGAGACATTTTCTTTGGCTGGCCAGTCAACGAGTCCCAGCCAGGGTCCTCCTGCTTTTGCTCCCCCACTTCGCCTTTGCTGGAATTACGTAGGTGTGACATTATGCGTAATTTTTTTTCCTCCAGGTTTTTTTTTTAATAAAGCTGGCATGCTTTTGCTCATACTGCAGTACTATACCTACCGAGATTTCTTTCCAGCTTTGACACCACCAAGTGCTAATCACTTAATTGGTAGAATGTCCTCGAAACTCTTCTCCTCTGGAGTTTTCTCATTTTGAGATCAGGGTTGGGCATTTTCCAGCAATGCCACAGAACTGCTATGTAATTTTAGTGCACTGTATCTGGAACTTTGTTGTCAGCCTGCTTTAGAACCCATGAATGTCCACTTTGATCGGTTGGCTCGGGTGGAGTCTGTTGAATTCCTTTCTTAAAAAAATGTTTTTAAGATTTATTTTATTTTGTGTATATGGGTGTTTTGTCTGCATATTAGGTCTGTGTATCATTCATGTGTGGTTCCTACATAAGCAGAAGAGGGTCACAAATGCCCTGGTATGGGAGTTGCAGATGGTTGTGAGATACCATGTAAGTAATAGGAACTGAACCTAGGCCTTCTGGAAGAACAAATGCTCTTAACTGCTGAGCCTTCTCACCAGTCCCCTGTTAGATTTCTTTAATACAAACTATCTCTTTTCCCTTTGTAATTATGCAGGATACTTATATACAATGAAAGAAGTACTCTTCTTTTCCTCCCACTCACTCATCCCAAACCCAAACAATCATGTGCTGTATAGGAAGTGTACTCCTTGCTTTCCCAGCACAGGTATATTTGGCTCTCACCATCTTGTTTGTTTCCTTCTTTGTTCAATCCTTCTGTGAACATACATTGTTTTTAAAATTTCTAAGCCACTCCCTTGTAAGAAGCAAAGTTACTCACTAGGTAGCAACTTCACATACAAATCTTTTTTTTTTTTGCCTTATGATATTTAATCAACACATTGTTTTCCTGTGTGACCTAGGTCACGTCTTCCTTTCCCTCACCTTGTCAATGTGGGCTCTGTCCTAGTCTGAGTGTTGCCTCTGGCATCCTGCTTGAGTTTATCTATTTCTACATTTTTGTGTGTGGAACAAGATTAAGGTTTGAAAGGTCAGAACTCTACAAACAAGAATTGCCACCACTCATTCCCATTCCTTCCTTCTTCCTGCTCCTTTAGAGCATATCCTCTGGAGGCAAACTGGCTCCTTAGTTTCTATTACATCCTTCCTGTATTTATTTGCACAAATGAACAAACATAGGCAAATTTATTCCCTGTACTGCTTTGTACATAAAGAACCACTCTCTAGACTCTCCCCCCCTGGCCCCCCGCCCTACCAAACCCAGATAATGGATAGTCACAGAGAAGGTTTTTCTATCACCTGACATTTTTATTACTGATCAGTCACTGGTTATCCCAACAACAGTCAACTGAGGGTGCAAAGGAATCTTCTCAACCTCATTTCTAGCCGACTTCCTCCTAAACCTGTAAGAAAGGAACCCTAGGCATTCTTCTGTATGTCTGTCTACGCCATTAACATCTCTTCTGGTTACTTTCTCATAAAAAGGGCATCTGTCTCTGGGTCCTCTTTAACCCAAACCCAGAATCCTTCAGATATGTTTGTTCATGATGTAGAAGAAAGAAAGTAGCATCTTCAGGCTGAGATAATTGAGTTAGTTCCTAGGCTAGACTTCAAGTTTGTGAGGTGTTGCACTGATCTGCCTTCTGCCCTGGGTCTCTCTTCTGAGTAAGAGTCTGTGTATTCAAGAGGGGAAGTCATTTAGAGTAGGAAGGCCTTTCTGGACTATATAGTGGATACACAGGACATGGAAGTTCTGTGCCTAAACTCCTGTGTCAGCTTCCAGGATGGGTGGGAGCCTATTTGCTGACTTTGCTATCTCAGAGGTAAGTTGTGTGATGGCTCATGGAGGGTCACAGAATAGCTTTGGGTGACGAGAAGCAGGCTGTTCTGAGAAGTACTATTTATTCTTCATGTACAGATGGTGTCTGTTGCTGGGGTGAGGCTTAGATCGGGATGAGAATGGAAGCCGATTGTAGGCTGATATTATAGAGGTTGATAGAGTTAAAACCTGCTGGCCCTAGGAAGCTGTAATAAGCTAGGTTTGGCATGATCCTCGATAGGCCAATTAAAGATAAAAGATAGTGAAAAATCAGGGAGGGAGATTTATTCAGCATAGCCACACTGGGAAGAAGATTGAAGAAAGTGGGTCAATGAATCCCATCCTTCACCCGACTTTGGTTTAAATGGAAGGAAGGCAAGTGGTACACACAACTAAGCAATACTGGTCAAGGTATAGCAGTGCCTTGTCTCAGCTCGAGTCCCTCTTGCAAGGTGGTCCGGCAAGTTGTTAGAACTGTGTGAAATTTATTTTCTCAGAGAGAACTCTCCCTGAGGCTCCCTTGTGTTAGCCTCCCTGAGACTCACAAGGATCCCAGGCCTTTTCTGGCTCCCAGCCTTAAATTCCTGGGGAAATTTCAATTTCTTGGGATCTATTGCTTTAATAGTCTAATGTCCAAAAGGAGGGGTATAGGTGTCTATTGAGAATATCTTCATTCCTGCCAAGGTATCCACATGGATGTTTACACTGGTGGCATCTGTTCTCAGAACATGTAGCATTAGCCACAGGCCTACAGATTGTAATGTATGTATACTTTAATAATGTACATTATTTTAAAAAATTTTATTCAGATACTTAAGAAGAATAATAATTTAGGAAACCCACAGATCTTGAAGCTTAGAACACACATAAAATATCAGCTCTCTGAGACCTTGCAAGGGAAACTGATCCAGAGAAAGTGCGATTTTAGAGAAGGTGGAGTTTGAAGAGTGGGTGGAGGGAACACTGAGTCAGGAAGGGAGTTCATCTGTGGCTGACCTTGACTTCCATGAGATGTAATGAAGATGTTTTCAAGTGGGGAAAAGAGATGGGGTCTGAGGTAGAAAAAAGTGCCTTTGGATTCAAATGGCAAATAAATAAAAGGAAAGGAATCAAAAACTGAAGTGGCTTGGTCTTCTGCGGTAATTTATGTGTTTAAAATATATACTTGAATGGTTTGAAATATATCTACAGATTTGTGCATTCAGTACCCAGCAAGCCCAGTTTGGCTACCTGTTTTCAGTAAGCTAATTAAAGCAGGCATGTTAATGGTGAAAAGAAAAGAGATTTATTCAATACAGCTACTTTGGAAAGAGGGTCAAAGAGACCCAGTGAACCCCGTAAGTCCATCTTTGGGGTTCTGAAGTAGCCGTAAGGTTTAAGTCTAAACCATACTTACATAAGTCTTAGCAGTCCTGGTCAGGGAATATTGACCTGTCATTGTCTTTTTCTGTAAGATGCCCTAACAAATGCTGATTCTGTTTCCTTTCTCCTCAAGCTGGTTCAAACTTTAGGTTTTCTCTTTTTCTAGGGTGAGATTCCTGGGGAAATCTTAGTTTGCTGGGGTCCTTTATTCGAAGAGTCTAATAGTCAGAGGAGGTGTGTATCTCTTTAGAAAACCTACATCCCTGCCATGCCAGTTACATAATCACTAGCCAAAGTAGAAGTCAAAACATTCACATTACTCTGAAAAATAGCCGGGATCATTAGCATTGGTGTTCTTCCTGTTGACCTCCAGTCTGAGGCAACAGTCTCTCATCTATCTCTCTATATTTGACTCTTTATATAAAACTTCTAATAAATAGAGCATAAAGTATGCAATGTTTTGTGGTTGCCTTCTGGTGCTCGACATAATGTTTTCAAGGTTCATTGTTGTAGATAAAATCAATATGGTGCTTATGTTATTTATGAATAACTGTGGTGTGGATATACCATGTTTTGTTTATCCGTTCCAGTCTTGATGGAAATTTGGATCATTTTTTAAAAAAAATTTTTATTTATTTATTTTTATTTTTTTTTAAATTTGGATCATTTTTAACTTTGGAGTGATGTGGGATTTGCCTCTGTATGCTGTGAATATACTTTATTGCCATTGATTAATAAAGGTGCTTTTGGCCAATGGTTTAACAGAATATTGCCAGGCTGGAAAATATATATATATATATATAGAGAGAGAGAGAGAGAGGGAGAAGAGAGAGAGAGAGAGAGAGAGAGAGAGAGAGAGAGAGAGAGAGAGTAGGTGGAGTCAGAGAGATGCCATGCAGCTGCTGAAAGAAAGATGTGAGCCACCAGGTGGAAACCTTACTGGTAAACCATTACCCTCATGGTAAAATAAAAAATAATAGAAATGGGTTAATTTAAGATGTAAGAGCTCACTAGAAATACACTTAAGCTATTGGCCAAACAGTATTGCAATTAATACAGTTTCTGTGTGATTATTTTGAGTCTGGGCAGCTAGGAAATGAACAAGTGGCATCTGTCTACATTGGGGGATATTGTAAATAATGTTGTGTACTCCTTTTTATAGAACATCTGCCGTCATTTTTCTTGGGTATGTGTCATGTTCTGAAATCTGTGATTCATTAGGCTTATGATATAGATGCATAAAATGGACTCTTTATATTGATCTTAACATTAAAATCAAAAGCATCCAGTGTTGAAATAAAAGCTATCTATTTAGTTGATGTTTTGAATATGTGGTATATACATGTTCATATATGTGTGTATGTATGTGTGGAGGGTCACATATGTGTATACACCAGAGGACAGTGTTGATTACCTTGCTCAGTCACACTTCACCTTTCTTCTTTTTTTTGAGACAGGGTCCGTCACTGACCCTGGAACTCACTGGGTCAGGGAGATTGGCTGGCGCTGAGATTCAAGGATGGTCCAGTCTCTACCCTTCCAGCTCTGGGGTTATAGATGCCCACCATCAACGCTGGCTCTCATCTGTTTTCTGAGGATCTGAACTTTAAATCTTACTGGGGCAGTCTAAATGAGAATGTCTCCCATAAGTACAGGGTCTCTGGTTATGCACCGCTTGTGGAGGTCATGGAAACCTGAAGAAGTTGAGCCTTGTGGAGGAAGTCCAGCACTGGGGCTGGCTTGTAAGTTTACAGCTTTGCATAGCTTCCAGTTTGCTTTCTCTGTATCCAGTCGCATCTCAAGATGTAGGTTCTTAGTGTCCTGTTCTGGACACCATGCCTACCTCCTGTCATGATTCCCCACCAATATGGGCTCTTATCTCTCTAAAACTGTGAGCCCAAATACATTCTTTGTGTCTGTCATAAGTCACTTTTGGTTGCAATGTTTTATCCCAGTAATAGAAAAGTAACTAATACCAACGGGAAGATGCACCCTAGAACTGGGTGGCAGCATACCATGGGTTGGGGTCTTGTACTGAATGATAGGGAGGAAAGAATGCTCTGAGTACCAACATTCATCTTTCTCGGCTTCCTGACTGTTTATGTTGTCATAGCAACAAGCACACCTCTCCGGTGTATGGCTGTTGGGATACCTTGCACTGCAGAGACACAACCAGGGTTCTTACCTTACTAAATCAGTATAGGTGTCCTCTGCTGTTAATCTCACAAGCCTTCTATATATGATTGTTCCAAAATCTTTCTTCATTTCCATATTAACATTTAGCCCCAGTTAGGATGGTTATCTAACATATTTGGATGAGTTCAGTATTAACGAAGACTTCTATGTGTTTGTTTGTGTGTTGGTAGAAAAAGGATGTTGCCTTTAATCGGCATGTAGGCTGGTTTATAAAACTCCTTTGTTTTTTTTCCTATCAAGTTTATTTTCCCACCAAATTTCTTTCTCCTCCTTCCTCTTATGACATGGAAAACACTCTGGGCAAACAGACCCTTTCCCATTCTTCATTTCTCTGATGGCTTTAGTACACAGTGTTTGTTCTGGCAGTCTGCATATCTTTGTTAAATGTACGATAAACTCGCAGCCTAGGTAGATCTAGTTGCACCATAGTCCTGCATGGTAGTAGAGTGCCCAGAAACAAGATTATCTTTGTATTGTTTTCTTAGTCCATATAGTTACAAAGAAATCGGAAATAAGTCATTGTTATGAACATAACATTGGCCACTTTAGTCCATTCTTATCACAGAGAATTAAAAGAATAAAATTCCCAATAGTTAATAATCTCTCTTCCATGACTTTTTCAAAATATAGTTTATATATTTTTACTAAGGTCCCAGGCATGAATGAAATTATCTTAGGAATGGTAGTTTCTTCCAGATTTAACTCTTGGCACAGGAGAGACTCCAAGGACCGCAGAAAGTTGAGTACACTTTCCTCTAGGAGGGGACTTGTCCTGGATGGAGGTGGGTGGTCCTTGGACTTCCCACAGGGCAGGGAACCCTGATCGCTCTTTGGGCTGACGAGGGAGGGGGACTTGATTGGGGGAGGGGAAGGGAAATGGGAGGCGGTGGCGGGGAAGAGACAGAAATCTTTAATAAATAAATAAATTAAAAAAATAAAAATAAAATCAGTCACTTAAGAAAACAATTCCTGCCAGAATTGGAGACACATCCCCCTAACTCCAATGCTCTAAATACAGAGGCAGGTAGATCTCTGTGAGTTTGAAGAGGCCAGCTTGGTCTACAAAGCAAATTCCAGGACAGCCAGAACTACATAGTGAGACCCTATTGCAAAAACCAAGCAATTGCTTTTCTTTTCTTTTATTGAAAAATAGACTTTTTTCTCTATATTACCCTGATTTCAGTTTCCTCTCAACCTATTTATTCTTCCCAGTTCCTCCCCACTAACCACTACTCTTCTATTCGGTCATAATAAATGATCAAGAATGGATTTGTTTTTTCAGATCATCATGGAACAGTACAGAATTTAATTCTCAGAATATACTTGCATGTCTCGCATAAGAAATATTTGTATCTCAGCCGAACCTTCACTTCCAGTAGACTGCAGAGATCGGAGCCTTAGACCCATGCTACTTCGATAACCCATGAGAATCCTAAATGCTCACAACATTCTTTTATGAAGAAAGCCATAGGCCACTACTAGATTCAGTTGAACATCATCATAATGACAGGGAAGCCTCAATTTTGACAGTGCATGAAGATGACAGACCGTTTGAGTTGAGTGCACCATCAGGTGTTCTTCTGGTCTATGGTCATAATTTTGGTAAGGGGATCATATAGCTGTAGCTGACTCTCTCTCCTCTTCTATCTGCTACTCTGCAATGCCTGGAGTAGATCCAGCAAGAGCACAGAACAGAGCATGTGATCACATTTATAACCACAGTACCTGAGAGACAGAGGCAGGAAGATCAAAAGGTCGAGGTTATCCTTGGCTAGATAGGGAGCTTGTGGCAAACCCTGAATAAATGAGACATGCTACAAAAAAAAATATCAATCGATCAATCAACAAACCAAATAAAACAACAAAAAACAAAACAGGGAAAAGCAAAAAACTTTTCTGAAATGCAGATGTACCCTGCACTGTGGCCATTGGCACTCTTTCCCTTGAGTGTAGTGTCCTTCATTCTGTCATGAACTCCTCTACCTATCTTCGGTACCACCATCTGTGTGACTCACCTGACTTCTTCCATCGAGATCCAAGGATTGGGAACCTGAGTGGAGGCAGACTGGGATCCCGGGGACAAATTCATTTTCTACTGATGAAGAAAAGTTCCTGAGGCTGAGTACTTGACTAAGAAAAGAGGTTCACTCATCTCACCCTTCCTAAGGCTTCTGCACAGACCTGAGCTGCGAATGACATTCATGATGTTTGGGTGCACATAATACATGGTGAGTCCTCGAGTAGAACATCAGGTATGTGGGAATACATTTGCAATCCCAGCACTGGGGAAACAGAAAAAGGAGGATCCCTGGGACCCCTGGGCAAGCTAGCCTATTCTACAAAGCCCCAAATTCCAGAGCAAGAACCTGTCCCAAAAAAGAATGGATAGGTTCTGAGGATAGACATATAAAGATGACCTCTAGCCCATACATACATACATGATACACACACACACACACACACACAAATGTATGTTTGCACACCCTTACACCCATAAACACACACATACATACACTCATGCATGCACACACACCATGTACTCACCCATACATGCATACATAAACATACAAACATATACATAAATACACGTGCTTACACAGAAGTACATATACAAACACACACAGAAACAGACACATAGGCACAGATACACACATGCATATGTATACAATAGACACATGATGCACACACATGTGAGCATACCATGGAGGCCTATGTATGCATGCACATACACACATAAGCAAAGCATAAGCTCACATGGTACACTGAAATTCCGTCTCATACTTGTTGAGTGTGACCTTGCCTTGTTCCTCTCTTTATCTCTGACTCCCGTGACATTCTGCACTGCTATGGGTTTTCCAGATTAAACTGTCCTTGCAGTTGCAAACAGAAACTCAATTTTTCATCAAGAATGCGTTTTCTGAGTGTTTTCTGTGGGGTGCTGTGTTTCCAGGGACAGCCGTGCATAATGGTGCAAATCATTCGCTCTTGTTTGCACAAGGTTAGCTTTCTGAAATATGAAGTCGTAATCACTTCAGCTTTCTGCTTTGTGAAAATCACAAAAGCAACTGTGAAGAAGCCAGAATTCACAGTTGATAATCAGTATTTGGGTAAACACTCCCTTTAGTTGGAGCCAACATTTTGCTGTAAGAAAAATGAGTCAACCCACATGCCAGAAAACAAATCAGAGGAAAAATATTCCTCTCTCTGTCTCCCTTCTCCCTAGATATTTAATTTCCATAATAATTTCTGAAATTTTGAACATTATTCTGTTTTATCAGAGTTTGAAGGTCAGGATGGTAAGACAGGACAATATTTTCATCAGGATTATTCTACTGTCTTCTTATTAAATTCTAGGGGAAACAGAAGGGAGTTTACAAAACATGGCTTTCAAACATGTTGGCACAATAATGATTATGAAACGCTCGATCCAGTGAACACTGGAAGCTGGGCAGGATGCTTACCCCAGCAGGTTGAACCCACAGGTTACAGACTGTGAAATGCATTACACTAATGCTCCGTGAAATGCTAATTTCTTCAGCTGAATTTTTAAAAGACAGCCTAGTCATTGGCTTGACAGGAGAGAATGCTAAATTCAGTCAAGTGAGAAATGGAGATGTGTGTTTTAAGAAGTGGAGGAAAAAGTGGTTAGTTATCTCTGTTACCCTCCCCCTTCTGCAGGGAGTGTTGCCAAACATTGGCATTATAACACTCTCAGCTGGAGGATCTCAATTGGCTTCTATTGCAGTTCTAGAATTGGGAAGGCGCTCACTCACTCTGTAAGAAGGATGAGTGTGGTAATGAGCTGAAGGTGGAGGCTGCCTTTATAGCAGAAAGAGCTATGGAAAGCAGGCGCAGGAAATGAAAAGCATGCGGCTGCTCGCAGTTTCTTTCCTTGCTAGCATTAAAGCCAAGAAACTTCCTTATGGTTCCCCAGAGCTGGCCCAGTTGAGAGTTGGCTGCTCATTCTCTCTCTCTTCCTTCCTCTTCCCCTCTGCCCCCAGCATCACAGATAGCTCAGCTTTGACTTGATGGTGTGAGCACCTGCCTTGTCCATCTTGTGCAGCAGCTCTGACCCCTGCAGTGGCCTCCCTGAACTGTGTGTAGCAGTTCAGGATGTGGAAGGAACTTTTCAAAGTCTGAAGATGATGCAGCCTAACCCTGTCATGGATGCCCTTGTTTTATGTCTTTCCCTGATGAGACGTTGTGGATCCTCACTCAGTCCTGCAGTCTGTCAGGGTCAGTATAGAATTGTAACTGTCATCCATTGGTAAAAACCTGAAGGGAGACGGTGTCTGTTTCCCTTAAAGTATTGATAGCTTCTAAGTGCAGAGAGTGGGAATTCCAGGGATGGGGTGGGGGCTGAAGAAATGGCTCGATGGTTAAGACAGATTCCTGTTCTTACAGAGGGCCTCGGGTTCCTGTTCTTACAGAGGGCCTCAGTTCAGTTCTTAAAACCCACACTGAGTGATTCACAGCTACCCGTGACTCCAGCTCCAAGTGATCTGACACCCTCTTTTGGCCCCTGCAGGTTCTTAAACACACACAAATACACACACACACACACACACACACACACACACACGCACACGCACACACACACACCACACACACACCACACACACACCACACACACATACACACACACTCTAAAAATAAAAATGAAAAAATAAGATGGGGCAGGATGGTGCTGTGAATAGATAATTTTTTCTAAATTAAAAAAATCAAATTTATTTTTAATGAAGAATATCATGTCAGCCGCAGCTTGTGGTAAATTCTGCTTACCTCCTGCGGCCAGGAAGCAGAGAGCAAGAAAGAGAGGAGGCCAGAACCGAGTGAAACCTTTGAATAGCATGCCCTTAACAACCCCCTCCCCAACAAGGCCTCTCCTTACACTGGAAAGGCACCTACAACACTGTATTCAAATGGTAACTCTTGAGTAGAGACTCCAGTTCAGTGCTCTAGTCCTCACTGGCTAAGTCCTCACAGACACTCAGTGGCATGTTTGCCGAGTGTTAGGACTCTCAAGTTGAGACTGTTAGAACTCAAGTTGATAAACACGATCTCCATTCCTGTTTCTAAGGATGAGGGTCAGAACTGGTTTTGTACAATTCATTCTCCGGATAGATAGCAAATGTGGTTTCAGACGGTTTTGAAATCATCAAGGGCTGTTAAAAATGCCAGCAGTCTCTCCCACTTTGGTCAAGATTCAAACACACATTTAAAGATGTCATTGATGAACCCAGAATACTGAAAACATACCAGCTTTTGAAGGGCTAAAAGCCAGCCAGCACCTCTATCTTTCAGGGCTCAAGGTGAACAATCTTAAAATGAAGATAACTAATGGTTTCCAGCCCAGACAAAAAAAGACATCTTTCCTTTTGGGAGAAAAAAAAAAAGAAAAAAAACTTTTTGAGGACATTTCTCTGCCTGTTAAAAGAGGCTTCAGTGTGTGTTATAAAAGCTTTTGAAGGGAAGACACAGAGCCAGAACAAATACAGCCCAGGATCCTTAGAGATACGAGATCTGACAGGAGCGGCATCCGTTGTCACCTTCCTTCTTGGAAAGACACACCCAGCATCTTCTCTTTTCTTAGCATGGTATTTGGTTTCAAGCCTAGGCAGGTCTTCCTGGACACCAATTCTCAATTCTTAGGGACTTTGATATTTCCAGTCAGTGTTTTATGTAATTAGAGCAGGTTGGAAAATAGCTTAAAATCCCAAATATGCAAAATTCTAAGTGATACTAAATGAAAGAGTAGTGTTTGGTACCAGCCCAAGGT
Source organism: Microtus pennsylvanicus (assembly GCF_037038515.1). Classification (NCBI taxonomy): domain Eukaryota; kingdom Metazoa; phylum Chordata; class Mammalia; order Rodentia; family Cricetidae; genus Microtus; species Microtus pennsylvanicus. Next base: position 115,047,542 of record NC_134582.1, read on the forward strand.
CTGGAAGTGTCTTTTCATACAAAAGTATTGCAGGCCTGATACCACCTATGTCAGGACATGACAGGGCACCTTGGTCCATGGCCGGTGGTATAGGAATAGCCTGCAGTTTAAATGTGTCTTCAAATTTTATATTTCAGAAACTCAATTTTCGATGGCGCTTGAGAGGTGGGATCTTTGAGTTCAGATCTCTGAACCATGAGCATCCATTAGGCAGATGGATGAATGTACTCTTAGGGGATTTCAGGAACGACTATTTTTTAAGGTTTATTTACTCAATGTGTGTTTGCCTGCTGCGTCTATGTGCACCATGTGATTGACGTTGTCCTAGAGACCAGAAGAGGCCATCAGATCCCCTGCATCTGGGGTTACTATAGTGCTGGGAAACATGTCTGTGTCCTGCACAAGCACTTACGGGCCCCTAACCACTGAACAGTCCTTTCAGCCCTGGACTGGCTTTGTTATTAAGGGGCCCTGTCTGGCTACTTTCTCTCTGTCCTGCCTGCCCCCCACTGTCTCAGTTCTCTGCAGAACACCCTCACTAAACACAGCCCCTTACCACACACTGTTTCTCAGCCTTGGATTTAACAACTTCCAACGTTGCAAGAAATTAATTAATTTTCTTTGATCAAACCGTTTGGCTTCAGGTGGCCTGTTATAGCAACAGAAAATGAACCCAGAAAGCATGCTAAATGAAATATAAAGATATTTATGTGAAAAATTAGCAGCAGAGTAATCAAGCTTTACCAATCTAAGCAAGTCTTTCCTTTAGAATTTGAAATTGGTCAATAATAAAATAAATTTTTGTATTAGTTACTGCTTTTCTCTCTGTGGGTAAATGCTTAAGGGAAGAAAGGATTTGATTGGCTCACAGCTTTAGGGAAATCAGGGTAAGGGGAATGGCTCAAGGATTTGATGCAGAAACTCAAGGCTGTCTGTTCTCACCTCTTGAGATCAGGAAGTAGAAGCAGAGCAGGAAGTAGTCAGTGGCCATGTACCTCAAGGCTTGTTTCCCAGATATTTGCTTCTGCCAGCTGGGCTCTGCTCGAATGTTCCACAACCTCTCAAAATCACATCACAAGTTGGTGCCAACTGTTTTAGACCTGAACTTGTGGGGAGAAAATTCACATTACAACCATAACTTCTACCTGTATATGACCAACTACTTCCTAGCATTACAGTGGAAAATTTTTTAAAAAGAATGGTGATGGTGGGCATCTGGTGAGCTGGTTCATCAGTCAAGAATGCTTGTTGCTCTTACAGAGGACCCAAGTTTAATGCCCAGCACCCACATAGAGTGGTTCACAACCACCTGTAACATCAGTTCCAGGGGATATGATGACCTCTTCTGGCAACTGTATTTGTATGTACATACACACATATGGACATGCCTACATACATGTATACACATAAAAATTAAGTGAAAATAAATAAGATGAGTAAATTCAGTACAAGCTAGTTAAATATAGAAAGTAAGTATATAAACATTACTTATCATGTCATATTTATATATTTATTCAATGACGATGTCACTCAACTATGAAATTAATTCTGCTATAAATGCTGTGAGAGCCACTCTTTTTGACATTTTTAATTTGGAATTTGCCTGGTTATCATGTGATCGCTGATAGCATAATCTTCCCTCCAAAAAATTCCTCAAAGTAAGCAAGGATATAGTTATGGTGTAAAAGTTGTCCCATAGCCTAGAACACACTGAGGAAAACTAGTGTGATCTGGTGGAACATTGTGATGGAACTCAGATAGGGATTCACTATGAAGCCCCAGCTGGCTTGGAATACCCTATGCAAAGCAAACTGACCTTGAACTCACAGAGATCCTGTACACCTACTAGGGTTAGGCTGGAATTAATGGTGTAGTTCAACATACCTGGCAGAATTAGCTTTATCTTAAAGGAAATATAGCATGAATAATAAAAACCAAGAGACAGATATTGGGGTCCAAGCTGAAGATCAGAAAAGCAAAACAGCCAAGCCACTAGAGAAGTCTTACCTCTACCAAGCTGGGAAACTGCAGAGTGACTCTTGAGCCTCTGTCTCCTCCCATTTTATATTCCCCTTTAGTGATGGGATTAAACGTGTATGCCTCCCTAGTACTAGAATTAAGGGTGTGAGCCACCACCACCTGGATCTGTTTCTGCATTGATCTTGTATAGCCCAGGGTGGCTTTGAATTTACAGAGATCCATCTACCACTGTCTTCCAAATCCTGGGATTAAACAACACTGTTTGGCCTCTAGTGGCTTAGTTTTACCCTCTGATTTTCAGGCAAGCTTTATTTACTAAAACATAAATAAAATATCACTATAATGCAACTTCCTGAGACTTGTTCAACTGAAGAGAGACAAAAATAACTTGTTTCAAAATCCTAAGATACTCATACATGGGGTTGTCAGGAGATAGATTCAGATATTTATAGGTGTAAAGACTACTGGAGATTAATGTAAGGCAAATATTAGTACAATCAGCAACATCCCTATCCTCCTAGAAATGAGCCACATGCTCTACTCTCATCCTTACTTAACACAGTGTGATTGCTCTCATTAAAACCGGCAGTATGTTTTATTGTAGATGATGACAGGCCTCTGTGTCTTTGTCAGATCTTAGAGGTTAACTTGAAAAAAAGATTTCATGCACACTGACTGCAGTTAAGCATATCTTAGTGGATGTAAAATAAAAGGCTAAAGTTGTGAGTTTTGTGTATTTTAGACAGGATCTTGATATGTATATCAGGCTGGTCTTGAACACACGATCCTGCTCTTTTAGCCTTGCAAGCACTGGGATTGCAGGCTATACCACGTGGGTGTATGGCCACATAGAATTGTTGTAATAGGGAGTGCGGGGCTGCGTTCCCAGCACCCTGGCCGCCTGCTAGCTTATGCCCGAAATAACAACACACAAACTGTATTCATTTAAACACTGCTTGGCCCATTTCTATCTAGCCTCTTCTAGGCTAATTCTCACATATTAATTTAGCCCATTTCTAATCATCTGTGTAGCACCGGTCTTACTGGGAAGATTCTAGCCTACGTCCATCCTGGGTCGGAGCTTCATCTCGTGTGTCTGCCCAGGAGCGGGGAGCATGGCGTCTCTGCTCCAGAGAGCAGAGCTGTCGAGTCTGAGCTCACTTCCTCTTCCTCCCAGCATTCTGTTCTGTTTACTCCTCCCACCTATGTTTTAACCTATGAGGGCCAAGCAGTTTCTTTATTGCTTAACCAATGAAATCAACAGATTGATATATGACACTCCCACATCACTTCCCCTTTTTCTGTTTAAACAAAAAAGAGGAAGGCTTTAACTTTAACATAGCAAAATTACATATAACAAAACAGTTATCAAGCAAGAATTACAGTTACAATATTTATATCTATTTTATCTTTTATCATAACAATGGAAAACTATAATATAACTATCTATCTATTCTGTAACTCCATCAAAGACTCCAGAAGAATACAATATTACCTAAGCAAACAAAAAGTAAGCAATTTTCAAAACTCTAGAAATGACAGAGACATCTCGCTGCCTGTACAGTCACCCAAAGTTCCTCTGTACCATTGGGGCATCCATCTTCGGCCTACAGGCCCATAATATCCAGAGATATTTCCATGAAGCAGGACATTTCAAAGTCAGTTCAGTCACTATCTGTTGTGTCCTGCAGAATGTCTCACAGACTCTTTCATGAATCAGGAACCCCGAAAGATCATCTCACCTTAGGCAAGTTCAGTAGTCCTCTCTCTGCGGGTTCTCTGTGTCCAGTTTATGCAATAGTCCAGGCAAGAGCAGTTTCTTGCCCAAATGGCTATCAAACTCCATAAGGATCCTCTTCGATGCCCATCTTCTTCTTGAAGTAGATTGGTGTTGCCAGGAGCAGAGTGTCTCATTGTCATCAAAAGTCCTAAGTTATTAAAGCATTTAAAATGCCATATTCTGTAATCTTTGAAAGATATGAAGAATGCCTATCTAAAATATATCTATGCATCCTCCTGAATATTAACCTTCAGCAAGCGATGAAAGGAGACAGAGACAGAGACCCAAATTGGAGCACGGGACTGAAATCTCAAGGTCCAAATCAGGAGCAGAAGGAGAGAGAGCACGAGCATGGAACTCAGGACCGCGAGGGGTGCACCCACACACTGAGACAATGGGGATGTTCTATTGGGAACTCACCAAGGCCAGCTGGCCTGGGTCTGGAAAAGCCTGGGATAAAACCGGACTCTCTGAACATAGCGGACAATGAGGACTACTGAGAACTCAAGAACAATGGCAATGGGTTTCTGATCCTACTGCATGCACTGGCTTTGTGGGAGCCTAGGCAGTTTGAATGCTCAACTTACTAGACCTGGATGGAGGTGAGGGTTCCTTGGACTTCCCACAGGACAGGGAACCCTGATTGCTTTTCGGGCTGGGGGGAGACTTAATTGGGGGAGGGGGAGGGAAATGGGAGGCGGTGGCGGGGAAGAGACAGAAATCTTTAATAAATAAATAAATTAAAAAAAAATAAAAAAAATATATCTATGCACAACTAGAAAATCTTAACTAACATGACTACAAACTTGACTATTATGATTATCTATTAACAACCTATATACATTACATTTTTAAGTGAACTACACAATCACAATACCTTAATCAATATCAGAAATACATATACATACAACAAAATTGACCTTAAATCTCTATCAATAAAGCAAAATCTATACTAATACAAATTATTCATATCTATATCATAGAATCAGTGAACTTGAGAAATGTGAGGAGGTGGGGTTCACAAATCCTCCTAAGTCACAGATTAAATACAACTGATGACTAGGGCTAAGGGCACAGCACTCACGACACTCTCTTTGACCCTGGGGGAGCTGGTGTACAGCATAAGGGGCTTTCAAACCATGTATTGCCTCACTCTAAAAAGCCTGGTCTGTGCTAAAGCGATCTCTACCTTGTCATTTTATCTTAATAGGCTGAGAGAGGGCTGAAAGCAGGTTAGTGTCATGGGAAATACCCTCTGCTTCTTCCTGCATGAATTCCTGAAGATATAGTGTCTATGTTTACACATTCATTCTAGAAGGAACTGACAACAGCCTAGACAGGAACCGTTACCGACTCCAATATTCCTTTTCCTTTTGTGTATGTGTTATCTGCGCGTATTTGCATTCCTGTGTAAACCTTTATCTCTGGAGTGCCTTTATCTATTTCTTTTTATTTTAATTCAATTAATCTGTTACTATTTTTACTGTTGTTGTTGAGAAAAAGGCAGACTATGTAGTGTAGCAAGAGGCCACTTGTTCATTTTTTTGGCTGCCCAGACTCCCAAAATAATCACACAGACACTATATTATCTAAATCACTGCTTGGCCTATTAGCTCTAGCTTCTGGTTGGCTAAGTCTTACATCTGAAACTAGCCAATCTCCGTTAATCTGTGTATTGCCACAAGGCTGTGACTTACATTGGCTGTCTCCAGCGGGGATACATGGCTTCTCTCTCTGACTCCACCTTCTTTCCCCCAGCATTTAGTTTAGTTTTCCCCACCTAGCTAAGTTCTGCCCTGCTATAGGCCCACAGATTAATTTCTTTATTAACCAATGGTATTTACAGCATACAAAGGAGAATCCCACATCACCTCCACTTCTCCGCTTAAATAAAAAGGAAGACTTTAATTTTAACCTAGTAATATTACATATAACGAAACAGGTACCAAGTAAGAATATAGTTACAATATTTATATCTACCTTTTTTTATTATAGCTAAGGAAAACTATAACTATATATTCTTTAACTCTATCAAAGACTCCAGAAGGATATAATATTACCTAAATTAACAGGAAGTATAAGCAATTTTTAAAACTATAGAATTGACAGAGACATCTCACTGTCTAAACAGTCACCCAAAGTTCTTTTGTACCTTTGGGGCATTCATCTTTAGCCTACAGGCCCATAGTATTTGGCAGACTTTCCAAGATGCAGGGAATTTTAAAGACAGTTTTACCTATATTGGCAGTTTGTCAGTCACATTTTTCTGTGTCCTTCAGAATGTCTAGCAGACACTTTTAGGAAGCAGGAACCCTGAAGGATTGTCTCACTTTTAGGCAAGTTTAGCAGTCATTTCTCTGTGGGGCCTACATGTCCAGTTATACAGCATAGCATTAAGCAGTCCAGGCAAGAACAATTTTTTGCCCAAATGACTAGTTAACATCAGAATGTCCATCCTCCACTTGAAGTAATTGGTGCTGCCAGGAACAGATGTGTCTCATTCTCATGAAAGGTCCTAAGTTCTTAAGACCTTTTAAATGTCATACTTTGTAGTCTTTGAAAGGTTTGAAGAATGTCTATCCATCTGAAATGAATATCTGTACATCTAGAAAATCTAACTAACACAACTACAAGCTTTACTATTACAGATGATTATCTATTAACTTATATTTTTAAATTATATGTTACATTTTAAATGAGCAGCACAAACACAGTACCTGAATCAAAATCAGAAATACACATATAACAAAATTGACCTTAAATTTGTATTAATAAGCCAAGATCCATACCAATGCAAATTTTTATAGTATATCCCCCTTTGAATGTAAACAAACATTTATAAACAATATTTGGGATTATGGTTACAGTTCTCTCCAAACTGTTTCCTGCTTTTGTTGGACGAAGTATTTTTGGGAGTATTTACAGAGACCTTTCAGGGGCTCTTGGTCCATCAAACCACATTAGTCTGGGAGAAATTTACAGGTTTTTATCTTTTATGGAAACAAAAGCAGGATCTCTTTTCCAAAGCAACATATCCTTAGACACAAGTTTTGAAATCAAGATACCTTTACGGTGGCTTATCATAGCAGTCCGTACAATGAAATTTCTCTCTGTACTTAGCTCATTTACAGTAAAATATTAAAGAAAACACAATAATATACATAATCCAGACTCTCTGTATATATTTCATCTTTATGTAGCTTATTGTTTTATTTTATTACTTATTTTTACACGTTTAATATTTATTTTATTATCTTTACTTCTTTAATTTCTGACTGTTTGCATTTGTCTCTTTAAAGACCTTGTTTTATTTTTTAAATTTTATAACTCTCTATATTTTTGATTATTTACTTAAATCACTGCTTGGCCTATTAGCTCTAGCTTATGATTGGGTAGGTCTTACATCCTAAACTAGCTCATGTCCATTAATCTGTGTATTGCCATGAGGCTGTGGTTTACCATGTAAAGACTCTGGAGGGGCTACATGGCTGCTCTCTGACTCTGCCTTCTTTTTTCCAGCATTTAGTTTAGTTTTCCCCACCTAGCTAAATTCTGCCTACAAAGTAGTTTCTTTATTAACCCATGGTATTTACAGCATTCAGAGGGGAACCTCACATCATCTGTAACCCTGGACTCAAACTCAGAGAATCACCTATCCCTGTGTCTTGAGTGCTGGTGTTAAAGGTGTACACCATTACACCTGCCTCCTGTACCGGGAGCTCAATATTCAGTTAGTCTAGCTGGCTGGAAGGTTGTCTGGGTTCCTCCTGTCTCTACCTCCAAGCACTGGAATTACAGGTGAACTTGAAAGCTTGTAGGCGGATGCTTAAGATTTGAACTCTGTCCCTCATATGTGCAATGTGAATGTTTTACTCAATGATCTAACTCCCAACTCTCATTGATTTTAAGGAGGAGGATTAATTTTTATAAACAATGTATCTAGAAGAAATACACCATAGTTTTACCTTCTTCATTTCATACGTTGTGGCCAAAGGTAGTCAATGGGATGCTAGAGTATTTGGGACAGGCTTGTCAGCAAGCATATATAAAGTAAATTGACTTCTCTGGATGTTTTCCTATTTGCTGTTTATGTGTTCTCTTCTTGCTTGGAGTCCTTCAGCCATCCTGTGACATGCAATTATGATTCTAGTATTTGGGGGGCAGAGACAGGCAGATTCCAGGGTAATGAGAAAAGCAAATATTACAGTGATAGAATGTTGAACCACCAAAACTATGAGCTAAATAAAACTTTGTAAATTACTCAGCCACAGATATTTTGTTTTAGTAACAGACAACAGATGAATATATGCAAATACAGTTTTCTCCAGAAAGACATCTAAGCCCCTAGTGGGTCATTTATATAATTCTGCATCATTAACCAGAACACTTGTGTTCAAGTTGGCACATTTGCCTCTTGATGAAGTTATGAGTGCTTAGGTTCCCCATGAGCAGCGATTAGACAATTGGCTTACTTTCCAAGACCAGGATCCATCTGCTGCAAGGCCCTTCCCAGAGCACAGTCTGCATGCAACCCTGGAAAATTCACTTTTCACCGTTTTACTCCTGGAAGCAAATGTTGCCGATTTTCTAATAACAGTTTCATTTCCTTCCAGACAGCTGTTCTCAGAAGCTCAATAATCAGAGTGTCCCTGCATACCAATCTCTGGTGTCAAGGAGATCCTGAAGGTCTTGTGTAGGTGAAAAAGCAACATGGAAATTAAACTTCTCTCTAGCCCTTAATTTTACTTCTTATTTATTTTCTTTATATATATATATGAGTGGTTTGTCTGTATGCATACGTATACACTATATGTGTGCCTGGCGTACACTGTGTGAGGCTAGAGGACATTGGATACCTTGGAATTAGAGGGAATATATAAGGTTGTGAGCTATTACGTTGGAACCCAGGTCCTCTGTGTGAGTAGCCAGTGCTTTTAACCCCCAAATCAATTCTGCACAATCTTCTAATGTATTTTTAATGCAGGCAAATTATCCATCATGTTTTTCAATTTGAATTTTCAGTTACAATTAGAAAAATTTTCCTACTCTACTGAATTTATGTAATGTTTATTTTATTTAAATTAGTGGGATGTTTGGGGACTTAAAATGTGACTTAACTTTCTCTGTCACATTTCCTTGGTTTGGATAGACTTTTCTATCATTTTTCTTTCTAGCACCTTACATTCCTAGTGCCCACAACTTTTACTTTATCCTGACATGCTTTTTCCTGTGCAACATATGGGATATAGTCTATAAGATAAACTTATATTGTTCTTCCAAACTTCACTGTTTGGGATCCAGAACAATGTACTTAGTACCGTCAATCAAATGTGGTATCAACGTCTATATGCACATCAATTTTCTAGTAGCCATATTACAAAAAAGAAAAAAGTCAAAAGTATTTGTAATCAGAGCAGTGTGCTCTAGAATCACAGACTCTGAAGGCCTGTGCCAAGCAGACAGCTTGGAAGCCTGGTTGTTTGTGTTTGTGAATTCACCAAAGCTCCTGCATGAGAATCCTGTGTACTCATGTTTCAAACAGGGAAGCAAAAGTCATGTGTATTCCTTATCAGTGTTCTCAGCAGTCGTGTGATGCTCTGAGAAGTTTCACAGCTGGAAGATACTGTCACCACTGTCTACACGTGAGCAGAGTGCATACTGCATGGACAATGGTGGGAAGTTTACTTTTTCTCATCTGGGTGTGATGACAACATAATTATTAAAAATATCATGATTTCAAAAATCTTACAGTTTTTTTATTACTTTAATGCCTTCCTAGAAGTCACAGGCAGTCAGTGGGGGAGCAAAGAAGTAGATTCATTTTTAAAACAATCATCAAATTCTCAGCGAGATGAGTGGGCACCGTACTGTGTGGGTGCAGTCACAAATAATGACCAGTCATTCTGACAGGAAATCACAAGGCTCTAGAGTGAAGATTTGTTGGTGACATTGAGTGATACTTCAATACTGACCACTTTGTAGTCCAGGGGATATGTGAAAATGGGAATAGAGATTATAAAACCACTACTGTAATTCAGGGCATCTCAGATCAGATGATATACAAACACGACTGCTGCAGAATAATCTTTCTGCACACTGTTACTAAAGAAGGCAGGAGAAAGTTAGGTGGGACAAGCAAACTTAGGATACTGGAATGAAAAAGGGCAGAGTCAGGAGATGCCAGCCAGTCACCGAGGAAGCAGGACATGTAGAAAATGAGATAGCAAGCCATGAGCCACATGGCAAGGCATAGATAAGAAATAGGGGTTAATTCAAGTGTAAGAGTTAGTTAGCAACAACCCTGAGCTATCAACAAAACATTTATAAGTAATATCAAGTCTCTGTGATGGTTATTTGGGAGCATGTGGTTGGAACAGGAAAACTCCACTACATAGTACAAAATGCTAAGAAAACTCTAAAGGATGTTGGAAGGTTCCTAGTGAGTTCTTCATCACACCGCCAGGCTTTTAATATTTGATAAAAGCTAAAGAACCTGGAAAAGCTGTAAATAAACTTATTAACATTTTTCCTTATAATTTTAGAGATGACTAATTCAGTGTTCATGCAGCCTAGATTGTTGATGGGCAAGAAATGCCGAACCAATCTGTGTTTCACTTAGATCAAAATAAACAACTTTAGTTCTAGCATGTGGGAGGCAGAGGCAGACAGATCTTTGTGATTTCAAGACCAGTTCAGTCTGCATAGTTGTAGGCCAGGCCAAACATGGCTACATAGTTGAGACCTTGTTTTTCTTTCTTTTTTAAAATATAGTAATTCTGTAAAGTATGAGCTAAGACTTAATAGCAATGCCCTGTGGTAGCAAACAGACCATTGTGTTTCTTCGTGGCATTTAAGAATGTGCAGAAAAGAAGCTGAGGAGACACCTCAATTGATAAAATTCTTGCTATGCAAGAATGAGGACCCAAGTTTGACCCCCTATCATCCACACAAAAGCGGAGATTAGTTATATGAATGTATAATCCCAGCAATGGGGAGAGGGAGGCAGATGGATTCCTGGGGCTTGTTGCCAATCAGCCTAATTGAACCAGTAAGTGCCAGGTACCAGTGAGAGATCCCATCTTTTAAAAAAAATGGTGAAAAAAAAATGGTGGACAGGGTCCTGAGGAATGACAGTGATCTCTGGCAGACACACACACACACACACACGCACGCACGCACGCACGCACGCACGCACGCACGCACACGCACAACTGCACACATTTCTGTACCTTCATGCATAGGGGCATACACTAAATATCCACATGTACACATGCTAAGCATCCATGAGACACAACAAAAAAATGCTAGAGAAAAACAGTAAGAACATAGCCACAAGGTAAGTAACAAAATACAATAACATGGCCTAAAACCAAATATTAGCAAGTATAATGTATATTTATAAGGATAGGGCAGATTGTTGAAATACCATTTAAAAACTAAGGAGTATCTCCTATGCTGAGTGCATGAGCAGAGAGACAGTGCTCTGATTTTAATAACTCTTTACCAGCGCCTATAAAGTCATCTTGCTAAGGGGTGTGTGCTTTAAACTGGCCTCCTTCCTGAGTTTTCAAAGAAGTTACATTAAAGCTCAGAATAAGCAGCTATAGGCAAGTATCTGAGGTTCAGTCTTCCAAAATGCTGCTCTGTCTTTGGGCTCAGATATTCTGGGAATAGAAGCCTGTTGACTTGGCTGAACTCTGAGAAGACATATCAGTGCTGACATCCCCATGTGCTCCACACCTCATCAAAAGCCAGCACTTGTGCTATACAGAAAGGCATTTTGTTCCATGTTTTGACAGCTAGGGATCCAGGAGAATTGCTCTCCTGTGTTGTTTATGCTGAGTGTAGACAGAAAGCATCTTCTTTCTCCTCCTGTTGTGTCAAATGCAGCCTCTTCAATCTCCTCCTGTAGTGGCAAATAAAAACCAGAAGCAGGTTAGATGATAGGACATATGCATGCAGCCCTCGCACTTGAGGGATGGAGGCAGGAGAATTGTGACTTTCAAGACCAGTTTGGTTTGCATGGTGAGATCCTGTGTCAGAAATAAATAAACAACACATAAGTAAGTATAAGTAACTGTGTTTGTAAGTTGCTGATTTGTGGATGACCCCAGCTGTAACTGAGCATCTTCCCTGTCAGGATGGGACACATGTACCCTACTTGCTCTTCAGAGCCAGATTATAAAACTTGTTATAGAGATGTCTGCTGAGGTACCAGCTAGAAAAAAATCAGTGAGGAGACTATGTTAGTTAATTTTATCATTCCTGTGAAAATACTAGCCAAGAAGCAATTTAAGGGAGAGGGAGTTTGTTTTGGGTTAGAGTTGGAGGTGATGAGGCAGCTGGTCACACTGTGTCTGGAGGAAGGTATAAAGAGAGATGAATGTAGGCATTCAACTTGCATTCTTAATGTAGGTCCTCAGTCTATGGGAAGGTGCCATCCACATTTAGGGTGGGTCTTACAAGCCTCATTAAGTGAATCTAGAAATTCCTAACAGACTTGCCCAGAGATATGACTTCTAGGTGGTTCTAGATCCTGCCAAGTAGACAGGCAGTATTAATGACCACAGAGATGTGCTACTGGCTCCGGCACTGACAGCGATGACCAGCCCATGACCAGCGATAACCAGCGATGGTCTGTCTGACTCTAGCACTGAGGACGACAACTGGCAGGTCTCTGGTAGCACACCAGTTAACAGTTGTACTGCTGAAGACCCAGCCTTTGGCTCTTTAAATTTCAGTGTGCAGGTGCAGGAGTTCTTTCCATAGTGAACCACACAAAGTAACTACTAGCTGAAGTGAAACTTTCAGGTATTAACCAAAGTTACCAGAAAGAACTGTGACTGCATCAAACATCAGAAAGTCTGTGGATTAAAACTTCAATGGTAATAGGGAACTGTCAGTTTATAAACCCAGAGCAAAACTACCTTGTTCTGTTTTAGCTCCCCCAACAGCCGCCCCTTGCCCACTGCTGCATGTTACCTAAGATGCTTATGCCCATCCTGTAAGCTCCGTTTTGGACTGTGCAAACAGACCCCTGGCTCCCACCAAACCAAATGCTAAGACTGAGCTTAAATGGCAGAGGCTCACAGCAGTGTATTTTTATAAGTATATTGGTATAGTAATTAATTTATTCTGTTTGCTATAAAAACTTCGAGGAACTACCATCACATTGGAATATGGTGTTTGGAGCAAACCAAGTCTGTGTTTCCAGTCCATGGTCCCTAACACTTGGTTCCTGATGTAGGAGGGCCTTCTGTCTATGTGTTACATTCATTGGTCAAATAAAGAGACTGCCTTGGCCTTTGATAGGACACCAGTTTAGATAGGTGGAGTAGACAGAACAGAATGTTGGGTAAAAGAAGCAGAGTCAGGCAGACGCCATGCTTCTCCTACCCAAGATGGATGGTGGTTAGACACATGCCGGTAAGCCACAGTCAAGTGGGGATATACATTAAAAGAAATGGGTTAAGCGAGATGTGAGAGTTAGCCAGTAAGAGGCTAGAGCAAATGGGCCAGGCAGTGTTTAAATGAATACAGCTTCCGTGTAATTATTTCGGGGGTACACTAGCCGGGCGGGATGGAACTAGGAGTCTGCACCTCATTACTACAGGTTCCAAAATAAAACTCCTTTATTCCTTTTAAGGTGAGGACTGTGTTCTGTGTTAACATTGATATTTTCCCCTTTCTTGTGCCATTTGTTACAATAGAAGAGGGTCAGTACAGAAGACAGAACAGTAAAGAAGGACTCTAGCTGTCTAGAGCAGCGGTTCTCAACCTGTGGATCGCAACCTCCTTGGGGGTTCACATATCAGATACCCTAAATATTGGAGATTTACATAATGATTCAGAAAAGTAGCAAAAATAGAGTTAAGAAGTAGTAATGGAAATAATTTTACGGTTGGGGTCACTACAACCTGAGAACTATGTAAAAGGGGTCACAGCATTAGGAAGTTAAGAACTATAGGTTTAGAAATGCCTGGTTCTAGCCAAAGTATGTTCTTTCTGGTGTGAACAGAAGTGACCCGCCCTTAAAAACCACACCTGTGTTAAACAGTCTATAAAGCAGATTGATAAAAATCGTCAGACTATAGGGGTTTGTTATATTACCAGTCCAGAGCCAAATGATCTTGTACTTTCAAAGTAATGTGTAAAACACTAATGCAAAAACATAGCTCTTACCCCCAAGGGAATAAGAGAGCTTATTTTGGCGCTAAGCATGAGCAACCATGGCCTGGAAACACAGGTTTAGGTTACCCCAAATACCATGTTCCAGTGAGTGGGTTCGGAGCACCCAAGCTTTCTGTTCCTCAGTCTTGGGCTTCCTCCCTTGAGGTAGCCCTTTCCTGAATGATTACAGCAGCCATAGAGATAGCAGAAACAGCCCACTGGATGCATGGGGCCAGGAATATTAACAGGGCTGTGCATGGGGGCTGCCACTCATAGTCAGGCTCAGAAAGGGATTTAGGGAACAAGCCAGGCCTAGGCAAGGATAGAGAGCCATGGAGAGAAGAGCAAGGCAAAGCCACATTGCTTACACACTAAGCTTCTGTCTCAAGCCCACGATGTATCTGAGATCCAAGAACTGGGAGCTGGGTGCAGAGAGAGGATCTCCTGCACAGCAGCAGGTTTTGAAGCCTCGACTGGGAATTGTGATTATTTCTGGTGAAAGAGCACGTTCGTCCTTACCAGTTGCTGCAGGAAATCCAGATGTGGTAGACAGGTATGGCATCCCCTTCCTTCTGCATTGCTGAGTTACTGACCTCATTATGGCACTTTTGAACAGGAATGCACTAAGCAGATGTTACCTCCTGCCAGGCACTAGCCTCTATGTAAAGATGTCTGCATTAGAGAGATTATTGGGGTATTAAGGGCAATGAATATTAATTTTTGTGTTGATTATGTGGCATTTTGTCCTTTCTGCCTTGACCCTTTCTCCTCTTCTTCTTTCTCAGAAATAGCCATAATTTTTGATAAACTTGCCATCAAGGTCCATAACCCCACAAATTGTTTTCCAATCAGGGACTTCAAATATTTCTTCATTGTGTTAATAATTTCCATGAGAACTCACCCTATGTATGGTTTATAGGGAATGTGTCATTCACCACACGTACATCCACATTACGACATGGCAGGATCCAGTCTATTACAATAAATGAGGCAATGAAGCTCCCCTGTGGCATGGTTCTTCCAAGGCGGAGATGGAATGTGAGGTTCTTGTTATACAACCACACTAACCTACTTTGCACTGTCAGCTGCTTCCTGGGGTCTCCTACATCAGCAAGCCAATGGCCTGGAGCAAAGCCCTGTTCAAGCTAATTAGCTCCAGCACCGGCAAACAGCAGGCAGCGAATCTTAGTAGCTGCCTGGCTTCCCCATCATTTCTAATCGCGTCTCTGAGTACATCACACATCCCTGCCTCTTGCCTGTTCTCCACTCCAATGCCTTGAGTCTCAGTGTATAAAGTCATGGCTCTGCCTTCTTCCTCAAGCCTGCTTTCCAACTTTCTTTTCAGGGTCCATCTCAAGAACTCGGTGCCCTGGGCCCTCTTGCTTCTCATCTGCACTGTGACCATGTTTGTTCTTTGTGAACTGTCAAAAACTCACCATCCAGAACTCACCCTCCGTTCCCAATGCTGTTCCCCCCAACACGGCTCAGACTCTTAAAGACAAACCTTATCTCTTCTCCCCTTTTCATCATTTGTTCTCATTGTAAGAAAAATTGACTTTTTAAAGCAACAACTGGTATCACCTCATAATGCAAAATTGTAGGGTTGGCTAGAACTCACATATAAAATAGCAAGTTTCTCTATAATATATACCATATATAATATTATCTGTAACATATAGACATATTGTAAAACACAGGGAAAAGAGGTGGAGATAGAGACTGAGAATGGGAAGCTATAGATTATACACACATGCACACACAAATATATACACACATACACAAGCATACACACACATACAAACATATTCATGCACTCACATAGATATATGCACAGACACTCATATACATACATAGACACACACAATATATAAACATATGTGCATACATATATGCATGCATACAAACATATATAGATACATAAACACATGTGCATACATATATACATGTATACACACATATAGATGCACACATGTGCACCCTGCATCTGTGTAACTACACTGTGTATTCAGACCCTTTCCACAGTAGTGGTTTCATTGTCTTGCGCTGTCTGGGCAATGTGTTGCATCTACATGTAACTATGATGGCTTTCATCTTTTCTTGCCATGCCCCGTCTCGGTCTGCACTGCCATCTCTACTGCATGTAATGTGCCATTGTTGTGGTAACTGCATCTAGAGGGCGCCTCAGGAGAATTCCAGGTTCTCGTATCCAAGAGTTGGGCTAGGGACATTGGAGGGATAATAGAAATAGAGTCTACTGAGAAAGAGAAAGGCGCTCCTGAAAGTGTCAGGGGGCTCTGGCGTTCTGGCAGGCAGCAAATTGGATTCACTGTAGATGGAAGTGCCCATGACCCCATCAAGGGGTGTCAATGTGCATGGTAGGCCTAGGTCTGTCTGGTAGAAGCTGCTCCAGGCAGGTGCTGAAGGGCTCATGCTGCGGTGTCAGAAGCAGCCTGTTCTCACTGCTGTGAAGTGTGACTCTCTCAGGGCTTCCCTAAGAAGGTTCAAACTGCTGTGTTAGCGCTGCAGGCAAGGTTATAAACAGTGCTCACACTTGGTATGAGGCAGGCATGCTCACCAGAAGAGCATTTCTGCTTGGGAGCTGGCTGACAGATAGATTTGCAACCCCTGGTTTTATCCATTCAAGCAAAATTTGCTTTCGAAAATTTCTTAGTAATTTGAAAGAAAAAAAAAGCCCAGGGGATTACAAACACAGTATTGACAAATACTTTATATACTGGTTTTGTTCGTGGTAGTTGTGGGGTGAATCCAGGATTCCATACTTGCTTGGGTCAAGAGTTGAGTACCTTGTGGTTACTCTCCTGCAGCCATCTGGCAGGAATGAAGACATTTAGAAGTGACATTTGTGTTGGTCCCTTTGGCTCTAAAACCAGGGAAGTAATAATCCCTAAGAAACAAATTTCCATAGGAATCTAACATTGAAGAAGGAAAAGGCCGAAGCCTGGTGCCAGGTAGGGAAAGATTTTACATAATTCTGACTGCTTGTCAGACCACCTTGCTGGAGAATCTGGAGCCTCGCTAACGATGACTCAGGGATGAATGGAGCCTCCATAGTGGTGACTCAGAGATGGGTGAAGCCCACCTTGGCCTGGACTGTCTATCTAAACATACATCCACTGAATCCTCATACAAGGACCCTGATTATAGACGTACAGTTAAGAGCTAACCTCTTGTTCCTCCCCCAGTGTGACCACATTGGAGAAATCTCCTTTCTTTTTCTTTCAGTTGTCTCTTTAGTTGGCCTGCTGAGGATAGGTGGCAAAAACTGTATCTTCAAAGCCTGCTGGACCCAAGCTCTCACTCTGACAGCTCCAGTGGCATTCTGAACCTCGCTGTTGCAAGTGTCAGTCACAAGCCCAGATGGTCTCCTCTTCTAGGCAGTGTGTCAAGGTTCCCGCGAGACTGCCTTTGCCTCTGGTTTGATCATTTTCAAGAATGGCTCGTAGAACTCAGGGAAACTCTGCAGTTCTCAGATTGCCAGTTTATTATAAGAGACCACAGCTCAGGCATGCTTCGTGACCTCCGGTAAAGCAGACCGGGCAGAAAGCAATTAGAAGGTCAAAGCTGTTCACAACATGGTGGGTGGGAATTGAGAAGTGGGGAATGAGAGGAGAATAGAGAAAGGGAAAGGGAGGGAAGGAGAAGAGGGGAGGAAGAGAGGGAAAGAATGAGAAGAGCATAGAGAACGGGAAAGGAGGTGAGGAGAATAGAATATACCTTTTAATTTAAGCTCATGGCTGCAGTGGCCTGTTGACTCCATCCTTAATTCTCTTTGACTTTCCAAAAGTCCCGTAAACTATGCGTTCATATGTCCCATGATGCTTTCAGCCTTTAAATGCTTCACTTTTGAACATTGCTGTACTGGGGACCAAGCCTGTAACATATGCACTTCTTAGGGATGTTTCAGATCCTAAGCAACAAGGTGAGACTGAAGGTTCCAGTGGCTTGGCTGTGTGACTGTCTCAAGGAGGCAGGGGCTCCTGACTTTACTGCTCACTGTGTGGCATAACTTCACATCTCTAGCAACCAATGACCAGAGGAAAAAAACCCCAAACAATGCAAAATGAAGAGAGAGAAGGATTCTTAAGTTTTGAGTGTACAAGGGGCAGAAGACCCAAAGGAAACATTAATTACATTCATTGAAAAGGTTTTTTTTTTGTCAGAGATAGGAATCTATGCAAATTATGCACAAAATGTTATAAAATAAAAGTAGACTGACTATTAAAGACTTTAAGTAATGCTTTTAACATTTCAAAAGCACATTAGTTCTGGCCCAGTTGACTAGCTCCTCTTAAAACTTTCAAAAGTCATTTACCAAAATGAAATGGGAATGAATCTAAATTTTTGCATAACCACCTTATTTATTTGCCTACTCTAAAAAAATCCACAGACAGATAATACAGATAGCTGAAATGCTGAAATGGCCCTGTTAAGATTTTCAGAATTAAATTATTCTTCAGAATAGGGTCCTTTCTTTTCATTCATTTTTTCCCCTTCAAAACTAGGTGTTAACAGACACCATTCCCCTCACTAGCCACATTAATTTCAATTTTTACCACTGTCTTCACCAATTCCTGGGATGTCCTGGGGAGTGAACTGGGTAAAGTGCTTACCAAGTAAGCATAAGTATGTGAATTTGAACCCCAAATACATGTAAAAAAATCCTGGGCATGGTGGCATGTGTTTGTAGTCCCAATGCTGGAGAGGTGGACCCAAGAGGGATTCTGGATACTCATTATCCAACCAGACCACATGCTTAGGCCCAGGCCAGTGTGAGAGACTCTGTCTCAAAAAAAAGTGGACAGTGTCCAAAGAATAATCCCCAAAGTTGTCCTCTGACTTCTCCACAGATGTACACACAAGCACATATTCATGCATACATACATGTACTTCTACACAGATGTACACACACAAGCACATATTCATGCATACATACATGTACTTCTACACAGATGTACACACACAAGCACATATTCATGCATACATACATGTACTTCTACACAGATGTACACACACAAGCACATATTCATGCATACATACATGTACTTACGTTACATGCATTCACACCCCATGAACATACCCCCCACAAAAGTGGTGGAAGCTGTTTTTCCTAGAAAATGATTTGTCTATAGTTTATTTTTTTGAAGATCATGCCAGCATGGAGCCTGGATTGCCAAGGCATGGATACTAGAGAGAAAGGTCAATAATTGGTGGCACTGGGAGCTCAGTGGGTAAAATGAGTGCTGTGTGGAAAGACCTGAGTTCAGATGCCCAACACCCATATAAAAAAGGTCATTGCGGTGGTGTGTGCCTGTAACACCAGCATTGGGGGTATGTGTGTGTGGGATATGAAGATCTGTGGGCTTTGTTTGCCAGTCATATTCACTAAAATGACAAGGTTCAGATTCAGTGAGAGACTGTGTCTCAAATAAGTAAGGTTGAAAATGACGGAGGAGACATATCTAATTTCAGCATCTGCCCTTCACACACACTGTGGAAACACATGTACCTCCATTACATACATGCCCACATGCATACACCACACACACACACACACAAAGTCAAATACACAACCCTAATACTGTCATAACTCCATAACTTAAGCCTTTACCTTCTCTGGGTAGTCTTTTGTTGCTCTGAATTTTCTAGATGTTTGTTCCCATGCCTTATTCCTTCTTGGCCTAACTCCTTAGAGGGAGAGGCATTGGGCAGAATTAACAGAAATATTTGTTTGTTTTCTCTCAAAATTTAGAGAAAAAAAATCACATGACTATCTCATTGACATTTAAGTCTGTCACTCTTAAAAATTCTGCCTGTGTTGGGCCAGCCCACACTCTAAGGATTCCTTTCAGCACCAGAAAAGATAGATTGCTTAAAAATAAATAAATAAAATAGAATTTCATGGTAACTATAGAACGGGGATATGTTTTTTGAACATGAAGGGTTACCTGGGACTTCTCAGGCAGCTTTTTTGGCAAAGAAATCTATGAAGATGGATGTGAACAGGAGCAAATCAATCTACACTTTCATCTCAAAGTTCACGCCACACTTCGGTGACAAAGGGTGACAGATTGGAGTCCTGTGAGAGAATTCATGGCTCTGTCAAGCGGCTCTCATTTAGTGAGCGTGCCACATAGACAGCCTGCTCATAGAGGAGAAAGTATTAGATTTGAGGATTCTTTGAAGCCAAATATTATAAGTTAACATATTTAGGGAAATGAGTGCCAATTTCTGGGTGGGGTGTGTCGAGAATGCATGGGGGTGCGGGAAGCCCGCTGCCTTGATTCAGGGTGATGCTCCCGGAACAAAGGAGTGGATAATGGTCTGTGTTCTGTCTGATGTCATCAGGCAGCGATTTGCTCCTTCAAGATTGGCCTGCAGATGCACTCAACAGTGACTGAAATTGCTGTACTTGATATTTATCTCTGATAGGCAAGCTAATCCCACAGAGAAGACCCTCAAACACACCCCGGCACCCCCACACTAGTTAGGTTTCTCAGAGCAGATGAAGTATCCCTCAAAGTGTCTGTGGCTAAGCAGTTAAGAGTGCGGAAGCTCTTGCAGAGGAGTTTGGCTCCCAGCACTCATCGTGGGTGGCTCACATCCTCGTGAACCTCCAGGTTCAGAGGGATCCAACACTGCCTTTTGTCCTCTGGAGACACCATACTCATATGCACAAACTACACACAAACACACATATATACATACAATTAAAATTAAAAACCTTTTTAAAGAGTACCTATTGGGCAGATGGAGTTCCCAATTTCTCTGCACTTTCTAAGGCTTAGCTCAGGTTTTCTTTTTAAAAGAAATGTCACTTTGAAATTGGGACACATTTCATGATAACATCTGGGGTTTTAGAAAGTTGATGGCTGGCTATGAATTCTCCATATACTGCATTCCAGGTCCTCCACTATTGGTCTTCAACAACTTTTACTTCTTCATTCAAATTCACAATAAGTTGTTCTAAATCTGATCATCGTATACTTATTAACTTCTATTCATAAAGATGATAGCATTCCTAGAATGATACTGCTCAGATGGCCAAGACATTGATAGTCTCATACTAGGCCCATAAAACTCATATAATTGGGCTGGGGAGGTGGCTCAGTAGTTAAAGCTTTAACCTCTCAAACATAAAGTCCCAAGTTTAATGGCTATCATCAACATAAAATGTGTAGCTCAGGCTGGTGCTGTGGCTGATTCTGTGACTGATGCTGGGGCTGCAGCTGGTTCTGTGGCTGGTGTTGGTGCTGGGGCTGGTGTTGTGGCTGGTGTGGTGTTGTGGCTGCTGCTGTGACTGTTGCTATGGCTGCTGCATCCAGGTACTCCCACATAGCTCTGGGGAGAAGGAGACAAACAGATCTCTGGGGCTTAGCAGAATCAGTAAGTTCTAGGCAATTAAGAGACCCTGCTTCAGAAAACAAGTCGTCCGGCTCCTGAAGAAGGCTATTGAGTTTGACCTAGAGACTCCACACGTCTGTGCACCCATGTGCACATACATACGTGTCTGTGTGCAAACACAATTCGCAAAGGTGACCAAAGAAAGCATTGATTTCTATAGATAGACAAAGATGTATATTTTAACAAAGGAAAAACACTTAATTCCTTAGTGCCCTACACACAGGTGGAGGGATGCCTGTCCCATCCCACCAAAGTGAATAGATTTGTCTCAGTCTAGACAAAAACACATTTATTCCAGCCTGGCTGAGACTTATCTTAGTGCCAGCCCTTGCCCGTTCTCATTGAAAATGAAATTGGAGTTGATATTTTGAAAATTGAATCTGAGCTCCCAAGTGAGTCTGTGCAATGCTCTTGGGGCCGTCACAGCAGCTGGTCGCTGTGCTGAGAAAAAGGAGGAAGTAGAAACAGGATCCTAATGGAGTCAAGGCTACAGCTCAGCTGAAAAACAGCC
The DNA here is from genome assembly GCF_037038515.1 of Microtus pennsylvanicus. Lineage (NCBI taxonomy): Eukaryota > Metazoa > Chordata > Mammalia > Rodentia > Cricetidae > Microtus > Microtus pennsylvanicus. The sequence goes on from NC_134582.1 coordinate 115,069,405, forward strand.
CCTGCCTCTTACACAGCTTAGTTTTCACAAGCTGCTGTTTTTGTCCATCAGAAGGAAAAAGAAAAAAAATGGAGCAAATAATATTTATCAGGGAGGATTGCTTAACTTGGCCAGAATCAGCAGCTTTTCATTTTTTGAGTAATTGTATAGCATCAGATTTTTGCAAAATGGCTAAAATAATCTTTGTGCTGTTTGATTTTTTTGTGTGTCTCATCAGGTTGTTTGACCTATTTTGCCACTTATTTACATACATGGCCCATTGTTGATAAGCTCTTTGTTAATAAGATCATTTAAAAAATATATATTTACAGTATTTTCCACATTTATTTATTCACTGTGTATATACACATGTGTAGAAGTCAAAGATCATTTTAAAACATAGTTATATTATTTTTCCACATTTATTTATTGTGTGTTTACACATGTGTACAAGTCTGAGGACAGGAGCTGATTCTCTCCTTCTCCCATGGGAAGGGGACCTAGGTCCTTAGGCTTGATGACAAGCACCTTGACCTGCAGAGCCATCTCACTAACCCTTTAGCATGTGTTTGTATAATGGAGGCTCGTTCCTAAAGGGTTCACCTTAACAACAAGAGTATTACTTTGAGTTTCTAGAGAAACGTAGATAGGAACATTTAGATAGATATATAAGTGGTGGTACATTATGGGAATTGACACATGGTAAGGGAAGCTCAGAATAGGAGTCCCCCCCCCCCCCACACACACTATTTTCTTTGGACAGGTACTGATGTATTCCAGACTGGCTTTGAATTTACTATGTAGCTCAGGATGACCGTGAACTTCTATCTGTTCGGTCTGTCTGGGTTCTCCATGGATCAGATGTTGTCTACCTGTTTTAAAAACGGCAAGTCTTTACTCAGTCTGTTGATGGACATGCTGACCTCTTCCAGAAACACTCAGCTGCATCCGGATAATGTCTGATCAGCTATCCGGACACACTCAACCTAGTCAAATTGACTTGTCACAAATTAACTGTCACAATGGTTATCTGTCACTGGTGTGGCTGATTCATCACTCTCTTCCTAGAATCCTTCTCCCTTGGCCTCTTTGGGTACGTTGGCATACTGTTAGCTCCTTTTCTGTGCCACTGGGGAGAGATGACTTGAGAAAAGAACTTAACGCTGTGAGATGGCATGTGACTGTCTATGGTGATATTAGACTGATAATCAGATCAGAGATACAAAAAACCCCTTCATATTCTTAAAACTATGAACAAGTGAAGGAAATTAGGCATCTGGTTTATAATCTCTGATCATTCTTACTCATATTTGAATCCCCTCACCTCTCTATAGTTTTAAAAAATAGCATTAAAATAGCTCATTCTTTATAACCTCTGGTTTAGGTGCGCAAACAGGCATGGCAATTGTTCCTTATATGTCTGTGAATTTTTTAAAAATATATGTGTCTTATTTTTTCAGTAAGTGTATGTATGGGGGCATGCATGTGTGTGCTGGTGCCATGGAGACCAAAAGAAAACATCACATCTTCTAAATAGGAATTAGGCAGATGTGAGTGAGCTGATGTGGATGCTGAATACCAAATGCTGGTCCTCTGTGAAAACAGAAGAACTCTTAACCATTTGACTATCTCTCTAGTCACTAATGCTTGGTTTTTGACTGTAAGCTTGTCAAAACCTGGACTCACTTGAGAATGGAGCTACAACCAAAGACTTGTCTAGACCAGGTTGACCTGTGAGCATATCTGTGGGTGATTTTCCTGATTGTTTATTAATGTAGAAAGACCTAGCCTCTTGTGGGCAGCATCATTCCCTAGCAGGGAGATCCTGAGCTACATACCAGGCTAGATGAGAGCAAGAGGCTTGGGTGGCTTCATTGTTCACAGTTCTTGTTAAATGAGCAGCTTTGTCAAGCTCCCGCCTCCATGATTTTCCAGCGATGATGTAAGTTTTATAGTAATAAAAGGTAATAGATAAATTATAGTAATTCATCATTATTTATTATATCATTTTAAAGAATTCACATATGTAGATTTTTTTGTGCCACCTACGCAACAAGTCTTTCTCTGTCCCACCAGCCAGTTTACAAATAATGACACAGAGACTTATTAATTATGAAAGCTTGGCCTTATCATAGGCTGAGTTTTAATTAGATCTTATAACTTAAAACAACCCATTTCTATTAACCTACCTTCTTTCACATACTATGTGTCCTGCTATCCCTGCATGCCTCTCAATTCCTCCTCCTCCTCTGTCTCTCTGCCAGGAATTCCAGCCTATGCCTCCTGCCTAGCTATAAGTTGTTCTGCTTTTTATTACACCAATCTTAGCAATACACTTTGAAAAAAGTGTACAATTATCCCACAACAGCATATATGTGAATAAAGAGTGAAATGTAACTTGTAGGGTATAAGCAACTATGGAGAGCCAGGGTACAGGAAATAGGAAAAGGAAAATGATGCAATAGTCATCTTAAAACTATGGTTCTCTGTGGAAGAACCATATTAACTCTATTAAAGAATAATGTTTAAATTGGAAGATGAAACTTTAGGCTTTTTTCCCTAGGCTTATTTAAAAGGCCTGCGAACGATCAGAATGAGCTTGAATGACCCTTAATTAATATATGCAAATCCCCAGAAAGAAATATGGCCTGTCTTTGTCCTGGATAATCAGCTCAACTCTGTGAATGATTATCTAAGGTCATGGTCTGAGGCTTTATATATCTTTCACTGGAAAGCTATAAGTAAAGATGGAAAAGGGATAAAAAGAAATAGTATGAAATTAAATGATTTAGTGTTGGCTCAAAGAATCTTAGTTGTAAAGTGAATGAATTAAGGAAACACTGAAGATGGTAGAGCCATACGGGAACTCCAAGTGCTAAACTGTAGATTCACAAAGATTGAGTAACTACCATCATCTGCAAGAGATCAAAACCATGTCAATATCTTTAGTTGACATGTCTAGAGTGTAGTGATTAGGAAGTACAAACAGAATGAGAACAGGTGTAGGGTAGCAATCTAGAATACTTGTGTTGATGCAGAACCATCTGGAAAGTGTATTTGTTCTGGAAAAAATATCTTGTATAGATTCCTGTGGTTTGGAAAAAGTCTAAATTCCTCTCAATATGCCAGAGTTTATAACATTCTTTGAGTATCTGAGTTTTCTAGTATAAATGATTCATGATGAGGTTAATAATTTGTTATGCCAATAATTATTTTTCATTGTAAATGAAGACATCATTTTATCCTGATATCCCTTATATATTATCAGAGTTCTTAGAGTCAAAACCTGTATACAGACTGCTCCAACAGGCCAGCTTCCCTGAGCTATCCTTATTAAGCCAATTATAGAGGTACATTTATTAATAGTGAAAAAAAAGGAAACGGGAGATTTTCTTCACTCTGGGAAGAGGGAAAAAGATATATTGAGCACTATTCTCTGGCAAGGCCATCTTCATGGATCTGACATGAGGTTTAGATTTAAGTAGAGGACCAGATATTGTATGGTGAGGCAGTCCCCATCAGTGTATGGTCCTGTCATTGTCTCAGACCTGCCAGGCAGGTTACAAAGCACTGGAAGGCAGCAGTTGAGTGTGGCATGTTAGGTGACATCACTGGAACCACATAAAACCCAGCTGACAACTAGACAGCCATAGAAAAACTGTACAACCAAGTATTCACTCGTGATAGGAGCCCATGTTTCTCTTTAACACTACGCAACATTCAGAAAGTGACTTTGGTCATTTTACATGGTATCTATCATGTGTAGAAACCATTCTGAAAAGAGGAAATTATCTCTATCATTTGTGTCCAGTTAATGTGCCTAATTTTCCATGTTACTATGAATATTCAGATGCCCATGGCAAATGTTTCCTTTTCATTTATCTTTCCTACTTCAATGGGAATTTAACACTTTCTTTGAATATTTAAAAGTCCACTCTCCATTTATTCCCTAAGTGTTTTACTTTTTTTTAAAATTTACATTTGTTTCATTTATTAACTGATTGGTTTATTGAGTTTATTTTTGTGTGTGGGCCCGTGTATGCCATGGCGTTAAGTGTAGAGATCAGAAGACACCTTGTGGGGGGTAGTGCTCTCTCTCCACTCTGTGGATCAGGGATTCCAACTCAGGTGGCCACGCTTGATGACAACTGCCTTTATCTGCTGAGTCTTCTCACTGGCTCACGTTAACTATTCTAAAATAGTTATCTGGCCATACACATAATAGTAATTGTATATATACAAATAAGCTTAATTAAGTAATAATGAGTAAAACCCTCGAAAAAAAGAGAACATTCAATAGGTTGATGTAAGATAGTCCTCATGGGGGGAATAAAACGGCTAACAATCAACAAGCATATTCAGTTGTGGTGGGTGACTATGGTCTCACTAATGTTCTACAGGTTGGGATGGCATGATGTTTGCTTTATTGACTTTGTAATGCTGTAAGAGGAATTTACATGCAGTGGGATCAGGAAAGGGCAGCAGTACTTTTCTATTGGATCACCAGCCTGAAAATAACAACACTGAGACTTTTTATTAATTATGAAAGCTCAGCATATAGCGTAGGCTTGTCCCAATAGCTCTTGTAACTTAAATTAGCCCATTTATTTTAATCTATGTTCTGTTGCATGACTTGTTACCTCGTCTTTCCTACTGCTCATGGCCCTTCCTCTGCGTCCGGCTGACAGCTCCTTCTTCTTTACCTTTCTTCCCAGCGTCCTCTCTGTCCTCCAAATCCTACCTAACTATTGGCCATTTAGCTTTTATTTAAACCAATATGAGTGACAAATCTTCACAGTGTACAAAAAGATTATTCCACAACATTTTCCCTTTTGTTATTTTATTTATTTATCATTCTATCTTTCTATTTATTATTTTATTATATTTTATTCTAAATAAAAAGGAAAGGTTTTAATTCTAAAATAATAAAACTATAAACAATAAGAACAATTATCTGGTAAGAGTTACACTTACAATTTCTAGTCTATTTGTACTTGGCATACTTGGAGAAAATACACCATTATTTACTCTATCTTGATGAGTCCAAAGCTCTGTACCTAATTTGTTTTCTATCATAACTAAGGAAAAGAGAAACCATAATTACCTTGTCTTTAACTTCATCAAAAACCCCAGAAGGATATAAATCTACCTTAGCAAACAGGAAGTGCAATGCAAACCACTCACAAAATGATAGAGACAGCTAGCTGCCTAGACAGTGACCCCAGCTTCCTCTCTAACATTGGGGCATATATATCTTTGGCCTACAGGTCTAGACTATCTGATAGACTTTTCTGTGAAGCAATAATAATTTACCCTATTATCTTATTATTTATGTATCTCCCCATTTTTCTTCAGAAAGAGATCCTTTTTATCAAACTCCCTTGTTTAGCTTTTTTCCTGACTATGAAAAATAACAGCTTGTAACCAGCCCTTCTAAATGATGACAAACATCTTTAACCCATCAAATGGTCAAAAGCCATCCATCCCAAAACATGTTGTCATCATGTTTTCCAGACTGCTTCCTCTTGTCTGGGGGAACTGGCGTCTTCAGGAGATCCAATGAAAATTGGGATATTTGTCAAGTTCTGAGAGAGTTAGCTGTGTTATTTGTTGTCCAGTCTTTGTGCAATGGGAAAGTGCAAGGTTCATTTGAAGTCCTGGCTGGAGTAGTCTGTGATACTAACATCTCAGCCAGTAGCCTTGAAGCTGTTTTGGATACAGAACTCTCAGGAAACTGCAACAGAGGCACTCTGAGAGGTTGGATCACCTAGACCACCTGTTTTCATTGATGTATGATCAACTTGCTCTGAAAAACACATACGTTTTCAATGGTAACATATATATATATATATATATATATATACACATACATATATACATACACACATATACATACATATATATATATATATATCTGCAGTAATACAAGTATGGAATGTACAGTGTGCACAAGTCAGTTAAAGACAATTTTTTGTTTTATGTTTGAATAGGTCAAACATGTCACCTGTGTTGTAGTGGTTTTATTATGTATATAGCCAGGATTTTCAGAGGGTCTGAATCTGATCAAATCTGATCCTCTTTAACCTTGAATGAATTTATAGACTTTCATTTTCTTTTTTAAATTGATTTTATTGAGCTAAACATTTTTCTCTGCTCACCTCCCTGTCTCTCCCCTCCCCTTCATCCCTCCCCCAAAATCCCCATGCTCCCAATTTACTCAGAAGATCTTGTCTTTTACTATTTCCCATGTAGATTAGATCAGTGTATGACTCTCTTAGTGTCCTCATTGTTGTCTAAGTTCTCTGGGATTGTGGGTTGTAGGCTGCTTTTCTTTGCTTTATTTTTAAAACCCACTTATGAGCAGCCTTTCTTTTTCTGTGGAAACAAAAGTATAACCACTTCTCTAACACAACATATTTTTTTATTTTCATTCTGAAGTTAAGACATTTTAAAAAATATAGGTTGCCTTAATTTAGTAGTTTCCATAATTCAGTGTCTCTCAGCAGCTACTGTTTGCTCATCAGCAATCAAAAAATTCAAAGACAACACGATAACATACAGGATCCAGACTCCCTGTGTATTTCCCATCTCTATATGGCTTATTGTTTTTAATTACTTTACTCTTTCTTTAAAGACATTACTCATTATTTTTAAACTATCATCTATCTATCTATTTTTTTACTGTCTATGCTTTTTTTCCTTTTTAAAAAAATCTATGCATGTTATCAAACATATTGTATCTTGTTTAGAGTATTTTTTTCATCTGAACCTACTTTATTGTGTGTCTATATCCCTTTCTGTCAGCATGAATAAAATTTTAAACCCACTGTGCGACTTAGTTCACAGCCCACTGGTGGTTCATGCACGTAGGCAACTGTCGGGAGATGTGTCTCTGTACTACAACCAAATGAGAAACATGGAACTAGGAAGCCATGTTTGGTTCTTTGTTTGGGTGTCTAGAACCCTTTTTAAGCTCTCTCAGGTTTTATGTGAATCTATACGGCTCCACACTGTATGTCATTTGCAGCAGAACTTTTTTATGGTGACCACCAGCCTGCAAATAACAGCACTGAGACTTTTTATTAATTATAAAATCTCAGCCTATAGCTTAGATTTGTCCCACTAACTCTTATAACTTAAATGAACCAATTTATTTTAATCTATGCTCTGTTACATGGCTTGTTACCTCATCTCACCTTAATGCTCCTGCTGCTTCTTCGCCATCTGGCTGGTGACTCCTGTGTCTCCACCCTTCTCAGCAGCCTCTCCTCCTTGAAAATACCATGAAGGACATTTGCCCAAGTCCTATTTAGCTTTCTATTAAACCAATCTGAGTGACAAATCTTTACAGTGTACAAAAGATTATTCCACAACAAGAAAGCACACTGGATTTGATACTGTAGCTGTTGTCTGGGCTCTGACTGGTTGGGTCCAGACACAGGATAGACAGCAGAACTGAGTGGCAGCTTCTACCAGCCATGAGATCCATATGTAGACAGTTATTGTCTGCAGTGTAGTGGTGCTAAACTCTTATGTCTAGTAAATTCCATGTAAAAACTGTATATCTCACCTTTGGCACTTTTAGATTTGATGAGCTTCTCAGGACATGACTCTCATCAGAAGCTGAGGAGCATTTGTGAATGCCTATGGTTAGGATAAGAGTATTTGATGAGTGTGTGTGGGATGAAATCGCCCTTACTTTAATGTGTGGAATGGAATCCAGGACTTTATTTATGTTAGAAAGCACTGTGTGGTTGAGCCACACCCTTAGTACTTTTCTTTTCTTAATTCCATGTCAAATTTAATCCAGAGGGTTGGAGATGTGACTCAGTTGATAGAGTACTTGCCTAGTATGCACAAGGCCCTGTGTTCAAATCCCAGTACCACATACAACCAGGCTTGGTGACTTATACCTGTAGTCCCAACACTCAGGAGGTAGAGACAAGAATACTAAGAGGTCAAGCTTATGCTTGGAAATTAGGAAGTTTAAGACTAGCCTGAAAGGCATAAGAACCTGTCTCAAATATTAAAAAAAAACTAATCTGTGAATGAGATTCACACCCATTCATCATGTCTAGTCCATTCATTAGACACAGCATGTGGGAATGATATTTGTCTAAGTACTATTTGTAATCTCAAAGTATCATCCAAGTGATGTACTGCTCTGATTTAGGTTGGAAACAAATTAATTTAGCAAATCATTACTAAAGTTTATTGCCGTTAAATAATCCACAATAAATAAAATCTATTTGTGGTTTTCTCAGAAAAACGTATTTGTTTAAACAAAGGGAATAGAAAGTACTTTCTTTTTAGAGGGGAAGTAGAGCAAAACTAATCTATGGCAGATTCCCCTATTAGCACTATTAGGCCACATTCCACAAAAACAACAAGACCTCAAAGCTGTATGAAGGGAAGACAAAGTGTGTTGGCTACTTTCTACTATTTTAGTTCAGGATGGATAGGTGTGATGCGTTACTTAGTTCTCTTATTGTTTTGACAAAATACTCAACCAAAACAACTTAAGAAAGGGGTTAATTTGGGCTCACAGTTTCAGGCTATGGTCCATCATGGCAGGGAAGTCATATATGTCAGCAAGAGCATGAGGGTCACATTGTACCCAAGTCATGAAGCGAAGAGAATTGAATGTGGGTGCTCAGATCACTATTGTTTTTATTTGGTCTATGACCAAAGTCCATGGGTTGGTTCTGGCCACACGCGGATTGTCTTCAGTTTTATTTAAATCCCTCTGTGCTTCAGAGAAATGCCCAGCTGTGTGTCCTCAGGTGATTCAGATCCAGTCAAGTTGACAATTAGTATTCACCACCATACACACAAATCTTCCACCATGAAGTTGCTTTATAGTCAAAACTGCTGACTTTATATTCTTAAAAGAGGCTCTGCCTTAAGCCGACAGATTTTCTTGATAGCTTGAACCTAATCTCTCATTGAATTTTGTCTCATATGATACGCAAGAAAAAACCATTCTCTTCTTCGTGGATCAGATCTTCAAAATTATTGGTAGTTGTGATAGGCAATACTAATTATCAACATAACAAAACATAGAACCTCCATGAGACAAGTCTGTAGAAACACACGCCGAGGCTAATCTGTAAATTAGCCTTTGTGTATAACTGTAAGGGATTTTTCTTATTAGACTGAAACAGAAACTTCCAGAGGCACCCCAGATAGAAAAAAGTCCAAGGGAAATGCTTACACTTGTCTCCTGCTTCCTTTGCATCTTGCTGGTAGATTCCTTTACTTGCTGCTGTCACTGCTGCTGCCTCTGCTACCATTGTCATTGGCTAATAACAGAAACCAGAGAGCTCAGCATTCTAGTGTAGACTGAAGACCAGTGGCTCGTTAGGAATCCTCCAGGCCTCTAGATTGGGACTGATAAGGCACCCAGCCTTAGGGACTGAGCAGATAATATGTTTTTCATTATCTTCAAGGATACAGCCATGGTTTCTACCCAGATAATATCCTATAAAGCAACCTAATGAATTTCATTTTAACATCTGTTCATTCTCTTGGCTCTGTTCCTCCTGCTAATCTTGGTAATACAGCAGTTCATTGCTCTCCAGCCTTATACCTGGCACCCACTCTATTTCTACTGCATAGCACTTCACCACTGGTCTGACTTCCCTTCAAAGCACAAAGTGACTTCTTATCTCTGTATCTTCCTTTACAGTCCTTGCTGAGTGGGAAGTTCCTGGTGGAATCTGTGATGAGTGTCATTGCTACCTGGGTAATACTGTGTCATCCCTGTGGCCTTAGGCTGTGATTGCTGATACAGCCAAGAAAGCTAGCTGAACTAAAAGATGAGTTTGGGAAAGAGCAGAGCCCTGGACAGAGCTGCACCAGAAAAATCTGGATCTGGATTGGTTCTCTAGAGCACATCTTACCGTGTGATTAAAGGCACAGAGATTCAAATAAGGAGTTACGGTGTAGCCCACTTGATTCCATGCTTGCCTGGGATACATGAAGTCTTGAGTTTGATCCACAGAAGCACACAAAACTTGGTGTGTAAACTCTATAGTTCAGAGGTTGAGACAGGTCATCTTTCACCAGACTGGGAAATCAAATTCACCCTGTGCTATAGGAGACCCTATCTCAAAATAAAACATGGAAAAATTACAAACAAAGCAAGTAAGGTAGAGGAATCCCTGCTTATAGGGTGTTGAGATAGACTGAGTAACAAATTTCCCCCAATAAGATCATGTACTGTCAGCACTTACTGTTTGCAGGCCTTGGGAATCTTGGAGGTAGGGTCTTCTTGGAGAAGGTACTTTACTAGAGAGAGTTTAAGTTTTTTTTGTAGCCTGGACCCATTTCCTGTTCTTGATCTCTGCTTCTTGTATGTGGGTGAAAGGGGGAAGATGTGATCCCACTTCCCACTCATGCCAACATGCTTTCTTGACTTGCTGCCACCCTTCAACACCATAATCTAAATTATCCTGTGCCAGTGTGCGGATCTCAGAGAGGAGTCAATATCTTGTAAAGCTGACAGTCGGTGTTACCTGTCACAACTGCGTTGCCATGATGGACTCCATTCTTCTGGGATGGTAAGCCAATACACACTCTTTCTTCCCCAAGTTTCTTTGTGTCAGTGGGTTTTAATCATGGCAACAGAGAAGTTATTAATATCCTTCTCACATCCTATTCTGGCTGCTCTAACAAAATACCTTTGGTTAATTTATAAAAAAAATTACAGTATTATAGTTCTAGGGGATAGGTTGTTTAAGAGACAAGCAAGGTATAATCTGTTCAAAGTACATTATTAATGCATCCTTCTGTGGCAGAAGGGGCGGAATAGGGCAGAATGGGACGTGCATGCCCTCTGAAGTCCTTTACTTGGAATACTAACAACAACATGAATTCCAAACTTTTGTACCTTCCACACCTCTTTAAAAACATCTCCTCAAAACTATTGTATCAGGGATTAATTTTTGACATGAATTTTGGAGAAAACACACAATCAAACCTTATCAACGAGGGTTTGGGTACTCTTAGTTATCACTATCAGTGAATAGCACCTGATTGAACTTTGATGTCCTTTACTTTTCCTATTTGTGATATAGAACAAATAAGTTGCATGGGATCCATGGGTTCATGTGAATATTAAATGAGTTAACATAAATACCTCATATATTCTTAAGAATTTAAAATAAATGAATTATATAAGTAAGCAAACTAAGTCTAGAAGAAAAATCCTATGGCATTTATTATCTCTTCTGAGGTCATAAACAGAAATCAGAGGGCAATAGAAATGAATAACTCAGACCTTCCAGAGGGAAGGGCAATGGGTGGGTCATGTGGTACAGGTCACGATTACCATAAATGGAGAGAGACAAAGACAAGCTGTCCCCAGTTCTCTAGCTGCCCTAAGGACCCAGTGGTGTCTATTTATAAACACCTATTCTATACCTCACCAGCATCATGGCTTTCTACCCATCACACCTAAGGAGAGGCAATCGGATTATCAGACCTGTTCCAGCTGAGAAAGGAAAGAACAATAAGAGAAGTTAAGGATATGACCGACAGCATCTGGGATATGGAAGAAGAGGGAGTAGTCTATAGCTGGCTGAAGAGTTTGCTGTAAAATATTACAGCAAATTAAAATCCCATGCTTCTTTCTAGAATTCATCAGAGCTTTTAATTTATCTGGGTACATTGTGATTTTTAAGAGAGTTTGTTTTATAGGCTTTAAAATTATATTTACTTATTTCTGTGTGTATTATTTATTATTGTTATTGGGCATGTGTGCACATGCACACACATGTGCATGCTACAATGCACGCAAAGAACTTAGAAGAGAGATTTTTGGGAAATGATTCTCTCCTCGCATATGGATGCTGGGCATCAAACTCAGGTTGTCAGATGCAGCAGCAAGTACCTTTACACACTGAGCCATCTCTCTAGTCCAAGAGAAAGATTTTTATAAATAATATTGCTCAAACGCCTGTGACTGTGGGGACCTTGTTATATAACACAGATTTAAAGTGCTGTTTTTTATAAATACTTTATTTCTACACCCATCACATTCCATTAAAAAGTAGCTAGAATAAAATGTATATTGGATTGTTACAACCAAATAATAGAATATAATGTAAGATAATTGATTTATAATAAAAGTAGCTGATGTCACCACCAGGGTAACCCTTTGGAAGGATTTCACACAATCTATTATATCTTAATAGACTTTGTGAATATTTAAAGTCAAGCCACTGTTATTATTATTAAGATTTATTTATTTTATGCATACGGGTGTTTTGCCTGCCCTTATGTCTGTGCACCATACATGCAGTGTCTATGGAGCCCAGGAGTGGGCATCAGATCCCCTGGAACTGGAGTTACCAAAGCTTATGAGTTACCACGTGGTGCTGGGACTCAAATCCTGCTCCTCAGCAAAAGCAGCCAGTGCTCTTAACTGTTGAACCATCTCTCCAGTTCCCAACAAACTATCATTAAAACCTGTGAAACAGCATTTTTCTTCATGAAGGTGTGGATGGATTATTTAATTTGTTTATACTAGTTGATAAACTCTAGATGCAAAATGACATAGCCTCTGGCAGGAAGACCTTGAAGTGTGATTGATGCCCTAATGGCACACTTGAGGCATTTTTAAACTTGTAAACCATTTAGTTTTTAGTTCTGATTCATTTAAAGCAGGTCTATTTGACATAATCCTGAAGGAGAATTGATGTTGTTCATTGCAAAGTGAATTAGAGGGAGGGAACTCACTGTAAACAAGCGTTGTAATGGAGATTCCTCTTTAGTCCGATTTTATTGTATTCCTAAATTATCATAAAAGTTGGTGTTCGAGGAAATATTTTTATTCACATGTTTATTTAATATTACTATTTTCAGATTTAGAAATTTCTTGACACATTTTTTAAAAGTGGTAATGTTGAAATTTGAAAAAGTGAGATGGGGCTGGTGAGATGACTCAGCAGTTACAAGGGCTTGCTGTACGAGTCTGATTGTGTGAGTTCTATACAGATCCTTTGGTGGAAGGAGAGAACCAAATCCTACTACTGGTACTCTGACCTACATACACACTACACATATACACATCACATACCACACACATACACACACACACACACACACACACACACAGAGAGAGAGAGAGAGAGAGAGAGAGAGAGAGAGAGAGAGAGAGAGAGAGAGAGAGAGAGAATCAACATCCTTAGGTGAACAATGATAAGTAACAATGTGGTGCATAGCAAGAGTCCTCTGTCCCACTCTGCTCTGACATAAAAAAAAACTTCAACAGAAACTGGGCAGTGGTGGTCCCTGTGAATCTCTGTGAGTTCAAGGCCAACCTGGTCTACAGAGGGAGTTCAAGGATAGCCAAGGCTGCATAGAGAAATCCTGTCTCAAAAAAAAAAAAAAATAAAAAGGAAAAGAAAAGAATAGCATTTCTGTTGAAACTTTAACCTCATTTTTGTCAGAGAATTCTTCATGGGCTAGAGAGAGAGTTCAATGGTTAAAAGCATTTGCTACTCTTGTAGAGGACCTGAATTTAGATCTTAGCATGCAGCACATAGAACATCTAACATCTACCTGTAACTCCTAGGAGATCCAATGTCCTCTTTTGGTGTATGTGAGCACTGCATGCATGTGTGCATATTCACACACATGAGTAAAAATGAATATATAAAATAGATATTTTTAACTTCTTTACAGCTTTACAATATGTTTAAAACCTAAAACACAAAATTTGACTCAACAGTAGATGAACACTACAAAATTTTAAAAATTTAATATTGAGATAAACAAAATAAATTATTGAATATTTGTGAACTAGAGCACTGTAGTAAAACATGGTACTATGTTGTTATTTAAATAGTTAGGAAGAATGCATATACTGGTGTACATGCAAGTAAATGTTCAGAGAGACTTGTAGATAATGAAACAGAGAGCAGTTTATATAAACTCATATGCATAATCCACACCAGCAGTGCCAAAAATAATAACAGTTAACTGAAGTCATTTAAGAAATGCATGCTACTTTTACTTTTTATTCTTTTATAATTTAATCTTAGATTGTTGATTTAAGATAAAAATAATGGACAAAGATACTATTCCTTTTAAAAATTCATAAAACTAACTTCATCTTTGAGGGCCTCTACAAATGAAGTCTTTATTTAAATACAAGCAGTAATTGGAGTTATTTTTGTGCAAGGTTATTACCAGAACTATGCTATCCAAAGCTGATCGTGACATTGCTCCCCTCTACACTTGTATCATTCGATACCTGCATTGTTTCTTTTGTCTGTCATTCCACAAAATACATGATTTTCAGAAGGTTCAATGTCAGTACAGTGAAGTCAACTGTAGAGAACTTAAAAATTATTTATTTTATTAACTCATTTTTACTCATGTATGTGCATATGTCACATGCATGTTCACTTACATAGGCCATGAGAGGACATTGGATCTTCTGGAGCTGGAGTTACAGGTGGATGTTAGCTGCTTCTTGCTGGGATTCAAGTCCTCTCCAGGATTAGCAGGTGCTCTTGACCATAGAGCCATCTCTCCAGCCCCTGTAGAACTGTCTGATAAGGATGACATTGAGGTCTCAATGGAAATGCTAGGATTTTTATCTTATTACTTATTCTTGATGGTCTCCTAAGAATGTTGATCTCTCTCTCTCTCTCTCTCTCTCTCTCTCTCTCTCTCTCTCTCTCTCTCTCTCTCTCTCTGTGTGTGTGTGTGTGTGTGTGTACTCTGGTTATTAGGCTTGGTGGCAAGTACCTTTATCCACTGAGCTTTCTCACCAGTCCTGCACTCTTTTTTTTTTTTGAGACAAACAACCTGAATATTAGACCATTACCTTTCCTTCTCTTGCAGATATGTCTTCCAAATGCAATTTTAAGGCATTGATTGTAATTCTTTATGGGTTTTACCCTCTGTGATCATTAAACATTTCTCTGAATGCTTTGAGGATTCATGAAGTTCAGCGATCATTTTTCACGACAGCTCTGTTTGTCTCTGAAGATCTCTCTCCTGATTTTTATTTTCTCTCACCCATTTGACTTCTGCCCATCTGCTTTGGCATCCCTCAGGCATCTTTAAAATAACACATTCTTGACTAACCTCATTTTTCCCCACTCTAGCTGATCTGATCCTTTTCTAAGTGGCCATTATCATGATGGATGGGTACCATTGTCATGTAGTTTTTTAAAGTTAGAAACTTGGAGAGATAATTCCAACTCTAATAGCTGTGTGTAATCTCCTGGCAAAAAAAAAAGAATCAATTGCATATCATTGAAATACCCAAAAGCCCATCCTTTACCTTCTGTCCCCATTACCATCACCAAAGTGTTGTTTCCTAAATTTAAATTCATATAGCTAAATTTCTACATTGTGTAATTAGAAGGATACTTGAAAAAAATGTAGTTGTGTCTTTTCTCCAAGCATAAGCAAAACTGATTTTTTTTGCTGTGTCTTATAAGTATAAACTTGTTAGCATATTGGCATTCAAAAATCTGCTTTAATACAGACTCCCATCAGAAGCCCCTTCCCACTTTCTTATTCCCACTCATGTCTTGGGCAGGCAAAGGTCTCACTGCGCCTTGCTCTTTCCTTGCCTACCATCCTTTGATAAGTTCTCTGCATCTTTCTCATCTTCAGTGTGTTCTGCCACTCAGTTCAGATGCTCTTCTTTCTAGGATTTTTTTTTTTTTACTTTGCAACATGCCATGGTTAGCTTTAACTTGACAGGACCTAAGATCACTTGGAAAGAGAGTCTTGCTGATGGATGGCCTACATTGAGTTGCTCTGTGGTCGTTTCTGTGGATAGTACCATTTCCTGGGTCCAGGTTTTAAACTATAAGAATGAAAAGAATAAAACTGCAAACAAGCAAGCCTGCAGGTAGTATGCATGCATTTCTTTCTGCTCTTATCTGTGGATGTGACATGCCCAGATGTTTGAAGCTCCTGATTTCTTCTTCACTTCCCTCTGATAGGGTGAAATCTGAATTTGAGAGTTAAAACAAACCTGTTCCCCAATGAGCTGTTTTTTTTCAAGGTATTTTCTCACAGCAGCAGAAATTACATTTAGACACACCTAACCTGGATTGGGCATATAGTGATTCCTCGTATTCTACTCATCTCTCAAGTTATAGAAAAAAGAACCCAATCATCTAATGAGGATTTCTTGTTCAATGAATCTACTTCTAATATGTTGAATATTTTTGGTCAGAAATTGCAATTTTTGTTTTTGTTTTCTTATAGTCCTAATAGTATTTTGAACACCCAGCGTGAGGTACAAAACATATTTACTCTTCCTAGAAAATTCATCTGAATGTTAATTCTCTTCCATGGTTTCATTTTGTCTATGCTACATTTACCCTCAGGTTTTGTTTTTGAAGTTCCTAAGGAAAGAACATAAATATTATGGATGATATCTTGGGCAGACCATATTCCTTTCATGATGCATAGTCTACTAGATTAAAAGCATGAGACTCTTAGTGTTCAACTATTTGCTTGGTGTGTGTGTATGAACATATACACAAATATTTGTTTAATGATTTATTATTAATTATTGAATAAGTATCCACTTATGATTCAGGATATTTCATAATCTCTTTCTTGATGGTTGATGAATTTTTTTTTATTTCTTAATTCTTCTTTGCAACAATTCATAAGAGTAGAAAGAGGTACATCTTCCTCATTGTTCTCTTAATAGTCACAGGCTTATTTTCTTTTTCATTTTTTAAAATTTATTTTATATACCAACTACTGTTTCCTTTACCTCCTCTTCTCCTGCTCCTTCCCTCAGTGTTTCCCCTATCCCCTCATCTACTCTTCCTCTATCTCCCCTCAGATGAGGTAAGGCCTCCCATGGGAGTTAACAAAGCATGGCACATCAAGCTGAGGCAGAACCAAGTCTTCCCCCTGCATCAAGGCTGAACAAGGCCCCACCATAGGGAATATGTTCCAAAGAGGCATGATTATGCATCAGGAACAGGTCCTGGTCCCATTACTAGGGGCCCAACAAAAGACCAAGCTACACAATTGTCACCCAGAAGCAGAGGGTCTAGGTTGATCTCATGCCAGCTCCCTAGCTGTCAGTCCAGGGTCCGTGAGCTCCCACAAACCCAGGTCAGCTGTCTCTGTGGGTTTCCCCATCACGATCTTGACCTCCACCTCTTGCTCATAAAGCCCTCACTCTCTCTTCATCTGGACTCCTGGAGCTCAGCCCAGTGCTTGGCTGTGGATCTCTGCATCTGCTTCTATCAGGTATTGGCTGAGGCTCTGTGATAAGAATTAGGGCAGTCACCAAAATGATTACCGGGGAAAGTCAGTTCAGACACCCTAGCCACTATTGCTAGAATTCTTATCTGGGGTCATCCTTGAGGTTCCTGGGAGCCTCGTTGGCACCAGGTTTCTCACCACAATACCCCCTCTGTCAAGATATCTCCCCAGTCATTCTTCCCCTCAGTCCTGCCCACAACTCAACCATCTTGGTCCCTCATGCTGCCATCCTCCCTCCCCTCTACACCTGCCTGCCCCAGTTTACCAGGACATCCCATCTATTTCCTCATCCCAGGGAGATCCATGAATCCTGCTTAGAGTCCTTGTTATCTAGCTTCTCTGGGACTGTGGATTGTAACCTTGTTATCCTTTGCTTTATGTTTAAAATGAGTACATAGTACATTCCATGTTTGTCTTTCTGGATCTGGGTTACCTGCTCCAGGGTGATATTTTCTAGATCCATCCATTCACCTACAAATTTCATTATGTCATTGTTTTTGTTTTTTGTTTGTTTGTTTAGCTGAGTGAGTAATACTCCATTGTGTAGATATAGCATTCTTAGGTTGAGGGCCATCTAGGCTCTTTCCAAGTTTTGGATATTATAAATAATGCTGCTATGAGCATAGTTGAGCAAGTGTCTTGTGGTATGGTTGGGCATCCTTTGGCTATATGCCCAAGAGTGGCATCTTTGGGTCTTGAGGGGATTGATTCCCAATTTTCTGAGGAACGACCATACTGATTTCCAAAGTGGCTGTACAAGTTTGCACTCCCATGAGCAGTGGAGGAGTGTTCTGATTACTTAACATCCTCTCCAACCTAGGCAATCAATAGTGTTTTTTGATTCTAGCCATTTTGACTGGTGTAAATGATTTGCATTTCCCTGACAGCTAAGGATGTTGAACACTTCTTTTAGTGTATCTATGTAAACCGCCTCGGTGGGTCACTGAGTCTAGGGATGTAACCTGCCTGGCAGGTCAGTAATAACAGGGTCCCGGAGAGGTGCTATCTGGAAGATATGGGCGGGAAAAGAGGAAGGAGGCCAAGCAGGGTTCTTGTCAAAGTCTCCGTTTATTAGAGTATGGTTACAGCTTATATAGGATGAGGAATTTGGGGGTGGGGCAGGATCCTGGGCTCTTGCCGCTTGGTCCTTGTAGGTCACGTAGGCCAGGAGGTTACAATAGGTCAGGTTACGATTAGATTCCTCGGCCAGGAAGTCACAAGTTGACACACCTAGTTCTCTAGATAGTTTGGAACGTGGGGCGGGTTTCGCTAACAGATAGCTCTCTATTAACAGATAATTGGGTGTGGGGTAGGCTCTGCCAATAAAACAATTCTCAAGACAATTGGGAAGTGGGGTTCTCTGCAAATTCCTTAGGACAATGGTTCCTGCAATAATTTTGGGGGGAAACTGCTCCTGACATATCTAGGCCATTTGAGATTGTTCTGATAAGAATTCTTTGTTTAGCCGGGCGGTGGTGGCGCACGCCTTTAATCCCAGCACTCGGGAGGCAAAGACAGGCGGATCTCTGTGAGTTCGAGACCAGCCTGGTCTACAAGAGCTAGTTCCAGGACAGGCTCCAAAACCACAGAGAAACCCTGTCTCGAAAAACCAAAAAAAAAAAAAAAACAAGAATTCTTTGTTTAAATCTGTATCCCTTTTTTAGTGGGATTGTTTGGTATTTTGATATCTAGTTTTTGAGTTCTTTATATATTTTGGATATCAGTCCTCTGTCAGGTGTGGGATTGGAGGAGTTCTTTTCTCATTCTGTAGGCTGCTGCTTTGTCTTAGTGACAGTGTCTTTTACTGCACAGAAGCTTTTTAGTTTCAGGAGGTTTCATTTATTAATTGTTGACCTCAGTGTCTCTGCTTCTGGTGTTATAGTCAGGAAGTAGTCTGTGCCAATTCATTCAAAGGTATTTTTCACTTTCTCTTTTATTAACTTCAGAGTAACTGGACTCATGTTGAGGTCTTTGATCCACTTGGACTTGTGTTTTGTGCAGGACAGTAGCTATGAATCTATTTGAATTCTACATGCTGCCATCTAGTTATGTCAGCACCGTTTGCTGAAGAGGCTTTCTTTTCTTCCGTTGTATACTTTTGACTCTTTGTCAAAACTCAGGCTCACAGGTGTGTGTGGATTTATGTCAGGGTCTTTGATTCAATTCCATTGATCCATATATCTGTTTTTATGGAAATACCAAACTGTTTTTTTATTACTATAGCTTTATAGTAGAGCTTGGAGTCAGGGATGGTGATACCTCCAGAAGTTCTTCTATTGTACAGAATTATTTTAGCTATTTTTGTTTTTCCATATTGAGTAGTGTTCTTTTGAGGTTTGCGAAGAATTGTGTTGGGATTTTGATGGGGCTTGAATTAAATCTGTAGATTACTGTTTGTAAGATTCTCACTTTTACTATGTTAATCCTATCGATTCATGAGCATGGGAAATCTTCCCACTTTCTTATCCCCCAGGAGCAGCCTTTGAGATATTCCTTACAAGGTATGTGTCCAGAAAGACATCTGTCTACCACTTCCTCCAACCTTGACTCTCCTGGGTGGCAAATGGAGAACAGAGCAGCTTAGAGCTCAGGAAGCTGTGTGGGGGTAGCATATGGCTAATGCACTGGGGATACCCCTTCCCATGAAGGCATGAATGAGTAACGAAAGAGAAGAGAGGTGTTGAATGACAGAACACTGTTTAGGTTGAACTTTCCCTAGACTTCTATTTCCTAGTTCAGGGCTCTTAAACTTCTCTGTTCACAATTCACCTTTGCTACCCATGATACTTTGTATGAGACCCCAGGTGCATAAATATATAAAATAGGTATATGAGGGAAGCATAAAGACATTCATTTTAAAATAATTTTTGACAAACATGCCAATTTGATAGCTTATCAAAGATGAAAGCAATTGTCATTCTGATGACATGGCTGGCCTACTTATCTTTATGTGAAGAATTAGATCTTGTATGAATATTTGACTCTTCAGGATCTAGAACATCTTCAAAAGTTTTCAGAGTTGATTAACATTCAGATTTTATTATTATCAATGTCAAGCACACTGCTTCATGTGAACACATAGTACAAAAGCACAAAAGTATGTTTAGGGCCTTTTTAGAAACATGGAAAACCCTGTATTAATCCCAAAACCCAAAAATCATTTAATGACATTTTTAATATGGTAAAAATCAACACTAAAGCCACAATATACCTTGCAGGTTAGGGGTTCTGTTTGCAGCTAAGACAGTTAAGAATAAATTCCTGTTCATCCCATGTTAAGTCTTTGAAGTCCTTGCAAGTTACAGTTTCTATTTGTCATTAAGAAATCCCTATTTGTCCTGTGCAGGTTAAGGTATATGTTTGTAGTTAAAGAATAAGATCCCATTGTTTGTCCGGTGTTGTTAAGTTTTTGCAAGGCAAGGTTTCTATTTGTAATAAGAAGAAGTTCCTCTTTCTTAGATCTGGTGTGAACTGCTTTGGACCCCATTTGCACGATGTACATTCTTACCCTTGTTCCTTCTCTTTCATTGTGTCTTTCTAACAATATCTAACAGCCATTTCTCACATCCCAGTGAAGACATTATATCTCCCATAAAAGCATAAAAGGGACTTAAGGGGTCAGCAGAGGCTGCTCTCAAAAATCCCGACTTAGGATGAGGTGAGAGAGCCGGCTGGCCAATCCCAGGTACACCCCAAAGTACAGGTTACTTTGATTGGACGATCATGGAAAGCACTGCCAGAAACACATTCATTACATGGCACGCAAAGTCATTGCTTTCTTTTATTCTGGTGATATATTCATACTAAATATACTGTAACTTGTGCTCTCAGTGATTTTCATGAAAAGTAGAGAAAGTAGCTTAAAGTTTTGAATAATCTTAGAATACATAACATAACCCTAGATTTTATAAAACTAGAATTTTCAGAGTTTAGTAAAAATATCAAAGACCATTTTTTTCTGTCTTAAAGAGGAAATAGACTATTTTCGTGAGAAGTAAATATTACTTTCAGGAAATACTTATAATTTAGCAAAGCAGGTACTTAAATGTTTTTAATAATTTTATTTATTTATTTTTCATCTTGTCCACATTTTCCCCGCCATCCTCTCCTCCCAGTCCCTCCCCAACCTCCTCTTTGTTCCCACTCCCAATCCACTCCTCCATTTTTGTTTAGGAAAGGCCAGATCTTCCATAAATATCAACACAACATAGCCTATCAAGTTGCAGTAAAGCTGATCACCTCTCCATGTATTAAAGCTGGGTAAGGTGACTCTGTATGAGGAGTAGGGTCCCAAAAGCCTTTAAAAGAGTTGAAGACATTCCCCTGTTCCCACTGTTAGGAGACCACAGAAGGATCAAGCTACACAACTATAGCATATATGCAGAGTGCCTAGGTCAGTCCCATGCAGGCTCCCTGGTTGTCAGTTCTGTCTCTGTGAGACCCTATGAGCCTAGCTTAGTTGATTATGTGAGTTTTCTTGTGTCCTTGACCCTTCTGGCTCCTATAGTCCTTTCTCTCCCCCTTCTGCAGGATTCCCTGAGCTCTGTCTAATGTTTGGCTGTGGGGCTGCATCTGTTTCCTTCAGTTGCAGCATGAAGCCTCTCTGATGATGGTTAGGATAGATACCAATCTCTAAGTATAGCAGAATATCATTAGGCATTATTATATTGACATTTCCTCCTCTAGTCATGTTTGGTTCTATCCTAGGCCTCTGGCTTATCCAGCCCATGGGTTCTAGTGCTCCAGGGAATGTCAGGGGTGGGCTTTCTCTCTTGACATGGGTTCTAGGCTAGACCTGCCATGTTTTGGTCACTTCCTTGATCTCTAGGCCCCCCTTACCCCAGCACATCCCATAAGCAGGACAGACTGTAGATTGAAGGTTATGTGGCTGGGTTGGTTTTCTACTCCCTCCTCTAGAAATCTTCCTTGGTCACAGGAGATAGCCAGTTGAAACCGAGTCTGAAGGTTCTCTTCAGAAATTACTGTCCCATTAGAAAACCAGGAATCCAGCATGTTTGTGTGAGTATGTGTGTACATATGTGTTGTTTATGTGAGTGTGGGTATGTGTGTACATATGTGTTGTTTATGTGAGTGTGAATATGTGTGTACATATGTGTTATGTGTATGTGAGTGTGAGTATGTGTGTACATATGTGTTATGTTTATGTGAGTGTGAGTATGTGTGTACATATGTGTTATGTTTATGTGAGTACGTGTGTACATATGTGTTATGTGTATGTGCGTGCCCATGTGCATTTTCAGACTGAACTATCCACATCTCGACAATTCAAGATCATTTTCAAAAGAAAATCAGTTGCATTTTGATCCTCAATTTTCATTAGGAATTGTAAATTTTTTAGGAACCACTACGATTAACTGGGTTTTGTCTCCAATATTGTTTTTTTTTACTTCCCCAAAACATTTTCAGGTGTCCAAATGAGACAGAACGCGGGTGTGGGAAAAATAATTATCTGGAGTCCATAACCGCTTAATCCCATTTCTGAGGATGCCACAGAAGCCATTTGGTGGATTGTTTCTCAGACTCAAGATAGAAAGGTTATAAAGGGTAAAAGTCCTTGATTTGTCCCCCCCCTCCCCCAGTCTTATCCCTTTTCTTTTTGTGCAACAATAGAATCTCAGTTATCTGAGAGATTTTGGAAGGACGAATGCTCTGCAAATATAAGGCGAGGGCTCTGGCAAGTAAACATTAAAATGCTAGGCATCAGCTGCCACTTGCCAGAGGGAACAAATGCTGTAATCGCTCCCTTTAGAATGCTGTGTTGTTCAAGCGTGGGCCAGGATGGCGCCCGAAGTGGGTGACATTAAAAACAACCAATTCATTGCACCTGGCTTTATCTGTGTTATTCAATAAAGGGGTAAAGGGGCAAAGAAGGAAAGAAAAAAAGCCAGTTTTGAGAATGACTGCTACATCTCTAGCTGAAGGCAGAGTTAGGCAATGTAAATCTCAGCAACATTAAAAAGCAGATCGTGAGACTTGCAGACTGAACGTGTGATTTTACCTAGTTTTATCTGGCACTTTCCTACCAACATGAGGCCTGCTGGTTCTCATCGGTGCCACACAGCTTGGATGGAGTGTAGATTAAAAGATGTTGGATTAGGGACCAATGTTCATCTCAGCTTTGCTGTGAGAAAATGACCGCGATACTGGTCTTCCTCATGGCAGGTTTCCCTCCCTGTTGCTCACTGTAACAGGATCATACAGTTGTGATTGAGCAGTGAGGGGCCTTGCAGTCCTTAACACCTTGACTGCAGATGAGCCATGCATTCCAGTTGGTAATCAATACTTTACAACATGCATTTATAAGACAACATCTAGACTCCCGAGTAATGAGAGCCAAAGTTCCCAGGAAGAAGGCAGCTACATACCTTTGTAAAACATTCAAGGCTGCTTGATTAAAATTATGCAAGGGATTATTGAGAGCTGGGCATTTGAAGGTCCAGAGACAAATTGTCTTGGACTATCTTAATAGGTACTCACTTCCCACATCTGTATTTGATCCCCAATCTTTGTGACTATCAGGTAAAATCCCTTTTGGAATATACAAACAGCCGTCTTTTATTCTACCAATGCAAAAAGCTATGTCTTCTAACAGATAGCACTTCACCCCACCCCTATAGTAGAGATTCCTATGCTTTTCAGCCACCCATCTATCTGATATTTCCACCAGTGTATCTTGTAAATCCCCCCCCTGATTTATGGTTTTCTTTATGACTGTGAAAACTCATGGGGCTGTTACCACATTGAGATGTGATATTTAGGGTAACCTTAATCTGTTTCTGGGCACTGGGAATTCATGGCTCTAGGATAAACTGTCTTTTTGCTCCTTTAAGTAAAAAGCATGCTTTTGTATCAATAGCATTTAGTTAGTTCCACCTCCCATTAGCTAAATCTCAGCACTGAACTGGCCATTCCCTGGC
Organism: Microtus pennsylvanicus; assembly: GCF_037038515.1. Taxonomy (NCBI): domain Eukaryota; kingdom Metazoa; phylum Chordata; class Mammalia; order Rodentia; family Cricetidae; genus Microtus; species Microtus pennsylvanicus. The sequence continues at coordinate 115,093,587 of NC_134582.1, forward strand.
CACCAGGTTTCTTATCACCCCCTAACTATTTTTACCTCTTCCCAAATCCTTCAGGCAGCACCCACCTCCTCACAAATGAGCAGGTCAGGGTGTAGTACTTGTCTTATCTTTATGCCTTCACAAAGCATCCTGTCCTTCCAAGGCTTGGGTTGCCTCTTCTTCCCACTCCCTTGTCATCTTATAAAAACCAGGTAACTGCAATCCATCTAGCTGTCAATGAACTCCTTAAACATGAAGTTTCTCTGAAGACAGCAGGCGTGCCTGCCCCATCTTTTCAGCCTATGGTCTGGTACTTTATGTAAGACAGGTACTCAATAAATGCTTACTAAAAAAAAGCAAAAAAAGCAATGCCAGAGACTTTGTGCTCTTTAAAACTCAGTGCCAGAAGCCAAGCAGTTCTAATATTCCTTGGGAGGAAACAAACTGTGATGCCTCTGATACCTTGAGCAAGAAGAAAATTTTCTAGGATGGCTACAGAAGCTTTATTAGAGGTAATCAATGGCAGTCGAATTTGTATCACAGTAAGATGAAGCCTTAATCCAGTAATTGGTGTGCTTATAATAAAAAAGAGTTTTAAAGATGGACAGACAGAGATTCAGAGGTAGGAAAACCATGTGTAGATGGGAGAGATGTATTAACAGGCCAAGCAGGTTGGGCCTGGCAAGCACCCTGCAGAAGCTAGGGGAGAACCTGGAGACAAGTTTTTGGGGGTTGTAGAGGAAGTTCTGTCTTGCCCACACTTCACGATCTTTGAGCATTCAGAACTGTGAGAAGACAAAGTTCTGTGGCTTCAGCTTATGAAATTCTTAGTCTTTTAGAGCAGTCCCAGGAAGTTATGTGACCAGAACACAGTTTCTGGGAGATTCATTTTTATGGTCGAGTGAGCATGGCCACGCTTGGCTAAAGGGCTGGGCAATCCTAGTTAATGATAAAATATGCCAGTAATGAGTGTCATTTCAAGGACACTGTAATATTTTCTGGAAGAATAAAAAAATAAAACTACTACAAGACTGGAGTATTTTAGAGCCATCATAAGAAATATATAATTGTCTAGATATTCTAAATTGATGTTATTTCATTGCAATCAAGTTGACTAGATAGACTGAGATTATGATTTTTTTTTCAGACCAGTGAAGGTCTGTAGTGAAGGTGTCCATCTTCCCAGTGAGAGCTCACTGAATGTGAAGGCCAAGGTTAAGAGCCGAGGCAAGCAATGACGCAAACATTGGTAAGAACAACCTTAGCTGATGATCTTTGCTACGCTCTGAAAACTCCCCCGCTGCTCTTTCTATTTGTTTTAGATTAGTGCTACGTCTGTTGATATCACAAATCACTACCTTTCCATTCCTGCCTCTCCTATTCTTCACGGATAGTGGAGAAGGAAGGGTAATGGTCAGACGAAAATTCTTCTGCAAGGATGCCAAGCCTAAGTCTGTATCCAGACTCCTGACCTACATGTTGGGGGGGGGGGGGCTGACATTTTAGGTCAAGCCAGAGCGTAATTCATACTGAGGTATGTGCCAGACAGTGCCTGGGGAAAATGCTAAAGTACTCTGTTGAACTCAAAGTTTTGATTAAAGTTGAGAGGCTTCTCCTTGATGGAGCAGCCTGAGCCAACAAGAGAGAGACCATCTGTCATTGCCAATGCCTAAGGCTGCTCCCCCCCCCCCGAAATGTCCATAGCAGCCACTGCAGTTCTTGGATTTCAATGTTGTGCTTCCCAGAAGTAACCCAGTCTGCAGGTTGTCGGTTTCTGGTGCCCCAGTCCCTTCCCTTTGGAAGTTTGCAGACTACCAGCTGCAGAGCGCATATGTGATGTGTCACAGGGTGAGGAGTAGGTTTCCGTTTGCATAGGGGTCAGCAAGCTTTTCTCTGTTCTGCTATACCGTGCGGTGTGACGGAAGGAACGCTGGCAAGTTCTCAGACACCTATTACTCTTCACTGTTTCTGATTGCTGCCCGGTATTGTTTTATTGAGACAAGGTCTCATTTTTGAGCTTGACTGGCCTAGAGTTCATTGTGTAGACCTGGCTAGCCTTCAAGTTTTGGAAACTTATCTGCACCTGTCTCCAAAGAATTATACATTTTAAAGATTTATTTTTAATTCTGCATATGTATGTGGGTATCTACACATACATGCAAATGTCCAAGGAGGTTGGAAGAGGGTATTGGATCCTCTGAAGCTGGAGTTAGCAGGAAATCCTGTGTAAGGACAATATGCGTTCTTAACTGAGGAGCCATCTCTCCTGCCCCACCAAGAGTAGTAATAGAATAAGGAACAACCAACACATGAACAAAGCTACAAACATCCTGCAGTGAGGTAGGAGAGCTATCTGAGCAGTCGACCTGAACAGAAGTAGTCTGGAGTGCCAGTGAAATCTTATGTTTCTCTGTATACTCCGACGGGCTATTGGAAACTTTGTCACCAGCTTTTACCATAAAACCCGAGAATGTTCCTTTGAAGTGAAATATCCTTATTTAGCCAGATGCATGAGAGACCAGAAATGAGTGTCAGTCTCTCATACACGGACTTTTAGATGTCTTTTTCGGTTCTGGGAGACATAATTCAGATATTGAAAAACTCATTTAAAAGAAAGACATGTTATATATATGCAATTCACAGTCATGAGGTTTAAAAATAGAAAAATGCTAGTCATGTGATTTAAGGAATGGGAAGGTAATCCAGGCCTCTCTTTTCAGCTATTTGAGAGATAGGAGGATCACAAGTTCAAGACTTCACTGGGGTGTAGATGGACTTTGAGTCCAATCATGGTGGCTTAGTATGGCCCTGTTTGAAAATAAAAAAGTAAAAATTCTTTCAAACAGAGCAACCAAAAAGACCAGGGTGTCGCTCATTGGGTAAGAACATTGGTTGTTCTTGCAGAGGCCCATATTCCAGTTCCCAGGACCATCTAAAAGCATCCAAATCCAGGTCTAATTTCCTCCTTTGACCTCCATAGGCACTGTAGGAACTTTGGCACACTTACATGCATGCAGATAAAATGCTCACACACACCATATAAAATAAACATAAAAATGAATTAAAAAATAAAACAACAAAATGACGTGGGATGGTAGAGAACCTGCCTGCCATTTGCGGGACTCTCGTATTAGAGGGGACTGTGTGTTCAAGATGATACAGCCACAGTAGAGATGGGATCCCTAAGTTCAATTCCACAGTATTTTAAATTTATTTGAAATTTAAAATATTTGTGACTTTACCACTAAAAGTACATATTTATATTTATTGTAAATTTATATACTTATTTTAAAAAATAAAATTTACTTATTCTTTAATATTTATTTAAAGATTTAGTTAAGCCATAATCTCTTACATAATCACAGTTTGATGTGGCAGGTGTTTAACTCAGATGTGCACCTGCTGCCAAAGTATCTCAATGTAGGGAATGATCTATTTTAAGTAGATACCTGGTTTCTGCTTTAAAAATGCATTTTATTCCATGGTACACCTTGGGAAATGTTACAGCTCAATGAACAGCATGACTCTTTGGCTTTTCCTTTGGTTTTTTTCTCCTGAGTTCATGAATATTGATCACATCATGTCCTCACCACTGAGGTCAGGAGCACAGGTGTACCCACATCCAGTAGGAAGTGAATTACCATTGAGCAATCTGCAAGCCCACCTTTGTCCAGAGCCTGGATACCGTCTGACCCTGCATAAAGCCTGTATTCTAGATCTTGCCATGGGAAATTGATAGGACCATTTCTGGACACATTTTTCCCTTCTCAGATGTTACCAGTCATCTCCATTATTTCTACCTTCTGAGAGACCAGTGTACCTTACACGTGTCTAAAAAAGGTCTTCAGACATTTGGTGCAAGAAGGAAAGTGAACCAATGCTAGAGAATAATTACCACAGAGTTTGCATTGGGTGATAAAATAAAAATGTTACGTGTATAAGACCACAGGCATATTTTCATGTTTTTTTTTTTTTGCTCCTAGCACCAATGTTATTTCTTTTTTAAAGCTCATAGTAAAATCTATAGACAACAGTGCCAACATTTAAGAACCACTGTGAGGAACTGTTTTTCAAATGACAAAGAAAACTTAGGATTTTAAGAGATTTACTTTATTGTTATTCATCTGTATGTGTGTGTTGGAGCTGGAGTTAGACATTTGGGAGTCATCTCATGCGGGTGATTGAAATCAAACCCAGGTCCTCTGCGAGGCCAGCTCTTAACTGCTGAGTCATCTTTCCAGTTCAAAACCTATCTAGCTTCTTCAAGAAAATCCATTGGGGACTTTACCTTTGAAATTACCACCTAAATATAACTATGATCGCTGCCCAGTCTCTCCAAAACTGGTGAGCCGTGAAGACAGTGGCACAATCTGTGAGCCTTTTATTTAGACTTGCAGACAGACCACCTGCAGACACTATGATGCACCACGCTTTGTCACGCATAGTGTGTAAGTTTTGAGCAAGAAGGCCAAGGTTTCTATTGTCTGAATGGACTATCTCACAAGTTCTGAAAACACTGTGATCATTTCAATCATGCTTAACCCTTTCATTTAGAAAGGATCCGTCATATGTTCTTTAACCCATGTTACCCATGTTCATGTCATATCTCAAGACATTAATAAAGTACGCCCCAGTTCTGAGTTGCAAGCAGTCCAGCTTTTCTTTATTGGTCTCTGCAACATGAGATGAAAATAAGAACAATAATGTTCTAGGTACTTCAAGGGGTTGCTATTGCAGAGTCTATGATGACAAATAAATGCAAAAGCGCTTTAGATACTGCCTACCATTACAATCAAGGCTTCGGTGACCCCATTTTACTCCTAAAGAATCTCATCCTGTTGTGAACTTCCCTATCTTTTATTTGAGATTGTTTTTGTCTTAACATAAGGAATCATTGATGTTCAATCAAAAGTGTGTAGCAGTACCAGTATGTGTATAACCTGTGGGAAGGGCTTTTCCCATTGAGTTTACCCTATCTTACCTTTTCATCATTCTAGAAAATTTTAGTGATGGTTTGATATCGTGTATGAAGAATTACAAAGATAGTTGGAGAGTATAGAAGGCACTATGGCCTTCCAGATAACTTTATTTTGATACTGGTAGTCTAGTAGCCTAGAGGAAGATTGTAAAATGCAGGCATTTAATCGTTCAATACTTGTTTTCTTCTCTTTTTGAAAGCATTTTTATTTCAAATTCAGCCTGCTCTATCAGGACCTAACTGCAATTCATTTTTAGAATTAAGTTAGGGGTTGTCCTTCCTAGCAGGCTTTCAACTATTCTTTTTATGTGTAGTCTCAAGGGGCATAAGAAATTACTAAACACAGGTCAGCATCCCACACTCATAAGTGAGTTTTCATGGTTGCATAGATTTCTAATCCTAAGTCTCAGCCAAGCAAAGAAGAAATAGCAGAAAAAGATTCTAGGTTCATCTTGGGCTCTTTTCATGCTCTGGAAACTGATTCTTTCAGTCTGACAACCTGAACCCAAATGGGTGCAGCGGATAAGCACCCTTGGCCACCCTGTCAGAGCAGTAGGTAAGGCAGTCATTGGACTTTTTTCAACAAGTGCAAGCATAAGAAAGAAGATGGAGAGTGTATATACATACACACACACACACACACACACATATATATATGAAAATCAACAACACACAAAAAGCAACAAATACCTCCAGACCTAGGAAGATGGCTCTAATTTGGCTGCCAACACTCATGTAGAGCTACATCTGTAAATCCTGCTCCAAGGGTCCCCTGCCCTCAGCTGGACTCCTTGGGCAACCGCACTCACACCTGTACATGTCCCCATCTTCTCTAACATAGACACATAATTAAAAGTAAAATAAATCTTTAAAAGTCACATCTTACAGCAAGCCTGTTTATGAAAAAGTTCCTAACTTATGACAATTATGTTCTAAAAATCCATATAAAATATTAGCATTTTTTTAAAAGTTAGATACTTCTTTTTAGGACATAGTAAGACAAGGGAACATTCTTGTTATTCTTGCCTCTATCATTTTGCTAGATATCTTAGATACCGAAAATAGAACAAAAATATATTGCTCTTTGAGAAGATTAAATAAAGTAAACTAAATCAACATTTAAACCAAGGTTGTGTAACTAATAAATAAAAACAAAAATATTGCCAGATTTTAATCTAAAAATTAATATTTCACCAATACCAGAAAACATCAACTCAAAATTGTAACATGACAGAAATATCCTTCACAATAGTTACTACTATTAAATGATACCTAGGAATTACCACACAATAGAAAAGCAGACCTCTGAAAAAATGACAGCCCCTAATCTGACATGTAGCAGGCAAGATGAATAGATGGAGAATTCATATTCCCAGGGATAATATGCTGTATCATAAAAGACAAAGATTTAGTTCAAATACATACATATGCAATTCAATTTAAGATCAAATTTCAGCTCTATTACTTGAAGAGTTTTACATGCAAACATTTTAAACTTTTACTAGAAGAATGAAGTCTGTGAATCAGTCAGTGGATCTCAAATACGAAATGTATCTCACAGCAGTGGGTACCCCTGTTGTGTTTTTCTTTAGCCTTAGTGCTACAGTGGAAAAACTGGGACTCGAACCAGACACCTCATGTCCTTTCCAGTGATGGAGGAATAGGGAGCAGAAACGGAATGAATTATGTAGGTAAAACAAGCACATCAGGCTACATGAATGATGCCATGGTAGATCACTTATGAAGCATTAGTGATGTGGGAGTGTCATATATCAATCTGTTGATTTCATTGGCTAAGCAATAAAGAAACTGCTAGGCCCATTGGATAGGCCCACCCTTAGGTGGGTGGAGTAAACAGAACAGAACGCTGGGAGGAAGAGGAAGTGAGGTCAGACTCGACAGCTCTCCTCTCCGGAGCAGACGCAGGAGAGACGCCATGCTACCTGCTCCAGGGAAGACGCATGCTATGAAACTCCGACCCAGGATGGACTTAGGCTAGAATCTTCCCGATAAGCGCACCTAGGGGCGCTACACAGATGATTAGAAATGGGCTAAATTAATATGTGAGAATTAGCCTAGAAGAGGCTAGATAGGAATGGGCCAAAGCAGTGTTTAAAAGAATACAGTTTCCGTGTAATTATTTTGGGGCATAAGCTAGCCGGGCAGGAGGCTGGGGCTTTGGGGACATAGCCCCGCTGCTCCCCATATTACTACACATTAGAACCTATAACTCCATGGTAGAGCAGTTGCCTAGCATTCAAAAGGCCTTGGGTTGTATCATAAGCAACACATACACACACACACACACACACACACACACACACACACAGAGAGAGAGAGAGAGAGAGAGAGAGAGAGAGAGAGAGAGAGAGAGAGAGAGAGAGAACCTCTGGCATGAAGCGTGTTAGTCATTTAGCAGGTGTCTTTAATTTCCTTTGTCCTGGTTGTTTCTTTCTCCCATTCAATGTGTCCTTCTGATACCCTTGGAAGGTCACTAAAGTCCCTTTCCCTCTCTTAGACTTCCATTTCTTCGGGAATTTGTGTTTATTCTAGTAGCTTGAAACCAAAAGTAGTTTGATATTCAACAAAGGAATGTTAAAAATGTAAAAATAAATCCTATAGATTTGCAGGAATTTATTAGGCAGCTCCAAGCTCTACACAATTGGAAATGAATATTGAGATGGTGATGATAATGATTTTTCCAAATCAGGTTTAAACGGCTCTCCTTGTTTGCAGACTTATACAGACAGAAATTTCATTGTTGTCAGTCATGTGTTTTCCAAATTCATGCTGAGAATTGTAATTTGTTTTGATGTGTGTGTATGTGTGTGCATGCATGTGTGTGAGTGAATATATGTGTGATGTATGTCTGCGTGTGTGTATGTATGTGCGGATAGCCCAGAAGATGACCTCAGTTGTCATTCCTCAGGTGCAGTTCACTTTGTTTTTTTTTCATTTTTTTTTTGTTTTTGTTTTATTTCCACTCTGAGGCAGGACTAAGGTCTTCCCCCTATATGTAGCCTGAACAAGGAATCCCTTTAAAAAGAATGGGCTCCAAAAAGCCAGTTCAAGTACTATCAATACATCCTGATCCCAGTGCCAGTGGCTCCACAGATTGTCCAAGTTTCTCTTCAGATCATATACATCTTTCACCTTTGTTGTTAAAACAGAATCTCTTACTGGCCTCAAACCCACTCAGTAGTCTGTGCTTACTGTCCAAGGAGACATCTTCCCAGCACTATTTGTTATTATTTAAATGCTAGGCTCAGGGGCTGGAGAGATGGTTCAGTGGTTAGGAGCACTTGCTGCTCTACTGAAGGATTTGAGAATTCATTTCCCAGTACTCAAGTCAGGCCAGGCAGTTCACAGACTATTGTCGCTCCAGTTCCAGGGGATTTGATGCCTCTGGTCTCCTTGACACCTGCACTGAAGTACACATACTTTCACATACACACACACACACACACACACACACACACACACACACATGCACGCACAAGCACACATACACACGGAGAAGTCCAGAGATAATTAAAATTAATTAAATCTAAGAAAAGTTGATCTCTCTGAAGAACATTGGTGTTGCCAAAGAAAGGCAGGATTTCCCAGGGGCCTGAATCCTTCCAGCTTCCTTCCTCTGTATTTATTTTCAGTGTCGACATTTTCCTGGGTATTTGAAGAGGATTTGTGGGGAGAGTTATTATTCTATATCCAAATATATAGAGAGGATTTAAAGGGCAACATCTGGGCCTTATTGTTTTAAAAATGATTACTTTTTCAGAAAGTTTCATTGAGACCTTAACTATAAAACCAGTGGCCATGGTGATAGGGCTGAATGATCAGATGACTCACATGGGGGGCAGACGAGAAAAAGAGGAACAGACTTCAAACCCTGATTTAAACTTTGACAATCAGTGTATCCCTGGGGGCATAGTTTTGTTCACCTAGAAAATAAAGGAATTAGAATGAACCATCTAAGAGACACTTTTGGACTCTAGGATTTGACAGCGATCTCAAATGAAACACAGTGATCTAATTTTAGATATGATGAGAGGAGTTGTACCTGAAAACAAACAGCCCCTAATATTATCCATATATTGTTGGATTCTTAATTCATCTATATAGTTTCAAGTAAAACTAAGTTATTTTCACCATAACTTGGCTCATGTGACTGTCTAAATGTTCCCCATGTCTCATGTTTATGATAGGAAAAGTGGGCAAAGAGTTGTTGACTCTTTACCCAGTTTCCAGGGTGAGGTTAGAATTGGTACAGAGAGACATTTTATTAGTTAAAAAAAAGTCCACATCCACACCTCCAGCCTTTTGTTCATGTTTCTGTGAAACATGTTGGAGATTTGGATATACATGTGAAAGTCTGAAATATGAGCATTACAAAGTATCAAGGTGGTATGCATGCTTTCCTTACTGGGATCTAAGTTCCTTGAAGATGAGAAGTTAAATTTGAAGTCAAAGTTCTCAATTTGAGAAAATGTTCTGGATTAATTGGCTCACCACCACCACCACCACCACCACCACCACCACCACCACCACCACCACCACCACCATCATCTTCACCACCACCACCACCACCACCACCACCACCACCACCACCACCACCACCATCACCACCACCACCACCACCACCACCACCACCACCACCATCATCATCACTACCACCACCACCACCACCACCACCATCATCATCACTACCACCACCACCATCACCACCACCACCACCACCATAATCATCATCACCACCACCACCACCATCACCACCATCACCACCACCACCACCACCACCATCATCATCACCACCACCACCACCACCACCACCACCACCACCACCACCACCACCATCACCACCACCACCACCACCACCACCATCACCATCACCATCACCACCACCACCACCATCATCATCATCATTATAGCAGGAGATCTGCTGGCTCCTGGCACATTTCCAGCTTCTGGCCTGAGTCAATAGTACCCTTGAGAATTACTGGAAGATAAAAGCAAGCCCTGCAATAGACTGCAGTGGCCCTTTCTAGCTACAAGTATTCTGTCAGTCATGTTTCTGAAAGGTTCCAACCATTAGGAGAGCTCTCTATAGAGGAAGAAGTATTAGGAATTGCAATCTAAATGGTGAATTTTGAGGTTATATTGCTTTAACTTTGGAGAAAACTGCTTTTGTACCACAGTTTGGGAAACTATAAAAAATATTGTGCATATGTGCGTACAAGTACTCGAGTGTGTGTGTGTTTATGTGTGTGTGCACTTGTACACACGTGTGCCATGTTTATGTGGAGGTCAGAGGACGTCTTTAAGGTGTCAGTTTTATCCTTCTACTGTGAGGCTCTGAGGATCAGACTTAGGTCATTGAATTTGCATGACAAATCCCCACTGAGCTATTTCCTTGACTCCTGGAATGCTTCCTAAACTATATTTTAGAAAACAAATTTCAGATATAGATTTTTTAAAATATCAAAACTGATTTTTTTTAAAATGCCTCTCTGTCTGGGGCATTATGAGATGCATGCAAATAGTTCCACGCCAACAGTCTCAATTTCCCTATTTATTTATAGCCTGCAACAAATAAATGACACGAACAAGTGAATAAGCATTTGGTGTCATTTCCCAGAGACCATTAGCTGTTAATCAGAGACAAATCAAGAGTGAATCTCTTTCTCAGCATGGCTAGTCAGCAGCTTCTTCCAACTGCTAAAATTAGGCCCGAGATGCAGTGCCTGCCACCAAGTTTTAGGCAACAAAACAGGAGCTAGCATTTATCATTGTGTGTTTCCCTCCTTTGTTCTCTTCTTTCTTCCCGGTTGGATCCATCAGAAGGTGCCATGGGGAAGGACCACAGCAGATAAATCGACAATGGCCAGGGATACCTGTATCAGATAGTTGTGGGGAATGTGTTTCAAATGTCCGTTGTCTGCTCCAGGTTCATCTTCACATCCCTTTCTAGCTATTAGCTGACATTACAGCCAAACTTGAAGACTCTCAAGTTCAACCAAGATTTCCTCTTTGATTTCATTTCATTTTACACAGCCATTTTCTCTAACTGAATGTTCAACCTTTCTCCTTTAAGTTTTACAACTCTCATCTTCCTTTTTAAAAGAGATTTATTTATTTTTATTTTCTGCGTATGACTGTTATATCTGTGAGTATGAAACCAGATGCATGGAGGGGAGGTGAAGACAAAAAGATGTCTGATGCCCTGAAACTAGAGTTTCAGATGACTGTGAGCTGTCATGTGGGTGCTGAGAATCGAACCTGGGTCTTGAGGATGAGCAATAAGCACTTTTGTCCACTGAGTCATTTCTCCAGCCACTGGAACTCCGCACTTTAAGACGTGACGTAGTGTGGAATGCTCTGCAATGACTTCCTGACCGTCTTCTGTCTGAGAACACCATGATCCCTGGGTGATCCCTGCTTTTGTTGCAGTTGTTCGAATGGACTGTAATGGATTGTAACTATCACTTGGACAAGCACCAATCTTAGTTATTTTCAAGTCCATCAGTGAACTGAATAATTTACACAGGAAGCTTAATACATAAGCTAATTGTTGAGCTAGTAAATGAGCAAAAATATGAATTGGCCTCAATGGAGGTTGGAATTTTGTACAAAAAGCCAGGTTTTATGATTCTCAATTGGATAATATGCCTCTATGTAAGTATATTACATATATATGTAGAGATACATATATTTATATGTATGATGTGTGTATATGTGTCTGACCACACGTGCACCTATGTATAAATTTGCAAACATATCCATGAATACTTAATATATAGGAACAAAAAGTGACATTAAGAAAGTTCAAAGTTTTCAGAACATCACAGAGCATATTATTTCTGTCTTATAATTAGATGTTTTAATAATTGTTAATATAAATTTAACAAACATGTTTAAATAAAGCATCAAATCATACCTATTTTGAGAGGGTCTTGTCAGCCTTTATCTCAGGAATCACCAAGGATACTTTGGCATCCAGGGTGCATTTCCTCATGTGTCTCTGTTCTTACTTGCATTGATTAGGAATGAGAACAACTTTTAAACACCTTTCCCTTCCTTTTGTGCTATGTACAACATTGGTAAAAAAAAAATCTAATATTTCATCTAAGGAACTGAAGCTGAAGGCTAGCAATAGCCCATGGCAGCCGTGATGTTCCAGGCCAATAATGCAGTCCTGATAGAATAAAGATGACTACTACTGTCCTCGGTCCCTTCCCCCAGGCTTAGAGCCTCGGATAGCTACCTGTTCATTTTGTCATTGACGTACTGTGTGCTGAACCTCTAATACAATACAACAGAAAATCTTCCACAGAGCAAAACAATGTGCTGTTCCCTAGCGCTTTCCAAGGGGAAAATAGGACCCTCAGTGATTACTAATACTAAGTGGTTGCATATTGGAATGATGGGTATATAGAATGTCTATCAGCAGCTCCTTTATGTAAATCGCAGCACGTAGCTACAGGCTTGGTCCGAGAAGGGTTATTTACATATTCATTCCAGCTACTCTGGTAGTATGTCCTCAATCCTCCAGCCTGATTGCAAACAGACTGTCATCAAGACGGGCTATCAGAAAGCAAATCTGTGTTGTAATTACATAAAGCCAGAAACACTGAGATGGACAATAATAGATCCAGTTTCCTCTTCTATCCCTCAGGTGCACAGCAGTTTTATACATTGTAACATGGAGAAGTCTGAGCTGTTTGCTATTCTGTAGCAGATCTTCTCAAGCCTATGTGATTCTGCAACCCACAGGCCATTTAAAAGCTCTGTCAATCCAATCCACAACCACAGAACCCATTTGCATTAGAAATTAGCCTGAAAATTTATTTGTATTTTAGTCTTTCCTTACTCTGAAAGCAATTCAAACTTATAAAGAAATTAATGGACATTAAAAATAGACGAAAACAATGGGAAAAATTTTAAAGTTTCTTTTGGGTATTTTATAGGTAAACATTCTAATAATAATCTAAATCCCCAAACCCAAGGAAATACTGAGGATAAAAAATAAAAAATAGAATTGTTGTGGGAACTCCTTCCACCAATCGCCTTTAAGATCCCTGCCCACTTTGGGCGTGGTCTCATGCACCATAAATGCAGCTGAAAAGTGCACAGATCTTGTTCCTAATGGATTCGATTCCAGTTCCCAGAACATGCAGAGGACTGCAGATCACTGCCCTTACTGTGAGTTTATTCCCAAATACATAAACCTTTGTTCTACTCCATTCCGGGCTATTGGGGAACTCTGGCACAACAACATAAACTAAATGTCAGGGCTTTCTACATTTAACTAGGAAGTGAGAAATAGATGGTTCAGTGGGTAAGGGTACTTCTTCACAACCATGAGAACCTGGATTCAAATCTTTGGCATCCACATAAAAAGCAAGATATGATTAGGGTGCCTATAAGCCCAACATTGGAGAGTAGAGAGTAGAGACAGGCAGATCTCAAAAGCTCACTGCTAAGCCTGTCTAGTCCTTTGAAGGTTTTATTTATAATTTTGAATCACACACACACACACACACACACACACACACACACACACACACAGAGGTATGCCTATATGTGGGTATTACACCTCTGTACCTGTACCCAGGGAGACCAAATGAGAACATTAGATCCCTGCAAATAGAATTATAGCTTGTTATGAGTTGACTAATGTGATATGTGTATTGGGAACTGGATTTGGGCTCCCTTCAAGAGCAGTATATGCTCTTAATCACTGAGCCATCTCTTCAGGCCCTTTGATTTCTATTTTAAGCATACTAAAGTCCAGGGTCACATTGTGCACTGTCATTTGTTAAATGCCAGTGCTCTGTGACTTTTGGATATGTCTTACATCACCTTGTCTATGGCCATTGTGTTTAACATGAACTTTTAGTTCCTCTCTGAAGTACTAATTATTTCCCACAACGAAATGAGACAATTTGTTTCTAAGGCATTAACGAAATAAATACTTTCTCAATCCTTATAAAGACTATGCATGAAAAGATATGGAAGGAAATGGGAGTAAGGGAGGCTTGTACAAAGCTGATTCTACTGGCATTTAAAACTGCTTTTGATTCAGAATATGTATTTTCTGAATTTCCCACTCCCTGTGTAGAGTGTCTGTGGTATGTTATAAACTAAGAAAGTCAACCTCATTTCATGAACTGATTTCTGACCATTAACAAACAACATAGACTTGTGATAAACACTGACTATTTCTAAGTAGGGACTTTATTATTTCCTTCATTGTTTCCATCAGTTTATGCAAAGCATATTTCAATGCATGGTTTTTCCTGGTGTTTCCTCAAATAGCTGCATTAAAATCTAACAGCCCTGGTGTATCCAGAGCTTCTAAAGAGAAGCATAATAAATTAAACTTAAAAGACAACGAAAGCGCTGGAGAAATGCTTCTATAGTTAAGAACACAAACTTCAGGGTTCTCAAATTCAGACCCCAGCAACCATGTCAGGTAGCTCACAACCACTTCTAACTCTAGCTCCAGGGTATCTGGTGCCCTCTTCTGGCCTCTGCAAGCACTGCACTTAAGTGCTCACATCTTTAAAACTTAAAATGATCTTTTGAAGGTTTGAGCTCACCCTTTTTATTTTGTAAGAACCACAGCTATTGGTGCTCACATTTACTGCTCTACATGTTTTTGCTTTGTAAATAACACAGATTTCTGTCAACGTGAGACCAAAAGCATCAAGACAGAAAGCATTTTTTTTTTTTTGTCAGAATTGGCTCTCTGATCAACAGGCACCCTCATCAATGCAGACAGTTTTCCCTGATGGTGCTGAGCCATGGGATACTAATTTCATGCTAATTTTGACTTTGATTCCTTTATGCCATTAATATATTCATCATCAGTGACATGCCCTGAACTTCACAGTCAAGCTGGGGACCTCTAGAGATGGATTAATTAGGTCAATGGGAAAGAGACCATGTGAAGCTCAGTTTTAGATGGTGAAAAGCTCATAATTAACCCCAATTATTTTGAAGGTACCAGTTTCTTAGTTTTACCTTACAGGATAGCTGTATTAAGTGGTCTAAGAAGCATTGAGGTCATTTCTCCTTCTTTGGAAAATCTCCCCATGGAGGGGAATATTGACAAAAGCAATTGACAAAAGCTATCCGAGATAGTTTCTTTTGTCCTACTAAAGGTTTGAATTTGGATCTCTGCAGGTAGTGTGGGAGCCCATAGAAGGGTCTTCATGTGGATGGATTTCAATCCTATAGGCCATGTCCAGCTTATAGACTACTAGTTGCATATGGCCTTGGAAGAGTAATGGACACGGCCTAACATAAGATTGTAATTTTACTCAAAAGAGCTGAGAATGTAGTTCCCACACAAGGAACAGTTGGTGTCAAATGTTAAAAGAGTGGACACACCTGAAAATTGTAGACAGGCATCCATGAACGATAGTACCCCTAGGTTATCATCGTATAACCCTGTTGTAACCCTGATGCTAACTCCTCTGGGGATACAGTTAAAGCCTATGCTCTTTGAGCCTTCTGGGGCCCTGAGTCGATGTGTCTCTTAGCTTCTTCATAACAGTGTCTGTTGGATGTTTGCATGGAATAAGCAGATGGAACAGCTGTTTGAAGGCAAGAAGTGGTATCCTAGGGTAGTTTCACTTTTTAAATTTAGGGGTGGGTTATGATAGGGATCTGTAAAGCATTTCTCTTCCTTCCTGATGAAGTACCATTAAGCAAAGATTAAGAGTAACGGGCTTCAGTATTCCCCGACAATCTTTGACATTTGTGACCTTCTCATTTTCATACGGTTGTTACCCGTGCTCAGAACAAGGCCTCATGTGGCCCAGGCTGTCCTCACACTTGCTGTATAGTTGAGGATGACCTTGAAGTTTTAATCCTATTGATCCCAACTGTGGAGTGTTGTGTTCAGAATATAGGCAAGCCCCCAAATGCCCAGTCTATATGGTACTTAGGAGCAAACCCAGGATTTCATACATGGTGGGCAGGCAATCTACTAATTTCCTAGTCTCTGGGACTTACTCATTTTTTTCCAGAAATGTGGCATTTATTTCCAAAGGTATGCACTGAAATACTTATTCTTCCTGCCCTGCAGTTCCAGGGATCAAATCCAGAGGACTTATTTTTTGATGAATACCAAGAATAAGGTTGGGACAGACTCCAACTCAGCAGATCTCACTGCAGTGTGCCCTGAGAAAGAAAGACATTTCAAAAGAGTAGGGTAGCTGAGTCACACACAGACCTTAGCAGAAAGTGCAAAGTGAAGGCTTCGGTGCTTTCTTTCTTTTTCTCCTTCTTTCTGTCTGCATGGTATGTTATATAGAACAGCAATTTTGTGCATGACAATCAAGACCCTGTTGGTGGGAGGTGTCTATAGGACCCAAACCCAGCATTTCCTGGCCTGTGTGTGTTTGTATGTTGCGTGTTTTAATTAAAACTTAAAACAACTGTCTATAGAGTTAAATCGATAGCTTGGCACCTGCTCCATAACAATCCATTGTATCCCCTTCTCCTACATGCATTTGCAGAAATTAGCAAAAGATCCTAGGGTTACTTGATATGTTGATCAAACCGTAGAAATTACTAGCTTAATTATATCTTAATGCTTGTGAGCATGTGTTTTTAAAGCACGTACTTTCTCTGAGATTGACTTTTAGGAGATGGAGAGGTGGCTCAGGGGTTAAGAACAGTGTATGCTCTTCCACAGGACCTGAAAGGATTAAGAGAGGTGCTTATTGATGCTGTGTATCAAACATGTCAGTGTGTGGAAATTTTGTGTAGCTCAGTGAACCAATGTCTTCCCAATAATTAATGTATAAGATATAAAGTATACCATAATGAAAAACATTCTTCATAGCTCAGGGAAAGTGACTGATTAAAAAAACAATAAAAATTGTTTTGTTTTTTTGTGTGTGTGTGTTTATGTGTTTGTGTGCTAGTGCCAGGAGAGTATGTCAGATCCCCGTAGAGCTGGAGTTATGGTAGCTATGGTTTGAAGTTGGGTCCTCTGGAAGAGCAGAAAGCACTGTCAGCCATCTCTCCACCTCCTAGCAATAGATTTGAATGCGATTGAGTAAGAGATTTCTGATTTCTATTACGAAGGTCTTGAAGAGCTCACAGTGTTTCTGGTCATCTACAGGTGCGAAGCCAGATTTTCTGTTCCCAAATGAAAACCAGAACAGCACACTGCAAGTGCTTGGTTGAGGAAGCATGGATGGGAACCTTGCTGTGCTTATTAAACCAGAAACTACAAGTATCTCAAACATTTAATCCGTGGTACTCTTGATACTGTTTTATTTGCTTTGAAAATGAAATTATCTTCATAAAATATGCTGTTTGATTAACCTACTATGCATTTGTTTTATTAAATGAATTGACAAGTTAAATATTTCTAATATTTAGGCTTAAATTCACAAAACACTAAATAGCCCTGGATCATGCAGAAAACTCATGATAAAACTTTAAAAAAAATGATGGTTATCTGAAAATGGGTTTATATCTTAGGGGTAGGTTATTTGTTTGCAGATCAAGAGTTCCTAAGTTCAAATCTTTGGTAACCCCTGTTGATTGCTCTTTGGTAAACTTTGGCTAGAAAGATGGTTTGAGAGTTATAACTACTTGCTGCTTGTTCAGAAGAACAGGATAATTCCCATCACCCACGTGAAGTAACACACAAATGCCTGTAACTCCAGCTCTAAACGATCTAACACCCTCTTCTTGCTTCTGAGGATACCTGCACACACATTGGGCAATACACCCCCTCCACACCTTCATGAATACTTAAATAAAATAAATCATAAAAAAACACTTATCTGAAATCATACATTTTGGGAACCAATGATCTAGAATGTTCCTTCCTTGTTTCCTTGTCTACATTTCTATTTGATTCATTCTTATTTCTAGTAAATGTACCCACATATCGTCATATATTTGTTCCTGCCTAAACTGGCATTCCTTCACTCTTGGAGCATAATTTGTTCTTCCGATCTTTAAGATTCCATTAAGAACTGGTTTGGCAAACTCCTTCCTTACATTCTTTTATAATCAATTGTCCAGATTTCTGCTTTACAGCGTTCTCAATTTAGCGATTTGTTTAGCTCTGTGGTGCCTCAGTAGACTTTAAGGTTTATTTTGTGTTGTGTTTTGAGACAGTCTTGCCTGTCTAGGCTGGTCTTAAACTCCAATATTCCTGGCCCTGTCTGCCAGGTACCTGGATTCTTTGCCAGGATCAGATTATAAGATCTCACAGGGCAGGTGTTTGTTTTTCATTCTTAAAGCATTTGTATCTATGTACAGTGTTCCATGTACAGCAATTCGAAGGACTGACATTTTCAGCTTGGGAGTACCATGTTATCCTGCTGCCCTGACATTGTACCCAGCTGATGACTGTGACATTGTCAAAGCCAAGTACTTCACTGACCTGAGATGCTGGGAACTGAACCTTTTGGTAAGACATCACAGAGAAGCCAGCCATCTTCTGGTTCCAGGAGTTCTGGAAATCCTTCCAGAGTCCTAGCTTTTCTTCATCACTTTCAATCTCCATCCTGTACTTTATTGATAGTGTTTACTCAAAGGAATTACAGCACAACTGAGTTATCCTGAAATAGTCAGACCGGTTAATAAAAACTGGTGTTATCCTGATAGAGTCGAGCCAGTTAATGAATGGAGACATGCCAGCTGGCAGTACATGTTAGACGCCACACAGACACATGGCAGCAGGGATTTTCCAAAACTTTTGTAATTGGATGGAAGTGGGGATGTTTCTGAAGATTAATAAGGGTGTCGCATCATGGCCAGTTGGCAGCCTTAGGGTCTCAGCCAGTGTTCAGTCACATTCTGTGTGAACACTTGGGCAGCCTGGAGCAGCAGCTGGAGCCCATGCTTCGTGGGAGGCAGTGCCTCTTCCGGATGCCAAGGCTCCTTTCACCTGTCATCGCTGACCTCTGCCTGAGGCCACTTCCAGAGGTTCTTTCCTGCCGGAATCCTTGTCCTAAAAAAAGAGAAAGCATTACTTACAGCACAAGCTGGCCTGACGTCCTCCGTGCTGTCACCATCTGTTGCAGATATTCATACTGGACAGTTTTCAAATGACAGCAGATGCCTCAGGAAGAAAAAAATCAATCAGCTCAAAATATGTCATTACCTAGCTAATGTTTCAGCTTCAGAGGCTAGAGATTATGTTACTCTGGGTCATCATGCTGATATCCTCATTTTAAAATCAACTTTCTTTCTTTTTATTTCAAAGGAATGGTATTGGTTGTACTGCCAAGAGTTTATTACATAAAAATATATTTAAACTTAAGTGTCTAAATGAGGAGATTGCATTCAGATTTTGTGTCTTTAAATACAGCTTTGGAGAACATTCATTGGAACCATTAAAATCCTGGGTAGGAACAAAAGAAGTCAGTGTCAACTGTTAGGGATGTTAGTGACTGTTCAGTGTGCCTCACACCCAAAGAACAATTTCAGAAGGCTCACTCTAGGATGCTCATCTTCCATTTGCTGTTGTGTAAAATTGTGAAAAGCCAGGAGTTGGTGATGGAGGAAGGTCATTGGCTAATAAAGGAACTGCCTTGGCCCATTTCATTGGTTAGAAGATAGGGTGGGAGGAGTAAACAGAACAAAACGCTAGGAGGAAGAGGAAGTGAGCTCAGACTCCACAGCTCTCCTCTCGGGAGCAGACGCCTCAGAGAGATGCCATGCCCCAGCTCTGACCCAGGATGGACTTAGGCTAGAATCTTCCCGGTAAGACCGGTGCTCACATATTATTAGAGACGGGATATCAGAATTAGCCAGTAAGGGCTAGAGCTAAAGGGCCAAGCAGTGATTAAGAGAATACAGTGTCCGTGTAATTATTTCGGGGCATAAGCTAGCCGTGCGGGTGGCCGGGTGTCGGGGACGCAGCCCGCCGCTCCTACCATATCACTACAAGTTGAGAGTTTTCTGTGGAATTGTGTCTTCTAGTGATTCAAGAAGCTACATCAAGTGTCACCAACATGATTGCCCAACCATGAACTGGACAAGCCAAAGTAGATAGGGAAGAGCTCATGAAGTTTCAACCCTTCACAAAGAACCATAGGTAACTGAAGAAACTTGGGAGATAGAGAGCTAGTCTTCCTCATGGAAGACCACATTAATTGGTTGGTCAGTGCCAAACAGTCAGCCCTGAAAACATACATGCATGTAACATAGGGACTGAACAGCCTAAATTTCAGAATGTGTATATATACATACATATGTGTGTAATGTATATTGTTGTTGCATACATATATATTGCATACATATATATGCAATACATATTGCATGCAATAGCAATAAGTGAAACAAAAGTTCATGATTTGAAGGAGAACAGGAAGGACATATGGGAGAGTTTGGGGAAGGAAAATTATAATATCAAAAACAAAAGAAGATGCTTTACAGAAAGAGATTATATCACTTAAAATGTACGAAATAAATGTTACAATTTAGGCTAAGGCTGCCATATTCTTAATTTGTTATCTCAGAAGCATTGTATTAGAGAACCCCTCTTCTGCATGAGACATGAACTTTAAGGTGTAGTCAGGACTCTCAGATGTTGGTGCAGGTTAAAGTGGAAGAATGATGTAGACAGTGGTTTAGAGCCACACTTATGGACCGGGTTCATTAGGGATGACTGTGTATTTTGTCATTATTTATTTGCTTACTTGATATCTATTTATCAAAGAACAGATTTTGTTAAGTATATTTTCTGTATTCTTGATGCTTTATTGGTCAGAGATTCACACAACTAGAGAAAGAATCAACTTTCCAAAGACCAGATGCTTCCTGAAAGGAACAAGCCATCCAAGACTACCTCTTTCTTATAGAAACCAACAGTTTGAGGTGGTAGTATCAATGATCCATTTATCTAACTTTCACAAACCAAAAAGTACTCTAAAATACCCCAGAGAAAGGTATTAGGCCGTGAGAGACCGCCTGTAACCACATACCTGCCATAATACTTTGAATCATCCTGAGCTGCCTTGCCTTTCATACCGAAACCCAAGTAAGAGCTGTGGTCTAGGTTTTCATTCTTCTGCTTCTCTCAGTGCAAAGCTTAGTGGTCCTCTTGTGACTCTGTGTGGTACAGTGGATCTCCTCTCTAGGATCTACATGGCAAATTTCTCCTACACCTCATTCTTATTCCTTTCTGTAACTTCTTCAATCACTTTGCCATGTCTAATATTTTCATTATTACAATAAGACAAAAAAATGCGTGTTCACCCAATGTGTCCTGACTACTTTTTCATTTTTTACTTGTCCACAAAAGAGAAGTCCAAGCACTGATCCCTGAGACTTGGAACATGCTGATCTAAATGGAGAAATTGATTTAACAAATGTCACTAAGGTCAAGACCTGATAAGAGAGAGCTGATCCTGGTCCAGATAGGCCACATTTATCCCTAAAAGTCATCATCCACAGAGAAATCCAGGTCTTTGGGTAGAAATTTTATAGACAGAGAAAGTCAAAGTTTTTTTTTAATGCCAAAAAGGACCCAGCAACAGGAAGTTTTGTGTTGCTGTTGGAGGGGCCATTGTGATGGGATGCAGGTGTCCATCAGAGCTCTAAGAAGTTCCCTCTTTGATAGCAGATAAGGAGGAAGGCATGAGACTTAATCATAAGAGCTCTGTATATCCTCTGTGAGTATCTTAGAAGTAAATTCTCCCCGCAGACAGAAGTATTGACTTACAGCTTAACATTAGCCCTGAGAAAGTTAGAGGAAAACAATGAAGTTCATGAAGCCCTCTCTGGGTTACAATACTATGAAATGGCACATTAGTGCCTATTTTAAGTGCCTAAATCTGTGGTAATTTATATAGCAACAATAGACAATCATGCACCCCATCACAGGCAAAAGCCATGCAGAGAAGATAAATACCCTATTTGTTTTAAGAGAAAGCTCTTATTTAGATATTATGCTTTAATAGTCATGTGTATAGATTATCTTGTTTTTTTCCTAGACACCTGTGGTGGTTTAAATAAGAATGGCTCCCATAGGTTCATACATTTGACTACAGAGTCACAAGACAGTGGCACTACTTGAGAAGGATTAGGAAGTGTGATTTTGTGGGAGTCGGTGTGGCCTTGTTGAAGGAAGTGTGTCACTAGTGGGTGGGCTTTGAAGTTTCAAAAACCCAAACCAGGTCCAGTCTCTTTCTTTTTTGCCTCTCTGCCTATGTATCAGGATGTAAAGATCGCAGATACTGCTCTAACACCTGTCTACTTGCTATGATGCTTCCCACCATGATGTTACTAGACTAAGCCTCTGAAACTATAAGCAAGCCCCGAATTAAATGTTTCCTTTCTGTAAGAGTTGCCTTGTTCATGGCAATAGAACAGTGACTAAGATGGTACCATTATGCATAATTAGAAGGAAAATGAATGACTATGAGATAGTAGTAGTCAGTGGTCATGTACATTGGTAACAGGACCCATTTCCAGGCAGCATTGCGGGAAACGTTTTGAGATAACAAAGCTCAATTTAGTGCATGCAAGTCTTTGCAGCATGACTGTTACCTTGAGTGCACAATTGTAGTGAGCCGGACAGGATCGCCATTACAAGATGGCGCCGACATCCTGTCTTGTTGGTAATAAACAACTCCATATTTGGCTTTACCTTTGAGAGCTGCGGGTCCCCACTTCCCGCATGCGCGGTGGATGAGGATCCTTGAGCCTATCCCGATGCGGTCTGGTGTCAGCTGTTGGTGGCAGCCAATCACAGGGCGACCCGTGTGCCAATTCCCTATTTAAGCGGCTGCCTAAGTGCCCCCCCCCTTCCCTTCGCTTCGCTTCCTGCTGTCTTTCCCCTTCGCTCCCTGCCCCTTCCCTTCCTCTCCCTCGTTTTCCTGCCCCCCTCGTTTCCTGCTCCCCATCAATCAAGGGTACTCCAGTAAAGCGTGATCTGAGTGGAATCCTGATGTGGTGGTTGTTCTTTCTCGCCGGTCGAGAGGTCCGCCACACACGATCTCAATTGTGTTTGTAAGGAACTGGATTCTGTTCTGCCACATAGACATGAGGTATTGTCTCCCAGATCTGATAGCTTCTTTGTGTTGGACACAACAGTCTCATCCAACTCCTCTACAGGAAAAGATGAAGACACAGAATTGTGCGAAGATGTTATAGAAGGGAATTTCAGGCAGGCCTTAGGAGGCTCAGTGTCTGCTCCTGAGTGGCTGGCAGGAGATGGAGCCAGAAAAAGAAAGGATGGAGAGGCAGACAGACCAATTACATATCATGAGCGCCTTTCGCTAGAAGGATGGACTTTCAAGATCTGTTTTGGTAATTCTTCATGAGCAATGTTTGTGCTCTGTAATGATTTTCTTTCACCTTTTTCTCTTCTCATTAATGAATTTTCCTTTTGAAAATGCCAATCATTTGTTAAGGTGTAAAAGAGAAGCAAGAAAAGGGAAATGTACTTTTTTCTGTTAAAATTTTAAAGTGATCATATCATATCTTGGAAAGTATGTTCATTTTATCACTCCTCTGCCCATCATGAGTTAGCATGATCTGAACTTATCTTGGTATTTGACCAAATGAAAGGTTAAGTGAAATATTGGACACAATAGTTTTAATTTATAGAACAATGGCAAGTACAGGACAATGACCTCGGGAAAAATGTAATCCCAAGAGTGACCCCAAGTCACTGCAAGACTCCCGCAGCACAGTGGACAGAAAAAGCCTTGTGGCTGTCTTAAACCAGGAGATAGGGTCAGAATTCAGGGGTCTGAAGTAGTTAGTGTTTGTAGTCAGTTTTCTCCAAGGAATGAGTCACCATTAAAAATAATCTAAGGATCCTCAACTAAAAGCTCATTTTTTATATTTAAAGAAGTCTATACACTGTTTTATTATTATCATTTAAAATTTATGTGAATGTTTATGTCTGTGCACTTGCATGTGAGAGCCTGCAGAGGCCAAAATAGGGAGTTGCATCCCCGGGAGTAAACTCACAGGAGTGAGACAGTAGATGTGGGTACTGAATTTGGGTTTTTACAATAGCAGTCAGAGATTGAAACCTCTGAGATGTCTCTCCTACTCCACAGTCCAGTTCTGATTTACATATGCTAGGAAAAGGTGCTCCAGAAGGGGTGGACCCCCAAATTTGGAAGTTCTTGATGAGTTGGCAATAATTCACATTCTTACCAAGATTAAAAAGAAAGAATTTCTGCCCCCTAACCATTGAGAAAGGGCTTCAAATGGGGGTCATTTTATGGTGGGGCTGCATTAACTTAAGAATAAAGGTTATTCTAGACTACACCTGATAAATATTATAATTAAGCACTGAAAAGATTAAATTTTTCACAGTTAATTGTAAACCAGAACACAGTCTGGTGCTCTTTAAAGACATTCAGCAGTGAACATTTGAAAATTGCAATTTCTAACATCCAGTTAAAACTTAAAAAGCATGTAATGAGATACAAAAGTAAGAGCTGGAACTGAGAGATTGATCAGTAGAACCAGAAACAACAAGGGCAATGGAGGAGGAGACAGCAAGTTTCAAAGAGCCCTATGCTAATTTAATTTTATCAAAGATGGAGAGAGCAGATGAAGACAAAATAAGTTATGAGGGATTTATAGGTTAAGAAGCATGTCCCCTAGGATGGGCAATGTGACTCAGTTGGTAGAGTGCTTGATTAGCATGTAGGAAGCACCAGGTTCGATCCCCAGAACTGTGTGTAATGGTGGCACTTTTAACACTCAGGACGTGGAGGCAGAAAGGTCAATCCCTAATAACATAGTATATTCAAGCTTGATCTGGGCAGCATGGGAATGTATGAATGGATGTGTGAATAAATGAATGAATGGTAGCTTAATAAACGTAATCTTTTTCTAAAATGAGATACACTAGATAGGATTAACAACACAATAAGCATTGCAGAAGACCAGCAAGCATGCAAATGTAGTGTGAAGAGGATTGGTGAGGTGGTCCGGGGGCAAAGGCACGTGTGGCTAGGCCTGATGATCTGAGTTTGATTCTTGGAGCTAACATTGTGGAAGGAGAGAACTTACTCTCGTAAGTTGTCCTCTGCCCTCCACATGCATGCAGGGCATACAATACATAAATAAATAAATGTGTATTTCAAAAAGGATATAGCAAAGTAAAGTGTTTAGATAAAAAGTCAGCAAGACAAAAGAGGGAGACAGAGTGAAGCAAACCTTATTGAATTTTGAGGTGTTATGCAACTGACCACTTTGAAAAAAATTTTAAATGTGTTCCAAGAAAATAGTCATGTCACATGAATAATGAATATTGTCATATGAATAATGAATGAGAACAGACATCTCCCCCAGAACTGTGAAAGCCATAGAAAGATGGAGTGACACCTTTAAGACTTAAAGGACAAAAATATTAGAGCATTCAAAGGAAAACAACAACGCACTTTGGGCTGCATGGCAGTAGACAAGAGAATGGAACTGGAGGTTGGAAAGTCACATGGAAGCTTGCTTTGCTGAACTCTGCTGCTTTTCTTGCCCTTTGATGTCCTGGAGATGCTGCCTTCCTTAATCCTCATGGGGCAATCTATGCTCACTTCAGACTTCTCGCCCAAAGCTTCACCTCCATCGTAGTCCTCATAGAATTGACAGCCTTGCTCTGAGCTGGGCTTTGATGTAAGTAAATATTGTGCATGGAGGGTCTATGTAGACTGTAATTACTGGAAGACTCCTGAGTGCGAAGCTATTCTGTGGCCTTAACATTTCACTGGAACAGCATTCTTTTTTTTTTTTTTTTTTTTTTTTTTTTTTGGTTTTTCGAGACAGGGTTTCTCTGTGGCTTTGGAGCCTGTCCTGGAACTAGCTCTGTAGACCAGGCTGGTCTCGAACTCACAGAGATCCACCTGGCTCTGCCTCCCAAGTGCTGGGATTAAAGGCGTGCGCCACCATCGCCCGGCTAACAGCATTCTTTTAATGTTTTTTTTTTCCGATTATTTTAACAATCAAGTGTACAGGTATATGTCTATGCAAGGATATATACATGTAAGTGCAGATGCCCAAAGAGGATGGTGATGTCAGCTGCCCCCGGGGCTGAGGTTGTAAACCATCCAGTGTGGGGACTGGGAACTGGATCTTGGTCCTCTGCAAATACAGCCCATCTCTTTATTGCTGAAGCATCTCTGCAGCATTTCCCCCTTCAATAAGTTGCTCGATGTAAGGACAATGTGGCAAAACTTTGGTGCCAGAGGTCTAGGTTTTGCCTGTATCAGCCAGTAGCATGCTATCTTAGCCAGCGTAATTATGAGACCTATGACTCTTCTTTCTCAAATGCCTGCAAGCCACTGTGTATCACTGACCCAATTTTAATATTTTGTTTCTTAGAGTTTTTAAAGGCCCAAGGTGGGGGAAGTGGAAGAACAAATTGTTTTGCCATTAGGGAAATCAAAGACATGTAACATTTAGTAGTAGTTTGAAAGAAGATGGCCCCTTAAGGGAGTGTCACTGTTAGAAGGTGTGACCTTATAGGGATAGGTGTGGTCTTGTTGGGGGAATTGTGTATTATGTGGGTGGACCTTGAGGTCTCTTTTCTCAAATTTCACTCAGTGTGACAGTCAGTCAACTTCCCATTGTCTTCTGGTCAAGAGGCAACCAGCACCATGCCTGCCAACACACTGCCAAGTTCCTCATCATGACGACAATAGATCAATGAATCACTAATGGGCAATCTCTGTCAGCCAATGATCTTTAAGAGGTGGGACCAGGTTAGGGCGTGACCTTTTGGGTACCTAGAGAAAAAGGTTGGCCTGACTGGAGTTTGTTCTCTCTGTGGTTTTTGCGCTAAGCAGCTGAGGTTGGACTTTTTGTTCCTATTTTGTGTGTTTGACGCTTATAATAAAGAAAATATAATTGGTTTATATTGGAGTTAGCCTGGAATTCTTTGATCCGTGCCAAACGTGGGGCTTGAAGGCTCCAGCCAAGTATCGCCTGGCTCCATGTGGTGCATTTGTATATTTGGGCACTGAACATCCCTGTGCCATGGCTTTGCACCAGTCTCTGACCTCGGTGGCGGCTTATAGCCGCTCTGGGTCCAGCTTCTCCAGTGCACCACAGACGCGCAGGCAGGGCATGGACTTTCCTGGGTGTTTCTGTCAGCATTGCTGCCTTGCTGTCCCTGAGCTTCTGCTGCCCAGTTAGGGATCTCCATAGAGTTCACAGTCTGTGAGCTGCACTAAATAACTGCTTTTAATTTAAGCATATTTTTTTTTCAGCATCTAACACACTAAAACCAATTCAAACAGTCCACACCTTGAATTTTCTGACCATGCAGCTATAACTGTGACACCTGCTGGCCAATAATGGTTATTTCACCTACTCCAACTCATTATAAGTGAGATTTATAAAGCCAAATTTATAATTTAAAAGGTCAAGATGACAGATAACTTAATGATACAAAAGTTCAATAGCTTTTTTACTTATACCATGGATGGTATTATGCAAGGCTTATGTGATTTCCCTCCTACATCCCTACATTTCATTCTAGGGGTTAGCCTTGTTTTTCATATTTTCTCCCTTTAAAAAAGGTTTGATAATAGAGTAAAAAAATGAAGAACTTTTAGAAATGATACAGTCTTTACAGACTGATAATGACCAGCTGAAAGGGAAAATCAGCACTCTGGAAAAGGATACAACCAATTTGACAGACAAAACCCAGTCAATAATGAAGGGTTCTGAGACATTGTCTGAGAGAATTTGTGCTGTTGAATATATTAATCAAAATCTGTTGAACAGTTATGATAGATTGACAAATAGGGTGTCTCTCCAGGAAGGTAGTATGTACACCGTAAAAATTACATCCAAGGATGAAACGTTATCTTTACTGGACAGACTTCATGCTTTAAAATCCTCAATGAGGGCATTAAAACAAAACACTGGACAGGAGATCCAGACTTTACAAAAGACAGTAGTAAAAAAAATTAAAAAGATTAAAAAATTTATCAAAATTAATGAGCAGGGACAAAAGATATAAAAGCAAAATTTAGCCTCATCAATACATCAATACTTCAGGATGGCTTACCCAGAATTCTAAATGTCTCTCCAGTAATCTCCTAAAAAAGACCATCTGGCACTAAGTACTTTAAGGTAGTCAAAGAATATACATAAAATCCAATATGTATAAATGATCTAAAAGAAAGTAAACAAGCCATAATGGCTTATGGCTGGCCTACATTCACCCTTTGTTAGGGAAATGGTCAAAATGTGGTCTTCAAACAATAAGGAAACTCACAGTTTGGCTTCAATTGATCTCAACAGTCCTAGAAAATGGACCACAGCTTTTCTAAAAGTGTTATTGGAGAAAAGAAGCAAAATAGGTGATTTAGTGTCAACTTATTCACACCAATAATAATAATAATAGTGAGTAATAGAGTGAATACTGTGAGCTATTATTTATGGACAATTACATTGGTAGTTTCCTCTATATTGATACAAGTTCAAATTATATTTGTTATATCTTTTTACAATATTTGTACACCTATGCAAAGTTATTTTGTCAGATTGTATGCATGCATGTTTCTACCTCTGCTTAAGACATTTTGTATATTGATACAATTTTTAGGATATATTATCATATTGCATTATATATTTCTACCTCTTATCAAGATATTTTCACATTGTTTACATTTTGAGGTCATTGTCCTCATTTCCTGCACAGCTGTTTACAGATTGTTTAATATTCTGATATAAAGTCTTAAAGTTATATAGGTATTAAGTATTATAGGTCAACACTTATTCATTTTTGTTTTATATATATAATCAGATTAATTAGGTTCTTTAGATACCTAGAGATTGTACTCTATGTAGATAGGTAATCTTTAAGCACTTCAAGGAGCTGTAGAACATGACATTTAAATAACTTTGGGTTCTGCTGATGTGAGACATGATCGCTACTGACAGCACCAGTCTATTTCTGAGAAAATGTTGAGCACCGAAGACACTCCATTTGGAGTTTGTTTTCTTCTTGGCACAATTGGCCATTGGTCAAGGAACTGCCCATGCCTCAACCACTGACAAAGTACATGGTGTCTGAACTGAATAAGCAGCACACAAGAAAAAAGACTGTCAAACCTTACCAAGACAGGGTGAGATGGTTCTAAAAATTTTCCTGCCATTAAAAATTGTCTGTCAGTCATGCTAGGCCTTAGCCAAAGTTGGTTGCTTCAGCATTGCAAATGAGACTGCGAGTGATTGCTCAGGTAGCCAGTTGTCTCTGTCATATACTGCATCCTTTGAAAGCTGCTTGATTGCACTTCCTGTCTACTCAAGTAATACTATCTCCCTTCTCAGGCCTTCAATGGGGTTAAAGATTAGATAGTCATAGTTACCTTCCTCTTAGGATTTAGCCAAGCCATTTCCAATGCTAGACTTAGACTTTTTAAAATAAAATGCTTATTAAAGAATTTAACATGTGTTTCTTTCTTAATATAGCTTACGTTGCTTGTAATCCTAATCCTAATTTTATACTTGATATATGTTCCTAGTGTATATAGTTTTGTATTGGGTTTGAAACTCTCTTATTTAGACAAAAGGGGAAGGTAATGGGGAATCTCTGTCAGCCAATGATCTTTAAGAGGTGGGACCAGGTTAGGGTGTGACCTTTTGGGTACCTGGAGAAAAATGCCAGCCCACCCAGAGTTTGCTCTCTCTGTGGTTCCCACGCTACACTGCTGAAGTTGGACTTCTTGTTCCTCTTTTGTGAGTTTGTCCCTTATAATAAAGAAAATATAATTGGTTTATCTTGGAGTTAGCCTGGGATTCTTTGACCCATGTCTGAAAACATATCACCTCAATTAAATGTTTTCTTTGTAAGAGTTGCTGTGTCCATGGTGTCTCTTCACAGCAATAAGAATCCTAAGACAGCTTCTTAAGTTCACCATTTTACTTCAATATTATTTATTTCTCTTATTATTATTATTATCGTGTATACACACACTTGTGCATACATAATTACAGGTACCTGCAGAAGCTAAATGAGAGTGTGAGGTTTATTGGCTGACAACTATGCATCACTAGATGTGCATGTTGGGTACTAAACTCTAATCCTTTTAAATAGCTGCAAGGGCTCTTGACCACTGAGCAGTCTCTCTAGTCATTTTATATGGAATCAGTTTATGATATCTCTAAACAGAGAATTGTAACAGCAAATTTTACTAGAGACAGATTTACATAACAGATTTAATATTAATATCAAAGTTGAAGTATCAGAGTGATATGAAATGGTGTCTTCTGAGCATGACTAATGAACTCACAGCAGTTGTGGTTTTCTACACAAGACCTGCCCAAGATCAACCCAACCCACATTCCAGCATGGATGAGGGAAGGGCCCACAAAGCTCCACCTCTCTGAAGAAATGGAAGTTCATAGTTCCTGGAGGTGGGAAAGCCAGTTGTCTTTAGTGACCTCTTGTAAGTTGTCCATGTACCAGTGGAGGGCCCTCAACCCTTGTGCATATAAAGACACCACTAATAGGACTTAGTGGGCTATTTTTAAAAATTAGAGGATATGAAGTTGGAAGAAAGACATAGAAAATGGGTTCTTAGAGAAGTTACAGGAAAAACTTGTAGATGATGCCAGTTTTGATTCCCAGCACCCATGTTGGGAAGCTCACAACTACCTGTAATTCCAGCTCCAGGGATCTAACTCCATCTTCTGGCTTCCAAGATACTGTGCTCATGTGAACACAACCACACATCTCTTTTTCCTTCCTCTGCCTCAGATCCTCAAAGTTTAGATGTTAACATTATTATTAGTCATAGAAATCAGTAGTTGGAAGAGTCTAAAAATTACATTTGAATAATGGATTGGCTGAGTAGAGTTTTTATTTTATTTGGCCATTCTGTTGAGAGGCAACTTAGAGAATAGACTTTCTTTGCAATCCAAGACCCTAGGCAGCAGCATGATAAAAGAGCCCAACACAACATGAGTTCATTAGTAACAGAGTTTTGGAGTTATGATTCTGAAGTCTGTTTTCTCCAACTACCTACAGTGTTGTTTTCTCATCTAATGAAGTCATAGGGATATAAAAGAGCCCTGGGTGTCCTCATTTCCCAGTGTCTCACCTTTATGTCATATAGAAACCTCTACCATGGATGGATGTTTGTATTATGACTTTCTTCCCTTTCAATGCCTACTCCCTTATTATGTGAGATTATTTCCTGGCTGCAGGCCAGATTCTCCCATTGGCCAATGATGAATTCCTCTTGCCAAGACCTTCACATTTTATTTCTCATGTCCCACACTTTGGGACTACATGCAGTCTTTCCATGTTTGTCCCTAAGAAAAGATATGATGTGGTTTCTATTTTTGTATTAAGATACTAAGAAGTTATATCATAATATATTATGTGTAACAAGAAAGACATTTTTAGAAGACCTGGCCAAAAAAATACAGGAAACATGGGCACATTTTAATTAATATAACAAATATTGCAAAGACCATAGTTGAACTAAAATGCATTCACTGTTACTTTAGTTAGGGTTGCTGCTGCTATGGTGAAACACCATGACCAAAAATGATTTAATTCACTCACAGTTCTATTTCATGAAAAGCAGTGAGGGAAGGAACTCAAGCAAATCAGGAACCTTGAGGCAGGAGCTGATTCGGAGGCCATAAAGGAGTGCTGCTTACTGCCCCCACCCATGGCTTGCTCAGTCTGGTTTTTATAGAAACCAGGGCTACCTTCCTGGGAATGGCATCACCTACAATGGGTTACACCATCTCTGTCAATTCTAGTTAATAAAATGTCCTAGAAGTTGTTTCACAGATCAATCTTATGGTGACATTTTCTTAATTGAAGTTCCCTCCTTTAAGATGATTTTAGCTTGAATTAAGTTGACATAAAACTAGCCAGCACAACTGCCCACCTAAAATTTAAACTTAATGGTATGTTTTATACTATTTTCTCAGTATGGCAATACTAAAGCCACAGAGCTTGACGCTTTCCCAAGTCATCTGAAATTCCATTTAACTGTATATAGCTGAGACTGGGATGTGTATGAACATCTACAATGGCTATTTGCAAGTAGACTTTTATACATCCAAAGAAATATTTTATTCCAGGGATAAGTTGACGCACAGTACCACATGGCAGATGGGACATTAGCCTGCTTCCCATTAATAAACTGGAAAATGAGTATGCTAAAGTTGTCCTCAATAAAATAAAAATTATACTTCTTTACCATGGTGGATTATAAAATACATATTAGTCCACATGGCAGCTATTCTGAAGTCCTAATAATTTTAAAGCTTATTGAGTTTTTAGTAAAAAAAAAAAGCCTTAAATAAAATTCAAGCTAATTTCTATCTATCTATCTATCTATCTATCTATCTATCTATCTATCTATCTATCTTCTATCTTCATCATCATCTATTATCTATCATCTATTCATCCATCTCCTACCTCTCTATTTCTCTATATGTATGCTCAATATATCTATTGCTTGCATATTCCAATGACTCCATCAACAGTCATGCTTTGAAGAACACCATTCTCTTTCAAGGGGCCCTATCTGTGATGGTTAGTTTTTGTCAAGGAGTATCAGCTTAGGACTTGCCACCCTCACACTGTAGGCATATGGGTGCAATTTTCTTGATTGCTAATTGATGTGAGAAATCCCAGGCCATTGTAGGCAATGCCACTCTTGGGAAAGTGGTTTTAGGCTGTATAAGAAAACAAGGACTTCTTGAATTTTGCATGCAAATGGATGGAAATTGAAAACACTATCCTGAGTGAGGTAAGCCAGACCCAAAAAGAGGAACATGGGATGTTCTCACTCATATTTGGTTTCTAGCCATAAATAAAGGATATTGAGCCTATAATTCACGATCCTAGAGAAGCTATATAAGAAGGTGAATCCAAAGACAAACATATACGCATCCTCTTGAAGATTAACCTTCATCAGGTGATGAAAGGAGACAGAGACAGAGACCCACATTGGAGCACCTGACAGAAATCTCAAGGTCCAAATCAGGAGCAGAAGGAGAGAGAGCACGAACAAGGAACTCAGGACCGCGAGGGGTGCACCCACACACTGAGACAATGGGGATGTTCTATCGGGAACCCACTATGGCCAGCTGGCCTGGGTCTGAAAAAGCATGGGATAAAACCGGACTTGCTGAACATAGTGGACAATGAGGACTACTGAGAACTCAAGAACAATGGCAATGGGTTTTTGATCCTACTGCACGTACTGTCTTTGTGGGAGCCTAGGCAGTTTGGATGCTCACCTTACTAGACCTGGATGGAGGTGGGTTGTCTTTGTGGGAGCCTAGGCAGTTTGGATGCTCACCTTACTAGACCTGGATGGAGGTGGGTGGTCCTTGGGAACCCTGATTACTCTTTGAGCTGATGAGGGAGGGGGACTTGATCGGGGGAGGGAGAGGGAAATGGGAGGCGGTGGCTGGGAGGAGGCAGAAATCTTTAATAAATAAATTAATTAATTAAAAAAATAAAGAAAGAAAGAAAACAATTGAATAGCCCATTGGGAACAAACTAGTAAGCAGTGTTTTTCCATACTCTGCTTCAGTATCTGTCTTGGCTTCCTTCTATGATGGACTATAATGTGTAAGCTAAAAATAAAGCCTTTCCTCCCATAATAAATTATCACAACAAGAAAAAAATGGATACTACCAATAATTGATTAACTATTTGCTACTAATATATTTTGGGAGAAGCGAAATCATAGTCTTAATTTGTATACACATTGATGACTCTATTAAGCTCCAAATAGTGACTTCCAACCAATGAGTTAGATAAATGACTCTGGTTAAACTCATTGGATCACAAAACAAAATAGAAGAGTCATTAAACTAGGAAAGGAATGGGTAGGGATGTGGGAAGGGTTGATAGGGGTGGGAGGGATATAAGAGAGGGGAGCAACTAGAGAGTAAGAATATGTTAAATACATGTATTAAATTGTCAAATAAAAAATTAAGCAATAAAAATAACAATTGGGAAACTTTTCATAATTATCTTCTTGAAACAATTACACAATTATTTTTTTAATCTATGACTTTACATATAATATGTTGTGTAAATAGATTGATTTTGGGGAATTATACTTTAACTAATAAAAGTTAAAAGCAAAATAGACATAGCATATCTTGCCAAAATATTAATTAAATGCTCAGAGAATTGGCTATTGATTTGCTTTTCTTATCTGTTTATTGGCTAAAGTATATATCTGATAATGTCTGTGTATAATCACTCATTCATTAATTCTTTATGATTGGCCATTAACTGTACATAACTAGTGAAGTCTAACTGTGAAGATAATAAAACAAAACAAATATCAGGAGGCATGTGATATTGCACTCATTAGTAAAGTTATCTGGAGGTTGGAGATATGGCTTAGCAGTTAAGAGTGCTTGGGGCTCTTGCTAAAAACCAAAGTTCAGTTCCCAGCACCTACTTCAGACATCTCACAATTACCTAATGAATTTAGTGCTTCTGGCATCTCTGAGTACCTGATTGAATGGCTCCCAAGGTTTGTGGGATGCAAACTTAAACATTAGTGGGTTCATAGGGAAATCTGAGAGAGTTACATTTAGGAAATCAGTGAGACTAGTGTATTATTTACTTTTACTTAAATCTCCCTAGGTGAAAGGAAGCCACAAATGTCACCCCAGTTTCATGCCTTAAAAGGTCTTGGGCACACACACAATTATGTTAGAGGTGCCCTCTGGTAGAACTAAAGGATAACTGTTGATAACTGCCTTCACAAACCTCATTCAAAAGCTAGATTTAAAAGGTGAACAGCCCATGTTTACAAGAGAGCAGCTGTAACACTCTTAGAGGGAAACACAAAGGCATGTGTAATGACTGTATCTGAAAATGGGTTCCTTGGTAAAAGGACAGAAGCACAGGAAACAAAAGAACAGAACTCAGACAAATTTGTGAAACTAATATTAAAAACTTGCCTTCATATAACATTACCAAGACAATAAAGAGAGCCAGGTGCAGTGTTTCCTGTCTGTAAGCTAGTACATGGTAGGCTGATCCAGGAGAGATGCTAAAAGTCCTGAGTCAGCCCTGACTTGAGCATGAGACTTTGTCTCAATAAGCAAAATAAGTAAGTGATGAATGAATGTAAACAGCCACTCTACATAGTGGGATAAATCAGCTAGAGATCATAATTGATAATTTTTAATATTCAGACTTATAAAACCACTTAAAACTAAATGGTACAAAGACATGCTCCAATCAAAAATAGACAAAGCGGTAGGCAGCACAGCACAGGGGTAGATAAGTTTGCAGTGGACTTGATGATCTCAGTTGACCTAAATCCATCTCATATTCCACAGGGGGCAGGAGAGAACTAACACTTGAGATCTGTCCTGTAGTCTCCATGTGTGCTTTCTGATACATGCACATGGCTACATTAACACAGGCACATACAGAGATGCACACACATGCAAATATATATATATATATATATATATATATATATATATATTACATAGAAATCGACAAAACACTCAATACAAATAAATTCTTCAAAGGCAACATCCAAATGTAACATGGAAAAGATGGAAATTTTCTAAGTTTCTTGTGGGAATGTAAGATGGCATGGCTTCTGGAGGACAGGTCAGTTATTGATCAAGGAGTTGAAAGTAGAATTAACATAGATTTTGAAATTTTACTTCTAAATAAATACAATAAAGTTATGAATTGTTAGTCTAGATCTCTTTTTGAGTTTTTAGAATATTTTAACCATATTTTGTTTACTGAAAATAGATCATTTTTTCATATAACATATATGTATTTATTCCCTTTTGCTGTAGGAGGAAGTCTCTCTGATGATGGCAGAATAAGGCACCAATCTGTGAGTATAGCAGTATAACTAACATAAGGACTCATTTTATTGTTACTTCTATTATTTCTTTTAGAGTAGCAGTATTTGGTATTACTATGTCTCGGGACTATCTAGTCTTTGGATCTTGGTCACCAACAGTGTCAGGTATAGGTTCCATCTCAGGGAGTGAGCCTTAAGTCAAATCAGACATTGTTTGGGTATTCTCACAAGTTCTATGCCACCATTGCCCTAGCATATTTTGTAGGAAGGAAAGATTGTAGGTCCAAGGTTTTGCGGTGGGGATGGCATTTATGTTTATGTTTTGGTAGCCTGCAGAGTACCTTCCTGCACCAAAGACACTAGAACATAAAAGTGAAGCTCAATATAAATTCCAGTTTGACTTCTCCGTGTTCAATGAATTCTGTAGGTGTTGTCCTCAACAATGGGACCCCTGCAGTCAGGTTATTAAAAGCAACTCATTGTCTTAGCAATGATCTGGGGTGTCTGGGGATTTCCATAGAACCCCCTTGACCAACAACTCAATTAAATGAAACCCAGTCCCAGTTCTGGAAAACTCATTTGGTAACAAGAGATGGCCACCCATCTATCATATTGAAATTGAACATGGCAACCCAATAGGAGGAAAAGAGTCACAAAAGCAGGCACCAGAGCCTGGAACCCACTCATTCTCACAATCAGGAGTCCCATAGAAATGCTAATGTAACAAATATATACATATATATGTGTATATATATACACACACAAACATACATACACAGAGTATCTGCTATAAACCCCTGTAGGTCCCGCATTGCTCTATATCCTCAACAACATTGATTTGCATTTCCCTAATGGCGAAGGATGTTGAGTATTTCTTTAAATGTTTCCCAGCCATTTGAGATTCTTCTGTTAAGAATTCTCTATTTAAATCTGTTCCCCATTTAAAACTGAATTATTTGGTTTTGTGATGTCTAGATTCTTAAGTTTTTTAAAATATGGTTTGGTTACTTGCCCTCCGACAGCTGTAGGGTGGATGAATATCTTTTCCCATTCTCTTGGCTGCTGCTTTGTTGGATTAACGGATCTGTTGCCTTACAGAAGCTTTTCAGTTTCATGAGGTCCCATTTATTAAATGCTGCTCTCAGTGCCTGTGGGTGTTCTCTTCAGAAAGTTTTCTCCTGTGTCAAAGTGTTCAAGGCTAATCTCTACTCTCCATGAGATTCAGTGTATCTGGTTTTATGGTGAGGTCTTTGATTCACTTGGACTTGAGTTTTGTGCAGGGTGATAGATATGGATCTATTTGCATTTTCTACATGTAGACATTTAGTTAGACCAGCACATTTTTTTTGAAGATGCTTTCTTTTGTCTATTGTATAATTCTGGCTTCTTTATCTAAAATCAGGTGTTCCTAGATAGCTGTGTGGATTTATGTCTGTGTCTTTGGTTTGATTCCATTGAGCAATCTGTCAATTTTTGCGCAAGTACCATGTTGATATTATTACTATAGCTCTGTAGGACAATTTGAAGTCTGGAGTGGTGATACCTCCAGCTGTTCTTTTGTTGTTAAAGACTGTTTTTAGCTATACTGGGATTTTGGTTTTCCATAATGAAATTGAGAATTTTCCTTCCAAGATTGTAAAGAACTGTATTGGAATTATGATGGGGATTGTATTGAATCTGTAGATAGCTTTGGATAGGATAGCCATTTTCACTATGTTAATTCTTCTGATCTGTGAGCATGGAAGTTCTTTCCACCTTTTTATATCTTCTTCAACTTTTTTCTTCAAAGACTTGAAGTTCTTATCATACAAGTCTTTCACTTGCTTGTTTAGTTAC
The DNA here is from genome assembly GCF_037038515.1 of Microtus pennsylvanicus. NCBI lineage: Eukaryota > Metazoa > Chordata > Mammalia > Rodentia > Cricetidae > Microtus > Microtus pennsylvanicus. The sequence continues at coordinate 115,131,177 of NC_134582.1, forward strand.
CCAAGATATTTTATATTATTTGAAGCTATTGTGAAAGGTGATATTTTCATGATTTCTTTCTCAGTATGTTTGTTATTTATATATAGGAGCATTTTTACATCTATGTTAATAAGGAAAATTGGTCTGCAATTCTCTTATATATATCACATACATACACACACATTTCATTTTTTGGGTTGTCTATTGACTTGTAATGTCAAATTTTCTTTTGAAAATTTACAGATACACTGAAGAAAGTGATGTTAGGGCTGTTTCATTGATAAAAGGTCAACATAAATCCTAAGACTAACAATCTAAAAACTATGTGTAAAAATGAATGCTACTTAAATAACAAAGCATAAACAAATTTTTTCTTATGTACAAGTTTAAAGAGTGGGTGTAAACAGGAAAAGGCAGTGGACTCAGTTTTGGTCAGTTGTCTCAGATTAAAAACCTTATGATAGTTTGAAAAGATTTTTCCTATTAATTTTGTTAACTTAAAGCTAAAACTTCTATAACTTTGTTTTTACTATTAGTTTTTGTTTACTTAAAGATAAAACTTCTATAATTTTTGTCAGCAACAAATATTGATTATCATGTTTCAGGAGGTGTGTGTGTGTGTGTGTGTGTGTGTGTTGTGTGCATGCATGTGTGTGGTGTGTAGCTCTACTTATTTCTAAATATTTTAAATCTCTAGATGCTTGGTATTGTGGAATCTAGATGTCCTAGCAGCACTTGGAATGTTAAAGCAGCTAGATTGGGAGTTCAAAGCCAGCCATTTGTACATAGTAAATTTAGCTGAAGCTATATGAGTTCATGTCAATAATTCAACAAATTTGTGGAATATTGGCTATAACTCTTCTTTGAAGGTCTGGTAGAATTCTATGCTTAAAGCATATGGCCCTGGGTTTTTTTGTGAGTGGAGGGAATACTTTTAATGACTACCTCTATTTCACTAGGGGTTACTGATATATTAAACTGTTTACTTGATATTGATTTAACTTTGGTAAATGGTACCTATTGAGAAAAGCATTCATTTCTTTTAGATTTTCCAATTATTTTGGAGTGCAGATTTTGAAACTATGACCTAATAATTCTTTGGATTTCTTCAGTGTCTGCTGTTATAGCCCCAATTTCATTTCCGATTTTTTTTTCTTTTTTGGTAATTTCTCTCTGTCTTTTACTTAGCTTGAATATAGGCTTGTCTATCTTACTGATTTTCTCAAAGAACCAACTCTTTATTTCATTGATTCTTTGTATTGTTCTCTTTGTTTGAGTTTATTAATTTCAACCCTCAGTTTGATTATTGCCTTCTACTCCTCTTGGTCATGCTTCCTTCCTTTTGCTCTAAAGCTTTCAGGTGTACTGTTAAATTGCTAGTATGAGCTTTCTCCAATTATTAAAATATAGGCTCTCGGTGCTATGAATTTTTCTCTTAGCACTGCTTTCATTATGTTTCATAAATTTGTATATGCTGTGCAATTCATTTTTTTTTAATTCTAGAAAACCTTTAATTTCTTTCTTTATTTCCTTTTTGACTTAGTGGTGATTCAGTGGAGCATTGTTTAGTTTCCACTATCACTATCGGTGATTGGGAATCACTATGTGATTCAAACTGCAGTAGCATTTCCTTTACAAACCCAGGTGCCCTTGTGTTTGGGGCATAGATGTTAATAATTTAATGGTCATCTTGGTGGATTTTTCCTTTGTTGAGTATGTTATGTCCTTACCTATCTTTTTTGATTAGTTTTAGTTTGAAGTCTAACTTGTTAGATTTTTTTAAGATTTTGCACTAGCTTGCTTTGTAGGTCCATTTGCTTGGAGTATCTTTTTGTCAACCCTTTTCTCTGAGATAATGTCTATTCTTGGTATTGAGGTGTGTTTCTTTTTTTTTTTTTTTTTTTTTTGGTTTTTCGAGACAGGGTTTCTCTGTGGTTTTGGAGCCTGTCCTGGAACTAGCTCTTGTAGACCAGGCTGGTCTTGAACTCACAGAGATTTGCCTGCCTCTGCCTCCCAAGTGCTGGGAGTAAAGGCGCGCGCCACCACCGCCCGGCTGAGGTGTGTTTCTTGAATGCAGCAGAAGAATCATTTTTTTCCCTTGCATCCATTCTCTTAGTCTGTGTCTTTTTATTGGGGAATTGAGGTCACTGATATTGAGAGATATCAATAGCTAGTGATTGTTGATTCCTGTTGTTGTCGTCGTTGTTTGTGTGTTCTTCCCTTCTTTTGGTTTTGCTGGTGTGAGATTATTTATTCTCTGTGTTTTTATGGGTGTGCTTAACCTCCTTAGGTTGGAGTTTTTCCTTCTAGCACCATCTGTAGGACTAGATTTATTTCTCTATCTATAGCTATATCATCAGGTGTAGCTTTATTTACTGTTATGTGATATAGATCTCTACTTTTGTTTAATATTGCTGTATTTCATAAAATAGATTTTAATCTCTGCTATGTTAATGCAATGCTTACAAAGGAAATAACTATTACCTTCCCAATTACTCGGCTTTCAACATTGTAACTTGAGTGATAGAATAACCAATACAAAAAGGAAAAATTCTCATACAAATATGCTAGGTTCGTATCGCTGTAATAAATGTAGCTATTCCTAAGATAACATTTGTATATATCTCTTTAAAAACAGTATTTGAGAGTGAATTGGAAAAGATAAGTTTTCTATATAATAAAAACACCCTAGAGCACCAGAGAAAATTACCATTTCCATTGGTGTGTAATCATCTTGTCATATTCACAGTCTGAATGTCACTATTCATAGCTGGCGGGGAACAAAACTCTGCTTAATATTGTCCTCTTAAAATACAAAATCGTCCTGTCAGAATGTAAAAGAGGTGACCAGCCTTATTTATCTGTATAACTTACAAGTTTGTCCTCTTGTCGGTAGATCTTTGGCAACTTAAAATCGAGGAGGGATGAATTGCTACCTCAAATATATTCCCAATTGTTAGAGCATAAGGAAAAGTCACTTGGCCAGGAGTGCACATCCTAACCTATAATAGAAGATCATGGTGGTCTTGGTTGACTTTAACAGTCAGCTTGACAAAAACAAAACCTAAAGGCAGAGTTACTTGATAAGGGAGTCTCAATTGAGGTATTGCCAAGATCAGATCGACCTGCTGCCATATCTTTTGGAGACTGACTTGACTTTAATTGATGAAGACAGGCCCAGTCCACTGTGGATGGCTACATTCCTTTGTCGGGCTATTCTGGGATGTGTACGAATGCTATCTGAGTATAAGCCAGTTTTGAGCCAGCTATGCTCAGGCAGCATCCTTCATGGTTCCTGTTGTACATCCTTGACTATGAGTTCTTTGGTTGAGGGTAATACTGAGTCTTAATTCCATCTTAAGTCTTTAATGATGATTTTCCTACAGTGGCAGCAATTCGTATTTATCGCTTTAAGCACTTTATTATCTTTGAAAGAAAATAGACTTATTTACTTAGATCGAACCCTGTATCTTTGTCACTAGTATCTGCTCATAAATACTCACATGACTTTGCTCATTGTTGATTTTGTATAAAGTACTTGATTATATATATATATATATATATATATATATATATATATATATTAAATATAATGATATATTATGTGAAAGTGTCTTACAGTTTTAAAATTGAGGGTGGAAATAAAAGGCTTCACATTGAGTATGTAAGTGGAGAGCCCATCTTTCCTTCTTTCCTCCTCCCTCTTATTGCTCAGGGGTTGAGTAGTGTGTTTTAATATGCCAGGGTCTGGGACAGTATTTTCCGCATTGAAGACTAAATTTGTATTGGAAGTGTTTCTCAGCAATGATGAAATACAGACAATCTCCAATTGAGAATAGGCCTGCAGATGGAACACTTCCTTAATTGTCATGTGTTTTGAAGCATGTTTTCAAAAGTCCAAGCTTGATGCTCACTGTATGTGATTCCATTATACTGGTTAATAAGGGGGTTTGGGCATAACAAATCTTTCCACATCCCACAGTGCTATGAATCGCCGTCTGTGACACCAATGAAGGTAAATCTTTGTGAACTTCCTGAAGTTGTCAGATCAGAAAAATACCTGTAAAAGTTCTATTGATAGGAAACACAAATGTAAAAAAAAAAAACTATTAAAACCTGAATCACAATTGGGCCTTAGTGACGGAAATTCTGCTTTCCATTTAAAATATTTTCAGCTGTCCTTCATGTGACTTAGAGCAGTGTCTCAAGGTCTTCCCCTAAAGTATTGCCTGTCCTTGAATGAAACTTATGACAGGAAAAGAAATTGCCTATACTTAGATACTGCTATAATGATTTCTCCCCCACCCATAGGATGAAGAGTGGATGAGAGATGAGGTGAAAACAAATGAATGGAAGGTAAGATGGACTGAAGAGGGACTGAGGTGATGGCTCAGTGTGTAAAGTGTTTGGAGCTTCAGTATGCAGCTCTAAATTCTGATTCCAAGAATCCACACGGCAATCTGGGTGTAGTTGTGTGGACTTGTAATCCCAGTTCTGGGGAAGAAGGGACAGGAAGTTTCCTGGAACTCACTGGCAAGACAGTCTTGTCTAAGCCATGAACCCAGGTTCAGCGAGAGACCCTGTCTTCAAACCACATGTGCAAAAGTAATAGAGGAAACCACCCACATCAGTCTCTCCACCTCGGGCCTCCACATACAAACACACAGATACGTGGACACACATACACATGCTCACATGAACACGTACACACATAAAATGAAAACATCAATGCTTCTGATTTGTTTTATACTTTATGTTAAATAATTTTTAAAGGAATATTGTAATAAATCAATGATATATATGTAATTGTTTCTTGTGTTTGTGTTGCTGTAATTGCCTTGATCTGTGTCTATCTTTACAAGAGTGTAGATATTTTTACCCTAAAGTTCTGATACGTTACACTCCAGTCACTCTGTAGAGAGGCCTCTGTAGCGCCCTCCAAGCAGATAGATCTCTTTGGGGGAACAAATGTGCTTAGCACACTCAGGCCTAGAAAAATGGCTCCATGATTAAAAGCACTTGCTGTTATTCTAGGGGACTCAAGTTCAGTTTCCAACACCATTGTTGAATGAGTTACACCTGCCTATAGCTAGAGCATTTAACATCCTCTTTTGGCCTTCATAGGGTCTCACACTAATGTGTGCATAGAGTCACTTAGACATACACATATAAGCATAAATAAAAATAAATGCAAAAATGCTTAGCATGCATGTAGTGAGTTGTTAATTATATTATTTAAAATGCCTTCCATATCTTTAACCAAATAAGATTTAGGATATCTGAAAATATACCCAAGACTCTTCTTTCGCTAGTTGTGAATTACTATAATTATTCTTTCTTACTCTGCATGTGACAATGAGCCATTTAATCGGGTCACTGAACTGTCAACTCTATAGACATTCTTTAAACTAAAAGCATGCATAGATAGAAGCATTGTGGTAAAAATAAGACTTCACTGCAGTGTGTGTGTATTTAATTAATGTATTCTCTTTTAACAACTAAGAAGAATATGACTTTGGGATTTTCTCTGTGTCCCTTTGTTATGAAACTTCATGCATAATGGTCAAGTCTTCTACCATGTTTACCCACTGATCAGTGGAGATCTATACTTCATGGATAAGATTATTTGTTGTACAAGCATAAGGACATGTGTTTGAATTCCCATCACCTGTATAAAACTCCTAGCATGGTTTCATGTGGCTTTAATTCCAGCTGTTTATGAGGTAGAGACAGGTAGATGTTGGGGTGTGATGACTTCCAGACTAGCTCCACATTTACTGAGAGACCCTGTCTTAAGGGAACAGAGGAGAATGATAGAGAAGAACACCAGCCATCCTCTTCTGGTCTCCATATGTGCAGGCCTGTATCCCACATACATATACCACATTCTCTATCTGTGTCTGCTTGTCTGTATGTATATATGTGTTTCTCTGCCTTTATGCCCTTTTCTTTCTCCTTCACACACACACATACCGACACACACACACACACACACACACACACACACACACACACTGACAAGAAGAGAGATTATAACGGAATAATGAACCAGGCAGTTTTACCATGTAATGAGTATATATCTGTCATCATGTATCCTACAATATAACAAATAAGTTTGTAATGCAGAGTTTTTCTCCCCAGGTCACTGGTGTAAGAAGAATTATTGTCTTTTTCCTCCTTAATAAGGGTTTTTCCCCTTTCTATCATATCTTTCAGGCAGAAAATGACGGTGATTTGATTTGTAGTTATGATAATTCATGCTAATCTTTTAAGAATTTCAAGTCTGAAAATAAATGTTTCTTTGAACTAGAGATAAAAACGTGACCTCTTAATTTTCTCAGAAGATGCTTGCAATTCATATGTAATTCTATCTCAACTCCTGCAGCATTTGGAACACTTTTATGATGGGCTCAGAAAAGTAATCATTTCCCTTGAGTACGATTGACATTTTGCAGTGAGCCGATGTCTCTAAAATATTTTTCTCGTTTAATAGTCTATGCTCAAACAGAACTGCCTGGTCAATGATTTTCATATTTATGCACTTTGATCGCAAGTTTACTTCTCTGTGGAATAATATTATACATGACTCAAATTCACATTTCTTTCAGAGGCACAGTTACCTTTCGTTAGCTGCCTATTGACACTTGCCTATGACACATCCGTAGACATGGATGGGGCTATAAGAATGGCTTAGTGGTTAAAAGCACATGGTACACTTGTAGAGGACTGGAATTTGGCTCCCAGCACCCATGTTAGGCAGATCCCAACTTCCTATGATTCCAGTTCTGAGGAGTCAGCACTCTGTTCTTGATTCTCAGAGGGAAATGCACCCACAGACACATACTGCCATACAGACACACATAATTGAACGTAAGATGTATCTTTAAGAAGAGAACTTCTACAGACAGGATTCCTGACAAATACCGAGTGCGCTGTTCAAGATAACGTGGGGACTCAGTGACTTGGGGAATGTGGCTGAAACTTTAGCAATGCTTATTTAATCCAGTGAGTCCCTCCTGTGAACCAGCCCAGTGATAGCATGGGCATGGGTGGGTACGGGAATGTACGTACACTGCTCAACTGTCCCCATCTCTTTTAAGGATTTTCTTTTTTTATGCTTTGGATATAAAATGACCCTAAAGCATGTGAGTCGCAGGTCTAATTCCCAGCAGGTGACTCTAGTAAATAGGTGCCTGGATCACAATAACAGAAAATCCACCAAAGGACTGCTATGCTTATAGCTGAATGTGCTATTGGTGTTTTTGAGACAGGGTCTAATATAAAAGCTCACCAGGCTAGACCCTAATTCACCATGTAGTTCAGCTCTTGATCCTCCTGCTTCTGCCTCTACCCCCTAAGTGCTGGGATTGTAATTATGCACCACCACATCCAGATTGAAAAGATCATGTCCTGGTCCTTTCCTCCAACTCTTCATGTTCACTGTGACATGGAGAGGTTCCTACATAACATGCTCTTGCTGCCTTCATGTTCACCCCTTTTTCAGATCTAGTGTAATGCAGCCTACTGGCATCAGACTGGATCCTCGGAAACTGTGAGCTCAAAAACATCTTTTTCTCTTTAATGTTAACTTTCTCATATAGTTTGTTATAGTAACAAGAACAGACTAATTCAATAATACATTGCAATGGTCCTTGGTGCTGTGTAGGACTCTTAGTCTTTTTTTGTGCTAATAATCCCTTTCTAACACATTTCTTATGTGCCATTATGGAAGGATGATGCATCATAACGTGCTCATTAAGATGAGGGTGCTAGAGCATTGGTTACTTGGTATCAGAGAGCAGGCATGTGTAGGAAAGGTGGAGGGGGGGTCTACAATGCTTTTAGATAGAGCAACCTGAAGCTATGAACACATTTCAGCCTGACAGCTGAGGGTTCTGGTGGTCCCCAGATGGCTGTGCTGTTTTGGGTGGTTTTAGAGATAGTGGAATGTGGCACTTAGCTGGAAGCAGCAGATCATTTGTGGGCCCTTGTGTTTCTTGAAGTTGAGCCCTTCCTGTCTCCTTTGCTCTCTTTCATACTTACCAGGAAGTGAAAAACAACTTCTACCATAAACTTTGGCCAGTAAGAACCAAGCAACCGTATGCTAAATCCTCTAAAACATTCAATCTAAATAAATCCCCCCTCCACTAATTTGTTCAGTGTAAAATAACAGCCACAGCATGAGAATTCTGCCTGTTCTTTGTTCACTGCCTCAGAAGTAAAATACTATAAGAAGTTGTGGACTTTGAGATGTTCCAGCAAGAAAAATGACTTACCACCAAGCCTTATGACCTGAGTTTGGTCCCGCAAAAAATATCAATATGATTTTGATAGAGACTGAATGGTAAAGAGAGAGAGCCGACTCTTACAGGCTGTCCTCTGGTCTTTCCTCTCACAACTAGAGTCTTTCAGAAAGAGATATTAAAGCCAAATAGTTGGAAGTAGAATTCTTTGCCCTCTTCCAATACAGTTTTCAAAGGTCTCACCTGATTCCGTCTCAGAGTAACTGAATTACTGTTGGGAGAAGAATCGAGGTTAGGGTTTCAGGGGTGAGTGATTGAGATAGTAGGAGTCTGTGGAATGTAGAGCAAACTTTCCCCCACATATATAGTGTTTTTGATCCTTTGTGGATGAGTTTCATTTTCTATTGAAAAACATGCCAACAGTTAGGGATAGGTAAGTCGTACTGGGATGTAGAGAATTTGTATGGAAAGAACCTTTGACAGCTATCTGTGTCCAGATGGGACTTTGATACCAACACACACACACACATACACACACACACACACACACACACACACACACACACACACACACACGCTTGACAGGGAGAGAGAGAGAGAGAGAGAGAGAGAGAGAGAGAGAGAGAGAGAATGAGGAGAGAAAAATAGGGAGAGAGAGAAGTAGGAAGAGAAAGAGACAGAGAGACGGTGAAAACAATTGTGCATGTAATTCATATTGATCATGTGAGCAATATCCACTCCCCTCTTAGAGACATACAAGATATTGATGACTACAAAAATACAGAAACAAGTCAATTCTACTTAATTCCTATAGAAGAGTTGGGCAAAATTCACCATGAAGCAATTTATTAACAGGCCCAGATTGAGAATCCATTTAAAATTCCAATTGTAATGATATTTTGTCTAGAGGACATTGATTTTGTTCCACTATGCTGCTTTTGGAAGTGGGAGGGAAACAGAATTATGATTCAAATTACTAACATAATGAAAAATCATTTGTATTCGTTTTTATTACTCAGACTGACACCTGGTGAATAAGATAACCACTTATTATTTAGAAGAACTCTGCAGGGATACGAAAGGCAGAAATCCTCATTAACCATCTGTCAAGTGGTTCAAATTATACGGGCTTGGGGGTGAAATTTAATATTACTTACGATGCAGGACCCATTTTATCCAGGATAAACAGCAGATTTTCTTTTTACACAGAGAAGAACAGTGAATTTCTCATTAAGAGGGCTTTGGAAAGTGTTCCAGATACAGGTAGTTCAAAAATGTTGACAAGAGAGGTTGGAGTAAGGGAGCAGTTGAGAGCTGTCAAAGCTCGCAGATTCTGAGCATGGCATATCAGGATTGAAGGGATGTTAAGTATTTTCAGTGAATGCTTTGTCTTTTAGTCTTTGTATAGCTTGGCTGGGATTCATACAGGGTGGAAATTAAATATTCTATGTGCATCCTGCCACAGTCTGATGCCCTCACCCTGAATGTGATGTGAGTATCACACTGGAAACTTTACCCCTGACTTCTCTTATTCTCTATCAAAAATGCACTGGATACAAATGTAAGGCCTTAGGGATCTGACCCGAGACTCCAAATCCTCTCTTCCTGGCAAGTCCCTTTGGGAAAATTATTCATCAGAGTTCTGAAAGTTGGCCTAGGACACATGGAGATTATTTCTGAGGGCATGATAGTGAAGGGTGACTATAGGTATTTGTATAATATTCAGGTACATGGTAAGGGAATCCAGAGGCACCCAGAGACTAATGAGTAAGAAACATGGTTGCTCATATCCACTCTTTTGCCCCTCAGGGAGTAAAAGTGGGAACCATGGAGTGGAGGCCTTGGTAATAGTACAGGTTATCAGGTTCCCAATAGGGGGAGAGCTATTTGCCAGTTATGCAGAACTTACTGTCTTAACTGCTTCTAGTCATTTGAACTCCGTCATGCCAGTTGAAGTAACTTAGAATCAAGAGGGTAAGTAGTCTGCATAATGAAATCATCCTAAATACTAACAGGAAAAAAGGGAGAGAGCTTATAATAATGATACCCGATCATGCTGGGTAAGACTGGATGCAATTGGGGATGGGTCAGAGTACAGCTTCCTGCCAGACACAATAGTGAATCAATGTGCGTACAGTATGGGGGCAGAAGAAAGAACATCAGGGGCTCTTCTTTCTCATTTTATATCAAGAGATTATTTTCACTTTCAAGTTTGTAAATTTTACAAAAAGATCTGTTGCAAAGAAATGGACCCACAGGGTGAAGATTGCATTAGCTGTAATAGTTTGTCCTTTCCATATATCCGAGTTTGTGTACCACAAACAAGATGGGATCCCTCTACCAAGACAAAGGAATAAGAACATGACAGTGCCTTTGAGGAAACTAAATCAGCTGCTGAGGTCAGTTTGGCAGGAAACACTAAAAATGGAGGCACTTGAATGAAGAGGGAGGTGGGTTATTCTTGATGATTTGAATACCAGATTGATTGGCAGTTAATAAACCTGGCCTGGTCAGGATTGGCTTAGCCCCAATAAGTGTTTGCTTGGAGGTGAAAGTTTCCAGGTACCATTGTTGTAGGTGAGACATATAACCATAAGCAGCCATTAACAGTTTTTAATCATAAAAAATAACTCCTCAGGAGGCGGACGGAACCCGGTCGCGGAGGCGGACAGAGGATGCCTCCCGTAGCCGGTGGGGACTGGCTGGGACCCGAGCAGCAGCAGAGGACTCAGGCCGCAGGCGGCGGGAACCATCGTGGCAGCAGGTACAGGCTGCAGGGACCGCACACCGAGACCAGATCGCCCCACTACAATTAAATCAAAGAGGTAGGCCTTTGGTTGGTGAAGTCCCTGGCAAAGGAGGAGCCAGGCCCTATTCCTGAAGACCCTTCTGAGGGGGGAGAGGGACCTTGCCCTCCCCCCCCTCGGCAGGAACCAGGAAACAAAGCAAGGGCATTTTGTAAGAGGAGTCCCTGGCCAGCAGGGAAACCTGAACCAGTTTTAAAGGACCCATTAGATAGCATCCATAGGAGGAGATGGGCAGGCGCCAAGGCAAGAATTCACCTAATATTCCGAAAAACAGCATGAAAACACCAGAACCCAATGATCTTACAACAGAAGGTCTTCAACACCCTAACACAGAAGAAGTGGAAAAAATTGACTTTATGAAAGCAATAGAGTCCCTTAAACAACATGTGAAAAATGCCCTTATAGAAATGAATGAGAAGTATAACCAGAAGTTTGAAGAAATGAGTAAATACGTACATAATACCCTGGGAAACCAAGAAAGAACGATCAAACAGGTAATGGAAACAGTTCAAGAATTGAAAACTGAAATGGAAGCAAGGAAGAAAACACAAACTGAGGACCAGCTGGATATGGAAAATCTAGGTCAACGAGCAGAGCCTACAGAAACAAGCATAATCAATAGAATACAAGAAATAGAAGAATCTCAGATTCTGAGGACACCATAGAGAAAATAAATGCAATGATCAAAGAAAACTGCAAAGCCAACAAATTCTCATCACAAAACATTCAAGAATTATGGGACACAATAAAAAGACCAAACCTAAGAATAATAGGAATAGAAGAAGGAGAAGAGTCACAGCTCAAAGGCCAGAAAATATTTTTAACAAAATTGTGGAAGAAAACTTTCCCAACATACAGAAAGATATTCCTTTGAATATTCAAGAAGCATACAGAACACCAAACAGACTGGATCAAAGAAAAACATCCCCTCGCCATATAATAATCAAAACACAAAATATACAGGTTAAAGAAAGAATATTAAGAGCTGCAAAGGAAAAAGGCCAAGTAACTTATAAAGGTAAACCAATCAGACTTACACCTGACCTCTCTATGGAAACAATGAAAGCCAGAAGGTCCTGGATAGAAGTACTGCAGAAGCTAAGAGACCATGGATGCAAGCCCAGACTACTATACCCAGCCAAGCTTTCGTTCACTATAAATGGAGAAAACAAGACATTCCAGGATAAGAACAAATTTAAACAATACATAGCCACGAATCCAGCCCTACAGAAAGTAATAGAAGGAAAATTGCAACCCAAGGAATCCAACATTGCCAACACTGCCTACAATAACTGAGGCATCTAGCGACCCTTCACCAGCACAACTCAAAGAAGGGAGACACACAAATTCTACTTCCAAAAACAATAAGAATATCCGGAGTAAACAACCACTGGTCATTAATATCACTTAATATTAATGGTCTCAATTAACCTATAAAAAGGCACAGGCTAAGAGATTGGATACGAAAACAGGATCCAACATTCTGCTGTTTGCAAGAAACACATCTCAACCACAAAGACAGGCATCTACTCAGAGTAAAGGGTTGGGAAAAGGTCTTTCAAGCAAATGGTCCTAAGAAAAAAGCAGGTGTGGCCATATTAATTTCTAACAAAACTGACTTCAAACTAAAATCAATCAGAAGAGATCGAGATGGACACTTTATACTCATAACAGGAACAATTTGTCAGGATGATGTCTCAATCCTGAATATCTACGCCCCTAATATAAAAACACCCACTTATGTAAAAGAAATATTACTAAAACTCAAGACAGACATCAAACCACACACACTAGTAGCAGGAGACTTCAATACACCTCTCTCAGAATGGACAGGTCAATAAGACAGAAACCTAATAGAGAATTAAAAGAACTACTGGAGGTAATGAAGCAAATGGACTTAACAGACATCTATAGAACATTCCACCCAAATAGGAAAGAATATACCTTCTTCTCTGCAGCTCATGGAACCTTCTCAAAAATTGACCACATACTTGGAAACAAAGGAAACCTCCACAGATACAAAAAATATCAGTGTCCACCTGTGTCTTAGCAGATCACCACAGATTAAAGTTAGAAGGCAATGATCACGCTACTCCCAGAAAACGGACAAATTCATGGAAACTGAACAGTCAACTACTGAACCACACCTGGGTCAAGGAAGAAATCAAGAAAGAAATTAAAGTCTTCCTTGAATTTAATGAAAATAAAGGGACAACATACTCAAACCTATGGGACACTATGAAAGCAGTGCTAAGAGGAAAGTTCATAGCACTAAGTGCCCACTTAAAGAAAACAGAAAGCATACATCGGAGACTTAACAGCACACCTGAAAGCTTTAGAAAAAAAAGAAGCAGACGCACCCAGGAGGAGTAGAAGACTGGAAATAATCAAACCGAGGACGGAAATCAACAAAATAAAAACACAGAAAACAGTCCAAAGAATCAATGAAACAAAAAGTTGGTTCCTGGAGAAAATCAACAAGATCGACAAACCTCTATCCAAACTAATTAAACAACAGAGAGAGAACACGCAAATAAATAAGATCAGAAATGAAAAGGGGGACATAACCACAGACACAGAGGAAATTCAGAGACTCATTAGATCTTACTACAAAAGCCTGTATGCCACAAAACTGAAAAATGCAAGAGAAATGGACATTTTTTTTAGATAAGTACCATATACCAAAGCTAAACCAACACCAGGTGAATGATCTAAATAGACCTGTTACTCGGGAAGAACTAGAAACTGTTATCAAAAATCTCCCCTCCAAAAAGAGCCCAGGGCCAGATGGTTTCAATGCAGAATTCTACCAGAACTTCCAAGAAGAGCTAATACCTATACTCCTTAATGTATTTCACAATATAGAAACAGAAGAGGCATTGCCTAATTCCTTTTATGAAGCTACAGTTACCCTGATACCACAACCACACAAAGACCCAACCAAGAAAGAGAATTACAGGCCTATCTCACTCATGAATATCAACACAAAAATTCTCAATAAAATACTGGCAAACCGAATCCAAGAACACATTAGAAAAATTATCCATCATGATCAAGTAGGCTTTATCCCAGAGATGCAGGGCTGGTTCAACATATGAAAATCTATTAATGTAATCCATCATATAAATAAACTGAAAGAAAAAAACCATATGATCATTTCATTAGATGCTGAAAAAGCATTTGACAAAATTCAACACCCCTTTATTATAAAAGTCTTGGAGAGATTAGGGATACAAGGGTCATATCTAAACATAATAAAAGCTATATACAGCAAGCCGACAGCTAACATTAAGTTAAATGGAGAAAAACTCAAAGCCATCCCACTAAAATCAGGAACATGACAAGGATGTCCACTCTCTCCATACCTCTTCAATATAGTGCTTGAAGTTCTAGCAATGGCAATAAGACAACATAATGGGATCAAGGGGATTCGTATCAGAAAAGAAGAAGTTAAGCTCTCATTATTTGCAGATGATATGATAGTATACATAAGCGACCCCAAAAACTCTACCAAAGAACTCCTACAGCTGATAAACACCTTTAGTAATGTGGCAGGATACAAGATCAACTCCAATACACTTAGTGTATCCTTCCTATATACTAAGGATAAGGAAACAGAGAGGGAAGTTAGAGAAGCATCACCTTTCACGATAGCCACAAATAGCATAAAATATCTTGGGGTAACTCTGACCAAGGATGTGAAAGATCTATTTGACAAGAACTTTAAGTCTTTGAAGAAAGAAATTGAAGAAGACACCAGAAAATGGAAGGATCTCCCTTGCTCCTGGATTGGGAGGATCAACATAGTAAAAATAGCAATTTTACCAAGAGCAATCTATAGATTCAATGCAATCCCCATCAAAATTCTTCTCAGATCTGGAGAAGACAATAATCAACTTTATATGGAAAAACAAAAAACCCAGGATAGCCAAAACAATCTTATACAACAAAGGATCGTCTGGAGGCATTACCATCCCTGACTTCAAACTCTACTACAGAGCTACAGTATTGAAAACAGCTTGGTATTGGCATAAAAACAGAGAAGTTGACCAATGGAATCAAATAGAAGACCCTGACATTAACCCACAAACCTATGAACACCTGATTTTCGATAAAGGAGCTAAAAGTATTCAATGGGAAAAAAGAGAGCATCTTCAATAAATTGTGCTGGCAAAACTGGATGTCAATCTGTAAAAGAATGAAAATAGATCCATATCTATCACCATGCACAAAACTCAAGTCCAAATGGATTAAAGACCTCAATATCAGTCCGAACACACTGAACCTGATAGAAGAGAAAGTGGGAAGTACTCTACAACACATGGGCACAGGAGACCACTTCCTACGTATAAACCCGGTAGCACAGACATTAAGGACCTCATTGAATAAATGGGACCTCCTGAGACTGAGAAGCTTCTTTAAAGCAAAGGACACTGTCGTTAAGACACAAAGGCAACCCACTGACTGGGAGATGATCTTCACCAACCCCGCAACTGACAAAGATCTGATCTCCAAAATATATAAAGATCTCAAGAAACTAGACCGTAAAAGGCTAATCAACCCAATTATAAAATGGGGCATGGAGCTGAACAGAGAATTCTCAACAGAAGAAGTCCAAATTGCCAAAAGACACTTAAGGTCATACTCAACTTCCTTAGCAATCAGGGAAATGCAAATCAAGACAACTTTAAGATACCATCTTACACCTGTCAGAATGGCTAAAATAAAAAACACCAAGGATAGCCTTTGCTGGAGAGGTTGTGGAGAAAGGGGTACACTCATCCATTGCTGGTGGGAATGCAAACTTGTGTAACCACTTTGGAAAGCAGTGTGGCGGTTTATCAGGAAATTCGGGATCAACTTACCCCTGAACCCAGCAATACCACTCTTGGGAATATACCCAAGAGAGGCCTTATCATACAACAAAAATATGTGCTCTACTATGTTCATAGCAGCATTGTTTATAATAGCCAGAACCTGGAAACAATCTAGATGCCCTTCAATAGAAGAATGGATGAAGAAAGTATGGAATATATACATATTAGAGTACTACTCAGCAGTAAAAACCAAGGGCTTCTTGAATTTTGCATGCAAATAGATGGAAATAGAAAACACTATCCTGAGTGAGGTAAGCCAGACCCAAAAAGAGGAACATGGGATGTACTCACTCATATTTGGTTTCTAGCCATAAACAAAGGATATTGAGCCTATAGTTAGTGATCCTAGAGAAGCTAAATAAGGAGAACCCAAAGAAAAACATATAGGCATCCTCCTGAATATTAACCTTCATCAGGCGATGAAAGGAGACAGAGACAGAGACCCACATTGGAGCACCGGAATGAAATCTCAAGGTCCAAATCAGGAGCAGAAGGAGAGAGAGCAGGAGCAAGGAACTCAGGACCGCAAGGGGTGCACCCACATACTGAGACAACGGGGATGTTCTATTGGGAACTCACCAAGGCCAGCTGGCCTAGGTCTGAAAAAGCCTGGGATAAAACCGGACTCGCTGAACATAGCGGACAATGAGGACTACTGAGAACTCAAGAACAATGGCAATAGGTTTCTGATCCTACTGCACGTACTGGCTTTGTGGGAGCCTAGGCAGTTTGTATGCTCACCTTACTAGAACTGGATGGAGGTGGGGGATCCTTGGACTTTCCACAGGGCAGGGAACCCTGATTGCTCTTTGGGCTGAGGAGGGAGGGGGACTTGTTTGGGGGAGGGGGAGGGAAATGGGAGGCGGTGGCGGGGAAGAGACAGAAATCTTTAATAAATAAATAAATTAAAAAAACTCTTCATTTAATTTCCATCTAAGACATAATGGGGCTCTACAGTGAGTGGATCCTTGTGATAGTCTCAGTGTGAAACACTGAAGGTCCTTCAACACCCTGGAGTCAGCTTTCCTGTCTATACTGAGTGCTGAAGATTACAGAAGAGACAGCAATTGTGTTAATATAGTTCAGTGGCAATCATATACAATTCTTAACCTAGACTATCTTTCTAGTATTCTTATAATATCTTCTTAGAAAATCAAGACACCAATATTTCAATTTTAAAATTATATTTGATCGTAGAGCACTATATGAAGTCATAAGTTGCAGTGTTGAAGTGGTACTATACTAATTAAAATAGTTTGGATTCCTTGTTAGACAAACTATGACAAGTTCAACTGAAATTAATGATACCGGCAATGAGACATGGCTTTGTATGAATTCTGTCTTCTTTTGTGCTGAACAGGATCAGATAGAACCAAGAAACTCTGAACTTCATAAAGAAAGAATGTAAGTTGATCTAACTGAAAAGTAAATGGACTTGGAAGGTAGAGGCAGGAGGATCAGAAAATTAAGCTTAGATTTGACTACATAGTGGGTTTAAGGCTTATCTTAGCTTTGGTTTCTATTGCTGTGATATAACATCATAACCAAAAGCAACAAGAAGAGCCTTGTTAAGTTGCTATAACAGAGTACCATAGGCCAGATAGTTTATGTTTTGGAGATTGAAGTGTTCAGGCTTAATGTGCCTGGCAAGGGTCCAGTTTCTAGTCCTCGGGATGGCTATATGCTTGCTGGGTTCTTATCAACTGGAAGGGGTGAGGAGGCTTTGTCAGGTCTCTTTAGTGCAGGAACTGTTTTCATCTGGTGGATGCCATCCTCTTGATGGCACTGCATTCCCAAAGCTCCATCTCTTCATCTTAAAAATTTAGAGGGGAGAGGAAAAATTCAGACTGTGATGCCTGGTGGCCGAGTGCTTTCTATAAGTCATGAGGATGACTTGCTTTTTTTTTTCTAATTGAGGTCCACACCTGTTTTCCTCTCTGTTAAGGACACCAAGAAGCAGTTACAAGGTGTTTACTCACCCCAAGACATAGCTTTGAGCCCTCTAACCTTACAGCAGTCTTCACAGTTAGCCAATGCTCTTTACTTAGGGAAGCAATTTGCTAAAGTTGATGAACTCAGAAAGTTGCTGTATGGGAGGAAGCTGAGTAGCATATAGAGGACACTGCTTCTCCTGTAAACTTGATCACAGAACTTTAGCCTCCAATTATCGAATTCAGTGGGTCAGAAGTGCACATGCACAATGCTAATGTCCATGGGTGACGGGTGAATGACTGAGTCCCACAACAGGCCTCTAGGGAGCCAATAGCAAAGACTATCCCTTTTATTGACAAATGGCTCCTAGGTTTGTGCGACTTATTTTCCATTAGTCTAACACTTTGTGTAAAAATTACATTTTTTTAAATTTTCTTTTTGTGTGTGTCGATCCACACACATGGTCCTTGTGTGGAGGCAAAAAAACACAGCTTGAGAGAATAAGTTCTCTCCTTCTATCCATGGATCCTTAGGATCCAAGTCAGGACAGCAGACTTGGCATCTAGTGCCCTTAACTAGTCTTCTGGCCAGCGCTCCAGCTCTTCACATGGGAAGAAGACCCAGAACACACCTGCTAAGGACATCTTGGGCTCTACTCTCCATTAAAGTAACTTAGTTCTTCAGTAATGAAATTCTTGAGTGAATTCTTTGGCTTTCCCCAAATTCAGCAAATCCTCTCTTTATTGAATGTCTTCTTATCTATAGTCATTCCAAAGCATGGTGGACACACACTCAGCCCTGATAGAACCTAACATGGTGGCGTTACTCAACTTAATTCACTTAATGCATGCCATAATCACTTTATTTCATTAGCTCTGCTCCAGTGTGCCACGGAGTCCGGCTTACCCCCCCCCCCCAAATCACCATATATTAACTAAAATTCCATGAGGCACCAGAGCAGTTTAATTTGAAGATGAAACTTCTAATGCAGCTGGAGCCCAATTTAGAATTTTCATCTCTGTAAATGGAAACGCAAATCAGCAGAGCGTATCCCGAGTGGAGGCTCGTGCTCGTTCTCCTGTAAATTCCTTTGCTCTCCAAATATCTAAGCACTTTGCAAATAGCCAATTTGATGCTGGGTTTCAGAATTCTTTCCTCTAGTGAAGCAGAGCTGTGATTGGCCCTCAACATGGTTACTGGGCGGAAAGTGGTGTTTACCTCCCTTCCAGCCTTAAGCCTTGACTTTCACTTTTCTGCATTTGATATTTCCCAGCCTTTAGTCTTTGCCTCTTCGGATGAAAGAGATCTGATACTTACTTGACAGTACTATATTTCTTTTGCTGTGGAAATAATAAACATGCCGGCAATAGCCTAGAATTTTATAGCACAAGGCAGGTTCAGTGCTAAGTGTCAGGCAGGAAAAGAAACTACTGCCAACGGCGGGGGGGAGGGGGCTCAGCACCCGTGTTTCTTTATTCCTCCTGCATCTAGATGTTGGACTTTGAAAAATCCAAAGACCCTCTATGGGCCTTGATTCCTCTAGTGTGCCGTGAAACATCTGGGAAGAATGGGGACACATCAGTCATTCACATCTGCCTCTCATTCTATTTTAGTATGCTGAGTGATGTTTTCTGGGGAGACACGAACTGAGACACCTGTTCGGTCTAGATAAATGGCTGATCAAAGAAACAGTTGCACCCATAGCTGACTTGGCCACCCCGTAAGTTGATGGTACTTATTTACAGTTCATGGGGTGACTCATGTACCTCTGCCCACCCCAGACTGGGTGATGCCTCATGGAAGCTGTAGGACTGGGGTTCCCCGCAACTCATAAGTGGGTCCACCGGAAAGTCTCCTCTCTCAAGAGTTGCATGCTGCCGCTATGACCTCAAGGGGGAGCCTCATGAACCTTGTAAATTTCATTAGTTTCCGGTCCTTCAGGTGTCATTAGTATCCTGAGCTCTGAATGAGCTTCTATTCTTCATCCTGGATGCTAGGCTTCAATTCAGAGTTAGCAGCCACAGAACAAACTTACTACAGTGCCCCAATCAGGGCTCTTCTGCTTCTATATTCTATCCTACAACCTGCTATAGGAAGATGGCTTCTCAAAGGTGGGCACATCCTAATCCCTGGAACATGTGAATATATGCCCTTCTTTTTTTTTTAATTAATCAAGGTTTAGGGCTTTCTCGAGACATAGGACTAATATGAGATACACACACAAATACAAACACATGGCTGTAACTTAACATGAGAACTAACTTGTGTGCCTATGGAGTGTTTAAGTCTCCCTAGAAATAGGTAATGTTGGTGGTATAATTCACATCAAATACAAAGCCCTGGGACCAAATGAGGGGCCTCCTATGGTATAATGTACCCCTAAAGTTTCTTGTGTTAGAAATTGGATTCCCATTTTCATGATATTTAGAAGTGAAAATTTTAGAAGATGTTTGGGGCTCCACCCCTAAAATTGGATTAATCCTTATAATGAATTAGTGGATTAATGGTTTATATAAAGTGTCTCAAACGTGTTATTCCTGGGTTATCCTGGGTCTCTGTAGAGTAAAATGAACCTTGGCATTTATTTCAAGAGCAAACTCCTTTCACAGAAGATGTCTGCCAGCATTGGAGCAAGCTTATTGGGCTGCCAAGGATGGTAGAAGAGAGAACATGAGAAACCTGGATTGATGATTTTATGACTATCCCCCCACCGAGCAACAGAAAAAGAAGAAACGTGTCTTTTTCCTTGTCCTCAGCAGTATCTTTTGCTATGAGATGAGCCAGTTTCCTCTCACATTAGGAGGGCCACTGTGTCTGTTACACCACAATGAAGCGGAAGCTGGGTGTCCACTCTTACCTAGCCAATCAAGATTTTCACCATTTCTTGTAGACAGAGACAGAGACCCAGTCACTGCTGTGGAAGGGGTGCAAGGTACCTTTAAAACAATAGAAAAAAATGAAGGAGAGGATCACCAAGTGGGATCACCCTTAGCCCCCTTAGAGTTGGTGGTCACCGCAGCTCTATGTGCTCCCTGTTTACCAGAAAAGTCTGTAACACTTGCCAGTGCATACTCTTGCTTGCACTAATCTGCTTTCCTGCCTTTTTGTTATTAACTGACAGAGAAAAAGAGCCCACCTGCTAGTTCTTGTCACTTATTTGGCAGGGCAATTATTTTTCCTGGTGAACCATTGGCACAGGCCACGATGAAGGCCGCGGTATCTTCTGTTAGTTTTGGCACGCTTTGCTATCCAGAAATCCTTCAGATTTTCACACCATTAAAATATGCTTGACAGAAGACACAGACGCGACAGTGGCAACTTTCTTTCTCTTTTAGTTCCCCAGAAATGAAATTGTTCTGAATCAAACCATCTTACCTTAAAATTGATATAACAAAGTTAATTGATTTAATGTAACACAATGACTATTGCAGAGGAGACTGATGCGTATTTTGACTAAAGACTGAACCCACATGGATTTAAATAGAACTTCTCTATTTGAAAAGGGATGGGGCTGATAAGCACCTTTTCCTGCTGGGAGAACGAGGCCTGAAAGGATGGTGTAAGGTTCTTCTGTGCCCTCCCCCTTTTTTCCCTTTTAAATCATAAAGTTAAAGTTTCCTTAGTTTTGTAGAAATACCAGTGCGTCCACAGCGTGGTTTGAATGTGAAATGTTCCCCACAGGCTCATGCGTTTGCACAGAAGGTCCCCAGATGGTGGCACATTGTGGAACCTTCAGAGATGGAGCCTACTAGAGAAAGCGGGTCACTGGGAGCAGATCTCCAGGCTTTAGAGCACTGAAACACTTCCTGTGTGCGCGCTGCAGCGTGATAGTGGCCACCTGCTCCTGCTGTCATGCCTCCAGCCATGACAGACTCTGCCCCCTCCAGCTGGAAGCTAAAACACTCCCTCCCTCCAGCTGTTTCTTGTTGGCTGTTCTGACACTGATGTGATAAAAGGAACTGACATGTGGGGTTTCTCTCACATGCTCCCACATCTTCCTTTGGCATTCAGACCCCAGAACAGGAAATGATGGAGTCCGTAACCCTGAATGTATCAGTGGAAGACCACCCAGAGATGGAGATGACTCTCAGTATTTGGGGAACCAGTTGTTCCAGATGGCAACCTGCTCAGTCAGGGCTGAATATCACTCTGACACTTTTTCAATTTGAATCTTGTTTACTTTCCCAATACGGAGACTGAGTGCCCGATAGAAGCAGTCTAAGGAAGAAAAGAAAGATTTCTTTATGTTGGTTCCAGAGAATCTCAGTCCATCGCATGCTGCAGAGGCACGATAGGACAGCTGTTTGTAACAGCAGAAAGGTAAGGCAGTCGCTGGTCACATGAAGGCATACAGGCAGCAGAGACTATGGCAAAAATTAGGATGGTTATAAGCCAGTGTCCTAAATCCTCTTTCAAAACCCTACTGCCTAAAGTCTCCATAGCCTTCAAAACTGTCCTGTAGGACATTGTAGTTTCAAACTAGAGTAGGCTCCTGGAGGTAATATGAGGGTCTCAGCACACATTCGTATTTATAATGACGGCAATAGGGGCTGTGAGATGCCTGTCAGTGAAGTACTTGAAAACAAGTGTGAAGACCAGCATCTACATGTGATGACATATGTGACATTTGTGTGCATCCCTAGGGCTGGGTCAGCAGGATCCCTAGAGCTTTTTGGTCAGCCAGTCTAGCCAATAATAATTGAAGAAGACACCAAACCTCCAAGTACAGTTTTACTCAACTCTACACATACTTGCATGTACACACACACACACACACACACACACACACACACACACACCATTAGGTTAGCTCTCAGTAGGATTTTGCCACTACCCAGCAATCCCTTACAGATCACTAATGATCTCAAATAATGTAAAAAAAAAAGATATTTATAATATCTGTCTTTATGTTGTTATAAACACATATACCTTAACTCTGGATACTACAGAATACCATTGGTTCCTTCTTACATTCCTATGTTGAGCCCTTTCTTCTGTTGAACCTCTCTCCTGGGGTGCCTCAGCCCTGTCATGAGTTTTATTTGCTTCCCTTTGCTGCCAACATTGTCTCCCCAGGTGATCTCATTTAATCTCAGTGTTATACTTTTAGGTGCATATATTTCCTAATATGCCGTCCAGCCAAGAATACCACCCCAATCATGATCCTGTACCTATAACTAACAAACTTATTTACATCACTACTCAGTACACAGATTGTGCAGTGGTAAGTCACCAGGCCCAGAGAAGATTTCCTAATCTTTGCCCACAGATCCTGCTTCTTTTCTGCCTCTCTAACTGCTAATGCTTTCTCCCACAGTCCACCAAGTTGACTGGTCCAGTTGAATGGACCTCAGCGCAAGTTCCCATTCCTCTGTCCAAACCTCCAACAATCCATGCTGATTCTCATTATATGCAGCTTTGAAACTGACCTTGAATCCATTTAATACCCCCTGCCTCCCTCCTCCCACAGTACACACACCTCTTACTGTCATCTGAGGGAAAGCAGTATACATGCCAGACTGGACTATGGGCGATTGCACAAATATTACCTGTGAATCATTGGACATCACCCAGTTGTTGGGTAAAAGTAGGGGTTAAATTTCACTAATCTCCAATTACTTCCACTCATTCAGTGTCTGGTTAGCTCCTTTAATCCACCTGTTTTGGCTATCACTTGGCATCCTCCAGAAACACTGGCTTTAATTTCGTTCCTTATATTCTTAACAAAGTTCTCCTATTTATAGACTATTTTCTATTTATTTATTTTATGTGTATGTGTGTTTTGCTTGCATGTAGTGTGTGAAGCAGTCGTATGTGTGGCGCACACAGAGGTCAGAAGAGCACATTAGATCATCTGGAATTGGAGTTGTAGAGGGCTGTGGACCATCTTGAAGGTGCTGGGAACACAAGCCAGTTCTTCTGTAAGAGCAGCTAGTGCTCTCAACTGCTGAGCCATCCCTCCAGCCCCTTATCTGCAAGATTTTTTACTGTAGCTATTGTTCGCCCAAACCCTTTTGACCAAGTTATCTCCTTGTTTCTGAGACCCCTGTTCAATGTCATTTAGGTAGAGAGTGATTCTACAATTAGAAATGATTGACTGCTGTTAATTACCAATAAATTGTATCACATGTAACCTTTCCATTGGCTGAGTTTGCTTGAAATTTTTTTCTAACAGTTATTAAGTATTGGTAAGATAAACTCTAAAGTGTGGTTGAACACTTGTCAACGTTTTGATGGCATGTGTGATTTAAGTGCTTTTCTTCATGCTATGCTTCTGGTGTCAGGGAAAATTTAGTTCTTAACATCAACTGCATCCTAATTTATCCCATGTTCTATTCTCTGCCAATTTAACTATTCCATTACAGCAATATCCCTTTCTCTTACTTCCATTAGTTTCGGCTTGAAATGACCTGTCTGTTTGAAAGACAGGATTAAACTAGAGTCAACTCAGTTGTTCATGATGATGGAGGGCACGTTATTATGATAAATGAGATTCTCTTGGCCTCTGGAATAGCTCATGTTAGACAAATACAGCAGTGTCGGGGTCCTGTTCCAGGGGCCTTTGCTAGCTTCCATGCATCACTTGTGAAACTTGCAAAGCAGGGACACATTGACCAATAAGGAGCAGCAAAAAGAACAGAAGAAGCTGAAGGCTTCAGTTGACATGGACACAGTGCAACCAGCTGAGGAAGGCTGAGTTGGAGATCCTTGGTTTTGCTTTGGTTTATGGAATGAAAATATAAAAGCACTCGTGTTAGTAAAAATCCTAAAGCACTCTCATGAAGGTAATTTTTTAGCTAATACAAAGTTCAATTTGGTTGCTAAAATAAACAATAGACACCCATCCATTTTCATAACTGAAGAAATTAGAAATAAAAAAACGACATGAAATATGAGCACAAGCAAGAACAAAAGGAAGCAGTTCAAAGGTTATTCCTTTCTGACCACATCTCTTTCTTCTTTGCTAAATCATAAACTAATCTGATGTTTCATTTTATTCAGATCTAAAATAAGACATAATATTAAACTCACTTCTCAAAACATCATGTTTGGGACCCTATTATATCAAAATAACAGATGTAAAATGGGAGATAGCTTGAAAAATATGTACTTAACTACACTGAAATTGTGTTTGAGGCTAAAACAGAAGGTTATTTTAAGTGGCTCCTTCTGAAACTTCTTCCTTCATCTTCTGTCATCTTCTTGCGAAAAACCTTACAGTCATCTGAATTGTAAATGTAGCTGAATTGTCATAAATTATTTATATGCATCTATCAATCACTCTAGCTTGCTTGGTTGCTCATCAGAAACATTCGTGCAAGGTTTGAAGACTATTTTAAATCAGACAATTTATTACATACATTTGCTAGATGTTTAGCTAATTGGATCTCATAGATGCTTCTGTTGTATTGTTTGCTATAATTTACATATTCTTGGATGATGACTGTATCTCCATGATATTTTAAAATTCTATTTTTATATTAATTCTGCAACATTCTACTTCTCAACATGCTGTTATAAAATCTTGAAATCTTTCAAAAATGGACTTTGGGGCCCAAATTGATGGCCCGGAGGCACTACCAAGCTTGATGACCTGAGGTCAGTTCTTCTGCCCATATGAAGAAAGGAAAGAACCACAGGCTCCTGCATAGGTACCCTGGCATGTAAATGCCCTCATCTGAACACATAAATAATTTTTTTAAAAAAAAAAATTTCATGGCTTTGTAAAATAAGCAATGGGAAAATAGAAGATAGAATTTTTATAAAGAAGAAATTCAATATATATGAAGAGTTAAGGAAAAGGAAAGTATTAACAAAAATGTCCTATGCAAGCTGCCTTGTTTATTTTCCTTATTGTTGTGATAAAATCTCCTGGCAGAAGAAATTTAAGGATGTTAGAATTTTATTTTGTCTCAGAATCTGGGGACATAGTCTACCATGGTGTTCAAGTCATGCCTGTGGGAACTTTTAGGCACCTGGTCACATTATGTCCAAAGTCAGGAAGAGAATTATAATACATGCTTGCACTCAGCTCCCACTCACTTCTTATGTGGTCTAGGATCCAAGCTCAGGGAATGCTGCCCCACACAGAGTGGTTCTTCTCACAAGATATTCCCCTTCAGACATGACTAGAGGCCCATCTGAGAGGTGATTCCAGACCTCATCAAGTTGACAACTGAGACTAGCCATCACCAAATGCTTTATGTCTGGTCACATTTCTGATGTTGTTCAGAACAGTTGGTTTGCTAGGTATCCACAAGCCCAGGAAAGGAGGATTGCTCCAGGATCCTTCCTCATTCTCCCTTTTCCCTTTTTAGGGACATGGCTAATAACAGCAAAGATAATTTCTGGGGAAGATGATATTATATGATATCCCTAACCAAACTGACAATGATGGCTATAAAATAATCACTGTAGAGTAGCAAAACTATACCTTCAGATGGAAGGGAAGTCCAAACCGATTTATATAAGAAAATGTGATATATTCTAGAGACGGAACTGTAGATTTGTGCAGAAGGAAAAATTAAACATGATATTTAGTTAATGGTCTGTCCAAACAACAGGCAAAAAATATAAATTAAGTTGCAAATCTAATTTCTTTAAAAAGCATTCATAGAGTTAAATAAAATAAGGAATCAGCAAATAAACAAATGTGCTGCAACAATCCACTTGAAATATATAGAAATCTATGAAATTGAATGTATTTGAAGCAAGCATATGTTCACTAAATAAAAGTATCGTAAAACACAATAATAATGCTGATGATATATTGACAAATATGATCCTATAAAAATGGAATGCATAAAAGGGAAACAAATGCAATATATAAATAACCTCCAGACTAGGAAAATACGTTTACTGTGAATGGGAAGAACAAATATTTTGTAATCAAAGATACAATTAGTTCAAACAAGTTAATAAAAACAAAGAAGTAGAAATAAGGATAAGATATAAATGGTAGATGCATAGAAAAGGAAATTTAAACATGCATTGTGTGGTTGCAAAGATCTTCAGTCCCATTAGCAGTAAGAAAACTATAATTTAAAATAATGTACATACTTAGGGGCTAGATGGTTAAACAGTTAAGAGCTTTTGCTGCTCTTCTAGGGGACTGGAGTTCACTTCTCAGCATTCACATGGATGTGCCCACATCTAGATAGTCCCTCATTGATATTCCATTCCCATGTGATTCTAGAGGGTGCTGAGTTGACAATTAAAACTAGCCATCACACTTGAGAAGCCCACGCTGTGGTGAGTGGCATTCTTGTGTTGGGTGCCATGTTCATCCTCAGTGACAGCCTTGTTGGGATGCCTACGTGGATCTGCCCTCGTCAGTTCTCATACTGTCAGCTTCCTCTGGTTTGTTGTCAGGCAGTCTTTAGCCAGCTTCTTGATTATTCTCTGCAGTCTTTCCCACCCCTTCAGGTTTCCCAAACCTTCTCTTTCACTATGTCAACTCTTCTTTTTAAAATTAATATGAAATTTATTGAGTCATAAGTCATTCAAAGATGATTTAAGTACTTTTGATTATTATTTTTTTTATTGAAAAAAATTTCTGCCTCCTCCCAGCCTCCCATTTCCCTCCCCCTCCTCTCGCCCCTCTCCCCCTCCCCCCACTTTTCACCTCCTCTAGTCCGAAGAGTAGTCAGGGTTCCCTGCCCCGTGGAAAATCCAAGGTCCTCCCCCCTCCATCCAGGTCTAGGAAGGTGAGCATCCAAACTGGTTAGGCTCCCACAAAGCCAGAACATGAAGTAGGATCAAAACCCCTTGCCATTGTCCTTGGCTTCTCATCAGCCCTCATTGTCCGCCATGTTCAGAGAGTCCGATTTTAAAACACTATCCTGAGTGAGGTAACCCAGACCCAAAAAGATGAACATGGGATGTACTCATTCATAATTGGTTTCTAGCCATAAATAAAGGTCACTGAGTCTGTAATTTGTGATCCTAAAGAAGCTAAATAAGAAGGTGAACCCAAAGAGAAACATAGTTATCCTCCTGGCTATGGGAAGTAGACAAGATTGCCGGGCAAAAAACTGGGATCTTGGGGGTTGGGCGGGATGGGGGTAAGGGGAGAGGGGGAGAGAAAAGTGAGAAGGGGAGGATGGGGGGAACTTGGGGAAATGGGATGATTGGGATATGATATAGGAGGGTTGGATAGGGGAGCAGGGAAGCACATATCTTAGTTAAGGGAGCCACCTTAGGGTTGGCAAGAGACTTGAACCTAGAGTGGCTCCCAGGTGCCCCGGGCGATGTCCCCAGTTAGTTCCTTGGGCAGCTGAGGATAGGGAACCTGAAATGACCTATCCTATAGCCATACTGAGGAGTATCTTGCATATCACCATAAAACCTTCATCTGGCGATGGATGGAAATAGAGACAGAGACCCACACTGGAGCACCAGACTGAGCTCCCAAGGTCCCAATGAGGAGCAGAAGGAGGAGGAACATGAGCAAGGAAGTCAGGACCACGAGGGGTGCACCCACCCACTGAGACAGTGGGGCTGATCTATTGGGAGCTCACCAAGGCCAGTTGGTCTGTGACTGAAAAAGCAAGGGATAAAACTATGTCAACTCTTAATGCCCTTTTCTCCCTCAGGATTCTCCATTATTGTAGGCTAACTGAAGCATGAATCAAACTAGTCTTAATCAATAAAAACCAGGGGTCAGATATCAAGGGTAAATGCTGAATGATCAGAGGAGCAGAGCAGCCAGTCACCAGAGAGTTCTTACCTCTATGGATTTTAAGATCGAATGGATGAGATTTAGTCTCTATGAATCCTCAGACGGAATGACCCACTTTATATTCCTGTCACTTCCTTCCTAGTGCTGGGATCAGCGGCATGATCTTCCCAAGTGCTGGGATTAAAAGTGTGAACTTCCACCACCTGACTGTTTCTCTTTTAACCTAGTTCAATCTCATATAGCCCAGGGTGGCCTTGAACTTCTGATCTTTCTGTTTCTTTCTTATAAATGCTGGGAAAGTGTGTGCCCCCACTGCCTGGTCTTTTGGTTAACTAGTGGTTAGCTTTTCCCTCTGAACTCCTGGCAAGCTTTATTTTTCAGAACACAAAATACCCACAACAGTTAACTGTTAGGGTGTGGTATCTATTGAAACACTGGTTTGCACTTGGTGGTGCTGTTTGTGGGGAGACTGTGGAATCACTAAAGGTATTGCCTTGCTGGAGAAAGCATGCCACTAGGGGTGAGCTGTAAGGATTTATAGCTATTCCCTACTTCCTTCCGATTTTTTTCTCTTTGCTTCCTGTTTGTGGATGAAATATGAACAGCCACCTTCCCGACCCTGCTTCTTCCTGCCATTATGGACTCTCCTTCTGGAAATGTAAGCTAAAATAAACTGTTTTTCTGTAAGCTGCTTTTGGTCATGATATTTCATGATAGCAACAGGAGAGTAGCTGATGAGCTGCCTACACCTAACTCAGGAGACTTCCTCTTCCTACTGTAGTTCTCCAGAATCTCCATGATGTCTGTATCTTTTTCCTCCTTCCAAAGGTTCATTCTCTTCTTCTATGATGTCTCTTTCTACTGCTACCAGCAAAGAAAGAACCATTTTTTTGAAAGTTTTTCTTTCTCTATTTCATACTCAGCAGTGACATCAATTTCCTGTTTTCTGTTAAACCTGAGAATTGTGAGAGAAAGACAAGTTCCAAAAATTTTGAGCCAAATTTAAAGCAAGCTTTAATTAAATACTGGCCAGGATGATTGGCTCTGGGCAGGACCATTCTGGGGTTCCCAGGAAATGTCAATGAGTCACATTGTGCTGAGGCTTATAAAGGCACACCCATAAGACCACCGTATTTCCGATCAGGTCCAGTAAGGGGTAAGTATATGTTCTGATATATTTCCTGCATTTATACCTCCTGTCCACAGCCAATTAGGGGCAATATATATCCTGATATATTTCCTGCCCACAACTCCCACACACATGTGATCAGAACATCTGGTTCAGACGGATCAAAGAAACAAAGGACAAACAGAGGCTTATTCTTAACTGTCTTGATCTATTAACCTGCAAGGTATATTTTCCCTGTTTTGGTCGCCCATTAACTTGTGCTATGTATTGCTCTTGTTCCTGTTTTCGTCTCACACTTCCTCATCTCAGAAGAAAAGCAGACTCTTCCTACTTTAACCACCGTTCTGTGCTCTTAATTAATCTGGATATAAATCCATCAGATATCCATTGCCATATTTAGGGTTTTTCTTTTAAATGGAAACTTAAGGTCTGCCTTCCCTGTGCTTCTTTTCAAAGGCATCCACATTTTTCCTCTCCCCAGTTCTTGCACTCATACATATAAACCTCCTTTGTTTCTAGCAAACATCTCTCTTAAAACATCACCTCTTTACTCCCAACCTCCCCCTTTTCGTATGTGTGTGCTGTGTGCTTTGTGCACATGCTGGCCAGTGATTGACATCAGATGTCTCATTCCGTCACTCTCCATCTTAATTATTTTTGAGGCAAGGTCTCTCCCTGAACGGAGCTCACTGATTGGCTAGTGCCTTCCCTGCAGTGGGTTCACAGACTACAACCAGTTTTTTTCATGAGTGTTAGGAATCTAACTCCGATATTCACATCTACAAAGCAAATACTTTACTAACAAAGCCATCTCCCTCAGACTTTTATCTCCTTTTAATGATTCCCTTTCTTACAAAGTACTGCACAGGTTTTTACCCCACTATCTTAGCAGATCTATGTAACAGTCCTTTTCCACTTTTGACCTTGCGTTGCTGTTAGCCGACATGCCTCATTACTTCTGTGAGGTTGTTCATATTCTTTTCATTTGTTTCATATTATCAGAGACACTTTCCTTCTGTCCCTACTAACATGAGAATCATCAAGAGAAAATATGACAGCATAGATTCTGTCCAAGTTAAAGAGAGAGACAGCATATGGATGCTCAGCAACAGGCAGACATTACTGACACCAGGACCGCACGGGAGGAGAGTTCCTCAACTATGGGAAGGCTTTGTAGAAGAACCTTAAGCCAACATACTTTTAAAGCTAGTTTGAGTAAACAGCTTTAGAAAATATTTATTCACATAATAAAAATATCATCAACTAGAAAATTATCTTGTGGTTACTCTTCAAGGACGACAGAACCATGAACAGTAGTGTTCAGGGCTCACCTGTCAAGGAACAAGTACATGGTGGACAGGTCCACAGCTTGGGCCCTTGTTAATTGGGGCAGCAGTCAGGACAAATGTCTTCTACACAGAATCTGTGCCTGTTAAGAAACTGGGCAGATGATAGAGCCAGAATAAGAGGTTAATGTGAGTTCAGAATCTCCACACTTACGTTCTGATATTATTATTAATTTTTGTCATGATTGAAGCCAGAATATTACATAGTTAGGCAAGCACTCTCCCACTAGCCTATGCCTCCAGTCTTTCTTATTAAAATTATTTTGAGACAGAAGTACACAAAGGTACCCAGCCTGACCATGAACTCACTTTGTAGCCTGGATTAGCCTTGAACTTGAGATCATCCTTCCTCAGCTGCCTCCTATGTAGCTAGGATTACCGACTTGCTCCATCAGGCTCCACTTCTTTAGAGCTCTTAGTTTCTGCCTCTGTACTGAAGAATGGCATTTATTCTCTTCTGACAAACATATGCTTTTACAACAAAAATAAAAAAAGCTTTACCACAAAAGAAAACCAAATTTTCTAAAATGATGTAAATGTAAAAATATTTATTATGGGATGGACATATATAGACATTGAAATGATCACCATGGTGAAGACAATTAACAGACTCACCTCCTTGGAGTTAACACCATTTTATTTAACAATTAGAACTGAGGGCCTCATAAAGGCCAGGGAGGTGCTCTGCTCCTGAGCTATGTGCCCAGTGACTTACTACATTCTGTAATGTGAACTTCTGTTTGAAGTGTTTCTTTCTCTTCTTCCCTGCCCTCTCTTCCTTCCTTCCTCTTTCTTTCTTTCTTTCTTTCTTTCTTTCTTTCTTTCTTTCTTTCTTTCTTTCTTCCTTTCTTCCTTTTAAATTTTTTGTGTCAAATCTAATTTAGCAGCTCACACTTCGTTTTGATTTTATTTTCTATATTCTTTGAGATGTGCATTAAGCATGCTTATCCCATGCATTTGCTACTGTGAGTGCTCAGCCATTCCCTAAGTCCACTCTTGTATCCTCCGTCTTGGTGTGTTTGGAATACTTTGGAGGCTACACATTAGTGGGAGTATGCAAATCCTTTTGTGTCGAGATAATTTCACTTGGAATAATCTTCCACTCATCATTCTCTTCATTGTCTCTTACTTTTTAAAAGGCCCCCCGGTTACTGCCTATGAAAGTTATTTTTTTAAATAATCATTAAAGAAATTTATTATTGATAAATTGTGTTTAAAAGTCAGGCTGTAAAGATAGTAAGACTCTTGAGAATATGATGAGTTGATTTCTTATTCTTATTCATCAAAGGTTACTCAAATAATTAAAACAGTTGGGGGAAAGTTCTTGGTGAAAAATCACAGCTTGCTTCTTTAAATGATGGGCTCATCATTAAATCATTACAAAAGTCCTTGAATACAGTTCAGTTGTTCTGTATGTCAAGCAGGATGTCTAAGGGCTCATTCACTGTCTGCTTATTTTTTAAATTAAATTCATTCATGTGTGTGCATGCACACACATGCCATCGCATGTGTATGGAGGTCATAGGACCATTTGCAGGAGTTGGTTCTCTTTCCACATGTAGGTTCAGGATTGAACTGAGGTCAAGCTTGGCAACAAAGGCTTTGCTTGCTAAGCAATGTTACCTCAACTCCTTTTTACTTAGAGATGGTTTAGTGAAAGTGTTCCTGCTATGAGTCCCAGCACTGCTCTTCTCCAAGACAGCTCCGAATACAGCCCGACACAAAATTCAATAGACTTAAAACATTATGAAATTTGTCTTGTGATCCTCTTGCACTTCAATTACCCAGTTATCCAGTATAAAATTAATAGATGACAATTTCATGTCACATCCACTGGTATGTCTTAAAGGGTATGTGAGACCTTGCACTTGTATGTAATTTTTCATTTATAAAATAAATATGGAGGTTGAGGGGATAGCTTAGTGGTAGGAAATGTGTTTAATGTGTATGAAGCTCTTGGTTCAGCTTTGAGCACACACACAAAAAGCAAAAACAATATGAATAAAATTACTCATCATCAATTATTTCTTTGTTAAAGGCTATAAAAATTATGAATTCTGGGGGGCTGGAGAGATGGCTCAGCGGTTAAGAGCACTGCCTGCTCTTCCAAAGGTCCTGAGTTCAATTACCAGCAACCACATGGTGGCTCACAACCATCTGTAATGAGATCTGGTGCCCTCTTCTGGCCTGCAGACATACATGCAGACAGAATACTGAGAATACTGTATACATAATAAATAAATTTAAAAAAAAATTATGAATTCTGATCTGTGATGAAAGCAACTCAGACATTTATAAAAGCACTTATTTCTCCAATAATAAGCAATATAATATGAGTTGTTTGCTGTGGAAGTCAGAGCTGAGGTAAGTTCATACTGGGGCCGAACTGAGCAGCACCCCCACCTGCTCCCATCTCCTGTACCTGGCATTGGTAGTTACCTCACTGAGCCCCAACACGCTAATAGGATCTAAGCTGGGGGTTTCTCTGTTCTCTATGTCCAGATCTAAAGAGCAGCCTGCTGCTACTGAGTCTCCTTTCATATCCAATGCCCCTAGAAGTGGGTTGGGAGCTGTTTGGACAGTCAGAGCATTTTTCCAAGGCTACTTCTCCATTATGAAAAAGGGCCTCTTGCCCATTTACACGAGATCGAAAGTTAATAGAAGGAACATCCTTCAGACATCTCTTTAGGTGAATCTGCCTCTTGTGTTCCAAATTAGATTCACTCTGCAATTTCCTTGTCTCTTCGAAGAACATTACCATCTTTCCAATTACCTTCACTCAGAAACCCAGAGTTGGCTTTGACAGATCTCTTTCCACTCCACGCTATGTCAAAAATTAAACATGCCTTGCCTTTCCCCTGACACTTTCTAAATCCCAGCCCAAGATGGTTCATTTCCATGCCACTCAGAAAAACATTTGGCTGCTTTTCAAGAAAACTGTCTCATCCCAAGCCATTGCTGATTATGACACCAAATAAGAGTCTCTTGTGATTATCATTTCTCTGCTGAGGAATCTCAACTGTGCTGCAATAAAACTTTAAAGTCTAGGCTCTCCTTGAAAAGATCTCTATACTGTTTGTGGACCCCAATTTTCCACACTTCCCAACACTCTTATGCTGATGTGGCCAATATCTTTATTCTCCTTGATTCAGATTTTTCCTCTTTTTTCATGGAATTTAAACATCTGACAACTACTTGATTTTTGACCATCTCTCTCACCTCTCAAGCCTGATATTAATCCCAACACTGTTCTCAAAGGTAGTAAATTAGACCCTTAAAACAGTTTATATGTGCAAGTGTAAGTGGATCAGATGTGGGGACAGGCAATGAAAGTCATTGGGAGGCCATTGTAAGGGATGCAGAGGAAAGTGAAGGGGGCCATGTATCACATAAAAAGATAAAAAAGGCTATTGCAAGGGCCAATAGGGGCCAGAGGAATGGGGAAGAGGAGTTGGGGAAATCAAGAAATGCAGCTTTTGTTTGAAAACTGCCACAAGGAAACCTAATACTTGTGTGATAATCGAAAATAAATAAACAATAACAATAAAAATGCTGTTAGTATTACTCACTAGAGGTGGCTGAGCCCACAAGATTTAGCCTGGAGTTAGCTGCATCTGTGACCTCAGGACCTTGTTTGCTTATGTACTGCCTTTCCAGCCAGACTCGCCACTTTTATGTTGCTGTGGAAAAACATTATGGGAGAGGCAGCACAGAGAAGGAAGGTTTATTTCTGCTTGTGATTCTAGAGGTTAAGAGTCCACCGTGGCAGGGAGGCATGACAGCTAGTGGTAAGGATGGTGGAGAAGCTGAGAGTTCACTTCTTGAACCATAAGTGCCAGGCAAAGAGCAAACAGGAAGTTTGCCTTTCTTCAAAAACATACCTCCTCCATCAAAGCTCCACCTGACAAAGGTTCCAGAACCTCCCCAAACAGCATCACCAACTGAGAACCAAGTGTTCAAATCCCTGAGCCAGGGTGTGGGTGTGGGTCATTTCTCATTTAAACCATGACATCATGGTCCTTTTTTTCTGAATGTCAGGCTTATTCTTTTTATGCTTGCTTCTGATTCTAATATGAAAACACAATCATGGCTGGGGAGGTAACTTAGTGGTTGAGGATCTGTTCACCATGTTCAAGATATGCTTTTATTCTGGAGCTGCACCCAGTAGGCAAGGACTATCCTGGATACTTGTCCTGGACAAGCAAGGAGGTTTGTCTCCAGCAAGATCAGGGTGACATCTTTCAGACATGGAACACAAAACTCTATGTTAGCGAGACTTCTAAAGGAAGTAAAACTGTATTGTGGTTTTAAATTCAATTTGCATGTGAAAAGTAAGGTTAAAGTTATAAACTAATATTAGTATAATTGCCTTGGGTTGAATTGTGTACATAGTTTGGGTTTTTGAAAGTGCTAACCATCTATTATCTACTTGAATACACTCACAATTTCTGGCAGAAAAGGTAATTCCCATTAATTATTTTATATCTGTATATCAATTATATAAGATGAGGTTGTCTATCTGTAGCTCACAGACAGACTCTGACTTGCTGATTGTTTTTGCAAATAAAGTTTTGTTAAGACATAGCCACATCTTGTTGTTTACATATTAGTTATTTTCTGGGAATGTTGTTGCCCCATTGCCCTCAGAGTTTATAGATGAGAAAAGGACAAAGTACCTTCAAATTCTAAGAGAACTTGACCCACAGTGCTGATCGTGAACTGATTCTCAAAACTTCCACAGATGCCAAAATTGCAGATGCTTGTGTCCATTCTGTGAGATGATAGAATATTTTTGAATATATGATATACATCCCGCATATGCTTTTGATAATTTTAAAAATATTTAAAAATAGTGGAATGACTAATGGATATTATATTACAGTCTCTTCAGCCTGAGACCTTTTTTATTGATCATGTGCAAGATGTTCCTGACTGGGAACTTTGCCAGTGATCTTGGCATAGCAGAAAGAGAACTGATGGTTCTCTTAACAAATGGGCACCCAGAAATGTCACAGTGCTATGTATGTGTTGCAGGCTGTGGTATGCCTCCTGCACTACGTGATGCAGAACAAAAAACTATGAGCTAATTGTGGAGGAAAAAATTATAGTGCATTGTAAAATTAAGCTTATTATTATTGTTAGACTAGAATTCTCAGCCTATACTGATTCCTCTCTGTCAGGAGAAAATACACAGCATTAAGAGGGGATCATATATCCAGGAGTGAAGATATAAACATATGATTCATATTGTTCATAGCAACCCAAGATCCAAGAGAGTAAAAGAAAGCAACAGAAGAGAAGCAATTTAAATATGGCATCAATTAATAAGCCATAATTTATGAACACGTTGTAAGGGGAGTAGAATTGTGTGTGTCTCTTTTATAAAGTTCAGGCAGAGGGGAAAAAAGGATACAAAATAGTCAGAAAGAATTACAAATTGGAATTGCTCATGGCCCTTCCATGAAAGGTGTTTCAGATGTTAGCCATCAGAGTGGGGTCGTGCTAGGCATCATGCAAATGACCCGGAAGCCTCACCACAGAATGGTTTTAATCTTCAGACAAATAGTTGTTGTTTTTAAAGGGGGGAAAAGCAAACCAAAACACCACAATTGCAAAAAGAATGACTAATGTTTGCTTAGCCTCTAAGGAAGAGAGAAGATTTTTTGTTTTTGTTTTGTTTTTCTCCATGGAGATTCAGTTGTATTAAAATGAGGTCAGTTCTGTGCGCTGCGGTTCAGGTATCTTGTGGATGGGTGGCTAGTGGATTACTCTAGGTGTGATTTTTGAGTTGCCACAAAGAAAAAGCAGTAGGAGGCACAGCTGCACTGAGGGTTCTTAATGCCTATGCCCTGTCTGTGGAAGAGAACACATGTCTATATATTGATGTGTAAGCTAAGGAATATGGTTCTCACCGTATTTTATTTTTCCCTTTTGGTATTAGTGTGTATTTGGGGTGCATGCATGTATGTGAGAGCATGAGAAGACTAGAGGTCAAACTTGGGTGTTATTTCTCAGACATCACTCACTTTGGGTATTTTTGTTATTGTTATGAGACAGGGTCTGTCACTGTGGGTCCCTGAATAGGCTAGTCTGGCTGGCCAGTGAGCCTCAAAGAAGCTTCTGTCTCTGTCTCTCCAGAACTGCGATTATAAGACATTTTACCAGGCCTAGTTTCCCTCCTTCCTCCCTCCCTTTCTCCCTTCTTTCTTTCAATATGTGTGCTGGGGATTGAAACCTGACCTTCAAACTTTTAAGGCAAGCACTTTGCTGACTGAAAATCCCTGCAGCTCCCTATCATTGCCATCTTGAGTTCCTTTGAATTTAATGTCAATGGTAGCCACTCAATTGTCTTTTGCAGTATGTAGCTCATCATTAACTCTTTTTTTTAAATTTTTTTATTGATAAAAGGAGGATAAAGAAAAGAAAAAAAAACAAATTTCCACCTCCTCCCACCAGCCTCCCATTTCCCTCCCCCTCCTCCCACTCTTCTCCCCCTCCTCCCACTCTTCTCCCCCTCCTCCCACCCCTCTCCCCTTCCCCCCACTCCTCTCCCCCTCCCTTTCCAGTCCAAAGAGCTGTCAGGGTTCCCTGCCCTGTGGTAAGTCCTAGGTCCTCCCCCCTCCATCCATATCTAGGAAGGTGAACATCCAGACCGGCTAGGCTCCCACCAAGCCAGCACATTGCGTAGGATCAAAACCGCGTGCCAATGTCCTTGGCGTCTCATCATTAACTCTTAATCACTATCTATATTCTTCCTTTACATGTGCAAGAAAAC
The DNA here is from genome assembly GCF_037038515.1 of Microtus pennsylvanicus. Lineage (NCBI taxonomy): Eukaryota > Metazoa > Chordata > Mammalia > Rodentia > Cricetidae > Microtus > Microtus pennsylvanicus. The sequence continues at coordinate 115,168,946 of NC_134582.1, forward strand.
TTAGCTGAACCGTCCCCTCTCTCAGAAGTGTTCCCCATCTTTTCTTGTCAGTGAAGAAGCCAAACATTCTCTCTGTTCTATCACGACCTTTCATCTGTCTCCTCTTCTAGTTCTTGTGTCTGCTTTGGGAAGTCATGTGGACTAGTCTCTCCCTGCTCTTGGTTGTGAGCTCCCTGGGGGCAGTCTGGCAGTCAGTGTCTCCTAGTATCAGTTTACCTTGCTCTTAAAAATAAAAACAAGATGGGTGGTGATGGAGATGAGGGGATTATCACTTGCCTAGGATGAATAAGGCCCTGATTCAATCTCCAGTAGGTGAAGAAAACAAAACCTGTCATAAAAATCTACAGTGTCAGTTAGAACTGCAACTTCTCGGTAGTCAAATGCCATGGCAATATAGATTTTTAGAGATGAGGGGTGCGTCTGATGCACCTGGCAATTAGAAAGAATGTTGAATGCAGATTGTAGTTAGCTACGGCAAGTTTGGCTGCATGTTGCTGAGATGTCAGATGCTGAGAATAGAGCTGCAAATTTGTATCTATTTTTTATAAGCTCTTGCAGTACTGGGGCTGCAAGGTATATTCAAATATTGACCTGTGTTCCAGAGTCATTTTTGCTTTTGATATAAAGCACTCTGACCAAAAGTAACATAGGAAAGAGATTTTTTAGCTAGAATCTTTAACTGTTAGAAGTCAAGGCAGAAACATGAAGACAGACTTGCTTGCTATTCCACAGCATTACCTCTGATCAAGAAACTTACTTCACAGTCAAGGAGTGTGCCAGAACCTATGGAGAAAGTTGCTTGCTGACACACAGATGGGCTTATGTTAAGCTGGCATTATATATTTAAAGACCACCTGCCTAAGGAGTGGTGATGCTGACAGTGATGTAGGTCCCACCTACATCAGTTAAGGATCAAGATATGTTCACAGGTCATCTGATCTAGGCAGTTGCTCAGTGGAAGCTCCTCTCTCGGTGGATCTAGTGTACTGTCCGCCAGCACTACATGACCGTATGTGAGCGTCGGGCAAGGGGCCTGGAGATTTAAACACATAGGCACACAGACAGAGACATGGGGATACGGGTCATCCTTGAAACAAGAATGCCCCCTTTATTGTCTTTCAGGGCAGCTTATATAGGGATCCTTAACTGATAGCCATTCCCCAGCCAAACCCACCAGAAACTACTCCTCTGCCATTAGGAACTCTTAAGGGTCTCGTGCTCATAGCAGCCGCCAACACAGGAAAGACAAGTTGTTTTTCTCAGAACAGCTGGAAGCATAACAAGTTGTTTACAAGAAATTCAGGGTCTGGAGGTCCACAGCCCCCAACGACTTAGGTTGCATCAAGCCGACAGTTACAATTAAATAGATAGTATATATAGCTACACTAGGGATGTGTACATGTTGCTGATGATATACTGCATTTTAGACTCTCAGCGATTAATGCAAATACATCTTTTTATTATGTATTTCATATTAAGTTACCTAGTTTGTGGTTCTGAGGAGCATATCTGAGGATTCATGTGCAGCAATTTCTTTAAAGTCTAAATGGTGAGGAAACACTCCATGTATGACCAAAAACATGGCTTGATTTTGTTTTGGAGAAAAGAAGATAATCTCAAATACTCAAGGGAATTGCACCCTTGGGCATATACCTGTTTCTTTAAATTACTTTGAAGTCCAAACTAATTAACAGTATTGAAGTCATGATGACCTCCCAAAATGCTTGTGGTGCCACAGTCCCAAGACACAGGTCACATTAGGCGTGAACAGGTGAGTAGCATATCTTTATATGGTGCCTCACTTATTTGTACTCATTTCTGCTTCCTGAGAGCCACTCTTTAGTAAAAACTGATCATCCACGAACCTTCAGATCTATTTCTGTAATTCTGGATATGAAGAATATTCTAGTTCATTCTCTCATGAACAGTTGAATGCTGCAAAGGTCTACACTGCAGATGCAAACAATAAAATGAGGATTTAAAACATTCTGGTGAGAAGGGAGACTCACAAACAGACATTTCTACGCTCTAATACATGGAGAAGATAGGATACCGGGTTTAGATTTCCAAATTCTTAAGACAACCTCCAGAAGACAGGGTAGCCCAACAGAAGGTTTAAGGAGAGCAGGAGATTGGCAGCTACTGGCACTAAGAAGAATGTGGGAGGAGTCCTTGGAACAGAGGTGGGAATAGTGGTGATTTCAGGGAAATACAAGCGTCAGGGAACTACACATCACTGGGGCTGAAAATGAAATTATGTAATGGTTAATGTTGATTGTCAACCTGACATATGTTAGCATTACCTAGGAAGACAATGAAGAATTGTCTACATTGGGCTGACTTGTAGGTTTGTCTTGAGGGACTATTTTAATTAAGTTAATTGATATGGGAAGAGCCAGGCAACTCTGAGTAGTACCATTCCCTAGGAAGGCAATCCTAAACTGTGTAAGGATGGAGAACCTGAGCTGAGTACAAGAAAGGATGTGTTTGTTTCTCTCTTGATGATGACTGTTGACATTTTTGCCTCGGCCTCTCCAGAAAAATGAACTAAATAAAATGATGGCTCTGAAAGTTAAAAATAAACTTTTTTCTACCCTTAGTTGTTTTTTTAACCTCTACATTTCATTACAGCCACAGAAATCAATCTAGGATAAGTTCTACTGGGAAGTACAACCCATAATGAACGTCTATGCACGAGGAAGTGAGTCACCAGCAGCCTTCAGTCACAAAGAATGAATCAGACTTGTGCTTCTGAAAGGGCAAATTAGCAAGGGAACTGAGGGAGACAGAATCAAGAAGTTACATTGTGAGGTAGTCTCTTTAAGTCAGCAAAGAAACAGTAAACCCTCAAACTGAGGTTGCATCAGTGGGATGCAATCAAGAGAGATGATTTGCGTAATGAAAAATCCCTGTCATTTGAAGATATCATGAAGAAACATGGAGAAAATGAGTTCAGATTATACCTAGATTTCCAACTTGAGACATTCAATGGATGATATTACTGTTCACTAAGATACAAGATAGATGTAGGTAAGCGGAAGAGATGATGCGCCCAGAAGTAGGGAATTGAGATACTTTCGGATGATTTTGTCCATTAGTGTCAATTACCATTTGTTTTATTAACTATACTGGGATTTGAACCCAGGACTTTATGCATCCTAGACAAACACTTTACCACTTAACTATATCCCAACATTGTCTATTAAGATCTGGTAATTGGTTGATGTCAAGGACTGAGCAATATGGTACTCTCAGTGCCAGTAAAAGAAAATAAAATAATTTTATGTAACTCTATTAATAAAGTCAGGATCACTGACTTTATTGTCTATGCACCTTTCAAGGGTTTAAACCCCATGTCTGTTACATATGTAAGTCCAAGTCTGCACTGAATCTTCTCCAGTCTCTTCTAGATGTTCAAGTTTTCCACTCAGCCATTGGAACTTACTCACCATCTGACTTTACTGCCCTGCCTGTGCTGGTCTGCTAATGGGATCAGTCTGATGGAATGTGAAAAGCTGATGCTGATTTACTCTTTGTTATGTTTCACTGCCTGTTTGATAGGATGATATCTATCGTCAATCCACCACATTTCCTGTAGCTCTTCTAGTAAAGCGATCCCAAACACATCGTATTATCTCTACCCTGTTTATTTTCTGTGATATCTGTGTGGTACATATTAATCATTACTATGATCTATAAATATATTTTCTAGTTTGTCCTTTTTTATCGTTGTGTAGTCTCTACTCTTCATTTCCTCTGTCTATTCTAGAAATAAGAACTCACTGACATTTTATTTCTTCAGTGATGATTTTTTTCTCCTTCTTTCCCATTGCTACTACTTTACTTTCCCCTCTCCTTTCCTCATTCTTTATCCTCTCCTTCTTTTCCTCCACATCTTGTTTTTTTCTCATTTTCCTTCCTTTCTTCTTCATCTTTCTTCTCTTTATTTCCTTTATTTCTCCCTTTCTTCCTCCTCCTATCTATCTATCTATCTATCTATCTATCTATCTATCTATCTATCTATCTATCTATCTATCTACCTATCCATCCATCCATCTACCCATCTATCTTTTCTCTTAATCTAAGTTTTCAATAATAAGACAATTCTATTAATTACTACATGGAATTTACTACTGAATTCCACATTTAGTACATTTATATGGCTTTAATTTATCCATCAACATATATTAACAAACTCACGATGCCACATTTCCTTAATCCTAAAAGCTCCCTAATACTTATAGAATAAAAGCTATTGAAGAGGGGAAAAAGCTCTACAAAACATAAAGCCATCCTGTATTCTTAAATAGGCAGACTAATATTCTTTAAAAGAGTATCTCAACAAAAACAATTTACAGATTCAATGCCATCCCAATCAAAACCCTTGCCTTTTCAGAACTGGTACTACCTATGGATAGCTAAGCATTGCAAATGCCCTGGCACATATCTGAGAATGAATACATGATTTTAAAAGTGGGGTCCTAGCCATGAGTCCAGATTTTAACCCCCATGAAGGCCATCCAATGTTTCATAAAGTTCAGACCTTTTAGGTTTGTTGAACCCATTAAAGGTGTTTGAATGTGGGAATACCTCTAGCAACCCAAGAGGTTAAATCTGGCTTAAGGCCTCTGTAGGAATTGGATATCAGCACTGGAAGCTTTTCAGACATTGAAGGCACCGGAAGTAGGATAGAGCTCTGCCCATGGGAGCAGTGAGAAAGCTGCCAAAAGCATGGATGCCTCATTTTAGAGCCATTGTTCCTCAGCCAATGGCTTCCTATATCATAGCCCTCTGTGACAAACTTCAGAAAGCTATGTAGATGAGGTGACTCATAAAGATTAAGTAGTGCTTCTAACAAACACTCCATGACTGTCATACCACAAAACCGGTGCAGTGTGACAAGCTCACTTCCTTCCTGCAGATGACTCGAAAGGCCACTACTTAAACTTTACCCACTCTACCCAAGAAGCTGAGATTTTTCTGGTTTTTAAACTTCTGATATTTGAAAGTTTAACCCTAAAAGTTAACTCCAAAATCACTTTGGGAAACATTTTATTTCAATTAAACTATGGACAAAAGACAAAATAAGTGCCAAAGATCTTGGTCTAAAAGAACACATGTTGAGAATTAGAATATTGTTTCTATTTGTGCTCTTGAAAGTCAAAGTCATTCCTGTTCTGGCTCTAGGAAAGCTTCCTAAGTTGTAAGCTAGCTATAGGAGGTACCTCTTACCTGGTCTTAACGTACTTTGTAACTGAAGCAGTCTTCATTTACTCCCGGAATTGTAATAGCTCTAACCTTGAACCCTGAACTTAGAACTAGGTGGTCTTTGTTCAAGAACAGAGGGCCATGAATGTAAAATCTACTACAGTCTCTATTTAACCTACTTTTTGACTTTTTTTCAGTTATTTTATGGGGTAAACCATGCATAGCATAAAATTTACTTTCTCTTATTTTCATTCTTATTGTTTTATGATAATGAAGCTTATTGTATCAGTGTCTTTCCTCATTGCTCTGACCAAATACCTAACAGAAAGCGACTTCCTTATGGGGGTAGGGGGTGGGGAGTGAAGGGAGGGGTGGGCTCAGAGTTCACACTAAACAGTCCTTCATGCAGGGAAGGTAAAGGAGCCAGAATAACTAGATCCATGACATTGACCAGGAAGCAAAGAATGAGGAATGACAGCATTCATTTGAGTTTCTCCTTTCCACTTTTATATTTGGTCTCGGACTCCAGCCCAATGACATCAACTACATTCAAAAGAAAAGTAAGCCTTCTCTCCTCGCTGAAAACTCCCTCACAAACACACAAAGAGAGATATGCCTCCTAGGTGATTCTAACCCAACCCCCAAGCTGATAATGAGAATTGATAGTCACCTTTATTAATACTAACCACATTTACAACCTAGTTATTTATGGGAAGATGGCTACACAAATGGATTTAGATACTGTTTTCCCCAGAGAACGCTTACAACCCATTTACCTGTAAATAGTTGGATCCACCTGCTAGAAACCATAACTTCCACTTGTGAGCTTTTGTGGGAATATTTCATAAACAGACTGTAATGCTTGCTTCAATTTCTCTATATGCTAAAACAAAATTGTCATATTTACCGAAGAAATTAGAAAGACTGATTCAAAATTGGAGTTGTCACTTCCATCCTTGATGTTGTTCAAATTTATATCATATGATTTTAGTAATCAAGCAACAATGATGTTTTATAGATTGACGTAATGGCTCAAAGTCAACACCCACCATTCAGCCTTATTCACAGTCCACTTCTGTTTATCAAAGCACTCTCCTGTCTTCTGCATACACTGTGGGAGCTTACTGGGTTTCCTTGGGTCAATATGAAAAAGCACTTATGAGAATTAGTTTGCCTAAATCTTAATAAAATTCAGAATTTTGATGTAGCCTATTGAAAAGTTAATGCAATGTAAGTAATTGAGGACATTCTGAAGAACAAGAAAGGGGAATTTGTCTTCAAATATTTAAGGATTACTCATATGAAGAGGAGTTTAAGGTCAAATTCCCTCAGCAGCAAAGGCTAGAAAAGCCGAAGCACAGAATGCCTGGGCTTGAGTCCTCGTTGCCTCTTATAAACCGTCTATATTTTAGCAGCTTGTGTCCTCACCGAACTTTATTTTGTTGGTTTTATAAAATAAAAATTAAAAAGATTCCTTCCTCTCTTCCAGGCATGGTGAAACATACTCATAATCTCAGCATGTGACAAGTGGAGGCAAGAGACAGGAAGTTCAATGCCATCCTTGATGATATCATGAGTTTGGGATCAGACAGGGCTACATGAGATTCCATCTGAACCAAAAGTAGGTGGAGGACTGGAGAGATAGCTCAGTGGTTAAGAGCACAGGCCGATGTGCCGGAGGACATGGGTTTGGCTCCCAGCACCCATATGTGGCTGGCAACATTCTGTAACTCAAGTTGTAAGGGGATCTGAAGTCATTCAAGCATTCCACACACATAACACACATACATGCAGGCAGGCAAACAGGCAAACACATAAAGTAAGATTAAATTAAAAATTCCCACCTCAAGGCATTGATGAAATGATGCTTTTAAAATTGTCTAACATAATCAATATGTATTTATGTAGGCCAGAATTTGACTGCCTTATCTTTCTCATCTGTGCTGAATATTTGTTCAGTCTTTCATGTGTCCACCCAGATCGTTTTGCTTCCTGGAACAAATGTCTGGAACTCCTCAAGTTACTGAGATAGCCATGTGCTCCTATGCTTTCTTGCTCTACTGCAGCTGGGAAGGTAGTAGAGAACACATCTTTTGTTTCTCCTGCAACAGTTTCTTTTTCTTTTGGAGGTCTCATTTATTTTTATTTTTTTATTTTTATTTATTTATTTATTAAAGATTTCTGCCTTCTCCCCGCCACCGCCTCCCATTTCCCTCCCCCTCCCCCAATCAAGTTTCCCTCCCTCGTCAGCCCAAGGAGCAATCAGGGTTCCCTGCCCTGTGGGAAGTCCAAGGACCACCCACCATCCAGGTCTAGTAAGGTGAACTTTTGAAGTTATTTGTTTCAACTGGAAAAGAGAATCTGGCGCAGTTAGTTAACTGTGGGCAACAGTGGATGTGTTTGCTAGTCCATAGTTATTCAAACAACTGTGCATTTGGTCGTTTGCAAAGCATGGCCGTGTTCTGGCATTTATTATCTGAATTGGAGTAAAATATAATGTGTTTTCCAAGAACCTTCTAATCCCTGAGTAAACAAACAACAACACAAACCAGACATTTAGAGAAATAACTATTCTGACTTTATATACTAAGTGACATATGTTGCTGATAAAACTGTTTTAAAAGTGAATAACATGATGGTATCAATGAATTCTGATGGAAAATATTGGCAAAGGCTTTGTGGGGAAGTGTAATGCTTCATTCAGATTTGAAATCACCCCAAGTGTTTTAATAGATGGGGAAGACAAAGTTTTTTGTTAAAATTCCTTCAATACTCTGTCTGAATCTGGTGCTCACTCCTTTCTATTTTTCTCACAGACTAGTTGAGTCCTCTGTTTCTCTGTGTAGGGGATGGCAGTTTCATTTCCACACTACCCGATTTCTGAGAGGCAGAACTTCCTAAGTGGTTGGTCTTTGCCTCTCTTCCATTTAAATATAAGTTTCAAGTTTTATGCACAAAGTCACGAATCTTGTGTCTTCTTTCCCAAAGCAACCAATCCAAGAAAATAATATTAAAGAAATAGAATGGAAACTACACGTTAAACTGAATGTGGGGGAAGGACTAGGGAGAAATCAGTAACCTTGGATGTCATTAAATCAGGGTCAAATCTCAAGATAAGATGCTTGGAAATGTACATATGATTATAAGGAGATTCATGAATTTTCTCTGATGTACTCTTTTTGTCCTTTTAGGGAGTTTCTGCTTGAGATGAGCAGAACACCAATGAGTTTTGCAATCTTTAATTTTTTAACTGGTCAAAGATGTTGACTCTGTATTTGTGCAACATAGTCAACTTGTATTAAACTTGACTGTCCATGATAGATTTATACTTAATGCTTAAGCAGGCACATGCATTCATGGTGAAAACACACAGGACAATGGGAGTAGAATACTCTCTAGCATCTGCAAAGGGATTTGAAGAGGGGAAATCTGGGAATGCAAAAATATTAGAGCCTTCTCCTTTATGCAAATTCAGAGATTAAAGGAAATGGGACACAAAGTTTAAAATAGGAGCTCACTGACAAGATTAAGAATAGAGATGAACAAATATGCATTGAGTAAAAAATTTTAATGTCTTCAAATATTTAATTTAGTAAAACATTTGAGAAATTAGATTATTTTACTTAACCCAAATATACATAAACTTTTTTTTAAAGTTGTGGTAGATTGACTAGTGTCCACCTTAAACATCATCTCCTAAAACAAGGAATATATATTATATATTCCTTTATTTTTATATATATCTTTATATAATATATATTAATATATATGCCTTTATTTGGAGATAACTATCCTTTTAATGTGGGCATACTCTTTGTTTATTAGGATGGGTTATGGTTGTCATTAGAGCCAAAGGAAACTAGCAAGAAATAAACGAGATGATAAGGACATGAAAGAAGAAATTAGAGTGATGTGTCAAGGGAAGAAGGGTATCCCCAGGATTTCAGAGAGAGATAAAGCCTCAGTTGTGCTTTGAAGAATACTCGTGGGATTATAGAGACAGACTTGCTCAGATCCTGATTTGGAGCTTCTGACTTATAGGGCAATGAGAGACTGGTGTGGGAAGTCCTTCTATATATGTGTTGTTCTTATTGGTTAATGGATAAATAAGCTGTTTCAGCCTGTGGCTTAGCAGAATAGAGCTAGGCAGGGAAAACTAAACTGAATGCTGGGGGAAAAAAGGTGGAGTCAGTGAGATGCCATGTAGCTGCCAGAGGGGAAAGATGCAAGCTGCCAGCTGGAACCTTGCTGGTAGGCCACAAGCGTTGTGCTAAAATATAAAATAATAGAAATGGGTTAATTTAATATGTAAGAGCTTGCTAGGAATATGCTATAGTGATTGGCCAAGCACTGATTTAATTAATACAGTCTCTGTGTGGTTATTTGGGATTCTGGAAAGACTGGAACGTACAAGTAGCTTCTTACAACAAGAGACTAGATCTATATTAATTATGAGTTAATTTTCTTGTCATAAAATACCTAACAAAGGCAACTAATGGAAAGAAAGAGTCATGCTGGCTCACTGTCTAAGGCAACGTAGTCCCTCATAGTTAGTGTGGTGCTTAGCTTTAATTGTCAGTTTGGCACAATCTAGAATCATCTGGCAAAAAAGTCTCAATGAGGAATTGTCTATATCAGATTGGTCTACAGGCACGATTATGGAGAATGATCTTGATTGCCTTGATAGAGGTAGGAAGACCCACCCACTGTGGGTGGGACCATTCCCTAGGCAGAGGATTATGAACTGCTATGAATGGAGAAAGTGAACTGAACCCTGGCATCCATGCATTAATTCATTGCCATTAACTGTAGGTGTAATGTGACGGGTTATTCTCAAGCACCGTGAGCTGAAATATATTCTTACTCCCCTAAATTGCTTTTATTTGGGACATTTTATCACAACAATAGGAAACAAAACTAAGGCAGTGGGAATTGAATGTATGACTTCCTCCCATGACTTCCTCACTTATCAATGGGTCAAGAAGGCAGAGTAGACATGGGGCAGGGCTACAACTTCCAAGGCTCATTCTCCAGAGGCCCACTTCAGCTACCTTGGCCCATACCTAATCCTCAGAGTCACATTATCTGAAGACCAAGTGTTTAAACATGTGAACCTTTGAGAAACAGTGCACATATAAACTATAACATTCACTATCACTTGGGGGGAAATTGTTACAGAAACCCTAGGAACTTAACACAGAGACTATATTTTACCAAGTTTTTTGTTTGTTTATTTTTCAGTATATTTATTTTCACTTTGTAGCTCTGGCTGTCCTGGAACTCACTCGGTAGACCGGAACTGGCCTCAGACTCACAGAGATCTGTCTGCCTCTGCCTCCCAAGTGCTGGTGTATCCCACTAGGCCCAAAGAGTTTGGGTTTTCCAAACTAAAGATTTTAATAGCACTGAGAATCACAATATTAAATGGAGTATTTGAAAAAGATTTATTTATTTAGGTTTTGTTTTGTGTATAGGAGTGTTTGCCTTGTTTGTATGAGAATCATGTGTGTGAAGAGCCAGTGGAGGTCAGAAGAGGGCATTATGTCTTCCAGAACTGGAGTTACAGACAGTTATGAGTGGCCACGTAGGTGCCATGAAACAAACCCAGGTTCTCTGGAAGAGCAGCAAGTGATCTTCATCACTGACTCATCACTCCAGCCCTTCAAGTGGAGTTTTGAGGCTGAGGAGGTAAACAGAAGGTCACCTACTAGCAAGGACTGCATCTTGAGAGATTCTTGAGGCCCCTATCCCCAGGAGTGAAAAATGAGCAAATAAGTTACGTGGATGGAGGACTTGACCAGCCAAACAGGGGAAAGAGAGATCGTTGGTTTAGAAGGGGGAAGCTCACTTAGACAAAGAACTACAAGCAGCTAAGTAATACTGAAAGTAAGAGAAATAGTCTTCTCTAGGGAAGAGCCCACTGTCCCCTATCAGTTATCCAAAACCAAATGATCTGTCCTAGAAACATATACACACAATAATGTTGTACAGACTGAGCAGGTTGTATATCTATTTAGAAGAAGAGACAATGAATTTGAATAGCATAAAAGGGATGCATGGAAGAGGTTGAAGGGAGGAAAAGGAATGGAAAGATTATGCAATTATATTAGTTTCAAAAATTTAAAAATTATAACAAACAATTAACAATTTTTGTTTTTGAAAAGAGGTTTTCAGACTGTGGAGCTTCCTGCCGTGAGTACCTGACTTTGCAAACTCCGTTTTTAAAAAAAGCTTCATCTTAAGCCATATAATGAGTAGAGGCTGATCTCAGCTCCAAAAATATGCTGTGATAGTGGAATTTGAACAGATAACCTAAGAAATCGCCAATTAAGGAGCAGGGCCATAAAATGTAATGGTGTCCAGATGTTCCTGTGTGGCATCCTATCCTTGAAGATACCTTGTCAGTAATTTATAGCTTTTGATTAGAGTTTTGCACCCCAAAACTGACCAATGGTTTCAGATACTACCTTACCCTGTGCCCTCTTTTCCCAATCCCAAGACAAAGTGTCATGAACTCCCCAGTTGCAGCTTTTTCCCTTTAAAAGTTCTCTCCTCATTGGGCTCATTGCCATAATTTTCTCAATTGCTAGGACACTGAAAAGGGGTCTCTAAACTCAAATTTGTAAAATAAAGACCCTCTGTAATTTACATCAGAATCCGGTTCAAAGGATTTTGTGGGGAGGTTCATAGCCATAGGCATAACACTGCAAGTTGTAGAGAGGTCTCAGGATTGTAGGTCTTAGAGTCATCACCTGTTTTGGTGAGGTAGACTTTCTGATAATATAGATGATTTTGAGCTATCTCTGTTCCTTATAAGAAACTCCTCCTCCATACTGCTGTTAATAATCACAATAAACTACTCCTCAATTCACAAAATTGGACTTTTGTGTAATTGTTATTTTGGTCTATTGTGTGCTCCCTTTATGGTGTGCATTGACATGTGTGGTTACAACTCAGGAAAATCTACTACCCAACAAATGCTCAACAGCTCAGGGCTGCAGATGCACTATAGTCAAGGGAAGCCTGCCTTCTAAGGGGCATAATTTTGCTAAGCTGTATGTGTGTGTGCCAGTCAGTTCATGGCGCAAGCATTTTGGGGTAAAATATCAAATGCCTTGGTTAATTTTCTTCTGAGTGTACCACCATCTTGCCATTTAAAATTTGTTCAGCAAATTTAAAGCATAGTTGGGGGCATGGATATTTGCATGACTTTGATCTCAGTTTATGAGAGTGTTCACCTATGAAAATGGCACATATTTAATCTGCAGTTCAATTCAGCTCACTCCTAAGTTGTGCACTGAATGTCAGTGAACTGGTGTTCTATGTGATATTTTATTTTGTTTGCTTGAAGTAGTGAAGATGGGACTCCTACCTTAAGCATGTTTGTACATGCTCTCTATAACAGAGCTACACCATAGTCCTTGAAATATTTTACGTTAAAAATCAATTTTCTCCTGTGGTCTAGGGATTTTTCTTCTAAGTGGTCCAGCTGTGCATCCCTTAGGCTCAGAAGGAGCTTACTGCTAAAGCTGATATACACAGGCTGGCGTCCATGGATAGGAGGAGGAACTATAACTAGCAATGATGTCTATGCTGTGATGACTTTGTGTATTTATATAGAGTGAGTTGCTTAAAGACTTTCACTGACAAAGGCAGTTGAATTTTTTTAACTGATTAAAATTACATTTTTCTGTTATAGTAGCCACAACTTGGTTGTGCTAAGACAGCTGGGACCAGCTGATGAGACAGCAAACAAAAGTCTAAGGTGTTAATTGAAACTGTTGTTGCTGTGACAAACATGGCTGAAAGCAATTTAGGGGACTAAAGGGTTTCCTTGGTTTAATTTATTCTTCAAAATCACAGTCTATATTGAGGAGGAACCCAAGCAAGAATGTAAGGTCGTAGGATGCCCTGGAGCTGAAGTTGTAGGCTGTTGTTAGCTGCACTGTGTAGGTGCTAGGTACTGAATTTGGGTTCTCTGTAAAAGCAATATGCACTCTTAATGGCTACATCATCTCTCTATCTCCTAGATTTGAATTTAAGTCAACTTGGGGCTGATGGTTCAACATTCCTTGATTTTGCTTTTATTCGTGTTATGCACATAGCAGTTTCTAGCTGTCCTGCCGGTCTCCTTCCTTTAAGCCTCCTCCTTCTTCCTTTCTTTCCCTTTGAGAAACATAAAAATAAAAGATGACAGGAGGTCTGCTGGTTAGTTTTTGTTAGGTTGACACAAGCTAGTTTCATATGGAAAGAAGAAACCTCAGTTGAAAAAAAAATGCCTCAATAAGATTGACCTGTAGTCAAGTCTGTAGCATTTATTTTTTGGTTAATGACTGATGTGGGAGGGCATGGTTCACTATGGGTGGTACCACCCCCTGGGATGGTGGTCCTGTGTGTTATATAAGAAAGCAGGTTGAACAGCCATGGCGAGCAAGCCAGTAAGCAGCATTTTCCCATGGTTTCTGCTTTAATTCCTACCACCAGGTACTTGCCTTGAGCTCCCGCCCTGACTTTGCTTCATGATAGACTGTGATTGGGACATGCAAGTAAGCCAAATAAACTCTTTCCTTCCTAAATTGCTCTAGGTCATGGTACTTTATCACTGTAACCAAAGCCAAATGGATAGGACCCTATAAAATATTGAAGATACAATACAGACATATCTCTGACAGATGAAGTGTATGGTGTGATGAGAATAAGATTTAGATTTTGCCATCATGAAGAAATATTTATTAGATAGGATTATAGAATAACAAAAGTGATAGAATGAATCTCTCTACACACACACACACTCACACACAGGTACACAAGTTTATAGAACAGGTGTACAGGCTGGGGTCCAGCTACTCCAAGCATGGCTCTCATCTACCAATATAAATCCAATAGTCATTCAGTCCAGGAGCCTGAATGTCTCAGTGATTGTCAGTGTATGCCAGAGTCTGGAATTAGGAGGTTATAATGCAGGCGAAGGAAGGGCCTTGACTGTGAGAGGGAGAACAGCAAGCAAAGAACAAAAGCTTCCTTCTACCATGTCCTTTATTTAGGCCACTACCAGCTGATGTGACCCAGATTAAAGGTAGCTTTTCCCACCTAAAAAGATCTGCATTAAAGATGGGTCTTCCCACTTCAAATGATTTAATTAAGAAAAACCCCTCATAGGTGTACCCAGACGTTTGGGTCTTGGTTAATTCCAGATGTAGTCAAGTTGACAACCAATAATATCCATCACAAGTTATGACTCAACAGAGTTCGGAATAGGAGCTTAGTGTTTGTTTGGCAGCATGAGTTTTTACTTGGTAGGTAACTTCTTCAGTTATCAGCTCAACCTGTGAAGGTGTTATCACTTTTATGGGACAAAAATTAAACAGAGAATGAGCCTTTAATATTAAGCCATCAGTCTTAAAATTCAATTATATTATTTCTGGTTATTCTTATGACTAGATTTCAAGCCACACAACTGGGAAAGTGTTTATTATGACATCATGGTTTCCAGTAATTTACAAGATTAAAGTAGACCTCACAAAGACTTTTCACAGCAGTATTTGTAAAAAATACATCAGAACATCACATCTGAGATCTAATTAAGGCAATCCATAAGTAATTAATACAAACTCCTATTTTGAAAGCACACAGAGAGAGAGAGAGAAATGAAAATCTTCCTCAGTTTGACAATTCAAGGCTGAAGCAATTTCAATCCCTTTCATCAAAACAGCTTCTTCGTGTGATAAAAACTACATTAAAAAACATGAGGTTTCATATTGATTCTCTCTATCTCTGTGGGTCTTCATCATTATGCATTATGTCTTCAATCTTCAGAATTCACAGGATTGTTGCCGGGAGAGCAAAATGACTGGAGCATCATTTTTGACACAGGGTACAATCTGCAAGCTCAGTCCGAACTGTTTTGTGGTGAGTAGTTACTTGAAATTCATATTTAAATTGCTCTTCACCCACACATTGGAATGAAGCAATTTAAACCCATAAAATTAGAGTTAAACAATGTCACCTCAATAGCATCCATCAGAGATCATTGCCTACTTAAAAAGAATCGAGTAAGCAATCAAGTCAACAACTGTTTCTACTTCATATTTTCTTACAGCTTAAATGGCTGTTAAGGTGCACCAGTCCATGTACAAATACATGTAGTAAGTGAAGCAAGAAAGTATATTTCTATACTTAATTACTTCTTAAAGCTTGTTATTTGCCTTGTAAGAAGAAGACAGAAAGTAAAGAGCCCAAAAGAAATGTCCTGCCTAGTGTAGAGCCCTGCATCTGGAAAATGGAGATCTGGAATCTGGAAGAACATTCTTGGTGTCCTGAGGTTTCAAGATGAAAAAGTTAGGTTATATATTTGTGATATTTAATCTTGTCAATGCTATAGTCCTCAGCTGTTTGTGGATGTTTGTGTTGTATACATGTGGGTATGCTAAGTGTGTGTGTTGTGTGTTTGTGTTATGTGTATAGGAATCCATGTGTGTTGTATATTTGTCTTGTAAGTGTATAGGTGCTATGAGTGCATGATGTTGTGTGCATATATCAGTGTGTGTTAAAGGTGTTGTTTGAATGTACTTATGTTGTGTTGTGTATGACTGTATGTATTTTGGACTTTTCTGTATGTTCTTTGCATGTATATGGTTGTGTGTATATGTGTTCATTGTATGTGCATGTTGCATGTATATGTGTATATGCTGTGTATGATTGTGTATATGTATATGCTGTGTTAGTGCATTTATTTCTTCTGGTGTTTTTAACATTTAGATCTATGCCAGAATTCATCATTGGACAGGCAGTCTTCCAAGCACTTTCCATATGGTAACTAGTTATACTAGCCAGGGCTGACTTATTTTCCAGACTGGATTGTTTGTTCAGAAACAACTCCAATCCATTTTACCTATTCAAAATCTGGAGTTCAATGACTCACAACATTCCGAGTTCCCCATACAGCCCTTCACAGAGAGCTGGTCACACAGCAAACACAGTCAAGAACAGAGCAATGAATTAATGCATGCTGCTCCTCAGCTTGTGTCTCCATTTTATACTGGCTAGGATTTTTTCCACAGTTAAGATAGGTTTTCCATATCAACTGGCATGGTCACGACAAGGCTAACTTAAATTTAGCTGATTCTTCATGTTGCACCCAGAGGCTTGCTCCCTACGCATCTTATTGAGAGTTGATACTAACCACCACAAATGCTTTATCACATCATGCCCATTGTTGATAGTGACAGGAAACTTGTTAATGTTGCAAATATTACAATACGTATATTTTACAAGATTTTCTATCTAGTCAGTCATTGATGCACTCTGGGATTGGTTCTACACCTCGTCCGTTGTGACTAACAAGTCTGTGAAGACAGGGGAGCAGCAATCCCTTTGATGAATTGGTTTCATTTCCTTCAGTACACACCTACAAGTAGGATCATAAAAGTTATTGATAGGATATAAAATTCATGATGTGAATTAGTTGTTTATCATCATGACTCTCAATTTGATCTGTTTTAAAATGTGTATAACATATTGCTTTATGATCTGTACAATATCAGATCAGTTAACTTTCAGCATGGATGAGGAAGGGGATTCCAAGACACACTTGTCTTGCTGAAGAGTTTTTGGCAGTTGATGGATACTGGGGAAGGGAACGTCACTTTCTTCAGGTAATCATGTTATTGGTAGGATGTCTGTGCACTTACAGACAGCACTAGTTGACTCAGTGAGATGCATATGAATAAGACGTGAATTAGGGACGGTGTTGAGGCAAACCAGGGGGGAATTGGAGTGGAGGCATGAAGGGTAGTTATGAGGAAGATACATTGTATATATGCATGAAAATTCCAAAGAATAAATAAAAATATTATTGAAAACAAAAAAAAATCAATCCCCTCGACCAAATATACAAAGAAAATAGTTAATGAATTTCTTTTTAAATGTGGATAACATATCCAACTTTATTAGACAATCATCATATTGTCAGCAATTACAAGAAACAAAGGAGACTGTAGTTGTGGGGTGAGCAGTGGGATAGAGATCCACAGTAGGCACTGAATTTGAGTTACATTTTAAGTTTTAGTTTTAATTTTAGTTTCAGCCATCTCCCACCTGACTCACTGTGTTCCAGATCAGGATACACTTGGCACTCACAATCCATGCCTGACCTTTGTGGAAATAAACAAAGATGCAGCAAATGAGAAAAGAAGGGGAAAATTAACCAGCTCCAGTTACAACAGGAAGACAAAGATCATCACTTGGCTCAGAGAGACCCCAGGAAGCAAAAGCAGTAGGGAAACATGACAAAAAAGGAGCAGGTGTGCCCAGACTGGGAGCTGTAAACTTGGGGCAGCTGTGCCCAAACAGGCTGAGTCTCCTGTGTGTCTGCTTCTAGCTGTAGATGTAGCTTTCTCGGGTTGGTGCTGAGAAGGAAATACATACCCCCAATAGAGAAACTGGTGGTTATTAGCCAAGCCTTGTCCACTCAGAGACCATTTTCTCAGAAGTAAATCTCTGATACATGGATTGAGGCTAGTGAGAGCAGTCTGATGGCCTATAGTGTGACTGCTCCTGGGATCATATGGAAAGATAGGCCACCTGGGCTCACTCCTGGAGGTCCCAGATCCAGGTATTGGTGATTGTCCTTTAGGACAGTGAGACTTCCATCTTACAATCACACTGACACTCCGACTACGAACTATACTAGAAGTTTCTTTGCTTTTGAACATTTCAGTACCCACCTGAGATGACACCAGGATATAGTCACAGATCTGAACAACCCACTGACAGCATCCGTGGGCCTTTTCCTTTGTTTCCAGGCTCATAAGAGCTCTGTTGTCAGGGGTCTGTGCTTTCTCTAAGATTAAGAGCTGTGCCTTTTTTCCTTCTCTGCATGCCTTTGGCTGCGTGGCAGTCGAGCTGGTTATTGTTTGTTCAGAGAAATCTTCTCCCTCCCTTCCTCCAGAATCAGCTCATCTAGTGCCCTCTTTGAGATCACTGGGCTCTTCATATAGGATAACAGAATGCGCTGTGACAAATTCCGCCACAGTAAGTCACTGTATTACCTCACATATGTGTGTGTGATATGTGGTGTATGCATGTTTTCATTTAATACGTACATACATATGCTGTGCGTTCATGTGGAGGCCTAAAGGTGACATTGGATCTTTGCTGTTTTTACTTAGACAGGGTCTTTCAGTGAATCTGGAGCTCACCAGTCATGGCTCATAGCCTAACTGGTTAGCTCCTGGGCTTCTCTGTGCTGCCTCCTGAGTGCT
The DNA here is from genome assembly GCF_037038515.1 of Microtus pennsylvanicus. Classification (NCBI taxonomy): domain Eukaryota; kingdom Metazoa; phylum Chordata; class Mammalia; order Rodentia; family Cricetidae; genus Microtus; species Microtus pennsylvanicus. The sequence continues at coordinate 115,187,416 of NC_134582.1, forward strand.
AAGATTGCTGGCAGCCATCACTCCTGCACAGTTTTTCATGAGTGCTAAGAACCCAGACTCTGGTCCTCATCTTTCTCAGCAAGCACTTTATCCATGGAGCTCTTTCCTCAACTCCCTGTGACCTCATCTCAGTGTGAGTTCCAGCCATTCTAGACAGTGAGTTTATCAAAGCCATGTGCCGTTCGTTCTATTTGTCCTGATCCTGGTCCTCTATCAGCACATTATCAATGCCCAGCACCAATTGAGAGAGGGGAATTGGAATCAATATTTTTAGACTTCTTTTGGAAAGTTCCTCCAACACGCCACATGGTATGAAAATGTGACCTTAGAATTGAACACTGGAAGATCAACTCAAGTGGCCAAGCGGAAAAGATATGATTAAAGTATTTTGAATGTGTCCTCATGACATTTCAGAAAATGTCTCTATTCTGAGGTTATGAATTGAGGACATTTGAAAGCAAAACTTGTGCCCTGTCTGACATTCAAACCTGGAGTAAGGGGTTCTTTTTAGCAACATTTGGGTTGTTCTATGGAACAGGAATATCCTCCTGTTCCTAATTAAGGATTTCATAATAAGAAACATGGCACACTGAGGTAAGAACCAGTCTTCGTGCAGATACTGAATCTCAAAGAAATAACTTTGATTTAAGGGGCTTTAGTTTCTGAGCTCTCAGTAATTGCCAGTGATGGAAATTTGTTCACATATTGGGCATTGGTGGTGGCAAGAGAATATTCTTGGGTAAAGATCAAAAACATCATCCCACTGAGGGAAAGCCAACCAAAGCCTTGGCAGAGAACTAAAGGGCTGGGGGCATGGTATAGTGGGTAAAGAGCTTGCTTCATAAGCAAGAGTATCTGAATCTATATCCCCAGTACCCACGTGAAAAACTGGGCAAGGTAATCACAGTGCTGGAGAGATAGAGAAACGAGGATCACTGGGGGTTTCTAGCCAACCATTCTAGCCAATTGGTGAGTTTCAAAAACTATGATAGAGGAAGGAACCTGGTGATGACTTCTGATCTGTATACACATGCATCCAGACCTCTGCATACAGAAGAACATGTATACAACACACACACACACACACACACACACACACACACACACACACACAGAGAGAGAGAGAGAGAGAGAGAGAGAGAGAGAGAGAGAGAGAGAGAGAGAGAATATATATTGTTTTAAGGTGAAAAGCATCTTTGTATTAGATACCAATTTAGAAATGAGTCTGTATCTAATTATGTTTAGGACTCTATGTTAATTTTAGTTCAAAGTCCTTGAACTATTAATTCCATGTTTTATTTTCAAACATAAACACATATTTAAAAAAAATACAGTGTTGTGGTTTGAATGTGAAATGTCTCCTGCAGGCTCACGTTGGAAAATGTTATCCCCAACTGGTACTGCTGTTATGGGAGGTTCTAATGGACTGGAGAAAGTGATTAATGGTGGAGGGTTTGAGAAGTATACTCCCAGCTCACTCCCATCCTTTTCTTTGCTTCCTGACCCACCCAGCTCTGAACAGTTTCAAACCACCTCTGTCCTGGTGCCCTCCCTACCATGATAGACTGTATCACCTGAAACCATGAGTCAGCATACATCTTTCCTCCCTTAAGTTATACAAGATCAACATTTTATCAGGTGAAGGGGAAGGATACAGGTCACATGGAAATAACCTCAGCTTCTGAACTGCTAGGAGGAATCCTTTCTGAATTCATAAAATTATAAATTGACAAGATTTTGGGAAGAGGTGCATCTATATATCTTTCTCAGAGATAAGCTCAAACTACCGCGTGTGTTTCCCAACAGTTCACCTCCAACAAGCTCTGTGGGGCTTTTGTTGTTTTGTGTTTTACTGGAAACCTAATTACTATCGTATCATTAGTTAGCAAAAGCACTTCACCCAAATTAATCCATTATTTAATTAATACTTACATAAATTTTTAACTGTCAGGGCAATTTGGTAAAGGATGACAGATGCTCGTGTACATAATTGAGAGTGTACCAATTAAGCTCGTCAAATTTGACAAATTGCAGAAAAAGATAATAGATTCAGGGAGATACTTGATGTTTTGTTTTGTACCTCACAGCTGTGATGTGGAGTGGAATAAAGGAATCCAGTATCTGAAAAATCATGCTAGGGTTACTCTTTCTTGCTCTTGGAGGTGGTGGCATTGAAATGCTGCTTTACATGGGTCTAGAACATGTGGTCTAATCTGCTGGGTATGGCTTCCACATGTTGCTCTATTACATTATTTTAAAGGTTTTGTTCATTTCTAAATATAGGTTTGTGTATGTCTATGTCAGGAGAGATGACTGTGCATGAAGTACCCAGGGAGGACAGAAGGGGGCGTTGGATTCCCAGAGCTGGAGCTACACGTACTTGTGAGCTGCTTGACACCCATGGGTGCTGTAAACTGAATATGGATCCTCTGAAAAGTGCTTTTCCATCTTTCAGCCCTCTATATGTTTTTATATCATTGTCTACCAACACCCTGATTTGCTAGGACTATTCAAGACTAATTTTGGCCAGTACTGAAGTCATCTAACTAAATGAAAATGAGCATGTTATTTTTCAGCAGAGAGCAATGGGCTATGTGAGTCTCAATGTTGTCCCTGTTTCATCGGTGCAAAGACAAGGATGGCAACTTGTGATTGGCCTTCTTGTTTGGACCTCTCAACCATTCTTCAGGCAGGACCATGGACAGCAGCCATCTTTCCCAGAGAGTACCCACTTGATTCTCCAAATCATGTCCACAGTTTCCAGGGAGTCACTATCAAGTAGACTATATTCTGTGTTTTCTGGCATCTTAATATTATACCAGACTGACCTCTCAAAAATTATTTAGGTCCCATGTCTCTGTTTCCTATCATTTTTGTCCTTATCTATACTCTAGGTATTGAAATAATTCTAGAAGTGATGAAGAAGTGAGAATATCTATTACTGAATTTATGATTGATTTGAGAGGGGTGGAAACATGCTATCAGATATTAATGAAACTTCAAATCTCATGTTACGAAGGTAATCCTAGCTTCTGAGCCTTTTTTATTTCCCAAGTCCCAGATAAGCTGTTGGAGGTAGAGTGGAGAATAACAGGGGAGAATGAGAGTTGGGATTGCCCTACAGCAGTATTCTCAGCTCTCAAGCATGGGCACTGAGCTATGGTTCCTATTTCTTTCCCTAGCTTCTCCTCTGTGCTCCAACACCACATGGAGTATGGTCAAGTGTGCATTATCATATGTTTCTTGTTCTGGTGACACACTCCCCTAGTTCCTTCCCAGCTTATCCTCTCCTCAAACCTTGAACTCTTCCCTCTCATGTGGCAGAGAACCCTGCAATGAGGTCTAAACGTACTTATGAACCCATTGCTTATCACCATCACTGCTTTTCTTACTAACCTTCCTGATACTCCCTTGTCTGTTTGATTGTTCTCATTCCTGTGTCTGTCTCTTATACCTTAGGTACAGGAGCACCAGTTCTGACTTCACCTCTTCTCCTAGGTCATCACTCCACTTTGCTCTTCAATCTGCTTTTAATGTCTGCCCTGAATAAGGGAGTCAGCTTCCCTTTACCTAACCAGAGTTTCCTCTCATCTCACCATTCACCTTACAGAAGAAACTCATTTAAGATATTTAGTAAGATTTGACGTTGGTGAAATAGGCCATCAGTAGAGGTATTTGGGGATTTGCCATAAATGACCACATTTGGTGACTTAATTTATTCTCATTTTATTAGTCAATATTGTGGTATTAGTTTTATGTCAACTTTATGCAATCTAGAGTCATTTAGGAAGAGGAACTCTCAGTTGAGAAAATGTCTCCATAATATTGGCCTACAATGAATGCAGGAAGACCTAGTCTACTGTGTATGTTGCCACCTGTGATCTGGTGGCCCTGAGCTTTGTAAGAAAGGAGGCTGAGCAAGTTACAAGGTTCAAGCTGGTACTCAGTGCTCCTCCATGGCTTCTTCTTCAGTTCCTGTCTCCCAGGTTCCTGCCTTGAGTTCCCTCACTGACTCCCATCAGTATGAATTATAACCTGAAAGTTGTAAAATACAATCACCTTTACTCCCCAAGTTGTATTTAGCTATGGTAATTTATCACAACAATAGAAAATCTAACTAAGGCACTAGAAATGTTATAATCACAGGACTTAAAATAATTATATCTAAAATATTAAAGTTCCAATATATTTGCTTCATTGGGTTAAAAAGAAAAAGGAACAGATAGATTTCTATAAGTCTTAGACATTCCATGGCTCAGGAGAAATTGGCATAAATATCACTATTCCAAGTGCTACACTCTTAACCCTTTTAAAACTAGAGGGCCAGTACAATCAATACCTACATTATTAGACACTGAAAGTTGACCTCTTCACACAGCTTCAGATATTGATCCGAATGCCAAGAATAATGAGCACAATCCATTAGGGGTCACAGAACATTCAATTAGATTATAAATGAACTCAATATGCTGCCTGCTTGTATAGTAGAACTTAATAAATATTTATTAAGATAATTAGGTAATGCTATTTGGAATGTTTTATTCATTTTAAAGTGTTTCTGATTTTTAAAAATATTTTCACAGTGCTACCCCTCTTTCTGTAGTTTTCAGTTCTGAATTCTCTTCTTTCTGCATCGCTTGCTCCAGCCTCTGCTGGTGAAAACCTAATAATTTTTATGTGAAAAATGATAGATTCCGCAAAGAATTCATGAAGAGAAAAAATAATTTTAACTTCTGGATGGGGTGTTGAGGTGACTCTGAACTTCATTATTTTTCATGTTTTTATGGTTTCCATAATAAGTAGAATAACCTCATGACTGTTTTAAAATGCTTTACAAAACTTAAATGGTCTTACTCATAGGTTGCTAAATTAATATTCTAATGCTAGTTCTTGTTCTGGAGACATTATTAGCAAGCTATAACTGTTACAGGTGATATTTAGGTACATAACAAAATTGTTATACTTAGTTAAGCTGTATTGCTAATGACATGGGTTTACTAAGCTCAGATAGAGAGATATTACATCTTAGTCTCTAATAACAGTGTGAGAAGATTCCAGAACAACTGGACTTTTCTTCTAATCAGAAGTGGTTACCCAGATGAAGGCACCCTTAGCCCATTAACTACAGTCATTCTGTTTAATTAGATAAGGATGGTTTCTTTCTGGAGGGCTTTACAGGTGAGCATTTCTTCCCCACTATGATCAGGATATGGCCTACCAAACTCACACTTTGAAGAGAGCACCTTTGATTCTCTCATTTCTGGCTGAATTCTGAAAGCCAGACATTGTGTGGAAATTGATGTGGGGACCAGCCCACACCAAGCAGGATCGTTTAGTATGCTGCAGGTGTAGGCGGCTTCCCTTTGAAGTCTGTTCAAGGGAAAGTCGCATGCTTTGCAACCACATCGAGCTCATTCTTCTGGACGGCACTCAGAGTTTATCAATTTGTGGAGGTCATATCCAGAGCAAAACTACAAAGAATTTCAATCTGCAAGCACACATGCCCTTTGCTGTGTGGGGGCATTCAGCTAAAGTAAGTGCTCTAGGTGGGGATGAGCAGACACAAAGGAAAGGAGAACCAAGGACAATATTGACTTAACCACTCTAAACGCATACTTCACTTGTATTCTCTCATTTATAGATCGAAGTGTTTGGTTATCATCATACTTATCATCCTCTCACTTGAAATGTGTTCTGTGCCTGGTAATTTTGGGATCATGGTGGTAATGGTGATGATGGTGGTGACAGTGATGGCGATTAATGATGGTGGTAGTGATTGGTGGTGATGGTGGCAATGATGATGGTGGTAGTGATGATTAATAGTGATGGTGATGATGATGGTGATTGATATTTCTGATGTTGGCAGTTATGTTGAAAATGGTGACAAGATGATTGTGTTTTCTATAAGGCAGATGATTATAATGATGATTGGTGGTAATGATAATGAAATGTTGCTGGTGGTTGCTGCTGATGATAATGATGAAGAAGATGACAATGCTGATAGGATGTTTGTTTTCTGAATATGTATTTTCACAATTCTTAGAGCACTTTTATAATTCATGTTTAGGGCTGTATAATCATAGGGACCACATTGTTAGTACCACCATTTATTCATTGATGTTTACCGCTGGCAGCAGCTGCAAATGTCCAAAGCTTTTTGAAATATTTATAACCACTTTGGTGACTCCTGAGTGCATATTCCAAGAATGCTTGTGAGAACATCTAAGTTCTTAGATTAATCCTCAATTTGTTCTCCGTCATTGTTTCTTCTGTTACCACTGCCAACACTACAAATAAGCCCCCATGGGGTGGGGCTGAGGGGTCAGAGCAACACATTCCTGCCCTCTTGACTCCAGCTTCATGTCTAAAAAGAAGTCTGACTCCAACAGCAGTTGGCATAACACTTTGATACATAAATCATCAATCCAAAGTTTCCCATTGGAAACACATCTGTCTTTCCTGTTCCGTTTTGACTAGAACTTAGAAACCAGCTAATAGATTCTGAGGACTGGTTTTCAGGACAGAACTGGAGTACATCATCTGTTCTATTCTATGTGGTATTCAAATTCCTTTGATTAAATTTCTGTCTTTCTTTCAGGGCTATCTCTTTCCCATGAAGCCTTCATCACCAAGGGCTTTGGTAAGGTCAGGAGGTCACTGTCTTAACTTTTGCTATGGCACAGTATAATATTCATATCAGAGAGTTATCAGTTTATCTGTAATTAATTATTCGCTCTGTGAGTAGATGTGATTCCTCACTTCATTTTTATTAAAAAACCAAAACACAACAAAAAGACAAGGTGTTACTATGTAACCCATTCTTACCCCTTGAAACTCAAGATCTTTCTTACTCAGCCTCCTGAGTACTGAGATTTGAGACATGCATAGGCATGGTTGGCTTACTTCTCTGGCTTGTGATTTCATCAGTAAAGTGAGTCTCTGTCTCTCTCTGTCTCTCTCTGTCTCTGTCTCTCTCTGTCTCTCTCTGTCTCTCTCTGTCTCTCTCTCTCTCTCTCTCTCTCTCTCTCTCTCTCTCTCTCTTTCTCTCATACAAAATGATTCCATTTTCTTAAGGCAGCACTCAGAGTGCTTCTCTGTCACCATGATAATACAAGAAGGCCTTTTCCTGGGGTGACTCAGTGAGCCCTGAATGTTCTGGAAGAGCAAGGAAGATAATTGGTTCTGGGTCCAAACAAGCTAAAAAAAAGGGAGGGGGATAGATTTTTTTAGATCTCTCCCTGCCCCAGGAATTTCCTACCTCAGAGACAAATGAAGTGAGGTGGGCAACAGGTAGAAAATAGTTTGAAAAACATGAACTATATCTGCCCATAAAACAACTAAGGTGTGTGGTACATATCAATCTCAAATCTGTGAAATCACTGGCCACTATCTTTACTGAGCTTAACATTTTTTTTTCTATAGAACGTTGTGATTTGTAACTGAAGCATCATAAATACTAGGGAATGATGATATTCTAATGGGACTAGTGGGAAAGATCACTGTGGGCAGTAGAGAGTATCTTGGGTTTCGTATATTTCTAGAATGTAAAACATAATACCACCCACAATCTCATGTTTAGAAACTCAAGAGTATTTTTGGCTGTGGAAACTCTGAGAAGTAGTAGCTCTTGGGAGGAAGTAGGTCACTGGGGAAGGAAGGGCCTCTGGAGGTCATGTCTGGCCCTGAGATCCTGTATTACTCTCTGCTTCCTGTCTATGGTGACTAATCTCTACACCCACCACTCCCATTTGAATAGACTGAGCCCTCTGAAAGCATGAATCTTTTCTCTTTAAATTCTTCATATCATAGGTTTTTTTTTCATGGTAACAAAATTAACAACATGGTATGTAAAAAAGTTAATTGTCATCTGAAGCCAGTGTGTCCACATGTCCAGAGAACAGTAATCTAATAGCTGCAGAACTGGGGACACAGCTGGGGAGGTGGCTCAGGGAGGACCTGAGGCTCAAGATCCCTACCACACATATAAAGCCCAGGTGAGGAGGTACACATTTGGAACCTCTGCACTGGGAAAACAGAGATAGGTGCAGACTGCTGGCTAGCCAGTCCAGATGAAATGCCATGATGCAAGAATCATTGAGAGATGCTTCCTCAAAAATAGCATAGAGAGCAATGGAGGCAGACATTTGACACAGATGTTTACCCCCACGCACACAGATATACACCTGAGCACACAACAATATATCACATATACATACATATACCTGTGCACACACATACACTACATACACACATACACCTATGCATAAATATATACCAATACATACACTGGCATACACACATGTATACACAGACACCACACACACACACACACACACACACACACACAAGCACAAATTACAGTATTATCAATTCTTCATCTCCTCCACAGTTTGGTGACTTGAGTTCAGGAAACAGGTTTGTGTTCGAGTCTCTCATGATGTACACTCACATTTCTATACACAATAGCCTCACAAATAACCTTGTATTTGTGGGAGAAATGGGGTAAATGCTAATTTCCCTTAGAAAATTTATCTGTCTGTGTACCTGTGACTCAGCCATAGTTTCTCACACTCCTTTCATTTTCTTGGCCTTCGATCACTGCTAAGGGCTCTGCTTGAGCTAGTCTCTCAGGAGTTAGCTGAGTCCTCATGGCATCAATAGCTGGAAAGGCTACCCTATCATTTCCTCTTTCTGATACTATGTTGCCCTCCACTGCTTCCTGCTATGATGTGTTCCTTACTTTCCTGGCTGTGCTATGATGTGTTCTTACTTTCTTATTTCATCTTCCTGACTTCTGTCCTATTAACCTTGTTCAATTCATCCAGGTGGCTGTTTCTGTATTAAGGCTCATCACATTTCTTCCTATTAGTCTAGAGACAGAGACTAATAAACGTGGCCTTTAGTTTCAGAAGCTGATGGCAATCCCGAGCCTCATTTTCTGAGGGCTTTGTCCTGCCACTTTCTGTTAAATAGAATTCATGGAAATGCAGGGGAGTCTCTCAGATGGGGCTGTGCTGTTGCAAGCTCAGGGGCCGTACGAGAGAACAATCACTGGATGGGTCAGACAAGCTCAAGATTTCAATCTGAGGGAGTTTTTCTATGTTAGAATTAGTTCTGTGAAAAAAAGGCTGTGCCATGCTACTTGACATTAGTAATAAAAGTCTGAGACGAAGGAAGCAGGAGATTGGAGGGAAATTCTTAATAGAGGAGATTGATAGAAGGCATCTTTCCATACTCAAATATGCCAAGGAAAGATTGTATCTTAAACAACCACTGAAAAATGCTATCAAAATACAGACTGAGTAAACCCTTGCAGAGAAACAAATTGTAAGTAGTCAATATGACAGCATGATATTAGTGCCTGCCTAGTGCAATAGCCATGCTAGCTGTCAACAGCTGCTTATTCATGAATGCTTCGATATATGGTCTTGATCTTACTGGAAAGTATTGTGTAGGGGAGCAGTTGTGTGTTACTGATAATTGAATGTTATTCAATATAATTGCACATTTGTGTATATGTGTGTGCATGCACAAATACACGGATTGTATATGCACCTATTTATCTGGGTGCACATCCATGTACAAATGTGTAGAGGCCAGAGAAGGACAGAATGTAGTCTTCTCTATCACTCTTCACTTTATACCTTTGAGGCAGGGTCTCTCACTGAACCTAGAACCTGCTGTTTTTCTATTATACTGAGTGACTAGCAAGCTCCAGGGACCCACCTATTTCAGACCCCTCAGTGATAGGCTAGTTATAAATATAAATGGCCACCCTCAGCTTTTATGCAGGTGATAGGGGATCTAACCTTAAGTCCTATGCTTGCATTGGTATGTAAGGTTTCTTACATACTAAACCATCTCCCTAGCTCTAACCTTTTCTTTTTCCGTGACATTTTTTCTTGAGGATAACATGAGATCATGCATCTCACCTAATTTGGTTGTTAAATGAAGCTTTGGATTGCATTACTTTCAGGAAAAGTTGCTAAGAGGAGCATAATAGGAACAGATAAATATCTGCTTGTTCTGAAGATCAAGCTGGGCAAAAGGCTAAGGGCTCTAGGAGGGTTTGCTGTCACATGGTTAACTGCTGTTCTCACCCTTCATCACATGAGAACAGACTGCAGAATTGGCAAATGTTCCTTGGAAAATGCATGGGTATTTCCCCTTCTGTTTTTTTGACATGTATTATCTATATGTCAGGGCACATGAGTCAGGAGAGCCCTCAGAAAGTTACTCAGATACCAGTCTGGAAGGCAGATGAGTTCTCCACAGACACAATATGTGGCAAGATGAGTGTATTTGGTGGGAAGGGTCTGAAATAGTCCTTTGGCAACAAAACCCATGTTCCCTCAAGGAGAGATGCTGCTGCATGGGAGAATGAGAGAGGACAAATAAGGCCAACTCAGGTGTTTGCTTCCTCTGGAAAGAATGCACAGTTTCCGTTGGACCAGCCACAGGAGATCTTAAAGGAGGTCAGAATTAGAACATTGTGGTCTTAGCAATCGGAGGTGTTGCCTGGAAAGCTACAGCTTGAGATAAAAGAACTCACAGAGGTCAGCAGCATCTACTGAACTTAAAAAAACTTCTATACAGAATTCAGTGTGTCTGTGTGTGTGTGTGTGTGTGTGTGTGTGTGTGTGTTCCATAGCATGTGTATGACGCATGGTAGCGAATAATCCAGGAATTGTCTCTTTCTTTCCGTCATGTGGATTCCAGGAATTGAACTCAGGATATCAGGGTTGGCAGCAAGTGCCCCCAACCACTAAAACCTTCAGCCACTGAAACATCTAATTTTATGGTCCAATTTTATGGTTTTAAAATATGTCAAGTTTTCAGCAATTTACATTAAAATCTTAAGCAGAAAGTGAAGTTTGTCAGTCTAGAAGATTATCAACAGAAAGAAAAATAATTTCGTCTTAGTCCTTTATAACATTCTCCATCTCTTGGAACAGGGTATAGCTATAACTCATGCTGGCCTCAAACTCCTGATCCTCTTGCCTCAGCCTCTTGAATGCTGAGATTCAAAGCTTGTACCACCATGGCTAGTTTAACCTTGATTTCTACCATTTCTACAATTTGAACCTATATTCTTATTGTATTTTATTTATTCATATATTGATGGGTTGTTCTGTTTTGTAGTTGGTGGTGTAGAACTGGCTGTAAATTCTGCAACATAGGCAGAGTGGGGATAAACACAGATAGACAGAACAGAGACAGGAACAGAACCTTGCACACATTCTTCAGACGGTGCCTATTGAGTGAGGCTGTCCTTGACGAATGCTAACCTTGATAACACACAAAATGCATCATTTAAACCAACCACTGCTATTTTAAACCATCATTTAAAACCAGTAATATAATTGCAATTTGACTTTTACTGTTTCCCATTAAGATTTTAATACATCTATATAAGGTGTCTATTTGGAGTTAAACTTATCCAGTTTCAAGCACAGGGAATACTTATTTCCAAAGATCTGCTGCTGAAAAACACAGCAGTGACACGAATCTCCACAGTAATCTCTACAAAGAAGTATCCGGCTATTAACCTGCACTTGGATTTTTGTGGTCCTGTCATTCTGTCTTTCATCATCTGCTCACTCTTCTCTGCCTGTCTAAGCAGATGCTGGAGTAATTCATTTTCCTGAGCCTGGATCAAGAGGGTACAGCTGCTGTCATTGAGCTGATGGAGATCTACTTTGCAAAGGAGGGGATAGCATACTATGCAGAGTTTTTAATTCCAATTTTATTGTTACTGAATACTGACCAACTTTTAATTTATGTGTGTGTGGAGGGCAGTTGTATGTATGATATGCATTTGAGTGAGGGTGTGTGCATGTCACATTTTGCATGTATGTGGAGTACGGAGGATTTTAGGAGCCAAATCTGTTCTTGACCTTTGCCTTTTTTTTGAGGCAGGGCCTTTCTTGTTTCAGATGTTCTGTTTATTTCCAGCTAGCTGACCTGTGAGCTTCTGGGTTGTCCTTTTGCCTCCTCTTCTTATCTCTTAATAAGAATATTGTGATTACAGCTGTGTGCTTCAACTGACTTTTTACATGGGTTCTAGGAATCCAAATTCAGGTAGTAAGTTTGTGGGTCAGGTACTTTTTTACCCACTGAACTAATTCCCCAGCATCTTCATATTATTTGTTAGTGTTTCCATTTCCAAAAATGTCAGAATCTGATATTCAGACCAAACTTCTTTGGAAACATCAAAAATCTGATGAGAAAGCAAAATCTTCCTGGCCATATGCCAAAGGCAAATGAAAGAGAGAGAGAAGCAGGGATCTTGAGGACCACAGACAGATTGGTGCTAAGGGTTTATGTGAGTATTAAGACTTAGGGCTGATGGTGTTCTTTAGGAATGGAGATCAGCAGAAGGTGCTTCCAACTACCTAAGAGTCCAAATGGCAGCCTTCTTTGAAGTGGGGGTGAATTAGATGCCCATGTCTGCTCTTCCTCTCACAGTGGTGAAGTGACTGCTTTGGGTCTTACTTTAGGTTTCCATAAGCAAAGCTTAGATTTTGTGTGATAAGAGAAATAATAGCAGAAAAAAACTATTCCCCTATTCCCCCCTCTTTCTTTCTCTTTATCTATCTCTCTATCATATTTATTATTGGTCTATTCATCCATCTATCCATCTCTCTATTTAATCACCTGCCAATAGTCTATTAATCTGTCAGTCACCTATCATCTATTATTTGTCTTTATCAATCATCCATCTTCCAACATACATCTATTATTTGTCAATTATTTATCATTCACAATAATCTATTATATATATATATCAATTTTTTGTCATCTATTACTCATTGGCCCTCTATATCTGTCTTACCATTAGAGATTGAATAAGAGGTTTATGATTATTGAAGAATCTTATGAATTACTGTTTGCCAAGTGGAGACCTAGTAAAGCTATTAGTTTAATTCAGTCCAAGTCTGATGGCCTGAGAATCAGGAACCAAAAGTATCTGTCTCAATATGAAGGCAGGGAAGCAGGGAATGATGTCACAGCTCAGAAAGTGAAGCAGAATAAAGGTGAAGAATACCACTGAAGTGGAGAAAAATGAACACACTTCCTTTGTGCATACTTTGCTCTACTCAGACCCTCAAGGTATTGGATGATGCCTAGTTGTCTAGGGGATAATGGGCTAAACCCATCGATTCTTGTGCAAACTTTATCCAGTAACAACCTCTATTGACTTACCCTGAATCACTGTTTATCTGGGAGCCCTGTGGCTCCATCAAACTGACATAGACAGGCTAATGACCATAGAGACAAGTTTGAGGAAAAGTAGATTATTAACAGGTAGAGCAGCTGCACTGTTGTGGATGTTTAAATTTCATTCAGAGCTAATACATTCCCCTGTTTACTGATGGTGGGCTGCAATAGGACTTGTCCTCAGTGATATAGCTCATCATCCCTGCTTGCCTCTCCTATCCATGACAGGTGCTATTTCAGGGATATGATATCTTGGGCTCCTTGTGTCTTAAGACCATTGCCACCTCAGAGCTTCCTGGGGCATCATGCGGGGCACTGGTGCTGCTACATACTAGCTTGGTCTTCCTCATCATTCACTAAATGGAACAAAAGTCAATGTGTTTGATGCAGACCCGGAAGGTGCCTCCATTACAGGATTTGTGGTCAGCAAGCATCTGAGAAGCAAGCAGGTGGTGGGAAGCATAGCCAGACAGCAATATAAACAAACAAACGAACAGCAGCAATGACAGAAACAACAGCCAGTTCTCAGTCATCCCTCTAAGCAAGCAGTACCTTACCTCACTTGACTTGCACAAGTCTATGTAGTGGGAACAAGTTGATTATCCAGTTTTACATCTTAGAAATGGAGGTCCAGGAACATAATGGAGATTGTTTGAGGCAGCAGAGCACAGTAGGGCCACAGCTGGATTTCCTCTTTGATCACTATGCTGTTTGTTAGGTGTGGTGATTACCTCACTGATTTCCTCATGGCTGTGATTAGTGTCTGACAGCAGCAGATGTATCAGTTGCTTTTCTGTTGCTGTGACGGAATATAATGACCAGAAATAACTTGAAGAAACAAGTTTAATCTGGCTTATGTTTCTAGCATGTTAGAGTCCATGGAGAAGGGGAGGATGTCTTCAAGAAATGAGGGCAGAAAGCATGGAGATCACATACACAGAAGGCAGGTAGAGCAAGGAGAAAGTAAGGCAAGGATATAAACTCTCCAAGTGCACCCAAAACAACATACTTAATCAAGCCAGGCTCCGTGTTATAAAGGTTCCACAACCTCCCACAAATAACACCTGCAGCTGGAGCAACTGGGAATGAGTGTTCAGATGTATTAGCCAATGTGTGTTCATGGGGGGACAGGATCACAGCAGCTTAAGGAAGGAAGGACTTATTTTGATGATCTAGTACATCATGATGAAGTCACAGCAGTAGTAGTATGAGGTGGAAAGTCATTTTGTAATTATCAGGAACCTACTTGAGATAAGTGCTGGTACTCAGTTCACTTTTTCCATTTAATCCAAGACCCAAGTCCATGAAATGATGTTGCCCACATTTATGACGATTCTTCCACAGTTGATACAATCAAGAAACTCCCTCACAGACATGCCCAGACATCTGTCTCCTGGGTGATTCTAGATTCTGTCAAGTTGACATCAATAAAAACTATCATAGTAGGAGGCTCTCAGAGAAATTGTCCTACTTTGGGGACTCTGTTAGTGTTATTTCTAATATAACAAAGTTAACTAAGATGTGATATACTTCAAATATTTAACTTTGTACAGATACCATGACTTCAAAATCAGTAGTTTGGTGATAAGATAACATGCTGTGCAATAATTATGAATTAATAAGCAGGGCAAGATATTGAACCAAATAATGCACCAGTGGCTAGATGGATCTCATCATTCTATTGCTAAAGATAAGTTAGATAGAGTAACCTTTGGTGATAGACAGAGTATAAGAATGATTTTACTTTTCAGTGAAGTGTGGTGATGAAATTTTTTGAATAAAAATGAAATTCGTGCTCCGGCAATGCCGAAGCATGCATGGGCAGCCAGTATATGGTAGTTCTGTTGAATATGGATTTTATGGGCTAAGTTGATGAGGAAGAGTGACCAGGTCTCTTCCTTGGAATATGGTGATCCATGACTATAAATCCAACACTTTGAAGGTAAGAACATAAGAAACATGAATGCCAGGCTAATCTGGGCTGTGTATATATATATATATATATATATATATATATATATATATATATATATAATTTTTTTTAAATTCATAATTTTTCTTTTGCTTTCTCTTATTTTTCACTAGAATTACACAAATATTATTCTTCTAACATCACTTTATGAGTTGCCAAAATGCTAATTAACAGTTTTTCTCTGTTATCATTATTATAACACACTTGCCTCTTGGCTCTATATTTACAGATATTAATGAAGTCAGAATTGCTGGTGGTTTCTAAACCCAAACATGAATAAATAGCCATGCACACATTGTCTGTGGTGCTTGAAAAAAACCCACAACCCCCTGGAATGCGAAAGAGCCAGCTCTACGTCATGGTAGATGGAGATGTAGCTACCATGTCTACTTTTCTAAGAACTGTTGGTCTGGGAACTGTGGAGAATGAGACTGAAAATTATGTTGTAAGCCAGTCCCACATGCAGGCTCAATATGCGTTCCTGTCCTGATTCAATATCTTCTGGGCCATTGAGGTATGAGACTTGGGTTATTGTGAAATGCACAAATGCTGAACATCTCTGTAAATTGTTGCCCACAGGCTCATGTGTTAGACATTTGGTCCCCAGGTGGTATTGCTAAAGGGAAAGTTTTGGAACAATTAGGAGGTGGATTCTTACAGGGGAAAGAGAGTCCCTAGGGCCTTTAAGTTTTATACCTGAGTCCAACTTTCTGTCTCCTCTCTGATTCCTAACTATCATGGATGTGACCAGTCATACTTTGGCCACCATGGCAGGTCATGTTACCTAGAAGTATACAGGCCAAAGTAAATCCTTCCTGGTGATAGGGTATCAATAAAAATTGTCTAGACAAGGTTCACATGTAAATATTTGTAAATTGAGATTCTACTTTGAGTTCTCAGCCACCCTGACCTGAATATTCCACAAAACTATATGAGTTACAACGTTATTTGGTCTATTAGCTCAGGCTTCTTATTAACTAACTCTTACATCTTAAATTAACCCATTTGTATTATTTTATATTTTACCATGAGGCTCATGGTTTGTTACCTCTTGCTTCTTGGGCGGTTACATGGCATCTTTCTAACTTTCTATCTGCTTGGATTTTCCACCTTGCTATATATTGTCCTGCTATTGGCCAAAGCAGATTCATTATTAACCAATGGTAATGAAACATATTCACAGCATTCAGAGGGGAATTCCACATCATCCATATCTACTTCTTGACTATATTAATATGTGGAGACTTACAGTCAGGTCAGGGAAGACCAGAAAGTGGGTAGCATCACTCCCTAATTTGGTGTATATAATGATAGAGCTGGGAAGTAGGCATGCATACATTTATTTTCTCCCCTTTCTTGACTGTGGACATAACGAACTGCTTCAGTTAATTTTTCCAAAATGATGGGAATGATGGGTTGTAATCTGGAATTGTAAACCAAATAAACCCCTTTTCCTTTCAAGTTGATTATTAGTTACCTACCCAAAGGCATCTTGTAGAAAGAAGGGTTTATTTGGATTTACAGTTCAAAATAGATAAAAGTCCATCATAGTTGGGAGGGATGGCAGCAGACAGATATGACAGTGAGAACAGGAAGCTGAGAGCTCACATCCTCAATCATAAGCATGAAGCAGAGAGAGAAAACAGGCAGCAGTAGGAGGCTTTTAATTTTACAGCCTGCGCCTACTAACATGCTCCACACCAAAACCTCCCAAACAGCACAACTCTCTGGGGATCAAATCTTGAAATGCCCAGTCCTGTAGGGGACATTTCCAATTCAAAGCAGAACAAGTTGATTTTGTGAAGGTATTTTATCACAGCAACTGGGCAGAAAACTAGGACACTCCCTGACATGGCTTGCAGGTATTTTGTTATAGCAATGAGAAAAGAAAGTAGCAGAGACAAGTCTTGTCTGTTTGTGGAGGAGTCAGAAAGCAAGGTGCCGCCATTAAGACACATACCAACAAAAGAAGCTCAGTTCAGAAATAGAGTAGGCTCCTTGGGTTTCAGCCATGAAAAATTCAAAGTCAATTTGTTTTTGACTTTGTCAAAATTCATCAATGAAAGCGGATCTAAATTAAAATAAAAGGTAAACATCTTTGTAAGAATAAAAGTGATAGGAGAGATCATGTTTGTAAAGTATAAAGTAGTTAGCTTTTTACTTTCAAACCTTTTTCTTTCTGTATTTGTAAAATACTATTTTTATGCTTTTAATTTTCTTTGTGTATATTCAGTGTCTGTAGTAATGTGTTACATAAGAACATTGTCATATTAGCATACCTCAAATGCATTTTGGACATGCTTCCCTCCCCCTCCTTGACCCTCCCCATTTCATTATTCCCCTTTCTTATAACTTATATTAACCCGTTATTCTTATCTATGTTAGCCACATGGCTCAGTACCTTTTCAGTGGGGTAGGTCACATCTTGCTTCTTCTGTGATCTGGGCATGACTGCAGAGGGAGCTTCCCTCTTCCCAGAATTCTCCTGTTCTCATTCCCTGCCTCTACTTCCTGTCTAGTTGTCCCACCTATACTTCCTGCCTGGCTACTGGCCAATCAGTGTTTATTTAAAACATAATTGACAGAATACAGAATTGTCCCACACCAGGTTGATTCTGCTTTCATGTCATAAATACAGGTGTGATTTTATGTATTTATATGAAATTTAGGAAGTATAAATGAGAGAAAATATGCAGTTTTGTCCTTCTTGGACTTAATTCATTTAGTCTGGTTATCTCCAGTCACCCCCATTTCCCTGAAAGCTTAACTGGGTTCTTCTTTGTGGATGAAGAAGTTTGCATTGTGCACACAGCACACTTTACTCATTCAACCTTCTGTGGACAAACACCAGGGCTGATCCTGTTCTTGGCTTTCTGAGTAGCACTGAGACACATGTTGATGTGCAAAATGTCTCTGACAGATCATCTTAGATACAGCCCATTCAGTAAATAGTCATCAATAGCCAGGAGTGGTATTTATGGCATATATTGTTGGCGGAGGCCTCTTGTTTATTCCCGGCCACCCAGTCTCAAAATAACCACACAGAAACTGTTTAATTAAAACACTGCTTGGCCAATCACTTAGGCATATTGCTAGCTAGCTCCTATATCTTTAATTAACTCACTTCTATTATTTTATATTTTACCACAAGACTTGTGGTTTACCAGTACCAGCATGCAGGTATCTTTCTCCTCCAGTGTCTACATGGTGTCTCCCTGATTCTGCCTACTCTCTCTCTATATCTCTTCCAAACTGACTATGTTTTGCCTTGCTATAGGCTGAAGCATCTTCTTCATTAACCAATGATAATAAAACATATTCACAGCATATAGAGGGGAATCCCACATCAGCATGTGATGGACTGATTTTTAGGACCTTCATTGTTGTCTTGTTTGCTTGCTTATTTTCTTTCTTTCTTTTTCCTTGTCTACATTTTTACACAGGACAAACCCAAAATTGAATGTTATATGGAAAGTGAGCCTTTCAGTTGTGTTTAATTTACCACTGAATTCAAGATTATCTTATCTTTACTGCAAAACATAACTTCTCCTTTAACTTCATGATGGCTGACCTCACACAGAGAAATAGTGTGCCCTGAAGTCCTTCTAATTTACCTACTCTGTACCTACAGCTATCTTTGGCTAGCTATGTGACTTAAGTCTCTTAACCTATTCATGTCTTTATTTTTCATCAACAAATAATGAAATACATTTTTCATCAAGAGATTTTCTCATCTGGCTGTTATGAACACTAGATATTAAAATAAAGCCCTTTGAACAATGCCTAAAGTGTTGTAAGAGTGACAGAAGTTGGTAACTGAGATTCTTACTTCAACCAGAAATGCATTGAGTTGCTGGAGAAATGGCTCAGAGTTGAAAGCAGTGGTTGTCTTTCAGAGGATTCAGGTTTAAATCCCAGCACCAGCATGACCTCTCAATTGTCACCCTCCCTTAGTCCTCTGAGATACACATGCATACCCATAAACAGTATCTGGAGAGATAGCTTAGCTCATGTGAGCTCAATGCTCACAGAATACGGAGGATGTTCATAGCTGGAGTTAGACATGGCTTGGAGTCACAAACTTGGGTGCTGGGAACCAAACTCAGGTTCTCTGGAAGAGTAGTAGTATGCACACTTCACTGCTGAGCCATCTCTCTAGACCCTGCCATTTCTTTCTTATTGTCTTGGATGTTTCTGTCTTTGACTACTCCAAGTTCTGAATTCTCTGTTGACTTTGATTATAGGGTATTTTCTAGAAATTATATGGTAGGCATGGATACTAATCAGAGGTTCCCACTACTTTTGGGAACATGTGTGTTGCTTCCTTTTTCTTTTAAACGCGCATCTTTGAGCTCTCTTTAATTGTCTCAATTGTTCTAACCCTGTCTGTCTTCTCTGTCTCCACTGTCTCATGGACCAGTGCAGAGCAGCCGTCTCATTTATAGAATTCAGCAGTCGTTCAGAAAGACTGAATTGTGAACACAATTGTTCCTAGGTATAAATAGCAGCAGACTGGATAATCTCATTGCAGTTCCATTCAGAACCCTCACAAACATTTTTTTTTTTTTGTTTCACGAACAGTTCAGATTCCTGCTCCTCTATCCCACTGTGGAAATGTATGTGACATACATATAGCCAACAATTCTACTGAAATTGCCTACTTGTGACATCTCCTTTATATCATGTATACCTTCAATCAGCGGACTCTGTCCAAGTAGACTGGAAAAAAATCTGGGTGCTGAAATCAGTGAAGCTTAGGGACTGTGTGCTCTGAAGGATATAGGAGAGTCTTGGTGACTCTCCCATCACTATAAGGATAAGGAAGGAAGGGTTTATTCTGGTTCACAGGTTGAGGGCACAGTCTGTCATGGAGGGGAGAGCATGACAGCAGGAGCATGAAGCAGGTGCTCACATTGCATCCACAGTCAGGAAGCGAAGAGAAGTGAATTCTGGATCTCTAGTGCAAGACCTTAGCACAAGGAATGATACTGCTTGTATTTATGGCGGGTCTTCCTCCCTCTGTTAAACAATTCAAGAAACTCTCACAGTCTGAGTGATTGTCCAGAACACACCACCTCCTAGCAGTGCCTCACCAGGGATTTAACCTTGAACATATTGGCCATTGATAAAAATTAAGATCCAAACTGCATAACACTGTAAACTATAGGGATCACATTCAAGTTTTACCTTACATTGCTTGACCCTGTAACAGCAAGAAAGTTTTTTTCCCCTTATATCCTTATCTAAATTACTGCAATATAAGTTGAGTTAAGCACATGAGGGGGATAAAAGCACATTGTTTACCTTGTAGACTATCTAAGAATCACTCAAAATGTTCATCCTTCAGTTGCTGACAGTTACCAACTTGCTAGTAATAAATAACATTGTAGAGTGGGAATATCATTAGTTGACCTGTTTGGCCTCATTCAAACCTCACAAAGTCATAAAGATACCTTTACATCTGTGCTTGTTGTTGAATTGCCCACATTAGTGAGGAATTGGAATGCCCATTAACTAAAGGATGGCTAGTACAGGTGTGGATATTTGTTAAGCTATAAATAAAGACAAATTTGTGAATTTACAAGGAAAAAGAATGGATCTGAAAGTATAAGATTAAGTGATGTGAAAGCAAAAATTACACGGTTTCTTTCTTACAGAAATGCTAATTTTTAGTGTTAGTGTGCATGAAAGTGGATACAGGAGAAAAGACAAAGAGAAACACCTTAAACCAATTTATTTGAAAATGCATAAAACATGATCTAAGGATTTTACTGACCATCTCAACTCAGCCTCCTTCTGTGTGCAATCAGAAAGGATTTGACATGACAGATTACAGGTGCGTTGAATTAAGTGTATGTGAAGTCCCACGAGGAATCTTGAATTAAATAAGAGCATTTCCTGTGTATGGACAACCACTTGAGGGGAGGGTAATAGAGGAGGGAGTATGAAAAGAGGAAGGAGAGGAGGAGGAAAAGGGGGAGGAGGACAGATGAGGGACCCTTTCTAATGGTAGTACAGGTTCTAATTAAGTAGACAGACAGAAATATAACAGATTGAACTAGAGGGAAAAAGGGTATTCTAGGAGGAGAAAGGAGGAAGTAAGTTACAGAAATGAGAAATTTATACTCTGAAATCATAGGATGACCCCTGACTAGAGAAAGCCCGATCCTCATTTTGAAAGGAACAATGAACCCAAAACACAGAACCCAAATTGCAGGTATGGGATCCCATGAAGACCAGGACAGGGTTGAATGGTCTGAGTCTGTTCCAGAAGCATAGAACAACCAAGAAATAATGTCATCTTTCTTCAGGTGCACAATGTGAAATAGGAGACCCCTCCACCACTGCTGATCTTTCAGTCACGGCTTACAGAAGCATATCAGTGGTGTTGCTGCTGTTTGGTAAGTTACAGCACATGGGGTGCCAAGACTATTCCCTAAGAACTAAGAGTGTCTTGGATGCTGCCTCTTCTGTGTTCATTGTAGGCTCATTCTCACATGGGAACACGAGGAAGCTTTTGGTGTCTATTGCTGGAAGAGACTTTCATCCTTAATTCATGTTATGATTAAAGCTGGTTGAGGAAAGCATAAAGAGCTGCATATGCGTCGCCCACTCTGTATCTCTTCTACAGTAGGGAGCATAGCAAAGAGCCCTCACACAGTTAGGATGACCACTCAGAAACATCAGTCTGAGTACTCTTTTGAGTAGAGCCTTGTATAAGAGGGAGGAGACCATGACTCAAATCCCACCACAAAGAAAACTAAAACTAGGACCATGGTGCAAGAGGGAGATCCTTTGGGCTTAAAATGGAAACAACCAACTTTATCCTTTAGCCATGTTTAATTCAAGGACACTGTGAACCCTTTTCTTTGTTTTGGTTCCTTGACAACCCAAAGAGGCTAGTTCTACTTTTTAAGCATTCTAAACTCATGCTGTATCCAATGAGAAAAACAGAACATTTATATTTTCTCAATTATTGAGGAGAAAACAATTTAATTCTAATAAATATTTTTCCCTTGGAGTACTGAGTCTTTTATCTTTAACTCCTAATTCAAAATAAGCCAGAGAATGATAATTAGCTCATTTCCTTCTTCTATAAATATTTTCCTTTTTAAAAATACACTGTTTGGGCTGGGCTTCTTGGCTCACATCTGCAGTCCAAGTCCTTGAGAGGAAAAGGCAGGAGGATCACTTCGAGTTCTAGGCTAGCCTGGGCTATAATGTGAAGCATTGTTTCAGAAACGGAAAAGGCACAATATAGTGTAGCATTTTTTTCCAGCTTGAAACTATACACATGTGCACAAGCATGTTCTGGCACACACATGCATTAAGCACACATTTGGTACAAAGTAGCACTTATCTTAGTTCTCCAGTGGGCCAACTAGTCTGCTAGGTGTGCTTTCATAGGGCAGTTTGCTCATCTATTTTGTTAAATAATTAATAGTCAAGAGTTTATTCATTCATTTATTCAAAGTTTCGTAAAGACAGAGAAACAGAAATGGAAAGTTCCATTTTTCCCCATATCTGAGTAACTACTTAAAGAAGCTTTGCTTTTATAATTATCAACAATCCAAATAGCTAAATGATACTGACCACACTTGTCACAGATAATGTGACATCTCATATTATGGGTTACATAGGCTGGTCACCTTGGGAAAGTTCATATCAGGCAGCCTTTCCCTGGAGGGAACAAGTCCTCTAGGTTTTAGTATTTGAATACCATAAAATTCTGCCAGAACTAAGTTACCAGGGGACTCATGCACATTCACTAAACTCATAAGAGAGCAGTATATGCAGTTCTTGAAGTTACTGCCAGAAAGGAAATTTTTGTGCACTTATTTATTTCTCTCCCAGTCATGCTGAGTTATAAAATATACTTTTGAAGGGTGTCAAATAGCCTACAATTCTTTGGTGATGTTGAATATTCTTAATGGAGTATTTTATCATGCATAGCCAGGTTGGGACGGTAACAATGAAGTCACCTGTCTGTTATCAAAGGTACTCAGTGTGCTGAACTACAATGTCAGACTCTCAGTATCCATCCTCCTGAAGCTTAAGGTTTGCAGAAAGATGTTCCAAAGCCTTCTAAGCAACACACTGCTAACTCTTAAGCATAAGAGTCCCTTTCTGAAGTGTTTCTGTAACCAATACTTTTTCATTATTGTTAGGATTTGGTTTTTAAATGTATTACCATTTCACTCTAAGCTTTTGACCTCTTCATGGTCCCCAGGAGTATTAAGAATAGAGTCCATGCTCTCTTGTGTGTGCAAACATGTGAGTACATACATATATGTGTACTTGTATGTATGGAGGCCAGAGGACAATTTCTTCTCTCTTTCCTCAAATCTATGACCACTTAGATTTTGTGTCAGGGTCTCTCTTTGGCCTGGAGCTCACCAAGTAGGCTATGTTGACTGGCCAGGGATCCCCAGGGCTCTCTGTCTCCATCTCCCCAGCAGCAGGATCACTGGCATCATATATATGTACCAGAACACCCAGTTTTTTTTAAAGGTGGGTTCTGGAGGCTGAAACTTATATAACCTCATGCTTATAATGGCAAGCACTTGACTGACTAAGCCTGAGTTCAAACTTTTACTAAGGCTCTGATATATTTATAGCCAAACCACTTTCCCCTCCATGTACAGCCTTTGTTTTTCTTCTCACCATCTCTCTCCATGTATGAGCCTAGATCATTTTGTTAGCCAGTGTGTCCAATTGCTACCCAAGCCAGTACTTTGGCTTCTTCTCTTCCCATTGAGTACATTCTCCAGCTTCTTGATCCAGGTTTCTACTTCATGCTGGGAATCCACTGAGCATCCATGTCTGGGGGTCCCTCACACTTTCCCCTCCTACATTGTACACCTGCTGCATTGTAAAAGATGAAGTACTTCTTGCATGTTCTGTAAGACATTCACATTTCCCCTTACTGCAGACACCATGGGTTTCTAGAACATCTGCTTGGAAAGGACAGAGGCTGGCAAATGCTAAACCGCAGATCCTATGAAAACCTAAACCTAACAACATATAGTCATTTTTGTTTGGTTCCACCATTGTGGCAGGATGGTTTCTGACCTCAGGGTCTAATGGATGGGAGTGTAAGTGGAGAGATACAAGCAACTGGAAGTGAGCCAGATCCAATGAATTACTACCCACAGGCATATTAAGAACCATTTCTTACTAATCTATCAATCCAATTTCTGTTGTCATAGCAATATATTTGAATATGTCAACTTAATAAAGAAAGTAAGGTTTTATTTAGCTTACAGGTTTGAAGACTGAATCGTCAAGATGCTAATCCACATGAGGCCACTCGTTTGTGGAGTCCCCTCCCTTGCTGTGCCACCATGTGGTAGAGGGGATCATGACAACATTGTGTGAGAACAGGAGAGTGTGAACAATGAATCAGGAAGCCCCAGAGCAGGGAGCCTCCAGCTTTGTTATTTTTATGCCAACTTGCTCTCTTGTGAAATAACTCATTGTACGTGAGCTGAATCTCCTGTGAGGCTATGGCCAGAGACCTTGTACCTTCCAGGGGTCTTCTCTCTTGGAATTCCCTCTATAATGCCACATTGGGGACCAAGCTTCTAGCACATCAACCCTGGGGGATCAAACCACGTCCAACCATGGAAGTTACACATCTGTTCTAACAGCAGAAAAATACCACAGACAACAACAAAAATGTAGGTAACAAAAAGAACCCCAGAGTCAGCCATACTCACTACTCAAGGATCTGGGATTGCTGGAACCTCAGATTGTGTGCGCAAGAAGGAAAAACTGAATTCCCACCTTAGCACCCCTTACAGAGATAAAGGCATCTCACCAATGTGACACCAACTCAACTCCTAGATGTTTGCAACAGACAAATGAATACACCTCATTTTCACAAATATGCATTAAAGAAGTTTATCCATGACCAAAAAAAAGAAAAAAAAACAGAAAAATGTCCTCCATCTAATGGATTTGCAAACAATGTAGGTATAACCTCTTACGAAAATATTATACAATGATAAAAACAGACTGCTGATGTATTTATCAGACCAAGCAACAAATGTAAGTTAAAGGGAATCAGCAACTCAAAAAGGTGCGTATTCTGTGATGGCTCTCTGGAAAAGCCAACTGTATAGGGACTTAAAACAGCTTTAAGTCTCACGGGTAATAGAAAATAGACATAAAGGAATATAAGAGAATATTTGTTATATATATATATGTATATATATATGTAATATTTGGTATAGAATTTTTCTATATCTTAATTGTCTGTTTGTCAGTTTGTCATAGACATCTACACACTAAAGAACAAATTTTTACCATAGGTAAGTTTTATGTTGATGAAATTGCCTAGGAACGCAGGTTTGTTCAATTAATCTATATGCCAGTTATGTAATCAATAAATTAGGGGACAATATGAGTCACTTTGAGGCATACAATTTATATTTGAGGCAGTTAAGTCAAAATGCAAAGTCAGCATGATAAAAATGGGAGGAAACTTATCAATATGTTTCCATTTCTGACAAGGTCTCTGGTCTGTTTTCCTACAGCAAGGTGAACGAAACGCAAACAGGTTACAAACAAAGGTGACAGGTGACACTCCGACTGTAAAGTGCACAAGAAATAAAAAGCGTTTCTGTGCTGGCTCTAATTCACAGACGCACTTAGCAGTAAGCGCAGCAATCCATCTAAAAGGCAGCCCAGAGCTTGGCTGCGGCTGGCCGAGTTCTTTTGTTCTCCGGGCACCCATATGCTCAGAAAGAAGCTCAAGGGTGGACAGGAAAGTGCAGTGGATGGTGACGGAGGGGTCCCTGCAGGTGTCCTACAAAGAAGCAAACCCTGCAAAGAGATAAGAATGAAAACCCACTGCAGATTGACCTCATCAACCTGGATCAAGCTTTTTCGAGATAGTCTAACAGCAGGTAGTTTATTCCCAATGTATTTGGCCCAGTTCAATTTTATTTATTTATTTATTGTTATTATTATTATTATTATTTTTGGTTTTTCGAGACAGGGTTTCTCTGTGGTTTTGGAGCCTGTCCTGGAACTAGCTCTTGTAGACCAGGCTGGTCTCAAACTCACAGAGATCCGCCTGCCTCTGCCTCCCGGGTGCTGGGATTAAAGGCGTGCACCACCACTGCCCAGCCCTAGTTCAATTTTAAACAAGGTTTTCTGGTGTAATACAAAAGCATAATTATATTGAAATTCAACTTAGGGGACATGGCATTTCTCCCAAGAAGGTGGGTTCTAGAGATAGGCTACTTATACTAGCTTAAGGACCTCAAGGTCTGTCTTAGTATCGACTATACAGATAGAATAGAGATCATTTGGGCTATTAACTACCTCTGGTCCTGATTGTGGGAACCTGGCAAGCTTCTGGCTATGAAGGTCATTTAGATTACTAGCCATCTTCAGTCTTAGTTGTAGGAGCTTGTTATGGCCTGGCCCAACAGATAACACAGACCACTGGACAGTCAGTCATTTCCAATTCTCGACTTTCTGGATGGAAGAACAGGTTTTTCACTTTTTCCACTGGGAAGACAGTCCTGTATGCTTAACATTCCTGGTTCCTCTGGCGATCTGCTGGCTCAAGGATCTGCTATGCTCTCAACAGGTGACCAGCAGTGCGGTAGATAAATGAGCAGGACTCTTGCATACACATCAGATATTGCCCTTTGTGCCCCTTATGAGATGGGTGTAGGACAGAAAGGCTTTGATAGTTTCAGAGACACAGGCACACAAAGGAGCCACTCCCCTCAGCAGCCTGGCAGAAGCCTCTTGTGAGCTGAGAAGTGAGAATTTCAGCACAGCTAACAGTTGTTTAAGGTCCTTCTCTCCTCCCAGCTGTCAACTGGCAATTTCTAGGATTCTCAGCAGAATTTGTGATCCCATTCAAGGCACCCTGGAGTCAATTTATAATCTCACTAATAATAAAAATAGAAAAAAAAATAAAAGGAAAATAAGTTTCTTAGTAAGTTGGGAGTCACCAAACTAGAATATATGGTAACTGCTAAGATACTTAACTGTGACTCTCTTGATGACCTTATATCTATACTGGGGTATATCTTACTTTATGCAGCTCTTCTGTGAGAAGCCCACAGCCATGCTCTTGGGTGGGTTTCATGCTCTTCTTGAATGTCTCAGTCTGAGTGGGACAGTCACTAGGACTACCCATTTGCCTTTCTTATAACATCCCCTGATATAATAGGAAAAGACCATTGCCTTCAGCCATCCCTGCTGTTTCAAGAATTTATTCACTGGGGAGACATAAACAGCATCTGCTCTCTCATTACATGGTACCAAACAACAAACTAAAGTACAAATTGTGTCAGATTTGACCCTGGGAAAGCAGTGAATTGATGGGACTTGTTTATAGCGGGAAGGAGAAGGGCTTCTGGCAGGAATGTGGGTGAATCAAAAGTAGAGCAGCACAACTTCCTCAAACACTGAGAACTTCCCCAAGCCGCTCAATGGAAGGCCTTCTTCAATTAACCTCTTCCAGCCCATATACTCTAGAATCTTCCAGACCTAAGACCACATGGAGTTAAGGCAGAATGTCATTCAAACATCTGAGAGAAGCCCTGGGCATATCAGGTGAGGGGCTGGTGACCCACTCCAACCCTTTCTTCTGTGAAGGATTGTCAGCCATCAACAAGCCCTGCTGTGACGGACTCTCACAAGCTGACACAGCTGATGAAGATAATGAAGTTGATGAAGATGATGAATAAAGATGACTGCCCCTTTGCTCACACCACATTTTGCAATACCTTCTCTGTAGGTGTCATCAACAGCAATATGTTTCTGAGATCATGAGATTGTCTACGGGCAAGCCCAGTCACGTCTCTGAACGTTTCTGAAGGCCACCAAATACTCACGTGCGCACTGCCTTGTCAGGCAGCTGTGGGTCTTCCCTAGCATCTCTCACCCTTTTCGGGTACAGTTGTATTTATGTTCTTTTTCCTCTCTAAGTCTATAACTGGACTGTCAAATCTAGTTCATCAATGACACATCATTTTCTCTTTCTGCCAACACTGATGTGATATGATCAAACAACCAAGTATAATACTGCTGTGAAAATAAATGCTGGGCTTAAAAGGAAAGTCAAGGTTAAAATGATGAGGTCAGAAACACTAGGGTTGAGAAATACCAGGACAAATAGCTGGCTACGAGACAGCCAAACTGACTAGAATAAAAGGAAAGGACAGGGCTCCAGGAAGACAAATATAATGTCAACAGGTGAGCAGGTCCCATGAAATCTCCCTGAGATACAAGTAAGACACTGTTGTCCTTTTATGGAGTGCTCATTGTGGACAACAATGATTCCTAAAATCCCTTCACTTGCTTAAGGAAGGAGACCCCTCACTCCATCCCAGAAACAAGTTGCTAAATATGACGCAACCTTGAAAAGTGGAGCTACATTTTTGTGATTGTCATGAGTTCTCATGGGATAGTATTTATCTACTCATCAGGATTTGATTAACAGCTACCAGGCCCGACCAAAGTCAGGGACCAGTAATACCCTCAATGTCAGCCACAAGCAGTGCTGAATAAGGTTAGTAGCCAGAAAATCAGCCAAGGTCAACAGTTAACAAGTCAAAAATGGACAGAGAAGGGATTCAGCTCCTCTTATTAGGAGTGCATGATCATCCCTCTGGGACAGGCAGGAATGCCCAGAGTGTAACCCACCATTGCTTCATCTTTAATATAGAGGAAAAATAATTTCAGTGAAATTACATCACTCTTGAAAAAGTCCCTAGGCTGTCAGGCCAAGATATGCTTCTTGATGTGCAGTGGTGGTGCATGACTTTAATCTCAGCACTTGGGAGGCAGAGACAGGCTGATCTCTGTGAGTTCGAGGTCAACCTGTTCTACAGAGTGAGTTCCAGGACAGGCTCCAAAACTACAAAAAAAACCATATCCCGAAAAACCAACCCAAAACAAAACAAAACAAAACAAATTGATAGCGTTTCTGCCACACGGCAGTCCTAACTCTCCTGGCAAACCCGCTCCAGGGCTCTTCCTGGAAAGAAATCCCATTTGCTCACTTTCTACAGTAAATCCCTGTCTCTCTTCTTTCAGATTTCTTTCATATTCAACCACCTTTTAAAAACTCAGGCACTCCACCTTCATTGTGCAGTATATTCAGTCATTGAGTTTACAAAACAAAGGACCCGGAAACCAAAATTCAGGGCAGGATTTTACAAATGTCCAGCATCCTAACTCCCAATCTCAAAATAAGCACAACAGAAAAAAATGATCTCTTTCATCCAAGACTCTGGCTCTCCCTTCGTTGTTAATAAGATTTTGAGTTCAAAAGAAGGATAAATATTTTATTGGAGAGGAAAACAATTAGAATAAACTCAATCCATCAAAACCACTGGCAAAATGTTTCCATTTTTTCTAAAATGCTGTGAGTTTTAACATGACAAATTATACCAATGTCAAAACACCTTTCAAACAGCTTCATGTACACTCATAACAATATGACAATATGATATAAATTAGATTTTCTATTCCATTAGGCTCTCATTTTGCTAAATTTTCCTATCCTTCTGTTATCTCTTAGCTTAGAACTTCATATACATGGCATTCGCAGATGTGTACACTTTCGTATCTGGTTTGGTTCTCTCAAAGAGTGTTTTACAAAATCATGTGAGATTTGCTCATGTGAGTGCATTGGTGGTTCATTCATTTCTGTGGTGCACGATTAATGAAAACTCAGAGACAAAAATTGGGGTTTGACCTGAAGGTCAGAAAAGCAAAATAGACAGCCATTGACTGGCTCTTACCTCTACCTCAGTCCGAAATGGCGATCCTGTCTCCATGAACCTCAGGATGAGACTGTGTGTGAGCTGTCTCTTCCCATTTTATATTCCTCTCTAGTGCATACACTGCCTGATTTCTATGGCAACTAGTGTGTCTACTGGGATTAAAGGTGTGTGTTACCACTGCCTGGTCTGTAAGGCTGACCAATGGGGCTGTTTTACTCTCTGATCATCAGGCAAGTTTTATTTATTAAAATACAAATAAAATGCCACGACAGTTCTGGGCTGGAATTAAGTTTTTCTGTATTTTCCCCATGTGAGTAGTGATGCTGTCTTTGGAATGAAGTTGCTGTGGAGTGTCTGTTAGGAGCGTCTTTTAATTCTGTGATGGGGACATGTGAGGGGCGGAGATGGGTAATGCCTAGGTGTAGAGCAAGGATACTCATATGTTACATTTTATAAGACACTGCTCAACTTCCTCCCAAAGAGGCGGATGCAGTTTCCTCTCAGAGGAGCAATGAGCAATGAATATTAGGATTATGTCACTTTCCTGAAGTATAAAATAACGAATCAAAATAAAATAAAATCTTATTTATTTATGTATTTTACACCCTGACCATGATTTCCCCTCCCTTCTCTCCTCCTAGTCCCATATCCCACCTCTAAAAACAGCAGGCCTCCCATGGATATCATCCATCCACAAAACATAGCATATCAAGTTGTAGAAAGACCAAGCACCTCACCTTGTATTAAGGTTGGACAAGGAAACCCAGTATGATGAACAGGGTCCCAAAAACCAGGAAAGGAGTCAGAGACATCCCCTGCTCACACTGCTAGGAGTCCCACAAAAAGACGAAACTATATAACTGTCACATATATGCAGAGGGCCTAGGTCCATATACGCAAGCTTCCTGGTTGTTAGTTTAGTTTCTGTGAGCCCCTATGAGTGCAGATTAGTTGATTCTGTGGGTTTTCTTGTGGTGTCCTTGACCACTCTTGCTCCTATAATTCTTCTTCCCTCTCTTCAATAGGATCCCACACACTGTCAGGGGTGGGGTCACTCTTACGGCATGGATCTCAGGCTGGAACAGTCATTGTTGCACAATCTCTATGTCATCTTTACCCTTAGCACATCCCATAAGCAGAACAGACTATAGGGTTGAAGGTTATGTGGCTGGGTTGGTGTCCCAGTTCCTCCGCTGGAAGTCATGTCTGATTACAGGAGATACCAGTTTGTGCTATATTATCTGTAATTGCTGGAAATCCATCCTTGTAGATTCCTGGGAGTTTCTCTTGCACCAAGTTTCTACCTGACACTGAAATGACCCCCTTTCCAGGTGACTCTTTCAGTACTCTCCCACTGACACACACCTGATTCTTCATGTTCCCCTTCCCATCCACCCCCAGTCCACTCATTAAATCTCTTTCATTTCTTCTTTTCAGAGTGATCTGAGTGTACCCCTTGGACCCTCCTTGTTACTTAGCCACTTTGGGTTTGTGGATTATAACATGGCTATTCTTTACTTTATAGTTAATACCAACTTATGAGTGAGTACATACCATGTTTGTATTTTTGGATCTGGGTTATCTCAGGAAGATTTTTTATAGTTCCATATATTTGCCTTCAAATTTCAAGATGTCCTTGTTTTTGATAGCTGGTTAATATAACATTGTGTAACTGGACCACATTTTCTTTATTCATTCTTCAGTTGAGGGCCTTCCAGGTTGTTTTCAGTTTCTGACTATTACAAATAAAGCTGTTATGAACATAACTGAGCAAGTGGCCTTGTGGTATTATTGAGCATCTTTTGGGTATATTCCCAAGAATTATACAGCTGGGTCTTGAGGTTGATTGATTCCCAATTTTCTCAGAAATGGCCATATTGATTTCCAAAGTGGTGGTATAAGTTTGCACTCCAACCAGCAATGGAGGAGTGTTCTTGCTCTGTATCCTCACCAGTCTGAGCTGTCAGTTGTGGTTTTGATCTTCACCATTCTGACAGGTGTAAGATGAAATCTCAAAGTTGTTTTGAAGTGTATTTTCCTGATGGCTAAGCCTTCTGTGGGATGTCGAGATGATGGAGATCTTTTCCTGTTCTGTAGACTGCTGCTTTGTCCTATTGATGGTATCCTTTGCATTACAGAAACTTTTCAGTTTCATGAAATATTGTTTATTATCATTTTTTGGTTTTTGTGTCTGTGCTGTTTGTGCTCTGTTCAGGAAGTTGTCTCCTGTGTCAATGCAATCAAGACTATTTCCCACATACTTTTCCATCAGATTCAGTGTAACTGGTTTCATGCTTAGGTCTTTTACCCATTTGGACTTGAGTTTTAAGCAGGGTGATAGGTATGTATCTATTAGCATATTTCTACATGCTGACATCCAGTTAGACCAACACAATTTGGTGAAGATGTCTTTTTATCTATATTGTATAATTTTGGCTTCTTCATAAAAAATGAGATGTCCATAAGTGTGTGGGTTTACTTCTGGGTCTTTGATTCAATTCCACTGGGCTATATGTCTGTTTTTATATCAATATCGTATGGTTTTTATTATTATAGCTCTGTAGTACAGCTTGAAATCAGGGATGGTGATGATGTCTCCAGAAGCTTTTTTTAAAAAAAATCTATAGAATTATTTTAGCTATCCTGTTTTTTTTCATATGAAGTTGAGTATTATCAAAGTCTGTAAAGAATTGTGTTGGGATGTTAATGGACATTGCATTGAATCAGTAGATTGCTTTTGGTAAGATGACCATTTTTACTATGTTAATCCTACCAATCCATGAACATGAGAGTGCTTTCCATCTTCCAATATTTCTCCAATTTCTTTCTTAAGGGTTTGAAGATCTTAGCATATGTGTCTTACTTGATTAGAGTTACACCAAGATATTTAATATTATTTGTGAAGGATGTTGTTTCCCTGATTCTTTCTCAGTTCTTTTATCTTTTCTATATAGGAGGGTTACTTTTTGTTTTTGTTTTTTTTTTTGTGTTAATCTTCTATCCATCCATTTCACTAAAGATGTTTATCATCTGTAGGATTTCTCTGGTAGCACTTTTGGGGTCACTAATTTATACTATCATATAATCTTCAAATAGCAATATTTTGAGTTCTTCCTTTCCAATTTGTATTTCCTTAATCTCTTTTAGTTGTCATATTGCTTTAACTAGAACTTCAAGTACTATGTTGAATATATAGGGAGAGAGTGTTACTTTGTCTTGTTACTGATTTTAGGGGGATTGTTTTGAGTTTATTTCCATTTAATTTGATGCTGGCTATTGACTTGCTACATATTGCTTTTATTATGTTTAGGTATGTATTGCTGATCTCTCTCAGACTTTTATCATGAAGTAGTGTTGAATTTTGTCAAAAGCTTTTTCAGTATCTAAAAAGACTTTCATGTGGGTTTTTTTCTTTTAGTTTGTTTGTATGGTGGATTTCATTAACAGATTTTTTAAAATAGATTTTCATATATTGAACCATCCCTGCATGGCTGGGATAAAGTCTACTTGATCATGTGGGTGATTTTTTTAATGTGTTCTTGGATTTGATTTGCAAGTATTTTATTGAGCATTTTTTACATCAATTTTCTTGAGGGAGATTGATCTATAATTCTTTCTTTATTGAGTCTTTGTGTGGCTTGGGTATCAGGGTGACTATGGCCTTATAAAATGCATTTGGCAATATTCCTACTTTGTCTATTTTGTGAGTATTGGTATTAGCTCTTCTTTGAAAGTCTGTATAATTCTGTGCTGAAACCATCTGTCCCTGGGCTTTTTTGGCTGAAATATTTTTAGTGACTGCTTCTATTTCCTTAGGGATCACTGGTCTGTTCAAATTGTTTATCTGATCTTGATTTAACTTTTGTAAGTAGCATCTATCAAGAAAATTGCCCATTTCTTTTAGATTTTCTGATTTTGTGGAATACAGATTTTTGAAGTATGACCTAATGATTTTTTAGATTTAATTCCTCTGTGTCTGTTATGTCCTATTTTTCATTGCTAATTTTGTTAATTTGGAAATTCTCTCTCTTTTAGTTAGTTTAGATAAATGTTTGTCTATCTTTTGTTGATTTTCTCAAAAAAACCTAACTCTTTTATTGATTCTTTGTATTTTTCTCTTTGTTTCTATTGTATTGATTTCAGCCCTGAGTTTGATTATTTCCTGCCACCTATTAACTACTCTTGGGTGCATCTCCTTCTTTTTATTCTAGATCTTTCAGGTATGCTGTTAAGTCATTGCTATGAGAAGTCTCTAATTTCTTTATGCAGGCACTTACTGCTGTAGATTTTCCTCTTAGCCCCATTTCATTGTGTCCCGTAGTGCATTCATTTTCATTGAATTCTAGGAAGTCTTTAATTTCTTTCTTTCTTTCTTTCTTTCTTTCTTTCTTTCTTTCTTTCTTTCTTTCTTTCTTCCTTGATTCAGTGGTAATTCAGTAGAGAGTAGTTCAGTTTTACATGACTTTGTAGACTTGATGTTGTTATTGTTGTTGTTGAAATTCAATTTTAGTCCATGATGGTCTGATAGAGTACAGGGAGTTATTTAGATTTTCTTGTATATGTTAAGACTTGCTTTGTGGATGAGTATGTGGTCAACATTGGAGAAGGTTCCATGAATTGCTGAGAAAAACATATTCTTCTGTGTTTGGGTGAAGTGTTATGGCCATGTCTGTTAGATCTATTTGAGTCATAATTCCAATATTTTTCTGTTTAGTTTCTGTCTGTACAACCTGCTCATTGGTGAGAGTTGGGTGTTTAAGTCATCAGAAGTGTGGGCCCGGATGTGGTGAATATAAAATGAAATCTCATTCACTCCAAAAGAAGCTTGGTCATTTTTTGTTGGGATTCTAATTTGTATTTCTCAGATGACTGACAAGGATAATGATTTTTGTTCAAGTACACATTTTTCTTGTAAGAGTTTAAGTATTGTTAAGAATAATTTACAATAAATTCTTAACATGGTGCTTTTTTTCAAGTGTGTGTGTGTGTGTGTGTGTGTGTGTGTGTGTGTGTGTTCGCATGCATGCACATGCAGATACCCATAGAGGACCAAAATGAGAATCAAATTCTCAAATCCCCAGGAGATGGAATTGCAGGTATTTGGTGAACTGCCTGATAAGGGACAAAGTAGAGATACAAGCCAGCCCTCTTGTTTGTTAGCCTGTCATATCCCTGGGGCATTAGTTATTTGTATCTGATTCTAGAACATGAGTTCTGGACTCCTGGATCATGACAAAGTTGTAGTGGGTCCAGGAACATGAGCTAGTTGACTTCATTAGCAGTCATGAGTCCCCATACCTGTGTGGCAAGCATTTCGCTCACTGGGCCCTCTTATCTGTCCCATGCTTTCCACTTGT
Source organism: Microtus pennsylvanicus (assembly GCF_037038515.1). NCBI lineage: Eukaryota > Metazoa > Chordata > Mammalia > Rodentia > Cricetidae > Microtus > Microtus pennsylvanicus. The sequence goes on from NC_134582.1 coordinate 115,222,725, forward strand.
GCCATTTTCCTTATTACTTGAATGTGGAAACATTTCCTGAGGGCTGTGTGGTGAAGATGGCCTTAGAAGTGGAATGGTTGTGTTGATCAAGCATTGTGGGGCTTTTCTTGCTTAAGTAAGTAAGGATTATCAATTTTCTTAGCCTTTTAGTATCAGAGTCTTATAAGTGTCTTTTCTGAGGGAGCCGCCTGGAAGAGGTGTTATTTCTCTTTTCCAGGAAAATGGAGCTCCCCATGAGAGGCGAAGATGTTACTTCTGAGGGGCATGCCTTCCGATTCCTTAGTGCTTGACTCCAACAGACAGAAGATGCAGGCCAGACTCCCACTATGATGTCCTAAGTTGCAGATAGCTTTCAGATGATAATTAATAAAGACACTGAGAGACACCGGAGTGATCCTACTTGTTTTGAATCTCATTTAGAGAATCCATCAACTCTATCAAACTATTGGTAGCTTGTAATGAGATTTCTTTTACCATTTATCATAAAATAAAACTTGAGGGTAAGTATTAAAAATAAAAACCTGAGATAATCACAAGCGACGACATACACACACTGTCACAGTTCAGCTCCTGACTGGAAAGGGGATGCAACCACTTGGCCCTGCTTCATCTTCCAGGGACCTTTCTTTCTATTGTCGAATCCACCAGGGAACTCCACGATCCATTCCCCCCAGTTGAGTGTGAACCCCACCTCTTGAACCAACGCCTGACTCCACTGAACATCAGACCACAACACAGACAAAATTCTTATCACAAGCATGCCAATAATGTGTAAGAGAAAAGGGGGAGTAAGGGGAATCATAGTGTACCAATAGACAACATGGATAAAGACAGCCAGGCACTCCCATCAGCCCAATCTTCCTTAAAGAGCCAGTTACAATTGTCTGCTGCCTTTGACACATTGCTGTTTCTTTTGCTGAAGTCTAATACATCACTTTATTTTCTATTTTTAGCCCGATGGTGCTAATTTAATCCCCCAGTGCTCTTTCATAAATTAAAAGACTCAACTTCATTGAGATGTGACTTACATGCATTATAATAGCCGTTTAAATGGGCAGCTTCAGTATCATCCCTGAGAATTGTTTCATTCTCATCTCTCTTTTTACCCACAATTCCCATAGGGTATATAATCATTTTAGCACTCTCTAAAGTTTCTTAGAACCCCTCGGGAATCTACCCTCTGTGAGAAACAGCTTCATTGTTTCTGTTAGATTATGCATTGAGCTAGGATAGTTCAACTGTATATTCATCAATCAAGAAAGAGGCTGGAAATATTCCTTTATGCTTCTTACCCTCTGGGTTTGCAGCCCAAGCTGACCCGAGACTTCCTCATGGTGATCCTCTCTGTCCAGTCTCTTGAATGCTGGGATTTCCAGTGCTCTCTCTCTCTCTCCTACCCCCTCCCCAGACCTCTCTGCACTCCCTTTCTCTCCTCCTTTCTTTCTCTTTCTCCACTCCCTTCCCTTCTCCCAATAAAACACCCCATGTAAGCTCTGTATGCATGGCCTGTTTGTCTCTTACCAGCCTTGGACCTCCTTGCCTACATTCTGCCAAGTTCCAACGTGCACTGTATCATAACAGTCCTTTAAGCCATGGTTGAGCACAGCACACTCTTGGCTTCCTTGGAGGCAATGGGGGTGATTACTGAGCTACAGGAGGGGAGGGTGGTCCTGCTGGTGTCTCACAGGTGCTGTGCTGTGCTCAGGGGATCTGGTACTCTACAGATCTGCAGAGCTAATCTCCATGGGATCACTCCAAATACACAAGCGACCAAACACCTGAAAATGTGTCCCATTGAAATCACTTGAGCTTCAATTGCTACTTAGTGCATTCTGGGTGACCTTTCATTATGTCCAACTTGGAGAGAATTGTTTCAGTTATTTCCAGACTAGTGAGTTGTCCCTGTGTCATGACATATTCTTTGAAAAAAACAAGCACACATACAAGGAGAGACACGGGCACACAAATATGTATAAATGTCTGTCTTAGAAAAATAAATTTTCTCTCTCTTCCTTTTTTGTACCTCTTTAGACATTAAATTCATTTTCCATATCTGATGGGCCATTGGAAAACAAAATGCAAATTATACATATTGTGAGTATTGGGTGACTATTTTCAGTCACTCACCAAGATAGCACCACCTACAGGATGTTTGGTGGCTATCCTCCCAGGAGGTAGAGCCAACAGAGTGAGGAATCTCAGTCTTTCATCATCTCCATAATTTCCCTGCCTGAGGCAATTGATAATAAAATGATATGAAAATAACTTTATTTACACAATGGTTGCCACACTTACTAGCCACAGAGAGGGTACCAAAGTACAGGTGTTTCAATTACTGTAATCTAAAGCATTCTGAATTAGCTCACAAGGCTAATTACATGGTGAATATTTTTATTTTTTTATAATTATTTGGCTATCTTGCACATAATTTATAGGCCTACACAGTTGATATATTAGTTATATATTATTGATAATGTTAATAATGTTGATAAAGTTGATAACATTAATTATTCTGAGGGTATGCAAGTCCACCATGTAAACTGAGTCATATTAGAAAACTTTCCCTTGTGTTAGCTATAAGTTTCTTCTCTGATATCTCTTGTCACCATTTGTATCTCAGAGATGAGGTATGCATGGATTTGCTTGGCACACTTCTGTTAGGAAAAATCCTTAGATGAGCTGCTCCACCGGTGCAAAGAAATCCAATCAGATCAGATTAAAACTCATCAAATGCCCGTGTTTAATAGACTGCGGTCATGGGTGGCTAGGAGAGCACGGTGAAGAAAAGACAGAGAGAGCACACATGCAAACCCAAACCATGAGTTCTTTCTGGCACAAGCCTAAGTAGACTGAGGGGAGTGGTCCTGACCCTCCCCAGGGAGGGGGTCAGTGCTTGGCAGGCTGGTAGTTGGAGTCCAAGCCGGGGTAACTGCCATGCCAGGGGATTCCCATCATCCCAGACTTCTTGGAAACAGAAGTGTTAGAGGGCTGGGGTGACACCCCCAGCTTCATATTATATTCCAGACTCTTTGGATATAGGGCTGTGACAAGGAGCTGAGGCGATATTTATGACCAAACATCCCAGAATGGATCCCAGGGACTAAGGTGATGCTTCCAATCATTGCAGACTGTTTGGATATAGGTTTGTAATTTTTGACCAATCACCCCAGTGTCCTTGGATATAGCGGTGTTGACTCAAGTCTGGCTACTTCCTGTGGGCATGGGGAAGCTGGGAGTTCGAGTCCATGCTCAGCAAGAGGTGTGACCGGAACATCATCTGGTTTGCTGTCATCCTAGAGGCAGCTGGTTTTTGAGGGAGAAGAGAAGGCAGGTGGCTAGGAGGAAAAAATATTGTTATTACTGCTCCTATGCATTAACTGCCAGAAAAACTGGAACAGGGAAGTGCCCTAGTTGGACAAGTGAGGCTCAGGTGTATCAGATACAACCAGATTTGAGTTGGTAGGTGTTGTTCATCTAGGAGAATTGGAACCAATGGTGAAGTCTCAGGAGCTGGTGTAGGTCTTTATCTTTGATATTATCTGGAGAGCACCTTGTAAGTTGCTTGTGGCCCAAGGCAGCAGGAGTGACCTGTAAAATATGCTTGAAACTGGCTGGGATTGGCAAAAGGGTCTGGAGACCGACCTGATTTTTTGATACAGCAGTAGAACTTCTCCAGGTAAAAGAACTGGAACAGATTTACATCATGGTGTCATAGCAAAAGGTTATTGCTTTAGGGTAAGACTACACACTTGAAACCTGTTAGGCACACCTGTTTGTCTTTTTAACAGTACCTAGGTTGTCAAATGTCATTAGACAGATATGAGGGATAAATGAACAAAACTGAGACAGCTTTTTAGCTACGCAAGCAATCCCAAATCCCCTCCTTACTCCTGGGAGAATGATAGTCATGGAATCAGTGCTTGCCCTTAGCTGTTGAGTATAGTGGCCCAAAGATTTTTCCCGTGTGGGGAAGATTTAATCTACCTGGCTTGGCAGGATGAGGCAATCGATTCCCTAGGAAAGCATCCAGGAAGCTGGAAAGGCAGCTATTTTGCTCTGTGAGTGGCTTTGCCAAGGCCAAGGGCAAGCCTGGGGGTCCTTCTGTAACCATGCATCTTCTTTGGAGGAGCTAAGGGTGCTGCAAAAGCTGGCAAGTTTCTGTGTTAGAAGCTCTTGTTAAAATGCCATGATCTCAGATTTGTAAAGGCACTTGAGAACCAGGTGTTGTTCATTACCTGTTATTTTAAACTTGTCATATAAGCTAAATTTAGATGATTTTATCCAATTAGTTACAGTTTATCAATGCTAGTAGAATACTAGCACACGTGGTTACCCTTACCAAAGATGGCGGACTGGCACGTGTGGTTTCCCTAACCAAAGATGGCAGTAAAGTTAAAACAGCAGTTAACACACATGGTTGTCCTTACCAAAGATGGCGGTAAGGTTAAAATGGCGGCTTCCCACATGTTTCTATTTTTCCAGAGCTGCTGTAACCTGGAAGCACACATGAACACAGAAACATAAACCAAGTACATTATTTTAACAGAGAGAAAAATAGGACTGTTTTAGAAACCTGTGTCAGCTGTCTAGACGTTGTAAGAGGGAACAGAAACATAAGGACAAAACATTTACAGAGTTTTAGAGTGGAAGGACGGGTGGAAAAATTTTATAAAATTCCAGAGTAAAAGAAACAGGAAACAGCTAGAAGGGGAGGAGGAAGGGACGTAGAAGCTGGGATGGAGGACTAGGCTATGCCTCCTGAGCTGACGTTTATTCACCCTGAGCCCTTGTTTGCGCCAGTGCCATGGCTGATGAGACCAAGTGTGTCATGTTGGGTTCGGGGCCACAGTGGAGCTGACATCGCCGTGGCTGATGGGGACCTTAGGGGAGGGAGGGAGAGAGAGAGAGAGAGAGAGAGAGAGAGAGAGAGAGAGAGAGAGATGAGAAGCAGGATGAGTACGCTCATCTAAAAAAATCTGCAGACTTTTGGAGCATAGTTTGCTTTAAGTTAGATACCTCAATTTAAAAGGATTTTTGTAAACAGCTGCTTAAGGGCCATGGAGGCCAGATGAAGGCATCAGATCCCCTGGCACTGGAGTTATGAGTGGTTGTGAACCACCCCCACATGGGTGCTAGGAATTGAACTCCAGGTCTTCTGTAATCACTCCAAACTGCTGACTCATCTCTCTCTGTCTCTAGCCTCTGTTCCTTCTGAATTATTTACATTTTTGCTTCTTTTGAACTTTTTTATACCTATTTCATTTATCATATTCTGGAACCTATGGAAGTTTGCTACTGTGTTAGTTATGTTACTTGTTTCTGTGGTTAAATATCTGACAAAAACAACTTGTGGAAGGAAGGGTTTATTTGTCTTATAATTTAAGGAGGAACAGTTCATCGCAGTGAGGAAGGCATGGTGTCAGGTGTGTGAAGTGGCTGGTCATGTTTTAGTCTCAGTTCTGAAGCAGATAATGAACAAAATTCCATGTAAACTCCATAGCAAGTTATACCATCATTAGTATCATCATGTTTTATTTTTTTGTACCCAAAATAAATCTTTAAAGTCACTGAAAAAAAAAGGAAGGTGATAGTCTAACACCTCAAGGCCCACCCAGAGTGACCCAGTTCCTACAGAGATATCCTTCACCTTATAGTTTTCATAACTTCCCAAAATACCATCTCTAGCTGGGAAGAAGTGTTCAAATATATGAGCTAATAGCGTGAGGAGCACAGTTCACAGATAAGCTGTGATATGTATAGTTTTCTGTATTTCCTTGTGTGTTTTTCCTCTTCTTTATTTATGTGACTATTTGGTGAAAACTACATCTCATTCCTGAACAATTCATTCCATTTAAAATTTTATTTTGTAAGTTGAAAATTAAAACACTTCCATAATATTTTCAAAACTTTCTTCCTTGTTCTCCTTTATAAAGAAGACTAAAGTTTTCTCATTTGCACATTAAACAACTGATTAAATTCAATTTTCATCTAAAACCCTTTGCTGAGGTTCAGCCCAGCACTATGGATCTTTTTTTCACAATTCACTCCAGAAAAACAGTTCTTTGTGATTATAGAGGGACTTAGTAGGCCCTGTGAGACATGCAGCCCAGTCCAATCAAGAGTTGCAATGAAGGCATGATCTGACTATTTTGCGGGCCAGAACTGAGGCATCCGTATTCCCCTCAGATCAAGACATTGATTGCTCTCAGTTCATTTCTCTCACAAACTTGTTAGCACATAAAGAACTGTTTTTCTATTTATCAATCTAGGTTTTGTTCTTCGTCATTAAAATTCCGTATTCAATTACGGACTAGTTATTTTTAAAGTTAATTATTCTGAATTCACCACAGATTTAAAAAAATTAAATAGATCATTAAAACAATTTCTGTCTAAAGTCCTTCCCATTGCCTGTGGAGAATTAAAAATAAATCCATGATCAGCAGTTCTAATCACAAAGATCAAACATGGCCTCGGACTTTGCTATAGGATGCTTTGTAAATGGCCTCATCTCATTTTGACCACTCTTTATTGACATATGGATCACCCATCTCAATCTAAGGAAGTAACTGACATGCAATTTTAAATAATTATTCTTTTTCATTGTGCACTTGCAATGTATACTAATGCTAATTTAGTGTTTTCTCTATGTCTGGTATGTTCTATCATGCAAATTAGGACAATTTCAGTTCGGGTTTAAAAAACAAGTATCTTCATCACATGCACATGAACTTGAGATACCCAGTGGCTCTTCTTTATCCATTCAGTTTAAGTATTGCCTTTCTTGTAGGGATCTGTCATGATTCCCCATTGCCCTGTGTGTCCTTCCTCTCAGGTTCAATGCAGGCATCCCTCATAGAATGTGACTGCTGTAATTCTCTTCTCATCTATTTTGTACTCATTATTCTAAGTTTATAAATTAATATTTAAAAATCTTTGCCTCCATCTTGTTTATTTCCTGACTCAATTCTATTATAGAATCCCATAATATTATATAATAAAATTATTTTCAAAGAGAAGTATTCCTGCTACTGGAGTTGCAAAGTTCATTCTGTTGTCTACCATCTGTCTACCTATCCACATAGATGTATCTTCACTGATCAGATCCATTGTGACTTATGTTCATCCAGCTAAACAGTCATCCTGCAGCAGCTTGCAATATTCTGTTGGTAAAATCCTACAAACATGATCTCACTCATTATTATACATTGCAAGTGCACATTGAAAAAGAATAATCATTTAAAATTGCACGTCAGTTACTTCCTTAGATTGAGATGAATGATCCATATGTCAATAAAGGGTAGTCAAAATGAGATGAGGCCATTTACAAAGCATCCTATAGCAAAGTCCAAGGTCATGTTTGATCTTTGTGATTAGAACTGCTGATCATGGATTTATTTTTATTTCAAAAGTTTAACTATGGACCTAATTTTGCAGGCAAAGCTTATGGATTAGACATTGCTTACATGCCTCTTTACAGCCATTCCAACCAGTCACAGAGATGGCTTGGTGATTAAGGGTGCCTGTTGCTCTTCCCTAGGATCAAGTTCAGTAACCATGTTGAGTATTTCAAAACAACTTGTAACTACTTCTTGGGAATTTGATGCCTCTTCTAGACTGAGATTATAGAGTATATTCTCAATTTGAAAAGTCTCCATACAAACTTCTCTCTTTGTGCTGCCAAGTTTTCCTTTCCTGGGTTTTGACAAATGTATGAGATCCTATAAGGACATGATAGGATCATAAATATAAATCAATTGCCCTAAACATTCTGTTGTTGATCATTTTCTTTTGTCTTCCATAATCACAGCTTCACTGCTCTTTGTGTTTTTGCTGTAGCATAAATAAAATGTGTACTCTCCTATTGCCCGATGACATTCCTGCTTCTGCCTCTATCCATTCTTAAGAGGCTGAATCAACCCAATAGAGAATACTTGTAAAACTATGATGTATGAACACACGAAATGGTAACACATAGTTGGTTTCTACTTTTGAATTAAGGCAATGAGAAGTGATTTCCTTTCTAATTAGATTTCACTCATTAGAGGATATCCCATTAAAAATGAGAATCAATCTGCAGAATTGGTAACACATGCATCAGTATGAGTTGTGAGAGGGAGACAAAACCTGGATTACTTTTGATCAAAGTAGAGAACATGGAAGCATTTTCTCAATGCATTACATAGTAGAAGCAACTTGGAGGAAATGGGGAGATACAAGTTTGATAACCTGAGTTTAAATATGCAAGCATGTAAAACAGTTGGCATGGGGGTGGGTACCTGCATCCTTAGAACTCAGGAGGCAGAGACTCAGGAGGCTCCTTTGGGCTTGTTGGCCAGCCAACCTAGTCAGATCTGTGAGCCCTAGTTTCAGTGAGATACCCTGTTGAGGCAAGCTTTCTTGTCTAACTATCTTTGGACCACCAGCCTGCAAATAATGACCAGAGACTTATTATTGCTTATGAAAGCTTGGCCTTAGCTTAAACTTTTCCCCAACTAGCTCTTATAATTTAATTAACTCATACTTTTTAAATCTACATTCTCTCATGTGGCTCAGTTGCCTCTTCTTAGTATGGTGCATCTGACTTGCTTTGAATTTGCTGGCAAAATTGCGTACCTAGATCTTCCAGATTCTCTTGCTCTCTCTCTCTCTCTCTCTCTCTCTCTCTCTCTCTCTCTCTCTCTCTCTCTCCGGAAGTCCCGCCTATACTTCCTGCTTAGCTATTGGCCATTAGACTCTTTATTACACCAATCACAGTAATACATATTATACAGTGTATAAATATCCCTCAACACCCTGCCTCACAAAAAGAGGCAGAGAACAATAGAGAAAGACATTCAATGTTGATCTCTGGCTTCCACATGTATAAGATAACACATATAGGAACACACACACACCTACAGAGAGAGAGAGAGAGAGAGAGAGAGAGAGAGAGAGAGAGAGAGAGAAGAGTGAGAAACTTTAAAGAAAAACTTAAACTATTCATGGCTGAAAAAATTTTCTTGGATTCTTTTTTGGAAAAGGGAAATCTGACTTTCTATGTGTTTATGTTTGTTTGTTGTTTGTTTGTTTGTTTTAATGGAACTGCAGTGCATATATTTTGAAAAGGTCTAGAGAGTACAAGCACCACAGCCAGTTCTAGAAACCTCAGCCCTAAGAAATGCCCAAAAGAGTAGTCTGTGGTATATTAGTTCCTGTGTTCCCTGTTAGTGACCTGAAAGACAGACTGAGGGGACCAAGTGAAAGTGACATCACTCTGACTTTAACATTCAGGTTATGTAGGTGGACTTCCAGAAAAAAATGAAATTAATATTTAGCATGATCCTAAGATTCCTTTGCCGGGTGAAATAAATATAAAGAGCACTTACTCACTTGAGGTCAGCCCTGACCCTGCATATTCACATGCCAGTGACCCCCAAAGCTTGCCAGAGCAGTAATGTTAATGAATCAAAGACCTTAAGAGCTGCGTTAATAGTTTGCCCTTTCTGCAGCAAGGACTGCTGAGAAACCATGGCCAGTGCCAGGGAAGCCTCGAGACTTCATTGTATATCGCACTTTTCCTTTTCCCAAATTAAATAATTTACAAATGAGTATTTCTAAAAGTCAGACATCTAGATTTTTCTGTTTTATGAGAGATTCACTTAATAGGTTTTATTTTTGAAATAAATTACTAATAAGAGCCCTGCTTTGGGAATTTTATCAAATTTTCACTAACCCATGAAATTAATCTCTTGAATGTGCCGTGGAAAGCAACCAATCACAGTGGCTAGACTGGATTATAGGTTTGCTTTGGGGGCCAAACTGATCATGCTATGAAGTTTTGCTTTGTTGTTCTTGCTTTCTAGGTTTCATTATGTTTAAAGAAAAGAATCGATTTCGAAAGCTCTTTAAGCCCCAATATTAGAAAAGAATCTTCCTTAAGTCATTGCATAGCAGGCTAAAAATAACAAAACTTTCAGTTACTCATAAAAATACAATATGCAACAGGGATTTACTGGTGGTGGAGGCATAAATTGCTTAGACATTAGAAATAAGGACCTAAAAATGCTGGCTGGATTTGTTTAAAGCGCACAGAGTGCCTGTTATGTTAGGATCCTTTTCTTTTTATATTCTATCTAGTAATTCCCTTTATGGTCTTTTTTTAGTGACAAGGCTACAGAATGAGCAGAAATTCTAGGCAAGCCTGCAATTTGTAAGTCAACTCGGACAGACATATACTAGTTTTTGTTCTCATATTTCCTTGACCTGAAATAGTAACCTGGCATATCCATGCACTTATAAACATTACATGATATTTGGCTTTTATGTGTATTTATGTGGATCCATTAGAGGCCGGAAACCCACACTGGCCATCTTCCTAGATTGCTGTCCATTTCCCTTTTAAGAAAAGTCTCTCATTGAACTCGGAATTCATATAGACCAGACTGGGTACCCGGAGGCCCCACTCATCCGACACCTGTCTCTGTCACCATGTGGTAAGATTACAGATACATATGACCAGCCAGCTTTGTATGTGGCTGCTGGGGACTTGAATTTTGATTCTTATGCGGGTGCAGCAAGCACTTGACCCTTTGAGCTATCTCCCCAGGACTGTGCGAAGTCATTGGAAGAGCCGTGGCTGATATCGGTATTGCAGCATTTAGGTCAGAAGGATTTCACAGCATTATTAGTCTTCCTATCTTAACACCTTTACAAAGTCATCAATCAGGCTGTCAGTTACACAATTCTACATTTGCGCCTTTGCATGGGGAAGTGAATTGATACGGCAGACTCAGTAGTTAGGGCTTATCCGATTATGCCATTGTAATCATACTGTCAGATTTCAATGTACCACTTTTTAATTTCTCTTGGTTCAACATTTTCTACTTTCAGACTCCGTCAGCCTGCTTTGAAAAGTGAAATGTTTGGATTTTATAAAAAAAAAATACAAAAAGAAAAGTGGTAGGCAATATGACTATGAATGATCTATTACAAAAATCCCACAGACTTTCAAGGAGCACTCAGCAGGAGAGTGTTTGTGTAGCATGCCATGCTGGAGTGAAATCCCCAGCACTGCAAAACAAGCCTAAATGTTAGCAAAGGTTTTCCCTAGGGCATGTTTTTAGGGAAATGCATATCCTTAAAGTTGTGTAACCAGAGCTTGGCTGACAAACTCTGGACTTACTGTTTCGTGCAGTCATTCTGTGAACATCTACCAAGAACACTGTATGCACTTGTTTTTCTTCCCTTTGAGGGGAGCCAAACATTCTCATCTGCACACGTATGAATAAAAGGCTTTGTCTGCTGTATGATGTAAAAAACATGAAAAGTGAACCATACAGATAGCAGCTGCCAGAAGTGACTTACACTGGGGAAAGATTAACATTATTTTTATCATGCTTGCTCACTTATTTATTTGTTCTTACTTGGTCATGTATGCCACAGAGCGCATATGGAGGTCAGAGGACAGCTTGCAGGGGTGTTTTCTTCTTTCAATATGAGGAGATAGGGGATTGAACTCAAGTGGTCGGGAATGGAAGCAGACACCTTTTCCAACTGGGACATCTTACCAGCTCATTTTTTATATTCTTTGTAGTCAACCATGAATACATTTAATTAAATATGCAAATAAGGTTATGAATATTTAATTGTTAATATGATATTTATTTGATCAAATGGTAAATGGGTTTCTGGTTTTATGATAGAAACAGACTTTCGGAAGAGAATTTTGACCATTTTTAGGATAGTGGATATTTGCTTTTCTCTTTTGTTTTGAATGGCTGTGGCTTTGAAGAGGCTTAATGATTGCAGAATAGAAAAACCTGCTGTATTTAATGACAGTCCACATGCCCAAGTTATAGGAAATTTGTCACCTTTAGTTTATGGTGAAAATATGAAATTTAAATGTTGAAAGACTTCATCTTGCTTGTTAGTTGTCATGGTACCAGAAAATGAAACAAAGCGGTAAGAATTTTTCCTACAAAATCATGTTAGAATTGGGACAATAACACAGAATTTCTCCTTGTGTCACAAGAAGTCTTTAGAAACTGGAGACAGTTACTTGGCTACAAGAGACAAAACAAGCTACAACTTTGCCATCACTAGTTCCTAAAGCAACATATAGCTACCAAAATATTTGAAAATTGCTTTCATTGCTTAGCCATAAAATAGCATGAAAAATCTTTGCTTCTAAATAGTATATATCCCATTATGCTTTAGTTAACACACAATAAGGTAAATGCATACAGGAAGACATACTTATTTTTCTGCAACAAAATAAAAGATCATAGAGACTAATTATTCACAGCTGTCTTAGTCTGGTCACTCATCTTTTTTCAGGTTAATAAATTCATTGCTGCAAATAAAGTTTAAATATAACAAGACACATAATTAAAAAGCACTGTATTTTTATTTGTAGTGCAACTTCAAGGCTAATTATAATTACCTGTGACATTCCAACTTGAAATAGGAAGGTTTGAAGGAGCTCTTCTATCTCAAGTCTGCTGAGAACATGAGTTCTGAATTTTGATGTTGCTCATTCTTTGAAAAGTAGAAGGGTAGTATGTCCAATTAGATTCCCGAGTCTCACTCAGTTGCTAGCAACACTGCTTCCACAGAGGGTTTTAAGGACGGATACGTATTCATTGGAGAAGTGCTGGGAGCTGAGTAGCTGGCATGGAATCTCTGGCTCCTGGAAATGGACGTTGAGTTCTTACTCTTAGTGTCTTCTTATCTCACTTATTTCAGGCTGGCCCCAAACTAGCCAAACAGCTGAAGATGACCTTGAACTCTTGACCTTCCTGGCTCTTCCTCCCCAGTTCTGGGGTTATAGGAATGTACCACAACACCTAGTGTCATACTGTGATAGGGAATGAATGCAGGGCTCTATGCCTTATAGGCAACTGCTATATGAACTGAACCACATCCCCAGGATGGCTACTTTTTCTGCAGTTATTTTTCATGGGCTACTGCTCAATCATCTTCAGCATTAACAGCTGACCTTTGGCCAGGCTGGAGCTGTTTTTACTAAGTGGAAACGTGAACATCCTTTCAAACTTGAATAAATGTCATAACATAATTTGAATATACATGATTACGCTCTACTGAGTTCTATGTTTGCTTCACAATTTAACTCAAATAATTTCAAAATGAGCCAATGAGCTAATTTCGCAGCTTAAGGATTTCCAAAGTGATGAGATTCATTTTCATTCTGATGTTTTTAGTCACACACAGTATAGTGCTAAGATGTGCAAAAATTAATTCTAAGTACAGCTGCTCCTTGACATTCAGTGGGATTGGCTCCTGATTAAACCCATTGGAACTTAATATCTCTATAAAATATCTAACCTTCTGAATGCTGGTGTTCGGTACACAGCACTGCAGAGTACCAATGTGTACCCTCATGATTACAGAGCAAAATAAAACTGGGGCTCCCTGCTGTTGCCAAGCAACCTAGAGAGTATTATTATATTTATGTTTCCACCCCAGGACAGGATCAAATCTGAAATATGACTTCTATCCAGTGGGTATCTCTTTTTGCCATGATCGTATTGGACAAATAATGGTCAGATCATTAGAATTCAAGGACTCTCTATCTTAGCACTTAGGCTGAAGGTCAAGAACTGTACCAGTGTACTGAAAACCTCCTCATATGATTTTACTAAAAGTGAAGAATAAATGATTTTTAGAGAGACATGTGATGCTAAGAGGTGTGGTCAGGCTCACAGTTGAGGTCACAGGTCATTAGCACTTGAACACACTCTTCTGCTCCTCCTGTGTGGAACTAGGAACTACTTAAAGGCTGGTTCTCCTTCCTCACACAGCAGAACTGAGTGAGTCATTGATCTGAAACAAATCACAGATACGCAGCAGTGTCCTCTATGATTCTGATGCAAGTCACCGATACACTATCCAAAGCTGCCCATGGCTGCTACCAGAAAACAAACTATACCTCTGAAGTTTGCTTATTTTTGATTTGATATGAAAAGAAACTGAGACATCTGGGACAGTAGAAAGTGCAGCCCACTGCACTCTAAAGAGAGTTTTAAAATGAAATTTATCAGGAGGAAAAGTTAGATTACACTAGGCCCTACCCTACATTTATTATGGCTGAAATCAAGGCTGTTATTTTTTCTGACTTTAAGGAAGATGTGTGAAAAGCTCCTAAACTCTTTTTGTGGTGCAAATAGTAAATCAGACTAAAGGATTTGCTTCTATGGGCATTTTCAGCATTTACAAGTGATTTTTTTTATCATCATTCCTTTTTTGTTGCTGTGTTTTGTATTTTGTAATAATATTTCATATTGGCTTTCCATTCTGTTGTGATAAAACACTTTTACCAAAAGCACCTTAGGGGAGCAATGTTTTATTTGTCTTACAGTCGAGGTCACAGTCCATCACTGAGGGAAGTCAGGGCAAAAACTCAAGAAGGAACTTAGAGGAAAGCCTGCTTGCTAGTCAACAAAGCATGACCTCTAACCAGGGAACTCACAGCCAAGACAATACAGCAGAAACCAGAGGAACATCATTTGCTGGCTCACAGGCACACTCATCCTTAAGTAGCTTTCTTGTACAACCCAGGAACACCTGCATAGGAGATTGTGCTGTCCACAGTGGACTGGAACGTCCTACATCTATTAATAATCAAGATAATCACCAGCAGAAATGTCCACAGGCCAATCTTGTAGTCGGAGACTGCTTGTTAATTTCCTGGCTGCCCAGACCCAAATGATCACACAGAAACTATATTAATTACAACACTTCTTGGCCAACAGCTTAGGCATATTCCTACCTAGCTCTTATATCTTAAATTGACCCATTTCTTCTCATCTGTGTATTGGCATGAAGCCGTGACTTACCAAAAAAATGTTCTTGAGGCACCTTTCTCCTTTGGTAGCTACATGGCGTCTCTTTGACTTTGCCTTCTCTCTCTCTTTTCCTGTGTTTTCCTGATACACATCTCTTTTCATATATATATATATATATATATATATATATATATATATATATATATATATATATATATATATATATATCTTTTCAGATTTCCCAACAGGTTTTACTCGGCTAAGTCATTGGCTGAAACAGTTTTATTTATTAGTCAAAAAAGCAACACATATACAGAAAGCATCCCACATAACAGTCTTATCCAGGTAACCACTTAACTGGGATACCTTTTTCAGGTGGCTCTAGGCTGTGAGAAATTGACAGTTAAAGCTGTGTGGGAAACTTCCCTAAGGATTTATTTGAAAACAGTGGGAGAATATCAAACTTTCAAATGCATGTTGAAATGTTAATGTTCTACAAAGCCTCGATTTCTACATGTCCTGTGACATAGTTCAATAAGTGTTTTTTGAGTTGGACTAACTGAACTAAAGGGTAACTTTTATTCATTTGGGAAAAATTCAATAAAGAGCTTGATTTTTTAAAAATGGTCTTGACTTTAATAATAACAACCCAAGTGAGTAATACTTGACTCTGTAACCTAAGAGATACATTTTTAATGCCTTTTCAAAATGGGAATATTGAATAAATTTATTATTTTATTGGAAGTTTGCAATGCATCTTGTTTATATTCATATCTATTTATCTTGTCTATTTCATTGGAGAAAAAAATAAGAAAACCCAATCAAATATAGCACATAATTTTTGTTTTTAATTTAAATAAGGTAAGGACTAAAGAGGTGGATGAATAGGTATAAGTGCTTGTCCTAGAAACATAAGAAGCAGAGTTCAGATGTTAGAATTGTGTAATACCAGGTGCTTGTAGTAGCCCTTGGGACTTTTAAAGGTAGAGAGCCATGAAGTGAACTAGCCATTTAGATTAGCTGAAGCAGTGAGCTTTGGGTTCAAAAGAGAGACCTTTCCTCAACACTTAAGATGGGGAATATTCAACGAAGATACCTGACATTAACATTTGACTGCCATGGCCATACACACATATGACTTTCCTCATTACACACATGTCAACAGGCATGGATGCATACACATCACACATATGTACAGACAGAAGATAAAAGAACTTATAGGATACTTTTCAAAAACTGAAAAATGCAAAAGGAAAAATAACTTCTTAAATTTTACTTACTAATAAATTATATGTAATTGTCCTTAAGTTGTAGTTCCATATGTCTGTACAAATGGGAAATGATTACAGTATCTACTCTCCAGCATGGCAGTTCTTCTCTGAGGATTACTAAGCACCCTGAGTGGGGAAGAAGGGCTCATGAACATAATTCTGCAGGCTCGCTTTCACTTTCCTCTAGTAAATAACCTTCCTGTGCTCAAGGGTGTATGTTAACCACTACACCCTTTCTATCTCATGAGCTTTGGTTCCTGCACAGTAATAACCAGGAGAAGCAGAAATGACACGGTGGTCTGAGTGCAGCAAATCTTAGTTTGATGTGCAGATGTGGGAAAAGATCATTTCCCTTTCTGACCTGAGCTCAAATACAGGAGCTGTGCACATATGCTGTTATTGTTAATCCTTTAAACTTGGACTTCGTTAATTAAGAGCCATAATCCCTAAAGCAAGGCCAGCTGATCTCTTTATACACTGTCTAGAGAGGGAGGATTTAACAATACATATTAGCAGTAGACTAAGAGGATATATCCCGTAACAGAATCCCTTATTTTCATGTATTATAAGGTAAATTTTATTACTGTAATACAAAGAACTTGGAATGTAGGCAGGAGGCCACTTGTTCATTCCTGGATGCTCAGACCACAAAATAATCACACAGAAACTATATTATTTGAAATACTGTTTGACCAATAGCTTAAGCACATTTCTGGCTTACTCTTATATCTTAAATTAACCCATTTCCATTAGTTTTTGTATGACTGTGGTTACATGTCAAGGTTCCTGCATGTCTGTCACTAGCAGCAGCTACATGACTTCTCTTTCACCTAGCTTCTTTCTCATAGCATTTAGTTTAGTTTTCCCTGCCTAACTTAATTCTGTCCTATTAAAGGCCAAAACAGCTTTTCTATTCATTAACCAATAAAAGCAATATATAGACAGAAGGACTTCCCACACTTTTTCCTCTTTTCTGTTTAAATGAAAGGAATGTTTTAACTTTAACATAGTAAAATTACATATAACAAAGCAGCTATCAAGCAAGAATTACAGTTACAATACTTATATCTACTTTATCTTTTATCATAGCTAAGGAAAACAATAACTATAACTATCTATTCTTCAACTCTATCAAAGACTCTAGAGGGATATAATATGTAAGTAAACAGGAAGCTACTTCTGTAGAATTGACAGAGATGCCTCACTACCTGGACAGTCACCCAAGGGTCTTCTGTAACATTGTGGGCACCCATCTTCAGCCTACTGACCCATAGTATCCAAAAGACTTTTCCATAACCCAGGGAATTTGAAGATCTGTTCTGCCTTGTAATGGCAAAGTCCATCAGTTGCTTTCTTCTGTGTCCTGTAGAATGTCTGGCAGACTCTTTTATGAAGCAGGAACCCCAAAGGATAGTTTCAACTTTTGGCAAGTTCAGCAGTCATTTTTCTGTGAGCCCTTCATGTCAAGTTCAAACAGCATAATATCAAGCAGTCCAGGCAAGAGCGTTTCTTGTCCAAATGATTAACAAACTCTATAAGGAGCCTCTTCGATGTCCATGATCCTCTTAAAGTATATTGGTGCTGCCAGGAGCAGATATGTCTCATTGTCATGAGAAGTCCTAAGCTATTAAAACATTTTAAATGTCATATCCTGAAGGTCTCTGAAAGATTTGAAGAATACCTATCTAACTGAAATATATCTCTATGTATAAATAAAAAAAGAACTGTGCTTCTGCTTGCTTCTAGCAAACAGAGCCCACCCAAGAAAATGCTGTTACCAAAAAGTCATGCTTAACTCTGTTCTTTTGTATCTAGAATTTCTTTTTAAACTTTCTCAGGTTTTATGTGGATATAGTTAAACAAGTCTGTGCGCTAATTTGTAGACGGGACTATTTATTCATTCCTGGATGCCCAGACCACAAAATAATCACACAGAAGCTGTATAATTTGCAACACTGTTTGGCCAATAGCTTAAGCATATTTCTGGTTTATTCTTATATCTTAAATTAACCCATTTACATTATTTTTTGTATCACCATGTGGCTGTGGCTTACTGGCAAGGTTTCTGTACATCTGTCACTGATGGCCAGCTATATGGCTTCTCTTTCACCCAGCCTTCTTTCTCCCAGCATTCAGTTTAGTGTTCCCTGCCTAACTCAATTCTGTCCTATCACAGGCCAAAGCAGCTTTTTTTACTCATTAACCAAAAAAGCAACACTTAGACAGAAGGATTTCCCACACCACGGGAACTTATTATATATACACCTTATCTTTTAAAAAATATTATTGCAGCATTGGGTATGCACTCTGAAACCTTACACATGACAAGCAAGTGCTTCACCATTGAGCTGCATTTACCACTGAGCTCTAGTCCTTCTTTCTCTTTGTTTTCTTATACTCATAAAAACTATTTTTTTCACTTTTGAGATTATAATTGCAGCATTTTTCCCTTTCCTTCCTCCCTCCAAACCTTCCCATGTACTCTGTCTTGCTCTGTTTCAAATTCATGATCTGTTTTGTTCCATTAATTATTGTTAAATACATAAACCTTACTCAGCCTGTATAATGTTACCCTCATGAATGTTTTCAGGGTTGACCATTTGGTGTTGAACAATAAATTGGTGTTCTCGTCCCTGAGGGAGACTGATTCTCCCACTCTCAGTGTTTCTTAGTTGTCTGTAGTTCTTTGTATAGGCTTGAGTCCTCATGAACTCTCTTCTGTAAACTTTGGCACATCTATTGGTGTTGTCCTTGTTCAGTTCATATTTAGGAAGTCACATTAGTGAGACTTTGTGGGTATAGCCTCTAAAATTTCTAGTTTTGCCCATTTCCCTAGCAGACCACTCATAGTCTGCTATTTTCCTCTTTTATTGCTCACCCACCTGCCCTGGCTACAGTACCATTTTCCTTTTCCTTTTTTCTTCATTGACTCTAGGATATGTACTCATCTGAAGATTTGAAGCTAAGAGTCTTTAGTGATAAAGAACATTTGACAAGAGTCTTTCTGAGTCTAGGTTACCTGACTAAAAATGATTCTTCTCTAGCTCTATCCATTTACCTGCAAAGTTCATGATTTCAATTTTCTTTCCATTGGAATAGTATCCCATAGTGTATATGTACCACATTTTCATCATCAATCCGTCAGTTCAGGTGAAAGATACTTAGGTTGTTTCCATTTCATAGCTACTATGGAGTAGAGTAGCAGTGAACATAGCCTAGCATAAGTTATCTGTTGATTAGGATGTCGTCGAGTTCTTCAAGCACATGCCTACACATGGTATATCTGGGTCATGAGGTAGATTTATTTTTGCCTTTTTGAGAATTCTCCATGCTGATTTCTGCAGTGACTACAGTTTGCTGTCCCATAACAGTGAATTAGAGTGCCTTCTTCCAACACCTCTGCCTGCATTTGTTGGTTGCTTTGTTGATATCTGCCATTGCCTTTTTGACCGGGGCAAGACAGGCTCTCAAAGTTGTTTTGCTTTTATTTTTACTAATGTTGTATAAAACCCAGACTCAGTAAATGCAAAGAAAGATAAGCTGAGGCCTTATTATAATAGCCAGTATACATGCAAAGTTTGGAATGCTTTATTAGAAATCCTCAGATCTCAAATCAACAGTTCCCTGAACCAAATGTGGTTGCTAGGAGACCACACAAGATAAAAGGTTTCTTCTGAATATCCCAGAATGTGCATTGGTACCACTGCACCCAGATCTTAGACCCCTGGTAACATTGTTAGTCAGTACTTTGTTTTTACTGGAGAAGACACTCAGTTCTTTAGTTAGGCATTTTTTCTTCCCTCAGTAAATGAAGCATCATTTGTGATAATAATTCTGAAAGCAGCACAACATTCTTCTTGAGTGAATTCACTATTGAAAATGCGAACTGCCTTAATGTGCCCATGTGTGTGACCATTGTGAGCTCTTTGGCCACAACAAGTAAACAAACCAAAAATACACTTTCAAGCTTTGCATGAATTCAGGATACGTATAAAAGAATTCCATCATTTCAAGATTTAAATAATTAAATGTACTTATTGTGTGTATGTTCATGGATGGGTGCCAGGGGAGACTTATGGAGGTTAGAGGAAAAACCACCAAGTCAGTTGTCTCCATCCAGTATGTGGGTCTCAGGGTTCAAACACGGGTCCTCCATCTGGGTGGCAACAGTTCACTTTACCAGCTGAGACATCTCACCAACGCCTGGCCATTATATTTTAAATTGACTGGAGATGGAGTTTTATCAGTCAAAATGTAATTGAATTACTCCGGGTTCTTTGAAAAAGAAACAAAGGAAAGATAAAACTTTCATAATAAATGGATTAAATAATTTTAGACTTTGTCTTCTATGTCTTATATGTGGCATATAGTCGGCTATGCTTGAGTTGAAGGTACATTGGTATTTGTATTAATCACCTGAACAGAATTAGAGGTGGGGTGTTATTAATCTAGAGTCTTAATTGAAGGTGTCACCTACAGTTTTTCTATCAAGAGAGCAACCTTCCCTTCAAACTAAGAAATGAGAGTTTCCATTTTTACCAAGATATACAGATATTTGCCAGAAAGTAAGCTAATGAACCCCGGGAACGCCGGGGGTTTTTATTAACAGGCTGGCATGTCTCAGCAAGTGTTGCTACGGAGAAGTTTGAAGCTGGCAAACACTTCTCAGCACAGTGATTTTGCATTTGCCGCTCTGCCATTTCTCTTTTTTTCTGCAAATCCTATGGGGGATGGAGTATGGAGGATGGAGATAATTTGAAGGTATTGTTAAGTGCTACAATGGAAATCAATTCTGCTGCAATCAGTTCAGCTCAGCCTTAATCGGCCTGTGTAGGGTGAGTCCTCCGTGACAGGAAAAACTGCCCAGGGAACAAAGCCTCCTCTGCAATCTGGGCAGGGAAAAGCGTGCCCACACTATGAAGCTGCCACTGAGATATGCACCAGCCAAGAGTCGCCGTTTATCTTTATTAGATTCAAGGAAGAAATCGGTTTTCCTACTACAGAAAACAAACATGAACTTGTCTAGTTTTTATGTGGTCAGCTGAACATCTAGCATTAGTATCAGTTAGTCAAAGATCATTTCTTTCCACTAGACCTGAGGGTCCGGAACCCCACAGGCAGGTGTCTCATATCAGATATCCTATGTATCAGGTGTCATGCATATCAGATATTTACATTAAAATTCATAACAGTAGCAAAATTACAGTTATAAAGTAGCAATGAAATAATTATATGGGAGGGGTCACCACAACATGAGGAACTGTATTAAAAGGTCATAGCATTTGAAAGATTGCAAACCACTGTTCTAGATGAACTGATTCCAAGACGAGAACATGCCTGGGAATATCCATGTCCGAGGTTGAGTGTATTCAACAACC
This sequence comes from Microtus pennsylvanicus, assembly GCF_037038515.1. Taxonomy (NCBI): domain Eukaryota; kingdom Metazoa; phylum Chordata; class Mammalia; order Rodentia; family Cricetidae; genus Microtus; species Microtus pennsylvanicus. Next base: position 115,244,157 of record NC_134582.1, read on the forward strand.
AGGAATTTGAGGCATTAGCAGATATGTTACATGAATGTGACTATTTAGGCAGACCATGAGTCTTGAAGGATCACTGAGGGGTACTGAGTTTGCTTTTTGTTAGAAATTTGGGGTACAGAAGGAAAAAAGAGTGCTGTGGTAGTGGTCGTTGTTGTCAGGCTTAAGGTCAGAGAGTCAACTGAGCAGGTTTTAGAATCCCTTAGTTTACAAACCTATGGGTGTGCATGCGAGGACACATCCACAGGGGTTTAACTGGAGTGGGACGATTCACACTGAATTTGGCAGCATCATCCCATAGGCTGGGGGGCTCTGCTGAGTAAAAAGGAGAAAGTTAGCCAAGCACCAGAATTCTCTTTGCTTCCTAGTAGTAGACACTAGGAATGTGTCCACCTGCCCCATGCTGCTATGGCTGTGACTTTCTTGTCATGATCCCTCAAATTGTGAGTCAGAAGCAACACTTTTTTAGGTTTCTTTCGTCAGGTATATTGTCATAGCCATGAGACAGAGTAAGGAATGCAACAGCAATTCTCACTGCTTTAGCCTTTTCCTAACACAAAGAATGCGGTTAGGATGATGTCTAAGGTTGCAGGAAGGAATACTTTGGAATAAAAAAATCTGGAATAGCACGGTCTCAGCTTGCAGCCGTATCTTATTGAACACACATATGGTAGAGTATGGCAGGAGAGAGTCTCCAGCCATAGAAAGAGGACCTAATAAGTGAGTCGGCCATGAAAGTTGCAACGTTTATGTTAGGGATGGGATGAGTTTTCTCTTTCCCTGTGAAATGACTGGTTTGGAGTATAGGAGGGGATCAGATAATCCAGACAAAGACAGGAAGCTCATAAATTCCCACCACAGGAGTTTTCTGGTGAGAGATTTGAAAATCCCACTGAAAGGTTCCCTCATGTTAAAAAAAAAAAAGCCTACCAAGTGTTTGTCTTAGGGAGAAGAATGCAAAAGCCAGCCATCTTCAATGATAACAAAAAACACATTAATCTACCTTGAGTCTATCTCTTTCCCTTGCCTGCTTATCTAAGAGGGATGTCTTCCTTGCTTATCTAAGAGGGATGTCTTCCTTCTAGCCTGCCATAAAAGCATCCTAGCTTCAAGAGGTGTTTACAAACCTTCTGTTGGGGTCAGGGTTCCTACTCTGGCTGCCTGATATTTCCCATCATAGTTCTCTTAGCAACAAAGCAAAACTGAAGGACAGCTCTGGCCTTGGAGAAAGAAGAGGTCTGAGTAGAAGTCAGTCCTCCTGAGGAATGAGGGAGCAAACACAGAGAAGGAGAAAGGGAGGCCAAGAAGCTTCTCTAAAAGTTCAAAGAGGGAGTAAGACTTAGGATGCCTTTGAAGTTTCATTTCTGGCTGCACAGAAACAATAAATGACTTGCCATTAGCCTGAAAGAATTTAATGAGGAAATACACACTGGGGTGAAGTTAATTGAGTTGTTATATACCATTTGTGCTTTTAAATGTTTCAAATTTTATTGAACTTACTGCAGTTGGAGATAATGTGTAAAATGTGTGGAAATAGTAGAGGAATGAAATGTAAGTGATTGCCCAGCAGAAAGATATTCTAAAGAGATGCTCAGACTACCTAAACAGTGGACCTAAAGAAACTAGACTTTCCCCGGGGTCTCCTGAACAGCTGGGAAGAGTAAAGGAAGAACTGTACTCAGAGAAAGGTTCCGTGACCTTGCATGAGACCCTTGGAGTTGTGACAGTGGTGGGTGGGGACCATTCCTGGACCCGACTATTTAGTTATGCATACCTTTTGTTTTCTAAAGCCCCACTCTCGTATTAGGACCCAAAAATGAACTCGGGGATGGGCATCACCGGATTTTCACAGTGTGGACACCTTGAATAAATCTCCGTCATGTGCTTTTGACTAGTAAAAAAATGACACTTTAAAGGTATACCTAGTTCAGGAACCACAGGGTATCAAGCAGCAAGCCCTATGCATCAATTTATTCATTTTATTAACACAAAATTTAGTTAATTATTGATATCCCACTACCACACATTATGAACTAAAGAGCAGAAAGATGATCAATTTATTTATTAATGAATTTCACATTTTTTACTAAAGCTAATATTGATCAGTAGTGACAGATTTAATAGAAGCACGGTTTCATCTTCATGAAGTTTACTGTTTTGAGGTTTTGGTGGAAGACAGAATAAGTCATGTGCCAGCAAATAAAGTAATTGCACTGAAGATTACACAGGAAACAAACTAGAACTCGTACAATATTGGGGTAATGTGTATTCATGAAGAGTGAGCGAAGTGATAATATGTATCTCCTAAGGTTAATTAGGACTAAATTATTATTTAATTATTTAAATTATTTTGGCATAATTTCCTCTTAGTTTCATTTCCGTTTTGTTATGTTAAAGTAACTCAAGAAAAACAGCAGGAGAAAAGGGTTCATTTGGCTCTCAGTCCCAGGTTAATCAAGGTGAACTCAAAGCCACCTGTCACAGTGCATCCACCGTCAAGAGCAGAGAGAGAACGGGTGTATGCTTGCTTGTACACAGACCACTCTCCACCTCCAGAGTTTAGGATCCTCTGCCTAGGGGATAGCATTGCTCACAGTGGATGGATCTTCTTACCTCAGTCAGCACATGGTCATGGTAATTTCTAGCAGAGAAGCCCACAGGCCAACTTGGTCTTGACAATCCATCACCCGAGACTCTTTTCCTAGGTGCTTCTAGATAAGGCAACTTGACGGTTAGGAATAACCAGAAGATGGTGCAGCAGAGAAGCCGTCATGGCTTTCTTTTTCACAGAGAGATTATGACTATAGATCTCAGTACCTCCTTTCCACATATCTTTTTTCCTAATTTAGGAATGAAAAATTTACCTTTCCACTAGCCACAACCACAAGCCCAGTGTTTGAGGAGCAAAGCTGAGTCTTCAAGAAACCACACTGCTTTTTCTCATGAACCAGAAGAGAAGTAAAAGACTATCAGGTGGGTTAGAAACAGCATTCACATTGCAGATGGATGGGTAACTTATATCCCAAACAGAACAGAGACTATGCAAATTCTATTCTTTATCCATCACAATGTGTAACCTGCAACACACATTCAGCCAAACAAACTATCTGTCAAAGCATTCTCTTTCTTTTTCTTTTCAGAAAGAAATTAGGGCTAAGTGATGTGGCACTATTACTACGGATCAGTATTTCAACTACTAAACTGACGTGACTGAGATGAGCCATTCTGAGAATGTTCTCTAGAGTGGATTAAGACTAGAGTGTTAGGGAATGTACTCATTTATCCCTCTGAGATTTCTGGGAAGTCTTGGTGATCTTATAAATCCCAGAAGATTGCTTTCTTGCTGTTTTGATGTTATTTATAACAGTGGGCTCTTTCATGGCATGAGGGAAATTGACATAGAAGATAGAAAAGCATCACCACGGGCTTGCCATGTCTGCATCAACGGTAGCAGAAGCAGCAGAACAACAGCAGCAACAGCAACAGCAGCAGCAACAGCAGCAGCAGCAGCAACAGCAACAGCAACAGCAGCAACAGCAGCAGCAACAGCAACAGCAGCAGCAACAGCAGCAGCAACAGCAACAGCAACAGCAGCAACAGCAGCAGCAACAGCAGCAACAGCAGCAACAGCAACAGCAGCAACAGCAGCAACAGCAACAGCAGTGCCGTCATCTCACCGAAAGAGTAAACTATCTTTGCTTTCAACTCAGCAAACTAATAAGCAACTGTGAGCTGTGTAGCAGTCCAGCACAGGAGTGTTGCCAACCCTGATTTTGACTGCATGGTTCAGGATAATCACCTTGCAGCACAGCCAGCTGCTCCCACTGGTGAGTCATCTAAGCTATCAGCAGCAGTGCTGCCAAAACAAACATGTTGATGGACACATTTCTGAAACTGAAGCCCACAATATCTCCCATAGAGGTTTGCTCCAAGTCTGGTGGTACATCTGAGCAGGTTTTAGTAGTGACCTTGACTGGAGCAGATATAATAATAATCATCAGGTAGAGTTGGAGACTTCTAGATTCCATTTTGTCTGATGAAATCAACCAAGAGCACCAGTCTTAGAGATCAGCAACAACGAGTAATTGGTTTCGTCTAGGCAGGAAGGGTAGGGCCTGTGACAAATTGTGCACTTGTCACAGCACATATGACCCATTTGCTGATTGGATGCCTACTTCTGTGTTGGGAAGTAATGTACAAAGGATACGTGGACTTCTCACTAGTTCAGTCTACAATGTACTCAAAAATGACCAGTTCCAATAAACACTATCTCAGTCTTCATTCACTTCACTCCATAAGACCTAAAAGGCCACTGGGCAGGAATGGCCATTGGTATTCCTCCCTTGGGGGCTCCTCCTACTCTGGGGAGTTCTCTTTTCCTTAGTTCTTGTTCTCTCTGTTCACTCTTTGACCATGTTTTCTTTCTAGTCTTGCACTTGAGACAATGAACTTGAAAGCCATTCTCTGGTTTGGCAAGGTTCTGGTAGTTGTTGAATATCTGGGATCATAGGTCACCCCCACCACCCAGCTAACATCACCCAAATCTGAATAAGTATTCTCTAAATAGCTCCATTTACATTCCCTTCTTTGGGGTGACCTTTTTTCTTTTGAGCCAAGAATCTTAGCAGCGACTTCCTTTGTGTTAACCCTAGTCTAATCAGACACTGACGTGTACTTTGTGAGGGTTGTAGTCATTTTTTTTAATTTCATGACTTTTAGTTAGATATGACGTTAAAAGTTGTTCACAGCTGGGATTCACACCAATTACCAAACTAATGACCCATTCAGTTTTGACTTGATGAGAAAAATTAGTTTATTAGACCTGACTTCAGAGAAGAACAGCTTCAAAGAACTACATTTCCCTGAAGCCACCAACCTCTTACCTGCTGTATATGGTTCTAAGCCTACAGCAGATTGTAGGCCAATAGTAGGTTTTAAAGCAGTAGAGAGAGGTGACTACAAGTTTCAATAACATAAGGTGGCATACAGCAGGGCTGGAGATATTCATATTTATACATACTCTGTTCTTGTTCTCTTTAGGAATTCCAATGCTCTCATGGAATACTGTCCAGATATGTAAATAATGACTTATTTTGCTTCTGGCTGGCAAGAACAAGAGTTCAGTGGAGGTTTGCAGAAAGATGGAATTACTGTGGCTGGGATTTGCAGGAGCATTCTTGACATATTCCTGTGCCTACCTCCTCGGGAACTCTTTGTATTTCTTTCGGCTCTTGGTAGATTAATGGAATTGAGGTTGCTCACAATGGCAAATGGTTGTTTCACATTCATTTCATAAATCAGAAAGACTGGCAATAGTTTCTTCCCATTCTTAGAGATGTCAGGTTCAGATTCACCAACCCCAGAAACGCAGGATAACAGGGTCAGCCTAAGGTGCAATTGTTAATAAAGTCTCTGTGTCCTGCATTATCAGTGACAGTCCTGTCACACTTGCTGTTCCTATGTTTCCATGGGAGACCTCAGCAGTAAATCCATGTGCAGTCTCTGTTTTTAATTTGTTCAGGACCCAGGCATCCTCAAAGAGCGACTCCTTCTCAGCTTTCTCTTCAGCGTTCTCAGGGTTGGTCTTGTGGATGCCACCATGTTTGTAGAGCAGACGGACAGGGATAATAGACCTGCTCAGATCCGTGTGTCCAATGATTAGGGTGGTAAAAAATGTTTCCTAATATGGCTTTAATTTTTTAGTAATCTCCACAGCTGTTTTCTGGGGGTAAAGCCATTGTGACAGAGCCGCTGTGTGTTTTATGTCGTATGGTTAGATACTCCTGAAATCTCCCTTTTAATTTTCTTCAGCTGCAGTTGACTGTGGGCAGCTAGAGGCACACAAGGAAGACTTCCGCACGGCACCACTGTAAGGTGGTGTCTAATGGTTTGGTTTCCACACTCAGTCCCTGGTTTCTTCAACATTTCTTTTATAGTTTGGCAAAGCACGCCTCTGTGTGTCACATACATGTGACCGAGCCCTAACCTTCCAAGCATCCTAACTCCCTTCGCTGGCTTTTTATTCCTTTTATTTTTTTCAAGTCCTGAGTTATAGTCATGAAATGCTACTTACCTAATTAGATTTACACAAATTAAAGTGAAACAATAGCTAATAAGTTCCCCCCAGCACAAATCACACCAGAAGCCCTGAGGGAACAGTGATGGAGTCCTCACTGCTCGTCTGTCACATCTTCACCTTTCCCAAGTCTGACTGCTCTTCACAGAGTTCTGCCTGGTGGGAAACCAAGTTAGGCATAACCATTTATGCTGGAGACTACAAAAGGATGAGGGAACAAAGAAACCTTTATATGCTGCTGATACTGATGCAAGTACTAGCCACTGTGGACATCCATGTGGGGATGTCTCAGAAAATTAAGAGCTGGGCTACAATGTAACTCAAATGGACCGCTATAGAAGGCTAATTATATTCTTTCAGCTCTCATGCATTTTATCAGTAAATAGGAGAAAATAATGAAGAAGAAAAATTTAACTTTTATGTTTAAATGATTACTAATAATCTATTAAAAAGTTAGCTTTAGATATATTTATAAACTATATGTATTTACTTTTTCCACTTATTTTCTCCTCTTCCAGAATATTTATTACTATCTTTTACATTCGTTTATATATTTATTTGTGTTTGTGTGTGTGTGTATGTGTGTGTGTATCTGCACATCCTTGCCATGTGTGCATATGGAGACCAGAGGACAACCTATGGGAGTCAGTTTTCTATTTCCATCATATGAGTTCCTGAGCCATCTTACTAACCACCATTTGAGGATTATAGAACCTATCACTGCCATCCGGCTATATCACCCTCGATGGTCTCTAGTCAACATAGCTTAGAGATACTGACACACCGTGTTTATTCTAGTACTATTCATGATAGCCAGGAATGGGATCAGCCTGGGTTTTCACCAATAGGCAAATGGATTAAAATGTGATATATAACTAAAAATAGGCAAGGAATGAGATTTTTTTCCCATGGAAACTTGAAAGTAACAGATGTTATGAGGCTATCATTGATTCACTAGAGCAAAAAGACTTTGTTTTAAATATGTATAATACATATATGAGTTTTATTCAGCCATAGAGAAAAACAAAATTGTGAGGGTTTTTTTTTACAAGAAAATGGTTTTAATTGGAGATTATTAAATTAAGTGAAATATGCCAGATTCAAAAAGTCAAATCCCATGTGTTATTTGATTTTCATTGTGGATCTTAAAGAATTTATATAAAGTATATGACTATGTATGTTTGCAGATATGCATGGAAATAGAAGCAAGGCTCCCAGGAGGATGAAAAGGAGAGTTGGAGAATGAATGTGGGAAAAATACACACTTCCTCCATCCTAGGGACAACTTACCCAGGTATTTCATTTTTCTTTCAGCATTTATCTCTGGTCTCATATTTCTCATATTCCACCTCCAATTAGAAGGCCATCCTGGGTCAGCTGCAACTTTTCTCATTTACAGTTCTAAAATGCAGTGTGCTCAATAAATACTCTTGGAATTAGCAAGTGAATAGCAATGTATCAAAGGGTTTCAGGATTCAAGTGCAAGGAAGTAGTGTGCTTGGAGCTCTGCACCCTCAGATTTCCTTGGATTGTTGACAAAAGGAAGATGGGGACTTCTTCCTGATAAAAACTACATCAAGGAACGTGTTTCTTGTCCTGTTTTCCAAAAAGAGCTGTCCACACAAAAGCACAACTCTCATTTCAAAAGGGATATGAAATGATTTTTTCTTTTCTTTTCTTTCTTTCTTTCTTTCTTTCTTTCTTTCTTTCTTTCTTTCTTTCTTTTTGTTTTTTTTTTGAGACAGGTTTTCTCTTTGTTGCTTTGGAGCCTGTACTGGTACTAGCTCTTATAGACCAGGCTGGTCTTGAATTCATAGAGATCGACCTGCCTCTGTTTCCCGAGTACTGGGATTAAAGACATGCACCATCACTGTCCAGCAGGAAATAATTTATTTCCAGGAACCAAATATTAGTGGCCATGGCCTGGAGAACACAGATTTCTATCACGTCCAATTCCATGCTCCACTGTGGTAACAAGCTGGTGGAAGCCTCTGGTCGTGCAGCATTCCAGCCTCCCCACCTTTCTTGCACTTCTCAGCAACCAAACTCGCAGTAGGCTCCATGGGAGGCAGTGTCCTTCCCAGTGACTTTCATTCACAGAACTTCGTATTTTTGTTTTTAGTTTCGTTTGGTTTCATTTTTAAAATGTATTCATTATGGAAAAGTTATAACTATGTGTATTTATTAAGATCAGACTTAAATGAATACACAGAAAATGGCATAGCATAACTGAATCAAGCTAATCTAGCCATCACTTGAATTATTTACCAAGTATTTTTGTCCATGCCCAAATACAACACTGAATCCTTTCCCATCATCTCCCTATGCCCCCGTTTCTAAAGCTCTCTGCTTTTGTTTTAGATTCTACAGGAGGCAGATGCCGTTCTTTGAACTCAACACAGTTGTTTTAAATGAAAGCAGCGTGGAGGGAGCAGTCCTTGCAACCGACGACTATTAGATGTTATATTCATCAGTAGCATCTTAGAGGTTCAACCAGAAAGCACAGCTATGCTCATGAATCATGAGGTACCTGACTGATGTACCCTCAAACAAGAAACTGAACACCTACTTTTGTGAACATCAGAAATGCTAAGTGTAAAGTTTCCAAAGTTACAGGAAGCACTTTAAGAAAATATGCTGTGCTGCTGTACAGTAGGAATCACCAGGAATGAGATGTAGCCTTCTTTTCAGTGTGTTCTGTAGCATGAATTTTAGTTGGTCTTAATAATAAAAACCCAGAGTCAGATGCTGAATATCAGAGAAGCAGAGAGGCCAGCCACTAAAAAGTTCTTTTACTTCTAACAGTGTTCAGACCTAAGAGGCAATACTCTCCTCGGACTGCATCTCCAGACTCCATCTGTCTCCACCAAACTTCAGACTACATCTCCCAATTGCATCTGTCTCCCCCAAACCTCAGACTGCACTGAGCTCCTATCTCCTTCTGCCTTATTTTTCCTCTCTCCACCTAGCCATATCACCCCTGTCTCCACCTCCCTAGTGCTGGGATTAAAGCCATGTGAACCCAAGTGTTGGGATGACCTTTGTGTCAGCTGTTTCTCTTTTAGATAGATTCAATCTTGTGTAGCCCAGGGTGGCCTTGAACTAACAGGGGTCCCTCTGCCTCTCTCTCCCAAGTCCTGGGATTAAAGGTACGTGCCACCACTTCCCTGGCCTCTGGTGGTTTAGCTCTGCCTTCTGATCTTCAGGCAAGCATTATTTGTTAAAACATAAAATATCACAAAAGTGTACCATTAGAAACATGGAACAGAGCTGTGTGTTTGTGTCCATTTAGTATTCGGATGGGTTATTTTAAAGCTATGATCCCAAATAATTAGCTAGGCTTGACTTTTATATTGTACCATATAGAGAAGGTTAATTACAGCTACTAAATTCTCAGACACTTTATTAGCTGATAAGAAAAAAGGAGAGAGGGGAAATTGGCTTTTTATGTCTAAGTAATTACAAACCATTTAGATGAAGAAAGTGAGATTTAGACTTGTTTATGGTTACTTCTGTACTATTCCAATTATTTTCTCCAGTCTCGGGTTATTTATTTAAATATTTTGACATTTATTTGTCTCGGTGTGTGTGTATATGTGTGATGTGTGTGTGTGGTATGGGTGTGTTTATGTGGTATGTGTGTGTGTGGTGTGTGTGTATGTGGTGTGTGTGTATGTGGTGTGTGTGTATGTGGTGTGTGTGGTGTGTGTGATATGTATATGTATGTGGTGTGTGTATGTGGTGTATGTGGTATGTGTGTGTGTGGTATGTATATGTATGTAGTGTGTGTATGTGGTGTGTGTGGTATGTGTGTGTGGTGTGGTGTGTGTATGTGTGTGGTATGTGTGTGTGTGGTATGTGTGTGTATGTGGTGTGTGTGTGTGTATGTGGTGTGAGTGTATGTGGTGTATGTGTGTGTGTATGTGGTGTATGTGGTGTATGTGGTGTGTGTGTGGTATGTATATGTATGTGGTGTGTGTATGTGGTGTGTGTATGTGGTGTATGTGGTATGTGTGTGTGTGATATGTATATGTATGTGGTGTGTGTATGTGGTGTATGTGGTATGTGTGTGTGGTATGTATATGTATGTGGTGTGTGTATGTGGTGTATGTGGTATGTGTGTGTATGTGGTATGTGTGTGTGTGGTATGTATATGTATGTGGTGTGTGTATGTGGTGTATGTGGTATGTGTGTGTATGTGGTGTGTGTGTGTGGTATGTATATGTATGTGGTGTGTGTATGTGGTGTGTGTATGTGGTGTGTGTATGTGGTGTGTGTATGTGGTGTATGTGTGTGGTGTATGTGTATGTGTGTATGTGTTTTGCATGTGCCATATAATACTTGTGGAGATCAAGAGCTGGTTCTCTTCTTCCATTATGTGGTCTCAGGAATGGAATGCTGTTAGTCTTGGTTTCAGTTGCCTCGACCCTGTTAACCATCTCACTGGCCCCAGTTTCAGGATTTTGTAATTAATTATCCACTTTCCATCCATTGCATCATTATGAACAAACAGCAGAAGAGGGATTTCAATGTGGAAAATGAAGGCCACTTGTGTTTCTAGTTAGGATACAGAAAAATTCCTGACTTTGGGTTGGTTTCCTTTCTGGGCTTGCATTATATTCACTACCTGTAGCCATATGTCAGAGAATACAAACATAGAAGGATCAAGGCCTAAGGCCAGAATGCAGAACTGGATGCCTTTGCAATACAGTTGGAATCAGAGTCTAGAATCCAGCACAAAGTAAGAAAACACAGCGTGTGTGCAGCAGATGGGTAGTGTCTTAGGTAGAAGAGAAACAACCGCGGAGAAACACAGTGCTCCAGTGGACACAAAACTGTGGAAAGAAACATGCCATGAGTTATATCCACGTGATGGACATCCACCCGAGTTTCAGGGAGGCCACAGTGAACTCCATCTCTGGAGAAACAGGTATAGAGAGAGGGGACACTTGTCACTGTCAGTACTTCATAAGCATTTTTTGCCTTGATGATAAATCAACTTGGGAAGCAAGAACCAAAAAGATAGGCAGCTTCCAGGATTCTCTTCCTTTAAGTTAGCCCTGCCGGCTTCCATTTCCTTCTTGATCCCATGTCCTCTCCTGCTTGTCTTTCCACCCCCAACATTCCACAATATGCTACATTCCCTTAATTATGTATCCCAGAGGCCCATGCCTCACTCTTTGCTGAAGAGCTATTACCAGTTGGTAGGTGATGGGGGAGGGAAAACATCCTGGTTGGTTTGTTTTAATGTGTGACTACTGGTAAATTCCCTATTCTCCAGTGGATAGTTCTACATGCATACACATCTGGGTACTAATTTTACTTACTTGCTCATCAAAAATTAAAAAGGAAAGAGGAGATGAAGTTGGGAAGGGGTCCATGTTGGGGAGATTGTAGGAAGTTAGATGTGGGGAGGAATGGAGGGTGGATATGAAAATATTTTATTGTATGTATGTATGGAATTCTCAATGATAAAGAAAAATTGATATTAAAATATGAAGTTCAAATTAGAACATGTAACTGATATCCTAAATAGCCATGCAATTATATATGATGCGAATTTGCTTGCCTGGAAATATAGAGTCTTGCCATTAGAGTGGGTCTCAGTTGCCAGTATTTTGGTGTATTCTGTAGTTGAGGTCTCATCAATATTCAATAACAGCTCCGTCTGTTGAGATACTGTATGGCAATAGAAATCAGGCTGTAAAGAAGCCAGGACAGCAATTTTAGTCAATGGTCTTTCATCATTTAATGTACTGAACTCCTTTTCATAGGATAGATTTGTCAAGTCAGTGTCAAGTCCAAAAATCAAAAGGAAAACAGTTCTTTGTGATATTATCACAGCACTCTTGGGTCCTTGGCATATGGCAAAGTTGCAGGATTTGGGATTATGGAAGCAGATGACAAAGCTGCCCTTCACAACCCAATCATAAAAAGGTTTTCACAGAGCTGGTGGAGTCCCACAGGGTGTGAATATCAGAAGGCTAAGCTAACTCAGTTCCATCAGGTACAAAGGGCCCTCTTCAGTCCTGTGCTCAGCCTTCTCCTCTGGCTACGCACATGACAGAATCCAGGCCACAAGACAGAGATGGGAGATCTGCAGAGCAAGCTGAACTGATAAACTAACCTATATCTGTAAACTCTGGTTTTCACAGACATAATTTGCCTCAATGGATAAGGTAGAATAGTGGAAGGTGATTTCAAAACCAACCTTGGGTATCCACATTTATGCAATGCACACATGAATATGTAATTGCATATTCATGCCCACATACATGCAAAAGACACACACAACTTGAAAAGGGGGAAAACACTAGCAAAAAACTTTATAAATCTGGTTCTACATAGAGTCTGTCACATAGAAATCCAAGGATCAAAAAGACATCGTAGTGTGCCCATTTCACTGTTAATCAGGAGGACATCCCGTAGTGTGCCCATGACACTGTTAATCAGGAGGACAACCTAGTGTGCCCATCACACTGTTAACCAGGAGGACAACCTAGTGTGCCCATGACACTGTTAACTAGGAGGACAACCTAGTGTGCCCATGACACTGTTAACTAGGAGGACAACCTAGTGTGCCCATCACACTGTTAACCAGGAGGACAACCTAGTGTGCCCATCACACTGTTAACCAGGAGGATATCCTAGTGTGCCCATCACACTGTTAACCAGGAGGACAACCTAGTGTGCCCATCTCACTGTTAACCAGGAGGACAACCTAGTGTGCCCATCTCACTGTTAACCAGGAGGACAACCTAGTGTGCCCATGACACTGTTAACCAGGAGGACAACCTAGTGTGCCCATCACACTGTTAACCAGGAGGACAACCTAGTGTGCCCATCCAACTGTTAACCAGTTCCTTTACAGTTGGAGCCCTTTAAATGTATTCACTTTCAGGAAGTCATTTTGTGACCCAAAGCAGTCTGGCATAGTTTAGGACTTCTCAGGAAATGTTGGGACTGATAAGAATTATTTCACCTTTCAAGTCATGACATTGCACATACTCCAGGGGATAGTGTTATTAAAAAAAAAAAACCAAAGTCCACTCTGCCCTGTAGGATTGCCCACTTCCTGGGTCAGTTACCTGTAGAGTCCTGAAAAGGGAAGCTGACTCATGTTCCTGTTGAATCCAGGTTTGCCTGATTTTTACTAATCAATCAATCCAGTGAAACCATCTGCTTAACAATAACCATTGCAATAACATCACAGCCAGGCCTGGGGTTTAACACAACTGCCTTATCATCCCAAATCGCCACAATGTCCACCTAACAGAAGAGCAAATATTTTGAGATTTTAGTCTTCTATTCATAATGACCTCTTCAACCCTTAAAACTACCTTTTAAAAATCTAAGCCTCTATATTTATTAATTTTTATTAGCATATGTGATGTGATTGTGTGGAGGTGGGGTGGTGTGTGTGTGTGTGTGACCCACAACATATATGTGAAAATCAGACAATAACATGTGGGAACCAGTTCTCTCCCACCATCTGGTTCCCAGGATTTGAACTCAGGTTATCAGAATTTCCATAGCAACTGCCTTTACACCAAGTAATCTCATTGACTCCAAATCTTCAATCTCTTTTAAAAATTTTAAAAATTGTTAGTTTCCATTTACTTAAATTTCTATCTTCTTTTTGCAAATACTATAAAATAGCAAAAATATCCCATATAGAAGCTGGAGAGTTGGCTTAGTTGATAAGAGTGTACACTGTTCTTACAGAGGACCCGAGTTAGTTTTTGGCATCCACACTGGGAGATTCCTAGTACCTGTGACCCTGGCTTCAGAGAACCCACTGCTTCCAACTTCTAAGCAGAACCTGAGCTCACATGCATCTATCCACATACAGATACATACACACAATTGAAAGTAAAAAAAAAAACCTTAAAACTAAGTACAACATGAATGACACAGGGAGAGGTATAGAAAGGGAAGGAAGGAGAAGAGTCGGTGTAATCCTGAACTACAAAAGCTGCTGCAGCGTTCACAGTTTCTGAGTTGATCTTGACACCTTCTAAGGATCTCTGCAGACAGGAACACTTAATCCTTCACCCATGTCTCTTAGCCTTTGTCCATTTCCTCTGGATATTTCCTAAGGCATGAGTAAATTCACATAGAACGTTATCCGCAGTGGCTCAAATTAATAACTAAAAAAGAGAAGCACGATTAGATGGATGAGTCTACCTATGGACGTGTTTGCTTTTGCAAAGCTTAAATAAATGAAAATGCTGAGTGAAATTATTATCCAGAGTAAGAATATATGATGGACTACATAGTATGTTTGGGATGTGGGAAGGAAGAGAGAGAGAAAAAAAAAAAAGACAGAGACAGAGAGGAGGTACAAACAACAAAATGAATTAATTGTTTATAATCATAAGGTTATTTTGTATCACATAAGCTGCATATTAAAGTGGGGGATGGGGTGGGGGAAAGGTGAAGGGAATAGGAGAAGGGGACAGAGTGGGAATTGGGATTGCTATGTAAAATGAAAAAAGATGGTTTATTTTCTTTTCCTACCATTAAAAAAAAAAGAACCTATTGGTCTGTGATACTTGAATATCAAAGTTTTCAAAGACAAGAAAGGAAAGATGTTTTATTGGATCTTTAATGAGACATGTGATAATTACAAAGTCCAGCTCAAAATGTAGGCTTCATTTATACAGTGAAGGGAAACAAGAAATCGAGTCTCCTGTTGAGGCAAACAGTACAGATCAATTCCTTGGTCCCGTCATAGGTTATGTTTGGAAATGGTTAGGGGACATGTGAATCTGTGTTTGTGGACCCCAGATGTTAGCATGGGTGTCTTCCTAGATTGTCCTCTGCCATGTGAACTGAAACAGGGCCTCGTACTGAATGCAGAGCTCATAGATTCAGCGTGTGAAATTAGCCAGCTTGCCCTGGGAATCCACTGCCTCTGATTTCCAAATACTGAAATTGCCGGTGGCCACAAGGTTTTCCAGGCATTTATGTTGGTACTGGACATCCAAACGCCTGTCCTCATGCTTGCAGGGTAAATACCTTGTCCCTGAGACAGCCTTTTAGCTCTCATATCTTATTTGTCGTCAGTCAAAAATGGGTACCAATATCATAATACTCTTTATGACTGTATTGACCAAGTCTCTGCTGTGTTATCTCTCTCTCCTACCCCTCTTTCTTCTACCTTTCATTTACTTACTTCCCCTCCCTGTCTCTCTTTTTTCCTTTTTAGTTTTGGAGCAGCTGTCCAGAAAAGATAGAGAACATGCCAGTGCACTGCTGGGCAGATGAGAACCCATGTGCAAAGTGCCGTCACAGCGGACTCATGACAGAGATGGAGACAGATCTGGGTGTTCTTCCAGAGACCGAGATTAAACCACACAACCACAGCATCCAGTCCCAGATAAATGGGGGTAATTAATTACAAATCTTCAAAAAGGGAGCAAGAATTCACAGTCTGCCAAGTGGACAAGGATAAAGTCAATAAGAAATGAGATGTAAATTCAATATGTTAACAACTCAAAATATGCACTTCTGAGAGGAGAATTTGCTTATTTTAGATCATACACATAATTTCTTTGGTTATCTTTGTTTGTAAAGGAGAGTAAATATTTAAATATATTTTAAAATTATTTCCTATTACCATTTCAAAGTATGTCCTGATTTTATATTCAGTAAAGTTTAGACAAAATATATTAGAAAGGTGACATCAATTTACCCAGTTTCTTTTAATATCAGATTGAAATATTTCAATTTTTAATAAGAAACTGTAACTGAACAGTTTATTTTGGTAAAAGAAATTGTTTAGAGTCATTTTCTGTTTTTTTAAAGTGATATCATCGAGACTAAATTTTACTCAATCTAGCCAATTAATAAAATCCGTATCTCTTAGCATTTCAGTGTTAAACTACTTAGTAATAAAATGCCAGTCCTGGAATACTGGTGATTCTATATTTTATATCATGTACAATGGCAACAGCAAGATAGAGCCCTGCAATACTTTTGAGCAATTACATTTGCAAGACACTTAAGGATCTCAGGTTTGAGATCTAGAAAACTCTGGTTTCCTATAAACATTTTAAAATCAAACTTTTTTCCTAATTACAACATGAGTAACCACAGTGTCTGAAAAAATATATCCATTCCACTACTTTCATGACACCTAGCACGAGATACAGGCTTATGGATACATATTTCAAAGGAAAATGTCTCCTGCACACCAGGATGGGAAGGGGTGCAGTTAGGAATGTGCCGGCACAGAGATGCAGGAGTAGTGTGCATCATGGCTGATGTGTACAGGTGACAAAGCGTTTCACAGCACTCCGAGTTGCCAAAACGAGTCAAGAAACTGTGCCCCTCTAATTGAGAGAGGGAAACTGAATTTTAAGCCCTATGAGAGAAATCGTTCATATGTGGGGAACTATATATTAATATATAATAAGCATATCAATTCCACTGTTAAATTTATGTGTGCGATGCATTGTACACACTTGGTAAATATTTAGAAATAATGTGAACACATCACCCCAAATGAAAAAGTAGCTCCCTAAAAAATTTTAATAATCACCTTTTTATTTAATGAATTTGTAATTTCTCCAGTCACTGCCTTGTTAAAGTATACCATCTGAATTTTCAGAAAGGACAAAAAGCCTTGACACCACCTCTCTTCCTTATAAGTCCCTTTCTTGTGTTCATGATTTTTGTTTTGTTTTGTGACACACCAAGTTGAACCAGATCCATCTACATTAGAAAATTTTAAAAGACTAACCCAAATCATCATTGTTTACACATTGGTCTTAAGATGAAATCCATGTGCGGAAACCATCACACAGCACAGGAGCACTCTTGGAATTTTACCTTGAAAAGTAAATTCACATTTTATTATTTACACTATTAACAAAATATACAATCTAACACTGGAAAATGAAAATATGTCACTGGAGAAAAGCTTCAACAATGAAGAGCACGGACTGCTCTTGCAGAAGACCCAGGTTGGGTTCTCATTACCCCCATGACAGCTTATAAACCATCTGTTACTCCAGTTCCCGGGAATCTGGTGCCCTCTTCTCACCTCAATGGCACTGCACTCATGTAACACACATACATACATGAAGTCAAACATATGCACATAACGTGAAAAAATAAGTCTTTAGAAAGATGAAAGCAATACTTATAAGCTAATAGATAAGCCCAAACAATGTTCATGGCAATATTGAATGTGTAATTACTGGGAACGTAGATAAAGGAGTTGTGTGTATTCATAAAGAGAGGACAGTAGAGAAAACGAATGAACTAGTGAACAGTTCTGTTAACTGTGCATAATTTTCAAAGACAAAACCCAACCAAAGAGACTGCTTATAATATGCTATTTAAATAAGGATTAAACTAGGAAGAATAATTTAATTCTGTGTGGTATTATGAAACCTCATACTTGGGATAGATAGATGGAACCTATGCTGTTAATTGCTGTGTGATCACCCAAGAACAACTTAGTGCAAGGTAAAGGGAGGTGGCTATGATGAACATTTACTCAGGTAGCATGTGGTGTCCTTAAGTGATCTACCTCATTATATAAATTTCCCCCTGGGGAGACACCTGGAGTCCCTGTGCTCTCCTAACGTCTTCCCCAGGCTCTGTTCACAGGAGCCTATACTGGGCCTCATCAGAGTCTCTAAGGAATCATCTGTGTATGTCTCCAGGCAATGACAGGAGTGTCATTAAGCTTCTCTTTAAGAGATCCAGTATCTTCTCTACTGTAAAGTTGAGCATAATGAACTTAGACCTACTTTCCACACTCTAAACTGTTGTCTTCTGAGTCTCCATCCCACAAACTTGCTGGGAAACCTTCTTACTTAGCTGTCTTAAATACTTTCTTAGGGTACCTTTTATACTATCAATGAGAAACTAAATTTTCATCTCCTTCACATCATCTTAATTAAAAACAATATGGGATTGGGGATTTTTTTTAAAAAAATAATAAAAATGAATCTACTTTTTAGAAGAAAAGAATCACATAAGGTATCTTGAGGAACAGTTCTTTTTCATTGGCAACCTAGGGGCATATTTAAACAGAGGTAGATTCTCGGGTTTTTTCCCCCTTCTTGACCTCTGTTTTCCCCAAGTCCCTTCTTTGCAGTCATCAAAGCTACTGTGTAAATTGTATTTCTGTTGCTGCAATAAAACTCTTGACAAAAATGAATTAAGGAGAAAGGTTTTATTGTGACACACAATTTCAGGAGGATAGAGTCCACCATGGTAGAAAAGGTATGGTGGCTGGCAGAGAAGCATGGTCTCAGAAGCAAGAGCCTGGTTACTTGAATTTTTATCTGCATGCAAAAATCAAAGCATGAACAGAAGCAGGGCTGGACAATAAAGGCTCCACTCCCAGTGACCCACTTCCCCAAGTGTGGCTCTACATCCTAAAGGTTCCATGTCTTCCCAAATAGCACTACTGCCTGGAAACCAAGTGTTCAAACCCAGGAACCTGTGGCAATATTTCATATTCAAACCATGTAAGCCAGACCATCTTGAATTTTCTTAACAAATTAATACAACCTTTTTCAAAGATGAACTCAACTGTAAAAAAACCTCATGATTTACTAGAATATATCTTACGATACTTTTTCATTCCTGGGCTTGGAGAGATAGGCTGTTGATCACTATAATTTATGTTTTTGTTCCTGGGAGTGGAGACGCGTATGTACACTTCCCATAAGACTTTTCTGTAGTATGTTAGAAGTGGAAAAGTAATACAGTGGCTAATGGAGGACTGATTCTTTTGGTTTAGCAATGTGGACATGGGGAGAGGGAAATGCCCACTCATTAATAGTCTAAGTTCCCCAGGAAAAATGATGGGACAGGGAGAAACTGCATTATCTCCCATGCAATGTTCATCTTCTCAGTAGATTGAGTTCTAAAGACATTTCTTACAGGGATGTTTACTGCATTTTATAACTGACTGTTCTCAGCTCCAGATGCAACATATTGAAGTGCAAAATGGTCAATTATAACTGGATAAATGAAATTGCTTGGATGAAATATTGTGTGGCTGGCTGGCTGTCAAGAATTCATTTCTCTTCATCTCAGGGCAAGGGGCACATAGGGAGTAGAAGAAAGATTTGGAACATATTCGAGATGACTTTGTGAACAAATTCATAGCTACCAAAAAGACCTCATAAGTCAATTTCATGCAGAGTTATTTAGCACCATTTCACATCAAACAGTTTTTAAACTTTTCTATTTTGTAAATACATTTCAAAGTTGAATTTTCGTGAGGTAGAACTTATGTGACTTCGTTTCCTCTTTTGCTCTCCTGGAGAATTAATTTAATCTTTGAAAAAACCTTAAAGCGTTGATGCTGGTAAATAAAGATTCTGAGAGAACAGGAAGAATGCATTTTATATGGCTTTCAAAAGTCCCACAGGTTGACACGCACATCACCCTTTGATAGATACTTGTGTTTACTGGAATATTATTTATGATACCTGTTGTTCCTGTTTGACTCAGGACTCCATTAAGTATTTTATACAAAATTACCTAAATGGTGTCAGCATTGAGACATGCTATCCTTGTTTTATATCAGTAATATTTTTGGTATATTTTACTCACTTTCTGACTTCATAGATAACATTTTCTGACATTGTGGACACGTATTTTCAGGCAAATCTGTTTGAAGTTATGACTTCATCTTGCTCCAGTTTCTTCTACGTTTCTTCTTCAACATATGCTAGTCATATTTCAAATATTAATTTGTCATTCTTGAAAACTTTTGATGAGTAATCTTTACAAAGTGTTTTGGAGTTTAGTAGCTGGAGAAACTTGGAGAGTGGAATCGAATGACACCATAACCGATGTCCAGGGAGATTTGTGAGCAAGCAGCAGTGGCTAATGGTAGCTTTTTTTTTTTCATTTTGTTGGCTGGTTTGCTTCACATGTGAAGTCCCTAGTATAAGGCTGATAGAGATACAGAGAGTAAAGACTGTTCTAGAACATAAGTGAAAGGAGAAATGCAGAGGGGAAAAAAGAAAAAAGGAAGAAATGGAGGCAGGATGACTGGAAGGATTGGAGGGACTCAGAGAAGGAGGAGTTGAGGAGGGCAGCGAAGGGGCAAAAGGGAAGACTGACTCATAGATATGGGAATGTGGTGTCTCTTTGACTCAGCAACTTTTACCTCATTCTCTTTCTATGTATCTGTCCCTAATATATTCATTTTAAAAATTAGCTTCATTATGACATCATCATTTCACTTCTTCCCTCCCTCCCACAAAGCCTTGGTTCCTTCGAATTACTCAAGGAGAAAGTTTCTTTTGAATCACCCATGATTCTTACTCAAAAGTCACATGACCATGGGAGAAATCTTTGCTCAGCTCCCTTCTTTATTCTGAGACCATCCCTCCTCCCATGATTTCCTTCTCTGGGAATGACTTACAGATTTTGAGGGAACTTACTGTTAACTTACAGCAAAGCATCTTTCTAATGGTGTTGTACCTGGAATCTGTTCAGCTTCTTTTGAAGTGAAATGTGGAACTGGACAAGGACTATACCACACACTTCCCAGTATGTTTTCATTTAGGTTTGTTTTATCTACCATGAAAGTCTCTTTGATGAATATTTAGAGATGACATTGTTAAGAGTTTAGGAGTCCCAGTGATTCTGTACAATAATTTACAGGGTCACTAATGATTCTCAACAATGGAAAAAATTTTAAATTTTGGTAAGAAAATTTCTTGTTTCGGGAATGACAGTATAATGTAGTTTGTAAGCATAATATAGTTTTGATTATGATGGGATCTTTTCTGATGATGTAACCACTATCATGTTATTACCCTGCTATGATCTACTTGGTAATAGAATGACATCTGAAAATCATTCTGTTTTGTGGAATTTATCAATTTGAAAAAAGTCATCAGTATCAACTGGGAATTCAGTTTAGCAGAATTTGAATTTATCTTCCTGACTGCACATTGGACTAGTTTGGATGACATGGAGTTCAGAATCAAACATTTTGCCCAAAGAACAGGATTGCTGTTAACTGCCTACTTCTATATTATAAATCAATGAATCTGAATAAAATGGAAGAATAGATCATTGAGGTGAAGCATAAATTCTGTTATCAGTACAAAATGAAAGGAGGATGACTATGAAATACAATAACAATTCTCACAAATCCTTGACAAAATATTGACGGATTATCAGATCGGCTGTGAGATTAACAGTGCGAGGGGCAGGTCAAGCTTGGAAATCTCTGCTCTTACTTCATCCTACCCCATCTTGAAGTCTTACATATTTTGTCTCCTCTTCCCAGATGTCCTGTGAGTCATTATGTCATTGTATGTTACTCTCGAGGTACCTAGGGTTCTTTTCCTCTCCTCTTGAATTGATTTTTAAAATATCATTTTTTCTCTCCTCCACCTTTTATTCAATTTTTTTGTTTTGTGTCCTTTTGACCAGGTTAAAATCAACAAAGAATAAGTCCACATTTGTTTGTTTCTGTGGAATAAAGATAAAGAAAGACTATCAAGTCTATGTCAGCAGTTAGCAGTTGTCATGAATGTTGTCCTCATCTGTGATAACCTTTCTCCATTTGCTCAAACTACCAAAATCCCGGAAGGCAGTGACAGCCAGTACTTGTGACTGACAAGAAGAGAAGACTTCGCTAATCCCTGTGTATTTACATGTGCCCTGCTGTATCAGTTCTGTCTCCCAGCTGAGTGACAGCTAAGTCAGTTTGAGATGCCATATGAATAATGCTCCAAAAAAGTCAAGAGAAAATGGATGAATTAAAATTAAATGAGTTTAACCACCATCATATTGGTGAACTGTAACTAGTGGAGTCCAACAATTTCCGACTAATTCTCCAAATTTTAGATTCCCCTGACTTCCTTTTAAAAGGCATCAACTCTCCATCTTCTGTGTATAGAGCTTTATTTTAATTTTAATAATTTATTTTAATAATTCTGCACACAATTTTCTTCCTCCAAATCTTATTCTTTCAATGAATGTTACCACTATTTGCTTCCTAATCTGATCTTCGGTCATTTTGTCTTCTCTCTTATTCCTCTCATCTACTCCACATATCCAATTTCTGATTGCTCTTATATTATTTTAAGTTCTATATTCAAAAGCCCCCCTGTATCACCTTGTCTCCATCCCCAAGGTCAGCTATATCTTCCCACTCTCCTTACTTTTGAAGTTTCTGTTTTTTTCATTTTCCATTTCCCATACCAGTTTCTTAGCTCTGCATATATCATGCCAGATTAAATATATTTTATTACCTATATTTTATATTTTATTTATCTCTTTAGAGTTTCCATTTGGCTTTTAAAAATGTTTTAATAACATATAGTAATTCTGTGCAATAAATTTTATTATGACATATTTAAATTTTTTTATTTTATGCATATGAGTTCTTTGCATTAATATATGTATGTGTACCAGTGTACCATGTGTGTGCAGGGCATGTGGAATCCAGAAAATTGGATCCCCTGAAACTAAGTTACTAGATTGTAAGATTGTAAGCCATCATCTAGATTGTAAGATTGTAAGCCATCATGTGAATGTTGGGGACCAAACTATCAGTCTCTTTTGTCCTTAACTTCTAGTCTCTCTGTGAGGTATTTTAAAGTTGTATGTGTATGTGTATCTATGTGTGTGTGTGTGTGTGTGTGTGTGTGTGTGTGTGTGTGAGAGAGAGAGAGAGAGAGAGAGAGAGAGAGAGAGAGAGAGAGAGAGAGAGAGAGGCAATACAGGGCTATTCTGCACTAGAAAAATGTCTCCCCTACCCCAAGCAATCATCTACTATCTGTAAATCAGACAGGATTGGCACTTACTGTGGCAGAATATTAATGGTCCAATATCATGCCATTCAAACTTGTAACGGTCATTCCATGCCCAGATGGTGGTGTTTTACAACATACCCCCCTATTCTTGAGCTCTTCCATGATGTTTCTAAGACATTATGCCCTTTTATGCTAGTCCTGAGTTTTTATAGTACTTTTTTTCATCCTAATAAATTGCTTTATGCCTTTTCTGAAGCTTTATATCTCTTCTGACCCCAACCCCATTCTGCTGATGGTCAGTGTTGGTTGCATTCAAGCATTCTCTCTCAGTAATTTTTTTTAAAAAAGAATCTTTGGTCTTTGTTAAACCCCACATTAACGAATGGACTGGCAGTAACCTTAGTGGTCACATTTGCTCCTTCTGCTGCTGAGGTCATCTTCTTTAAATATGCTTTGTGTTCTAAGCTTCAGTATTACTTCTTTTCAGATGTGAGCGACTAGCACAGGTTGGACAGATACTTTCTGTCTGCCCAACAATGCAGTATTGTCTACACCTTAACCTACTTCATAGACTACAGAGAATTTAAAGGAAAGAAGATTGAATCTTGGGTTTCTAATATCTCAACTTGCATTGAACAGCATCTATACAGCTAGAAGCTCATTTCGGTCATCTAGTGAATGTATTTTGATGGGCTTATAGATTACATTACTTTCTCTCAGACAAATCTAGTCAGCAAATGTCTGCTTTGTATCTCAGTTTTTCTCATTTTATGTAAATTCGAAGATGAGAGTATTTGGAATATACCCTTCAAAGTTGATGGTTTGAAGTTGTATCTTTAGTCTTGTTTCATTGAAGATGGTTCTACTTTTTCTTTTCACTGGTTCCACCATTTCATGTGGCTTTTTAAGGAGGTTATATCCTCAGAAATCCTGGATCTCTGGGACACAGACGCATTTGTCAATACGGAACTTTTCTTGTCCTCTTGTCCTGTGTACATGTATGCCAATGCCATCATCACTTCTGAAAAATCTTTCCCGACCTCCTTGATAAAAATCTATACTGACTTTGTTCTCTGTATAATTTTAATTTATTTTTTCCTCTTCATATAATATTTTAATTGTTAACCTATTTTTTCTAGTTAAAGTTTCCAATTTTCAATAAATTTATTTCCACTTTTAAGAATTAGCGTAATGCCCAGGAAACATGAGTTCTGTGTTTGGAGTTCTGTGATTTTGGGTGTTGTATTCACGAATCAATCTATGCTGAGTCAGAGAATGTGACCATAACCAGGATACACTCAGTGCCTGACCCATTTAGACTTTCAATTCTCATAAGTGTAAAAAAAAGCATGTCCACACTTACTGGTCCAAACACAATTTTTACAGAGGCAATTGCAGTTTTTCCTACTCTAACAACATGAAGGTCATCTGTAAGAACAGGGATCATCGTTAGGTTTTGCTTAGTCTGTGATGGGTGACCAAGTCCGGAGACATGTCCCGAATGCATTCACACAAATAAGATACCAACCCACAGTGATGCCATAGGGATCATTTAAATGGGGTGACGTCATAGCAAGATAAAGAATGTTTTTACTGTCATTAGTACCAATATCTCTGTGGAGATAATGTTTTGGTTAAGATCTCATTTGGCCAAAAGGATGTCCAAGGAGTTAGTACTTAAAACTGCTTGCACATGGTATTTTAAAGGAAAATCAAATTACATATATACATTTATCAACTTACATACTTTAACCTATGAACCCTGACATTCATACCTTTCAGTACTAAAGTAAGCAAAACTTGCAATACTGTACAACACAAAAGGACTCTAAGTATTTAAACATGGGTACATGTCTATACTTCACAAAATGGGATACTTATACAAAGGAAGTAAGACACATCTCTGACTGACTTGTATATTATTCTTTTTCTAAGAAACTTTTAAATATATATATATATATATATATATATATATATATATATATATGAGGTGATTTTTACTGCAGAAACTCTGAATCTTAAGTCTCTCTTTCTAATTAAGATCTGCTTTCATTACCTCTCTGATAATTAATCTCTCTCAATAACCATCCACCAGACTGCAACTCTTTGTTCTCACTAGTTACACTTGAAAGACACCCCATCCAAGTCTAATTGCAGTCTATTCGATCAACGGAAACAAAGAACCTGAATTCTTTAGGTAGAATTACAATATAACCAGGGTCTGCCTTGTAATACTCCATCTCCCTGGAGGCTGGGAGACAATACTAGAGTCCTGAAAGGACTGCCCATCTGCTTCATTCATCCTCTTTCATGCAATGGCTCTGGAAATGCTTTGTGTAGTTTTTTTTTCTGTATTAACACCACTATCTTGTTTCTAATTGACATTAATGGGTGCCTTTCTGGATGACACGTACCATGAATATTTGAACCTGAGGTTTTAGTGCTCATAAGTTCTTCTGATCTTTCTTGTAAACTTGCCACAAGAATACCATGCACAACTGTTGCTCAGTATGGGTGGACTGTGTTGCTCAGATATTTCATGTTCTCCATGGGTATAGATAAGACTATTCTCAGGTCCCTTAAATAGATCTCTTATGTACAAATATAATCTATGCATATCCTTTGTCTGCCTCAAGACATTTCTAAGTTACATGTAATGCCAGATCCAATGGAAATGATATACAAATAGTTATTGTGTTGATTTTTTTTAAGGGTTAATGCTGAAGATCAGAGAAGCAAAGCGGTCAGCCACTATAGAGTTCTTTTACTTCTACCAATGCTCAGAACAAAGGGGCGTTCCTGTCCTGAGACTGCATCTCCAGGCTTTATCTGTCTCCACCAAACCTCAGGCTACACTGAGCTCCTGTCTCCTGCCTGTGTTGATTTTTTTTATTAAATAATGACCAGAAAAAGAGTCTGCATGTGTCCAGTTTAGTTGTGTTTTTGTTTGTCTGTGTTTTAAAGATTTATTTATCTTTATTTGTTCATTTATTATACAGTGTTCTGCCTATACGTATGCCTTATGTTAGAAGAGGGCACCAAATATCATTGTAGATGGTTGTGAGCCACCATGTGGTTGCTGAGAATTGAACTTTGGACCTCTGGAAAAGCAGACAGTACTCTTAACTGCTAAGCCTTCTCTTTAGCCCCATTTGTTTTAAGACAAAATCTAACTATGTAGCCCAAGCTGGCTTGAAACTCACCAAGATCTGGATGCCTCTGGTACTTGGTTGCTGGGATTAAAGGACTGGCTGCTTTTCTCTTGAGTCTTTCTGTTTGTGTATGGTTCACAGATACAGTTAATAAACACATTATATCATAGGCAGTACCCTCTTTTTAATTAAATTTTTATATTTTGGAGAATGGGTATATGTGTTTAGGCATGTGTGTATAGGTGCACCTGTGTGTGCCGATATAGAGGTGCAGGGTAATAACAGTGTGTTCCTCTTCCATTCCCCAACTTACTTTTTAAGATAGGAATTCCCTAAATGTGATGCTCACCAGTTGGCCAGACTGGATGGCCTGTTGGGGAGCTCTCTGAATTCTCCTACTGAATCCTCTTCCATAGCTTTTAATTTAGATGCTAGGATTGAACTATGGTCCTCATGTTAGTACATGACCCATGTGCCAGTTTTATTTATTTTACTCTATGTTAATATACTGGGTTTTGAGACTGAAGTTCTTACTTTTCTTAGAAAACAAAATATTTTGCATATATAGGTTCAGTTCTAGCTGACTGTTATGCTGTAATTCTTTACTTCATAAGCAGTCCTGAGAAGATAGATATGATCTAGCAAAGGGACTGGCTTCTGTTTCACAGAGGTCGGGAAGTCCCACAGAAGTCTATCTGAAAGCTGGATAAAGAGGAACCTGGTAGTATGACTGACAGTATCAGGGCCAGGGAAGCTGCTGTTGTCAATGTCAAAGAACCTGGCATTCTGGAGTCCCAGGGCAGAAGAAGGGTATCTCAATAAAAGAAAAGAGCAAGCACACTCTGCTCTCTTTGGCTGTTTTCTCCTGTCTATGCCCTTGCCCAGTTGGGTGGTTCCCAGTCACACCAAGATGGACCTTCTGCCCGAGTTCACTCATGGAAAAGCTGAGCTTTTCTAGAATCCAGATCTGGATGCTTGGACAGCAAACACGTGTAAGCCACTGATAAATCAGAAAGCATGTCTCAGCCTCTGTATCAGTGTTCCCTGTTCTAGACAGGTTAACACCGGGATATATTGCTGTAGTTTGGCTGACTTCTCTCTACCTTTACTTTTGTCTTAAACCAATTCACCAGAAATTTATATATTTATTTACTATACAGTTACTTTTTGTGGAGTACATTGAGAATTTTGCATGATTTCCCATATGGACTACTTAGATTTTAGTGACTATGGAGCAGTTGGAATGTTTCAGATCCAGATCCAAATTATCTCGAGCCATCAGTAGGACCCTTAACAGTCATTCATTGCTCATAACGCAATCATCCCATTTCTTACAGGAAAGGACAGAAATGAAAACAATGCATTCTCAGGATTAAAGGAATACATAATCAGCATGTGTCTAGCTCTATAATCATACAAACATTTTAATATGCATTTCTCTCTCATTTCACCTAACCCCAAGAAGCCTTTGGATAGATGTGTAATTACGATTTGTAAATGACAAGGTTTGTGGTGGTTTGAATATGAATGGCCTCTATAGGCACACATATTTGATTTATAATTGTATTGGTTTTGTGAATTTAAGAACCTCATAAAATTGTTGGCATGTTGGAATATCTTTGTCTTCAGAATAAGGACTTATTGTTTCCAAAATGGCACTTATCGTCTTTGAGTTGAGAGCTGTGGTTTTTGTGTTATCACAACCCACATTGCAAAGGTAAGGAAGTAAAGAAAATAGTATCAGGGTCAATGAAATCCATGTCTTAATGAAGAAATCTCATACTGGAGACAATGACTGTGTCTAGATTAAGGATGGTGAAAACAAAGCAAAATAATTTGGGATGAAGATGTTGGGATGAACAGATAAACAGGAGCAAAGCACCATGGGCTGGAGATGCAGCTCAGTTGGGAGTGCACTTGTGAAGCATGCACAGGACCCTGGGTCGGGTCTCAACAGAGCATACACTAAGTGTGATGGTGTTATCTATGTAATTTGTAATTCTAACACTTGAGTGATGAAGACAGAGTAATCAAGAGTATAAAGACATCCTTAACTACATAGCAAAGTTTGAGGACAAACCGGGTTATGTGAATTAAAAAAAAAAACAAAGAAAAATAAGAAGCCGATAAAATCTGAAATATTTATTTCAGGGAAAATTTTTATTGAAATTGTGTTGCATAAATTTAATTGGGTATTAAACATCTGGAAGAGTTATGGTAGAAGAAACAACTTACTGAAATATAATAGACTTTGTTCTGCTTTCTGCAATTGGTCCTTTTAGGTACAAAAAAAAAAACCCAGCTTTTCTATAATGGAACAGTTTTGGTATTAGGACACATTATATGTCTGAATTGGAACTTCACAGTGGGAGTTAATGTCACAATGTTCAAATTCCTGTGTTAAAAACAAAAGATAAAAGCTCAGCTTTCATCCTTCTCTGATGTTCTTGAATATGAACATCCAGAACATCTATTTCTAAGTCCTCTTAACATTCTTCAGGATGTTAGGTACTGAGTCCACACAAAATCGCACAATGATGATAAATTCAGACACATAAAGTAGCTCATATATGAACTGTCAAGATGGCTCATCAGATAAAAGCTCTTGTTGCTCTTGCACAGGACCCATTTCAGTTCCCAGAATCCATATAGGGTGATTTACAACCATTTCTAACTCTAGCTCCTGGGCATGCAGCATCCTCTTCTGCATGCACTTGTGTATACATACAGCACACTTACGCACATATGCACACAAATATAAATAACCTTTTTAAAAAGTTCACTTATCTATAATCTAGTATAGGACAAACATATCTGTACTGTGTAACCATAAATACAAATTTTAGTTAATATTTTTAATTGTGTGCTATTTTGAAATCTTTGTTTCATAGCACCTATTTTTTTCAGTTGTATTCAACAACAAAATAATACGAACTATTTCTAATAGTCAGTATCTTGCAAACTTCTGATTAAAATTTTCCAAATGGGCTAGAGAGATGGGTCAGAAGTTAAGAGAGCCATCTTCTTTTTCACAGGGTCCAAGTTCAGTTCCCCCCATGCATAATCACGTGGCTCCCAATGTCCTGTAACTCAGTCCAGGTCATCTGATGTCACTGGCCTCTGTGGGGACCTTCAAGCATGTGCACACACCTCACACAAATATAGACATACACATAACTAAAAATATAAATAAATAAAGCTTTAAAAATGTCTCTCTGCTAACAGATGACTTAACCATAGCATTGTGTATTATTTGATAGCATTGTGTGAGTCCTCATTAAACTTAACATAGTGTAAATGATGGTAGAGATAAAATAAATGGACATGCCAGCAACTCGGGGTTATTAACTCTAACTGCTGAGAGAGTTGCTAAGTCAGAGTTTGAGCATATACTAAAATTCAGAGACTTACATAAGGAAGAAAATAAACGTTTGAGCCCAGATGTAGCCAGCTATGCCAAACACATTTTCTTATCAACAACGAAGTACAACTCTTGAATCGCTTTCTCAAAATTAAATTTTCACCACCCCAAATTCACCCTACATGATTCACGACTTTGCAAAGCCCAGCAGCTTTTACAGCACATTTTAGCATCAGAGAGATGATATTATGCAATTATCCTAGAACAAACTATCCCTTGTCACTGCGGACATTTCTGCTTTGACAGGGGCAGGCAGAGGACAGAAGGCAAAGCAGCACTGGCTTGTGAATGGCTGATCAGATGTTAATTTGCACAGTAATCTCTTTCCTAGGAGTCTAATTCAAGATGTTATATACCTAATGGCTAGATTGCAAGGTGCTATATTTTTAGTTGAGAAGCACAAACTTTGATGTGCATAGCTGTTTGAAGCTGATTTCTACTCTTGGTTGAGAGATTCACATCTATTTTAATTATTCTGCATCTTTGGGATTGGCATGCCTATTTGTAGAATTTTCTCTTCAAAATTTATTTTTTCTTTAGTTCACTCAATAAATTCAGAATATGCTCTTTTATCTTATTTTTTGTACAATGTATGTATTTACACTAATATATACTGGTTGTTAGCCAGTTGTGTTACTAGAAATATTTAGTTTTAATATTGTGGGAATTATATTTTCAGATTTTAAAATCCCACTTTTCAAAGATTTCAGTACTATGTTGTGCCTTTAGTGTATGGAGAACTTACTTTTCCCTATATTATTAATACCCAAAAATACAAAGTGGTTTCAGAAATGTGTTCTATTTCCATTGTGTCTCAGGCAGCAAAGACTGGCCTATGTATGCAATTACTGACTTTGATGTTAAAAAAGGATTTATTTATTTTTCTGTTATGTGTATGAATATTTTTCTTGCACGTATAAATGTATGTTACATTTATATCTAGTATCTACAGAGGTCAAATGCTATTGGATGCCCAGGATCCAAAGTTGTGGACAGTAGTGAGCTGCTATTTGGGTTCTGGAAATAGAACGTGACTGCTCATAAGATCAGTAACTGCTCTTAGCTACCTAAATACCAAACCACCTCTTCAATTCTAAGCTATGTACTTAGGAACCTCAGTCACAGAGGAGAAAAAATAAAAAAGAGATATTTTCTAAGTCTTTTCACGCTCCTTACTATCTAGACTTTGAATGGGTTTTCCTGGTGTTAGTCAGGGTCCTTTTAAACAAGGGGTGTGGTTTATATTTGATTAGAATAGAGGCATTTATGAGTTGGAAACCATAAATCCCCTTTTAAGCAAGACAGGGTTAAAGATAAGTTGTATTATGAGAAGGAAATATACAGATAAGCATCTTCAATTTTTGAATTATTAATTACTACTTCATGATATACCAAACACTTTTCATTCCTTGGATCAAAAGTATTCTGTGAACTTGGGAGACAGAGGCCAGCATGTTTGATATAGTAGTAAATAATCACATTATGATTTTGATCATTGCTTATAAGTAAAAGCCTAATATCTAAAGCTCAATGAATACCTGAGATGTGTATATCTGTTTTGTATATTATAGTGTCAATGCAAAAATCATAGCTTTTATCATAGATGGTTTATTATGAAGTCATATTGAGTGGCCATGGCCCAGGAACACAAATTTAGATTAACCAAAATTCCACGATCCAAAGTAGAAACAATTTCATGATGTTTTTATAGTTCTACAGAACAAAGAAAGGCATAAATCAAGGCAAGTTTAAAATGCATTGATGGAGACATCAGAGCGGAGATTACAGCAAGATGGGGGAAATTTTCTCTAGACCCATGGTGCTATCTGATGACATTCTTAGCTTTGGGGTTGGTAGGAGGTAGTTGGGCTGCTAAGAAACTCCAAAGGTTTCAATATATTCTCCTCAGAAGTTAGTTCAGACACAGATGTGGGCAAAGAATGGCCAATCTAGAGGGCTAGATCTAGTCCAAGATAGGAAATTAGACCCTAGATCAGCAACATTCCAATCAGTCAGTCTCTCTCTGCAGACAGCTTCTTTCCAGAAATTCTCATTTGCAATAGGACTGCCTTTATAATCATAGTTTAGCTTTGTCAGAACATCGTCCATGCCACAAAGTCCAACAGCATTACACCAGATCTTCTGCTGTCAAATCCTCTACTCCATATTCTGTAACATCATTCAGCAGAAGGGTACAAGAATAAGAAAATAAAAATGTAGATTCCAAAAATAGGAATGTAGAAATAAAGAAATATAAAGTTGTAAGCCTAGGAGAATGAGAGCAGACTATCAGCAGCTTTCTCAGTAACTTAAGGATTAACTATGAACAGTGGGTTACTCCACTTTACAAACCATAGCTCTACTCACAAGGCCAAAGCACCTCTCTGCAAACTGAGAGGTAGCCTATGGATATGAGTCAACTCTTAGGAAATAGATATATGGCCTCTGGGTTATGCATTATCACTGCTTTATGAAACTGGCAGCATCAAAGGGAAGAGCACAGGGCTTCAGTAAACACTACCTAAAAGTACCAAGGAAGACAATAGATTAAATACAAACACTAGTTTAACTGAAAAACTGTTAATGGAGATTGTAAAGTAATGCGATCTGTATCTGAGTTTTATCTCGAGATTGTAAAAATTCCTTTGTTCAGACTTAATGCTTGGTGCCCCTACTATAAAAAGATGGGTTCAGAAACTGGCCTTTGCCACAGCCTTACAAAATCTATCTCTGGCTGTGATCTCAGCTACCTGATAAGCTTTGTGTGCCACACGGAGATTTTTGATTTTATTATTTTTTTTCCTGGATTTTGGTTTCTGGAATAAAGTTTGCTTCTGTCTTATTAGACTTTGGTGGTCTGTCCCCATCTTTGCGTGACCCCCATGGACCCAACATAGTTATGTTACATCACTAAGACAGAAAATCAGTCAAAGTGGGGCTTAGTGATTCTGACTGTGAAAGTTTTGATGGTGCTCTGCAAACTGGCTTCTCTACTAAAGACAGCTGGGGTAGTTGTATTTTTAAGTAGTAATATAAGCCTGTTATTCAGAGGCTAAATTCTTGGTATTTGTTGCTTTCTACTCAAGTTTGTAGGAACATTTATTAATGTGGGAGTGTCATATATCAATCTGTTGATTTCATTGGTTAAGCAATAAAGAAACTGTTTGGCCCTGTGGGTGGAGTAAACAGAACAGAACGCTGGGAGGAAGAGGAAGTGAGCTCAGACTCCGCAGCTCTTCTCTCCGGAGCAGACGCTTCAGAAAGACGCCATGCCCCAGCTCCGACCCAGGACGGACATAGGCTAGAATCTTCCCAGTAAGACCGGCGCTACACAGATGATTAGAAATGGGCTAAATTAATATGTGAGAATTAGCCTAGAAGAGGCTAGGTAGGAATGGGCCAAAGCAGTGTTTAAATGAATACAGTGTCTGTGTAATTATTTCGGGGCAAAAGCTAGCCGGGCAGGCGGCAGGGGTGTTGGGGACGCAGCCCCGCCGCTCCATATTACTACAATTTATTTATTATTTTTTTGTTCCAGACTTCAGGTTAACAGACATTGTGCACATCATTTAAACTCGTATTGGCAGCCAATCCCCTGTTGTGATGGCAGTGCTGCTTTGTTTCACGATCTCTCTCTCTCCCCCTCTCCAGATGCAATACTCAGCTCGGTTCTCTAAGTCATCATTCACAATGTCATTTCCCCTGGGAACCTCCACACAGAAACTCCCCTGTAATTGTTTTCAAGTATTGGGATTGCTAGATACCTAGCAGGTGTCCGGAGAGGCACCAGAGAATGGGAGATGTGTGGTTTCTCTGCTCTTTCACCCGTCGACAGCAGTAGGGTGGCTATGGTGAGAGCTCAAATGGACAGGTCCAATCCTGCACAAGAGGGCCGTGTCGGTCATCAGGATGCCATTCAGGATGTGAGTCTGGTCATAAATACGTGAGAGGAATAGATCTTATAAAAATATTTCAGCGGCTCCCTGAAGCACAGGAGACATAGTTTTTATTGCACTTGTCATTTGTTTATATCAGATGCTCTGTTTCTAAACTCTTACTCATTCAAAATAAATCTACCACATTCCTTTTGAATTTCAAGTTCTTTGAGTAATTTTTTTCTCCCCTGGTGATAAGAGAAATTCTTGATAGAAACATCTGTATCAGAGAAGTTTCAGTCAGGAAAAATTCTTAAGGTTTTATACAGGGGACTTTTTATGTGACAGGGCAAAATAATGCAAAAGTTTCTCCCTCTTGTATTCTTGAGGAAGCCATTTCAAGTTTAACTAGAATTTGATCTCCTTGATGGAGAATCCCATGGAAAAGTACCCAGTGCTCTTCTGAGTGGTCTTCTCTGGGAGGCTACCTGTAACATTGGACAGTTTCATAGAGTTGTATACTCAACATTAATCATTTGCACCCCATTTCCCTTCCTCAACCTTTTTTCTCTCCTACTAGATCCCTTCCTCTCAACAAAACCCCTTCATTCATAGCTTCCGTGTGTGAACCACAGTTTAACTAGAATGATTGACCAGAGCTTGGGTGGGAGGGTGTTTAGCTAGGACAACTGTCAGCCACTGTACCATTAAGGAAAATGGCACTCCCTTCTCTAACAAATGTTAACTTCCAGAAATCCCTCTGAGACGAGTGGGACCATCCTCCAAGATATACTGTATATATTAGTAAAATTTTCAAGAATTAAAAAACAAACAAAACTGTGTTCCAGAGGCATTCTTGTCACACGCCACTCAGTATTAAGAGTAAAGTTATTGACAACCCATGGGCTGTTCTGAGGACTCAATCCCCCACCCCACCCCAGTCAACTATGTATTTCCAAGCCCAAGTTCTGTCTTTTATATGCTCCCAATAATGAATACCTTAGTGAACTAATCCACTGTTTCGCTCAAACCTCTTATGATCCCTTTACTTCCCCAGAGACTAACCTCTGAACATTGATTGTAGTGGGGACCAAGTTATCAACACTGACCCATTTTGTGTTTGAACCACAACTGAGTCAGAAGTAATAGTTATCATCCATGGTGTGCCCCAAACTTAAACAAAGAGATGTAAGAGAAGATTCTTCTTTTCAGCATGCTGATCATTAAACTCTTGTAACTTGATAGGATTAAAACACCAGAATATCGTATATTGAGATGACATTTCCTGCCTTCCCTCAATGAGAGAAAAAACAGAAAATTCTCTTCTCAAACTCAACTGTAATTTTATTAAGTGACAAAGGAAAAGTATGTACATATATACACAATAATACTGTTGTTGGCAAGATAAAAAGTAAGAATTATAATTATGGTAAACTAATACTATATTAAGCTTTAATATCACTTGTGCTTCCAAAGGAAATTCATTGTAATCTATTTTTAATTAATATGGCATTGTGTGCAAGCATTGCCCCAAAGAATAGTATACCATTTCTATTTTAAAGTTAATTAAAAAAATATTAGTGTCTAAAAGCTCCAGTTCCCATTGAATCTTAAAGGGCAGATATAATTAATTGTAATTTCTTACCTATAGAGCTATAAATGTCATTTCAATCTACGGTTGATTTTAATCAGTGTTTCTTTATCTACATTCAATTGGAAATCACATGCTAAGTAAATTCAGTTTCAATCAGAATAAGAACAGGTAGTAAAAACTATGAACTAAAAATTTCACTCTCTTGTGTTGGAATTAATAAGCTTGAAAAGTTCAGAATATAAGTATGAAAATATGGAGTAAATATATATAATTTAAAAAATATAGTCCAAATCAACAAACAAAAAATAGCAATAGTAGTTTTATTTTTTATGTTTATTGTGTATGTGTGCCATGGTGCATGTGTAGATATCAGAAGGCAATTTGTGGGAACCAGTTCTCTGATTCTACTATATCAATACCAGAGATCAAACTCAGCTTATCTTGGCATTGATTGCCCTTATCCTGCGAGCCTCTCATCAACGTCTATAAGCTCTCAAGAACAAGGTACTCTAAGAAAGAATAAGTATACTTATAGTACTAATTACTTTGTTCTTTGCTATGAATAAATATCTCACAGGAGCAACTCAACAGAGGAAGAACAAGTTTCACTCATGGCTTCACAAAATACGGTCTATCATGGCAGGGAAGGTATGGTGGAAAGGCGTGGTCTGGGGCGGCAGATGTTCATGAATGCAGTGCCTCACATTTTATAGGATCAAAATGCAGATAGCACAGCCAGACTATAAACCTCAAAAGAAGCCTTTGTGTCCCATGTCTGCCAACTAGACACCATGCCCCTAAGGTTCCACAACCTCCCAAAGCAGTGCCACCAGTTGGGCACCAGTGCTCAAACACTTGAGCCTGTGAGTGACGTTTCATATTCAAACCATAATACATACCTTAACTTTGTATTTATACTTCTTTTGTGTAATGCTATGCACTTACCAGAGGCTCTTCTATATCGGCTTGTCTCCTGATGTAGACGATGAAAAAATTCCCTTGAAGTTGAAGCATGATTGTGACCTACATGTCCCAGGTGAAGAGCTACGGTATGGTGAGTCATGTCCCAGTGCCCCACCACAGCTGTGTCAGCTGCTTTGTTCATCACTCTGACAAAACAGCTGACAGGAAGAACATTAAGGGAGGAAGGGTTCATTTTTATTTATTTTTAAATACTTCCTTTTTATGACACTTTTCATATATACATATATGCATATATGAAGTGGGTGTGGGTGTAAGTGTGTGTTTTGCCTGCATGTATGTCTGCTGCATCATTTGTACAAAATGCCTATTGTCTGCATAGGCCAGAAGAAGGCACTGGATCCCATGGAAATGGAGTTTCTGATTGGTATTAGCCACCGTGTGCTTGCTGGGAATTGGGGGTTCTCTAGAAGAGCAGCCAGCTCTTAAGCTCCATTACATCTCTCCATTCCCAGGAAGTGTTTATTTTCCATTACAATTCAAGAGGATACAGTTTATTTTGGTGGGAAACATGGTGGCTGAGTAGGATGTTGTTGGTCATACTGTGTCTAAAGAAAGCAGGGTGCAAAGGAAGCAGTAGGCCCAGTGACCTACTTCCTCCAGCGTGACTCCGCCTCCCAAGGATTCCACAGGAACCCAAACAGTACTACTAGCAAGGGACCCAGTGCTCGAACAAAAAACCTTAGGGGGAAAATTCACATTTAAACCACAATAGTTGGCCAACTGTGCCAAGAAGTAAACTAGCCAGAGATACCCTAAGACCACAGACTCTGCATATTCTAGGACTGTCCTGGAGGCTTCCATGAATAATACTAGCTAGCATGCTGACACACCGTGATTATTAACCTTTTCTCCTTCTCTGAGAGACTCTGAGGCCAGCAGTGTTCTTTAGTAACTCACCATTTAAGTTGATTTCCAGTTTAAAATATAAGTGGCTTGAAAAGTTGGGTTTCTTCTGCAGGCTGGAAGAGAAGTGGGTATCTGGTAACCATCCGTTTATGACAAAGACATTAAAGCATGAGGACCCCCCTACACAGAAGGCATAGACTGAAGCAGTAGGGGACCTTACCTCAAAGAACATTCAGCAAGGAAGCTACTTAAAATAATGGTACCAATAGACAGGATCACTGGCAGCAATAAAGAAGAGGAGCTTATGGTCAAAAGTATTAGGGGCGTCACTGATAAGACATAACAGGGCTTGGAGAAATTCTGTGATGAGAATGAAGTTTTGTTCTTGTGCATGAAGTTCAACATGAGAAAGAACATCATCTAAAGACAGCTGCAGAACTGATGGAAGCAGAAGCATGATGGTGATTGGGGAATGAAAACTATTCTTTGGGTAATAGGAAAGAGGCCTAAGAAGCTGTAAGGCCTCTGGCCACCACTCAAATGAAGTCTAGAATTCTGTGATTCTCTAAAATGTCTTCTGCATCAATAAGATAAGGCAGCAGCTGACAACAGAGAAACAAAATCAGCTGAAGCTACTAATCATGGAACCTGTCGCTTCTTAAAAGCAAGTGAAGTTTCAGGAGGATCAACAGGAAGACAAGTGCTATCAGTTGATGAGAGCCAATCTGCCTGCCCCATTGAATTATCAAATACCCTTTGAAGTTCCAGCAAAATTTAGAGAATATGTCTGTGAAATACGACACCAAGGAAAGAAATTTCTTGCTTTATTTTCCAAGATCAGAAGAATCATCATTTGGAAATAGCAAATTTGTCTGCCACCATTAGAGTTGACACTTGCTTTAGAAAGACAAATTGTTTCTCCTTAGTAGAAATTGATGTTGACTTTGGACATGCAAGAACTCCTTGGTAGACTTATATTTCAAAGTTTATGCAGTTTCAAAGAAGTCTAATTCCATTAGCTGTACCCAATGGCTGCTTAAGAGTTCAATGGTTTTCACCCGTCACATTCAGTAATTCCATTTGTTGAGTAATATAAGATATAACATTCAGTTCATACACAATGATTGAACTGTTTCTGGTCTTCATTCCCCTTGTGGCTTATCTACAATTATCTATAATTGTGGCCTTAAAAGTTTTAGCTGACTTTGGAGCACTTGTCTTTTATAGTCCCAACAATGATTGCAAATCAGTTTTGCATAAATCCACCAAAAGCCCAAGTTTTTCCAGCATGGCTAGTATTTTAATGAATACTATATAGAGTAAATCACTCATTTACATAGGAAAATATCCATTAAATCACTCTACTGAGAAGCCACAACACATAACCACGCTTGAGTTCTCTGTTAGAAACGATTTCAAGAGGTGAAAATGGTGTTAGGAAGACTAGATAAGAAAAACTCAGTTCTCTTTGAACATTTAGCTTTCATTTTTTTCTGCTTTCAGAGAAAAATCTATCCATCCCAATGTCTATTTCTACACACAGGCATGAAATCTAATCGTGTTACCTTGTAATTGAACAAGCATGTGCATCCTGGGACATTAATATACTTTTAGACACTTTGACCTCCAAGGCCATGCCTTAAAGCTACTACTCGCATAAATAATTATGATCCGAAGTTTTGCACGTGGAAAATTTCACATGCTCTGCTGCTTTTGGTAATTCTTGCATGACTGCCTGGCGTCTTTAGTTTGTGTTATGTAGATGTTACTGAAGGGATGAAGCATTTAAGGAAAACAAGGTCTCAGAAGATAAAATCCTGGCCTGGGTAAATTGTATATGGCATAAAGCTATCTATAATATTTAGATTAGATAGTCTCTTTAGTTACAGTAAACATGTAGTTGCTACGAGCATCTCTTAGACTGGAAGGTGGTCCTAGGAAGAAAATGTTCTTAATGAACTGAGTAAGCAAGCTGTACCTGAGGACATGGGAATCAATCTCATTTGGAATTCTAGAAAACACATCCTGGAGTTTGGCTACATCTCATTGCAAATCCGGACAGTGAATTTAAAAGCTACTTAGGTATTATTGAAAGGCACCAGGCTTCCAGGATGTCACGGTTAAGAGTTCTCCATCCCCACGAACAATACCAACATTCTTATGGAAGGGGCTTGTGCAGGACTCAATGTTCCTCCTCTGCACCATATGTCAAGTGAGGACAGCTAGACAGTGGCAGAGGCATCCCTTCTTACAACTCTGAAGACTTCCACAGCTTTGGAAGCCTAGCTAATGTTGAACATGAGAGGATATATGGAAGTGAGCATCCAGAGAAAGCTTTGCCCTCCAGAGCAGCAGGACACAACAGCCAGAAACAGGGTGCATGCATGCAGGGATTGTAGTAGGAGGACAAATGGGTGAATAGACTTAGTATGCATCTGTCCCTCCCAGGTGCTGGTGTCTTAATCTCGGGCCTTTATTCCTCCAGAACGAGAGACATGTTGTGAGATTATTAACTAAACTCATATCCCAGAGACGTTGAGACCCACTGACATTCTCACAGACATTGTTGTCACCATTCTCTCCCAAATTGATCCCTTCTACTGTTTACATGGGAATCACTTTATAATCTAATACTTGTTTGGAGGCCAACGGATTGCATCCTAATCCATTTTTTTTTTTGGCCCTAGGTCCTAGGTTCTGATAATGCTGTCAAATTATGAATGAATCATTTCTAAGCTCACCAGTTTGCTTGGCACCAAATGTAAATTCAAATGAAATAAACATGAAAAGTGTCATCCAAAGTTGTTTAAAACATAATTTACTTTTTAAAAGTCAAATATATGCTTCTGTGTATCTATTTTGACAGTGGCAAATTAAAACTAATCATTACTTAATACAATCTCTTTTGACTTGCCATAGACTAATTTTATATCTCTGTGTATATATGTTTATTCATAAAATTAAAGCACATGTGTTAGTACCTATGTATTTTCAAATATAGTCATATTAGCACACTGCCCTGAACATAATATTTTGTCATCTGCTAGAATATTGTGAGTGTTCTTCAAGCTCAGTACCAAAATGACAGCTTTTATTTCCTAAGTTTATTTGTGGGAAAATAACACAAACCGCTACAACCTCCAACCACCAAAACCTCCAAATTTTTATAGCTTAAAGGAACAAAAGCAATTTCTTACAGTCACAGAAAGTCTAATCACCTATGAATCACCTGTTCATGAATTGGTTTAGAAGCTTGGATATTCCATTGGTGGCTTTGTCATTCTGACCCAGGGTTACACTTTGGACCTTTTCCAAGTAGCTGACAGACTTGGACACCGGGGAGATAGATGAATTGGCACTGGCTCTAAGTCAAGTCTGATGTCCATCACCAGCTCTGCAAACTTTAAAGATCTCCGTGTTACTGTTTTATCAATGGACAGACATAGGTAAGTGACCAAAAGAAAGGGCAGACATGGCTGTTCTACCACAGCTAGCTTCTGTCATGTAGAATATGAATGTGCTTGTATGTATCCATGAACTTCTTTTGTGTATGGTTTCATTGTTTTATGATTCCTATCACTTCAGCAAATATACAAGCGCCAGGGCCCTGAAGGCATGCTCTTTGTTTAGTTGACTATGGATTGTTCCTGAACCAGTGGAACTGTTGTAAATATTGGGGGTGGGGGGTGGGTGCTTGATGGTCAGTCTGTAACCCCAGTTTATGGGAGGTGAAGAAAGGGATCCAGGAAAGCAAGCTCGTTACCTAGCCTAGTCAACTCTGTGTGCCCTGGCTTTAAAGAAGATTTCCCTCAATATATAAGGTGGAACTGTGGAGGAAAATATCTGAGGTGAACCTCTGCCCTTCATTCTGTCTTTCGTACTTACACACACACACACACACACACACACACACACACACACACACACACACATTTTTTTTGGTCTTAGGTCTCTATCAATTTTTAATTTATTTGTTTTTAGTTAGTCTTTTCCATTGAACATTATTGTAATATTTACCAAAGAGTAAATATTGGAAATTTTGAAAATTTTATAGAGTGTAAGTAGAAAGCCTTTTCCCATTGTTACTTTTTAAATCTCTTTCCACGTGTAAATATTCAAAGACAACATTTCTGCACCATTTCCAATCGCCTGTATAATGTGGCGGAGGACATGTTTAACACTGTCATCTGAATTAGACTTTTCATTAAATAATCAGACCCTGTTAGATTCTAACTGTGCATTCTTTGCTTCAGACTTAATACGTACTGAGCAATATGCTTTATCCAGGTAGGTGATATGATTGCAGTGATGATTTGGTATTTGTTTTATTTCTACCACACAAATGCTACTGATGGGATATGGCATAATCCATGGTTAGTGTTAGTCATTTATTTACAATAACTGTCCTGTTTACTCTGCGAAAAAGCATCTACTTATTTAAGTCCAAGCAAATCTTTCCTTCTTATGCATCTTCACTTTAATTTTTACAGAATATTTTAGTGTCTAATATGTATTGAGATATTTTATACATGCCTCTTAAATAGTGAAAGAATTGTCAATAGAACTTTTATTATTGTGTGTGAGAGAGACAGGAGAGAGAAGGAGAGAGAGAAGAAGAAGAAGAAGAAGAAGAAGAAGAAGAAGAAGAAGAAGAAGAAGAAGAAGAAGAAGAAGAAGAAGAAGAGAGAGAGAGAGAGAGAGAGAGAGAGAGAGAGAGAGAGAGAGAGAGAGAGAGAGAGAGCGCTCTTGTGGGAGTCAGAGAACAATTTCCAGCATTTGCTTCTTTCCACAATGTAGTCTCTGGGTTTGAGCTCAGGTTGTCAGGCTTGGCAGCAGGTGTCTCCATCCACGGAGCTATCTTGTAATCCCTGGATCTTGTA
This sequence comes from Microtus pennsylvanicus, assembly GCF_037038515.1. Classification (NCBI taxonomy): domain Eukaryota; kingdom Metazoa; phylum Chordata; class Mammalia; order Rodentia; family Cricetidae; genus Microtus; species Microtus pennsylvanicus. The sequence continues at coordinate 115,285,739 of NC_134582.1, forward strand.
TTCTAACTATGGGAGAAAATAAATGTGAGGGGGCTGGAGAGATGGCTCAGTGGTTAAGAGCATTGCCTGCTCTTCCAAAGGTCCTGAGTTCAATTCCCGGCAACCACATGGTGGCTCACAACCATCTGTAATGAGGTCTGGTGCCCTCTTCTGGCCTTCAGACATACACACAGAGTATTGTATACATAATAAATAAATAAATAAATAAATAAATAAATAAATAAATAAATATTTTAAAAAAGAAAATAAATGTGACTATAGCTCAGAGATGAATTTGTGTTTTTAGATGGTAAGGAAGATGTGGACACAGCTGAAATTCACTTTTCTTCACTCATTTTCATTTAACAGGAGACTTCCAGAAAGATATGCGATTTTAAGAGTCCAGGCCAGTAATAACATCACCTTCTGGCTGCTTCCTCCTACAGGTGCACTTGTGAAGTAGGAGGAGGTGCTTCCACAGTGGTTGGTACAGAGAAGAGTTTGATGAGACCGCAGTAATATCTGGTAGCTGAGCTAGGAGAATCCTGTTGTGTTGATCCAAACAAATCCTCTCTTAGAAGAAGCAGACAATGTGACTGGTATGAAGGAAGAGCTTTGATGAGACTTTGAAAAGGAAGAGTTCTGCATGAGACACATGATGCATGGAGCCAGCAAAGGGACGAATCCCAAGCAGCTGCTTCAGCCCTGCCGGGAGATGCCTGAGGCATAGGGAGCCAGCTGCAAGGAAAATTCAGACCAAGATGCTTGTTTAGGAGTAAAAAACTAAAACCAAATCTATTTGCACATTATGAATGGGTGGCTTCTGTCATATGACCAATTGTGAATGCAGAGGAAGTGGTTGGATTTAGGAGCCTACAGCTCAGTTAATTGCCTTGTGGAGGAGGCTAAAATTGTGGTGTCATTTGCAAGTTGATGGTGCTGAAGCTCCATGGATAATGGTACAGGTCAACAGTGAACATGAAGAAAGAGCCCAGTGTTCCCAGGAGGAACCTCCCAGTGTGAGAAAGTGTGACAGGAGTGACCGTGGATGAAGGAAAACATCTACTGAGGGTGGAACTCCAGAGAGAAGCTGTATGTAAGTCAAAAGGAGGGAGCAGCTGAAAGGTACAATAAGACAAGATAGCTTTATAGTGTAAAATCCCGTTCTGTTTAATATACAGAAACTTTATCTTCCATAGTAATTGAAAAGCAAAGAGATCCTTAGGGAAAGGATTTAAAACCTAAATGAGGAACTATTTTACACACACACACACACACACACACACACACACACACACACACACACACACACTTAGAGTAGAAATCATACTGAACATGGATGAACAATGGATATGTATATATACTGGATATATACAGATCAATTGTGCCATCACAGAAGACAGTCCTTTAGATACCAGGCCGTGAGGCATCCTCACAGTGTGGGTGCCAGAAACTTCCCTCCTCACTCTTGGAATCTGATGAATTCTTGTACTAGAGTTTTAGCTCTGTCCACATTACATGATTTAGTTGTGTGAAAACATCCTTATAAAACACATTACCTTGTAAGGTGAAAATATAACAAACAAAAAAGGATCCTAGGCTAGGGAGGTGGTTCAGTCAGCCGCAGGCTTCTTGCATATGGATGAGGACTTGTGTTTGGATCCCCTTTCTATGCTCACAGGCAATGCAGCCTCTGGGCTACTCCACTTACCACATCTCCTCCAGAAATTAAATGACGGTGAAAACCATTTCAGGAGTTAAGATGCTACTCAGTGGTGGAGCTATTGTCTAAAATGCATATGAAGGTAGTATTTTCCATTCTGTAAATGGAGGCTGTGCATTTGCTCCTGGAGATGGTGTCTCCTGCTGTCGAGGCTCTTACAAGTGGCTCATTCTCATTCACGTTATGATGCTCATGGAGCGATCCAAACTCCCACCACTGTCCCATCACGCTCTCTCATGTTTGTTTAATTTATACTTACTAAATATTTTATGATATATTTACCCATCTTTGAATTCCAGAACAGATTTGTCTCTCGGCAAACACATGAGGCAACAGAAGATGGGACTGAGAGAAGCTAGCTCATGAGGTCTCTGAGGATGATCGGCTGGAGAAGAGTCTGAACCGAATGTGCAGTTGGGCAGTGGGTAGCAGGTGAACAAACAATATAATTCCTGCAGTTTTCTTGAATATCTGAGACAGCTAATAAACTAGTTTTATTTTTTTTTCATACAAACAAGGTTGAAAAAGGCCATGATATCCGGGCTCAAATTCTGCCTTATAGGAGGCATATGACTTAAGAGAAAATGACTACACAAAAGTTATAGCTTTTAGGATTTCCAATGGTTACTGTGCATACCACAGGAGTCATATGTGGAGACCATATGGGAAAATATGACCTTCTGTTTGCTTAATGCTGGAATTTAAAAGTTTGGCATTGAAGAATGTGTTAGCAGTTGACATTTTGGATGAAATAATGGGTGATTGATAATTGAATAAATAAAATAATGGGTTAAACAACCCATTCTGTAGTTTCATAAATCTGAAGACCATCCTAGCATGAACTAAATAAGTACTTTCTGTAGGAGAATCCTTATTGTTTATTTGAGGAAATGTGGGTGCACTAGCAGAAGAGAGTTTATGTGTAATCTGGGTATGCATGGACAACCTGGTTGCCACTGGCAATGTGAGGTTCATCTGAGATGAATTCCTGGAGAGCTAGGGGAGCACAGGGCTGACAGAGGGTCCTTGACTTTGCATTACCTTTAGAGTTTCTTTACTTTGCTCACAGTGCAGGCTCTGCTTCCTCCCTCTTCATCTCTTCTGATGTCCTACCAACTGACTGGGACACACGCTGCAGTGACAGTCGCACGGTGAACTTCTGTCCATGACTTTACTGTTTTCTAATCTGTCCCAACTCATTTTACAAAGTGTATCCGTTATAAACCAGGATGAATATTTTCCTAGGTTTTATGTTTGAAGTAGAAAACAACTCTTCAAAAAAGAGTAATAAAGTCAAGGACTGGAGAGATGGCTCAGAAACTAGGACCAAATATGGCCCCTTCAGAGGAACTGACTTTGAGTCCCAGAATCCAGGTGAGTCAGCTAACTACAGCCTGTGTCCAACAAGGGTGTGGTGTAGGGTGTGTGTGTGTGTGTATGCGCGCACATGCATGCATGTGCCTATGCACATGCATATGCATGCCTGCATGCATGAGCATGTGAGTGTGTCTGATGCCCTCTCCTGGCCTCCATGGGTACTGCACAAATGTGTACACAGAACCAGAGACAACTAAAATTTCAAAATAACAGCAAAAACTTAAATAAGGAAAGACGATAAAGTGGTCCAGGAATGATTAGCCCCATGTGATAGTAAGAAGCAACCCATTTCATTCATTAAATGTTCTTGTGGCCTCCCCTATTGAATTATACCTTAATTTTGAAGCTACTTTCACCCAGCCCCCTACCTTTTTTTTAGAATTGAACCAAAATTGTTTATACAGCGGTGAGTTGCAAAAGGATACTCACACCTGATTGTTCTCAATGGAAATATTTTTTTTTTTATACTTTATCTCTTGTGAGAGAAGTGAGACTGAGAATCTACAACTGATGATCACCAATGGGCAATGAGATTTAGAACAAGTCACTACCATCTCGGAACCACAGTACCCTAGATGCTTGCCTCCTGAGTGTTAGGGTTTAAGGCATGGGCCACCACCACCAGGCTTGTAAGCTGACTTTTTATTTTTTATTTTATCTTTTTAAAGTTTTTATTTATTTATTTATTTGGTTTTTCAAGACAAGATTTCTCTGTGTAGCTTAAATCTGTCCTGGAACTCACTGTGTAGACCAGGCTGGCTTCAAACTCACAGAGATCCACCTGCTTCTGCCTCTGGAGTGCTGAGGTTAAAGGCGTGCACCTCCACCGCCCTGTGAAAATTGACTTTTTAAAGATACAGATTGCTCACATCCAGCCTGCCCTTACAAAGAGCATCAGTGTCAGCCAGAGTTTTGTGGTCCTGCCTGGCTCGTCTACCTGTGTTTTTGTGCAGGCCACAAGTCAAATTCCAGACCTGAAGCCGGATCCTTCCAGATTCTCTCGTGCATCCTGTTGGTTCAGACTTCTTGTCATTTCACTTGGTTAGCACAGACTTCCTTACATCTTCTGCCTCCTCCTTTTCTGTCGTGTTTTCCTTTCCTTCCCCTTCTTTCTACTTACCTCCTTTCTTCCCTCTTCTTTCCCTCTTTGTTTTCTTCCTCAATCTTCCTTTCTTCTAATACAGTGTCCTTATGTAGCACAGGTTGGCTTTGAACTTCCAGTTCTCTCTTTACCTAGACTTTCAAGTGCTGGAATTATAAGTTTGCTCCACCAACACCAAGTTTCTCTTTTTCTAAATAATATTTTCAATAATCAAATACTTTCATTTCCAAAGGTATATTTTTTTCTATTCAGCTGGCCCATTATTTTTCATGTTTATCACATTTTTATCATGTTGCATAAATTAAATAATCCATGGTTAAGGATTTTCTGTTTGTTATCTGGATGCCTTTGTCTTCATTAACAAATGAAACAGAAAATAAATCAGGGAAATAAAGTTATTGAATAATAGCCAACAAGAAGAGGTTTGCTGTCTTAAACAACAAGTTTACCAAGTCACCAAGGATAGCAGTGTTTTTTTCTAAACGTATGCCTAAACAAATTCAAATTCACATATGATAAAGTGTGATGGTTTTGCTTCTTGGTAACATGATATATTGAGAAGGTAAAAGAACAGTATTCAGAAAAAAATGATAATATGTAAATTATCAATATATATATTTATATATTTACTTATCCAGGTGTGTGTATCTATACATATGTACAAAAAGGCAAATATATTCTTATGAAATATAATGGACTAAGTTCTTTATTTTCCCTCAATCTTCTGTAGCTTCTCTAGTTTCTTCTCCCATCTCACCATCGCACTGGGATTATAGATACACACTTCCGCATGTGGGTGTATATGACTTCAGAGGATCGCTGTGTGCTCAAATGTCTCTTTTTTTATTAGATTTTAAAAAAATGCCAATCCAAGTTCCCACTCCCTTCCTCCTCCCATTCCCTCCACACCACTTCCCACTCTACTCCCATCCAATCTGCAGAGAGGGTAAGGTACATTGCTTTGTGGAAGATCCAAGGCCCTCCCTACTATATCTAGGCTGAATCCTCAAAAGCCAGTACATGCAGTAAAGATAAATCCTGGTGCCACTGCCAGTGGCCCCTCAGTTTACCCCAGCCACACACTGTCAGCCATATTCAAAGGGACTAGTTTGGTCCTAAGCTGTTCCTTCCCAGCCCAGCTGGAGTTGGTGAGCTCCCATTAGCTCAAGTAGACTGTTTCAGTTGGTGAACCCATCATGGTCTTGTCTTCATTATTCATATTCTCACTCCTCCCACTCTTCAACTGGACTTTGGGAACTCAGTCCAGTGCTCTGATGTGTATTTCTGCCTCCGGTTCCATCAGCTGCTGCATGAAGGTTCTATGGTGATATTTAAGATATTCATCAGTCTGACTATAGGGCAAGTGAAGATCGGCCCCCCTCTCCTCTATTGCTTAGGTTCTTAGCTGGGGTCATCCCTGTGGATTCCTAGGAATTTCTCTAGAGTCAGGTTTCTGCTAATCCTATAATGGTCCCCTCAGTCAAGATATCTCTTTCCTTGATCTCATCTGTCCTTCCTCCATCATGACTATCCTACTTTCTCAAGTTCTCTGCAACCCTCTTCTTCCCCTTCCACCCTCCCTTCTCCTCCCACCCCTATGCTCCCAATTTTGTCAGGCGATCTTGTCTGTTTCCAATTTTCAGGTGAATCTATATATGTTTTCGTTATTGCTTAGCTTCTCTAGGATCATGAACTATATATAGGCTCAATGTCCTTTGTTTATAGCTAATATCCACTTATGAGTGAGTAGATACCATATTAATATTTTTGGGTCTAGGTTACCTCACTTGAGATAGTGTTTTCTAATTCCATCCATTTGCATGCAAAATTCAAGATGTCATTGTTTTTTACCACTGAATAGTACTCTAATGTGTAAATGTGCCACATTTTCTTTATCCATTCCTTGGTTTAGGGGCATCTAGGTTGTTTCCAGGTTCTGGCTATTACAAATAATGCTGCTATGAACATAGTTGAACAAATGTTTCTGAAATATGATTGAGCATCTTTTGGGTATATGCCAAAGAGTAGTGTTGCTGGATCCTGAGGTATGTTGATTTCCAATTTTCTGGGAAACTTCCATACTCATTTTTAAAGTGATTGTACAATTTGCATTCCTGGTAACAATGGATGAGTATTCCCCTTACTCCTCATCCTCTCCAGCATAAGCTATCATTGGTGTTTTTTATCTTGGCTATTCTGAAATATCTCCTTTTTTATATGGACACCAGTATGGACTAGGAATTCCCATGGGGCATACTTTGCTTCAGCTTTGGGTGGAAAGAAGCTTTCTGCAAATGCCTTTGAGGAATGGGGAACCAGGGCTACAACCTATGAAGGCAGTAGTTCTTGACCTGTGGGTTACACCTTGTTTGGGGTTGAACAATCCTTTCACAAGGGTTGCCTAAGGCCATCAGAAAACACAGATATTTACATTATGATCCATAACAGTAGCAAAATTACTGTTATGAAGTAGTAATGAAAATAATTTTATGCTAAGGATCACTAAAACAGGAGAAACTGTATTAAAGGGTCTCACATTAGAAAGGTTGAGAACCACCATAATGAAGTAAATGGTTGAATATTTATGACTTTTCTGCTCAATTGATATTTAACATGTTTGTAGGTATTTTCTATTTATCAAATATTAGAGAAAAATGCTCAGAATTAAATAGTTTTAAGAATTTGACAAACTAAGAAAAAATAATGAAAATATGTCAATTATTATAGTCACTAATATTTAAGTCTACAATATACAGTTGGCCATACCTGTAGTCCTACTGGTTTGGTAGACTGAAGATCACTTGAGCCCTGGAGTGTGAAGCTAGTCTGAAATGATGGAATCTCAGAACAACTACAAAAACCAGAAAAAAAAGACAAACAAAAACATAGGAAATATAGAGTAGTTCTTCTAATTATAATTAGGATTAGTATTTTAAATAAATGAACCTGTTTTTCTATGTGCATGAATATTTTGCCTGCATGTATGTATGTGCACCGTGTGCATGCTTCGTGCCCAAGGAGGCCAAAGAGCATCAGATCCACTAGAACTGGAATTTCAGACGGTTGTGAGCTACCACGTGGGTACTAAGAGCTGAACTCGGATCTTCCATAAGAGCAACAAGTGCTCCTAACCCCTGAGCCATCTCTCCAACTTCTAACATTTAATTTCACTGAGACATCCCTGCAACCTCTAATATTTAATTTTTAAGTGTGTGTACATAAGGGGGTCTGTGTATGTGCATGCAGTGTTCATAAAAGCCAGGAAAAATGCATTGGATCCCCTGGAACTAGAGTTGCAGTGATGTAAGTGTTGGAAGAAGAATCCTGTTCCCTGCAAGAGCAGTGTGTGCTTTTAAATGCTGAATCTCCTCTCCAGCCTTTTCTATATAAGGTCAGATAACTTGTGTTTCGGGACTCATAATCCATACACTCTCAGATGCAAAGTTACTCAACTTTTCTGTCACAGTACCAAAGGAACCACTGGTGACATGCAAATAAACAACCATGCTGTGTATCAATAAAACTTTATTTGTAACATTGTGAGCTGTATATTTTGCTATCCCATAACACAGAGATTGTATTCACTCCTGCATGCAGTTGGTTCTAGAACTTCAAATGTACCTTACTTAGATGCCCTTTTCTATTTGATAGCCCCTAAATTTATAATTATTGCTTGTTAACAAAAACAATATTAATTTTTTCTTCAATATTTTCTTTTCATGCAACCTTAGTTTTAGGAAGGAGACAATATTCTTTATTCCCTTCTCATTTTTCTTTGATGTTAAATACTGTCAACTTAGACTTACTAGTATAGATATTTTTTTTACATTCAGTCAACTTGCCCATTGCCTTCATTGAAGGCTTATAAGTCCCCAGGAACAAAAAGCAGAGAACACTCAGTTTGCTGTAAACTAATGCAGAATGTCCTGGAATGGTTTTACTGCACATGGAGACAAAGAGGGGTGAATCCAAAGCAAGTCTGAGTTTCATGATGCTTTCCACTCTGCACTGGGCTTCTGTCTTCCCTGACACCACATTCCCTGGCTAGAGCTTGCTTATGTTTCTCTGTTTGTGTTTAGCTGTTGTATTCTCTGCAAGGCAATTACTCTTCTTTCAGCAGAAAATACTTGTAGTGACTTGAATTTCTGGTGAATAGATGGGAATGTGTTCTGAAGAGAATCTGTGAGTTTCTACCTGAACCTTCTTTCTGGCCCCAGGGAAAAAAGCTGTACAGACTATGATCCTTGAATAGACACATACATACAAGGAATCTCACACCCCTTGGCTCATCAGATCAGTTTGAGAGAAGAATGGCCAGAGGCATGTGGAAATCTTAACATATGAATTCATTTGTGATCTTCTGTATCTGTTGGGTATCTTTTAAACCAGGCAAAAGATAAACAATAGGCTTTCATATTACAAAGAACATCCAAGAATATTTGAGCTGCAAAAATTTACATTGATGTCTGTGGGGAAATGCAAGTTTGGAAAGGAAGAAAAAGAGGAATGGATCTGAAGAGAGCTGGGGGAGGGAGATAAATATGATCAATTCACGTTTTATGAATATCTTAAAGAATATATATATACATATATATATATATAATCAAATACACAAATAACTAATTAAACTTCCCAAAACTCATTATTTAGAAAGAAAATACCTAAATGGTTTAATATGTTCATCCCTGACAAAGATGACTACAACACAAAACTATATAAAAATCAACTCCTAACAATCAAATATATTTACACATGTCTGTATATATGTTCCAAATGTGTAATGTTTGGGCAGATCCCAGAAGAAATCACAATTCAAAAGGCACGTTCAATTGTTCCCTCTTCATCGTCCAGTAAAACAAGCCCTTTAACATCAGCATGCAAATGATGACACAAGGCCTCACATTTTCTCACACAGACTCTCATATGTAAGTTTTATAATGCAGTCACCATTGAAAAACTCCATCATTCTGTTTTTAAATAGTCCTATGACAATAGTAGATAAATTGTGTGTTGTATTAGCTCATTGTCTTCTCAAACTTCAGTATTGTGCAATGGAGGATTAACCTTTGCCAAATGAGACTAATTTTTTTCTTTATAACAAAACCTCTTGAAGACTGATCTAATTTATTTTAATTTTTCAACTAACTAAAAATATCAATTTTGTGAGATTAATAGCAATTATATTATCTAAATGAGCCTATTCTAAATTCAAATTAAAACCCAGTGCTACAATGGGAACAATTTACAGGGGAGAAAATCCCGAGTTTTGCATGTCAGTGCTTCAGTAACTAATTCATTTCACGTTCAAAATACCTAAGTGATGTGATATTTAATTTTTTTCTTTTTTACAACTTCTGCTTTCATTATGAGGCAAATGTGTAATTATAATAAGGCTATACTAATTTATGCGGCTGTGTTGAGATGAGGGAAATTAAGCCAGCCTGATTTAGTAACGAAACAATTGAATTAGGGAGTGATTTTTGCATAATTGATTTAGTGTTGTTTGCACAATAATGAACAAGACTTGAGAAGTCAAAGTGTCTGATTTCGCGAATTCACAAGACAGATGAAGTCACCTTCCTCCTGCTAGGTTTGGAAGTAGAAAGTCTATTATAGACTCAAGCCTTCCTTTAACACTCGGTCTCCAGTTTGCAGGACTATTTGCCATGGTTGCGAAAGGAATGAAGTCTATCTTGAGGAGGTAGACTCTGGCTGCAGGAAGTTACCTGTAGAGAGGCAGTTCTTTAGGTCATTATATGCCATCCTTAGTTCTAGCCCACAGTCTTCCCTGCTTCCTGATCACTAGTATGATATAACCCACTGTCTCACATTGGACTGCCACAGCCTCAAGCTGCTCCCCCTAAAATCTTTCTCCCCACTCCACTGCATTCCACTGCAGCCCTCCACACAATGTTTTAAAATGAATCTTGGGTGTCTCATCTCTGTTAGCTGTTCTGTTACACCAACAGTAAGAAATACAAACAATATATTAACCAACAAAAAATATGTTTGAAAAGACTGTATGATTAGTAATGCTGGTTAGCAACTCAATAGGACCTAAACATTTACAAGTCTCTTTCTTTCTTACTTCACTTAGTTATTTATCTACTTCTCATCTTCACCAGATTTCCCATCAATTTCACCATGAGTTAACATTTCTTGGCCATTTGTAAAAGATGAAGTGAGGACCACCTAGCCTTTGTGGCTCAGAACACAAATGGTCTGGGTAGGGTGGTTTCCCTTGGTGCATGGGTACGTGAAGGCTGGTGTTTATGAGGATCACTAAACTGTGCTTTCCTAAAAAATATGGGTACCTGTGCCAGTATTGGCATATGGGGCTACATTATTCTATGCTGAAACAGAAAGCAGCTGTGTGCCTTAATAGATTATTTTCAGGCGATTCTCTTCTTTCAAAAATGCAAACACAAGGTGCCCCCAAGTTTGTATTGTTGCCGTGGTATTTAACTGTATATGGTAATGTTAGAAGCAAGCAAGTCAATGATGTTTACCAGACAGTAACTTGGAGCCAGCACCTTCCATTTTTTAATTCTGTGAACTTAAAAACTCTGTACAGGTGCATTTAATACTATTTGCCAATATCAAATTTCAAATTGTTCGCTGGTCAGTTATCTTTGTAATAATAGAAGTGAATGACTGAGAGTAACAAAAAGAATACTCATAATTGGCATTGAATATCAAGTGTAAGACACCTAAAAGACCACTAGACTATGAAGGGAGGAAGAGAGGTGGCTGGAGAGATGTCTCAGTGGTTAAGAGCATGTATTATGACTGAACCAGTGACCTAGGCCAGAGGTCTAAGAAAGCAATTTCCAAAAGAGCAGGACTGAGCCAGCTACCTGGGCTGTAGTGGGCCTGAGAAAGTGAGCTCCACAGAAACAGGAGCTGATCCAGACCAGGGACATTGCTGGACCCAGGTCTAAGCCAGCAACCTGGGCCAGAGCAGACCTGAAACAGAAAACTCCACAGGAGCAGTTAAGGGGAGCAACCGTTGAGCAAGTGAGCCACAGCCAGAGACTGCTGCAGCTCTGGACGTGAATCTGGGACCTTCAAGGAAGTAGACCTGAGCCAGGACCTCTGTGGGTCTGGGCATGAATCTGGGACCTCTGAGGGAGTAGGCAGGAACGAGAGATCTCTATGGGTCCAGGCATGAGTCTAGGACCTCTGAGGGAGTAGGCCTGAGCCAGACCCTCTGCTGGTCTGGGCGCACCTGAGCCTGGGACCTCCAAGGGAGTAGATCAGAGCCAGAGTCCATGTTTAGGGTAGGTCTTCCCACCTCTATTCACCCAGTATAAAAACTCCTTCCCAGACATACCCAGAGTTTCCTAGGTGATTCTAGCTCCCGTCAAGTTAACAACCGATATTCACCATCTCCTAAGTCAGATACAGCATCAGCAAAATGCCCACGTGAGACTGCTGGCAAGTCAGCTGTCACTGCAGACAGGCACAGCGCTTAGCCGTTGCTATGGCTGGGATGATTCAGCCTTCAGAAACTTCTTTACTCTCTTCCCACAGTCACTCAGTGGTCTAGAAAGCCAGGTCAGGTAAGAGAAGCACTACTGTTCAGAGATGAGACCCTGAGAGACACTCAAGCTCACGCCCAGGTGTTCTTGCACGCAGTCGTGTGAATCTGCTTAAACCTCCTCAGACTTGGAGCCCAAAGCTTTTCATTCCTTCTGTTCCTCTCTTCACCTGTGTATAATCCTTGATGCAGAGGAAAGCTGAGCCCACGTGTAAAGGCCAGGTGTTTTAATAATGCCCGTCTCTACCAGGAAGAAACACGCTGTGCAGACATGAAAGAATACATGTGGTGAGACTTGCTTTTCATAGGCATAATTAGATGACAAAGCTGAGAACAATTCATACTGGTTAATTAAATGTAAAACCGCTGTACAGACAGCTCTCATGCTCACTTCTAATAATAATGAGCCCCGAGATGATATTATACTTTTTTACATATTTGATTTCATCGTGGCACAGAGAGGAGGCTTAAAATGAACCACATCGTTCACGTCTATTTGTCTTAATGAGGGAAACATCATTCAAAAGTAGTATCAATTAAGTATGGATGGATAATTACTGAGTTTTTTATTTTTATAAATAATATAAGCTGCTGAGAATATGACTACATTTTTGGAGTGCTGTCCTATCAAGCAGGAAACTCTGGGTTGTATCTTCCATATTAGATAAATTGTGTGGGCTGGTGCACACCTGTAATTTCAGCATGAGACGGTGGAGGCTGGGGGATGAGAATTCAGGACCGTACTTAACTATGTAGTAAGCTTGAGACCAACCTGTGTTACATAAGCTTCTGTGTAAGCAAAGTCTTTTCAAAAACTGGACAAAGATATGAAATATTGATCCAATATAATATGCTTTGATATTTGTGTGTGCTGTTTTATTTTTGGGTTACCTAAGGGTGAAGACTATATATGATTTTTACCAATAACAAACTGTGTATACAGCATAACACATAATTTACTGTGATTTTTCTTTCTTTCTGATGTTCAAATGTTCTTCTGTAGCATTGTTTGGTCTATTTAAATGGATAAGTTTCATAATCCTCCTCCATATACCTGGAAAATAAGACATTAAATAAACATATTACCTGATTTAACATAAATATTGATTTACCTATTTACTTATTTTTATGATTGATTGGCTGACTGAGGCAAGGTTTTACTCTGTAGTCTAGGCTGGCCTGGAACTCACAGTAAAGCTTAGACCTTCTATCTCAACACCTAGGTTGCCGAGAAGTGCAGTAGTGAGCAGCTATTCCCAGATTAAATTTTTAATAATTAACATATCTTGTGCATCAAACAATCAAAAAAGAGACTACTAGTAGAAGCTGAATTTTCTTGAGGTTTGACTTTGGCTGTTTAGTTGGAAAAGAGACACTGACTAGTAGAGAGGAGGGACTGTCTCCTCTCAGTAGTCTATACACTAGAAGCTGGCTGTGTGCATTCTTGTAGAGGGAGGAGATACATTTTTAATTCAGATTAGGTTTATAACAGTTTATAAATATATAATTTATAGTTCATAGTGATTTATAATATATAATGGTTCTATATTAGGTTATAATGGGTTAAAATGTTTATAGACATGAACCTAGTCTATCATTTAGAGAACAGAACTGGCAGTAATAAATTAATATTTATCTTTTTATGTTTGAGACTGGACTTTGATCCTGTAGCTTGCTGACCTAGAACTCACTATATAGCTCAGACCAGCTTCAAATTTATGGCAGTCCTTCCGCCTCAGCCTCCTGGGTACAGGGATTACAAGCATGAACTGCCATGGCTAGTAAAATATCTTATTATTAAAATAGAATAGCTCCTTGACAGCTGACTGATTGTATCAATTGTATCTCCGATTCTCTGTTTAATCAAGCAGTGGATACAATGCATTCCTATGACCTTGACTGCTGCAAACTTGGCCCAGACTTTACAAATTATTATTCTCCTTGTCTGTTCCTTTATTTCTTTTCTTGTTGGCTGCACGTGGATGCCTCATCGCCCCATCTGGCTTTAAGACCAATCTATGTGCTAATGATCAATCAAGAATAATCAACCATCTTGATTACTGTCAGCAGAGCGATTCAAAGACATTTACTGACTTTAGTCCTTATTTTGGAAAACAAGAGTGTTGGAATTTCTCCATTAAAAAGCCCTTGAATCCCAGCAGCACAAAATGATCCATCCTTACTCTCATACTGACAGATCTGCCGTGTGCTGGCCTGGCTTAGCTACTGCATGCTGTTGACTCCGGGTGGCAGGTTAGACAGTTTACTGTTGGGAGTCTTTATTCTGGATCCTAAAGCTCGTGGTCATACTCAGGAAACATTTTACGCAAAGGTTGAAACCGGAAGATACAAGGCCCTCTCTGCTTGCCTCCTGTCTGCTAATGTGCCTTCAATAAAACAAAGCCTAAGACTGAGTCCAGAAGGAGTGAGGGGATTTTAGTCGTTATGTGGAAGGCATGAACATGACATCTTAAAACAATAGTTCATCTTCCCACTGTGCAAAGGAGGATGGTGACCGATGGACTGAATATTTAACTAGAGACAATAGCCCAAGAATCACAGCACTGAACTTACAAAGGAAGAGATCAAAACAAAAGCACTTGTTCATGTGAGAAACTTCCCAGAGAGAACTGAGAAGGCCCATTGAGTCAATGCTGGTTTTCAGTGATAGGAGGAAGTGAGGAGTAAGTGCACAGAGAATTCGTTTCATGTACTATTTCTGGGATGTGCATGTGTAAGGTGTGTGTGTGGGGGGGGGGCTTTGCTGATTGTTAACCATCTTTATGTTACTCCAAGTACCTGAGACGATCCATTTATAAAGAAGGAAGGTTTATTGTGACTCCAAGTTTTGGATATTCTAGCCCATTTGAATTGTCCCAATGCCTTGGGTTAGTGAAAAGCAGTGTTTATCATGACAGAAACATGTGTTGGTTGAATTAAGTCACCCAACTAAGAAATGAAAGAGACGAAGGCAAGAGAGCTGCATAAAGGTCCCATTGTTCCCTTCAGGGGCACACCCTTAATGACTTGTGGACTCCCACTCCTGTTTCCTCACTTCCCAGTGGTGCCACTCTGGAGATCACACTCTCAACACTCAGGTTTTTGAGGACCATGTGATCCACACTGTAGAGGACACATGTAGATTTATTATCCTGGCAAATTAGTAAAAACTAGTAAAAGATATATTAACTTTAATTTTCTAGATACAGTCTCATCGTCTGTGTTAATTTTCAGGTCCTAGAATAGATATGAATGATTTGATGATGGGCTGAGCATCTTTGAGGTTTGCTCTTGTCCTGACCGATCTGTGGCACAGAGAGGGAAGCTTCCCACAAGAGAATCCCTGGAGGTGATACATTTTCCTGGGCAGCAGAGTTCTGGCTAGAGGAGCTGTTAGGCCAAGAGCTACTAAAGCTGTTCCTTTTGAGGAGCAATTCCTTTATTTTATTTTATTTTTTTTAATTTATTTATTTATTAAGGATTTCTGCCTCCTCCCCGCCACTGCCTCCCATTTCCCTCCCCCTCCCCCGATCAAGTCACCCTCCCTCATCTGCTCTAAGAGCAATCAGGGTTCCCTGACCTGTGGGAAGCCCAAGGACCGCCCACCTCTATCCAGGTCTCCTAAGGTAAACACCAATGATAGCCTTTGCTGGAGAGGTTGTGGAGAAAGGGGTACACTCATCCATTGCTGGTGGGAATGCAAACTTGTGCAACCACTCTGGAAAGCAGTGTTTCGGTTTCTCAGGAAATTCGGAATCAACCTACCCCTGGATCCAGCAATATCACTCTTGGGAATATACCCAAGAGAGGCCCTATCATACAACAAAAGTATATGCTCAACTATGTTCATAGCAGCATTGTTTGTAATAGCCAGAACCTGGAAACAACCTAGATGCCCTTCAACGGAAGAATGGATGAAGAAAGTATGGAATATATACATATTAGAGTATTACTCAGCAGTAAAAAACAAGGACTTCTTGAATTTTGCATACAAATGGATGGAAATAGAAAACACTATCCTGAGTGAGGTAAGCCAGACCCAAAAAGAGGAACATGGGATGTGCTCACTCATATTTGGTTTCTAGCCATAAATAAAGGACATTGAGCAATTCCTTTTGAGGAGTTACTTCCTGCCATTTTCCCAGAGTGGTTCTCTCTACAGTGATCTTGAAAGTATATCTGAGTATGTATACGTGGCTGTGTAGGTGTTTGTGTGCCTGTGTGTATATATACTGTGTATCTCGGGTTTGGTAGAGACTGACTCCCAGTTTTATACAAAATCTACAAGTCTGACAATGAAACTTGGCTGGTTTATTTAGTTTATTTCTGTGTCCTTGATCTTATCTTACTAGTATATATGCCTGGTTTTGTACCAATACCATGCTAGCTTTGTTACTATGACCATGTAATATAATTTTAAATCAGGTATTAGGATACCCCCAGCACTGTTCATTTTGGTCAAAATTTTGGTTCTGGGTTCTTTTATGCTTCCCTGTCAATTTTGGGTAGTTTTTATATTTTATTGAAGAATTCCATTGGAATTTAGATGCCTCGAATCTGTAGATTACATTGTATAGTGCAGTTATTTTCATGAATATCTGTCTTTGCTGTTTCAAAGTTTTCATTGTAGGAGTAATTCATCTCTATTTAGGTTTATTCTGAAGGATGCTTGAAACTGTTGTGAATTGGCTGCTTTTCTGATTGTTTTTCTCTGTATGCTCATTAACTAAAGGTATATAGAAAAACTACCGGGTTCTGTATGTTAATTTAGTTCCCTGCTATTTTGTTGAAAGTGCTTATTAGTTTTACGAGACTCTGGTGGAGTGTCTAGGGTATATGTGGATGAAAATGTATTTATGAAACTCATGATTGTATGCAATGAATATATAATGATAGTAATTTAGATGAAGATGGAGGTGAAATATATTCCCCATAGAACGTGCAGCACCTGCCACACTCGGGCCTGGGAGGCAACAACAATACATTATAGGAAAGAGGTAAAAGGGACTATCAAGATTTCTGGCTGCGGTGTCGTGCAGATCCCTTCCTAAAGACTGCATGCACATGCTAGAAAATTTTCCTCCTCTGTTCTTCCATTGCTTGCTTCATGTTAGAACTCAGAGGCTCTAGGTTACAAATTTGGCAGAGCTCTTGCATACCGTCTGTCTTAGTCTGATTTCTGTTACTGTTAGAGCGTACCACGACTTGAAAGAATTGCGACTATAGCTCACAGTTGTAGTCCAACATTCAAGTAATGGAGCAGAAGTCATGTAGGAACTCTGCTGGCCGGCGTGCTACCTCCTGGATTGCTCAGCCGGCTTTCTTTTACACCCCAGGACCACCTGATGAGGGATGTCACTGCCTACAGTTGGCTGTGCTCATCCACATCAATCACCAATCAAGAATATACACCACAGGTTTGCCTACAAGACAGTCTGATGGAGACATTTTTTTTTTCAATGAGCTTCCACTTTTTCAGATAACTCTTTTGTATGTCGTAGGTAATGTCTGACATGGGCATGTTCCACTTAGTTGAGAATAAGCAAATTTTCAACAGTTAAACAAAATCCTTCAGCCATGCAAAGTAACAGCTAAGGCTTCTGTACCCAGGCACTGGGACTGCCCTTATATTTTTATTAATAACCAGAAGGGTGGTACTGGCCCTGTGTCCTGTTTTTTTTTTCACTTGTGTGTGACAAACTTCCCGTACCACACCCAAAAGTTTCCACCAGGATTGTTGATGAGTGTGTGTGCCCACTCTACAGCCTGGCTTTGATTTTTGTTTTTTGTTTTTGTTTTTTTGGTTTTTTTTTGTTTTTGTTTTTTTTTGGTTTTTTGTCTTTGCTTTCTTTGCTTGTTCTGTGACCAGGGGTAGGGGTGAACTTTTCATCTACCTCCTTTCCCCTTCAAGTACTGGAAATGTATGTGCACACCACAATGCTTACCCTTATTATTTGTTTAGTAGCCTTTTAGGAAAGTGTGCATGTAATCACACAGACAGACACACACACACATACTCGCACATGTATAATTTATTCCAGGTTATAGGAAAGTGTGCATGTAAGCACACACAGACACACACATACACACTCACACACACACAAACACACACACACTCACACATATATAATTTATCCCTGGTTTTAGGAAAGAGTGCATGTAAGCACACACAGACACACACACATACTCACACATGCATAAATTATTTCTGGTTTTAGGAAAGTGTGCATGTAAGCATACACACACACACACACTCACACATGTATAAATTATTCCTGGTTTTAGGAAAGTGTGCATGTAAGCATACACAGACACACACACATACTCACACATGCATAAATTATTCCTGGTTTTAGGAAAGTGTGCATGTAAGCATACACACACACACACACTCACACATGTATAATTTATCCCTGGTTTTAGGAAAGTGTGCATGTAAGCACACACAGACACACACACACACACACACACTCTCTCTCACACACACACACACACACACACTCACACTCACACATGTATAATTTATCCCTGGTTTTAGGAAAGAGTGCATGTAAGCACACACAGACACACACACATACTCACACATGCATAAATTATTCCTGGTTTTAGGAAAGTGTGCATGTAAGCATACACACACACACACACACACACACTCACACATGTATATTTTATCCCTGGTTTACCCATTGTTGTTTCTAGTAAAAGCAGGGAACACTTCTGCTTTTATCAACTCTCTTGGTTTCCTGTCCTCATTTCCAGGGAATAGTTTAACTCAAGTAGCATTTTAATATGTGTCCATTAAGATTTCACTTTGAGTGAACTTGGGAGATCTATGATGCTAATCAAGAACACCAAGAAAGGTCAGAATAGAGATGATTGAGAATTTTGACCCTGTGCCAACTCTTAGTCCTGTCTGTATGTTTCCATGAAAGACAAAATTGAGACAAAATGTAGGATCTATCTACATTATTTGCATAAATAACAATAAATCAGTGGCTAAGTAAATGATAAATACCCAGCAATTAATTTTTAATTCTAGTGTCAATTTATCTAAAATAGATATGCCATTTTATGGAGTTTTAGAACATTTTCCAATTGATGATATATTTTTAAAAATTAAATTGTGGTGGTTTGAAAGAAAATGGCCCCCAAAGGGAGTAGCATTATTAGGAATTATGGTCTTGATGGAGTAGGCGTGGTCTTGTTGGAGGAAGTGTGTCACTGTTGAAGTGGGCTTTGAGGTCTCATATATGCTCAAGCCACGCACAGTGAGATGGTTCACTGTGGATCAAAGACATTGAATTCTCCAGTAGCGTGTCTGCCTACATGCCACCATACTGCTATGCTCCCTGTCATGATGATAATAGCTCTGTAACTGTAGACTGCCACCTCAATTTAATGTTTTCCTTTATAAGATTTGCTGTGGTCACAACAACAGAAACTCTAAAACATGTAAGAATAATCATCAAGTTATATAATAAAAGCATATAGCTTAAATTAATCATTTTAGTGGATGAAAATGGGCTGGAAGAGAAGAACAGGAAGAAAGGGAGGAGAATAAGGAACAGAAGGGGTGGTATGGAAGAAAAGATGTGTGTGACCTAGTGAAGGGAGTAGTATGGCAATTAGCTGAATGGGGTAGAAGCTTCTTAGGGGACTATGACTAGATTGGGAATTGGGTTCTACTGAACCCAGTTATTAATAATCTGTGGAGAAGTATTTGCCATTCCAAACTTTAACTTCAGAACTTGAGGTGGCCAGGCATGTGATGGAACAGCATCCACCTGGCCTGGAGGTTTCCTCCTCAGCTCTGCTTGGCTAATTAAACCAGTTTAATCCTGCTTGCTTAATAGGGACCATGGAAACAACTGTCATTGGATCATAAGTATAAGAGAAATATGGAATGAACATATGCTGAATTAAAATAAAAAACATGACTTTTTGCAGAAATACTGAACTGTGTTATTGCTTGAATTTCATCCAGTAATAGACAGCGGTACTTTATAACTTTGTCAAAGAGAAATGATTCAATTCATGGGTTCACCTTTCAGTATTTTAATTTAAACGTCTCAGACTGAATGAATTAGTTAGTCCTGTTTTGGTTTTGGATTGTATGTTTAGGTGATGGAAACTCAAACTCAGGATCAAATATATGCATGGAAAATTCTATTATTTACAGAGTCACCACTTCAGCCTTAGATGTCTATCTTTTACATGACACTGAGCATCAATGTCCTACACAGTGAACTAAAATACATATGATGGCAATGGCCTGGCATATACAATTATATTCATTGTGTGCAGGAGAGGAATCAAGAGGTAAATGAAGTTTTGGCCTGAGAAATGGAAAAGTTGTAATTATCAGCTACTGCTGACCTGTGGCTAAGCATAACCTTTGAAATGGACAAGAGATCATTGTCTTAATCATGGCTCTATTGCTGTAAACAGATACTATTACCAAGGCAACTCTTATCAAAGAAAGCATTTAATTGGGGGCCTACTCATAGTTTCAAAGGCTTAATCCATTATCATCATGGTGGGAAGCTTTGCAGTACACTGGCAGATATGCTGCTGGAGAAGTAACTGAGAGTGTTACATCCTGATCTGCAGGTGGCAGGGAGAGAGAAAGAAAGATAGCTGGGCCTGACATTGTCATTTGAAACCTCAGAGCCCTCTCCTGTGACATACTTCACCCTACAATGTCAGACCGATTTCAACAAAGCTACACCTCCTGGTCCTTCTCAAATAGTACTACTCTGTGATGACTAAATATTCAAATATATGGGCCTGTGGGGGTCATTCTTATTCAAACCACCAAAGGCATCTTAACATGGCCCTCCACCATGAAGGAAGGTATTACTGCCACCTTCAGTCCAGGGTAGACTTCAGGACTGCTGGTATGTAACTGGGAGTTGTCTCGGTAGAAATATTGCTGAAAATCATTGTCAAGTGAAAAAGACCAAAGAGAATAAGTGAAAAGGAGGAAGAGGTCCAAGTACGTATCTTGAGCACGCTCCCACAAAAGTGAGACTGGGGAGGTTGCGGGGCTATGACAAAGAAAGTCAATTGGCATTATTTGTGACCAGGGGTGTAGTCTGGTGGTAGAGGACATGCTAGCATAGGCAATGGTCTAGATCTGATCGTTAACTCAAAAGGAAAGGCATATTCTAGACATTTTGTAATCAACTTTAACAATACTACTCCATTCACTTCTTTAATCCAATAGAAATTGGCTTTGCTTTTGCTAATGATTCATTTCCTAGGAGCTTCTTTTCCTACAACCATTTTTGAGCAGAAGTTTATTTATTGACAGGTGTTAGGTCTGCCTGGAGAGGGACCTATACACAGGAGTGTGACAGCTCTGACATTTTCACTTTGTCTCCTGTCAACCTATCTCTCTTCCCTCTACTACCAGGTATCTTTAAGTTTCTTAGGAGAATAAGCCACAGTCTCTGATGATCCTCATTTTATTATGTTTTTTACATCTGCTGAGGTTCTGTTGACTTCCTCTATTTTTGTTTGTTTTAAATGCAGTTGTCGTACTTCTGCCATAAAATGTAAGTTATATTTTAATATGTTACATTTTATAGACTATGGTAAGTATTTCACCTAAGTAACATTTCTGATATATTTTCTAAACTTTCCTTTTTAAATGATTATTTTTTTTAGATTTCAGTAAACTCTTACACTGATTCTACTAGGTTTATTCCCAGGTTATTTCTTATTGATTCTTGAACTTGCAAAAATGTAATTTTTCTTATAATTGCATTCTCTAACAGTAATTTCTTATTATATTAAAATTCGGTTCAAGACGTTCTGTATGCCCATCATATTTCAGCACAAGTGTCTGTTCTCCCTTTCCAATTATCACACATTTTATTACATTTTGTTTGTTTTCCACACTGACTGGACTATACTGAAACACTGAAATGAAGTGGAGAGAGAGAGTACTCTTTTACCCTCTCTGCCATCCATGGGAAGGTACTCAACATGTCACTGCTAAGCTTTGAAGTGCTTATAATTTATGAGATTATAAAAATTCTCATCTATCAAAACTTTGCTTGAAGTTTTTAAATCTTAAGCCTAGTGTTGAATTATTGTACTTTTATGTATTTATTGAATTATTTTAATTACATTTAATTGGCATGCGTGTGTGTGTATGCAGTCAGGTCCACATGTACACATGCTGTGGAACATGTGTGGAGGACAGAGGACTCCTTAAGTGTCTGTCCTTCTAGAACGTGAGTCCCGGAGATCAAACTCAGATCATAAAACTTGGCACACGTTACTTTACCTGTTGAACCTTCTCACTAGTCCTCTATTGGAATATTTTTAAAAAATATAAATAAAATGCTGTGTTTCCTTCTACATTCTATTATGCCAGTCTTTGTAAACTAAGTTTTAGTGTACCAGTTTTAGGATTTTATGAATGGGAAGACAGGAAGTTGGCAGATATTAGGACCTCGTCCAGGAGTGCAGGAGCAGTGATAACGCGTAACTGGTCGAGACCGCAGCACATTAGCCTACGAAAGTGATACAGTGGCGAATATTAATACACAGAGACCAACATATCCTTCTTGTGCCACTGATTTCTTCTGACGTATTCTTTTCTGTAGTCATTTGAATGTATCTGTTTTTTCTAACTTCTTCACACTGATACTCCATATTTTCAACCTTTACTAATTTGATCATCTGTGATTATAAATGTCTCCCTAAAATAGTTTTGTTTTTGCTCAGATATTTGGAGATTTTCTTCTGACTTTTCCCCTTTATCTAATTGTAGTTAATATCTATGTACTCATTTATGAGATTGACACATTTGCATTTGATGTATTCATCCACAAAATTCTCAAACATGCTGTATTCTGCACTTTCAGAGCAATGGCCCTGACCACCTCCCTGCCTTAACAGACCCTTCTCCGGTCTCAGCATCTGGCCCAAGTCCAGGGACACAGGCTCACTTGCAGAAGTTCGTCCTTCTGGAATGTAATCCCTGCCAGCTTCTGTA
Organism: Microtus pennsylvanicus; assembly: GCF_037038515.1. Taxonomy (NCBI): domain Eukaryota; kingdom Metazoa; phylum Chordata; class Mammalia; order Rodentia; family Cricetidae; genus Microtus; species Microtus pennsylvanicus. The sequence continues at coordinate 115,308,468 of NC_134582.1, forward strand.
TACCCGTTCAGATTTCAGTAACTTTACATGAGTATATGGTACCTGAGGTTTGCGCTGCAACTTCTTCTTTTTTTTGTGTGTGTGGCAATGAGTGGAGGTTTTCTGCAAGTATAAACCTAATTTGTTTTGATGCCAGGCTTTTCATGTTTGAGTTGACCAAGGACACTTGTCATATGATATTTTCCCACATTACATCATCTAGAAGAAATGTCTTCCAGTTGAAATTTTAGTGTCTGCTGTCTTATGTAATGAGACAAATAACTCACAGTCACACTACAAATTTATATATACACATATATCTATTCTCAAGGATTTATTTTCATTTATGCATATGAGTATGCCTGTAAAAAAAATCTCTGTGCATTTCCCATATGTATGGGTGCCCATGGAGGTCAGAAGAGGGCATCTGATCCCCTAGAGTTGCAGGTGGTCGTGAACTGCTCCTGTGAGTACTGAGAACCAAAGTTGTGTTCCCGAAAGAAAGAGCAGCGAGTTCTCTTAACCACAGAACTATTTCTCTAGCCCCTACAAACTCTTGGGCTTTACAGTTATTTCAATACTTTTCTTAACAGTATTGTGAACTTTCATCCTTTGTGGTTTCATGATAATTAATCATAATAACTTAATTGTAACTTTACATGTCCCTGTTAAATGGTTGAGGTAAAACCTCACCTGAGCACAACAATCATTTAGAAAACAGTGAGTTTCTGAATTATCCCAGTCCTGAGTCAACCTGGTCTGCCTCTTCAGACCTTCAGAGTAATAACCACATTTTTTGTCAGCCATTCTTTCTTGAAAAATTCCCTCTTTTCTAGACAAATCTGTTTCTAACTAATAAAAATGGAATAGATTTGTGCTTTGAAAATGAATGACAGACAGCACCTAAACCAGCATGCAAACCACAGTTCATGTAGTAGAGGCACTCAGTCCGAGTATTGAGTATTTTTTTTATAGTTTCTCATCTTCCCAAGTTTATTTTAAAATAGGAAGTTTGGTAAAATTAGTTTTGTATGCTTTATGAAATTAAAGCAACAATTATTAGTTTTGGTATACGGCTGAATGACATCTCTCTAATAATGAAAACTAATACATTAATCATAAAGAATAAAAATTTAATGTGTAGATAAACTTTTGGAGTTAAAGACAATACTCACACATCAATAAAACAAAACTCATGAGGGTAAACCTGTAAATCTTGCAAAAGTATAAAATTCAAAGATTGTATTCTTGAAAACCTGAGGGTGCTACAGAAACCAAGCCTCATTAACTCTAATTAGAATTCCGGGACATACTTAAATTTCAGTGCTGCAGGCTTCCAAGGAGGGACAGTCTGCACAATTAACGCCAGCTCAAACTTTCTTTGAGTCATTTAATGCATTCTCTTTCACCAGTGTCTTCCTTCAGTGTGTTCTGGACACTAGCGAGCTTGTCTTCATAAAGTGTGCGTGGTTTGAACAGGCAGCTTCTGAAAGTCGGTTCGCTTTCCTTGTTCTCCATTTCTTCTCATTCAGTTCAGCACATTATGGCTAATCAGTTTCTGTGGGAAAATAGAAAGTAGTATGATTACTTAGCAGCGTTTCATACAGCCAAGTCACCACCACCAAATATGTAATGATTTCATTTTAATTTCTGGTCTAAGTTGTTTATCTCCCTTATTTTAGTATTTCCTTGAGGATAGGAGAATCACTCTTAATTTTTAAAAATTTTAGTAATATTTTAACCTTTAGTTCATACAGTAAATGTGAAGCCAAATCAACCTACTGTCAACTATACTACTGAATTTCTGCATATTTCTCTTGTGGATATTGGTTTTTTATTTTATTTTGAGAGGATCTCAAGTAACCCAGACTTATCTTTTTTTTTTATTTTTTGAAAAATTACCGCCTCCTCCCCGTTTCCCATTTCCCTCCCCCTCCTCCAATACATTGCCCCTCCCCTCACTCCCCTACCCCTCTCCCCCTCCCCCCACTCCATTCCCCCTCCCTCTGGAGAATGAAGAACAGTCCAGATTCCCTGCCCTGCGGGAAGTCCAAGGTCCTCCCACTTCTATACAGGACCAGGAAGGTGAGCATCCAAACAGGCTAGGCTCCCACAAAGCCAGTTCATGTATTAGGATCGAAACCTAGTGCCATTGTCCTTGGCTTCTCATCAGCCTTCATTTTCCGCCACGTTCAGAAAGTCCAGTTTCATATCATGCTTATTCAGTCCCAGTCCTGCTGGCCTTGTGATCCTAGAGAAGCTAAATAAGAAGGTGAACCCAAAGAAAAACATATAGTCATCCGCCTGGATATGGGAAGTAGACAAGATTGACGGGCAAAAACTGGGAACTTGGGGGTGAGGTGGCATGGGGCTAAGGGGAAATGGGGTGAGAAACGTGAGAAGGGGAGAATGGGGGGAGCTTGGGGGAAGGGGATGGTTGGGATAAAGGAAGGGTGGACACAGGAACAGAGAAATATATAGCCTAATTAAGGGAGCCATCTTAGTGTTGGCAAGAGACTGGACTCTAGAGGGCCTCGCAGGTGTCCAGGGAAATGTCCCCAGCGAGTACCTTGAGCAACTGAGGAGAGGGAACCTGAAATGACCCTATCCTATAGCCATACTGATGAATATCTTGCATATCACCTTAGAACCTTCATCTGGCGATGGATTAAGATAGAGACAGAGACCCAAATTGGAGCACCGGACTAAGCTCTTAAGATCCAAATGAGAAGCAGAAGGAGGGAGAACATGAGCAAGGAAGTCAGGACCACGAGGAGTGCACCCACCCACTGTGACAGTGGAACTGATCTATTGGGAGCTCACCCAGGCTGATCTTTAACTCATTCTGGCTATTACAAATAATACTGCTATGAACATAGTTGAACAAATGCTTTTGACATATGATAGAGCATCTCTTGGGTAAATTCCCAAGAGTGGTATTGCTGGGTCGAGGGGTAGGTTGATCCCGAATTTCCTGTATTTGTAATAGCCAGAACCTGGAAACAACCTAGATGCCCTTCAATGGAAGAATGGATGAAGAAAGTATGGAATATATACACATTAGAGTACTACGCTGCGGTAAAAAAAAATGACTTCTCGAATTTTGCATGCAAATGGATGGAAATAGAAAACACTATCCTGAGTGAGGTATCCCAGACCCAAAAAGATGAACATGGGATGTACTCACTCATAATTGGTTTCTAGCCATAAATAGGGGTCACGGAGTCTACAATAGGCGAATCTAAAGAAGCTAAGTAAGAAGGTGAACCCAAGGAAAAACATATAGTTATCCTCTTGGATAAGGGAAGTAGACAAAATTGCCGGGGAGAAAAGTGGGATGTTGGGGGTGGGGTGGGATGGGGGTAAGGGGAGATGGGGAGAGAAAAGGTAGAAGGAAAGGAGGGGGGACTTGGGGAAACAGGAGGATCGGGATAAAGGAAGGTTGGATAGGGGAGCACGGAACCCCATTTCTTAGTTAAAGGACCCACTTTAGGATGGGCAGGAGACTTGACCCTAGAGGGGCTCCCAGGTGCCCAAGCTGAGGCCCCCAGTTAGTTGCTTGGGCAGCTGAGGATAGGGAACCTGAAATGACCCTATCCTAGAGCAATACTGACGAATATCATGCATATCATCCTAGAACTTTCATCTGGCGATGGATGGAGATAGAGACAGAGACCCACACTGGAACACTGGATAGAGCTCCCAAGGTCCCAAGGAGGAGCAGAAGGAGGGAGAACATGAGCAAAGAAGTCGGGACCACGAGGGGTGCACCCACCCACTGAGACAGTGGAGCTGATCTACTGGGAGCTCACCAAGGCCAGCTGGACTGTTACCAAAAAAAGCATGGGATAAAACTGGACTCTCTGAACATGACGAGCAATGAGGGCTGATGAGACGCCAAGGACAATGGCACGCGGTTTTGATCCAACGCAATGTACTGGCTTGGTGGGAGCCTAGCCAGTTTGGATGTTCACCTTCCTAAATATGGACGGAGGGGGGAGGACCTAGGACTTACCACAGGGCAGGGAACCCTGACTGCTCTTTGGACTGGAGAGGGAGGGGGAGAAAAGTGGGGGGAAAGGGAGAGGGGTGGGAGGAGGGGGAGAAGAATGGGAGGAGGGGGAGGGAAATGGGAGGCTGGGAGGAGGTGGAAATTTGTTTTTTTTTTTCTTTCTTTTCTTTATTCTCCTTTTATCAATAAAAAAATTAAAAAAAAAAACTCATTCTGTAGCCATGGGTGGCCTTTAACTCCTAATCATCTTTCCTCTACTGTGGCAGGGTCCCTGCAGGCTTTCTAGCAGACAGGGAAATACGATCAGAGTGAGATAAGAGTGGATTGGATTAGCCTGATGTTGGTAGCCAGTTTGGGTCGGGATTTCTGGAGTCTGACCCAGATCATTGTATTTTAGCTACAGCTAAGCAAGGCACAATTTTGGAAGAAAAAATTCTGATAACAACTCAGTCCCAAGTGCACAACAATTTTAAGATATATTTACATTGAGATTCTTTACAAAGTACACGTGGCTTCTTTCACAAGAATGGGTTTTGTTGACTCAGAGATAGTGCCCAAGATTTAGATTCTAGGGAGATTGACTGAGGTAAACCTACCGCCTGTGGGTGTCAGGATTGGCCTGGCCCTAAGATAACGTAGAAGTTATTTGAGATGTTGTAAAGCAAAAATGATATCTCTCACAGGGATGATTTTTATGGCCTAGAAAAAATGGTCAAGAATTATTGATATATAAAACACAAATTCTGCAAGAATTGGGCAGGGCCTGGCTCAGGATTTCTTACCAGGTAGCATTTTGGGAAAACCTAAGACCCTTTTTCCATTGAAGAAATAAACTGTGTGTTTGTCTTCACCAGTGCTTATTCATGTGCACAAGTCTTTTCTTGCCTTCTACACTCTCCACTCCAACCTTACCAATGATGGGATCAGGTATATCTTACCACATCCAGTTTTATGCGGTGTTGGGGAAAGAATCCAGAGCTTTGTGCATGCTAGGCCCCACATTACCAAATGATCTATAGTCCCAGCCCTGATTAGAGAATTCTTAAGTGAGTTATGCATCGTACCTTTCTCCTCACTTTGAGACCAATGACATGGGGGTTCAAAGAGGTCCTTCAGAGGCTAGAATACATGACCCAGGAATTAAAAGATAAAAGGTTTTTGGAAACAAACTTCTCCTGGAACAGCATTAGAAGTTGCTTCTGAACGTAAGTTAGAGAGTTCTAATTCCACCAGCAGACATAGTCAAGTGTGGCGGCCACACTAGTCACACTGCCATTGGATGGTTTACAGAGAGACCTTCATCCAACAAACCTTTCACTGTGAAGGTACCTGAGTTGGCCGAGTTGTGGTAACCTACCTATAATCCCATCATTGGTGAGGTAGATTGTAGACAGCATAAAAGGCCTCCTGCACCCAGAAGTGACCAGAGGTGAATTTATGGATGCAGAAGGTTCTGAGGAGTAGAAACCAGCCCCAAACAGGAATATCCAGCTTGCTAGGTCTCATATCTTTTGGCCTGTATGAAAATCCATAGAAGATTATTGATTAAAAAAAAGTATTAAGTATGGACAGCTTAAGAAAATGTAGGCTAGATCACTTCAGTGCTGTAAGTTAGTCTTCTTGTCCTCCCTACCTCCTATCTTATCCCCATCTCTAGCCCAGGTTTCAGGTATGCTGAGAAAACTAACTCCATCTGTGTTCCTCAGTCCATATGTTCACAGTGTTGTGATATTGACCACACTTGAAAGAGCAGGGCAGATGCAGCCTATTATAGTCTGGTCTCAGCTACAGTTTCTAGAGGTATTTACGTCATTTGTCTATCTCTAGATGCATCATTTTACCTTGAAAATAGGATCATGACATACAATATGGAAGTTTCTCCTGAAATGTTGGGGGATGGATAGCAAGCACAGTTCCAAGGCGTGATGACATAGCCTACTGAGAAGGACAAAAATATCTGAACAAAACAAATCCTGGATTCTGCAGAATTGATAATTAGATTTTCAAACTGTCCCCCTAGAGTTAAATGAAAAACCATTCCTGGACTTAAAGAAGGAATATTAAGCTCTCCTGATAAGAGAAAACAAAGGATATCCAAACTATAAGTCTTCAGAAAGCTGTGCAAAATGAAGAAGGATTCAAAAGCTTCTTGCCTAGTTCTTCCTTTTACGCAGCTGATGAATTGGGTTGGGGATATTGCTCCATGAGTCCAACACTTGTCACACCAGCATGAAGACCTGATATTTTAATCCCACATAATGAGTGGACATGGTGGAGTATTTCTGTAATTCCAGTACTGGGAAGGGAAAACAGAAGGATGGCTGGGGCTTTCTGGGCAGCCAGCCTTATGCAGTTGTTGAGATCCAGGTCAATGAGAGACCCTGTCTCAGGGAAGAAGATGAAAGACTGGAAAGATGACTTAGCACTCATGTCAGGCAGCCCACAGCCACTTGTCACTCTAACTCAAGGATCTCTGACTTTTGTGGGACTCCTCTGATTCTGTGGGAATCTGTACTCATGTTCAATACCCCCCTTCCCAGAAATACATGTACACACTTAAAAAGCAAAATAAACTGAAGAAAAGGAAAGCTCTTGCAGAATAGCATCCGAGTTTGATTTCTGGCTTCTACACATACATGTGTACACCCTGACACATATAAGCACACTCACATACTCAAGGCATAAAATATATACATATAACGAAACACAGAAATCTCATTAATTGATTAAGTTTAAGATTAAAAAAGGCAATCGCTGTGTCATGTGTGTGTGCATGCACACAAACTCTGGTATCCAAGACAGCTTTAGAAATAATGAGGGATGTGTTTATGCTAGAATCAAAGTAATCCTTTAATTAAAACTAGCCTACTTCTTCCTGAATTTGTGAAGCAAATGAACAGGTGCAGAAATGTCAGTAGCCTTCTCTTCCTAGGTCCTCATTGCTTTGTTTCCTTCTGACTCTTAACAACCGAGTCTGAAGTATTATCAAGATGAAGTGGCTTTTTGAAAAGCGCTCAAAGGATTGGCTTTCAATTCTCCCAGATAATGCCAGTTCCCCAGTGCTGTGGCTATTCCAGTCTCTTAATTCCTTTGTAATATATTGTACCATGATTTCATCAGGTGAACAAATCCAATTTTCTTTTAAGAAACACTGGAATTATCTAAACTAACACAAGCAATTTCAAGGGAAGTGAAAGTGAAGACTTAGAGAGGTGATTTTTTTTGGAAAGATTTTTTGTTGTCTAGATTTAAATTGAAATAACAGTTTTCAGAAAATGAACTAGGAATGGAAGCATATTTCTTCTCTTAACTCAAAAATAGGTGACACAGATTCTGTGTAGAAGACATTTGGTTTGATGTTCATAATTAATACTTAAGAAGAGAAGGCATGAAGCAAGAATGTGATGCATTGAAGTAGTAATTGTAAGTATAAGCAGATTTTCTTATTTTATACCTTATATAGATTATAAAACCTCTAACTGTTACTAAAGATTTCCACTCACTCTTTTCTTTTAGCCCTTGAGTTTTGGCTTCATTTTTTTCTCTTTTTAAAACCTAATTTTAATTTTGCACGCGCGCGCGCACACACACACTTACACACACACACACACACACACACACACAGATGTGGGTACACCATGGCAAGTGTGGAGGGCAGGAGGCTACTCGTGGGAGTCAGTTCTCTCCTTGTACCACGTGGGTTCTGATAACTTAGGTCTGTACTTTTGGTGGTGACCTGCTAAGGTGTACTCTTAGTAGGCCTTACCTGCGAAACCATCTTGCCACACTCTGTCTCCTTGATGCTTTCCACACATTTGTTTTTCAAGCAACACTATGATGTTGATCCACTTGGGATTCTTGCCTACTATAGAGATGGCTGGGAACCATTTCAGGGATTCAGGGATTTGGTATTATGTTTTCTGGGACTAACATCAAAAATTGAATTTCAACCACTTCCCAAGTGATTCTGCAGTAGTAGACTTTGAGGAGGCCTGTACTAATGAACAGAGTTGGTGCTTGAATGTTTCATAAGCTTAATGAGATATAGAAGCGTTAATTTTAGTCAAATTCGCACCTGTTGAATTCCATTGATTACTATTCACCTAAAGTAGCTCACTGCCTCATTTATGTAATGAGTGGACTCTTCTGACAATTGATAATTATTCATCTAATGTATCTTAGTGTCTCATTTATATAATGAGAGGACTCTTCTAATCCCAGAATCACATTAATATGCCTGTAGAAAATTGTGGTATTGGTCATTCTTGGGGAAGTGAACTAGTGATACAGTTTCTTCTTCATATTTTAACATTTTTTAAAAATTAATTGAGCTTACTTTTGATAATTTCTTACATGTATATAATGGATTATGATTACTCTCTCCCCAACCTCTCATTCTTTGTCTCTCCTATCTTTACCATGTTCCTCTCTCTAGTCTTGACAAGTGTCTGTCACAAATTCATTCTTTTTAAATTTATTTTGTGACCCACTGAGTTTAACCAGGATCACCTGTGTGACAATCATTTTGGAGGATTCAATGGCACCTGGAGAGCACTCCAGTGGGCAGACAGCTAAAGGCAGTAACTTCTTATCTCCCGTAATCTATCCACAGAAACACAGTCAGCAATAATAGTCAGGACTCACTATGCCACTCCCTCATTTATGCCTAACTATTGATGACAGAGTCTGTTATTCTTTTGGTCCCTGCCCTAGCCACGCCCACTCCTTTTAACCTCTGCCCTCCGCCCGCCATCGCTCTCTTGCTGCTTTGCCTCTCACCTCCTCTCTCTCTCTCTCTCTCTCTCTCTCTCTCTCTCTCTCTCTCTCGTTCTCTCTCTCTTCTCTCCCCCCCCTTTTTAATAAATATTTATGGCTATTTCCTGTGTTTATATGTCTGACCCACCACCACCGCCAGCGTGGCTCGTGCCCTCCGGCTGGTGGGAAGCTGTAGCTGCTTTTTCTGACTCCGCCAGCCCGCCCCGGGGACCGACAACCATCTCTTCTGGGCTATCAGCTGCTTTTATGGCTCCATGGGTCTGCTCACATGCGCCCGCTGCATTGGGGGTTCTGCCGCGTGGCTTCCCGCTGCCGCTGGGAACCCTCAGGGATATTTTTTTAAGAATAACAGACTCGTCTTTATTAAAGAAATTAATCTCAAATGAACATGTAGTAATTTTAAGTGTAATCATTTTAACTCTAAAGACAAGTAGAGAGTTACTAAAGTAAGAAAAAAATCAACAACCAGCCTTGTCCAATACACAGAAATATCACAAGGATATTGGGTGATCATCTGATCATGTCTCGGTCCTGTCTATGACCTTACTCTCTATTTTAAATTCACTCATTATAAAATGTTTTCATCCATGACAGCATTTAATTTTTTTTATTTACAGTCTCTCAATTCATAACAAAACCCTTTGTTTTTTAGTTTTAGTTTGTGTTCCAATCTTCCTTGCTGTAGCTTGTGCCTACCAGAACCAGTTTCAACAGATTCACATTCCAGAAAAGTATTTATTTGACACGACCACATTATTTCAAACTCTTTGCTGAAAATGGAAATACCTTTGGGTATTCTATTTCTACACACATGCACACACACATACACACTCAGAGAAAGAGAGAGCATATTTAATTTTAATGATTTCTGCATAGCAATAGGATTTCTTATTTTACTAAACTTTTTAGGATAAGATTACTTTTTTTCTTTTTTATTATTTTATAAATAATACCAATCAAAATTCCCACTTCTTCCCCTCCTCCCACTTCCCTCCCGCTCCCCCACACTTCCAGTCCTAAGAGAGGGCAAGGCACCCTGCCCTGTGGGAAGTACAAGGCCCTCCCCCCTCCATCCAGGCTTAGGAAGGTATACATCCAAAGAGAATAGGATCCCAAAAAGCCAGTACATGCAGTAGAGACAAATCCCAGTGCCATTATCATTGGCTTCTCCATCTGCCCCAACTGTCAACCACATTCAGAGAGTCCAGTTTGAGCCCATGCTCATTCATTCCCAGTCCAGTTGGAGTTGGTGAGCTCCCATTAGCTCAGGCACACTGTCTCAGTGGGTGCACCAACCCCTTGTGGTTCTGACTTCCTTGCTCATATTCTCCCTCCTTCTGTTCTTCAACTGAACCTTGGGAACTCAGTCCAGTGCTCCAATGTTTGAGAATTCCATGCATTATGTAATGTGTTTTGATCAGATCCATTCTCCATTTCCTCCTCTCCAAACCTTTTATCACTGCCCCCACTTCTCCCTCTTAACTTCATATGTTTCTTTTCTTTTCTTTTCTTTTCTTTTCTTTTCTTTTCTTTTCTTTTCTTTTCTTCTCTCTCTCTCTCTCTCTCTCTCTCTCTCTCTCTCTCTCTCCCTTCCTTCCTCCCTCTTTCTTTCTTTCTTTCTTTCTTTCTTTCTTTCTTTCTCTCTCTCTCTCTCTCTCTCTCTCTCCCTTCCTTCCTTCCTCCCTCCCTCTTTCTTTCTTTCTTTCTTTCTTTCTTTCTTTCTTTCTCTCTCTCTCTCCCTTCCTTCCTCCATCCCTCTTTCTTTCTTTCTTCCTTCCTTTCTTTCTTTCTTTCTTTCTTTCTTTCTTTCTTTCTTTCTTTCTTTCAATTCTACTGGTCCAGTTAGCACTGTCTGTAAATGTGTGGGTATAGAACCACCTACTGGAGAAGCCTGGGTTTAAAAAATGAATAACATCAATGCAAATTTTTGCTGTTCATTTAAAAAGCATAAAGTTGGATAATGAATCTTCATTTGTAATACATGAAGACCCTTTACAGCTTCATTTAAATATTAATGATGTGTATGTTACACGCATGCCACTGTGCAGGTGTGTCTTTCTGTGTGTGTGTGTGTGTGTGTGTGTGTGTGTGTGCACATGTAAATGTCAAATGAACAGCAGAGGAGGATTCCAGTGTCTTCCTTTGTCACTCTACTGCTGTGAGTTAGGGTATCTTACTGAATTGGAAACAATATTTTGGTCTAGGCTGGCTGATTCAACTGCTGTGGATATCTACTCGTGTTTGCTTTCCAATTCTGGGATCACAGGCATGTGCAGCAATGTTTGACTTTTTATGTGAATACTCATGATTTGACCTCAGGTCTTTAGCTTGCAAACCAAGTGCTCTTACTCCTGAGACATTTTCTTTGTGTCTTTAACTTCATTTGTTTAGGGACTATTGTGTTTCTGTTATGTATGTAGTATTACATTTGGGGTTAGTAATCAAGATTACCTTGCTCCATGGGTTTTACTAAGTACCAAGGGAAACTACAAAACAAAACAAAAAATAAAAATATCTGTTTTCAAAACTGAGAAAATGTGGCCAGAAGTTCTTTACAGCTGACTGTCAGAACTAAAGAGGGATTTATATTGAAGACCCAAAAGTCTTCAATATAACCACATTAACCTATGGATTCAGAATGAGAGTCCCAGTCAGGAGGTGGTAGTGGTATGCGTTTACTTGTCATTTGACACAGAAAAAAAAAAACTGCAAGAATCTCTGCAATGGTTTTTGCCTGTCCCTCTACTCTTACCACCAAGCCAGTGTCTGTACAACTTGAAAAGAATGAACAAGTCTTAGTATATGGAGCTTGCTGTCTAAGGCCTGGGTGGAGTAAGTTTGTGGTGGTGGGGGTACTGACCCATCCAAAGTGTAGGTGACAGTGATATCGAGGAGAGAAAGGATGGTGTGGAATTTTGAGGCATTGTACCTCCAGGATTTTGCCATTGCAGCAGGAAAGTGCTGTTGGAAAACCTGTCAGAACCACCCTAGTTACAGTCATGCTGGGAACTTTGGTTTTTCAGAACAGCCTTTGATTGAGAAAGTCAGAGTTAATAGGAGGGACTAGGGAGACAAAGGTACATTTCAAAGCAGGGTGATGTCTTTTATGGAGACTTATAAATTAGTATAAAAAGGCACCAAAAGAGATGTTTTCACAACTCAAGAATTGTGTGTGCGATTTTACCAGAAACCAAGTTAAGGGTTTCCAGAGGTACATGTTTTAAATGAGCAATCACAGATTTTCTTTTAAAATAAGTATTTTGTTTTTACCTATATGTATATGTGTGTGTGTGTGTGAGTGTGTGTGTATGTGTGTGTTTGGGTGTGTGCGTGTGTACTTCTGTGCAGAGGCCAGTAAAAGGATTCAGATCCCTTGAAACTAGAGTGAAAGGTCATTGTGAGTCACACAATATGGGTCCTGAGCACTAAACTCCGGTCCTCTACAAGAGCTGTATGTTCTCTTAACACTGAACCATCTCTGCAGTATCCATGGTTGTTTCTGATCGCAGTATAAAGCTAGGACTGCACTCGACACTAGCACACATGTCCTTGTTAATGCTTCACTCTGTACTGGACACCTCCATATTATATATAACACTGTGTGGGGTGCAAAGTTCACTGTCTTTTTAGAGACTCTAGTGTCCTCTAATAGACACAGAAAAATAGTGAAGTCACGTTCAAGAGTCAGTGTCAGCCACCTTTACAAAATAGAGAACAAGGACAAATCACCTCCTAGAAGCAACTTAACTACTAAAGGTACCCAGGTAAGGTGAGAAAGCCCCATTTATAGAAAAAGAGAACTCTGATTGATATGCTTGAGTTTCTGTAGACAGAGAGCCAGAGCTGGGAGGATTAGCCAGACCTTCCTCTCCCATAGTGCTGCTGCTGAGGTCTGAGATTCAGCTTTGCATTAGAGTCTTTCTCCATGACTGTAGAGAGCTGTCTTCCCACACCGGCTTTTATCTTGGGTATTTTTAGCCCCATTTCTCTTCCTGTGAGGACCACAGTCAGAAGAGATGAATGCCTGCTGACAGGATTTCCTTTGTATCATTGTTATCTTTTTAAAGGAGTCACCTGCTGGGGAACTGGCACTTAGAGTTCCAACATATGTGCAGGGAAGACTGATAACTCTACTTAAACCAACATCTAAACTAGAAAATACACCCTAATACTATTTGTTTTATTAAAATATTATACTTGTTTATTTTGTGCATGTACACACACATGCGTTTGTGTGAGTGAGTGTGTACACCATGGCATATGTTTGGAGGTTGGAAGACAGAGCTTAGGAGTCCAGTTATCTCCTTCTCTCTTCTGAGTCTAAGGAACTGAACTCAAGCAGTTAGGCACTGAAGCATTAACCTTTATCCACTGAGCCATTTCAATGACTTAAATTATTTTCTTTAAAACTCTTTCCAAAACTATTTTGGAAATGTGCATTATTATTTTTATTCTTGTGAGATTATTTAAGGATTTCATTTAATGGTGACTTCTAAGGAAAAATGTAAATATAGGATTTTTTTTTATTTTGAAATAAAAAGTTCCTTTGATAGAAATTTTTGTGGGAAACAATCTGTAATTTCTCATTTCCCATATGGGAAGGACAGTTCAACTGTAAGTAAAAAGTGATGCATGACAGTTATAGCAATTTCCTGCAGCTCCTTAGGGCTTGATATTGAATGAAGAAAAGTCAAGCCAATAGTTCAGAGCAGAGCATGTATGGGAACAGATACATCTCACACTTGCTTTCCTCCAGAAGCATCACAGAAGCACTGAGTGAGGACCCTGTGATGACACATGCTCACAACTGACTTCTTGCAGATAGACAGTCAATCAAAAGAGGCTACACTGATGTGGCCGGCTATTGACAAGGGCAGTTCCATGGGATAGCAGAACACCCAGATCAGAAGTTCTGCTCAGATCTAAAAGCCTGTGAGATAGACTGACAGACAGACAGAAAGGACAGATGAATAAATAGATAGCAAGCACATATATAAACAGACAGATGGATAGGCATATATCAAGAGAGATAATATAGATAATAAATAGATGAAAGCCATATAAATAAATGTTGTAGGGAATCCACGTGTTCATTTCCTGGTTGCCCAGACTCCAGAAATAATCACACAGAAACTATATTATTTAAATCACTTCTTGGCCCATTAGCTTTAGCTTCTTATTTGCTAACTCTTACATTTTAATTTAATCTATCTCCATTAATCTGTGCATAGCCACATGGCTGTGACTTACCAGGTAAAATTCCGGTGTCTGTCTCTCACAGGGTTACTTGCCTTCTCTCTGAGTCTGCCTTCTTTCTCCCAGCATTCAGTTTAATTTTTCCTGTCTAAGTTCCCACCTATCAACATGCCAGGGCCGTATTATTTATTAATTAACCAATCATATTCATAGCATACAGAGGGGGAACCCATATCAGATAAATAGATGGTAAATAGATTATATATGTATATATAGCAGATTAATAACAGAAAGGCAATATATAGATGATGATATAGATAGATACAGATAATTGATAAATAGAAAGTAGAGGATACATAGACAAATATAGAGATGTAGGTGTTGAATAATAGATGATAAATAGATAATATAACGATAATGATGAATAGAAGATAGAGGGATAAGAGATAGATGCTATAAGATAATAGGTAATATAAAGATGGTATAACACCATAGATAATAGATATAGATAATGGATAAAAGAAAAATGAATCTATGATATATGTTTATAAGGTAGATTAATATGTTGATGCTATATATGCATATGTATATATAGAGATGATAGAGGAAAGCTAGATCACAGATTATAGATAAAGTGATAAATATATTAGTAGCATTTGTAGATAACTGATGATTGTTATTAGGTAGGTAGGTGATAGATGGTGATAGATTTTTTTCTCTTTTCATGTCTGCAGATATTTCAAAGAGTCTTTTTATTTTCAAACACCTTGGATAGATTCCCTCATCTTATTCCAGAATAAATTCAACTACTTATTATTAGAATAGCCCAAGTCTGTGGACAAGCTGGAGTCACCTAAGACACCAAGATGGGTAACCCTTGTGGGAACTAGCCTCTTTGGGGGAACTAGAAACTGCATCCTCTTCATGTCCCAGAAATTTGACCTTATCTCGGTGAGTGAAGCCTGACCATAGCATCCTTTTGTTACTCCCAAAGCATCCTGTTATCCTCAGGACCAGAGGTCCCCTCATAAAAATTTCTGCTTACAACAGCTCCTTTCCTCAGAGCAGTCTCATCCCATTTACTGCTCACCTGCCACACTTCTGCCTAATTTAAACCACCGCTCAAAACCCTAAGCTCTCTTTCGGCATTGGCCCTCTCTCTTTTCTCAGGTACAGGCTGGCAGTTTATAATTCAATAAAGCTTTGGTTTTTGGCCTCCGTGTGACTCTGGTGGTTTTGTTTCTTGTAAACCTTACACAAACAACAAATAGATAAGGAAACTTGGTGGATGTTGGGAGAGACCGAAACGAGCAAGGTTGCTAGCACAGAGAATAAAGATATAATTTATTAATACCATAGAAAGGGGGAATGCAGTTATAAATTGTGGTAATTCTGGGCTTGCACTTGGAAGGTTGAAAAGACTGAAAAATTCACCTTCTGTGCTGTGTTATTTGGCTCTCTGTCACTGTGACAGAATACATGGGACCAATTAACTTAAAAGAGGAAACATGTTTTGGCTCATGGGTTCAGAGGCTGCAGTCCATGGCCACTGGATCTCATAGTTTTCAGGCTAGTGGTGAGGCAGAACATACTGGCAGAGGCAAGCTGCTACCCTCATGGCGGCTGGCAGAAAGATTGAGCTCAGTGTTCACACAGAACTCCTGACCTGGATCCCATTATGATCTGAACACTTGAATAGGTTGATCCACTCATGACTCCAGACTCTTAATGATTCAATACTCTCTGGCTCATTGGAGACCAAATCAACACAAGAAGTTTGAGGGGAATTTAAGATTTAAACCAGGACACATGAATTATATTATCTTAGGAAAAAGGCTGATCTTGATAGTTTTGAATGTATTCACATTTGCATAGTGACCTTCCTGATCCACCTCTCTTTTACATTCTGTTTTCCCAATTAATTTCATAACTTGATGAAGATTCCTTTTTAGAATTTGAGATTTGAACTTACATGATTGACTATGTAGCATAGACTTTAGGCATTTTAGACATGAAGCTATGGGGGACTGGACTCTAAAGACATCTTTAACACCATTTAGAAACACCATTGATTAGGATCACAAACTTCCCACCTTTGTTGTGTTTTCTGTGTGAATTCCTAGAGGCCGAGTCTCAGAGAAGGCACACACAAGAGTTCCCCACAGAGGGATTTATAGTTTATTGACCTGTTTTCTCTGTGTCTGGACTAAACCAGTTCTATGGGAAGATGTAATCTGTCCAAAAGGACAAAAACCCAAACAAGCAGGCCTGGCCCATCGTGTTACATTCAACAAAATCATAGAAGAAAATTTTCGTAACCCAAAGAACGAGGTACTTATAAAGGTACATGTAGCATAAAGAACACAAAATAGAATGTACCAGAAAAAAGTACCCTTACCAAAAAGCCCATTCATTTACTGGGGATTAATGCTGGTCCCACTGCCTGTGGTTCTACAGACTGCCCAAGCCACAGAACTGTCACCCACATTTGAGGGCCTAGTTGGGTCCTATGCAGGTTCCCTACCTGTCAGTCCAGTGTCAGTAAGCTACCACCAGCACCAGTCAACTGTCTCTGTGGGTTTCCCTATCAAAATCTTGACCCCTTTGCTCATATATTCTCTACTCCCTCTTTTATACTGGACTCTGTGAGCTCAGCCCAGTGCTTAGCTGTGGATCTCTGTATCTGCTTTCATCATCCTAAAAATTCTATGAGGGAGCTCTACAGCTGATAATCACCTTCAGCAATGTGGTGTCACACAAGATTAACTAAAACAAAACAAAGCACAGTATCCCTCATATATACAAATGATAAATGAGCTAAAAAAAAATTAGGGAAACATCACCCTTTACCATAACCACAAATAACATAAAATATCTTGGGAGTGGATCCTAAGGGGTGGGGGAGATGGGGAGACATTGGGAGCAGAAGAAAAAGGGGAAACTATAACCAGGATATATTGTATGAGAAAAGAATCTATTTTCAATAAAAGAAAAATTGTTAAAATTGCATGAACTCTAAAAGGTATATAACAAATATTGAATAATAGGTTTCATATATCAATGAGTTTTCAAATTACTAAGAGCAAAGTGGGCCTCTCATTAGCAAGTTGATTATAGATACAAATAAGTGTTTTATAAAACAGAACATGAACATTCTTAATGTAAATATGAAAGATTTAACATTGATGGTATTTGGAGACACAAAAATAAATAAGAATTCAAGCTGCTATTTCCTGTTGAGGATTCTTTTTAAATGTCTAAAATATTATCAGACAAATAATATGAAAATATTTGTACATATTAATTAAACTGTGATTTATGATTTTATCATGGGGCAAGCTTAACTTCTGCTCTTTGTATTCTGCCTATCACTTGACCTCCACACAGCCATACATATTACATAATACTTCTTATCTAGGTACTGTCACCAAGAAGGATTAAAACAAGACAGACAATAAAGGAAGAATACATAGCCCTTCCTTCCTGGCACAGGTACGACATTCTTTTAAGCAATTCAGTCAAAGTATCATTATGTAATAAGAAAACAAATTCCATCTCTCTTTGTGTATTTTATCTTCTTTCTACATTGCTTTCAGTTTTTATATTCTCAACTACCCAGACCTCAGTGTTCTTATGCCCTTACAGCATACTAAGGACTTGGATTTAATTGTTGAATGCTTCTGCATGTGGGTAAGCTCACTAGTGCCAGCGGTATGAGGCAGGGAGTTTGGGTCACTACACTAGAATTATTATTTGTATAATTGAAACCCTCCATTCCTTCAATAGTTAACATCTAGACATTAGTATTCTTCAATACTTTTCTAGACCATTGGGTCTGGGTCAAAATAAACAAAATAAGAGTTGATTCATTGCAGGAGAACAATGTCCCTGAAGCCCTTGAAGGTCTTAAGAGTCTGGTCAGTACTTTGTGGTCTTTGGCTTGGACACTGATTCCACAGGTCCGATTTCAGCAAATCTTGTCACACCGAATAGGGTGGAGAGGGGGAAGGGATAATGTGAACAAGCTCTTGTCTGCCTTTCTAACTCCCACCCCATCAGTCTTTGATAGTCATCTGATTATTACAGGCTACTATTACTTGATGAAAATAGCTTGCTACATTATTTCTTTTCCTTAATTTTTTATGTTCCATTATTTCAAATATCTTAAATTTCAGACATTTTGTTCTTTTTTCAGGGCTGTGTAACAGTCCAGTGGGAGCATTCTTATCTAAGTGAGGCTCTTGTTCCAAACATTGACATCATAAAAAAAACATAGTAAAAACAAATACTTTTTACTTATAGCTAAAAACATAATGCCTAGAAGTTAGAACATTTTAAAGTATTATTTCAAATTCAACAGTTTATAACTCAGCACCAAGATTCAATAATATTACAAAGATCAAATTACTGTTTAGCCTATTTAAAAGTTTCTGGGAAGGTTAATAATTCATTTTGAAAAGTTGAGAAAATATATTATCAGCATATTAAAATAACAAAATGTATGTAAAATAGTCAATGCCAGGTGTCCCAGCTTAAGAACTGATAAAGTGAAATCTGTATAATAGTCAGACTAAGTTCTTAAATAAATTTAGCCTAATTGTTTCTGAAACATATTTAATTCCTGAAAGACTTCAGGACACATTATTAAAATGTTTAGCTACCCACGTGTGAAAAGATCAGCACTACAAGATTCATAATTCATAACACACACACACACACATGACTGCACGCTTCTCTGACATTAGTTCAGGTCTTGAATTCCCATCTCAGCACCTCTGGATTCCAGAGCTTTCTAGAATCTTCTCTGTGCTACTTACATGGAGAACTGGCCCATCATTGTTAGCTGAGATTAGTGGTGATGTAAGTAGAGGGAAGAGGGAACTTCTTAAATGAACTGTAAGAGTCACTCGAAGCACTGCTTGAGCCCTGTTCACAAGTCTGAGGTGCACTGTGTATATTCCATGCAAGCACACACGTGTATGTGCCGTGTCTGTTTGTGGAAGTGTTTGTAGAAGTCTATGGAACTAAGAGTCTTTCTTTCAGAATATAGAGATCACCTTTACTTATTTTCTTATCTCAGTGTAGGTCTCTGTGAAATTACAGTATCAAATGGGGTCTTTAACTGAGGCCTTTCTCTTTCAAGTTTAACTTTCACTGAATGGCAGAAATGACATGTAAAATCACTCCCTGATCTGATCTTAGAAGCTAATCAAACTTACTCTAATGCTTAGTGGCAAATTAAGTGCCCTTCCCAGAAAGAAATCTTTTAGAAAGTTATTTTTGTACATTTGAGTATTTTGCCTGCTTCTGTGTGGATCTCGGGCATGTAGTACCTGAGGAGACCAGAAGAGGATGTTGGATCCCCTGGTGCTAAAATTATAGGTGGTAGTGAGCTATCAGTGGGTGTTGGGAATCGAACCTCTAGTCCTCTGTATAAGCAATAAGATCTCTTAACTGCTCAGTCATCTCTCAAGATCCAAGGAAAATATTCTTACTTCAATTCTGTAATTCAATTCTTACTTCAAAATTCTACTGGTAAGGAATGAGCATCTTTTCCCCAGACAAAATGTGAGACCAGTTGTGGTATCCAATGATGACTAGATGCCAATAGTACAATCAGTTATGAATGTAGCAAAGTTTAAAACAGCCCTGATGTTCTTTATCAGAAGGCCATCATGACACTGACAAATTGTTCAAACCTGTGGACAGGTACTAATCCATAGCTAGGAGAACACACAAAAATAGGAAGACAGTTACATTTCACTTTGATCTCTGTAATTCGAACGTCCTTTAGCAACCTTTCCATCAGACCCAGGCCACTTATAAAGAAACAATTGATAGACAGTCTTACTTAGATAAGACTTTGTTGAGGTGAGTTAACATCGATGAGGTTAAGTCCCATGGAATTGAAGCAGGCTGTAGTCAAATACCAGAGGGAAATGAAACATTTTGATACAAGTTCAAGGATCATAATTTGCATACTGATGCCAAAATAAATATTGTGACTTTTAAATACAAATCTCTAAGGTGAGACTGTCGTGAATGAGTTAGTGTTTGATGACATTTAAATTTTAGCAAGAAATATGTGCATGTAGAGAAAGGTCATTTGGTGTTGACTGGGATGCTAGAAGCTGTGTCTCATAAGCTCTGGGTGTACACAGTTCCAAAGTGTCAGGGAAGGAGTGTCACTCTTCTGCATACTGCTTGAGATATACAGAGTATGCCGGAGATGCTGGTGGCAGTCTGACTTTAATGGGATTATTATAAAACCAACCAAATAAAACATTGCTTTCTGTGCTCCAATATAGGAAAGGTTTCATAAAGCAAGACATATGATTGTGTTCATCAAGATGTGTTTTACATGTGTATATATATGTGGTATGTGTATATGTGTGTGTGCATTCACATACTGGCATGTATGTGGGCACACATGAGTGCAGTGAGCATGCCTATGTCTGTGCATGTGAAAACCAGAAGCTGATGTTGGGCACCTTTCTTATCTTCTTCCCAGTTAATGTGCTCCAGACATCCCTGTCTTCATCTCCAAGGCCCTGAGACTAAGAAGTGAGCCATTGTGCCCTCCTGGGGTGGAAGCTGCTGCTTTGAACTTCAGTAATCCTGCTTGTACTTTGTCCACTAGGCTATCTTCCCAGCCACTCACCATGAGTTAGTTCTTAAGAAGCAGTTCATAGTCAAAACGCTGCACCTCTGTTTCTTTTTAATTCCTTTGTATTTGGAAAGAGGGAATCATGCAGTCTCAGAGTCTAGTGGCCCAGGGTGGCTTCCTCTTGCTGTCCCACTCACCTAGCTCACTCCTTCACTGACTTCAGCTGGGCCCCACCTACTGCACAGTGGTAAATAAACAAATACAGCTAACATAGAAATGTCGGGTAAGTGTTTACACTCGTCTTTCCCACTTAAAGGATTGACTGCCCTGCTGCAGCTATTCCAAAACAATGAATCTGATGCAGTGCAAAAAACCGAGAAAGCAGGAGGAGAATGGTGATGCTCTGTCAGCAGCCAGGGCCAAAGCAGATGCTTCCCTGCATGTGGCTGTAGGTGAGAAGAAAACAAACCAACTAGCCTGGCTCTGGCTGCTGATTCCCAGCACTGTGAGTAAATAAATCAGGGCCGCACAAATGCAGAGCACCTTGGCAGGGCGCACTGTGCCTCGACGGATAACTGTCGCAGAACCATTCTTTCGTAACTTGATTTCAATTCTGTAAACCAACTTTGCAGCTGACTGGATAGCCCATTTCCTTTCCTGGCTCAGAATGTGGAAACGATTGAAGGTGAAGAATGGATACAGTGTGGGCAGCCTGTGACAGAAGCTTGAGTCAGAGAAAACCAATGAGGTCAGGAGCATCGTAGGATCAAGTAATGAGGTGTAATGAATAATAACCTATGCAATCCATGGAGCACAAATCCTGCTCGTTTCCACAGTGCTGCCTTGGTTAAGAGGATTTGCCTCATTTCTAAAGGAATAGAGTATTTTAAATCCCCATTTCCTTCTTATTAAGCATCTCTGGTTAGTGGAATCACATGGTGGCTCCTTAATGATTTCTGCTTCGTGCCTCAAATTTAATTTATTTGAATGTGCAAATTGGTTTGCCGGTGATGTGGTAAACTGTGCTTGGTTATGAAATGTTAACTTGCAAGACACAATCACCTTAAAATGCTTCCCCACAGTTCTCATCTGATGTCATTCTGCTTATTGCAGGCATCTCTGATCAGACCAAATCAACCATAATCAGGCTGTATTTACAACCCAGCCAGGCTGCAAACACTAGCATCTGGCTTGTGAGAGCAGGTGGCTTTGTGTAGGAGTTCCTGGATGGTTTCTTAATCAATAATTGTGAATACCTACAGAGATGAGGCCACAAAAACCTTCAGAAAATACTTCAAACTATAAAAGTTACCCCTGATTTTTTTCTCCCTCACATTTTCCTCTGAATCCAGTTTATTTCCTCTAGAGCTTCTGGTATGAATGGATAGAAGCTAATTGATTTTCTTGATAGAAATGAAAATACCTTCAAGATAGTTTGTAGGTCGCTTGCCTACTTTTCTTTCCGAGTGGCTCGTTCAGTCCCTGGAACATGGTGACTAGATGGAAGAATGACCAAGCAAGATGCTAGGAGGCTCTGATAACTTCCTCTCCTCCAGCTATTTGGTCTTTGACAAACGACCCAGTGTTTATTGTGCTCTCCCATGATTTAAAGATAGAGTTTGGCAAAATGAGGAAGCTTCTTATCTTCTGGAGATTGTATTCTAATTATGTTGGCCCGTAAAATCCAGCATCTCTGTCATTAAGCTAAAATCAGTGTGTGTGTGTGTGTGTGTGTGTGTGTGTGTGTGTGTGTGTGTGTGTACATACACAGAAGGACATAGACTACCATACTTTCAGGCTTTGTGAGTGTATTTGTTACTGTCCTTACATTGTTAACCAAATACTCAACAAGGCAACTCAAGGTAGGAAGGGTTTATTTCGGTCCACAGTTTGATGTCACAGTTCATCATCATGGAGAAGACACGGCAGGCTCTAACAAGAAAGGTTCTAATGGTGATTGGCTGATTGGGAAGCAGCTGGTTGTATTGTAGCCTCAGCTGGTACACAAGGGAGCCGTGAATGCTGGTACCTTGTTGGCTTTCTCTTTTATTCGGTGTGCCACATGGCATGATGCCACTCATACTCAAGGTGGGTCTTTCTTTTGTAGAACTACCCTCACAGACATGTCTAGTCTCTGTTTCCAAATCCAGACTAATAGATAAGAAAGCCTCCCACTAGGCACAGTCTGCTGGGGAGTCCATCCCCTCTGCAGAGCGCCACCTGGTGATCAAGCTTTTAATATACAGCATTAGGGTGTTCAGGATCCCTAATGGAAAAACTGGGGACATTTCATCGAAAAACATCAAACTCCTTGTACACTGACTTCCATAGTGGTTGCACAAGATTGCATTCCCACCAGCAATGGATGAGGGTACCCCTTCCTCCACAGCCTCTCCAGCAAAGGCTATCCTTGGTGTTTTTGACTTTAGCCATTCTGACAGGTGTAAGATGAAATCTCAAAGTTGTTTTGATTTGAATTTCCCTGATTGCTAAGGAAGTTGAGCACGACCTTAAGTGTCTTTTGGCCATTTGAACTTCTTCTGTTGAGAATTCTCTGTTCAGTTCAGTGTCCCATTTTTTAATTGGGTTAATTAGCATTTTAAAGTCTAGTTTCTTGAGTTCTCTATATATTTTGGAGATCAGACCTTTGTCTGTTGCGGGGTTGGTGAAGATCTTCTTCCAGTCAGTAGGTTGCCTTTGCGTCTTAGTGACAGTGTCCTTTGCTTTACAGAAGCTTCTCAGTTTTAGTAGGTCCCATTTATTCAATGTTGCCCTTAATGTCTGTGCTTCTGGGGTTATACATAGGAAGCGATCTCCTGTGCCCATCTGTTGTAGGGTATTTCCCACTTTCTCTTCTATCATTTTCAGTGTGTTCGGGCTGATATTGAGGTCTTTAATCCATTTGGACTTGAGTTTTGTGCACGGTGATAGATATGAGTCTATTTTCATTCTTCTACAGGTTGACATCCAGTTGTGCCAGCACCATTTGTTGAAGATGCTTTTTTTCTTCCATTGTATACTTTTAGCTCCTTTATCAAAAATGAGGTGTTCATAGGTTTGTGGGTTAAAATCCGGGTCTTCTATACGATTCCATTGGTCGACTTTTCTGTTTTTATGCCAGTACCACACTGTTTTCATTACTGTAGCTCTGTAATAGAGTTTGAAGTCAGGGATGGTAATGCCTCCAGAAGATCCTTTATTGTATAGGATTGTTTTGGCTATCCTGGGTTTTTTGTTTTTCCATATAAAGTTGATTATTGTCCTCTCCAGATCTGTGAAGAATTTTGATGGGATCTTGATGTGGATAGCATTGAATCTATCAATTGCCTTAGGTAGAATTGCCATTTTTACTATGTTGATCCTCCCAATGCAACCACTATGAAAGTCAGTGTTTCGGTTTCTCAGGACATTCAGGATCAACCTACCCCTGGACCCAGCAATACCACTCTTGGGAATATACCCAAGAGATGCCCTATCATATGACAAAAGCATTTGTTTAACTATGTTCATAGCAGTATTATTTGTAATAGCCAGAACCTGGAAACAACCTAGATGCCCTTCAATGGAAGAATGGATGAAGAAAGTATGGAATATATACACATTAGAGTACTACGCTGCGGTAAAAAACAATGACTTCTCAAATTTTGCATGCAAATGGATGGAAATAGAAAACACTATCCTGAGTGAGGTATCCTAGACCCAAAAAGATGAACATGGGATGTACTCACTCATAATTGGTTTCTAGCCATAAATAAGGGTCACGGAGTCTACAATAGGCGAATCTAAAGAAGCTAAGTAAGAAGGGGAACCCAAGGAAAAACATATAGTTATCCTCTTGGCTAAGGGAAGTAGACAAAATTGCCGGGGAGAAAATTGGGATCTTGGGGGTGGGGTGGGATGGGGGTAAGGGGAGATGGGGAGAGAAAAGTTAGAAGGGAATGTAGCGGCGTAAACGAATGCAGACAGTTTGTAAAAATATATATAGTTTTAATGTAGAAATAGACTTACAGAACCACCGTTCCCGCGGAGACCAGGAGAGTAGAAGAGACAGCTCGGAGCAAGCTCGCCAAATTTATAGGCAGACATTAGCCCGAGGCGAACACGCCCCCTAAGGGGTGGGACTTATCCCTACATCTCCCCTTTTTGTCTAAATAAGACAGAACTAAACCAAATACAACTACATACAATAACAACAAATAATAAATATAACAAACAATATTGAGAACAAAAGCTTTGCTAAACATTCTATCTCAAGGAGTCCAAATAATGTAAAGAGTAACTACAATTATATAATCTTCAACTCAGTCAAAGATCTGAGAAGGGAATAAACACTACTCAACAAACGAGATATATCCAAAATGTGCAACAATTGACAGAGACAACTGACTACCTGGGCAATCACCCAAAGTCTCGTTTGCAATGTTGAGTCAACCAATTTTGGCTAAGGCCTAACATAACTGACATACCATTATTAAAGGCAAGGAACTTTTCAAAACTATCTTACCCTGTCTTGGCAGGATATGACAGTCCTGTTTTATCCATTGATGCACGCTCTGTATCTGTGTCAGTGGTTGAGGTATAGGCATTTCTTTGCCCAAAGGCCAGTTCTGCCAAATAGAAAGGCTCCAGGTGGAGTGTCTTTGGTGCTCAACATTCTCTCGGGAATGGAGTGGTGTTGCCAGGAGCAATTGTGTCTCACTATCACGAAACTCTGAGTTAGATTAAAGGCCATTTTCTACAGCTCTTTGAAGAGGTTGAAGATTATCTATCTATACTGAGTATAATCTCTATATATCTAAAGAACCTGATTAGTCTGATTATAAATGACAAACTTAGATGACTATTTATCTATATAATTCTCAATATCTATCTAACTTAAAGACTAAGACAATAAACAACTGTGTAACAAATGAGGATAATGACCTCCAAATGTAAACACTGTACAAATATACATTGCAATATGGTAAATATATATCAATGCACAAACATTATATAAGTATCTTAATCAGAGGTAGAAATGTACATTGCAATATGGTAAATGTATACAATATATATATCAATACAATATATGTCAATACATAAAAATGTTTTAAACAGACATAGAAACATGCATGCATACAATAGTCAATATAATTTAACTTTGTTTCAATATACAAGAATTGATACCAATATATTTGTCTAAAAGCAGTAACTCACAATTATAAATCTATAATCCCATCATTCCCTCTTTTTTTTTTTTTTTCAAAATGATCCCTGAGCTTATAAAATTCCTCCCCCAACCTCCCAACCCCTAAATGATGTCCCTAAACCCAGGGGTAAACTTTACTGGGAGAGGGGACGTCGTCCTCTAGAATTACTTCCAGCTGTCATGGGGGCGACGTTCTTTCTGGGGGATCCTGTGAAAGTAAAATGATGGTTAAATTTCAAGATCAATGTCTTTTAAAATTGCAAATAGTCTCTGAGTATTTTGTGGAGGTCTGGCCAGAATGTTGTACAAGATGTGCACCATTTCAGCTAACCAAGTTGGGATCGTCTTGTGCAGCTGGTATCCAAAACAGGTCTTGTAGTAGCGCTATCAGTATCATGACGTCATCTCAACCAGGTAGAGTTGTTGTTGTGGGGCCCCATCTTCTTCCTGGAAACTTCAAATGTCACTTTGGGAAAAACTCATTGTTCATTGTGAAAAACTTAAACATTAATCATATAGACATATATATATATACATACATATATATATTCAATAAAAGGCATGATATATATATTCAATGAAAAGTATGATAGATATGAAGAAAAGCAAGGATGTTTTCTAAACTCGTATTCCTTTCTGTCCCATATCATGGCTCTTGACATGAGACAGAAACTCCAGAAACTCTGGGTTTTTCTCTTACTAACAGGCTTGGAATTGGAGAGGGACTGAGCCAGAGTCCAACTTCAAAACCAGCTCTATATATTTATAAAGAAATGTTTAATAAGACATATAAATAAAAATTAATACTTACAAAATGTGTCCATCCATCAGTAATTAAATATTCAGGGTCCCTCAATTTCTTTGAAGATGAGTATTTTCCTGTGGAGATAAGAAAAGAACCCTGCCTCCAACCTATCTGTATTTCTTACCATCAGTATGTTCGCCATCCTTATGAAAGAATTGTTATTTATTTTTTCCAAGTGGCTTCTCTTCTTCAAACCGAACCTTTATTAATTTTGATGGTATCCACAATTTTTCCTCACCTGTGGAGATAAGAGCAAAACCCCTTCCCCAACGTAGCACATATCCTGGCTTCCATTGTGAGGTCAGCACATCCTTGAAATAAACTGGTTGATTTAGTTCAGTAGACTTTTCCATTATCCAATGTCTTTCTGCAGCCGTTGTTCCCTTCTCATTAGCGTTGAGAAAATTCAAGGTTAACAAAGCATTATGTAGCCTATTTCTGGGGGTGTTTTCCACCCCTTTCTGTTTGTTCAACATATCTTTTATAGTTCGATTTGATCTTTCTATGACTGCTTGACCTGTAGGATTGTATGGTATACCTGTAACATGCTTGATATTGTAATAATCAAAAAAACGTTTCATTTTCCTAGAAACATAAGCAGGACCATTGTCCGTTTTTATTTGTGTAGGTATACCCATGATAGCCATGACTTCTAATAAATGAGTGATTACTGAATCAGCTTTTTCTGAACTTAAAGCAGTTGCCCACTGAAAGCCTGAATAAGTGTCAATGGTGTGATGAACATATTTTAATTTGCCAAATTCTGCAAAGTGGAACACATCCATCTGCCAGATTTCATTCCTTTGGGTGCCCTTTGGATTAGCCCCTGCAGGCAGTGGCGTTTGGTTATAGAAAGAGCAAGTAGGGCATTTCTTTACAATCTCCTTAGCTTGTTGCCATGTAATTGAAAACTCTTTCTTCAAACCTTTGCTATTAACATGATGTTTTTTATGAAATTCAGAGGCTTGTAGCACACTACCAACCAGTAATTGATCAATTTCTGCATTACCTTGTGCTAGAGGACCTGGCAGACCCGTATGAGATCGGATGTGTGTTATGTACATAGGGCAAAGCCTGTTCCTGATCAAATCTTGAACCTGGAGAAACAATGAGGTTAGTTCAGTATCATCAGGTATAAATTCAGCAGTTTCAATATGTAAAATAACTCTTTCTGCGTATTGTGAATCTGTAACTATATTAATAGGTTCTTTAAAATCCCTTAGCACCATAAGAATGGCATATAATTCTGCCTTCTGGACAGAATTATACGGACTTTGTTCCACCTTATCCAAGTCTTCTGATTTGTAACCTGCCTTCCCTGATTTATTGGCATCAGTATAGAATGTACGGGCTCCAGTTATTGGAGCATCACGGACGATTCGAGGAAGAATCCAAGAAGTTCTCTTTATGAAGTTAAGCCGCTTGCTTTTTGGATAGTTGTTATTAATGTCTCCCAAAAAATTAGCACAAGCTCTTTGCCATGGTTCATTATCTTCCCATAATTTCTTTAGTTCATCAGCAGTGAAGGGCACTATAATTTCTGCTGGGTCTATGCCTGCTAGTTGACGAAGTCTCAGCTTGCCTTTTATAATTAACTCAGAGACTTTTTCCACATAAGTTTTCAGTTTCTTACTTGGTTTATGTGGTAAAAAGATCCATTCCAAAATAATATCATCTCTCTGCATTAAAATTCCTGTAGGAGAAATTTTTGATGGTAGTATGACAAGAATACAATCGAGCTCTGGATTCACCCTGTCCACATGTGCCTGTTGTAATTTTTCCTCAATCATTGTCAGTTCCTTTTCTGCTTCAGCTGTTAATTCTCTGGGACTGTTTAAATCTTTATCACCATCCAAGGTTTTGTTCAAATGAATTATTAGATCAGGTGTTATTCCAATAGCTGGTCGTAGACTGGAAATGTCTCCTAACAGTCTTTGAAAGTCATTAAGAGTCTGTAGGCGATCTCTCCTAATTTGTGCTTTTTGTGTCTTAATTTTTTGCAAACCTATTTTATAACCTAAATAATTAACAGAATCTCCCTTCTGAATCTTTTCAGGAGCGATTTGCAATCCCCATTTAGGTAAAAGTATCTTTATTTCTTCAAACAGTCTGTTCAAGGTATCCATGTTTGAATCGGATAACAAGATGTCATCCATGTAATGGTATACTATAGATTTGGGAAATTTCTTGCGTATTATTTGCAATGGTTGGTTCACAAAATATTGGCACAGGGAGGGGCTATTTAACATACCCTGGGGGAGAACGGTCCAGTGGTACCTCCTCGAAGGTTGAGAATTGTTATAAGTAGGCACTGTGAAGGCAAATTTTTCTCTATCTTCTTTTTGCAAAGGTATAGTGAAAAAACAATCCTTTAAATCAATAACTATGAGAGGCCATCCTTTTGGTAATAAAGAGGGCAAAGGAATTCCAGATTGCAGAGGGCCCATAGGTTGAATAACCTTGTTGATGGCCCTGAGATCTGTCACCATTCTCCATTTACCTGATTTTTTCTTAACCACAAATACAGGAGAATTCCAAGGGCTGGTAGATTCTTCTATATGTCCAGCATCTAATTGTTCTTGTACCAGCTGTTCTAAAGCCTGTAACTTTTCCTCAGCTAAAGGCCATTGCTTTGTCCATATTGGTTTCTCAGTCAACCATTTTAGAGGCAAGGCTGTTGGTATCTCTGAAGGGACATCAATTGCTTGTTCTTGTACAGCCCGAATGGCCGGTTTTCTCCATTTGTAATATCTTTTAATATTATTCTCAGAACTATAGGCTCTAGAAGTAGGAGGAATGTTAATTTCGGTATTCCATTGTTGTAATAGGTCACGACCCCATAAATTCATTGCGATATTGGCTACATATGGCTTTAATTTTCCTATTTGTCCCTCTGGCCCTATACATTCAACCCATCTCGTGCTCTGCCTTACTCGAGATAGGGTTCCAATTCCCAGGAGCTGAACATTTACATTCTGAAGAGGCCAATACGGATGCCAAGATTCTGGGGTAATGATACTTACATCAGCACCTGTGTCCAGCAGGCCAGTAATAAAAATGCCATTTACACACACTCTCAGTTTAGGTCTTTGATCATTTATAGAAGTTTGCCAAAACACACGTAACTTATCTTTCTGATCATTATTGCTTGTAACAGTAGGCATGGGGCTTCCTAATTGTCCTGATGAGGCACGTTCTCTGCAGAAACTGGATATGACTGAACCATGTT
Organism: Microtus pennsylvanicus; assembly: GCF_037038515.1. Classification (NCBI taxonomy): domain Eukaryota; kingdom Metazoa; phylum Chordata; class Mammalia; order Rodentia; family Cricetidae; genus Microtus; species Microtus pennsylvanicus. The sequence continues at coordinate 115,338,260 of NC_134582.1, forward strand.
TGCCATGGGGGCCTGTGAGGCCCCCCCTCTCACGTTTCCCGACTGTATCAGGTTGCCTTGTCTATCTCTTGTAGACCTGCATTCATTCGTCCAATGTCTGCCTTTTCCACATCTTCTACATAAACCTGAAGGCTGAGTCCTCCTATTTCTGTTATTTCTAGAAGATGCATTATTATTATTATTTCTGAAAGATGCATTGTTATTATTATTATTATTATTTCTGAAAATCCGTTGTCTACAATTCCTTTTCATATGACCCATTTTGCCACAATTAAAACATTTGGTATTCTGGTGTCTCCTTTTACCATTGGAAATTGCTTCTTCTACCCATGCTTCAGTGCCATAATCAAATGTATCAACATTGAGTGTATGCAAGACCCATTCTTCCAAAGGCACTGATCTGAGCTTTAAAGGCCCCAAAATCCTTTTGCATTCCACATTTGCATTTTCATAAGCCAAAGACTCAATCATTATACGTCTTGCTTCTGGGTCAGATATCCCTATTTGTACAGCCTTAGTTAATCTTTGTAAAAAGTCACTAAAGGGTTCTCTCTGACCCTGTTTAACTCTGACAAATGATTCTATTCTCTGTCCTGGGTCTTGTACCCTGTCCCAAGCCCTTAAGGCTGCTGTAGTACACATGGAGAGTGTGTTTTCATCCAAATTAGCTTGTTCCTGAGGGTCGGAAAAGAGCCCTTCACCTATAATTTTATCTAGGGAAATGTCAATTCCCTTTGCTTTTTCCTGCTGTTCTAAGAGTTTAGCCTCTTGCCTGAATAAGCATTGCCATTTCAATTGTGGTCCACTCTCAAGTACTGCAGAGCTCAGCTGGAGCCAGTCCAAGGGGGTTGCTTTGTTTGACGTGGCCCAAGATCTTAGCATCTCTTTAACAAAAGAGGCTTGCATCCCAAAAGTCATGACAGCCTGTTTAATTTCCTTGAGGTCATTCATACGGACAGGCTCCCATGTATCCTCCTTGATGACCCTAGGGTTTCTGGAACCAACCACCTTCTCTGTTGTTATTACTGGAAAGGCAGGTAGAGCTGTCGGTAGAGCTTTGTGGAAATTGTCCCGGAGAGATTTACCCACAGATGTAGTTAAAATTTGCCCTTCTACCCTTTGCTCTTCTTCATCAGAATTTAGAAATTCCTCAATCTTTTCAATTCTATTCACTATTGCCTTCTGCAATGTCTGAATCTCCTGTCCAGAATTATGTTCCAAAGCCTTCATTGAGGATTCTAAAGTATGAAGTTTGTCCGTTAGAGATAACATCTTATCTTTGGACATAATTTTTATGGCATAAACTGTGCCTTCTTGTATTGACACTCTTTCCATCAATTTGTCATAAGCTTTAGACAAAATCCGATTGTCACATTCAGCAGTTTTGATTCTCTCAGTTAATGTTTCATTTCCTACAGAAAGGGACTGAATCTTATTGTCCAAATCAGCTGTTCCCTCTTCCATAGTAATGAATTTCTCCTTAATATCAGCCACTAATGTTTCAGTTACTACAGAGAGGGACTGAACCTTACGATCCAAATCAGCTGTTCCCTCTTCCATAGTAATGAATTTCTCCTTAATATCAGCCACTAATGTTTCAGTTCCTACAGAGAGGGACTGAACCTTACAATCCAGATCAGCTGTTCCCTCTTCCATAGTAATGAATTTCTCCTTAACATCAGCCTGGAGAACCTCAAACTGATTCTTGAGAAGATTGTTATCAGCCTGGAGAACTTCAAACCGATTCTCGAGAAGATTGTTATCAGTCTGGAGAACTCCAAACTGATTCTTGAGAAGATTGTTATCAGTCTGGAGAACTTCAAACTGATTCTTGAGAAGATTGTTATCAGTCTGGAGAACTTCAAACTGATTCTTGAGAAGATTGTTATCATTCTCAATTGTTTTTAAGCGTTCTATCTCTGCCTTAAGAATCCTGGATTCGTCTCGTAAAGACTTTATCATATTTCTATTATCAAACCATTTGGTGCCAATGAAAACTACGAATCCCAGAAGGATCCATAGAGGTGGCGTGATAGACACCTCTTGTAAAATCTCCCACATGGTACAATTAAAAAAACTGTTAAATTCTTGAACAGTAATGTGTTCAGACATTTTATTTATAAAAGAAAAAATTTTTTACCTGCAATGATCGGTTCCTGCTAGTTGTTGGTCTCTGTGTTTTTGGAGCCTGTCCTAGAACTAGCTCTTGTAGACCAGGCTGGCCTCGAAATCACAGAGATCCGCCTGTCTCTGCTTCCCAAGTGCTGGGATTAAAGGCGTGTGCTACCACTGCCTGGCCGGCCTCAAACTCACAGAGATCCGCCTGCCCTTGCCTCCCAAGTGCTGGTATCAAAAGCGTGCGCCACCACTGCCCTGCCAAGTCACTTTGTGTCAGACCAAATCTGCCGCTGTGGCAGGCAGCTTTTGTTGCAAAACCGCAGGTACTTGAGCTTCCGCTAATTCAGGCAGTGGGGTTCCGCTGTAAAACTTAGCCAAGGCAGGCAGAATGGGCCTGTGTGGCCGAGTATGTCTCGGACTCGGCACTGGGGCCGGAGTCACGAACTGAAAAACAGCACCCAGGAGGTTGCTGTGTTAGCTAGCGGGCTACCCGCTTGAGTCGGGGGCAAAATAGCCCGACGTTGGACGCCAAAATGTAGCGGCGTAAACGAATGCAGACAGTTTGTAAAAATATATATAGTTTTAATGTAGAAATAGACTTACAGAACCACCGTTCCCGCGGAGACCAGGAGAGTAGAAGAGACAGCTCGGAGCAAGCTCGCCAAATTTATAGGCAGACATTAGCCCGAGGCGAACACGCCCCCTAAGGGGTGGGACTTATCCCTACAAGGGAAGGAGGTGGGGCCTTGGGGAAACAGGAGGATTGGGATAAAGGAAGGTTGGACAGGGGAGCACGGAACCACAATTCTTAGTTAAGGGAGCCACTTTAGGGTTGGCAAGAGACCTCACCCTAGAGGGGCTCCCAGGTGCCCAAGCCGAGGTCCCCAGTTAGTTCCTTGGGCAGCTGAGGATAGGGAACCTGAAATGACCCTATCCTAGAGCAATACTAACGAATATCTTGCATATCATCATAGAACCTTCATCTGGTGATGGATGGAGATAGAGACAGAGACCCACACTGGAGCACTGGACTGAGCTCCCAAGGTCCCAATGAGGAGCAGAAGGAGGGAGAACATGAGCAAAGAAGTCAGGACCATGAGGGGTGCACCCACCCACTGAGACAGTGGAGCTGATCTATTGGGAGCTCACCAAGGCCAGCTGGACTGTGACTGAAAAAGCATGGGATAAAACTGGACTCTCTGAACATGGCGAACAATGAGGGCTGATGAGACGCAAAGGACAATGGCACGGGGTTTAGATCCTATGTAATGTGCTGGTTTTGTGGGAGCCTAGCCAGTTTGGATGTTCACCTTCCTAGATATGGACGGAGGGGGGAGGACCTAGGACTTACCACAGGGCAGAAAACCCTGACTGCTCTTTGGACTGGAGAGGGAGGGGGAAAGGAGTGGGGGGAGGGGAGAAGGGTGGGAGGAGGGGGAGAAGGGTGGGAGGAGGGGGAGGGAAATGGGAGGCTGGGAGGAGGTGGAAACTTGTTTTTTTTTTCTCCTTTTCTCAATAAAAAAAAAAAAACAAAAACAAACAAACAAAAAAAACCTCCTTGTACATTCCACAGTATGTACTGGTGACTCTCTAATCGGAAACATTATTTCTGGTGATCCTTCTGGAACTTTGCTGAGGGCAATATGTCCAGAAAGGTGACCCTTTCTGTCATCAGTAAGTTAGAAATCACTTTTCAGTTCAAAGGGTAAGTAGGAGACTCTGCCCTGAAAGTGTCCCTTTTGTCTTAGTGAGTGGTCTCGGTGGCTGTTCTGAGTCTCTAGGGTGTTGTTTAACAACAGATAATGTGACTCTGAACTGTGTTTTCCAAGAGTTCAACACACAATTTGCAGTTGTGCTAATAAACTATATGACAGTCAAGGAAAGAGTGTTTTATTCCTGTTTTTGTTTGTTTATTTTGTTGTAAAAACACAAGAGAGGGAATCACTGACTTCTCTACAGTGAGGTAGTGTCTCAGGAACACTATTGGAGGCTTTTCAGCTGTTGCACTGTGTGGCTACATTATTGACTCTTCATAGGTGAAGACCTATTACAGTGGACCAAGTTGAGAGTTCCAATATAAGTGGACCAAAGTCAGGTTTGTAAAAGAGGATGAGGTTGCCTCTAGAACTCCAAAGAATAACCCAAAGATGCTGTGCCTGTTTAACAGTTCACGTTCTGACATGCAACCAAATTCTGTTTGTTTTTCCAGTACTGTAGGTTGAACCAGGGTCTGGCATACGCTAGGCAAGAGTGTTACCACTGAGCTTTGCTCCCAAAGTCCAATGCATTTCTCTTGGTGATGCCTGGGATGGAGAAGTTCTTAGCTGACTGAATAATGCCGATGATTACCTGAGATAGCAGGGCTTGTATTATGCTCAGGGCACTGGGAAGTTCCTTTTAAATGAGTAATTTTAAAAATAGCTCTATGTTTTAAATGAGTATGTGAGCTAAAGTCTCCCAGATGGTATCATGTTGTTGCTGATGTGAAGAGGAAGCTGAACGTGATGGAGATCTGCTCTGCAGGAACAGTGAGATGCAATGTTTGTCTCAGATACTCTAAGGGCAATAAGGTGAAATTATAGGAAAACCTCCACTTACAGGCTGCTGAGACAGATACTGCATAGAGATATGGTCTTCACCCACAGTAACAGAGTGTATTCATTTCCAGTCGATGATCGCATGGAATTCAGGAGTACTTGGTTTGAAAGATAATCATGTAAAATATAGTGTTGTGAGTATTATTTAAAGACGTGCTACTTTTATTTACGCGGTAGAATATTTGTTTAACGATGCAAAGCTGTGATGCATTCATTTATGTTGTATTTGTTTAATTCTGTGAAGCTGTATAAAACACCTGATTGGTCTAATAAAGAATTGGAAATTGGACAGCCAATAGCAATGCAGGAGAAAAGACAGGTGGAGTTGGCAGGCAGGGAGAATAAATAGGAGAAGAGCACTAGAAAGGAGGAGAAAGAGCAAGAAAAGAAGGAGGGGAAGACTCCAGGCGCCAGTCACCCAGCTACATAGCAAGCTGTGGAGTAAGAAGTAAAGAAAGGTGTACAGAAATAGAGAAAGGTAAAAGTCCAGAGGCAAAAGGTGGACAGGTTAATTTAAGTTAAGTAAAGTGAGCTAGAAACAAGTCAAGCTAAGGCTGGGCATTTATAAGTAATAATAAATCTCGATGTAATTTATTTAGTAGCTACATAGTGGGTCCCCAAAAAGTTAACAGTTAAAAAAAAAACTACAATGAGCAATGATAATGTTAAAATTTTCTGATGATAGATGTCATTCATTTTCCTCAGGTTTGGTCATTGGAAAATTATATTAAGTAGGATGTTCAGTGGGACAATAGGGGAAGTGGTTCTTTCTTTAGTTACTCTGTATGTCAATGGATGCCTTTTAATAATAGATTTTGGTTTTTATGGACTTTGCTTTATTTTATGTTCAGTTATATGAACTATTTTCTTCAGTATTTCAAAAACTCATTTGACATTCAGGTTAAACCTGGGAAGGTACTTAGTGCAATAAAGTCCAGACAGTTCAATAGTCTGTATGTTGTGCATCACTGTTCTGTGATAAAGGAAAAAGAAGGTCAAGAGACAGCATGTGGTCAGAATAAAATCCTATTATCTTACTGAATGGGTTACTGGAAAATATAAAACTAAATTGACACTATGGAGAAGGATATAGCTTAAAGTTCTAATTAAATGAATACTTAATTGCATATTTCTTTATTGACTTGGAAGTGTGGTGATGCCAGCAGTTTCAGGATCTATTAGGATAACAGATTTCATGTAGCTTGGAAATTCATGGTAGAAGACACGTTTTGACTACTTCCCCACAGGATTCTAAATATCAGGTCAAAATTCCCCTGTGATTTAGTACCAATGGTTTGGGCATGTCATGGGGACGGTTTAATATTGATCTCTTTGAGACTGTCATCAGCTAGATAAAGTAAACTCATAATTTCTGATTTTCTAATTCCAGTCACTGCATTAGTTGATATATTTAAGGAAATAGAGCGTTTCATGTTAGTATAATTAAAATTTTATTTTTAGCTTCATTAATTTGAAAAAAACTTTGTCTCATGGAGCTTATTTTAAATTCACAGAGATGCAGTGAATCACAGATTCCTATCAGATATGTCTTTAATTACTCATGGTGATGATGCCTTGGAGAAAAGAAATCACTAATAATTTAGGACCAAATGTGTTCCAGGTACTGTGCAAATCACGGCAATGTTGTGATCTCATACTGTATGACTCGTGGTTAAATCAGAAAATCGAACTCCCAAGGAAGTAAGCAAAGCCAGGAGGGGAAGGAAGGGTGTTAGACCTGGGATTGATGATTCCAAACTGCTCATTCTGTCTTCTGAAGAACACCATCTCTACCGTCAGTATCATGACTATAGCTAGAAAGTTAATAATAACTGGAGTTCATTTATAGCCTACCATCCATTAGATAACTTGGAACCTTATTTTGTTACTTTAAGTATTCATATTTTGAGTTATACCAGGACATGAATTAAAAATATAATATTTAGACAAAAACAAGAAAAGGGTGGAGAGATGGCACATTGTTTAAGAGCATTAGTTGTTCTTGCAGAGGACTGGAGGGTTTGCTTCTCAGCACCCATATGGTGGCTCATGACCACCTTTCACTCCAGTTCTGTCATGTTTTTCTTTTCTGTATGCAAAGGAAATGCTTACCAATCTTTTAGTGGTGATAACTAAAGAAATTTGTTGGCTTCTGTCTATGCATGCCATTCCTGATGTTCACAGGATTTTGTTCTTCCTAATTTATATCCATTTCCGAAAGCAAGATGAAGCATTTTGTGTGTATTTTACAAACCTATAAAATGATTGTCACATGGGCCCGGAATGAGTTGATGGGATTAAATGAATTACCCTGGATATTTTATGGTTCAAGTGACCAGAATTGCTTAACTTGGATTTCATTCATCACAATATAACACACTTTCAATTAGGTCAACTTTAAAACAGCCTGCCGTCATGACAGCCAAGTTACTAAAGCAACTAACTGTCTTTTGAGATGGAGAAAATGCTTGCTCAGGTGGTCTCATCCCTTGTTTTGAAAGCAGAGTTATAATTATATAATCTTTATTTATTCAGTCTATCACAGTTAATTTTAATCAGACAGATTTGTTGCCTGTTTCCTACAAGGAGGGGGAAAGACATCTAATTATATTTAATGCAGTGTTTATGTACATAGCTGCATTAGGCCAGCTGAGATGCTATTCCAGTGAAATGGTAATCTCTCTGACAACCTAATAATAAAACAACCAAGTGTGGATGGACTTCTGAAACAAGAAACTGCTCTTGATGCATATTTGCATACTGATAGTGTTATGATGATTACGAGCCACTATTGTATTATCATGGACCTCAAAAGAATATTGCTCCCTAAGATTACTTTGAATTCAAAATTTAATAATCCTATCTACATATTCAAATCAAGATGTAAATTTCATAGATGTAATAAAACAAAATCTGGGATAAAATTGATATATTAAATAACATGTATTATATATCAACATTAGAGTGACATTAATTAGTAACAGTATGCTTATAAAAGAGAAAACTAAAAATAATTCTAACAACCTATTCTCATTCTTAATATTAGGCAAAATGGGGCAGAGTGTGGTGACATATGCTTTTAATTTTAACACTTGGGAAGTGGAGGCAAATGGATTGCTGTGAGTTCCAGGCTAACCTGGTCTATACCACAAGCTTTTGGCCAGTCAAGGTTATATAATGAGACCCAGCCTCAAAAGAGAGCAGGTGGAAAAATTCTGATTGTATAAATAGAGATGTTATTGCTTCTTTTTCTGTATTTATATGTGTGTGGTATATGTACATATGAATATGCATATTCATGTGTATGCAGGTTCCAGGCTCACATTGATAGTCTTTGTAAGTTAGTCTCTGCTATATTCATTGAGGCAGGGTCTCTCAGTTTAACCATCAATACTCTAATATGATGAGTTTGGATAGCCAGCGTGCTCTGTTTCTTCTCCTTCCTGCTTTCTGCCAGTGGGCATAATAGACGGTCTACCATGCTCACCTGGCATTTACATGTGTTCTGGGGATCTGAACTCTGATCTTCACATTTTACTCACTGACCCATCTCTCCAGGCCTAGGAGGAGATGTTTTGAAATACAGCATTCAGAGATTGTGTTGTTGCTACTACTGTTGCAAATAGTACCAATAGTGCAACTATTTTAACAGAAAAAAAAAGAATCAGTCTTATTCATGAATGCATAAGAAGGTTCTAGTTTTCCAGTTTTAAATGTAATCTTTTGAGACTGTGGAGATTTCATATACTTCACATCTATTGTAAAGTAATATTTTAAAACTTCAGCTTCACCCAACCCAGGGTTTATTTGTAAAACGTGATGTCAGTACATCAGATATCTAGTTATATTCTCGAGAGCATCTCAGCTCCTTCCCCTTTAGAGTGGCTGATCTCCACTCAATGTGAAGGTGTTTGAAATTGTCTAGAAGACACACCTCAACATGGAGGTTTCAAGAGAGGATCAACTGGTAGAGAAATTGTCCCATAAGAGTAAGTGGGACATTCCATACAAAATAATTATGAATTCCGTGTTAATCTGCTTCATTGCATAATGGAAAGCAAATTTTATTACTGCTGTTTGACTTCAACTAGACATCCTATAAGGCCCCAGCCATGACCATATCCGAGGAATATGTGTTATCATCTGCCTGCCTTCCCATCTTTCTGAGCAAGTACATGTTCCTGCTGTTGCTGCTGTTGCCATCTGCAAAGTCAGACTCTTTGATCTTCCAATATGAGGAGCTAACTTCAGACTTCTGGGGCCAGATTGGGACCTTGGAAGCAACCAGCTTTGTGGACTAAATAGTTTCCAGATTTTTAGGTTGTCTTGCATGAAGACAGCAACTGTTAGACTACCCAGGGCCTAGCTTGTAAGGTAATCTAACAAAACCCCTTATGTAACATCTGTGAAACAATATAAATACACAGTCTATTGTTTCTGTTCCTTCTTAATCCACTGCTGCCTCCACTTTACGATACAGGAGCTTCTCACTAAGAACTGGGCAGCATCACCAACTGGTTTTCTTAGCTCTAGCCACATACACATCTGTAAGAAATGCATTAAAGGGGGCTGGAAATGTACCTCAGCTGGAAGAATGTTTATTTGGCATGAAAAAGGTTTTGATCTCAGTCCCCATTACCAAACTCAGTATGGTGATTCACACCTTTAATAATAACAGTTGGTACGTACTTCTCAGGTACATGGTGAATTTGTGGCTAGTCTGTACTGCATAAGATCCTTGCCTCAAAATAACAACAACAACAAAAACAAACAAACAAAAAACCAAAAAGCTATACAGACCAGACTGATTTATTTTACTGGCAATATCGCCCCTACCTCCACCTCATGAATTCTGGGATTACAGATGTGTGCTGCCTTGCCCAAAAATTAATCAGTATTTTAAATACCATTTGACTACCCTAATAAGCTTCATTATTTAATACTTGTTGATTAAAAAAATACTCATTAGTTATTACCATGTGGTGATAAAAATCTAAAATGTTTTCATCCCTGTTTTGGTTGTTTTATTCTTTTTAGTCTTTGCGGAGGATACCACCCAGCTCCCAAATAAACCACATGGACGCTTATTTCTTTTAACAAAAGCCCAATCTTAGCTTGGCTTGTTTCTTCACAATTTTTCTTAAATTATCCCATCTTCCTTTTCCATCTGGACTATTACTTTTCTCTATTTCTTCATACCTTTTCTTTCCTTCTTATTCCACGTCTGGCTGTGTGGTTGCATATCTGGCCCTGGCTTTTCTTACTCCTTTATCTTTCTCTTCTTAGATTCTCCTCCAATTTATTCTCTCCATCCACTACCCTCATGTATTCTTTCTACTGCCTTGCTACCTACCCTTCAGCTCCTTATTGGACCTATCAGGTGTTTTAGGCAGACAAAGTAACACAACTTCACAGAGTTAAACAAATGCAATTTAAAAGAATGCAACACATGTTTGCATCATTAAACAAATGTTCCACAGCATAAACAAATGTAGCACATCTTCAAATAGTATTCCGCAGCACTAATGATATAATTCTAACTAAAGACAGATTAGTTAATGCTGACTTATATAGTTATTATAAAATACTATCTGATCACTCTATATAGATATACTTATTTGCTATTCATGACAAATCTGTGGTATGGGTGTGAGTAGGTCAGTTTTACAGACACTGTAGCCTTGAGAGAGTACTGTCGTAGAGATATGTTCATGGAGTGGTTATGGAGATCTGCATCTGGGTCTCTTGACAACAGCCATTTCTCCCTAGGACTGGTACTTACTTAGCCATTCTCCAAAACTTGTGTTTATTTATATTACTTGATTTTAACATCTCTATTACAAAGACCAACATAACGCTATTATATGCATTCTTCCTACGAGCAGAGTGATAGACTTGAAAATTTAGAACTACACTTTATTTATTTTATCTTAGCTACAAACACCAGAACCAATTTTATCTTTCTCAAAATAAAAATAGAATTCAATAAAGTTAAGTTTCTCACTCAGGAAATGGTATTATCTTACCACCTTAACTCTGAAGGATTTCAGAAGACGGTGAGCTGAAAATGAGAAGAATCACAGGACAGAGTAACGACCTTCATAGTTGTTCTATGACCTAATTTCTAGAGGACAATTGAAATATTTCTGATTTTAGATTTTGTTGAAGCTATGTTTGATTCATCTAATAATTTCCAATATTTAGACTTGATAAAGTGCAGGATGGGAAAGAAACTGTACTAGCCAAGTGGCTTCATGTCCTTCTAACTCATTTCTCTTTTCAGATTGTTCTTTTTTCATAGTATGTGTGAATGATCTTTATTTCTTCAGGAATAAAGTAGACTTCAAGGTGAGTTAGATATAGCAATGCTTGACTTCACACGGAATCACACACATTTCTTGAGTTCTCTCTATTTTACTTGTACTTATAAAAGAGGAAAAAGGTACTGTTGAGAGAAATGAAAATAAATATTAGTAAAGAATGGAAAGGTGATTTAAAGTGATGGCTAGAGTAGATTCCACCTAGACAATAGTCATCTTCATCCTTGCAGCTGTGTTAGTCAGGGATCCCACAGAGAAATACAGTAGTAACCATGCACCAGCACCATTGTGAGAGGTGGGGCATCCCATGGTCTTCCATCATCAGCTTTGGATCCAGGGGAGCTAGGAACACAATTTAGTTGGGGTCTGAACACCTAAGAACTAGAGCAGCTGGCAGCATAAGGTAAGTTCTGACCTAAGATCTAAGCTTGAAAACTGGTGACCCCAATGCAATGTCCAAGGTAGAGAATACAGATGTCTCAACGCAAACTGAGAGAGGAAATCTGTCTATCCTCCACCATTTTATTCTATATTCCCTCATGGAAGATTAGAGCATTGGTGCTTAACCAGATGATTAGGTGCTAAGTTCTCCTGAAAATCTCTCACAGACACACCCATATATATGTATGTATCCATATATCACAGATGGTTCCTTGAAAACTGGCATGCACCTTCATCTCCTCAAATCGTAATATTCACACAAGAGCAACACGATTATAACTAACTCACATGATATAATGGTCTTAAACAAGGCTAAAAAGAATGCATGAACCCCCCCCAAAGGTAGAATTATTGCATGTTTAGTGTTCTACCTACATCGTGTGACTTAAATACTTGGACATAAAATTAGCAGAACTTGTGTGCTGACACAGCATCAAAACTTCTTATTGTTTATGATAGGATTATAAACAATGAAAGGAAGCAGATGTGAATGGACAAGAATGTATGAAATAACATAATTAACTCAGAGAACAAGTCCATGATACTAGACAGTGATTAATTTTTAATGCCCAGATAAAGAATTTTTACTAATATACAAAAGCAACAGAAAAATAACAGCATGTGAGCTGTTAGACGGTAAGGATGTTTGCCACCAAATGTGATGACCCTAGTTTAATATCCACAAGCCACACGGGGAAGGGGAGAACAGACTTATCTAGGTTGTTCCCTGACCTACACACACACACACACCATTGTGGACAGAGACTGCTTGTTTGTTCCTGGCTGCCCAGACCAGGGTAATTGCACAGAAATTATATTAATTATAATACCATTTGGCCAATGACTCAGGCATATAACTAGCTAGCTGTTACATCTTAAATGAACCAATTTCTATTAATTTGTGTATCAGTAGGAGACTGGTCCACCAGTAAATTTCTGGCATCCTTCTTCAGCAGCTACACAGTGTCTTCTTGACTCCCTTACTCTGCCTCTATGTCTCTTCCATCCTGGCTATATTCTGCCCTGCCATAGATGAAAGCAGCTTCTTTATTAACCAATGGTAATAAAATATTCACAGCATATAGAGGGGAATCGCACATCACACCATGGTGCATATGTGTGTGCATACACCCACATTGACACAAACAAATGCTTGTAATGTTTGTTTAGAAAAGTCACTTGTTTAACCTCACAGAACAATAGCTAGAAAAAAGAATTCAGTGTATTACTATATAACAGTTTTAAAGATACATTTTTAATCTTGATTCAAAAGATCTTTTTAGATTTTTTTTAGAAAAAGAATTAAAGATTTATTTGTATTTTTATGTGTTTTTCAGTGTTCTGCCTGCATATATGTATGTGAAACATATGGGTGCAGTGCCTGCAGAGCTCAGAAGAGGACATCAGAACCCTGGAAACTGGAGTTAAGAGGGTTGTGTGCTACAATGCTCTTAACCCCTGAGTCATCTTTCCAGCCCTCATCTGAAATTATTTTCAGTTCTTAGTGTTTAAAACTGGAAATAACATAGTAAATTTAATGATAACCCATCATGTTTACATAAATCCTTAATGATCCTCAGCAATAATTGTCATGTTAGCACCAGAAATTAAATAAAGGTTTATCAGTCCTAAGATAAAATGTTTTGTTAGATCTCTTTCCTGTAATTTAGATACCTGTCATCTATGTCTGTATTATTTACTTTTCTTAATGCTCTGACAAAAAGATTAGACAAGAGTGATTCAAACAAAGAATTTCTTTTGGATTACATTTGGAGGAGTACAGTCCTTGGAGGTAATGGCATGGTAGCCAGAGCAGAAGGCAGCTGGTCACATTGTGTCTGTTGTCTGGAAGTAGAAAGAGAGGAATTCTGGTGGCTTCCTCCTATTTCTCTTCTTCTTCTTTAGCATAGGACAACATTTCATGGGATGTTGTCACCTATTCCAGATGGATCTTTCATCCTCAGTTAAACATCTTTGGAAACACCATCAAAGACACATCAAGAAGTGTTCCTTTTGGTTTATTCCCAAGACAATCAAGATGATGATATTAACCAACACAATGATTTTGAACATTTTCCAGTAATGATATCTTATATTAGATAATAGCTATGCATCTTGATTTGGCTCTCTTTTGTATGAATTTTCATTACTTTCCTCTAGTAAGTGAATTTATTTCATAGAAACATTTACACTGCCAATGTGACCATCCTCCTGATTTGTGAAGAGTATGTAACTAGATTCTCAGAGAACACATAAATGAGTGCCTCAACAAAGACTCAATGAAGTCATGATGTCATTCTTTGGACAAATTACCCAATGTCAGAAAAACTGAACAATGTGTCATGGGGATAACTGGGAAAATCTTCTTAGAATCACAGCTGGATGGCTGATAGGAAAATAGCTTCATATGCTAATGAGAAAGAATTTGTATTCATTCATTTTGACTTAGTTTGGTCCATTGCTCACTGGAGGAAGTGTTCATGCAAAGAGGCACTGCATTCACTGTGTCTGCCAGCTGCGGTCTGTGACTCACTCCTTCCCACTGCGGTGGATTGCTCTCCTTTGAAGGCAGAGAGACAAGAGAGTGAATGTGTTAAACTTCCTCTCTGAGAGCTTATTTATTTATTTTGATTGCTATTTGCAAGCCTATAATGCCAGAAATGAACCCTACAGGTTCACTTCAGGCTCCCACAACTTCTCAAGTTTTGGCTCCCTTTTATTTTCTTGTCATGAATTAGAAAGCTCACGTCCCAAATTAACCCAGGCAATAAATAAATCCAGTGAGTGAAGAATCATACAATGTTGGAGTCCAGCACCACTGCCATTGCGTTCCAGGGCTCCAGTTTGAAACTTTTGGGGAAAAAAAAATGGGATTTAGAAGTCCATCGCTAGTAAGGTGAACATCCAAAGTGCCTAGGCTCCCACAAAGCCAGTATGTGCAGTTGGATCAAAAACCCATTGGATGGAGGTGGGTGGTCCTTGGACTTCCCACAGGGCAGGGAACCCTGATTGCTCTTTGGGCTGATGAGGAAGGGGGACTTGATTGGGGGAAGGAAGGGAAATGGGAGGCGGTGGCGGGGAAGAGACAGAAATCTTTAATAAATAAATAAAATTAAATAATAATAATAAAGAAGTTCATCGCTAATCTGAACAGCATAAAACTTTGGAGACCTGAAGATCTTTGGGGGATGCGGCTGAACTCAGGTTAGTCATAAATCAAGGAAGAATGGTGACAGCCAGAATAAACAGCCGTGAAATCATGTATTTTCTTTCTGCTGATTTTTTTGTTTGTTTGTTTGATAGTATAAGTAAAGAGAAAATTGTGAGAATAAAGGCCAAGGGACTGTTAGAACTTGGCGTTTAAAAGAAAGTTTAAAACGATAACAATTATCTCTCCCCACCTGTCTTAGACTCCGTCTTCCACAAGTTTGTGTAATCTGAGGTATGTAGCCACTTATCTGTATGATAGATTCCACCTTACTTATGGCGGTAATGGCAGGGGTGTTTGTTTGTACGTGTTTGGAATTGCAGAGAAGATAAAATTAAAATTACCTTGATTAGTTTAATTATTAACATTCTATGCGGTTTATTATTAAGCCATTTCTTTCAACCAACATTTCATAAAACACATGCCTCTCATTGTTTGGGTCAGAAAGTTCTTGAAACTGGACAATGGAGAAATAAAACTAATTGGTAGAAACTATGAAGGAAAGCGAAAGTTCTAATTATTTTTATTCTTAGAGCAACAATATTTACCCTCTCTGTCAGCAGCACCCTTGAGATCATTTCTTATAGAATTTTAATATAGTAGTAGAAGCCAAAATGGAAAGATAAAATGCTGTGTTATATATAAATTTAGCACATACTTAATATCAGATAATTTTCAAGAACATAATTTGATCATGCCCTTCTGTTCATACTTCAAAGCTTTCAGAAAGATGAAGAACATAGCAAGCACACTATGAGAAGCAAACTGGATTTCCCCACTACATTTTCCTAGAGTTAGTCCAAACAAACATGTCAATTGCCCCCACATCTCTCTCTCTCTCTCTCTCTCTCTCTCTCTCTCTCTCTCTCTCTCTCTCTCTCTCTCTCTCTCTCTCTCTGTGTGTGTGTGTGTGTGTGTGTGTGTGTGTGTGAGAGAGAGAGAGAGAGAGAGAGAGATGAGAGAGAGAGAGAGAGAGAGAGAGAGAGAGAGAGAGAGGTGTGATTCTGGGATATAGCTTTGCTTTGTAGAAAATGTGCACGTTTTTTCATGTTATAAAATCACATTTCAAGGGAATATTTGTTGCTATTTCTTTATCTAAAATAATATTTTTGTGTTCTCTAATGTAAAACAAAGTAACTGAGTGTCTTAGATTTACTTTTGTTGCTGTGCTAACACCTGACAAAAGGCAAGTTAGGGGATAAAAGTCTTATGTTAGTTTGCAGTCTCAGGTTATAACCCTGAGATTATCACTGGCAGAATGTCAGAGTGGCAGGAGCTTGAAGCAGCCAGTCACCTCACACCCAAGTAAAGAATAGAGGGAAATAAATGCATGCATACTCGCTTGTTTGCTTGTTTCTCTTTGGCTGGAATTTTCCATTTGTACCATCCCTGTCCCCAGCTAGTGCACGGTGCAGCCCACTATGGCCAGAGTTTTCCCACATCCATTAGCTAAATAAAATAATCCCTCCAGATACACCCATAGCCAAGCAACATAAAAAAAAATCCTTCATATAGATTCTTCCCATTGATTCCATGTTATTTCAAATTGATAATCAAAGCCAACCACCACACTCAGTAAATGATTGCTCAAAATTTTCAACTCCAGACTAAATATGAAGCTTTATTATGGCAATTATATATAGCTCATTATTAAGCCATTTCCCTTAAACAATACCTTCTTATAAAGTACATTCTTCCTATTGTCTGGACCAGAAAGTGCTTTCTTCTGGGTTGTGGCGGGAAACACCTTTTATGCCTTTAATCCCAGCACTTGGAGGCAGAGGCAAGTGTATCTATTTGAGTTTGAGGCCAGCTTGGTCTACAATGCTAGGACAGCCAAGGCCACACACACACACACACACACACACACACACACACACACACACACACACGACAAACCTGTCTCGAAAAAAAAGAAAAAAAACAAAAAAAAGGTCTTGGATTTGGACAATATCCTTGGAAAAGAAAAACTGAGTAAAGTTTTTTGGTAATAAAATTCTGAACATCAGCACTGATCTGTAAATGCAGATGTGTTAGCAACATATTTGAAATTCAGGATGAATAAAATATCTTATATGTTCTGATAGTGTCAAAATACATATAAAAAGACATTTTTTTTGTTTCCACAAATACAAACGATAAAGAAATAAGAACATCTATCTTAGATTGTGCATCAAATCTATACACTGTTTTGCTTATGTTGTATAACTGTGTCACAAATGGAAATTGATAGCTCTATTACACTGTGAAAATATTGATGAAATCTATTTTTATAGCTCATGGTTTTTATACAACATTTTTTCATTTGTCAAATAATTCTGACAGTTCTAATTTTGCAGAGTTTCCCTTTCAGCGCATATGTCATAGCTTGCTCTTTCTTTCAATATTGTGCAGTCCTCTTCATATTTTTCTCAGCTAGGAGTCTAAATACAATCCTCTTAAGAACAATGTGCATATATAATTGTTAATATCTCCCATGTCATTGCCTTTGTACCAAAAAAAATTCACTGTTGGTCTCAGGAAGCTGGAGTTTTAATAGTATGCATTCCAAGGTCAAAGTTAAATCTTTTTAAAGAATGTCACCAATTAACCAAAAGCAAAGAATAGTTCCAAAGCTTAAATAAGTCACCTAAACAAAGAGAGAACATTTTAAATATTCCTATTCTATGTTTAATGAGCCTGTATGTAAACGGAGTGGTCTTTTTTATATAGAAAGGAACACCGATGAGTTATATTTGTTTCTGCCACAGTGGTATTAGAATAAGACCAACTGATTTTTGATACAAGTAAAGCCAAAAGACACAGTGCACACCTGAGATCCCAACATTTGAGAGATTAAGACAGAAGGATGAGAAGTTCAAGGTCATCCTTGTCAACATAGTAAACTCAAAGCTAGCTTTCAATATGATACTTTTCAAAACAATTAAAAACCTTACTTTCTCTTAGTAAATTATATTAGAGTGGAAAATGTTAATTTTCATTTTTCTTTGTACAGGCTGTGTTTAGTTACTGTATTCTAAACACTAACGTTAACAATTTTTATTTCCTTCAGTCTTCATGCCTTTGCATGTTCAGTTGAGAAAACATAAATATTTATATCCATACTCTCTTGCTGAACTGGTAAACAGCGATGATTATTGGTTTATACTTATTTATTTTTCTTCATAACTCTTGCATTCATTTGTATGTACTTCTGTTGGCTTTCTCTGCTCTTCCTTTGCTTATTCACAAATGTCAGCCACAAATTACTTAGCTAACTTGGACATAATACTAAAGTGTCACATCAATTTTACTCTCAGTAAATTGCACATCAAAGTCAGAGGCATTCACATTTTCTCACAGATCTGCATTTCTAACACCAATTTGTCCTTTAATCAAACATGTTTAATTCATGATAATAAAAAAACAACAACAAAAATCACTCTACTAATATGCCCTTTGTCTGGGTTAGCTTTTATTGTCAACATGGCACAGCCTAGAGTCACCAGCAAAGAGAGAATTTCAGTTGTCGAAATCCTCAGATCATGTTGGCCTGTGGGCATATTTGTGGGAGAATTGTTTCAACTGATAATTTACGTGGGAGGGCCGCATGTACTTGGGAAGGTACCCTTCCTAGGCAAGTGGGGCTAGGATAGAGGAGAAAGCTAGCTTAATGTGGGCTTGAGAGTGAGACAATGAACAGCATTTCCTGATAGATGTTGCTCTATTTCCTGGCGTAACTTCTATCAATGACGGACTGTGACCTAGAAGTGTAAGAAAACAGACGTTTTCATTCCCAAAGTTGCTTTTTGTTAGTGTTTATCACAGCAACAGACAAACTGGAGCATCCTTCTTGCATTCTCCTCACCAATTATCTTCCTGGCAATAATCTTCCAGGGCATTGCATAGATGCATATTTGTACTGTTCAAGGCTCTAGTGTTAGCACCAAACAGATAACAAGGAACAGACAGTAGCTATAGTCCTTGTATATTTTAATGAATTCAATTTTCAGAGTAACCTAATGGGAATATGTCATTGCTACCCCCAAATTCAATTTACCTATCTTTTTTATAACATACTGTGTTCTGATGGCAATGCCATTGCAGAAAAAGATATGCAATAATCTGTATGGATGCTTAATTTAATAACTTATACATGCTAAGGGCTAATGATGAAGCTCCTTGTTATCCCAAGAGATTACTAGGGAATATATATTTACAATCAATAAAAGCAGTACAACAACTAAATTGTGTGAATAAAGAAGGGGGCTTGTCATTTCTGAATTTCCCTATGAATGCAATATGCTTTAGATGGGATGTGTAGAATGTCACAGAAAAGAATCTGAAACATATAGTATATTAGAAAGAGAGAGTAGGAGCATAAATCAATTGTTTAGATCTCAATCTAGAAAAAAATCACAAAAGTAAAACAGATTCAGTAGGGTGAAAATATTTGCAGCACATCAATATTTACTGAACTGCATTATATATAAGTGATTTAATCCTATATATATGGCTCAAACAGCTAACATTTGGGCCAATAATCTGTTAAAAATTAAGCTTGAACTAAAGCTCCTTCCAAAGGCTTAGTTATTAAGACAATGCATTGTTTTTCCAGAGGTTGCTAGTCTGACTCCCAAAACTTGTGTCAGGTGACTCACAACTGACTGTCACTCCAACCCCAGGTGCCCTCTTTGGCTTCTGAAAGCACATGCATTCACATGCACTGTATACACACAGGCACACATGCATTCACATGCACTGTATACACACAGGCACACATGCATACACATGCACTGTATACACACAGGCACACATGCATTCACATGCACTGTATACACACAGGCACACATACATACACATGCACTGTATACACACAGGCACACATGCATACACATGCACTGTATACACACAGGCACACATGCATACACATGCACTGTATACACACAGGCACACATGCATTCACATGCACTGTATACACACAGGCACACATGCATACACATGCACTGTATACACACAGGCACACATGCATACACATGCACTGTATACACACAGGCACACATGCATTCACATGTACTTACATACACACAGGCACACATGCATTCACATGCACTTACATACACACAGGCACATATGCATACACATGCACTTACATACACACAGGCACACATGCATTCACATGTACTTACATACACACAGGCACACATGCATTCACATGTACTTACATACACACAGGCACACATGCATTCACATGCACTTACATACACACAGGCACACATGCATTCACATGTACTTACATACACACAGGCACACATGCATTCACATGCACTTACATACACACAGGCACATATGCATACACATGCACTTACATACACACAGGCACACATGCATTCACATGTACTTACATACACACAGGCACGCATGCATACACATGCACTTACATACACACAGGCACATATGCATACACATGCACTTACATACACACAGGCACACATGCATTCACATGCACTTACATACACACAGGCACACATGCATTCACATGCACTTACATACACACAGGCACGCATGCGTTCACATGCACTATATACACACAGGCACACATGCATTCACATGCACTTACATATACACAAGCACACATGCATTCACATGCACTGTATACACACAGGCACACATGCATTCACATGCACTGTATACACACAGGCACACATGCATTCACATGTACTGTATACACACAGGCACACATGCATTCACATGTACTGTATACACACAGGCACACATGCATTCACATGCACTGTATACACACAGGCACACATGCATACACATGTACTGTATACACACAGGCACACATGCATACACATTCACTTACATATACACAAGCACACATGCATTCACATGCACTTACAAACACACAGGCACATGAGGCCACATAAATAAAAATAAAAAAATAAATCTTGAAAGTTGAATTTGACCTAACATTTCCCTTTATATAGTTACCAGACAGAGATTTGTAAATAGACTATAAACCTACTCTTTTTTTTTTATCTTCAACCTTAGAAACATAGGTACAATTTATTTTTTCAATAAACATATTTTGGCTTAAACACACTGAATAAATTCCATTGTAATGTTTTTGTTTGTTGGTGTATGATATAGTTGGATAGGCGAGATAATACTTTCTTTTTCTATTACTTTTTTATTTTTATTTTTTTATAAATTTATTTATTTATTAAAGATTTCTGTGTGGGTTTCTGATCCTACTGCATGCACTGGCTTTGTGGGAGCCTAGGCAGTTTGGATGCTCAACTTACTAAACCTGGATGGAGGTGGGGGTTCCTTGGACCTCCCACAGGACAGGGAACCCTGTTTGCTTTTCGGGCTGGGGGGGGACTTAATTGGGGGAGGGGGAGGGAAATGGGAGGCGGTGGCGGGGAAGAGACAGAAATCTTTAATAAATAAACCTACTCTTTAACATTGACTGCATTCTCAAACAATAGCAGCTCCTTAGCTTCTATCAGTGATCAGCAGCCATCCATTTAAACCTAGTTTGAACCAATAGGTATATCTCTAGTCTCACTTTTGTGCATTCTCTCTGTCTCTGTCTCTTTGTCACTTGTTTTCTCTAGCTCATCCATTTTTTTTTCTTAAAATACCAATATAAGCCAGTTAAGATTATAAAATTCAATTTATGGAGATTCTCTCATTTCAAGATTGTAAAAATGAAGTCTCTGACAGAGGTGAATTGATTGGGTCAGAACTGGAGACTCAGACAATTGCCCATGGTGCACCTTGAAGTACTCAAGGGCCTAATGGACTAGGTACACATTTAAAGACTTGAGGTAATTCCACACATTGTACATTTTATCTTTGGGACATTTGCCTTGTTCTGAAGTTATATTAGGATTAAGACTAAAAGCTGAAAATCTCTGTGAAATGAGTGGATTTCAGAAAATAAGTAGTTAAATGAATATGAGATAGATGGATCTTTATTAATGATGACTTGAAGTCAGCCCCAGCTCAGCTCACATGAATTGAATTAAGGTGATCAGCCACTTTCCCTGCCTCACAAATGGAAATAAATCACACTGCAGTGAACTAAGACCCAACAGAGATCAGTAAGTATTCCAGAACAAGAGCACAGAGGAAAAGAACAAACCCACTTTTGCTGCCTAGTTGCATGTCAACTTAACACAAGTCAGAGTCCTCAGAGAAGAGGGAGCATCAAGTGAGAAACTGTTTCCACAAGGTTGGGCTTTAGGCAAGCCTGTAGGGCATTTTCTTAATCGGTGATTAACGAGGGATAGTTCAGCCAATTGTGGGTTGTGCCATCTATGGGCTGGTGTTTCTGGGTTCTAAAAGAAAGCAGGTTGACTATGAGGAACAAACCAGTAAGCAATACTCTTCCATGACCTTTGCACCAGCTCCTTACTCCAAGTTTCTGTTAGGAATATTTCTTAGACGAGCCTTTCCACCGACACAAATAATTCCAATTAGACTGAATAAGACCAAATAAAAGATGCCCATGTTTAATGCAATGCTCCCCGGTGGCACTGGGAAAGCATGGTGAGGGGAAGGGGAAGAGAAAAGGGGAAACCACTCGAAACCTGGAGATCACATGTACATTCTCTGGGGGGAAGTTTAAGTAGCCAGTGGGAGTGGTGTTGACGTTCCCTGGGGAGTGGTTACCAGTTGGTGGACTTTCTTGACCCTCCCTGGGGAGGGGTCTTATGCCATTAGCTGGGCTGAAGCCCCCAGGCAAACAATCCCGACTCTTTAAATAAAGGGGGTTTAGGGAGCTGGGGCAATGCTTTTGACCAAACATTCCAGGTTTTTTGGATAAAGGATGCCAGCAAGCTGAGGCAAAGCCCCTCAACCAAACATTTTAGACTCCTTGGATAAAGGGGTGCCAACTCAAGTCTGGCTGCTTCCTGTGATCATGGGACAATGTGAGAGAGGGAGAGCTGGGAATTGGTTGGCTCATGCTCAGTGAGAGGTGTGGTGGGAGCATCATCCAGTTTACTGTCATCCTTGGGACCTCAGGCAGCTGTTTCTTGAGGGAGATGAGAAGGCAGGTGGATAGAAAAAATATTGTTATTGTTGGCCCTATGAATGGGCTAGCCATGGGAAGCGTTGTTAACTGCCAGAAAGAATGGGATGGAAAAGTGCCCTGGTTGTATAGGTGAAGCTCAGGTGTATAAGTGGGACACAATAGCAGATAAAACCAGATTTTAGTTGGTAGGTGTCCTGGATCCAGGAAAGTTGGTACCAATTGTGAAGTCCCAGGAGCTAGTGTAGGTGTTGACGTTATCTGGAGAATTCTTTGTATGTTGGTCTTAGCCCAGACAGCGGGAGTGACTTTGTAAAATATGCTTGAAAATGGGTGGAGTTAAAACAGGCTCTGGAGACTGTTAGTTTTTTTTTTCCAGACCTGATTTTTGATACAGCAGCAGGACTTTTTCCTAGGAACCTGTAGGTATCTGTAAGAGAACTGGAACAGATTTACATCTTGGTGTCATAGTAAAAGACTATTGCTTTAGGTTAAAAGGTATAAACATTTTAAAAGACAAAGAAAATTAAAAACTCTAAACCTCTAAAGATATACCTAAAACCTATTAGTCCTGGACTATAAAGCCTGTTAAAGAGGCACATTTGTCTGTATTTTAGCAGAAAACTTAACAAATGAAGTAATAAGTTACCAGTACCTTAAGTCATCAAATGCCATTAGACTGATCTAAGGGGGATACGTGAACAGAAATGAGATAGTTTTTTAGCTATGCAGGCAATCCCAAGTCTCTCCTTAGTCCTTGGAGAACACCAGCCTAAAAGCAGTACTTGCCAAAGTACTGCTCAGTACAAGAGGCCCAAAGATTCTCCTGTGGGGGAAAGATTTAGTCTACCTCTCTTGGCAGGATGAGAAGATCGATTCCCTGGGTGGCATCCAGGAAGCTAAATGGTAGAAGGCTGCTTTTTGCTGTGTGGGTGGCTTTGCCAAACCCAAAAGCAAGCCTGAAGGCAGAAGGCCTTTTGCAAACACACATCTTCTTGGAGGAGCTATAGGGTGCTGAAGGAGCTGGTATGTCTCTGTGGTAGATGTTCTTTTGTTAAATGCCATACTCTCAGATCTGTAAAGGCACTTGAGAATTGAGTACCATTACCTGTTATATTTAAACTGGACATATAAGGTAAATTTACACACGTATTTTATCCAATTAGTTATAGTTACCAACACTAGTAAATGTAAGAAGATTAAAAGGGATATTTTAATAAGTCAAAGAATATTAACACACGTGGGTACTCTTATCTAAGATGGCGGTAAGGTCAAAATGGAGGACTTTTGCATGTTTGTATTTTTTCAGAGCTGTTGTAATTTGGAGTTATAAGTTTTACAGATCTCAAAACATGCACATATATACACATAAAAACATAAAGTATGTATACTATGACATATAGCAAGTATATACGAAAGTATACTATGAAAACATACCCACATACTCAAGATATAATGTGGCCACATTATTGTAACAGACAGACAAATAAAACACTTTTAGAAATCTGTGTCAGCTGACCAACTTAAAAATCTCAGCATAGGTGGCAGAATCTGGGGAAACACTTAAGGAAATGCTCAACATCCTCAGCCATCAGAGAATGCAAATCAAAGCTCTGAGATTCCATCTTACACCTGTAAGAATGGCCAAGAACAAAAACACTGATGACTATTTATGCTGGAGAAGATATAGGGTAAAGGGAACACTCCTCCATTGCTGATGGGAGTGCAAACTGGTACCATTGCTTTGGATTTCAGTATGACAATTTCTCAGAAAATTAGGAAACAACCTATCTCAAGAACAAGCAATATTACTTTTGAGCACATAACCAAACGATATTCAGTCATACCACAAGGACATGTGCCCAACTATGTTAATGGCAGCATTATTTGTCATAGCTAGAAACAGGAAATAACCTAAATGCCCCTCGATTGAAGAATGGATAAGGAAAATGTGATACATTTACACAATGGAGTACTACACAGCAGAAAAAAGTAATGATATCTTGAAATTTGTGGGCAAATGGATGGTTCTAGAGAATATCATACTGAGTGAGGTAACCAGACCCAGAAAGACAAATATCATATGTGCTCACTCATAAGTGGCTTTTAAACATAAAGCAAAGAAAGCCAGCATACAATTCACAATCCCAGAGAACCTATACAACAAAGAGGACCCTGAGAGATGTACATGGATCTAATATACATTGAAGTAGAAAAAGACAAGATCTCCTGAATAAATTGGGAGCATGAGGACGAAAGAAGAGTGTAAGATGAGAAGGGAGAGGAAGGGAGGGAAGGGGAGAAAGAAATAAAGGTCAATAAAAACATTTAAAAAAGAAATTGGAAAAAAGATATTGAAGATTTTGTTCTACTATTATCTGAAAATAACATAACAGCTCATTTTTATAGAAAATAACACCATGCCACCAGGAATTTAAAAGGAAGCCAACTTTTAAAACATGTTATTTGTTATTTACATGGACTCTTCTTTGGATATGTAGTTTTTAATGCTCTCTCCCATGCTGTAGCTGGTCTCTTTTCTGTGTTGATTTTTCATTTGTGGCAAGGAAGTTCTTTAGTCAAAGACAGTCCCAGTGTGTTTTCTCTTGCCTGTGTCTTTGTGGTAGTTATTTCTTGAAAGAAGACAAGCAAATGACTGACGTGTACATGAATCATTGCTTCATGTCTTAATCACTAGGGAAATGAAACTGAAGGCCACAATAAAGTACTCCATCAAAGAAGTAAAATGATTACCTAAAAGGCAAAAGGGCTGGGGAGCTGGATCAGTGGTTAAAGTGTTTTTCATACAAATGTGAGGATCAGAGTTCAGATCCCCAGAAGACGTGTGAATGCTGAGTGATTATGGTAACTTGCCTATAATTCCAGCCTCAAAAGGCAGAATATTCTCATACTAGCCAAATCAGCAAGCTCTGGATTTGAATGGGAGACCTTGCCTCAATTAATGAGTTGAAACAATAATGAGGGTTGATTTCTATATGGTTTGAAAGAAAATGACCATGAAAGGAAGTAGCACTAATGGTAGATATGACCTTGTTGGAGTAGATACGGCCTTGTTTGAGGAAGTGTGTCACTGAGGGATTGGCTTTGAGTTTTCATATATGTTCAAAATACTGCCCAATGTCTCAGACTACTTCCTGTTGTCTGTGAGTTGAGATGTAAGAACTCTTAGTTCCTTCTCTAATACCATGTCTGCCTGCATGCTGCCTTGCTTCCCACCATGACCATAATGGACTAAACCTCTGAACTGGTAAGCAAACCATCACAGTTAAATGTTTCCCTTTATAAGAATTGTCATGGTCATGCTGCCTCTTTACAGCATTACAAACCCTAACTAAGACAAAGTTGGTACCACAGATTGGGGCATTGCTGTAATAGGCCCGACTATGCTATTGTTTGAAGGAATAAAAACCTTGGGACTGGATGAGAAAAGCAGTTGTATAATGTGCCAGGCTTTTTTGACTCCATATGGGAAGCCTTACCCTTTCTGAGGAGTGGATGGGGCTGGGTTAGGGGGAAGCTGGGGAAGGGAAGAAGGAGGGGAGGGAAGCAGAACTATGGGTGGTATGTAAATAAATAAAAATAATAAATAAATGTAATATAAAAAAAGAAAAGAAAAGCAGTTCAACAGTTTGTTACTTAATGGGACATCCTGGTAGAAACATTGAAGACAGTGATGCTGAGTGTGATTTAAACTGTGGGTGCCTGGATCAAGAAGTTTCAGGAGAGAAGAATGTTAGTTATGTGGCCTAGAAACTAGTCTATGAAGAATATGGCTCGTTTTTGTCCTTGTCTGAAAAGTCTACTTGAGGCTAAAGTGAAGAGTTTTGAATTAATTGTGTTGGCAGAGGAAATCTCAAAACAGCCTGGTATAGACTCTGTCATGTAATTATTAGTGGTAACACTAATGAAGATTTATAATGAAAACGAACAAGCTGAACAAGAAAAAATACAAGACTTGGGATAATTTGAGGAGAAAGGGAGCACCAGGAAGTGGAATGGAGCTAAGTTTGGGTTTGAAGCAGATAAACAGATTAAGAAATGGAATAAAGAGCATGGTGACCTCAGTGTAAGATCCGCCCCCATTAAGTTTCCAACTTGTGAAAAGGAATTAAAGGAAAGCTTAGAACCAGGTGTGAGGGTGCATGCTTTAAATCCAAGCACTTGGAAGGCAGAGGCTGGTGAATCTCTGAATTTGAGGCCAGTCTGGTGTAAGAGCGAGTTCTAGATTAGCCAAGATTAGGCAGTGAAGAAAATCATTGAAAACAGAAAGCAGGTGAAGGTGTAATTAAAGGAAAACGCCATGTTCAAGCTCAAGTAAGCAGCAGAACTTGACAGCTTTGGCTACATAGTTTGGCTTTAAAGTTAAGGATAGATGAAAGGGGCTATGGGATTTATCCGCATGACTAAGGAAAGCCACTGTGGGCAGGCATATGTCAAGGGTGGCACTGAATGGAGGCCTAGAGAGGCCATTTTGTGAAGCAGTGAAGGTGAAGCCTGAATTGCCTTGGAGATCCCAAGATGCTGGAGATGCCAGAGTTGTGGGATACATCCTAAAAAAAATCTACTAACAGAGATGAAACCAGTCCAAGAGAAAGAAGTGTGTTATAGTCAACAAAGCTGAAAGGAGTTGGAGATCTGAAGAACAGGTTGACATCAGACATAGAGATGCAGGGTTTAGAGTTTGCCCAGCTGGTTTTCAGTCTTACTTTGGTTCAGTATTTTCTCACTATGCCACCTTCCCTACATTTTGGAATGCTAATGTATATCTGGCCATTATATGTTGGAAGTCTGTGATCTGCTTTTTGATTTTAATTTTACAGGGATTACAGTTAAGAGATTTCATGAATCTTAGAAGAGACTTTGAACTTTAGATTTTAAATAAGTTTTGAGACTGTTATAGACTCTCGGGACTTTAGAAGTTGGACTGAGTATAGTGGTATATTATTTGTGTTTTAATAAATAAATCTTTCCTGAAGATCGGAGGGTAAAGCAGTCACACTAGTCAGCCATACAGGCCAGGGAGTGGTGGCACACACCTTTAATCTCAGGACCCAGGAGATAGAGGCAGATGGATCTCTCTGAGTTCAAGACCTCCCTGGGCTACACAAGATTTAATCTGTCTACAAGAGAAATAGAGCTCACACAAAGGTGTTCCCTGAATTTAGGATCACATGCTTTTAATCCCAGCATCAGGGAGGTGAGGACAGAAGACAGGTGGATTCTGAGGTTGGTAGAGAGCATTGCAGGGTCACCCCTCTTTCTGAGCTTGGTAGAAGTAAGACCTATCTAGTGGCTTGGTTGCTTTTCTTTTCTGATCTTCAGGTTGAACTCCCAGTATCTGTCTCTGGGTGTTATTATTTGTGCTACAACTGAATGCATTTTTGCATTATAATATGTCTACAAGCTTTTGGGGCCCAGGGAATGGAATGTAGTGTCTTGAAAGGTGTGACCTTGTTGAAGGAAGTATGTCTCTGTAGGGGTACACTTTGAGGTCTCATATATGTTCAAGCCATGCCCAGTGAGTCAGACCACTTCCTGTTGCATTAAGACTCGAGATGTAAGAACTCTCAGCTCCTTCTCTAGAATCATGTCTGCCTGAATGCTGCCTTGCTTCCTTCCATAACTACAATAGACTAAACCTTTGAACTGCAAGTGAACCACCACAATTAAATATTTTCCTTTATAAGAGTTGCTATGGTCACATTCTTCACAATAAAAGAAACCCTAAGACAATTCACAACATTAACTTTGCATGTTTATTTTTCATGTCATGTCAATGTATGTTTGAATAATTCAAATTAAATGGATGGCTCTAAAAATGTAGAATGGGTGATGTGAGACTCCCTTGTGTATGCTGTTAATATGTTTTATTACCATTGCTAAATAAAGAAGCTCTTAGAATATAGCAAGGTAGGAAATCCAAGCAGAGATAGAGGAGGAAAGAAGGCAGGGTCAGGGAGATGCCATATAGCTGCCCAAGAAGCAAGATGTAAGGTAACAAACCACAAGCCTTGTGGTAAAATATAAACAATAGAAATTTGTTAATTTAAGATGTAAGAGCTTGTCTGTAAATATTTATTTTCATTTAAAAAGGGTTGATGATAAGTGGTTAATGGTCACAGAAAATCTTTTTCTAAAAAAGGGGAGGACATAATATAGAAATTAATTCTTTACATTGGTATGGACCTTGGTTTACTGATAGAAATTTAAGGTCAATATTGTTGTATGTATATTTATACTCTTGTTTAAGGTATGTTTATACAGCACATTTAAAATGTAATGTATAATTAAAATTATAAATAATAGATAGTCATCTATAGTAATCAAACTTTTGGTCATGTTAGTTAGGTCTTCTTGATATACAGAGATATATTTTAATTAGATAATTCTCAACATTTCAAAGACATACAGAATATGGCATTTAAAACGATTTAAGAACTTAAACTTTTCTTGGTGGTGAGATATGTCTGCTTCTGGCAGCACAAATTACTTAAGAGAGGTTTGTGGGCATTGAAGAGGCTAGTTATAGAATTTGCCTTCAAGATGACAAGGCTAGCCAATTGGGCTAGAAAGTGCTCTTGCCTGGACTGCTTGACAGTATGTTGTATAAACTAGACATGCAGGACCTACAGAAAATGACTACTGAGGTTGCCAAAAGAAGATGATAAAGTCCTTTAGGGTTCCAGCTTCATGAAAGAGTTTGCCAGATATTCTGCAGGACATAGAATAAAGTGACTGGCACACTGCCAATATAGGTATAACAGTATTTCAAATTTCCTGCTCCGTGGAAAGTCTGACAGATACTATGGTCCTGTAGGCTGAAATGGATGCCCCAAAGTTACAAAAGAACTTTGTGTGACTGTCCAGGTAGCTAGATGTCTCTGTCAATTCTAGATTTTTGGGAGTTGATTACAATGCACTTCCTGTTTACTTAGGTAATATTATATTCTTCCGGGGTCTTTAATGGAGTTGAAGACAGATAGTGATAGGTATAGTTTTCTTAGTTACGATTAAAGATAAATTAGATATAAAACACTAAACTCACAAAGATAAGAAAGATGATAGAATGTGTTCTTTAATTTTTGCCTAATACAAATAGACTAAATATTATAACTGTAATTCTTGATTGATAACTGTTTTGTTATATGTAATTTTACTATGTTAAAGTTAAAATCTACTCCTTTTTTTAGACAGAAAGGAGATGATGTGGAATTCCCCTCTGTATGCTGTGAGTATGTTTTATTTCCATTGGTTAATAAAGAAGCTACTTTGGCCTATGGCAGGGCAGAATATAACAAGGCAGGAAACCCAAGCAGAGATAGAAGAGGAAAGAAGGCAGAGTCAGGGGCCTAAGAAGCAAGATGTAACCATGAACCTCATGGTAAAATATAAACAATAGAAATTGGTTAATTTAAGATGTAGGAGATAACTAGGGAAATGTCTGAACCATTGGTCAAACAACGCTGTAATTAATACAGTTTCTGTGCGATTATTCAGGTCTGCATGGCTGGAAAATGAACATACAGTCTCTTTTTACAAGTTTTCCTGAGAGAAGCTTGATTCTTTTAATGAACAATTATATTGATCTTGATTTCTAGAAACCCTCATTCTTAACAAATGGTTATTTTGGGGCTGGGGACATTTGTCATTGATTCTGAGCATATACTGCCAGTCTAGAGATCCAGAGTCTCTTCTCAGCACCCAAATTTGTTGGTCCAAAATCACCTATATTTTCTGTTCTGGGGAATCATATGCATTCTTCTGGCCTCTGTGGGTGCTGCAAACACACACACACACACACACACACACACACACACACACAGAGAGAGAGAGAGAGAGAGAGAGAGAGAGAGCGAGAGAGAGACAGAGACAGAGACAGAGGGGATGGGAGGGAGAGTTAGAAATAAAATAAATCTTAAAAAGATACCTAGCTTTTTATCATAGCTGTTGGGAGAAATCATAGGGTTCTGTCATAGGTGTGAGTTCACAGACTTACTAGCGTTATACAGATTCTGTCAGTGCTGAGGATAGAAGTTTCCCACTGCAGACGACTCCATAAACAAGCACAGGTAGCTGTGCTAATAGTCCTGTGACCGAGTGTAAATCCACAGCTAGTGCCCATGCAGAGGCATTGACTTAAGCCCCATTAGTCCTGCCTAGCACTTCTTCTTCTTCTTGTCAACAGGAGGAATATATTTCAGATGGTAAGCATGTTTAGAGGTGTGGTATGAATAAATCATCAAAGCCGTGTGTGCATTTCGATAAATCGCTGTTTCCATAGAGCCAATGGGAGTCCTGGGACTGTATTTCTCCTCTTGTTGCCTTGCCTTGACATAAGCCCTAAAATTTAAGACTGGAAACTTGAGGTTTTATTTTTATTTCAAAATGATATATCCTTAGTTGGGGAGTCAATTTTTATTTGCTTTGTATGAAAGACTGTGTACTAGATGGCAATGGGGAATTTTCAGAACACTAGAAAATTTTCCTCTGTGTTTTCAACTTTATTTTTAAATGTTTATTTTAACTGATATGCATGTATTTATTTGTGGGATCCATTGCTATAATTGTAAACATGTACACATATGTTATGATTAAATGTAGTAATTAACATTTTTACCTCTTTAAGTATCACGTCATTTCTACTTATCCAGACACTTGCCTCCATCATCCGTTGGGCACAGAATGGACAGTTTGTGTGTCCTAACTTTATACACACCTCCATTCTAACTGCATATTGGCCCCATTCTAACTTTTTTGCTCTTCCTCTCCCTGCATTCCCTAGTGGCCTCAGAATCCACTAACTTTTACTTTTAAATGATCAACCATTTGAGATCCCACAAATGAGTGAGATTATGCACTTCTCTTCTCGTCTTTATGCATCAAGCTTACTTCTGTAACACAACATTGTTTTCTTAAGATCAGTGTTACTACAAATGGTAGAATTCACTCACTCCTTCTGTGGCAAACCACAGAAACATAATGTATTTCTATGCGTTATTATCCATATTGATATCATCCAGACCCCAGTGAAAACTGCTGTCAGTTTTATATTTTGGATTTACAAATATTGCTGGATTTTTTGATATTTCTATTTTTTCTCTCTTTTGAGGAACCTCTATGCTATGTGTCATATTGTCTGAAGTAACTTAAACTGATTCCAACCATGTATAAGAGGTCATTTTCCCTATCACCTGTTCCCGGGATTTACTGCCCCGTTGATAGCAGCAGCTCTAAGGTGTAATGACAGCTTGAGGTGGTTTTGTGTTGTGTCTCATGATACTCATGATATTTAATAACATTGAGCAGATTTAATGTGCTTGTTGGTCATTTGTATGTTTTTCTAGAAACATCTATTCAAGTACTTTGTTCATTTAAAGAAAACGGGACATTGTTTTATTGTTGAATGTTTTCACACTTCTTAAATGCCCAGCATTTTAAACCTCTGTCAGGTATATTGCTCAACCACACTTTTGGGTATATAGCTCATCAACACTTGTTCCCATTGTCTTGGTTATTTCCTGTGTGGTGGGGAAATAACTCTCACACTTTGCTATTTATAGAGTTCTGCATTACTTTCTGGTGCCTTTGTAAGTTTCCAAATTCTTTGTTTATCCCAATGCCTTGAAATGTTTCTTCTCTATTTATTATAGTTTCATTGTTTCTGGGATCACATTTGAAAGTTGATTTTGTGCTCGTTTTGGAGTATGTTGAGAGACAGGGTTCCAATTTCTTTGCTCCACATATGCCAATCTGTTATCTCTGGCACTGTTTACCCAGGCCTGTCCTTTCATATTTATGTGCACAGGGGGAGCAGATCTTGGGTTTGGGCACTGTATATGAGTAGCTTTGGGGGTCACAATTGAGACTAAGTAGTTTGTAAATCTGTAGGCTTTGGTGCAAGTGAGAAGCATGTGGGCACCAGTGATGGGAAGAGGCATACACAGAGGCTTCTGCCCTATGGGACTCTATAGATTATAACAGGGACTCCATCCTTAATCCAGAGAGGGCACCATACTGAGCTTCTTCTCTGAAACAGAGCTTGCACACAAATTTTACCATCTCTCTCCCTCCCTCTCCACTCCCCCCCTTCTCTCTCTCTCTTACATGTACACATACAAACAAAATTGTTTTGAATCAGAGTTTTCTTTGTAAAGCAGGTTGATATGCAATTCATTGTGCAATCCAAACAACTCATGACAAACCTGTCTCTTAATCCTGGGTGCTGAGGTTACAGGCATATCTCACAATGCCTGGCATGGATGTCTTTCTTCTGTATTTTGGAGAGAAATACTGACTCCTTTGATATTTGGTGGAAAAATCTCTGTGTTTTTCTGGGGTTGTTTGTGGCATGTATCTGTCTCTGATACTTCAAAGATATTCCGTGGACCATCTTTATTCTTTTGCTTGTTCAGCTCCTATGGGTGTTATCTATACTAAACTGGCAATTGGGGCTGGCTGCCATCCAGTTATCCCCTAAAGTTTAACCACAACCACTATTGTCTAAGATTTATGGAGAGCTGGGTTGAAAGGCACAATATTTATGGATCAGTTTCTGAATGCTTCATATCTCCAAATGCTACTATTTATCTATAAATTACACCATACCACACGTGTGCCAGCAGCCGTAACCCCTAGTTTTCCCATCTCCCAGAACAGTACACAGTTACAGAATTGCTTTGTGCCATGAGGCCATGAGCAAGCAATGAGTATGGGCTAGGAAGCATTCTTAAGGCACTAGTTACTTTTATGCTGCCACATATATTTTTCCTAAGGAGGACTCCCTGGAGACATTTTTACCTGAGTTGAATATTGAAAAAGTCTAGCATGGCAGTTGAGTTACTCTCATTTTATATACCCTGTAATTCTGATGCTTCTCTGCTTTTCAGAGAAATGAGAGCAGGAATAAGGAACATGGACATTTTTACACTAAAAGTGATTTTATTAAAATATTTATGGAAACACTTTAAAGCTTTTATGCCATATCCTTAAAACAGTATGTCACATATGGACGTGTAAAAATTAATCAGAACCCAATTTCTCCAGTTGAGTAATTCAGCACTTATTCTGTATTCCATTGATAACTTAATTATATACATTTGAAGAACAAACCTTGTTATACTAAACATATATAAACTATTAAGAGTAAAAGCTGATATGAAATAATTAAGGATATGAGTGATGTGGAATTTTTCTTAAAATAACTCTCAGGAATTTGGCAACAAAATGTAAAGAACTGTAGGAGGAGTTTGTTTTTAATTGTTCAAATGTTCCCCGAAAATATGTGTTGAAATAATGCTTACTTCATTCAGCCTTTGCTGAGAGCTAAAGCTAAGGTGTTTTGTGAAGATCACCCTTCATGTAATTTTTCAATTATGCTTATTGCAGGACTTGGCTTTTCAAGCAAGAGACATAGAAGTGTATTTGCTTACATAGTAAAGACAGACTTATGAATGTGTCATCTGAACATCCACTGTTTCAAACCCAAGTGTTCACTTAGTTACTATGAAAAATTGTGGCTGTTTGAATGCGTAGTAAAGGTCATTAAATGGAAACAGGAGTGGGAGGAATGATGAGGACTGGGCACAAAGTTCCAGAAGACAGAATTCTAACAAAAATTCAAAATCTGGTTGTAGTTAAACGTGATGTTTACAAAAATCACATGAAAAATGATCAGTACCGGTTAGTTTCTAAGACCACACACCATTTTGAGCACTCAATTCCGAAGGAAGTTAAACATGGAAAATACATAGTCCACCTCATCCCGAGTTCACGTCCTCAGAAAAGTAAGTAGATATCAAATAGATAGCTGCTATATTTGATATGAACCCAGAGATTTCATTTTAGTACTAAAGGAGAATAATTCTCAGGTTCTCTACCGAGCAGCAAGGTCTGCACATGGGAAAGCAGTTGACTTTAGGAAAGAGAGAGGTGCCTAACCAAGAACTATAATCATGCAATAAAATTGCCAATAAGAAGCAGATGCTACTACTAGTCAGCTAATGACAAAGCTTGAGTCAAACAGAAAATTTGAAATGTAACCTGACAGTCCATGAAAGTGAAAGCTCACTTGAAATAATGTCTCAGCTATACATCATAACAGTCTTATAATTCTGAACAGCTATAAATACAAAGCAGGAAAATGTTCACCTGGACCATATACCTACAGCACCTGATTTAGCTGTATCCTCTTTTAAATTTGCATATTTTTTGTTATGATTTAATTTTTAAATAATCACAATAAGGGAAGGTTGTTGATTGGGTTTTCCCATTTGAACCCATGAAAATAACCAGAATGATGTATTTATATTAGCCATACAAATGATATAATATCTTCCAATCTGGATACAAATATGTTAAAAGAGCTTTACAAAAATATCAGGATAATAAAACATTTAAAGAATATGAAGATATCATGGGCAAATGCATTGCCTTGTCACACTTTATAGAAGCCTAGAATTACAGGTTGGAGAGGTGACTCTGGGTAAGAGGACATGCTCCAGAGAACCTGAGTTTGTTTCGCAGTATCCTGGTCAGGAAGTTCCCAACTGCCTGAACACCAGCTGCCTGCTTCTGGCCTCTGTAAGCTCCTGCACTCACATGTGCACATCCACACACAGCCATACATACACACGTAAATACCTCATTAGTGTGGAGATGAGATTTAAATGAAAACTTGCACATGTTAGACATAATCAAGAAATAATGACTGTACATTTCACATAGTTATATTAAAAGACACAAAATTTGGGAGCAGTAAAAGAAGAAAGGTGAAGGCAGGCAGAGGATGCTCATTTTTTCCCCCAGCTTTCCAGACCCAAAATAATCACACAGAAACTATGTTATTTGTAATAATATAGTTGACCAATAGCTTAGGCATATTTCTAGCTAGCTCTTACATCTTAAATTAATCCATTTTCATTAATCTGTGAATCATTACCACGAGGTCGCGGCCTACTGGCAAAGTTCCTGCAGGCTCCTGAAGGGGAGTTTGTCTCCTGTGACAGCTATATGACTTCTCACTGACTCTGCCTTCTTTCTCCCAGCATTCAGTTTAGTTCTCCCACCTAGCTCTATGCTGCCCTGCTGCAGGGCAAAGTAGGTCCTTTATTCATTAACCAATAGAAGCAACACATATACAGAATGACATCTCACATCAAGTGAATACTTTTCATACATTAAATTCAAGGTTGTTAATAGATAAGCTTTCAAGTTAAGAAATAGACATGTGCCAGGCATGGTGGCAAAGACCTTTAATCCCAACGCTCAGAAGGCAAAGGTGGCTGGATCTATGAGTTCAAGGCCAGCCTGGTCTACAGAAAAAAAAATTCCAGGAAAACCACAGGTAAACAGAAACCCTGACTCAAAGTAAAAGAAAGAATGAACAAAAAGGAAAGAAACATGTATTTTTACTATGCAAAATTCAAGAACTAAGCAACAATATTTTAAAGGTGTTACTAGATTTTCTTTATTAGTTTTGAGAATCAGTGGGTTTAATTACAGAATTTTTATGCATACCTGGGGCTTGGTGATTCTCCTCCTTTTTTGTGTGGTCTCCCTCCTTCCTGGAACACTTACTTCCTCCCCTCAAAGCCTCCTCTCTGCATTCATGAATTGTTGATTCTATTGCCTTCTTATTTCTTATCACTCCCATTAACATTTCTTTGTCTTCGCAGCAGCCTGGGTTGCTTGGGAATTTCCATGGGACCCCTTTGGTCAACAATTCAAACAGATATAACCCAGTGTCTGAACTGTAAACTTTGTTTGGTGACAAGAGATGGCCAATTGTGACTTCATCGCCCCCATTATTAGGAGATTTCATGAGGATAGCCTTAATGTCCCAACACTGCTTGGGTGATCAATAATCAGAGACTAGATAGCCAAGAGATTTAATATAAAAACAAATACTAGTGGTCTTAAAACATTAGAAAGTAATGATAAAATGACTCCTAATGATATTCTGCTGTACTTAAAGATTAGTGCCTTCCTCAGCCACCATCAGAAAAACTTCCTTCTGTAGCAGATGGCAACAAACACAGAGGCATAAAGCCAGTCATTACACACAGAGAGGGAACTGGGAGCACATGACTATAAATGGATGTCTACATCAAATACCACCTCTCAGAGCTTAGGAAACTCTGTGGAAGAGGAGGCAGAAAGAGTCTAACAGTCCGAGGGGATGGAGGACACAAGGAGAACAAGGCCCTCTAAGTCAACATGATCAAAACTTATGAACTCATAGAGACTGAAGCAGCAAGCACAGGGCCTGCAAAGGTCTGTACTAGGTCCTCTGGGTATACAACATGGCTTCCAGTTCAGTGTTTATTTTTATGGTACTTTTGATAATATGAGTAAGGTAGGTATCTGATTTTTGTGGCTTCTGGGCTCCTTTCCTTCTCTTGGTTTGCTTTGTCCTATTTCAATGTGATGTGGGTTTTTTTTTGTTTTATCTTATTATATTTTATTTTTGTCTTGTTTTGTTGTTGTTCCTTAGAATTCTGTTCTTTTCTAATGAGAGACAGAAAGGGAGTGGATACAGATGCTGGGGGGTGGGGAGGAGAAACTGGGAAGAGTAGAAGAAAAGAAAACTATCACCAGTATATATTGTAGGAGAAAAGAATCTATTTTCAATAAAAGGGGGAAAGGGAAAGAAAAGCACAAAGGTTGAAACTAAAAGGAGAGGGACACATGCACACACACACACACAGAGAGAGAGAGAGAGAGAGAGAGAGAACCTCATGTGTTTCTCATCATGAGACTATTTTTCTTATAGTGCAGTCATTTTATACACAGAATCAACCTTTAAATTAAAGTTTGTATTAAATCTTTGTATCTATTAACTACAGGAAACCACGTGAGATGGAAAGGGGAATTGATGAAACAGAGTTAGTAAAGGCTACTAATTGATCTGAGATGTCAGTTTCCTGCGACAACATGAAAACAGGTAGTCTAAGGAAAATGCTGCTAGCTTTCAATGCCTCACTGTTAGAAACAAGTATTGGCTAAAGTATTTTCTTCAAATATTTTTTAAAATAAACATATATGAAATATATGAACTTTAATTAGACATGATAAACCAAGACGAGATCATTCTTAAGTATTTACTAAGAAATAAAAGTTTCTAGGCTGGTGAGATGAGTCATTGTGCTGAGGGTCCTTGTTGCATGACTGGTGACCTGAATTCATTTCTTAGGATTGAACCCTGTAAGAAGAGGGAACTGAATTCCACAAGTTGTCCTCTGAGCTCTACCTTCATGCCATGGAACATTTGTGTGGATGCACACATGTGCACATTAATGCATACAAAATAAGTTATTAAAATGTAATAAAATTTTATTAAAAATTTAGAAAGAAGCAAAAGTAAGGAACACATCAATGAGTAACATTAAATGGACTCAGTGGGTTGCATTTAGGAATAGATATGTCTATACAAGTACATATACTCTTGCAATAATAATTGAAAAAAAGAAGCCATGAATTTG
The DNA here is from genome assembly GCF_037038515.1 of Microtus pennsylvanicus. NCBI lineage: Eukaryota > Metazoa > Chordata > Mammalia > Rodentia > Cricetidae > Microtus > Microtus pennsylvanicus. Next base: position 115,376,467 of record NC_134582.1, read on the forward strand.
AAACGCAACAGGGAGGCACCCGTGGGAGGGTTTGGAGGCAGGAAAAAGATGGGAAAAGGTTGTATTTAAAATGCAATGTCAAAGATTAACAAGCAATTTCTTCTTGTCTCATGGTTCCATTTCTAGTTTTATAACTCAAGATCTCCAACAAATATGTAGAAATTGAAATATGTGAAGTATTTGTCTTTTGGAGCCTAATATTTCTAGTTCTATTAATTTTTATGCAAATGTCATGTTTTAATTTTTCTTGTGATTAATAGAATTCACCTGCTGATGAACATCTGGTCTGGTTCCATTTCCTGGATAGTGTGAAGACGGTGGCAATAACTGTGGGTGAGCAAGCGCCTCTGTCATCAGGCAGAGTCATTTGGCATAGAACTGAGAGTAGAATAATAATATCATATGATAATTCTATTTTTAGGTTTTATAAAAATTGTCACAGTAATGTAGGATACTGGTTGTATCCATTTCCAATTCTGTTTCAGTGATAAGGACTTTTCTTTTTTTTATTTTTTGGTTTTTCGAGACAGGGTTTCTCTGTAGCCTTAGAACCTGTCCTGGAACTAGCTCTTTTAGACCAGGCTGGCCTCAAACTCACAGAGATCTTCCTGCCTCTGCCTCCCAAGTACTGGCTGATAGGTGAAGATGGCTGGTGCTTTTAGCTCCTTTAATGCCATAAAATGTTAAAATTACTCTTGTTAAAAATCTACCATCACTGGTTGCCTTGTTCACATTGAAATTCCTTTCAGGAGTTTTCTTTGAGTTATTTAAAAACTAATGAACGAATTATGAAATGTTTGACTCCATTACATTGATCAATTTGATCACTACTCTAAAAGGTATGTCTCAAATACTATGTAGATCTGTTTTCATTGTTTAGAATTCTTGATAAAAATGCTTTCAATTTTTGTAGTGGTTAATTTAATTGAGAAAGAATATACTTTTTAGAAGGTAGAAAAGGAAGGAGGGAGGGATGTAAGTTTTTTTTTTTTGTTACTATAATAAAATACCCAAAATAATCATCTTTTTTAAAAGGAAAGGTTATTTTCAATTTTTTTTTAGTCCATGACTAACTATAGTTATTGCTCAAGTCTTACGGAGTATGAGGTTTAAAAAAGTAAACAAATAATGACAAAGAAGGAAAGAGACTTTTTCTCATCTGTTTTAGGGTCTCATGTATTTTAGTTTATCATTTTCTCTGAAGCGTCTCTCAGTTTCTTGGCAGTAACTGATCAGAAAATGACTACCTGAGAATATTTTGTATCAGTCAGGGTTTACAGTTCTCTACTGATGGCTTCACTGCCTCCTGGGGAAGAGGGAACATAGTTACCAGATGTGTCACCATGAGGGATAAGCAAACTCTCTTATTCTGTACAATTTTTCTTGAGTGTGAAGAGAGCTAAATCACTGTTGGATGGGTATGGCATAAAGAAGTAACGATTTCCATCAAAAAATGGGGAGTTGTAACACTGAATTCACTTTTGGAGTCATTGTCAGAATGGCAAATGTATTATTACAAAAGTATGTGAATAAAAGGAATTTAATACTAACTAAAATTAAAATAATGCCATCCCCCCCAAAAAAAGATGACTTTAGAACTCCGGTTTTGATGTCCACTTGTTTTTAAAGTAAAAGTGGACTGTGCTTGAAGAACTCTTGAAAAAAACTTTATATGTGTCATATGCAAGAAAAGGCATGGGTGCATTGCTTTACACCTGCAGTCTATTGTTTAGAAAGTTAAGGCAGGAGGATTACCTGGAGTTGAAGCCATCTTAGCCCATGTGGGGAGTTTCGAGGGCCACCCAGGGCTAAATAGACAATGGCCTCTTCACATACTTGTGTTCATTTTTTCTGTGGGCACTTTTTGATTTTATCTTTCCTGTATTTAGGAATTTGCTTTTATTCGGTTAGTCACTTTATCAATTGATGATTTGAGACATAGATAAACATTGGTGATAGGAACATGCATGCAGTTTTCTTGTATTGGGTTGACTACTTTCAGTTGTCTCTGAAGTCTGAAATGTCCATCATGCCTATGAAAACTTTGTGTGTATGATTTCTACTAAATCATAAAGATATTTCTTTTCATAGATATCTAAATTAGTCTCTTCTGTTTCTTTTTGTTTGTTTGTTCTGAGGCAGGGTTTCTCTGTGGCTATGGAACCTGTCCTGAAACTAGCTCTTGTAGACCTGGCTGGCCTCAAACTCACAGAGATCTGCTTGCCTTTGCCTCCCGAGTGCTGGGATTAAAGGCATGTGCCACCAGAGCCCAGCTGTTTCTTTTCATATATTAGTGGCTGTTTTCCTTTGACATTTAATAGCAATGTTTAATGTCTTAACAATTATCCCAAAAATTATCTTTTGAAGCAAGAATGTCATGAGAATATTACAGCATCAGAAAGACTATAACTCAGTATAGAAAAAAACAGATGGATTGAAACAGCGAGTGGCCATCAAATGACCCAGAGGAAAGTAGATTTTGACTTGTCATGGGCATGTGAGTTGGGGAAGGGGGTTCTTTATTCCTTTCTCAGCCTACTAAAGCTAGCAGGAGGTAGTTCCCTGAGTTTCATATAGACTTCAGTATGTCTAATTGATAATTGCAAGTCAGTTTATCAATGCTATCTCTTTATGAACAGGGATAAGTTAATCATGGAACACTATAAAGCATGCTCTCAGTTAGAATAAAGCCCCCCTATTAGAGTCTGATCACAAATCATCACTAAGCAACAGATGCCAATTTCATATTAAAATCTGAGGCAGCAGACACAGGCTGGTGGGCAGAGAACCAGAGACTTTGTTCTTTCTGGTGCTAAGTTGGATCCTGGAAAGATGGAAAATGGGTTAGCAGCAGGTCTCATGCCCATTCCAGTGAAACTGACTACCAGCAGGGATTACTTGAGAACACAGCAAAGAAAAAGGCTTAGTAATGTCTATCACTCTCTCTGACAAGATATCTGTCTCTGTCATCACCAGCTTCCTTGTGGAATCTGCTTCCTTGACATCTCCAGTTTTCCCATGGAGTCTGCATCCTTGACATCCCAGCTTCCCCATGGAATATGCTTCCTTGTCAATTCCAGCTTCCCCATGGAACCCTATTCCTAGTATCTACAAACATTTTTTAAAATCTTTGTTTCATTTTATGAAAATATATCAACTGACACTGTTGATTAAAATATTTTGTATCAGTCCCAAACCCTTTCCTCTATGATTGTGTTCATTGACAGTACTCTGCTCTCTATAATTATATTGTTCTGAAGCAGAAACATTTAGTTCATATTTATGTGAATATGTAAACACTTACCATACCTTGATTGCTTTCTGTCCTAAACTAAGCAGAACTATTTTATTATAATTTACATGCCATGGTTAAGATTTTCATAATATTTCAGCACTTTTAAGATTTTTTGTGTTTGTGTGTGTGTATGTGTGTGTATGTGAGAGAGAAAGAGAGAGAGAGAGGGAGAGAGAGAGAGAGAGAGAGAAAGAGAGAAAGAGAGAGAGAGAGACAATGTGTGTCTGAATGCCCAGAGAGATTAGAAAAGGACATCAGATACTTTGTACCTAGAGTTAGAGCACTTTTGTGAGGTCCCTGGTATGGATGTTGAGAGCCAAACTGCTATCCTCAAGATTAAGCAGCAATCATGTTGAAGCACTAGACATTTCAAGTACTGGCTTCAGCCATTTTCATCAAGTCTCATTTATTAGTAAAACATCAAACCCATACCTCAACTTGATGCCAAAGAGTATGGAAACTAGTGTACAGTTTTCAAATTTACAATTCCCCTCTCTATATTAAGACAATAATTGAAGTATTATAATATTTTACAATACTATGTATTGTTCCAGACACCTTTTTCTTTTCGGTTTAGTTCTTTAAATATCTTTAGTAACTTTGATATTCTTTGAATTCATCTCATACTTACCACAAGTGTTTCTTGGTGGCCTTTCTGCCATGAACTTTCACTGGAATCTTCTTTTTCATCTAGAGATGCTGAATAGTTAAGGACTGTATCACAGAAAGTATTTCCTACCTTCAGTTGTACTTTTGGAAGTTTCCAAAGGCTTCCCTGGGCTCTCAACTCCTTAGGTTTTGCCCCTCTTGCCCCCTTAATTTCACTACAACCTTTCAGTGATCCAATTGTTACTTTGTCTTTGTTTTTATTCATAATTTAGAATGAGACAGAGTATTTTGAGGTGTTTCAAAGAATATTTTTCATGTGAGACCAGATCCAATATGAATGCTGTTCTTGAAGAAAAGGAAATAAAACACACAGGAAGGCACCAGATACACACATGCACTAAATTCTCACAATGAGTGTAGTCAATGGCACAGAATACAATCATGGGACAGCCAATAAGATAGTTAACTACCACTAACAAAGAAGAGTATCCTCAAACGAAGCCAATCCCTAGGATACCTTAATCTTCTTCCAATATCCTCAGAACTATGGCCAAGTTAGTACTTGTGTAAGTGACACAGTCTGGCATTTACTAGAGCAACCCAAGCAAGCCAACACACCTTTATAAAGTAGAACTTGTAGTTATAACTGTGCATGTGTAGGGAGTGTGGTGTATGTGTGCACATACGCAGAAGCTAAAACAAAGTGCCAGATGCCTTCCTTTGTTGTTCTCTGTCTTATTCCTTTGAAACAAAATCTCCCACTAACTCAGCAGCTCACTACCTTGGCTAGCCAGCAAGTTTCTGGAATCTACCTGCCTCTGCATCCCAACCCTAGGGTGTATTAAGTAGATAAAGCTATAACTACCTTTTACTGTGGGCATTAGGGAACTAAACTCAGGTCCTTGTTCTTGCACATCAGCAACTCATCAACCACAGCATCTCTCCAGTCCCATAAACCTTTATTAGTTTTGTCTTCTTTAGCTGTGGCCTATGAATTCTTACAATAGCTACTTTCCATCTTCATAGAAATAAGTCACCCGGAAGAACATAACCCAAGTAAGTAAACTTCCACCAATTATCCTCCTACCTTTGCAAAATTAATTTCCCACCAACTAATTTGCAAATCTCCTTCAAGGATTTTTTATTAAATATGAGTTTCATCAAATTTTCAGAACTTTATATGTGTATACATTGTATTTTGATCATATTCACCCCACCCCTCTCTTTAATTCCTATAGATACACTTATACCACACCAATCTGCCCAATTTATGATGCTTGTATATTCATGGGTGTGGGGCCATCCAATGAAGTCTGGGTGATTTACCAGGGATGACTTTGAAGAAAGCTGATGATCCATCCCCCAGACGGCATCAACTATGCAGTTTATAGTAAGGTGTGGAGGTTCATGACCCCTTCCACTCTGTGCTAGAATACTGACTGTCCTGATGCTTTGCAAGTCTTATTCTAATAAGCACGGCCGCAGGACTTCACGAGTGTGGTCATTCTGTCACGTCTAGAAGACACTGCTTTGCTCCAGTCCTTCCTGACCTCAGGCTCTTACAATCTTCCCCATTCCCCCTTTCACAATGACCCCTGAGACTTGGAAGGAGGGAATGTGATACAGATCTTACATTTGTGACTGAGTAGACCATAGATAATTGGTGGGGAGGAGGAGGGAGTGCGAGAATAGTAGAACATACGTGATACGAAGAGGAAACGGAATAATGGGGAAGGAGGTTTAAGTGAGGAAAGGGATTTTCTTTTGAGACATGTGTTACCAAGTTTAGCCTCAAATACACTGCCATCCTTCCTGACCCTCCCTAGTGGAGAGAACATGCACTACCCTTCCCAGTATGCCTTTGAGGAGTTTATATACTTGATCTTCTCTTTCATTGACTGCATTTGCATGGTATCAAAATTGTAGTCCAGCATGATGTTCTATAGAAGAGTCAAACGAGTCAAACACCAAAATTCTAACAGAATAGAGTGAGGCCAAGAAGCTGAGTGTCACTTAGCTCTGAAGGAATATGGTGATGGAGCACCACTGACCCTCACAGTGAAAATCTATAGAGGATCTTCATTAATATTCATAGCAAGAGCTTGAGAGATGGCTGGAAAAGTTAAGAGTGTGTTTTCTCTTGGAGAGGACTTGAGTTCAGTTCCCAGAACCCATGTTGAGTAGCTTGCAATCACTTGTAATTCCAGCTCCAGGGGTATCTGGACCCTGGACTCTGTAGTAGCCTGCATTCACTTAGACATACACACACAATTAAAAATAAAATAAATCAAAAATTACTATAGCAAATGAGAAAATGTCAGTGGAGTGTCTCTGAACTTCAACCTAGAGGGCTGTTATTTGTTTGCCTCACTAAAGATATTGCTTGTAGAACAGTAGCTGTCAGTGCTGTTGCTAGCTGGATAAACTGATGTTAGCCTACTACTGGTTTTTTTAAAGCCCATATTTCTATAGTATTGACTAAATAAGTGAGTAAATAAGTTAGGTACAGTGTGATAGGAATCATTGCTATTTTGGATGTGTTGTGGAGAAAGATAGGGGATTTCGCTTGTTCTGTGGTTTAGTTTTCCTATAATTGCCAAGCACCGCGCCCCAGTGTTTGCACTCTGTGTGCTAGACCCCTTTTAACACTGATCCCAAAAGCCACAAGAATGCTCCGTTTGTTGTGTTCAGGGGCAGATTATATATAGATAGCCACGCCCCAGCCAAACCCACCAGAAACCACTCTCCTGCCATCAGGAACTCCTGAAGGTCTCGTGCTCAGAGCAGCTGTAGGCACTCAGATCGGGGAAAACAAGTTGTTTACAAGAAATTCAGGACATGGGGTCTCACTGCTCCCAACAATGTTAGGCTACTACTGGTGTTTTAAAGCCCATATTTCTATAGTATTGACTAAATACGTGCATGAATCAGTTAGGTGCAGTGTGATAGGAATCACTGCTGTTTTGGATGTGTTGTGGAGAATGATAGGGGATTTCGCTTGTTCTGTGGTTTAGTTTTCTTGTAATAGTAGTTTTATTGTGAGTGGGGTGACTCAGTGGATAAATGCACTTGCTACCAAGTCTGATAATCTGAGTTCAATTCCAAGAATCCACATGGTGGAAGGAGAAAACTGACTCCCAAAAGTTGATCACTGACCTTCACACATGTGTCAAGGCACAAACACACACACCTAGTGCATACATGTGCATGCACACACAAAAAACAGGCAAACAAATAAACAAAAAATACACAATAGTTTCAGTGTAACAGCTGGTAGAGGGTTTAGATAACTTTTGATCTTTATCTGGTTAGTATTTCTGTTCCACATCACATAGTTAAGAACTGTGAAAAAAAACCCACAAAACTATCAGTCTTTGCACTGGCATCCACACTAAACCAAAGTTCTAGAACAACTCTCGCCCTTTGTCCAGTGGTTGAACTTCAGTGACACTTTATATCCTGGAGAATTTACAGAATCTCAGCTGCAGCTCCCACTAAATTCCCAGAGTCCAGAGTTGAAATAATCTCACTGGTCTTTTAGGGACTGCTAAGTGGACATCGGAAGTATACTTTCAGGACCAGTGTCTGTGTTTTGTGGAAGAAACTCCATTCCTAAATTACTCTCTGAACTGACTCCAGCACAGAAATGGAATTAAAGGGGTCCAGTGCTCACACTGTCTTCATCAGCGAGGTTCTTTCCCTCTTTTTATTTATATAGAAAAGTAAATCTAGGATAGGCACAGACATTGACGTCCAGCATCAAATATTTCATGGCCAACCATTAAAGTCTCGGAGGTCATGTCTTTATAGCCTCTGTCATAATGGTCTCATCAGCCACATAGAAAACAAATATGTTTGACCCTGGTGTTTAAGAGCAGTCCTAGGTCTACTGCTACAGGTACTAATTCTCAATGAAATACAGCATCCAGTTTCATAGACATGCAAACCTTCCTTCATGGATTATAAACAGTGTCTTCCATGTGTCTGTTTACACTGGAAGGCGTTTGAAGATTATTTTTATCCCTCGCCAACTTTTTTTTTTTTACTTCTTTTTTTTTGATTATTTTTTTTTATTGATAAAAGAATAAAGAAAAAAAAACAAATTTCCACCTCCTCCCAGCCTCCCCTTTCCCTCCCCCTCCTCCCACTCTTCTCCCCCTCCTCCCACCCCTCTCCCCTTCCCCCCACTCCTCTCCCCCTCCCTCTCCAGTCCAAAGAGCAGTCAGGGTTCCCTGCCCTGTGGTAAGTCCAAGGTCCTCCCCCCTCCGTCCATATCTAGGAAGGTGAACATCCAAACTGGCTAGGCTCCCACCAAGCCAGCAGATTGCGTAGGATCAAAACTGCGTGCCATTGTCCTTGGCGTATCATCAGCCCTCATTGTTCGTCATGATCAGAGAGTTCAGTTTTATCCCATGCTTTTTTTGGTAATAGTCCAGCTGGCCTTGGTGAGCTCCCAGTAGATCAGCTCCACTGTCTCAGTGGGTGGGTGCACCCCTCGTGGTCCCGACTTCTTTGCTCATGTTCTCCCTCCTTCTGCTCCTCGTTGGGACCTTGGGAGCTCAGTCCAGTGCTCCAGTGTGGGTCTCTGTCTCTATCTCCATCCATCACCAGATGAAAGTTCTAAGATGATATGCAAGATATTCATCAGTATTGCGCTAGGATAGGGTCATTTCAGGTTCCCTATCCTCAGCTGCCCAAGGACTAACTGGGGACCTCAGCTTGGGCACCTGGGAGCCCCTCTAGGGTCAATTCTCCTGCCCACCCTAAAGTGGGTCCCTTAACTAAGAATTGTGGTTATGTGCTCCCCTATCCAACCTTCCTTTATCCCGATCCTCCTATTTCCCCAAGTCCCCCCTCCTTCCCTTCTACCTTTTCTCTCCCCATCTCCCCTTACCCCCTTCCCACCCCACCCCCAAGATCCCACTTTTCTCCCCGGCAATTTTGTCTACTTCCCTTATCCAAGAGGATAACTATATGTTTTTCCTTGTGTTCACCTTCTTACTTAGCTTCTTTAGGTTCGCCAATTGTAGATTCTGTGACCCCTATTTATGGCTAGAAACCAATTATGAGTGAGTACATCCCATGTTCTTCTTTTTGGGTCTGGGATACCTCACTCAGGATAGTGCTTTCTATTTCCATCCATTTGCATGCAAAATTCGAGAAGTCATTGTTTTTTACCGCAGCGTAGTACTCTAGTGTGTATATATTCCATACTTTCTTCATCCATTCTTCCATTGAAGGGCATCTAGGTTGTTTCCAGGTTCTGGCTATTACAAACAATACTGCTATGAACATAGTTGAACAAATGCTTTTGACATGTGATAGAGCATCTCTTGGGTAAATTCCCAAGAGTGGTATTGCTGGGTCCAGGGGTAGGTTGATCCCGAATTTCCTGAGAAACCGAAACACTGACTTCCACAGTGGTTGCACAAGATTGCATTCCCACCAGCAATGGATGAGGGTACCCCTTCCTCCACAGCCTCTCCAGCAAAGGCTATCCTTGGTGTTTTTGACTTTAGCCATTCTGACAGGTGTAAGATGGTATCTCAAAGTTGTTTTGATTTGCATTTCCCTGATTGCTAAGGAAGTTGAGCACGACCTTAAGTATCTTTTGGCCATTTGAAGTTCTTCTGTTGAGAATTCTCTGTTCAGTTCAGTGCCCCATTTTTTAATTGGGTTAATTAGCATTTTAAAGTCTAGTTTCTTGAGTTCTCTATATATTTTGGAGATCAGACCTTTGTCTGTTGCGGGGTTGGTGAAGATCTTCTCCCAGTCAGTAGGTTGCCTTTGTGTCTTAGTGACAGTGTCCTTTGCTTTACAGAAGCTTCTCAGTTTTAGTAGGTCCCATTTATTCAACGTTGCCCTTAATGCCTGTGCTTCTGGGGTTATACCTAAGAAGCGATCACCTGTGCCCATCTGTTGTAGGGTATTTCCCACTTTCTCTTCTATCAGGTTCAGTGTTTTCGGGCTGATAATGAGGTCTTTAATCCATTTGGACTTGAGTTTTGTGCACGGTGATAGATATGGGTCTATTTTCATTCTTCTACAGGTTGACATCCAGTTGTGCCAGCACCATTTGTTGAAGATGCTTTCTTTCTTCCATTGTATACTTTTAGCTCCTTTATCGAAAATGAGGTGTTCATAGGTTTGTGGGGTAAAATGCGGGTCTTCTATACGATTCCATTGGTCGACTTCTCTGTTTTTATGCCAGTACCACCCTGTTTTCATTACTGTAGCTCTGTAATAGAGTTTGAAGTCAGGGATGGTAATGCCTCCAGAAGATCCTTTATTGTATAGGATTGTTTTGGCTATCCTGGGTTTTTTGTTTTTCCATATAAAGTTGATTATTGTCCTCTCCAGATCTGTGAAGAATTTTGATGGGATCTTGATGGGGATTGCATTGAATCTATAAATTGCCTTAGGTAGAATTGCCATTTTTACTATGTTGATCCTCCCAATCCAAGAGCAAGGGATGTCCATCCATTTTTTGGTATCCTCATCAATTTCTTTCTTCAATGCCTTAAAGTTCTTGTCAAATAGATCTTTCACTTCCTTGGTTAGATTTACCCCAAGATATTTTATGCTGTTTGTGGCTATCGTGAATGGAGAAGCTTCTCTGATTTCCCTCTCTGCTTCCATATCCTTTGTGTATAAGAGGGCGACTGATTTTTTGGAGTTGATCTTGTATCCTGCCACATTACTAAAGCTGTTTATCAGCTGTAAATGTTCTTTGGTGGAGTTTTGGGGATCGCTTATGTACACTATCATATCATCTGCGAATAACGAAAGTTTAACTTCTTCCTTTCCAATTCGAATCCCCTTGATCCCATTATGCTGTCTTATTGCTATTGCTAGAACTTCCAGCACTATATTGAAGAGGTATGGCGAAAGTGGACAGCCTTGTCGTGTTCCTGAGTTAAGCGGGATGGCTTTGAGTTTCTCTCCGTTTAATTTGATGTTAGCTGTCGGCTTGCTGTATATAGCTTTTATTATATTTAGGTATGACCCTTGTATCCCTAATCTCTCCAAGACTTTTAACATAAATAGATGTTGAATTTTGTCGAATGCTTTTTCAGCATCTAATGAAATGATCATATGGTTTTTTTCTTTCAGTTTATTTATATGATGGATTACATTGATAGATTTTCGTATGTTGAACCAGCCCTGCATCTCAGGAATGAAGCCTACTTGATCATAATGGATAATTTTTCGGATGTGTTCTTGGATTCGGTTTGCCAGTATTTTGTTGAGAATTTTTGCGTCGATATTCATGAGTGAGATCGGCCTGTAATTCTCTTTCCTGGTTGAGTCTTTGTGTGGTTTTGGTATCAGAGTAACTGTAGCTTCATAAAAGGAATTTGGTAATGACCCTTCTGTTTCTATATTGTGAAATACATTAAGGAGTATAGGTATTAGGTCTTCTTGGAAGTTCTGGTAGAATTCCGCATTGAAACCATCTGGTCCTGGGCTTTTTTTGGTAGGGAGGTTTTTGATAACCTCTTCTAATTCTTCGCGACTAACAGGTCTATTTAGATTGTTCACCTGGTCCTGATTTAACTTTGGTAAATGATATTTATCTAAGAAAGTATCCATTTCCTTTACATTTTCCAGTTTTGTGGCGTATAGGCTTTTGTAGTAGGATCTAATGATTCTCTGAATTTCCTCTGTGTCTGTGGTTATGTCCCCCTTTTCATTTCTGATCTTATTAATTTGCAAATTCTCTCTCTGCCGTTTGATTAGTTTGGATAGGGGTTTGTCAATCTTGTTGATTTTCTCCAGGAACCAGCTTTTTGTTTCATTGATTCTTTGGATTGTTCTCTGTGTTTCTATTTTATTGATTTCAGCCCTCAGTTTGATTATTTCCAGTCTCCTACTCCTCCTAGGTGAGTCTGCTTCTTTTTTTTCTAGAGCTTTCAGGTGGGCTGTTAAGTCTCCAATGTGAGCTTTCTCTGTTTTCTTTAAGTGGGCACTTAATGCTATGAACTTTCCTCTTAGGACTGCTTTCATAGTGTCCCATAAGTTTGAGTATGTTGTTTCTTTATTTTCATTGAATTCCAGGAAGACTTTAATTTCTTTCTTTATTTCTTCCTTAATCCAGGTGTGGTTCAGTAGTTGGCTGTTCAGTTTCCATGACTTTGTGGGCTTTCCGGGGGTAGCCTTGTTGTTGAATTCTAACTTTAATCCATGGTGATCTGATAAGACACAGGTGGTTAGTAATACTTTTTTGTAACTGTGGATGTTTGCTTTGTTACCGACTATGTGGTCGATTTTCGAGAAGGTTCCATGAGCTGCAGAGAAGAAGGTGTATTCTTTCCTATTTGGGTGGAATGTTCTATAGATGTCTGTTAAGTCCATTTGTTTCATTACCTCCATTAGTTGTCTTATTTCTCTGTTAGGTTTCTGTCTGATTGACCTGTCCATTGGTGAGAGAGGAGTGTTGAAATCTCCTACTATTAGTGTGTGCAGTTTGATGGCTGCCTTGAATTTTAGCAATGTTTCTTTTATGTACGTGGGTGCTTTTATATTAGGGGCATAGATGTTCAGGATTGAGACTTCATCCTGATGAACTGTTCCTGTTATGAATATAAAATGCCCCTCTCCATCTCTTCTGATTGATTTAAGTTTGAAGTCAACTTTGTTAGAGATTAGTATGGCCACATCTGCTTGTTTCTTAGGTCCATTTGCTTGATAGGCCTTTTCCCAACCCTTTACTCTGAGTAGGTGCCTGTCTTTGTGGTTGAGGTGTGTTTCTTGTAAACAGCAGAATGTTGGATCCTGTTTTCTTATCCAATCTCTTAGCCTGTGCCTTTTTATAGGTGAGTTGAGACCATTGACATTAAGTGATATTAATGACCAGTGGTTGTTAACTCCGGTCATTATTTTTTAGTCGTAGAGTTTGTGTGTATCCCTTCTTTGGTTTGTGTTGATGAAGGGTCTCTAGATGTCTGAGTTATTGTGGTCATTATTGGATTCCTTGGTTAGTGATTTTCCTTCTATTACTTTCTGTAAGGCTGGATTTGTGGCTGCATATTGTTTGAATTTGTTTTTATCCTGGAAAATTTTATTTTCTCCATTTATAGTGAACGAAAGCTTGGCTGGGTATAGTAATCTGGGCTTGCATCCATGGTCTCTCAGTTTCTGCAGTACATCTATCCAGGACCTTCTGGCTTTCATGGTTTCCATGGAAAAGTCAGGTGTAAGTCTGATAGGTTTACCTTTGTAAGTAATTTGGCCTTTTTCCTTTGCCGCTCTTAATATTTTTTCCTTATTCTGAATGCTTTGTGTTTTGATAATTATATGGCGAGGGGATGTTTTTTTTTGATCCAGCCTATTCGGTGTTCTGTATGCTTCTTGCACCTTCATAGGTATATCTTTCTTTAGGTTGGGAAAGTTTTCTTCTATAATTTTATTAAATATATTTTCTGGACCATTGAGCTGCACTTCTTCTCCTTCTTCTACTCCTATTATTCTTAGGTTTGGTCTTTTTATTGTGTCCCATATTTCCTGAATGTTTTGTGATGAGAGTTTGTTGGACTTGCTGTTTTCTTTGATCATAGTGTTTATTTTCTCTATGGTATCTTCAGAATCTGAGAGTCTTTCTTCTATCTCTTGTATTCTGCTGGTTATGCTTGTTTCTGTAGTCTCTATTCGTTTACCTAGATTTTCCATGTCCAGCCGGCCCTCTGTTTGTGTTTTCTTCTTTGCCTCTATTTCAGTTTTCAAGTCTTGAACTGTTTCCATTATCTGTTTGATTGTTTTTCCTTGGTTTTCTAGGGTATCATTCACTGATTTATTCAATTCTTCAAACTTTCTGTTATATTTCTCATCCATTTCTATAAGGGCGTTTTTTACATGCTGTTTAAGGGCGTCAATCACTTTCATGAAGTCAAACTTTTCTCCTTCTTGATTAAGGTGTTCATGTCCTTCCGTTGTGAGGTCGCTGGATTCTGGTGGCTTCATGTTGCTTTTCAATTTGTTGGGCGAATTCTTGCCTTGACGTCTGCCCATCTCTTCTTCCAAATACTCCCTTATGGGTCTTCTTTTACCAGATCAGGTCTCCTTGCCTACCCAACGCGGCCTCCCCAATGTTGGCTCTCCTGGCACCAAGGGATCAGGTCTCCGTGCCCAACCCTGGCTCGTCCCAACGCTGGTTCTCCCCAATGCTGGTTCTCCTCAACGCTGGTTCTCCCCAATGCTGGTTCTCCTGGGGCCGAGAGATCAGGCCTCCGTGCTGGTTGGGCAGCTCGCAAACAAAGCGCCTACCCTCCTTGGTGCAGGCAGGCCACAGAAACAAGGGCAGTGGAGCCCGCCCGGGCGCCAGGAGGACTGGGCGCCAACTTTTTTTTTTTATCAGTAATGGGTGATATTTAGAATTGGTATTGTCGCACTAAACATCCTGCTATTAAAGTTGTCATTTTGTCTTCTCCATTTTTGTCAGCGTGTCTAGTCTTAGTTACCAAAACTATGGCTCAAGCCAGAACCTAAAAGGGAAGAGCTGATTCTCAGTACAACAGTGTCTCCAACAAGTTAAATGAGCCAATGTGTCCCATAGTTTAAGCTAATTTTCCACTGAAGGTAACTTGGGATTCAAAAGTATTTGGAATTTTTCACTTTTCCATCACCCAGTATTGGAGATAGGCTTCTCTGAGGAGGGAGAACTTATCCATGGCAAGGTTACTTCTTTAGCGAAAAGCAGATTCTGGAAGAGACATTTTCTCAGAGTCAGCATCTGACAAAAGGGCTACGTTGATTGGCTTGCTGGAATATTGGTGTTTAAGTTACATTTCTGCTACTAATACCCTGACAGCAACATGGGCAGACAGGGTTTATCTAGGCTCATGGGTTACAGTCCATCATGGCTTCAGGAAACTGAAGCATCTAGTCACATCACGCCAAAAGTCATGAGTGGGGTAATGAATGCACGCACGCTTAGTGCTCAGCTTATACAGTCAACAGTTGAAAACCAGGGACTGGAGCAGCTCACTTTCAAGCTAGGTCTTCCTACATCCGTTACAGTACTCAAAACCATTATTCACCTATATACCATAGGCCAACCAGATTCAGAGGATCTCTCACTGAGATTACCTTCCCAGCAGATTCTAGACTGTGTCAAGTTGACAATTAAAACTAGCTATCATGTGCAAATGTATATACCCACATGTAGAAACATATATACACATATAAAATTAGATTTTAATAAAGATGAAAATAGGATATTTAGAAGCTTATAATCTACCTCAAAGAACTGAATATTTAAGTTCTAATTTGTATAAAACCAATTTATAGATTGAAATTTGGGATAATAGTTTAACAATTTATAAGACTCATATTGCAGGTAAAAGAATTGAGGACAGGCCAATAAAGAGCAAAGAGTATAGAAACTTATGGGGAAAGCAAGAAAATTGAGACAGAACAAAAGATTCATATCAGTAAAGTTTAAAAGGAAGAACATTTATTTTTCTTCTTAAACTCGTGGTAGATTTTTGTACCTTCAGATAGTAGGCTGAAATTTTGCTTGATGAATTCAAATCAAAATGAGATGCAGTTTTCATAGCTGTTTAAGTATTAAAAATAAGATCAGAGTGTATAAGTTGACTTTTAAATGAAATGTATATTATGCTGAAAATAATTAAATGTGTATATTTACTAGTTTTATTCACTGGAACTATTTTGATGGGATTAATTATTCATAGAAATAAGAGAACATATCTTCTCAGTGGCTTATATGAGAGCATCTAAGGGCTCATTTTATCTTACCATAAAATATAAAATTTATTTCTTTTTAAAATGTGCATTAAGATGAAAATGCAAACTTAAAGGATTATTTTTAAGTGCACCAAGATAAATTAACAAAAATATATTTTAGATAATATGCCTAATTTTATTAAACACAAACAATCCTAAGTAGAAAAAAAGTTATTCATTAAAAGAAAAATAATGAGCACTTTAAAATAATGAAGTTACTGCATTTTCCTTGAAATTTTTAATTGTTTAGCAGGGGTGAAGGTAGCTCACCCTGGTCATGAACTCACTATGCAGCCAAGGATGACCCTGAACTTCTGATCTGCCTTCCTCCACCTTCCTGGTGCTGAGGTGGGACTACACCGCCACCGCATTTTCCATTTTCCGAAGTGCTGGGGATTGAAGTCAGGACTTCAGGCATGCTAAATAAGTACTCTGCCTACCCCACTGACACTCTCGTACTTCCTTATATTTTATAGACGGTTGACATAAAGATGGCATATGTCATTAATGTGCATATCTTGTTGAGTTTGAAAATAAAAGTACATTTATGATCTAGTCCCCAAAACTAAAACACATGCATAGCAACCTTCCTAACATTTCCTTCTGCCTTCCTTCTATTTTTATTTATTTTTTGACAGGAATGTTTAATTTAATGTCTGTCCTCTCATGTAAACTGTGTGAAGAACAGTAGATCTCTAGTATTTATCTTTCATGATTGATAAAGTGTGAGCTTGAACCAATGTCTTTGTCCTTTTTCTAGAAACATTCTCAGGTGGATTATAGCTGAAGTGCTCATCTGTCACTATTATTATTTAGATGGGAACTTACTAATAGGCCACTCTTTGTTCATTGAAAATGGATGTTCAAGATTTGCCTTCAGTGGTGTCAGTGAGACACTATGTTTGACAACTGGTAGAATAATGTTATAGGTGACAAAGGCTTTGTCATGGCTGTCTAAGACAAGCAAATGTACCCAAATTGTGACAGGAGAATACAGAGACTAAGTTAAAAGTGGCAAAATGTTGAAATTTCCTACAAACCAAACGCTTATAAGTAGGTATAGATGAATTAGGAGCTTGGGAGATGGCTCAATGGGCATAGTCCTAGAGTTCCAGAACCCTCTCAGAATCTGGGTACACCTCAGTGCTGGTACACCTCAGTACTGGTACACCTCATTGCTGTGGGAACAGGAAGACCCCAGCTGCTTACTGGCCACTCTATTCAAATTGGTGATCTCCAGGTTCAATGAGAGACCCTGTCTCAAAAAAATTAGTTAGAGAGTAATCAAGAAAGATGTTCATCATTGACCTCTGGCCTTCAAATGCATACACCACACAAGCATGCTCATACACTACACCTGTGTGTGCTTGAGCACACACCCTCATGAGCAAATATATATATCACAAAGAAAGAAAAAATTGTACACAAATTGTAGTATTAAGTGACAAACAGAATACTTCAATTAAAACTAAACTTTACATAATTAGATACTTACTATGTCTCATGCTAAACATCTTAGAGTAGCCTAGACTACTGGTAGTAAACATTAATTAATATGAGCCAATTATTATGCTATATAAGACTAAACTCTGGCACCTGATCAGACTTTATTTTTTATTTTTCTATGCTGTTGATGTCCTAGACAATGATTTTAGAAAACCACAATATGCAGAATAAATATCTTAGAGTGTCTATCTGGGAATGGAAGGAAATCTTTCCTGCAAGCCACTCAACATACCGGCCAGGCCAGAGAAGCCACTCAGCGGCTGAAGATGCAATGTTTAGAATGTCTGTTACTGATGAAATAGACACAACAGGCTCTCAGCCATTGAACTTCTCAGGAGAGTTTTTTTTATACTTCAAGCATCAGAATGTGGACTTATTATTATAAGAGACTTATGCATGCATTGCAGATACATTTTAGTGGCCAAAGCTGAAATATGCTGTATGTGAAAAACGAAAAAAATGTTTCATAATATTCCTTATCAATCATTTGAAATACAGTGATGGCTGCCAATGGTTTCTGGCACTTGCTCTTTTGGAACATAGGTAAGTTGTCTTTAAATTTGCCTATCACTTACATTCCAGGAATGACTTCCTCTTTGTGGATGATTTTATTTGCTACACAGAGGAAACAGACTAATTTATTCTCTGCCATTTTCAAATTTGTTTTTCAATACCACCTAGATATATTTGACTCCATTCTTCTGCGAAATAACAAAGCTAATTAGTGGTTGAGTGAACTCTGATCATCTGTGGGAGGCACTCTTCCTCTGCTATAAAGTATTTTATTTTTCCTGAAAGATTTCACTCAGTATATCAAGGTATTGTATAAACATTCAGTTTCGTATTTGTTTTTTAAGTTAGAGTGTAAGGAAAAGTGCTTCTACTGATGAGGAATGGGTTTCTGTGGGTTCTCGCTGTGAAATCTGCTCAGTGGGAACTGATCTGTATATCCAAGGTAAGTCAGATGAGAGGTCATAGGGGAATGGGCAGGAAAGAATGGCTTAGCAGGGATGTTATGTTTCCTATGCTTATTCTACTAACTCAAAAACAAGCACTCAAATGGTATAACCTACTTCTGCAAATAGAACCTCTGAGAAAACGCTTCAAATATTTATGCTTGATGATTTCTCAGATCTGTTACTATGAACGATTTCTTTCTACCTTGCTATTTTTTTATCGATTATAGAAATCATTTTCCTAAATATAACTTTGCCTTTTGAATTTATGGTAAAACAGTAGAAAAATAAATTATAACACTACCCAGACACAGATTCAATTTTTGTTTTAAAGGCTTGAATACTTCTAATTAATATTAAACAGATGGGTATCTGTATGCATATAATATTGTCCTTAACTAGTCAAATACAATTAACTATATTTTATGAAATTATGTCACTTTGATATAATCATGATGAACAGAAGATGGATATTGGAATAAAACTTCATAATCAGTCTCATTTTTCTTTGGATAAGTATCATTTCCTAGCCAAAAACCAATTACGACTCTAAACTTCACAAAATCTGGGCAGTTTGTTCCATGTAGCCAAATAGTCACCTATCAGGAAATGCAGCCCAACCACATCCCTCAAGACACAGACCCCAAAGATTACTCCCTCAAGCTAGACCTTGTTTCCCCAAAGTTCCACCACCTCTACAAACAGTTCTGCTATCTAGGGATGAATTGTTCAAACACACAAGCCTATAGGGCATATCACACATTCACAGCTTGCCGTGAACTTTCATGGGAACTCAAAATGTGACAAGTCTCTGTTGGATGTAGTGAATTTTTGAGACTTTGTTTATATATATTTGATACTGGATTTTCTAGATATTAATCAATTCCTGAAATTTTCTATTTACTAATCAGAAATTTACTAGTAGTGTCCCATTTTATGAAAGAACTGGAGTGATATTTGGTAAGCTTTTTTGTTTTTTTGAAGCTAGTAGAATGAAAGTTTAAGAAACATAAAGCTTGGCTACAATACTCTGGGAATTTATATTTGACTCACAAACTGTTCTCTTCACGTCAAACCGTGGGAGCTGTTAGCTTAACACACGTTTTGACATGGGCCTGATGCCTTATTGTGAGGAGCTTCAAGGGTTTCCCACAGGGAACAGGACGCAATGATGATGTGTCTTTGATAACATTCATGACAAGGATTGGGAAAAACTCTTCATATATCACCTCTCAATTTTCCCTTTAACAACCATTTCACCTCTCTCCTGGAGGGAATCCTGTTCACAGCTCTGGTTATTACAAACTGCCATGCCCAACCCCCACTTCACACGACAGCCTAGAGGCTGTGTCTGGTGGCTGGCAGGCTTTGCATCCAGGGTGACACTCCTCTGGGCAGTAAGGAATGCAGAGCCTGGACAGCCCACAGACAATTTCTCCCTGTTTTTTTTAAAACTCAGAGTATTCATGCCCATTCTTTACATCAACAAGAAGATTATCTACCTCCAGTTTCTTCAGCAGTCAGGCCATTAGCATTTTAATGAAGTCTTGAGAGTTTGTCTTTTAAGCTGTCTGTTTCTGTAACTAGGCTGTGAGAATAGACAGGGAGATTCCTTGCTAGTATTTTCTAGCAGGCTTCTGAGCATACTGAGTATCAAATAGATGGTTGTTTTAGTATGTTAATAGATCAACTGGAAATATATAATAAAAAGTTGGGAAAGCCAGTGGGGAGCTGTGTGGACTTCAGAAACTAGGATGGGAACTAAAATGATTCGGAGTTTGCCATCAAGCGCCTATTACCCTCTCCCACAGGAGGTGGAGAACGGTGGAGGATGATAAATAGAGGAATCTGGTGGCCTCCTCCATAGCTGCCACCTCCAGTGATATATCTTCAATCCATAAGCAGTCTAGTTTAGAATCCTGGAACATTTGAGATGAAATAGGAACCAAAATAATTGATTATAATGAACAATAATTCAATAGGACAAGCTTGCCAAGAGATATTGCAGTTCTGAGGGGCTACTTCAGTAAGAGTTCAAGAATGAACTGAGAAAATGTGTGTTTTCCTAGTACTATAGATTTCTGTGAATCAGAAGAATGAAGTGCAGCCAAGTCCTATGGTTGTGAGGCAGATGAAAGAAATGAGACAAGGATGTTTGTAGACCAAAGTTTCAGTCATTCAGTCCCAAATAATCACACAGAGGCTTATATTAATTATAAACTGTTTCGCATCTTAGCTCAGGTTTATTACTAACTACCTCTTACAGCTTAAATTATACCACAATTCTTATCTATATTTAGCCACATGTCTTAGTACCTTTTCTCAGTAAGGCATCATTATCTTGCTTCCTCTGTATCTTGCTGACAATTGCATCTCGGCAAATAGGTTGTTGTAATTTTTAACCAAATTTCCTTAGAATAAACAAATATAATTTGAAAAATAGATTATAACAGCAAAAATCAGTTCTGTGTTCTCCTACCATATTAACTAGCTCCCTGATTTTTTACAAGATACCTTAAATATCAACATACAAAAAGGAAAGTTTTAATTTTTTATGCTTACATTTTTGTAAGTTCCTGACTGGTGGTCTCATTGCCTTGTCTTGTGGCAGCATAGGGCATCATGGCAGAAGCTTAGGACAAGGGAAGATGGAGCAGCTCATAGTCAGAGGTTAAGGAGCAAGGTCCTAGGATCTCCTTCAAGGGCAGGCCTCAAATTTCCTAAAACCTTGTTTGAGGCCAAATGAGAAGATTCAATGAGAAAGGTCCTTGCTGCCAAGCCCAAGAATCTGAATCCAATTATAGGGAAGGGGACCCACATGGTAGAAGGACAGAACAAATTCCCACCTCTGCACATTTGCTCTCTCAAGAGAGCACATCATTGAAATCAATCTATCAATCAATTAATCAATCAATACTAGAATTCTTGCATTAAGCCAAATTTTTTACTTTATATCTTAGCCACTTCTTGCTTCTGCCACTGGAGAACTAACCTTTATGTACTGGTGCTTGGGGGACATTTCAGATTCAAGCTATATAATACCTTCTCAAAAATTAGTTTTAGTTAATGTATACTGCTTGACATGTGCAATGATTTGCACCATAACTATAAATTTCTTATGAAAATTATGGCTGAATCAGTTACTGCCCCAGCATTTGATGGCTGAGAGAAATGGAAGCATTTGTTCTCCTACTCATAGCATAATTTTCAAAATGTTAGTTTGCTGATATTGGTAATTTACCATGAAAGTTGTGTGTGTGTGTGTGTGTATGTGTGTGTGTGCGTGTGTGCAATGGAAGTACATGAAGGTGCGTAACTGCTCATGTGTACACATGCTTGAGTCAGATGAAAACCTTATTATTCATTGGATATCTTCCAGATTTTGCTTGAGACGGTGTTTCTCATTGCTCTGCAATTTTGCCAAGTAGGCAAGGCTAGCTGGATCATGAGCTTCCAGTGGTCTACCTGTCTCTCCCATCCATCTTACCACCACAAGGTGATTCACATGCCTCCTTGTCCAGCTTCTTAGATGGATTTTGGGGTAGAACCCAGATATGGCCATTTATAGTCAGGAGGTTAGAGATGAAGACATTTCCACAGTTCTAGTTTAAATATTTATTTTGTTTTTTTTTAGATTTTTAATAATACTTATTTATTATGTTTATACCCTTGAGAGAATAAGAATCAAAAAATTAAAAACTGCCTCTCACTTGGGAAGAATAGATCTGTTATGATGTGGTACACATTTTATAGAACGTATTGCAATGAGGAAAATAGAATATAGTTTAAAAGTAAGAGGAAAATGGAAAGCCACATGACACAGTGAGAGCAATAAGGGAGCCATAGCCACGCCTATATTACCATGATCAAGAACCCAGTCATATCCACAGATCACTCACTTCCAAAATTAACGAAAAAGCTGAAAGTGGACTCGTCATTTCTGTCAAAACTTACAAACAGTGATTATAGGCAGAGGAGTCTTGGAAATCACATATGTAAAGAAAAAATGTATTGATCAGAAACCTTGAATGTTTCTTGCCATGGATACACATACACTATCAGAAAATGAAATAAATTGGAATAAATGCCAGAGGCCAGTCCCATGTATGGATGAGAAGTGTGTGTGTATGTGTGTGTGTGTGTGTGTGAGAGAGAGAGAGAGAGAGAGAGAGAGAGAGAGAGAGAGAGAGAGAGAGAGAGAGGGAGGGAGGGAGGGAGGGAGGGAGGGAGGGAGAGAGAGAGAGAGAGAGAGAGAGAGAGAGAGAGAGAGAGCTGTTGCATGTTTATGTTTATGAGCATTGCTGTTGCTGTGTAGAGGCTATTAAACAAACAACTTGCAGTGTTACTTTATAGGCATTGTCTATAGTTTTGTCTACAGTTTCATGAGACAGGGTATCACTGACCTGCAATTCACCAAGCAGGCTATGCTCGATGGCCAGTGAACTTCAGGGATCCACCTATATCTACCTCCCCAGTGCTGAGATCGGCAGTAAAGGCCATGATGTTCATCTTGCGTGCGCGTGCGCACATGTACATATGTACATTTTGTTGACATGTGTTTGAGCAGATTGGTGTGGAGGCTTGATTGATATCATGTGTCTCTCTTAAACATTCTCCACTTTTTTTTTTATTCACAGAGAATCTCTTTCTGGACATGTAATCCACTAATTCTGACAAGAATAAGCTATCTGGCTTTCCCCAGAGATCTTTATCTCTGCTTCCCTGGTGCTGGGATTATAGGCAGCAGTATGTATTCCTTGTCTTATATTTATTTTCTTCTTTTTAATGTAGAGTCAGAGATGGAACCTAGGTATTCATGTTTGCAAGGCAAGCATCTTGCTGACTGAGCCATCTGCCCAGCTTCGAGGTCATCTTCAACTTGTTTTGTGTGTTCATCAGTCAATGGGATGGGAAAAATAAAGAATATGAATCAAAACAGTATCTTAAATATTCACTGTGCTTTGTAATACAGAAAACTACAAATTAAAACTTGCCCCATTAGGAATACACTAATTATTCTCCATGGGAAGGATTCTGTAGCTCTATTTGTCTTTGAACAATGATGCTTAAAACTTTGCTCAGAGGATTGGGGAAATTCTCTAAAGACTTACATCAGTACAACTTATTGTTCAAAGAATAATCACCATACTTGTTGCAATAGCAAGCCAGGCACATAGTCAGAGGCTCATGTGCACCAGAACTCAGCAAGGAGATCAAAGGCTGTGAGAAATATGCCGAAGGACATCCATATATAAGATGCACACTGGAAAATGGAAGGTAAGGAGAGGTTGGGGCGGTTGCTCAGTGTTTAAGAACATTTGGTGTATAACCGGTTCTGTTTCTAGGACCTGTGTTGTGAGTCTCACAATTGCCTGGCAAAGTCAAAAGGAAAAGGGATGGACATCCCGAGGTCAAGCATTCTTTTCATTTTAACCAGTCTTTTTTTCTAATGGTCTCCATCTGTTACAAAAAGAAACTTCTTTGATAAGGAATGAGAGCTACATTTATCTGTGGATATAAACATAGGTATTTGCAATGCTTTGGGGAATGATGCTGGTTTAGCAGAATGGCAGGAGTAGGTTCTCTGCAGGAGTCCATGGCCTCGCCAGCCAGCCATAGGTTATTGTCTAGGTTTCCATGAACAGGCATGAATTCTTCCCTATTGAGTGAGCATTATATCCAATTAGTCAGCCATTGGTTACCCCTAAGATATAAGTGTCACTTTTGCATGTTTGGGTATCTTATGTCATGCTAATCATTGCTATGATTTATAGCTGAGTAGAATTGTTGATTGCTTTTTTTCCCCTTTGATATCTTGCATTGAAACTTTGGGTACTGTGAGAGTCAATGCTTAGGAAAGAGAATTCCAGTCAGTTGATAAGACTCCCTGGAAGTAATGAAGTTTCAGAACGCCTTCTATGCATTGATATCTCCATTATTCACACACATATTTGCTTGTGTAGTATATATGTGTCTTGTGCAACATGATTACATGCACATGTAAACATATGTGTATATGGAGACACAACATTGGCATCAGCTGTCTTCTACTTTTGCTCTCTGTCTTATTCTTTGAGAAAGAGTCTGTCATGGAATCCAGACCTTACAGATTATCTAGACTGGCAGGCCAGTGAGAGTCAAGGATTTCTTCCACTGCCTGAATTACAGATATTGGTGACCATGCTAGGGTTTTATGAAGCTTAAGGAATCTGAACTAGGGTCCCCATGCTTGCAGGACAGCTTGTTCACTAGTGGAGTCATATCTCTAGCTCTCATATTCATATCTTTTATTTTCATATACATTGCTCTTTCTTGGTCTGCCAACATCTGTGTCATGGATTAGCACTTTTTGTCCCTTTTTGCAGTTCCATGTTTCTATATGCATATTGTAAAAATTACACTTAGGATTTGTTCATGAGACTCTACAAGAAAATCTTGACAAGAAATCTTAGTTTCATCCATTTTAAAAGGTCATTATTCCCTCATAATTTTTATTATATTTATTTATTGTGTATCTCTGTATCTAAACTCTCTCTATCCTGTCATAAAATTTATTCTATTTTGCTGTATGTTTCCTATTTCCTATTTTATTTAGTGAAAGACATTGGATAGGTTAAGGAATTCTAATTAATTATAATAATATATTTCAAAAAAGATTTTACTCCACAAAGTGTGATTAACTTTATCAAAAATATTCTACCATTGCATCTTTTCTATGACGATAATTAGTATCTTTCTAAATTATTCCTGTTGTTAGCATTATGATAGAAAGATTTATATTCATAACATAGTCTCTTATTCTAGTTGGTCCTTTAGCATCAGCATTTTGTTTTTTATAGCTAAGAAATGTAGATGGACACTATAAAGTAGTCCCCCCACTAGCTCAGAATTGAAAATGACAAAGGGTTCTTTATTTAGGGGTATACTCACAGATCACAGTCCTCTGCAAGACAGGGAATAGGAACTGAATCCAGCAGCAGCAGTGAGAGAGAGAGAGAGACAGAGAGAGAGAGAGAAAGAGAGAGAGAGAGGATGAAGGAAGGTCATTGGCTAATTAAAAAACTGCCTTGTCCCATCTCATAGGGCAGAATTTAGATAGGTGGAGTAAACAGAACAGAATGCTGGGAAGAAGAGGAAGTGAGCTCAGAAATCATGCAGCTCCTCTCAGAGCCAGACGCGATGAAGCAAGCCGCCAGGTCAGACATGCTGAATCTTTCTTGGTAAGACTGGTGCTACACAGATTATTAGAGATGGGTTGATCGGGATATGAGAATTATCCAGTAAGGGCTAGAGCTAATGGGCCAAGCAGTGTTTAAAATAATCCAGTTTCCGTGTTGTTATTTTGGGGCATAAGCTAGCCAAGCAGTCAGGAGCCGGGCTGTGGGAAGAGGCCCGCAGCTCCTACAACAGAGAGAGAGAGAGAGAGAGAGAGAGAGAGAGAGAGAGAGAGAGAGCATGCAAACTTTACATCTACATTTATAGTAGGAGAGACCATGCCCAAGTATGTTGGCATCTTAAAGGCTATTGGCTGAAGGAGTTCCCATAGCACCTCCCCCTTTTGTCTAATAAAAGAGTTCTAAGCCTAATACAAAACTATATACAATAAAAATAATTATCAAGTATAAAAATTAGAATTACAATCAGCATAAACAATATCAACCAAGAAACATATGCTAAATGTTTTAATAGTTATACTATCCTAAGAAGTCTAAGTATTGTATTAGAAATGGCTTTGCTGGGTCATGAGAAAAAAGTAACTATGATTATCTAATCCTCAACCCCATCAAAGACATGAGAAGGGAAATAATATTACTTGAATAAACGGGAAGTGCAATTAAGCAACTTCCAAAATATGCAACAAATGATAGAGACTACCGACTACCTGGGCAGTCACCCAAAATCTCATTTACAACATTGGAGAAACCAACTTTGGCTAAGGCCTAGAGTAACTAACAGACCATTTTCAGAGGCAGGAAATTTTTCAAAAGAGTCTTACCCTGTTTTGACAAGGTTGGGCACTCTTTTTTCATGTATCCTGCTTGTTCTGTCTGAACACCATGCATTTTGTCAGTGGTTGAGGCATGGACAGTTCTTTGTCCAAAGGTCAGTTATGTCAAAAAGAAAACAAACTCCAAGTGGAGTATCCTTAATGCCCAACATTGTCTCAGGAATAGATCAGTGCTGCCAGGAGCAATTGTGGCTCATGTCAACAGAACTCTAAGTTATTTAAATGCCATCTTCTATAGTTCTTTGAAGTGGTTGAAGATTACCTAACTATGAGGAATACAATATCTATGTATCTAAAGAACCAAATTAGTCTAACTATAAGTATGGCCTATAATTCTAAATACCTATATAGCTTAAAGAATAAGGCCTCTTATTAGAATATTAAACAATATTTAAACAACTGTGCAGCAAATGAGGACAATGACCTTAAAATATAAACAATGTATAAGTATCTTGATCAGAGGTAGAAATGTATAGTGCAATATGATAACTATATCCTAAAGTTGTATCAATATTCAAAATATCTTAAGCAGAGTTATAAGCATGCATACATACAATATGACAAAATAACTTTGCATAAGTATACAAATATTATAAACAGAAATAGGAGCGTATTCAGTATACAATGATATCAATATAGAAGAATCTATGCCAGTGTAAAATGTCTATAAATAATAGTTCAAAAGTATTTACTCTATTACTCACTATTATTCATAGTGTGAGTAAGCTCAGACTAATCTACCTATTATCTCATCCAATTTTCTCTTTTTTATAGGAGATCCCTGAGACTACATAATTTACATCCCAACCCCCAACCCTTTGCCATTTATAATTAACCCTTAATTGATGTCCCTAATCCTGAGGACAAATTTTGTTGGGAGAAAGGACATTGTCTTCTAGAATTACTTCCAGTTTTCATGGGGGGTAATGTTCTTTCTATGGGATCCTGTAAAAGTAAAATAATGGTTAAGTTTCAAGATTACTGTCTGGTATAATTGCAAATAATCTCTGAGTATTCTGTAGGGTTTTCTAAATTTCTTATTTAAAGTTCTGGCCAGAATGTTGTAAAAAGGTGCGCCATTTTAACTAACAAAGTTGGAACCATCTTCAGCAGCTGGTACCCAAAACTGATCTTAATGTAGTGCTATCAGAATCATGACATTATATCAATCAGATGTAATCATTGTTGTAGGCCCCCAATTTCTTCCTGGAAACTAAAAGATTACATCAGGAAAAGTTATTTTTCATTGTGGAAAACTTAAACATTATTCATATATACACAAATTCAATAAAAGGTATGATAGAGACAAAAATAGATAAGGAAAGAAGTAAAATTTTCCCTAAATTCTTTCTTCTTTCTGTCCCATACCTGATGGCTCCTGATATGAGACAAAAAAATCTGATTTTTTTCTTTTAACAACATGCTTGGATTTAGATAATGATAGCCATTGTCCAACTGAAAATCCAGCTTTGATTTTTAAGTGAGTCATGATCTATTATACTAAGAAATATATATATATATATATATATATATATATATATATATATATATATACACATTCAGGCAATGAAATTTTATCCTGAAGATGACATGTCATCATAAGCCAGATTTCTCTTTGCTTGGTGATTCTTTCTGGATAGTTATCTTTTCTTCTTTGAGCATCTAAATGTCAAAGGTCACTTGACATTTTTTTTCTCCTCCCAGCCTCCCATTTCCCTCCCCCTCCTCCCGCCCTTCTCCCCCTCCTCCCACCCTTCTCCCCCTCCCCCTACTCCTCTCCCCCTCCCTCTCCAGTCCAAAGAGCAATCAGGGTTCCCTGCCCTGTGGAAAGTCCAAGGTCCTCCCCCCTCTGTCCATATCTAGAAAGGTGAACATCCAAACTGGCTAGGCTCCCACAAAGCCAGAACATGAAGTAGGATCAAAACCCCGTGCCATTGTCCTTGGCTTCTCATCAGCCCTCATTGTTCGCCATGTTCAGAGAGTCCGGTTTTATCCCATGCTTTTTCAGTCACAGTCCAGCTGGCCTTGGTGAGCTCCCAATAGATCAGCCCCACTGTCTCAGTGGGTGGGTGTACCACTCGTGGTCCCGACTTCTTTGCTCATGTTCTCCCTCCTTCTGCTCCTCATTGGAACCTTGGGAGCTCAGTCCAGTGCTCCAGTGTGGGTCTCTGTCTCTATCTCCATCCATCATCAGATGAAGGTTCTATGGTGATATGCAAGATATTCGTCAGTATTGCTATAGGATAGTTATCCTCTTGGCTATGGGCAGTAGACAAAATTGCCGGGGAGAAAATTGGGATCGTGGGGGTGGGGTGGGATGGGGGTAAGGGGAGATGGGGAGAGAAAAGGGAGAAGGGGAGGATGGGAGGAACTTGGAGAAAAGGGATGATTGGGATAAAGGAAGGTGGACAGGGGAGCGCGGAAACACAATTCTTAGTTAAGGGAGCCACCTTAGGGTTGGCAAGAGACTTGAACCTAGAGTGGCTCCCAGGAGCCCAAGGCGATGTGCCCAGTTAGTTCCTTGGGCAGCTGAGGATAGGGAACCTGAAATGACCCTATCCTATAGCAATACTGACGAATATCTTGCATATCACCATAGGTCACTTGACTTTTTGAAGATGAGTATTTTCCTGCAAAGACAAGAACAGAACCCTGCCCCAACACTTCAAAGGTTTTTTTTTTTTTTTACCACCTGTATGATTGTGACTTCTGTGAATGAACTATCATTTCTCTGTCTCAAGTAGTTTCTCTTTTTAAAACCAAATCTTTAATTTTGATAGTATCCATAGCTTTTCTTCTCCTATGGAAACAAGAGTGAACCCCTTCCCCATTGTAGCACATCTCCTGGTTTTCATTGTGAGGTCAACACATCCTTGAAACACATTGGCTGATTTAATTCAGAGGGTTTTTTTCTCTATTATCCAATGTCTCTCTGCTTCCATTGTTCCTTTCTCATTAGCATTAAGACAATTCAAGGTTAATAAAGCATTATGCAATCTATTTCTGGGGGCATTTTCCACCCCTTTCTGTTTGTTTAATGTATCCTTTATATTTCAGTTTGATCTTTCTATAACTGCCTGGCCTGTAGGATTATTTGGTATACCTGTAATATGCTTTATATTATCATGAGCAAAAAACTGTTTCATTTTCTTAGAGACATATGCTGGAACATTATCTGTCTTTATTTGTGCAGGTATACCCATGATGGCCATAACTTCTAATAAATGTGTAAGTACTTAATTGGTGTTTTCTGAGCTCAAAGCAGTAGCCCATTGAAAACCTGAATAACTGCTAATGGTATGGTGCACATATTTTAATTTTCCAAAATATGAAAAGTATAACACATACATCTGACATATTTCATTCCTTTGAGTACCCCTTGGGTCACTCCCTTCAGGTAACGGTGTTTGGTTATAGAAAGAAAATGTAGGACATCTTTCTATAATCTCCTTAGCTTGTTGTAATATAATAGAAATCTCTTTCTTTAAAATTTTGCTATTGACACAATGTTTTTTATGAAATTCTGAGGGCTACAGCACATTTTCAATCAATAATTGATCAATTTCTACATTACCTTGTGCTAGAGGACCTGGCAGACCCATGTGATATCAGATGTGTGTTATGTATATGGGAACAAGCCTATTCCTGATTATATCTTGAACCTGAATGAATAATGACGTCAATTCTATATCATCTGGCTTAAATTCAGTGGTTTCAATATGTAAAACAACTCTTTCTTCATATTGCAAATCAGTAACTATATTGAGATGTTCTTTAAAATCCCTTAGTATCCCAAGAATAACATATAATTCTGCCGTTTGAACAGAATTATAAGGATTTTGTCCCATCTTACTTAAATCTTCTGATTTGTAACCTGCCTTTCCTTATTTATTTGCATCAGTACAGAATTCACAAGTTCCAGTTATTGGTGTATCATGTACTGTAGTAATATGGGGCGGCGGGGCTGATTCCCAAAACCCCAGCCGTCTGCCCGGCTCGGCTTCGGCTAGCTTATGGCCTGAAATAATTACACAGACACTGTATTCTTTTAAACACTGCTTGACCCATCTCTACCTAGCCTCTTCTAGGCTAACTCTCGCACCTGGACTAGCCCATTTCTTATCATCTGTGTAGCACCGGTCTTACCGGGAAGATTCTAGCCTAAGTCCATCCTGGGTCGGAGCTTCAGAGCTTCATCGCGTGTGTCTGCCCAGGAGCCGGGAGCATGGCGGACGTCTGCTCCCGAGAGGAGAGCTGTGGAGTCTGACCTCACTTCCTCTTCCTCCCAGCGTTTTGTTCTGTTTGCTCCTCCCACCTATCTCCTAACCAATGAGCCAAGCAGTTTCTTTATTGCTTAACCAATGAAATCAACAGATTGATATGACACTCCCACATCAATGTACAATGTGGGTAAGAATCCAAGTAGTTTTCTTTATAAGGTTAATTCTATTACTTTGGGATAATTGCAATTAATCTCTCCTAAAAAAAATAGCACAAGCTCTTTGTCAGTGTTCATTATCTATCCATAATTTTTTAAAATTTCATTAGTAGTAACAGGTACTATAATCTCTGCTGTGTCAATTTCTGATAGCTAAAAAAGTCTCAATTTTCCTTTTATAATTACTTCAGAGACATTTTCACATAAGTTTTTTAATTTTTTACTCAGCTTATGTGGTAAAAAGATCCATTCTAAAATAATATCTTCCCTCTGCATTTAAATTCCTAGGGAAATTTTGGAAGGCAATATAACTAGAATGCAATTAAGATTTGTATCTGCCCAATCCACATGTGCCTTTTGTAATTTCTCTTCAATAACAGTTAATTTTTTCTCAGCTGCAGCTGTTCATTCACTGGGACTATTTAAGTCTTTGTCACCATCTAAGGTTTTGTTTAAATGAATTATTAGATCAGGTGTTATCCCAACAGTGGATTGTATATTGGAAGATTAGAAAGTTGTAGATTGATTTTGGAAAGCCTCAAATTCTTTTTCTCTTTGCTGTTGTAAAATTTTTGCCTCTTCTCACTAGTCACATTTCTGCAGTAGCGGTGGCCAGCCTTCTAAGACCACTGAAACTAATGAAGTCAATCATATGCGGTAGCCTTATTGCTGTCTTTACCATCAATCTACCAAATGGTCAGTATAAGTCATAAGTTGCTACTGCCTGCTTGATTTCTTTTAGATTGTTCATACCTATAGGTTTCCATCTACATTCTTTGAATCCTCTTGGGAATTTAGTACTTGATGGTTTGTCAGTGGTGAATATGTGGTAAGTAGCTAATACCCTTGGTAAGTCATCTCTGACTCTGAAAGGTACTGATGATGCTAAATCCTGTCTTTGTACCTTCTCTCCCTGATCATCAGTTTTAATTTACTCAATCATTTCAAATCTTTTTACCATTGCCTTTTGTGAAGCCTGAATCTCTTGACCTATGACTATTTCTAGTGATTTCATTAATGCACATAACCTCTGGTCCTCATTTTACACCTATGTTCCAAGGTATGAAAATTTTCTATTAAGGATAACTTCTCATCTTTGGATATTATTTGAATGGCATTCAGATTACCTTCCTGGAGAGATACTCTATCTGCTAACTTATCATATCTTTTTTAACTGATTTTGATTGTCCAATTCAACAGTATGAATTTCTCAGCTAATTTCTCAGCACCTTTTGACATGTATTAAATTTTGTCTGTAAAATTAATGTTATCCTTTTTAATGGTATTACTTTTTTCATTTAACTTTTGATTTTTGATGGTATTAATCCTGTCACTTAGCTGTTCGTTATTAGTCTATAAAGATTGTATCATTTCTAAAAGTGCTTCTTTCTTGGATCTGTTATCAACCATTTTCTTAGGAATAAAATATGAAAACAAAGTTAAGTCCCAATATGAAATAAATGGATGCATCAGAAAATCATATAAGCCTTGCAAAATAGCATTCATATTTTAAGCAAAATGGTTATTAAAATCCCGGGTGGTGATATTGTCTGAAACTATAGAACTTTCAAATTTATTGATTTATTTATTAATCAAATAAACTTGCTTTCATTAGGAGATTGCAGTAAATTGTTGTAGGTGTAATCATCTTTATTGGTGAACAGGTGTTATGGTTGTGTCTCCTGGTGTAGACTTGAGCAGTGGAGGCATGAACAGTCCCAGTTAGTTCTGCTTTGGTGTCTGCTTAAATACTGACAAATATGCTTTGCTTGATAAATTAAGAGTCATTAAATCTATTCCATACATGGAGAGAACTTTTTGGTGGCCAGAATATCAAGGAACCGAGAGCTTGTAAAGCTGGGAACACAAATAGGAAGATGCTAAAGTCGCAGCATGATAGGGAAAGCTGCAAGGCGGGAAGCATGCGTGAGCCTGGGAAATTGCCAAGTTGCCACAATGCAGACCCAGCAACCAGGTACCTCTGTTGTGGCAAGGTTTTGGCTGGAAAAAACCCTACTTAGTAGGTGAAATCAAGCCAGGTCAGGGGTGGGAGACCTTCTGAGCCAGACTGGACCTCGTGGGCTGGTCCCTGCAGGCATGGAGTTGGGATTCGCGTGGGGACCAGATGTAGATGGATGCTATAAAGTAGTCCCACAGTAACTCAGAATTGAGTATAATAAAACATTCTTTCTTTAAGGGTAGACTCACAGATCACACTCCTCTGCTTATGCAGGGAACAGCAACTGAATCCAGTAGCTGTGTGAGAGAGAGAGACCACACAAACTTTTCGTTTACATATATAGTACAAGAGAGCACAACCAAGGGGGCTGCTACCGTAAAGGCTATTGGTTGAAGGAGTTCCCACAGCAAACTAATATTTTGAAAAAAGTTAGAAAAAAGTAAAGACTGAAACTAGGAGTTTATACGGAGAAGGGAGAAAATGAAAAATAAAACTCAAGCTTTTCAAAAAGTCATCTAAAATGCTTATTCACTAATATACCAAGAAGAAGAAAATTATGGATGTCAAATGCACAATCTATTTATTGTACATAGGAGTCTGATTCTAATTGATAAATAATTTTGATAATGAACAGTTTTGGAAGAATGTAGGAATGTCTCTGGGGCACAGGAAGATAGATTAATGGTTAATTGCAACTTCTCTGCAAGCAGAAGGCTTGAGTCCAGACTCCAGAATCTCTCCCCAAAAGCCAAGCCTGGGTGCATAAATCTGTCACCCCAGCATCAAGGGGGAAGAAAGAGGCAGTACCCAAGAGCTCACTGGCCTGCCAGCCTACCCCAAACTGAGCTTCTAGAGTTAGAGACAATAAGGCAGAGAGAGCTGGAGTATGACAAAGATATCCTTCTCGTCTCTGTTTATACTAATCTCCTTGTGCATGCCCCAAACTCCACTCCTCGCACCTGACTTTCCACACACAGCACATGAAATCTCTCTTACTTTTGTCCTTTTGGAACAGTGAACATAGCACACAGTGTTATGTGTGTGATCTTCAGTTCAAAACTTATGTTGCAGACACTCATGTGTAATTTGGAGTGTAAATTTGAAATAAATTTATGATAATACAATATATCAAGTAATTAATATGCCAGTCTCAACTTCTTTTTT
The DNA here is from genome assembly GCF_037038515.1 of Microtus pennsylvanicus. Taxonomy (NCBI): domain Eukaryota; kingdom Metazoa; phylum Chordata; class Mammalia; order Rodentia; family Cricetidae; genus Microtus; species Microtus pennsylvanicus. The sequence continues at coordinate 115,410,148 of NC_134582.1, forward strand.
CCCTCTAACTTTATTTGTAATTTTTATGAATTTTTTTCTTTTTATTGAGGAATTTTCTGGAGACATCCCATTTAAGGCTGGGTGTTCCAAGGTCTCTCACTCTGTGCATAATGTCTGGCTGTGGGTCTCTGTATTTGTTCTCATCTGCTGCAGGAAGAAGCTTTTCTGATGTTGGTTGAACACTGATCTATGAGCATAGAAAAATGTGATTAAGAGTCATTTCAATGCTTTGTTCTTTTAGTACAACAGTAGAAGTTAGTTTTACCAGATGTTCTTGTGCTATCTAATCCAAATGTTATCTTCATGTGGGTCAAGACCCCTTTAGATGTTAAATGACCTCTTCCAAGGGTCAGCCTAATACTATTGGAAAACGTAGATATGTGGAGTGGGCCTTAAATCAAATCAGATATTGGATAGTTCCTCCCACAGGCTTTATGCCACCATTTCCCTAAAATATATTACAGACAGGAGACCATTGCATTTCAAAGGTTTTTTGTCTAGGTTGGTGTTTATGTGTCTCTTTTGGTAGTGGTAAGAATATCTAAACCACAGATGACAGAACATAAGAGTGAAGGCTCTATGTAGGCTCCAGATCAACTTCTCCATGTTCAATTAGTTGTGTAGGTGCTGTCTTCGGAAATGGGACTTTGCTATCACTCTGTGGATAGTAGCCTATAGTACTGACAATATCCTAGGTATTTTGGAGATTTCCATGGGACCCATTTGGCTAACAACTCAATTAGATGTAACCCATCCCCAGTATTGAAAACTTCATTTGGTGATAAAATATGGCCAGATGGGGCTCTGTCTTCTCCATTATTTGACAATTTCATTTAGTTTGCCTCTATATATGTATAATTTTAACTGTATTAGATTTTCATACTTCTCAAATAGTACTTAATTTTATTTTCCCCTCTTGCCTTACCGTCCTCCTCACTTGATCCTCCTGGTCCTCCCAACCCATTCATAACTATCTATTCTATTTCACTTTCCTAATAAGATCTCCCTTTCTCCCTAGTCCCATACACTGTATCCAACTTCTGTGATTCTTTGGATTGTAGGTTGGTTATTATTAAACAACTTGTATCTACATACTTCAGGTGATTTTTTTCTAGTTCTGCTCATTTACATGAAAATCTCATGATTTTATTTTCTAGAAGTTGAGTAACACTCCATTGTATAAATGCACTATAAGGACATAAAAAAATTTTAAGAAACTTGACCAAGAGCTGGTTAAGGTCCTGGGTTCAAGGAACTTTGCAACATCAAGAGCTAATTGAAAACAGGAACCTCTGCAACAGTATAAACCACAAAATGTTCCTAGAAGCTAACTACCTGTTGACACCCAGCTTTGTGGTCTAGACAGAAACAGGAGTAACTGCTCAAGGAGGGAGGACAGAGTGGATGCACAGAAGCAGAGTAGCCACTTAGAGGGAGAAGAGGGTAATGTAGAAGTCGTACATACCCTGTACTCAACAAAACCAGCCCCCTTGATCCTAAGTAAATCTGGCTTGTGTTTTTTGCCTATATATGCCAACCCTAAATCAGGAACAGGAGCTCTTCCTATTGCGCTGCATTCGCATGTAGTTGAGAACTCCCAGCTACCAGAAAAGAATAAACCTTGCTTTCGCATTCTGGACTTGACTGGATTCCGGTGGTCTGTGGAGGTCTCTCAACTTGGGCACAACAGTATCACATTTTTTCATTCATTCTTCCATTGAAAGGCATTTGGTTCTTTCCAATTTCTGTCTATTAGGAACAGAACAGCAATTTATATGTTTGAACAAGTGTTTCTGTGGTAGGAGGAAGCATCCTTTGAGTATATGCCCAAAAGTGATATAGCTAGGTTTTGAGGTTGGTTGATTTCCATCTTCCTGAGGAACTTCCACAATGATTTCCATAGTGGCTGTACAAGTTTGCCCTCTGACCAGCAATGGAAGAGTATTCACATTACTCTAGGTCCTTGCCAGCATAAACTATTCCTTGTTTTATTGATCTTAGCCATCCTGACAGGCTTAAGATAAATTCTCAAAGTTGTTTAGATTTGCATTTCTCTGATTGTTAAACATGTTGAACATTTCTTTAAGTATTTCCCAGCCACTGACATTTCCTCTTTTGAGAATTCCATTTAGGTGTATACTCCATTATTAATTGGGTTGTTTTCTTCTTAATTAATTAATTAAATTGTCCCAGCTGGATCACAGTTTCCCCTCCCCCACTCTTCTCCTCAACCTCCTCTAGCCCCATCCACTCATTCTCCTTTCTCTTCAGAAAATTGCAGACCTCCCATGTATGTCAGCAAGCCATGGAATATCAAGTTGCAAAAAGACTGGGCACCTTCTCTCCTCCTAAATATGGATGGGGAAAGGGTTCCAAAAACAGGTAAGAGAGTCAGAAACAGCTCTTGATCCCCCTATTAGGGGTCCCATAATAAGACCAAGCTATACAGCTGTAATATACGTGCAGAGGGCCTAAGTCAGTCTCACTCAAGTTTGCTGGTTGGCAGTTCAGTCTCTGCGAACCCCTATGAGTCCACCTTAATTGATTTCATGGGTTTTCTTTTGGTGTTCTTGGCCCTTCTAGCTCCCATAATCCTTCCTCCCCTGCTCTTCCACAATATTCCTTGAGGTCCACCTAATGTTTGGCTGTGGGTCTCTATATCTGTTTCCGTTAGTTGCTGGGTGAAGCCTCTTTGATGACAGTTGAGCTAGGCAATGATTTATGAATATAACAGAATATTATTACAAATCATTTCATTGACAGTTTTTTCTTTTTGTCAGTCATGTTTGGTTCTATTCTAGTTCTCTGGGCTGTCCAGGCTCTAGGTCCTGGGTCTCTAGGCTGTGTCAGAGGTGGACTCCCTCTCATAGTATGGACTTTCAGCTGGACCAGTAATTGATTGGCCACTCTCATAAATTCTGCACCACCTTTGTCCCAGCATATTTTGTAGGCAGGGCAAATTGTAGGTCAGAGGTTATGTGGATGTGGTCCTACTCCTTTCACTTGAAGTCTTGTCTGGTTACAGGAGCTGACAATTTAAGCTTTGTATTTCTCATTACTAGGAGTCTTAGCTGGGGTCAACCCTACAGAGTTATGGAAGTTTCCATTGCACTAAGTTTCTAGCTCAACCTAGAGATGCTCCCTTATTTCTGTTGTCCTTCCCAGTACTTTCTTCCTCCATCCTCCCCTGACCTGAATCTTCCTGTTCCCATGTCCACCTCCTCATCCAGACCTCTCCCCCTATCCACCATGTATATTCTATTTCCCTTTCACAGTGAGATTCATGGGCTTCCCTTGAGCCACCCTGGTTACTTGGTTCCTTTTGGCATGTAGATTGTAAGATGATTATCCTTTACTTTATAACTTATATCCACCTATAAGTGAGTACACACCATGCTTGTCTTTCTAGGTCTGGGATACCCCACTCGGGATGATCTTTTCTAGTTCTATTCATTTGCTGGTAACTTTTATGATGTCATTATTTTTAACAGACGACTAATACTCCATTGTGTAACTATCACAATTTCTTTATCTATTATTTTGTTGATGGACATCTAGGTTGTTTCTATCTTCTAACAGGTTGTTTTCTGGATATCTACTATTTTGAGTTCTTTATATATTTTGGATGTTAACCCTCTATTGGATGTGTAGTTGGTCAAAATACTTTCTGATTCTGTAGATAGAGGCTTACTTTTCCAAAACCTCAATATTTATTTTCTATGACCAGTTAATAAAGACATAAAAATCACCTGCAAAGGCATGATTCTAGATAGCTTATCTTAACCACAACATCACTAATGAAAGCATCAGAAACTACCAACATCTCTCTTAATAAATATATGAGTTACTTTTCTGCTAATATGATAAAATACAACAACCAAAGAAAGTAATAAAATAAAAGACTTTTTTTTTTAGGAAGGACTTTTTCAAGAGTGATGAGTTGATCATCATTGTAGGGAAATGTGACAGCAATAGGCATGGTAATAGAGCAGCGAGAGCTCATTTCCTGAACTAAAATCCCTTGGAAAGAATGGAAATGCACGGGAAAGGGTTCCTATCTTTTAAACCTTCAAACACCACCCCTACTGACATATGTTCTCCAACAAGGCCACACCTACACCTATCCAATCTGCGCCACCAACTATGGACCACATATCAAAATCTAAGCTTATGGGGATTATTTTCATGTAAAATATTAAAATATGTAAGTTGTTTTTAAGCTATGATAATTGTATAGGGAAATTATGGTAGTGTCCTTATTACTTTTCATCAACTTAACACAAAATAGTGTCATCTTGGCATAGGGAAACACAATTAAGGAATTGTTTCTATCATATTTGCTTGTGGGTGAGTCTGTGCATCATTTTCCTTATTTATTATATGAGGTGCAGTTCCAGCCCAGTGTGTTAGGCACCATCCCTGAGCTGTATAGAAAGCAAGCTCAGCAAGCCCTGGGGAACAAGCTGGGAAGCAGTGTTCCTGCTTCAGTTCCTGCCTCCCATTTCCTGCCTCCCAGTTCTCGCCTTGAGCTCCTTCCTGAATTTTGTGGATGATAAACTATAACCTGTAAGCAAAAAATTAAATTATTGTTTCCCTGACTTGGTTTTGGTCACTGTTTCAGCACAACAATAGAGAAGCTCGCTGCAACAGATACATTAAAGAGTCATATAATAAAGGTAATATACAACTATATTTCAAAACAGAATATATGGACATTTGTGTGCATATTTTCTTCTTAGTATATTCAGTAAAGTCCTAGATGCTTATGTAAGAAATACTTAGTATTACTTAACAGTGGGTTATTTAAAAAGTTAGTTTCTGTTTTAACTGGAGACAAGTGCATCGTTAATTTCTATTGCTATTTGATAAAATGCAAGCATATATAGAAATGACAGCAATCCTAGTAATTAAATGCCCATTCTTAGTTTTGTATCACAACTCTCCTAGGATAAAATGATCCCAGTCTTTAACTCTGTAAGTTCTTTATTTGGGATTTATTCTTTCCTACATACAAGATTTAAAAGAAGGAAAGCAGTTAACTTTTCTTCCATTCCTCAAATTATTATTTGCACAAATTCCGAAGCAAGAGTGTTTTTTAAAGCACTAAATGTTTCAGAGATTTTTTTTCTCATCAGTAATTTTTTTTTCAAACAGGAGAGATGAAAGGAAGAAAGTATTTTGAACGAGTCAATGAAAATAGAGGGTTTCAAAGAGGGCCCCAGGTGGGAGGCATGGCGCCATTAATCTGTCGGAAACCATAACCGCAACTTTGCAAACAGGGTGAGTCAGAAGGGGATTGCCTGGGAGCACAAATGATAGGATTCTGCATTTAGCAGCTCTGATTCACCAGAGCCGAATTAAAGCAACCAGCTGATGTGATGAGGCAGAATTTGCTGCTCCTACACCATCCCACAAGTGGTAGTTGATATGTCTATCTGCAAAGCCTGGAAAGTTCTGTTTCTAAATCTTGCTTCCCATACCAACTTACTACCCAAAGAAAATGAAGGAAGGAAGGAAGTGGTAGAAATCAAGGAATAAATGGGAAGGGAGGGTAGGGAGAGAAAGAGAGGAAATGAGATCCTCAAGTGCTGTAGATACTTTGTAGATCTTAATAAATAGTCATGGTGGCTCTAAGTAGGAAAGAGGAGAGACAGTGATGTTCCCAGGAAGAACAAAGTCGTGCTGAACAGAGAGATGGCGATATTGCGTGTTGCTGTGACAAAACACCTGTCAACAGCTCCTGGTTTGAGGACACAGCCCATCATGGTGAGGAAAACATGGTGGCAGTAGTATGTGGTGGCTGGTCACATCACGTCTGTAGTCAGATGACATGGGATTCCCTAGAACTGGAGTTGTTGATGGTTGAGAACCATGTGAATGTCGTTTTATAATTTGCCCCTATATAAGGTTAAGGAGGTCACTAGCACCTTTCTCTCTTAAAGTCACATGTATAGGTGTATAAAAATATTCTAATTTGCTAATTTTAAATATTCTAATGATCAGAGTTGTTATTACATTGTAGAACAATTTTTATTTTTAAAAAATATGGATTAGGATATCTGCAATTACATTTAAAATTATTTACTATTTTTATTTATTTGTGTGAGTGTGTGTGTGTATGTGTGTGTGTGTGTTGGATGATACCACTCTTTCATTCCCAGCCACCCAGACCTGAATAATCACACAGAAAGTATATTAATTATAACAGTGCTTGGTTTATTAGCTCAGGCTTCTTATTAACTAACTCTTTTATTCAAATGGCAATTTTATTTTTAAAGTAGAAAACTATTTTTTAAATATTTATTGAGCTATATATTTTTATTCTCTCCCCTCCCTTTCTACTCTCTCCCATGATCCCCATGCTTCCAATTTACTCAGCAGATTTTGTCTTTTTCTACTTTCCGTGAAGGTTAGATTCATATATGTCTCTCTTAGGGTCCTCGTTATTGTCTAGGTTCTGTGGGATTGTGAATTGTAGGCTTATTTTTTCTTTGTTTACATCTAAAAGCCACTTCTGAGTGAGTACATATTATATTTGTCTTTCTAGTTCTGGATTACCTCACTCAGTATGATGCTTTCTAAATCCATCCATTTGTCCACAAATTTCAAGATATCATTATTTTTTTTGTTGTATAGTACTTCATTGTGTAAATGTACCACATTTTCCATATCCATTCTTCAGTCAAGGGGCATTTAGTTTGTTTCCAGATTCTGGCTATGACAAACAATGCTGCTATGAATATAGTTGAGCAAATGTCCTCATGCTACGCTTGAGCATTCTTTGGGTATATACCCAAAAGTGAAATTGCTGAGTTTTGAGGTAGGTTGTTTCCTAATTTTCTAAGAAATCACCATACTGATATTCAAAGCAACTGTGCCTGTTTGCACTCTCACCAGCAATGGATGAGTGTTTCATTACCTCATATCCTCTCCAGCATAAATTATCATCAGTGTTTTTGAACTTGGCCATTCTTACAAGTGTAAGATGGAATTTCAGAGGTTTTTTTTTATTTGCATTTCTCTGATGATTAAGAATGTTGAGCATTTCCTTAAGTGTCTTTCAGTCATTGTAGATTTATCTGTTGAGCATTCTCTGTATAGGTCTGTACTCCATTTTTCTTGGATTATTTGTTCTTTTGATGATCAATTTCTTGAGTTCTTTGTATATTTTGGACATCAGCCCTCTATCCTAACTCTTAAATTATTCATTTCTATTAAGCTGTGTATGGTCACAAGGATGTGGCCTACTTGTAAGGTTCTGGCATTCTGGCATCTTTCTCCTTTGGCAGATACATGTCATCTCTTTGACTCCACCTACTTTCTCTCTATATCTCTGTTTGGATTCCCCACTTGGTTTTACTCCACTAAGCCATTGACTGAAACAGCTTTATTCATCATCCAATAAAAGCAACATATACACAGAATAACATCCCACATCATGTTTGTACCTGTTTAGGGATATGTTCATGTGATTTTGGTATGCACAGAGACACAGAAGAACATCAGATCCCCTTGGAGCTGGTCTTCAAAGCAGCATATACTATCCAACATAAGTTCTGGTAACTGAATTCTGGAAAAATAGGAAGAAATATTACCTGATGAGTTATTTCTAGCCACTGTTTAATTACATTTTTCAAAAATATTATTGTATGTGTATGTACAATGTGTGAGTGGGGGCATGCATTCTACGGCACATATATGGAAGTTATTACAACCTGTGGGTTGCTTTTCTCCTTCTACCTTTACTTTGGTTCCAGGGTTAATTTCAAAACACCAGGCATGTGTTACAAACAATTTGACCCTTTCTGCAGTCTTGCTAGCCCAATAATTATATTTTGAGGTACAAGGCCATTTAAATATATCTTTAGTGCTTTTTTCACCTGACTGTGAAAATCAAGAAATAACTACATAAACAAATGGATTATGAACCCATTTTCTTTCTTACTTTTAATTTTTCAAATTTATTAATACATAATATATTTTATGAACAAACTTAAAAATTATCTTTCTATAAGACTTAAGAGTTGAATGCATATATTTATTAAATTAATAAGTTATATTTTTATTTTTTCTCTCTCTTTAATTGTCCATTTCAGCCAGATTTTGTGGGTACATGGGGAATGAAGTGAGAGGATTATAAGTTCAAGGCCCTTTACAGAGTGAGTTTAAGGCTAACCTAAATAAATAAGTCTAAAAATTGAAAAAAGGACAGAGGAGTAGAGCTATAGTTCAATGGTAGAATGCTTGCTCATGTATGTGCAATCCTAGATGCATCCCAGATGAAGGTTTTAAAAAAAACCCAGTTGTTTACATTGGTTATTTTTATTGTTGCCATGACAAAATACCTGGATTTAATTTTGGCTCACAGTTGGGAAGCACTGTCCATTGTGGCTATGAAGCCATGAACATGGGACTTTGAAGAAGCTGTTCACATCACATGCACAGTCAGGAAGCAGGGGGAATGAATGTTGATGCTCAGTTTGCTTTCTCTTTCTTATCGGATAGGGGTCCCCACTCCATGATACTGCTCACAAGTTCTGTGGATCTTCCTACCTCATTTAATTTTATTTAGACTCTCTCATGGATACAGCCAGATATTATATCCTAGGCAATTCTAGACCATGTTATGTTGACAATATTAATCATCATGCCTGCTTCCTTTGAATCTTTCAAATATTATATTACCAATCTCTTAGGAAAAAAGTGTAATTGGGAATATAAATAGATACCTTAAGTAAGTACACATTCCAGAATGAAGAGACAGTTGTTTGCATAGAAGAGAAATGTGATTTTACATTATTGACAGATTGACATTGAAGTGTAATAATGAATTTTTGTATTTATAATTTCAATTAACCAAAAATATTCCTAAAGTAAGGTAAAGTATACTAACCCTCCTATGATTTATAATTCAAATGCTTTGTTTCTACAGGCTATGCATAATTTGACATTATATCAAAGTGTATCTGGGATTGCAATTAGATCCACATGGAAAAATTAGTGAATTATGCAGATATAAATAAGAACATTTTAGTCTGAATGAAATTATGAAGGCAGTGTTACATCAATTAACCATAATATTTACCAATATCTGTCACACAACAGTCGTGTTTTATGGGATGATTTTGTGGAAAGGATGTATTAGGAAAATGAATAAATGGTTATTTAATCAACACTAAAAATAAATAAGGAAAAAGGAAGATAGAAAAAGCAAATCATTTAAGATAATATCTAAGAAACCTCATGGGAGAGTATGGTGCTGTGAGGAATGATGTACTTTTCTGCATAAAATACACACAGATAAAGAGGATAGGCAGAAAATAAGAGAACAACCTATTTTATTTGTGGAGTAAATCCTGGCTGGGGCTGGACAGATGTCTCAGCAGTTAAGAACACTTGTTGCTCCTGCAGATGATCCTGGCTCAGTTCTCAGGACCCACTTGGTGGCCCTCAAACACCTGTATCTCCAGATCCATGGAGCCCTATACCCTTTTTATTAATTTCACTGTATAAGAACTCAATTGACAGCTTTATGAAAGCCAGCTTGGCCACCTTATCTCATTTCTCCAGAAGTCACAATATATCTAGTGGGTAGAAATTCTGTTTCCTCAGTATCCTCTACTAGGTGCTAAGCATACAAGCTAAATAAACTATCTGCTGGTCCTCAATCCCTTAGCTATCTCTCTTGGTAGGTAAATAAACTATCTGCTGGTCCTCAATCCCTTAGCTATCTCTCTTGGTAAGTAAAATGCAATAAATACAGTGCCAAGGAAATAAATGCAGAATGTCCTATGATTTTTATAAAATGGTATGATTTGGTTTTCTTTCTTGAAAATAAGTTGAATATTTTTTTTGTAGATGTTAAGAGGCATCAAGAAGCAGCTGGAATTAGGTAGTACATATGGAAGAATATTTTTTGAGGGAAACAAAAGATGCTTTTTAAGTGTTATACAAATATTCGTGTGTCTTATTCCTGATTTTTTTTTTTGAGACAAGATTTCTCTGAGTAGCTTTGGTGCCTGTTTTTGAACTAGCTCTTGTAGACCAAGCTGACCTCAAACTCAAAGAGATCCACCTGTTTCTGCCTCTCAAGTGCTGGGAATAAAGGTGTAAGCCACAAAAAAAAAAATATTCGTGTGTCAGTTACTTTAGTGCTCTCTGTGGTAAAATGCGTTATGAAATTATCTTAAGGCATGGAACTGTTTACTGTGCCCTAGAATTTCAGAACCAGTCTATTATGATAGGGAATGCATGTAGAGTATGTAGTTCACCATGTGGAGTCCAGAGAGTGGAGATAGAATCACGGGCTTTCTCTTGAGCCCCATTTCAGTCCATATGAGTACCTAGCTGAGGGCCCAGTGCTTCCTAATTCAAGAAAGAAGAAGGAACACACATTTTCATTTAAATTAATTATCATATATTGGAAAATATTTATGAATTCACAAAGGTGTGGTAGAAACGTATAGGAGCCATGGGGCATATGAAATAGCTCTGTAATAGAAGAGTCATGTATTTATATACCTAGAGATGAAAAGCTGGAAGTGAAATTAAGTGGAAAAATTCCATTTGCAATATTAAACTAACACCAAGGACTAGTATATACAAAACTACAGGACAACACAAAAAGAAATTAAAATCTAAATTAATGGAGAGAGAAAGTCAGGTTTAGCTCTCATAAGCCTGCTTGTGTTTAAAACGCAATCTATACCCACATTATTCCAGAGTCTACCCACAGTATTCCACAGATTCATTGAAATCCTAATACCAAAATCACAGCTCGCTTTTGAAAAGTAAAATAACTTAGTTCTAAACCATGTCCTTGAAAGACAAAAGGCATAGAGTAGCCAAAACAGATTTTTTTTTTAAAGGTGAGATCCCACTGTGTAGCTCTGGCTGTCCCAAAACTTGCTTTGCATACTGGACTATCCTCGAACTCACAGAGAGCCACAAGTTTCTTCCTCCTGAGTACTGGGAATCAAGGTCTGTCTCACCATGCCCAGCCTAAAAGCAGATATAAAACTAAGAATAAGAAAGAGAACTTAGGGCATCCATTGGATAAAGGTACTTGTCACCGAACCTGAGTTCTAGCTCAGAGAGGAGGGGTAAGGATGGAGGCCAAGAATGGAGGAAGGGAGAGAGAAAGGGAGGGAGGGAGAGAGGGAGGGAGGGAGGGAGGGAGGGAGGGAGGGAGAGCGCAAATGTAATAAAGGAGGAGAGAATTTCTAAGCACACAAATGTACCCAAATGCACTATGTAATATTTATTTCAAAACATATAATCAATAAATACAGAGACAAACTGAACTGGCTACAAAGTATAGAAATGTCATCCATATGAGTTGATGCAAGTTAAAAATAAGGGGAAAAGAAACCTACATTGTAATACCTAAATTCTCTCTATTCCTTCTGCCTACATGCCGCCATGATTTCTGCTTTGCTAACAACGAACTAATTCTCTGAACTATAAGAGAGCCCAGGCTTTCCTTTGTAAGAGTTGCTTTGGTGCTCCGTCCCAGGTCTCTGGACTTCGGGCAGGAAGAAGTTCACCCACCAGCTGCCCACCATTCCTAAACCGGGCAAGTTTCGGGGGACAAGCACAGCTCTGCACCAGGCCTCTGGACTTGGGGCAGGAAGAGGTTCACCCCACGAGCTGCTCACCTCTAGCACCTGGCAATCAGGCATCACTGTGGTGCATGAGTACACGGTGTCAATATGGGGGAGAGAGACATACACGCAACATGCATCATATGCATGGGAGAGAGATGCAGATTTGAAGAGGCTAGAGAGTCAAGGAATGGGCTGATGCAGATTCCCTACTGCTATACAGATCCTGATGCCTGAGTCTGGACTGCTGCCAAGGGCTATTGCTTGTTCCAGGATGGATCCTAATGAAGGCAGAGAGGAAAGGGCTGTGCAGAGTTAGCTCCATCCCTCCTCACCTGCTGAAGCACTCAGGAGAGAGGGCCCTAAACCTACCCCGGGTAGTTCAAAAGAGCTGACCACTCAGCAGAGGATTAGGTGAGCTGGCTCCAAGGGCATGAGAATGGGAGGGCAGGTCACACCCCTCTAGTCTGCCATGGGGAAGTGTGGTTGAGAGAAAGATGCCTTCCTCCCCCTACTCTTCAACACCGGTAACTGGTGGGGAACTTGACCCAGCTCCTCACCAGCTGGGGCACTCGGGAGGACTGGCCCTCTGTCTTGCCTGGGCAGCACAGTAGAGCTGACCTTGCAGACAGGGGCGGTGAAAGCTGGCACCACCTCCCTAATGAGGGAGCTGAACCCTTTACCAACTGCAGCTCTCAAGAAAGCAAGCCTTGCACCTTATTTGAGCAGCACAGCAGAGCTGACCCTGTTGATGAGGGCACAGATTAGCCAACTCTGGGAGAACATGAGCATGGGAGACCTAGCCCTAGCCCTCATCTGCCATGTATGGTATGGGTAGGATAGAGATGCCCTCCACCCCTCTCCCCATCCACGCCTGAGGAACTGTCTCTGAGGTCATGGGAACAAAAGAGCTGCCCCTGCCTTCTGCCAGCTGCAACACTTGGGAGAACAGGTCCTGCACCTCACCTAGGCAGCACAATACACGAACCCTGTTAGTGGAGCTTGTGACTGAGCCAGACCCGGAAGTTGTGAGCATGGGAGAGATGTTCCCTTAAGCCCCACCCCTCACTGCTTGTGACAGACAAGGGAGCTGACCCTTCCCCCTACCTTCTGCAGCACTCAGAAAAGTGGGTTCTCTTTCTCACCTGGGCAGCACAGTAGAGCTGACTCTGTTGGTAGGGGTGTGTGAGAGAGCCCTGAGGGTTCAGTAGTGTGGTAACTGACCACATACCCCTCATCTGCCATGTGGGGTAAAGGTGGGAAAAGATGCCCCCCTTGCCCCTGCCACCTGTACTATGGCAGCAATAGGATGTCCAGGAAAAGTTCTAGTGAGGGCCCAGCATCATGGTATAGCAGACACCAGACCATGTATTCTTGGTGTAGCAGACACCAGGCCATTTATTCTTGGCATGAACACTTTCATGTAAAGATGTATGGATAAAGGGGTTTCCTGCATGACTCACTTTGTCCCATTGCAGCTTCCATGATGAGATTTCCCTTTTCTTTCTTTTTTCCCATAAATTTTATTTTTCATTGGGGGAGGGTTGGGGGGCACAGAGGTCAGATGCAAGGGGACAGAAGATGGGTGGAATCAGGAAGCATGATGTGAAAAACAAAAAGAATCAAGGTAAATACATAAATAAATGAAACCAAAGCTCAAAAAATCTGTATCTAACTTCAATAGGAGGCCAAGTAGATAGAGGAATCATGGGAAGAAGACTTTGTGATTTCTGGTTAGGCGGTGTAAGCTTCTTTTGATAGGATTCAAAGACTGGAATTATATTTTTTAAATAAGAAGAAAAGGAAGACAATTATAGATATTAAAATTCTTAAGAATATATACACAAGAATGAATTTGTATATTAACCCATTCAAATATTCTTAGTTACAACAATACAAATATTCTAATAAGATAGTAGGAAAATGTCTTAATAGACACATTGGCCAAAACGGTTACAGATGGCAGAAAAGTCCCTGCAAAGATTATTCTCATGTAAAAGACAAATACAATAAAGTCACCATTGCTATAGCTATGTAAATTAAAAGCAAATGATTTGGGGATGCATATCCACTATCATGGAGCAGATGGCATTCTGTTCTACTCCGCACAGTTTCATAAAAAGGAAAAATTAGTAGAAAAAATTAGCAACCTTAAATCATATGCACTTGATGATATATCATTAAATTACTTACAGCAATAAAGGACAGAGGGAAGTGAAAAAACAGGAAAATATATAATTACATTTGAAGCCTTTAAAGCACCTATTTTAGTTACTGATACAGCAAAGAAGCAAAAACATTAAGCGTGGGAGACTTGCAATTACCATCCTTGACATAATTAGTATTTTTAGAAAATGTAGCCAAAACTCAGAACACATATTCTTTGTAAATGCATGTTGAACATAACAAAAAATATCCCATATCATTGCCTCCAAAGCAAAGTTTACAGTTGCAAATGCTTGAAACCATTTAGGTATTTTTTTTACCATATTGTAATTAAGGTAAAATTCAATCATTGGAATTTATGTAGAACAGCCCTAAATATGTACAAATTAGCAAGCAATGTAAGTAGTGAACCTAAAATATTATGGAGATGTATGTTTTGAATGTATGCACCATCGTAAAATTTGCAGATTAAGCTGTAAGAGTTGGTTAATGGACAAGAGCGATGGCTCAGTGGTTAAGAGCACTCAGCGTTCTTGTAGAGGACATGGGTTCAGTTCCCAGACCACACATAGTCACTCACAATCTCACCCTCTTCTTACCTCCATGGGCACCAGCATATGCTTCTGGGTGCACATATACACATACATGCAGACACATAATAAATAATTCCAAAAATAAAAATGAAGTCCTTGGGCAGAAGGAAGGAAATGTTCGCTCTAAGCACCAGATAGCAAATGTTTGAAGTTTGCATGCCAGCCTTTTACTACGTCACAGTATAAGATAACCAGGCTCTGGAAAATAACAAAGGCTTTAGGGAAAAAATAGATGTGAGCATGCCTCACTAACGTGTCCCCGAGAGGTGTTTGAAAAGGCAAACAACAGTTCTTAGCAATCAAGATGTTTTCTAAAGAGTAAATGAACAAATTATAGCTCTTCTTACAATTTTATCCCGTAAAACAGGCAGCTATTTGTGCCAGAAAATTTAACTGTTCTTTAGATCGTTTCCCCCCCACCGCCCCTGTACATGCACACAGCGTGTATGTAAAACACAAATGGACAGAAGACAGCTCAGTGGTTGGGACCCCTTGATGATTTTTTTGCATCAACAAGTTTTGTTCCCAGCACCACACAGTGGCTCACAACCATCCATAACTCTGGTTCTAGTTACCTGATGCTCTCTTCTAGCCTCCACAAGCAGTTCATATGACACATACTTGCAGGCAAATATGTAAAATAAAAATATATAGTTTTTTGTAAAGGCCATGAGATAATATTGCATATCTTCAAGATAGATATTATACACATGCATTATACTTTCACAGAAATTTTACCCCTTCAATTTTTTTTAACCAAATTAGTACTAAATCTCTAAAAGTTCATTAGAAGAGAAACATCAGCTGGGTTATTCCAAATACTGTATTTTAAAAACACTTTCTCCATATTTAACTCTATCTGTCTTTGAGTGAAATGAAGGGTCAGAAGCTGTCTTAAAGATCACAGGCATCATAAATAAAAGCTAGAGTCTGGGAAAGGGAGGTGGAAATGTGATTGCTTCCTGGGGACCAAAGAGCAAGGCATGGATTTGATAAATACAGCCTTAATCAACAGTATTTATACTGATTAATCCCCTTCAGCTGTCTCTGTCATTTCTCCCACTGTCTACTGTAATTTTCGGTGACTAACATCAAAATCAGCCTTGGGAATAGATTGAGCAGGGGAGCTGTTCTCAATAGTGATGGAGAACGAGAATCGAAATGAGCGAAACAGCCAGTCTGGAATATATAGGTCACCACATCGATGTAATCTTCTATTTGCAGACAAGAAAATCCACTCTGCTGAAACAAGAACTTTAGTCTGTAAGTTTCTGTTACAAAACCACCAACTTATCTAATTGTCCAGCAGCCCCAGGACACCGAGACACAGTGACCCTGGGAATTTATCATCCAGAAAGATGTATCTACTCTGTACGTGTAAGAGATTTGTTCTTAAACATTTTATTTCTAATTATGTGTATGAGTGCATGTGTGTGTGTGTGTGTGTGTGTGTGTGTGTGTTCATGTTCACATGAATGAAGATGCCCCTGGAGGACAGAAGAAGGCTTTGAAGCCTCTGGAGCTGGAATTACAGATGACTGTGAGCCACAGAACCTCTGCTGGAAACTAAAGTTGCTCTATGTACAAGGGCAATACTTGCATTTAACTGCTGAGTTATTTCTCTAGGCCCCAAATGTAAGAAAATTTTAATGAGAGTTTATATCACTATGAAGACATTTTTCCCTACAAAATGTCTAATAGCTTAATATTCTTCTGAATAGATACATTATTCTGATATTCCATAATTGCTTTCTGAGTTATAAGATATCAATCATATTCAGCACATTAGTTATCAACCAACCATATACAGCATGCTATTTTTTAAATAATGATAATTTTCTTAAATATTCTTTGATAAAATTACATTATTTCTAATCTAGAAAGCATATGTCATAATCATTAACATTTTTTGCGTTGCTAGTTCAGAATTTATCCTTTATTCCTAAGAGACTGAATCATCATTTTATCTTTGAAAATCTGTCCTACAAATCTCCCATAGCTGGGCTGAGGAGATGGGTACAATTTATAGAGTACTTGCCTTGCAAACAGGAGGACATAAGTTCAAGCCTAGACACCAGAGATTCTGAAACAACAGTTGATGTGGTGCAGGCTTCTAACCCAGTACTGGAAGGCAAAGGCAGGCAGATCTCAGAGGCTGGTTATCCAGCCAGCAGGTTCTAGGTCAATGAGGGTCTTTGATACAGAAAGCAAGGCAGACAATGCTGAGGACAGCACTCTGTCTCTCTGTCTCTCTGTCACCCTGTCTCTCGCCTGTCTGTCTCTCTGTCTGTCTGTCTCTCTCTTTATCTCTCACCCCCACACAAATATGCATGAAACATATGCATTAAATAGAAATAAAAGCTAGAGGGGGAAAGGGAAAAGATATAAAGTTGTGTGGGGAGAATCTGGGAGGAGTTGAGGGAAGGGAAACATGATCAAAATATGTTGTATGTAAGTTAAAAATTTAAAAATACTACAAATCTCCCATCTTTTACTTACTATGAATTTTAAAACACTGATAAATATTGACAGAATATGAAATATAAACATAAATCATATGTAACTTGGGCTTTAGAATATCAAACAGCTGTGTAACATGAGCACATATTCAAACCAAGAAAGACTTCTTCCACTTGAAACATGTGTAGTAAGTGCCTTTCTCCAAGGATGCTAACTTTTTGCATGAAGACTAAGTGCCTGGCGGTCCTTGGGCTTCCCACAGGTCAGGGAACCCTGATTGCTCTTCGAGCAGATGAGGGAGGGTGACTTGATCGGGGGAGGGGGAGGGAAATGGGAGGCGGTTGAGGGGAGGAGGCAGAAATCCTTAATAAATAAATAAATAAATAAATCTAAAAAATTAAAAAAAAAAGACTAAGTGCCAAAGGAAAGGAGAAATTCTTTTTCTCATGGGACTGAGACTAGTGGCATCAGGCCAGACCCAGCAAGGACAACTGAAAGAGGGCATATTCCACTAGGGAAGACAGCACCAAGCCTGGTGTCTTGTTCTTAATTTTAAAGATATATTTTATTTTTATAACTTCTTTTCAGCTGGTACACTAGACTCACAGGTTGCAGGGTTTAAAACTTGAACAGGTCCCAGGCAGTCACTATCACTGTGGCCAGTTTCACTCAGACCCCTAAACTTTCACGTTCCTCTACCTGCAAAGTGCATCTCCTCGCTGCTACATCATCTAAATCTCATCAGCTCCAAACCATAAGTGCAGTATCTAAACCGCTGGAACCGGGTGTCGATGAGTCATTTTCAGGCTGGAATAAGAACATGCTACTAGTAACTGTGGAACAAGCACACTCATAATGGTAAACATTTTTGTTTATGGATCTTTTGAAAGATCCTACCTGACAGAAGGTGGCTTTCCAAAGGCTAAACCCTCCTTGGTTCTTTCATGGCCCTCATCTTCTTTATCTACCAGGATAGAAAACACCTCCACCACAAAGCCCACTGCCATAAACAGAATGTGCTCTTATCTGCTGAGCCATTTCTCCAGTCATCAGACAAACCAAGGAAGTATTATGTTGCAGGATATTTGATTGCACTGTCATACCCTGAGATTGTGTTAATAAAGTTAACCTTAAATCAGGGGGTGGAGCCAGCCACTGGTTGACAAAAATTAGCTATAAAACATATAGAGAACTGGATAGAGAGGCACAGGAAGGAATAGGGAGAGACTTGGAGATTGGATTTGTGGGCTTTTTTTTTCTTTACTTCGCTTTTGGTCTAGGAAGTGTGGAGAGAAGGTCAGTTGGTTTCATCTCCACAACTTCCTTGAACTATCAGGTTTCCATCCCAATATCTGACTCCTGAGTCTTTATTAGTAATAGAACAACAAAGGAAATACAACAGTATTAGAGTAGAGGCTATCTTTAAGATTTTAAGATTTTCTGCTTTGGTTTAAATGGGGCATTTTTGCCATGTATGTAAGGCAGAGCCCCTCATATCTAATGATAACCAGTTAAGTTTCTATGGCGTTTATAAGAACCTACATTTCATACATAGCACACCAGAGCATGCAACACTCTGTGAATATTGGTTTTTACACATTGCATTTTCTACTTGAGATTATAAAAAATGATCTTGAAACAATAATGAGGATAGGCTCTTCTGCCTCTTTCCTGCCAAGAATTTATTTCAAAATCCCCCCCTGCCCCTGATTGCACAGAACTCTTCTCAGAATGAGCCATCTGGCAATTCCTGCGAAATTCTCCCTGGGACATTGGTAGGAAAGAAGAACACAGCCAATTCTCAGGGAACACAAAGGAAGGATGTCCATAGAGTCTGGGCAGATTTCCCCATCTGTACCCAGAATCTCTCTACAGATGCCAGGTGCATTGCTGCTGCTTAAATATGGTCTGACTGACCAGGCACATCTGGCTTTCAACTCATGACATTGCTTTTCTAGCTCAAATATAAAAACCACCATGTTTGGAGAGACCATGCATTGATCTGCAAATACAAAATATTGATATTACCATATGAATAAGAAGATTTGAAGCAAGGCCTTCTCTTGAAATCAAAATTAGTATGACTAATTTTATCAGTGTGATGCAGACTTAAAAATGCACCTGACTTGGGGCTGGAGATAGCTCAGCTGTTAAAAACCTTTACTGCTCTTGCAAGGTTGGTTCTCAGTACTCACGCTGTGGGTCAAACTGTCTGTAACTCCAGTTCCAAGGGATCTGACTGATTTTCTGACCTCTGTGGACATCTACTTGAAATTATATGTGGCAGTATACATACACACACTCTCACACATACAGAATAAAACCAAAAATGATATGCATGACTTCAGACAATTATATCAATAACTCCAAAAACGAGGGTCTGTGACAAGCAAGAAGAGAACTACATTTTAAGATGGGTTACTATGGAAATAAATGAAAACAAAATTAGCATGTGACTTTTCCCCCAAAGATCAAAAGCAGAATAAATTTTATACTTAATTCATGCTCGCAAAATACTCTGGTAATAAACAGATGAAAATAATCCATTTTTGTTTCTGGGGGAAAAAGAAATGTCAGGTTAAGTTGTAGTAACTCAGTCCCATTGTGCCATATATTTTCCCAATTATTATCTAGGGATTTCTGTGTCTTCATTCAACAAATATTAGCTCATACATGCTGTGTGGAAAGTATCTGACGGCTCTAAGGATATGGAAATATCTAAACCTATACCAACCCTGGAGAATATAGAAGTCATCACAGAAGAGGAGCAGCAAGCTGTATGTAGATATTAAGCTTTTCTACATATGGAGAAAAAGTAGATTTAAAGTGTAATAATTTTCTGTAGTTATAAATAGGTATATTTTATAACAGGCAGTTTCCATAACTCAAAATTCTTTGTTCATTATTGGTTGGACTTAGTAAATACACACATTCCATCAGGCCCAACTGCCTTTGAGACTAGATATTTATGGTGTCATTTTATGCTGATGTAATAATATTTTTATTAATATCAGTGATTGAAAACAATTTGAAAGGAATAATAAGATTCTTGAATTGATTTTTATGCAATGATACCTTCCCGTTTTCTAATTACTCTCAGAGTGATGACCATTGCCCCTCTAAAAATCTATGTTCTTCTGGTTCTCTGTTTTAGGGTTCATTTCACCTGTGTCTTCATCAATGGTGGTCAACATTTAAAAAAAAAGGGTCCCTGACTCCATAACCTCATACCCACAGTTGGCTACAGCAGCTTGTACTACCATGTCCAGGAAAGATAGGTCTTTTCCTGTATCACTATAGAAATGAGTGTACATTTTCTTTGAGGAACTCAAGAGACTTGCCTTCCTACATCACTGATTAGACTTTTCTCACCTCCACATTTCTAATCCAATCTCTGACATTACTTCAGAGACTTTAATTCCCTGGTTCATAGTGTAGGAGTGTATGGAAGCTTGAGATGAAAGAGGTTTTACCAATATCATCATTGCCCTTTAGTTATTTTCAATTTCTACAGTGATCTCAGAGACAAGGAAATTCCTTAGTAAGTATCCCAGCTAACTGGTGTGCACCCCCTCGGTGGATTGTCCATATTTCAGCATCAGAGAGAAGTGTTCTTGTCTGTCTATATGGAACACATTTTGGATAATTTATAGCCAGCTTCCACAAGCCAGTTGAAGCTTAATGAAACAAAGAAGGCAATCACTGGCATTTTAAAAATCCCGACTCACACAGGCAGAAACAGGCTGCGGACTAGAACAATGTCTCACATGACTGTGTGCAAGATTAAAGTCTTGTGTGGTTTGGGTGGGAGCTACTTTACAATGAAACCGTGTTAGGAACCTTTTTGTCCAGGGAGTATCACTGAGGGAAAAGAGAAAAGTCATTATATGTATTATATTTGGCAATATAGGCAGAAATATGTTGGCAAATGAACTGCAGTGCATGAAAATAATTCAGGAAACTTCACTTCTGGGGAGAAGCCAGAACATTTACTGCTATGTCTGATAAAAATCACGTATCATCTCAAGGATGAGGGCCTTGGAAAATATGAGGCACACAGGACAATTAGTGAAGAAGTTATTTCATAAAAGACAATGAGCTTGGTAGTGGAAATATTTGCATGCATGTCATGTCTACATAATTAATCTTTTCATACAATATGTCACTAGCCACTTAAGAGTCAATGCATTTATAACAAAGAGTTATTTCAGAAATATATCTATCCCATGTTTTGATTTTAGCAAAGTCCTATTCATTGAAACATCCCTTCACTGAGAAAACAATAGTGTCAAACATTTACGAAAAGTGTGAGAAAGTCCCAAGAGCAGGCCTCCATGTGCAGTTCTGTAAGTGGTGAACAAGGCTGAGGAGAGAAGACTGTTCAGTGTCACTGCCAACACATGGCACAGGAGACTGCAGTAGTCAATATTTATTAGTTATCAACCATACTATGGAGGGGATTTTGGTTATGGAGGTGTCTTGGTCACCCTTACTTGTCCTTGTAGTAGCCCTCACTTAAATTCTTATTTTTTAAAAACACAGAAACTTCTCTGGTTCCCTATGTTAAATTTGGGTGGAAGTCTATTCTTGGTTTGTCACGGTCATCTATCTCTCTCTGTGGCAAGTAGAAATAATTGCCCCAGGGAAATGGATGCTTCAGTCATGCAAATACAAAAGAAAATTCTTTTAAATATATGAAATAAATTTCTCTACACTCAAACGCCGATGTCAGATTCATACCTACTGAAGAACGTAATCCACGCTTACAGCATGGTGCTTCAGATTGTTTGGTAAATGTTATTTCTTTTTCAAAACAGGATTTCTTGTTTGATGCTAGGCACAACTTGGCAGACTGAACCTCACAAGAGTATAAAATTTGCCAATATCCTCACATAATTGGCTTTTTTTTCGCCTATTTAACTGTGCACCTGCGTCATGAAAGTCTGTGTGTACAGTGACTGACTTCACAGAACAAGAAATTAATGTTTTCAAAAATTGCTGCTGGCCTCACTCATCACTAAAAATTCATTTTGCTTTTCTTATAAGGCAGCTTGTTCTGTCTGGATCCTAGAAAAGAGTATGAATGAAGGCAGGAAGATTTTGTTCATCTCATTATCTTACGTCTTATTTCCTGCCCTTGAGGCAAGGGACCTCTGAGGCGCTCCAGAGTTCTCATCAGAACTGTTCATAACTTAATCTTGAATTCCATTAGAAAATCTGGATTGTCCCTCTCATACACGATTTCTATTCACTTAAGAGACAGATACAACAGTTGATCTAGATGTTGATGATGTCAAGTTAAAATTAGAGTAGAATAATAAGAGTCATATTGTAAGTATACAATGAAGCATGTTAAATATGCTGAGCTCCCTTAGCCAAAATAGAATACTATGTGTATACTTAAATATGTAACTTTAAGAAAATCAGTACTGTGTCCAAAAGTCACTGTAATATTTTAGAGAAAAGGAGGAAGTAATTTTCAAAGGGATTTTGTTTTCAATGTGCAAATGCTGGAGAAGTCTGAACAAGAGTTTATCAAGAAAATCACAGGGGAAAAACTGTTACAAATTTAACAACTATAAATACGTTCTTACACATGCTCATTTTTCTCAACTACCATACACACCATCAGTAACCAGTAAGGTTTTTCTTAAGTAGAGATGCCAATAGAAAGATCAGAGGGATAAAGACGGGCCAAAGGGAGAACAAATGAAATAAAAATACCTTATATATAAAAATGTCAGTCTTAAAATTGGATTTTTAACAATTAATTAGAAGAATCAAAATTTAAAAAGAAAATGGACATTGGGATTCATGCCTGTCATCTTAGCCCTGGGCAGGGTGAATCAGGTGAGTCATCACAAGTGAGAGGCCACCCTGGACCACACAAGGAGCACTGGGACAATCTGGGCTCCAGGTCAATACTCTCTGTTGAAAAGATGTAAGATGGGTTGGAGATGTAGCTTGGTAGAGTGCATGTCTAGCAGCCTCAGCATCACATAAAACTGGGCCTGATGGCACATGACTATAATTCTACCACTCGGGAAGTGGAGAAAGGAGAATCACAAGTTCAAGGGCCACCTTTGCTACAAAGTGAGTTTGAGGCCAGCCTGGGTAACATGAGATCTTGTCTCTGAAAAAAATCAGTTCAGGATTTTTCTCTGGGGTGAAGATATCTTTATAAATGTTTTGAGTGAATTATTAGATTATTTTCTCAAAGCAGTGTTCACATTCTTAGGAATTTTACAGTGTCTCTCCATGTACAAAGACTATCTCTGTACACATAAAGCAGAGTTATTCCTAAGCTCTGATAATTTTAAAGAGATATTTCACCTTATTGACATTCCCAAATAAAGACAGACAAAGTATGACATTTGGGTGGATGTAGCTGTCATATTTACTGCAGGAATACCTCAGCCTGGCCAGCTTCCACCAAATGTCAGTATCATTCCTTAATCATGAGCACAGCCTGAGATACCCCCAGATGTTTGCAAAATGACTACCATGGCGATTGCAATGGCTGCCACGAGCTATCCTGGCAGCAGGAAATCACTGGGGTACAATCTCAATGGCATGGTAATCAACTTCTCCACCCCACCTTCTCTGTAGGATAAAGAGGCTTCCTACGCCCTCTTTTTTGGCAGCCTTTATTTACTCCAACGTGTTCACTTGCGTCTCTTCAGTTGGTAAACATGTTTTAAGCTTTTCTACTCCACTGCTCCACAAAATATAAGAGAACGAGTAGAGATACGGCTCAATGAATAAGAGTACTTGCTTTGCTAGCATGAGAGCCAGAGTTCAAACCCCCAACACAAACATAAAAGGGAAGCAAATGCATGTGTGGTATAGTATGTACATGTGTATGAGTAAGCAAATGCGTGTGTGGGTATATTATAACATTTGGAAAGAACAAGTAAGGGTGGTGAGACAAACAAAGGCTCATAAAAAAGTTTAAGTACATAGTGTCCAGAGTGTAAATACCTTCAATGTACTCTCAATGTATAATATTTTTTTGTGCAAAATAAACCCCTCCATGAGTCTATGTCCACACAGGACTCTGTGAGGGACTGCTACCTTACCCCTCACTAGGAGATGCTGTATATATGTGTGTCCATTGGACATTTTTGTAGCATGCCATTTTGCTAGGCTTTGTGCATTTTATTCCTTAAACAGAAATCTCAGCTATGCAAATCATAGAATGTGTTGTTAAAAACAGCTCTAATATGTGATTTTGAAATCTCTTAAAATTTCCCAGAATACCAAATTATTGCCCCTGAATTTCAAAGAATAGCTTTTAAGAAGTTTGAAAACACAGAGTAACTTCTCATTTAAGGTGATATTTGAAATGATGTGATTTTTTTGAAATATGCTAAACCCATCAAAAATTAATTTGATTTTTGCCAGAGAGGTAGTTTGTTTAATTTACTCAAGTTTTATTGCTTTGATTTAAAATAGGGGCTGTGATGGCCTCTGGGTTTATGTACAAATTCAATATTTAATCAAAATGCATAAATATAAGCAAGTGATTAACTGACACACATGGACTATGTATGAGTCATTTTGAAGTCTGTCCCACATACATAATTATTCTTTTTCATTTCTGCTGCTGTAGTTACAAAAATAAAAGTGCAAAAAATTGTATAATTTAAACAAGCATGATTTTCTTTTTTAAAAAAATCATATTTAGTCTTATTCCCTTACTTTTAATTTGAGAGTTAAACCTAAAATTTTTATTTTAAAAGTATGGTATAAACCCCCTACTGTCGTATTTGTTTCACACATATATGTATGATTTATAAAGGTTAGGTTTTAATTTTGTGTGCCTGTGTATGGGTATGTGCTTGTGAGTGCAGTTCCAATGTCGGCCAGAAGGTGGCACTGAATCATCTAAAACTGGATTTGTAGAGTTGTGAGCCCTGACTTAGGGTGATGGGCAATAAACGCAGGTCCTCACAAGAGCAGCAAGTTCTGCTCACCGCTGATTCACCTCTCCAGTCCTTAAAGCAAAAACGGTAAACTTGAAAATAATACTAGAACAATGCTTAATACAAAATAGAATTGTGAAAATACATCAAGTTAAAAGGAAAACTTAACATTTCTGGCTAATTGTTGAATTTGAGCTTAATAGAAATTTTTTGGAATTACTTAGAGATTGAATGTGGGGTTAAAAGTAGTACTCTGAAAGAGAATGGAGAGACAGAAAGGAACTAAAGTCTCAATGTGCCAGGCTACCACAAGAACTCCTCATAAAGCAATTTTCCAGTACTGGGACTTGAGGCCAGGCTCTTAAACATGCTAGGGAATATGCTACCACTAAGCAACATCTCAGGACTCTTTTAACTTATGTTTTCCCTCATGTACACAGTGGAGATTTATTCAGCCACTGTAAAGAATGAATCAGAAAAGCACATGGAACAGATCAATAAATGGAATAATTCATATACCTCATAGACACCTTCATGAAATAAGTCACACACTTAGTGGACACATCATGGAATAGAAGAAACACCTCATGTTTTCCTGGCCCTCACTCAGTTACCCAGGCTGTCCTATAACTCACTCTGTACCCCAGAAATGAATAAAATTTGTGATCTCGTGATTTAGCCTCTGAGGGGCTGGAATTATAATTTGCTCCACTAAGTCCTGCTTACATGTTGTATCTCTGACAGGAAATGACACAGTGGGGAAAGGGAAAGCTGGAAGAATAGGAATTGCTCTTTCTATGACATGGTGATGTCCTTTCTTAAATTCAACATTTTTGAGGCAACATGTTTCAGAAAAAAATGACTAAAATACCTTTAACATCACAAAAGTGTACACCTATACCCTGTGCCATGATGCTACCTGGATTCTTAGCAGCCTTCTCTATTAAGTCACTTGAGATCTGAACCTCTTCACAGCCCAACCTGTGCCTTCCTTCCTGTCAAGAAGGAGAAAGCAAGGCAAAGAAATTTGGCCAGTAATATTCTGGCTGACAGAATTTTCAGAATTGCATTTGTTGGTCCAACATAGCAAGAGATCAGAAGGATCTTGAAAGAAATACAATTTGAGGTGAGAACAACTGCCGAGGTACTGATAAGTGTGCAGAAAGTTGTCTGGTGAACATAAACAGAAATGATGCTTGCATGTCTCCATGTCTGATTAGCCAGGTCACACTCCTCTCTCCTCCTCTAGTATCTTATTGGTTGTTTATGCAACAAAGATCATGAAGAGAGATTGCACCTGTTATCCTAAGAGGGTCTATGGTACTCATTGGAATGGTAGACTATTATCATGAGTCATAGATTAAAACCATAGGTACAGTGACACCAAATGTTATGTAGACAGTCACCTTGAGGACTCACTGTTTGTGTGGCTTTAATGTCTTTTAATAACTCTCTGTACTTTTTTTGTTGTGATCCTAGCCTTCAATGGTTGAGGAATCTCTCCAGTCAATAATTCTCACTCTCCACACTCTAGCATATCTAAATTTGTCTTGAGAATACCTTTTACACTCCACACATACACCCCAGTTAGATGGCCAATGTAGGAGTAAGACCAACATTGAGTTCAAAAGTTCTTGTTGAAATTAATTATATAATGATTTCAGGGTCTTCTGCATCCTCTATGTCTCAAAAAGAGATGAAATGTGGAACTGATAATAATTAAGATGATTGGGCTCGGCAATGAGATCACACCAGCTAATGTATTTAGCTTCAGCTATCTATTTGACAAAGCCTAGTCACTTAGGAAGGAAAGCCCAACTGAGAGATTACCCACAACAGATTGACCAGTGGCTATGTCTTTGTGGAATGATCTGGCCTGTTAATTGATGTAGGAGGACCCTGTCCACTATGGGTAGTACTATCCCTAGGCAGGTGGTCCTTGGCTGTGAACAAAAACTAGTTAGGCATCAGCATTTGAGGAAGCCAGCAAGCAATATGCTTGATGGCTTTGCTATACTTAGTGGCTGTGACCAGAGTTCTTTGGTTAGTGGTAATGCTGTGTGGAATAGCAGTCAGGACTGCCTGCTTTAGCTCCTGCACTGACTTCCTTTAGTGGTGGATTTGATTTAGACATGCAAGCCAAATAAACTCTATCCTCCCTTAACTAACTTTGGGTCAATGTATTTTATCATGGCATTAAATAAGAAGGTAGGAAGCTTAGATTCTTGGGAGAGTAATATGAATGTGAATGTGTGTGTGTGTGTGTGTGTGTGTCTGCCCAAAAAAATGTGAGCCTATTTCTACTTTGCCTGAAGGTCAGAGAGTTTGAGGTTGCTCAAAACTGTTGATAACAACCAAGACTACACATCCTGACCCAAGACATGGTTACTTGGTTCTTCTGACATTAAGATAGCACATACAGGTATATCTACCCTATCCTGACAGATGGTCAGGATATGCAAGCATACTTCTGCTTTTTCTTTTGTATTAGGGTATTTTACCTGGGAAGTGGCTGCCTTTAGGATACTTGATCTAGGGTTGCCTAAACAACAGAATGCTAATAAATGGACTAATGGCTTGATGACTCTAAATACTGAAACAATTAACTGTTCAAGTTGTCCTTTGTATCAGAGTAAAGAAGTCTTTTGTTGCCTTCTTTCCCCATTTGTATTGAGGTATAAAAGTATAGAGAAAATTAAATGCAGAGATTTCAGTATTCACTACTATCCTATGTTCACGAAGGCTGTTTATTTCTTCCCAGCTGCTCACACAGAAACTATATTATTTGCAATACTGTTTGGCCAATAGCTTAAGTGTATTTTCTAGCTAACTTTTATATCTTTAGATATCCATTAATCTGTGTATCACCATGAGGTCAAGGCCTACCAGTAAAGTTTCGGCAGGCTCTAGTGGAGGCATCTGTCTCCTGTGGCAGCGACATGGCTTCTCCCTGACCCTACTTTCTTTCCTCCTCTATCTGCTAGGAATTCCCACCTTGCTCTATTCTGCTAAGCCACTCTCCAAAACATACTTTTTCATTAACCAATAAAAGCAACACATAGAGAGAAGGACTTCCCACACCAATCCCATGTTTCTATTTTATTATTTTTATTCACGTCTTTATATTCTTATCTCCATACCCCTACCCCTGATAGATGATATTTTTGTCAAGGCTAATCTCCAACATGTGTGTGTGTGTGTGTGTGTATGTGTGTGTGTGTGTGTGTGTGTGTGTGTGTGCAGGCATGCTATGATTATGTGTGTGCTAAGACTGTGTGCTATGACTATGTGTGGCTGGCTGTCATAGGGCAACCTTGGATGTTTGTTAGTCTTCGTATTCTTATTTGAGACACTTTCCTCCTCCTCTTCTTCATTATCATCATCATTGTCATCATCATCATCATCATCATCATCATCGCTATTTTGTTGCTAGGACTACCAGACTAGCTAGAACATAAGATTCCAGGAATTCTGTCTTCATATCACAGCTTATCATAGGAGGATTAGAAAGACAGGTGTGTACGTTACTATATGGGTTCTATGAATCTGAACTCAAGTCCTCATTCATGCACAGCAAGCACTTTCCATACAGAAACATCTCCCTAGCTCCCCAAAGAGATAACTCCTCAATCATGAACTAATGATTGAAGAAGTAAAAAAAAAGGTTTTCAAGGAATGATGCACATAAATAATATATTCTCAATGGCAGAAATATAAAGAAAAATAACTCAGTACAAAAAGGGGCTAATTAACAGGAAGGAGGGTTGATGTTACAGGGAAATAGTCTCAGATTTTCTACTGTTCTGAACATGCAAATTAAGACACAATCCTATCTCACACCATTAAAATTCATAAAAATTTAATAGTCTGATAATACCAAATCTCATTGAAGATACAGACAAGAACTTGAAACTGAATTTATGTGACCTGTAAACTGAAGCAGAATAAAAAAGAGAGAGTCCATAGCAGGGATAGAACCATCAGCACTATAACACAAGAAACAGAGCTTGTGAGAAAGATGAAACATAGATGTACTTCCAAAATCTTCATTGGCACATTGTTTCATATGTTAAAGTGTTTTTATTTTTTATTTTCTGTCATATATTCTCCGAAGTTTGTTTACTGGGCTTTTAATAATAGGATGATAATTTTCTGGTATTTTCTCTTTGTCTTTTTTCTTTTTGTTCTCTTGTGTGTCCTTTTTGATTTTTGTTGCTGATTGACAGTTTCATACATTAATATAATTAATGTCAACTGTTCACATCACCATTTTCATCTTCTTCTTCCCTCCTCTGATTGTATCAAACCAGTTCCCTTCTATCTCCATGTCTTCCTTCGGTGTGGTCCAGAGAATTTACTAGAGTTTTCTGACTGAGCAATATGGGAGGTTGTTGCATGGAGAAGGAACAACGGATGAGTGTCTACATCACTGAAAAGAATGAAACTTCCTCTCCCAACAATCGTTAAGAGTTAATAGTCCCTTATGGTGAGGCAACGATGACTTCTCCTCTCTTGTGCAGGTCTTACATGGCTAGTCATGGCAGCAGTGAGCTCCTGACAACAGCAGTCAGGCCATGTCTGGAAGAGGCTGTGTGTTGTCATTTTGATTTTTAATTAAAGCTCTGTCAGATACAGGAAAGTTCATTAAAATTTCTAACAAATTTTTCATTTCGGCTCATGGAACCCATTTCCTCCTTGTGAGTCAACTTGCTGCAGATAACCAAGCCAAAAGGAGAAGCAACTTTTCCCAAAGTGGGATTAGAAAGTGTAATTCCATGAAATAATTTCCTTGAACATATTGCCTACTTTCCCCATTTCTTCCCTGGGAGTTAGATGTCCTGAAAACCTACACCACAGATGCCTTGCCAATCCTATCTCCCAGCTCCAGCTGGGATGTTTCTATGAGTGACCACAATATCTAAATTTTATAGGAAGTTGCAGTCTTCACTCCAGTACATACATTTTCAGTTACTGGGGGTCTGTATTTACAGCCCTTCCTCACAACCACACAGCTGAGCATCATCTGTCAGTATGGCAAGGTTCTTGGGGATACAGACTATAGTCAATAGCCCTCTACAGTCACTACACCTGCATCCTTTAAATGTGCCTATTATATCTGAGGAATTAACTTATTTTATTTTGATTTGATAAATTAAACATTTATCCCAGTCTGGTACATAACTACTATATTAAATAGGTCTGCTGTGCCTGAAGGTTTAAAAGCTCTTAATGTTCTATCCAAATGTGATGATTAACGTAGTCTACTTCTTCACAATCTAGAATACTTCAGTAGAGAAGCCTCTGAGAATACGTATAAGGAATTATCTAGAATAAGAGAGATTAAAGGCTCACTGTAAATGTGGCAGACACAGCCATGAATATGGACCCTGACACACCAGAATGTATGTCCTTCTGATACATGGCTGTGGACACTACGTAACCAGGTAACCTCATGTTCCTGCCACCACAACGTCCACGCCACGATGGACTTGGAATTGTGAACCAAAATAAACCTTCCTTTGTTAGGCATATTGTCACAGCAGCAAGAGAAGCAGTGCATCAGAATACCTTGTAATATGGTTTTGATTGCCAGGACTTTCTTTCTAGATGCCCCAAAGCCCATTTTCTCTCTGGCTTCAGGGGCAGTTTCTGTAGCTCAAGGAAATTCTCAATTGACTTTTTATTTCCCAGATGCTAGAAATAGAATTGTCAGATATGCTCTGTGAAAATCAAGCTGTAACCTAACAGGCAAAAATATGCATCTTAGCATTTCAGATCTTACAGTATAGAAAGACGTGGATTTTCTTCCATGTTTATATCATTAGGTTACATGAAATCCCTTCTCTTTCAGGAGTCTCTAGTTTGAAATACAAACTCATCTCCAACACTCAAGTCAAAGGTCAGAAGGGAAACTGAGGTCCCCATTATATCAACAGTGAACACAGGATTTCTTGATGAATGCTTAATTTTCTTTGCAGGTACATAATAGAGTGGAAAGTTTCAAAAATCAATTAGCTATTGTCTTTGAATGGATAATTATAAACTGGAGGCTTTAGAGCTGGGCATGCAGGATAATATGGAATACAACAATAACAAAAATGTAGCACCAGTAAAAATTAAAATGTCAGGATGAAAGCTCACGGAGAGAAAATTGGACCACAATGAATATGTACGAGGTGCTATTGTGAATGATCATTTTAATAATGAATAACTTGAATCTTTTTTTCTTTCAAATAGAAGTTTCTTGCATATTAACAGAACATTAACCGCGTTCGTATACTTTACTCCTACTACCGCAAATAGGGTTAACTTCTGCTCATGGTGGTGAGACTCTGTGGTTATGTCCCCAAGGTCTCACCATCATTTGAAACACACAGGAATGTGGTTTTACAGTTTGGTACATGCATTTGTACATGCACACACACACACACACACTTAAATGTACAGTTGTACAGTATAACAAAAGTTTTCTTTGGCTGTGATGCTTCATCTTGATTGTCAACTGGAGGAGATTTAGAACCACCACAAAGACAATCCTCTGGGAAAACACTGAGAGAGACACATTTTCCAAAAATGAAAAGATTACCCTAAATATATGTCATTACAATGCATGGATGGGGTTCCTGAACTGAAAAAAATAAGAAACCAAGTTGAACACTTGCAGTCTTCTCTCCTCTTCTCTCCTCCATTCCCCTCACCCCTTTTTGCATCCTGACATTGATGAAATGAGATGATTGCCTCAGTTACTACCAGAATGCATTCCCTGTGCTGATGGACTGTGAAGGAAAAGAAACCCTTGAACTGTTATCCAAGATGAGTACACAACAGAGAAAACTGCTTTACCTAATCTAAGACTCTTTTGTAAATCAATGCAAGCAGTAGTCCAGGTTTACCATCCTAAGTGATTTATTAACTTACTTTAGAAGTGACTGCAGTGCATCCATAAATTAGAGGAAATATTTCTGAAGTGGAAAAGAGGCTAAACAGCCTCTGGAATGGTTAGAAATGAAGTGTCACAGGCTTGGGCCTGAAGTTGAAGAAAAACCTGTGGAGTAACTGAGAAGCACATTCAATAGTAAGCAACAGGATGTAAGACATAGAGTTGAGACTTTGTGTGTTCATTTGATGTACCATCATTATTGGCATTATCAGAAACTAGTGGAAATATATGAAATTGTTCTGAAAATTCTACGCTAACTACTTTCACATGTCATTCTGAGGCATCTTCAAGGTCTTTACTGGATCACGATTGAGTTGTAACATAACATATTGAGGTTAGTGCACAACTTGTTTTAGAACTTTTAAGATTTTCATCCCACCCACCTGTCTCCACATAAGCTCCTCTGTACTTATAGGTGTTATAATTCACTTCACATTTTCTTCTTCCAAACTGACCAGTTCCTGACACAGACCTTGCTTCTGAAACCTTTGAGTATCCTCTGTACTCCGAGAGAGTCCGGCACTCACCATATCAGAGCAGCAATTCAGGTAAGATTTCTTTCTTTACAGCTGGTGCTAGGGTGGATGTTTGAATAGAACTGCTATGAATCAGCCCTTGACACTGTATTATCATCATCTCAGAGTTCAGTGACCCCTCAACCATAACCACTTAGTAGTAGGTGAATGTCCAATGGACACGTGATGCAGCAAGATGAATTTACCCTGTGATTAAATAATGATGGTGCAGAAATAAGAGAATGGTGAACGTTTATCCCTAAATGGAACATCTATCTATACCACATTCCCTCATCCAAAGACTCCGAGATAATTGTGGAGGAGGGGTCAGAAAGAGTAGCAAAGTTAAAGGTGGTTGATGACTACAAAGTAACAGTGTCTTCTGGGCACAATGTGGCGGTTGTACATATGAGGTCTTGGTGACAGAATTCACCAAGACCTGGTTAAGTCCAAGCTGAACCAAATTCCAACATGGAGATGGGAGTTGAACACTAAATTGTCTTTTTTGTTTGTTTGTTTGTTTTCAATATAGGATTTCTTTGTGTAACAGCCCTGGTTGTTCTGGCACTTGCTTTGTAGATCAGGGTGGCCTCATACTCACAAAGATCCACTTGTCTCTGCCTCTCAAATGATGGAATTAAAGGATTAAGTTGTACAGCTGTCTCTGGAGCTATTGGCAATTGTTAAGCTGCAGGGAGAAGGAAAGTCAGTTTTCTCAAAGACTGTAGTCCCTTGTACACCCACCATGATCAATACAATCGTGACTATTCAGACAACACAAATTAGTTTTGATGGTGAAAACAAATGACACCATGTTGGGGAAGAAGGGCTAATTTGGGAAGAGGTGGGTAAGAAGGGGGTTAATAAGATCAAATCACAATGAACTTCTCAAAAAACTAATATAAATTGAACTGATCATTATGTTTTCTATATTTTCATATCTGACATCATATCTATTATATATATTTCTATCTTCATTCTTCACAAAATAATCAAAATGAGTACACGTATACGATTTACAAAACATGCCCAGGGTGTTGACATATACAGGTAATACTAATATTTGGGAAGAAAAGACAGAAGGACAGATGTAAATCCATTTACGTTGGGCTACATTGTGAGTTCTAAACCAGTGAAATTACAAGATAAGATAAATTCTGAGCTACATAGCAACACATGCACTTTCTCTCTCTCTCTCTCTCTCTCTCTCTCTCTCTCTCTCTCTCTCTCTCTCTCACACACACACACACACACACACACACACACACACTTGAATAAAAAGAGATAAGAAGTCATAAAGTCAGTAACTACTGAAGAATTTACTAGACGTTCATTCATGTTTGTGTGTGTGTGTGTGTGTGTGTGTGTATAATTAAGTATCTTTATTCTGTGCTGTGTAAGTGAGTCTAGGCTGACCACTAACTCTCTAAGGCCCACATCTCTTCTCATGTGCAATGACAGACCATCTGAATCAGCAAAGACTCCTGATCATTGCCTTGATTGCAACCATCTGTTCCCTAAGTCATTCATCTCTCTCAGGACTCAGACTGTCAGCAGCAGATTCATAGGGTGCCCTCTTTCTTTCTCTTTCCTAAAGGGAAATTACTTTGTCTTGATTGCCTGTTGCTTTTGTTAGCTCTCCTGGGCTTCTCCCGAAATCAATCTGGTCCAAGGGGAGTTCAAAGGAAGCAATTAGGGAGCTGATTGTTAGAATCACTAGGGTCTACATTGCAGAGTCTATGAGTAGGTGTGTTCTGGGATCCCTTGATATTTCCCATTCTCTTTCACCCATTAACTTCTAACATAGTAGTAACTCTGTATAGAGAACTTAGCTTATGCCCCTCCATATCAACTATAGAGTTTCTACTAACAGTAAATAAAACCTTATGTTCAGTGGGCATATTGTCAGTGCCTAATACCAGGTGAGATAACTCATATACTCTGATGGCTAAGCTTATGTTAACTTTGTTGGCTTTAAGAGAGCATAGGACTAGGCTGACAAAAACCTCTGGGATGTCTCTGATGGCATTAGTAGAGAGGATTAATCATAAGAGACTTCTGACTTAATTACTTAATTGGAAGATAATCACAGGCAGGAGATAGGTCTAGAGGTAGAATAGAGGCCTCTTGGGAGTTGTTCTTAGGGGCTACCCATTTTTCGCTTTTAATATTTTTAAACTAACTATTGGAATATTTAGTAATACCCTTCTGCCCCTCATTTCATTCCTTTTGGAAAGTTTCTCTAGACATATAAAAGAACAAAACTCCAAAACAACTACATATTCAATGTAGATAACTGTGCTGTTGGCATGCTATTGATATAGAATGGATTGGGGGAGATTTACACACCCTGGGGCTTTGGTTCTGTCATTTTGTTTCAGTTAAATGGCATCATTTGGTTGATTCTCTCTCTCTCTCTCTCTCTCTCTCTCTCTCTCTCTCTCTCTCTCTCTCGTGTGTGTGTGTGTGTGTGTGTGTGTGTGTGTACTGGTTGGGATGTCTATTTGTGTGGCTGCACATTTGCACATCCATTTGCAGGTCAGAAGTAAACTTTCCATCAATCTCATTAGACCTAGAGTTCACTAATCCAACTAAACTGACTGGTCAGCAGCCCCCCCCCCCCAAATTCTCTCTCCTCAGTGTTGGGAAACATATGAACACACCTGGTTTTTAATGCCAATGTATGGACTGAACTCAGGTCCTCATGCTTATCTATTTATCTAATTATCTAATTTATCTAATTTCTTTCTTTTAAAAAATTTGGTGGTGGAGTGGGTGCTACTCATAGTATGGTGTAGTTATGCAAGATTGATGACATCTTTTTGGAGTTAATTCTTTTTCACCTTTATATAAATTCTGGATCTCAAGTTCAGATCATCAAACTTAGGCATTCACAGGTTTTCCACAGTGCCCCATATCCCTGGCCCTGGGCTGATTTTTCTCCAACAAGGTGAGTTCTGTCAAGAGGACATAAGTCAGAAAGCTCACAGTGAGCCTACCCAAATTTTAATCCCAAAGAAGTTCTCTAGAATGTCCCATAGATAATAATTTGGGAAAGGGTTCAGTTTGGGGTACACCAATAAATGATCATCATTAATGGTAAAAATGTTGTTGGTTTTGTTTTACTCTTTTGGGGTAAGCTCCCAAATAAATCACACAGAGTTTTATTCTTACTTATGAATGCCCTTAGTTTGGCTTATTTTTAACCAGCTTTTCTTAAATTATTCCATCTATCTTTTGCCTCTTGGCTTTCACCTTTTTCTGTCTCTGTATACCTTTCTTCACTTCTTACTCCACGACTTGCTGTGTAGCTGGGTGTCTAGACCCTGGAGTCCTCTTCCTTCTCCATTTTTGCTCCTCTGTCAGCTTCCCAGATTTCTTCTCTTCTGTTCTCTCTGCCTACTGGCTCTGCTTATCCTTTCTTCTGCCTTGCTACTGGCCGTTAAGCTCTTTATCAGATCAATTGGGTACATTAGACAGACAAAGTAACAGAGCTTCACAGGGTTAAACAAGTGCAACATAAGAGACTACCATATAACTTTGCATCATTGAACAAATATTCAACAGCATAAACAAATATAACACATCTTAAAATAATATCCTAGAACAGTAAAAGATTGACATATTTAGCAAAGCTAATGTAACTGATAATTTCCATTTCATTAAAATTTATACTCATTTTTATTTGTGAATGTCCTTAAGTTGTCCAAGTTCCAGAAAAATTTCAGGGTTTGTAGACAAATAATACAGACTGGGCAGAAGTTCAGAGTAAAGTTGTCACCGTTTTTTCTATTTTCTGGAATCAAAGACTTGGTCAACTCCATAAAGTACCCAAAAGAAACAACAACTTCTATTTTCTGCTTTAGAATTGCTTGTTTTCAACTCTTTGTCTTCCTTTGGGTTGAATTCATGAGAAAGACTTGGATTTAATTTGGCTAACACATTCACTGAGATGATGACATTTAAGAGGCAGACTTATAGAGACTGGAGAGTTGTTCAGGAGTTAGGAGCACTTGTTCTTGCGGAAGTCCTGAGTTTGGTTCCCAGCACTCATGTCGGGTATTTCACAACCATCTATATATCCTGCTCCAGGGGACCTAATGCCCTCTTCTTATCTTTATGGATAACCATGCCCATATGCATGCACACACATACACACACATAAAATAATCTTATAAATGAGAAGTCTTTTCTTACAGACTTTTTGAGTCAGAATACAACAGCAATTTAATATGTTTGAAAGCATAACCGGCCGTTCTAAGTGTCTGCACTACACCGAAGGGGCTCTGTGTTTTGAGGGGGAACTGTTATGCTTCAGTTTTTGAAATATAATAATAATATAGTTAAATTAACTTCATGTGCAGGCAAACTCATTGTTTTCCCAAAAGAAAGTGTTTCTTTGGGATGTTCAGATATCACTAACTTTGCCTGTACACAGACTAACATAAAATAAATTCTTAAAGGCTTTGTTGTGCTATGAATGTGAAATGTCCTATACAGATTCACATGTTTGCTCCTCAGCTGGGGCCCTGTCTGGGAAAGCTGTAGACCCTTAGGAAGAAGTGAGTCACTCGGAGTTGGCCTTGGTATTTTGGAGTGGCCTCACTTGCTGTTCAATTTCAGTTTCCCAACTATAGAGATGAGCAGCATCCTCCTCCTGTTGCCTTCCCTACAAAGATGACCATATCACCGAGAACTTTAAGCCATGTGTCTCTTGCAATGCTTGCTGCTAGATATCCTGACACAGCTAGCTGTGAAATATAGAGAACATTCCTCTCTGCAAATCCAGACTTTGACTTGAGAAACTATGCTTTTAATCACTAGAACTGGGTTTTCTTTGCAGTATTAATTTCATAGTCTTTATAAATTTGTGTACACATAAAAAAGCTCATGACCTAGGAGAAACAAGTCATTTATCTGTATCCTGGGAAATAAAACCTCATGGGGTTACTTTCTCCTATGTTTATGACAAATAATGCAGCCCAAGCTCCTGCCTATATTTGGAAAGCTATGAGTATAGGTTATTAGCAAATAACTAGTTATCTGAGTTTCTGAAAGTCCCCAAATGCAGTGTGACTCAGAGTATTGTGTGGTGAAGACAGGACAGCAAGCAGCTTACAGAGCAGTTGAAATGAGGAGGAAGCAGGCTGTAATGGTAATACACCAGGCCAGAGGATAAAAATATTGCTATTATTTTCAGTGAGTTAGTATTTTAGATACTTCTATATTATGTTTTTATGTGAAAATGTTGATATATGGGATGCCATTTTAAGTTCCAAGATATGAAGGAATCAGGAATTAAAAGAAAAATATTTTTACAGGGCACCTGAAATGACTCAGCAAGTCAATTGCTGGCAAGCTCAAAGAACTGAGAAACACATTGTGTAAGTAGAGAGTTAATTCCTACTAGTTGTCTGTGGCCTCGGCATGTGTGCTTTCCAACACATATACTCTAAGTAAATAAGTGAAATTTAAAAATGAAATGAAAACAACCAGAGCATCCACAAACTGATGAAGAGATAATGAAATGTAAATGCAGCTGTGAAGACATGAATTATGAGATCCACAGGTCAACATATGGAGCTGGGTATAGTGTTTCTAAATGGGGCAAGGCAGACCCACAAGACAGGGGCTGCATATTCTGTCTCATGGGAAGATATTAGCTCTGAGACCTTAGATGTGTGTATGTGTTTAAGTTGAAGCCATGGTGGAGGCTTCAAAGAAATGGGAATAGAATATAGGTGATATGAAGGTGGAAAACATAACAATACAACAGGAAGAGTTAAACTGAGTAGGAAATGGAAGGGCAGGAAGGAGGAGAGATTGTGAGGAGATATAATTGAATCCAAAGACCTCTGAAAAAATGTCAGATAGAAACCCACTACTGTAGAAACTCCCTAAAGCATGCACATATGTGTATACAAAGGGAGTGTAAATAGAGTTTTCTTGTGACTGCCCTCCCAGACACCATAGGCTATCCAATAAAGAAGCCAATGAGAAGTATGGGTTATTTTTCTTTTGGACTTGGTAGTCAATTATGTAGCATAGATGCCTCCATGTCATTATAAGTTCTAGACATTGGTCTTAGATACCCTCTGTAATTTCCTATTTCTGAAGACACCACACACTTTCAAAATAGATTATGGAGAAATAAAGTCAATATGGACTTGAAAATTTCATCTTTACTGCTTAGTGTTGACCTGGAAGAGTCATTCCTAGTGACTAGCTTTCACAATTTTGAAAGGTTCTATTCATATTAGGGGAGAAAAGTACCAATGGTCTCACTCAGCTGTGAAACCCTTCGAGTTATCATAAAGACTAGCCTAGAAAGACACACTCCATGATTCAATAGTGGTATGAATGTTATGGGAGCAGCCAACCACTTTCTTTAACGCCCTTTATACAAAATGCCACTTATGACTGGTATCTTTAATTAGACCCGAAACAGATGACTGACTAGGTTATGGACCTAAAGCCCAAATAATGCTATTCTGCTAAGTGGACATAATAATAATCTGTTAATACGCTGTTCCCTAAGTTATTATTTTATATCCACAGACTGTGGCATCTCTCTGTAAGCAGAGGCTGCACATTGGTTTTCTGACCACCCAGACCTTAATTATCACACAGAAACTATATTAATTACAATACTGTTTGGCCAATGGCTCAGGCATATTCCCAGGTAGCTCTTACATCTTAAATTATCTAATTTCTATTCATCTATGTATCATCATGAGGCTGTGGCCTACTGGTAAGGTACCAGTGTCTTACTCCTTTGCCAGCTACATGGCAGTCTCCATGACTCCGCCTTCCTTCTCCCTGCGTTCAGTTTAGTTTTCCCTACATAGCTCTATTCTGCTCTACCATAGGCCAAAACAGCTTCTTTATTAACCAATGGTAATAAAATATGTTCATAGCATCCAGAGAGGAATCCCTCATCTCTCAACCCTCTTCAGAGAAACTTCATTTTTTCAGTAAGTGGTGATTAATGTGCAGAAGCACAAGCAATCAGCATGCAAAGAATAAGAGACTTTTAAATGTTCATCTGTTTCACACTCTCTCCTGGAAAATGTTCAAATACAATCACAGAAGAGGATTAAGAGAGATTATAAGATCCATAAGTAGCAGAGCACTACAAGAAAATAGTGTCTGCCAGGGGCTAGAGCCTTCCACACACCTGTGACTGTGTACTCCATAACTGTATAAGATTTTGCAGCCCCAAACCAGCAGGGATGGGGACTCATGAAGTCACACCACTAGCTGAGGAACCTTTGGTAACTTGTGGCTGCATGAGGAATGTTAACAAGTTTTCCTTGGGAATGTGGCTCCTGAGAGGCTACCCGTGCCTCAGTAATGCTCCTATACCAATGCACATACAATGGATTTCTTTTTTTAAAAGAAGAGAATGTAGAGAGTTGAAAGGGAGAAACAGTAAATTTATGGGGAAGATTAGGGATGATAAACTGGAAGGGAAAGAATGGGGGTTGCATTTGATATAAACATTATATGCTTACTGAGGACAGGGAACCTGAAATGACCCTATCCTAGAGCAATACTGACAAATATCATGCATATCATCCTAGAACTTTCATCTGGCGATGGATGGAGATAGAGACAGAGACCCACACTGGAACACTGGATAGAGCTCCCAAGGTCCCAAGGAGGAGCAGAAAGAGGGAGAACATGAGCAAAGAAGTCGGGACCACGAGGGGTGCACCCACCCACTGAGACAGTGGAGCTGATCTACTGGGAGCTCACCAAGGCCAGCAGGACTGTTACCAAAAAAAGCATGGGATAAAACTGGACTCTCTGAACATGACGAACAATGAGGGCTGATGAGACGCCAAGGACAATGGCACGCGGTTTTGATCCAACGCAATGTACTGGCTTGGTGGGAGCCTAGCCAGTTTGGATGTTCACCTTCCTAGATATGGACGGAGGGGGGAGGACCTAGGACTTACCACAGGGCAGGGAACCCTGACTGCTCTTTGGACTGGAGAGGGAGGGGGAGAAAAGTGGGGGGAAAGGGAGAGGGGTGGGAGGAGGGGGAGAAGAATGGGAGGAGGGGGAGGGAAATGGGAGGCTGGGAGGAGGTGGAAATTTGTTTTTTTTCTTTCTTTTCTTTATTCTCCTTTTATCAATAAAAAAAAAGAAAAAAAATTCTCTAATGGTAAAAGCTTTAAAATATAAAAAAAATACAGCTACTGTCTACTATTAGTTGAGAAATAAGAAAGTCTCAAAATATGCTTAAAAGGCTTCTTATGAAAGTCAATAGACCTTTCTGAACAATAGCAGGAACAATTCTTCAAAACAGGCATCACAAATTTAATCAAAGTGCACTCAGATTGAGGAAGTTTCCACATGACAGAATGAGAAAATTTACACTTTCAAATCAATAATATTTGGTCTTTTGTACTGCAACTGCCTTATTTCCTGTTACATTGTTCACAAATACTGTATTCAATGTTTAGATTCCTGCTGATTGTGAATTAGAAAATCAGTTTGGGGAATGGTAACATAGCTCAGTCAATGTTTTTACTGTGTGATCTTCAGCACCAGAAGAAGAAGAAAAAGAGGAGGAGGGGAGGAGGATAGGAGATGTAGTCTTCATTATAGCCTTCTTCATCATCATCATTATCATCTGGGAATGTTGCCATGGGTTTCTGTAGCCTGAGCTGGGGACCCACAGGCAGAAAGGTCTCTAGGGCTAGCTAGCCAGCCACTACTCTAGCCAGAAAAAAAACCAAGGCAAGCAGTTCCTGAATAGAAATATCTGAGGTTGACCTCAGACTTCAAAGTACAACCTCACGTGCATGAATACTTCACACAAACACACACAAGTCTGTTAGGTCATTATGTAGTCAAAAATATTCTTTCAAAATGCCACTTTTCGTTGCACGAGGATGTTTAATCTATAGTTAAGACAAGTCTCAGACTATATCTATACAGTGCCTTGCAAATGCCAACCATCTGCTGCAGTCCTGATGTGAACTCTTTCCAGCCTGAGATCTCTACTCTAACAGTCTCCTAGGGATCCTGAAGGCTATTCTGACACAAATCATCCAAGGGTGATCACATAGCATGCTGTGATCTCTTCCACACCTTCCTGCATCATCTTGTCTCTGAATGGGTCCTCACAGAACTCATTAACTTCTTTTAAAGGGTAGGCAGAAACTCCAAGATGCCGCCAGTCCTTGGGAAGACACAAACACTGCAAAGGAGAAAGTATTTACTCAGACTCACAGCTCAGGGGCATACTCTGGCATTGTTCAGAAGTCAAGGCAATAGGTGAGAAAAGGCATGGAACCAGGGTGGGAGTTTGCTAGTCACATCACATCTGTACTCAGGAAGAAGAGAGGAAACAGGAAATATGGTGATTATAAAGCCTCAAGCCCCCCTCCCAAGTGACCCACTTCCTCCCAATGGTTCCCAGACGGTGGCACTATTGGGGGAGCAGATATATGGGCCTATGGGGGACAGTTCACGTGCAAGCTACAACAAATCATTGGGCGACTTTACTGCTCCAGCACATACTGAAATAGAAATATAATGCAAGTGTATTTTCTGAAACTGAGTGATGGAAACTGTAAAATATTTGCCTGTCGCAGTATGATAAACGAGAGCAGATTTACTTGGAAAAAGCAAAACAACCATAAATGTGTGTAACAGCTGAGAAGATCGTGCATATTTTAAAAAAAGCAAGATAGTGGTTTAATATACACAAAAAGAATTTCAAGCGTTATAAATAAAATATAAGTCACTAGAAAAGAAATTCGAATTTCAAAGGGAATATAAAACACAGTGCAGGCAGACGGGAACTACAGAGCAGCAGACTGCTATGTTCTAGAAGGCAATCTATAATTTTCCGGTTGCCTGAAATAATTGTGTGGAGTTTGTCTTGATGGTGAATCTGAAAGGACATGCATAATCTATATTTCAGATAGTGTTTCAGTCCTATGATTTACCATGATGTAAGAAGTACTTATGGTGTGTATACTGTTTCTTTCCTTTAGCTGTCTACCTCCTCTTCTTGAGAACTGAAATTGCCATTGTATATAGCACGGACTGCACCACACTCCCTTCCTCTCTCCCTCGGTCCCTCCCTCCACCTCCATTCCTTTCTTCTCCCCTCCTCTTCTCCTTCCTTTATTCCCTTATCTATTTCTTCTTTCATTCCCCCCTCCTTCCTTTCCTGCCTCATTCTGTCTTTTCCTCCTTTCCCTCCTTCTCTATATCTACCCTTGTAAATTTCCTATTCTTGAGTGGTGCCGCCTCTTT
The DNA here is from genome assembly GCF_037038515.1 of Microtus pennsylvanicus. NCBI lineage: Eukaryota > Metazoa > Chordata > Mammalia > Rodentia > Cricetidae > Microtus > Microtus pennsylvanicus. The sequence continues at coordinate 115,452,628 of NC_134582.1, forward strand.
TTGCCTCCTGTGTGTATTTCTTTCACACCAGTGACTCCCACCTCCAGCCCAGGCCCATGTCTTGGATTGCCCTTACTGAATTGATTAAAACTATGCTGTGAGGCACAATTTTAACAAATGAGACACTTCTAAGGGGTTCTGTTAAAGTGTTCTTATTCTTACTGATTAGGAAGAGATAATGCCTTTTAAAACTCTGGGGGCTGTAGATCCCAGAGTGAAGTTGGTTGAAGACAATCAAGCCTCAATAACGTGACACCAGACACCAAAGCAGAAACATTTTACAATGTTGGGTCCCTAAAGCCATTACTGAATTAGGACATCTTAATCAATTCTGACTGCTATAATAAAACACCATTGAGAAGAGGCATTAAACAATATGGCATTTATTTCTCAGAGTGCTGGAAAGAAGCTGGAAAAGGACATGAACTCCCAGAGAGTATAGTATTGGGCAGGGTCATGAGAATGAAAGCAAGGGAGACAGCAAGAATAAGTGAGTGAGAACAGATGCCACCGAAGAGCAGTTCCTAAGCCTTCAGAATTTAATTCCTTTCAAAGGCCTCATCTTCAATATCATGAGTAAATAGGATTTCAGCATATTAATGGCAGGGCACACAGAAAGTAAACATCTGGACTACAGAATATGGGTTCCTGTTGCCCAGGCACCTTTCCTTTACCTGAAACGCTTGGACGCAGTAGGTTTCCTTATCCAGACACGTTTAACTCATGTACATCATGACTAAGCGCATGCTTTGGGAGGCTGAATAATTATATCATATCAAAATGGTAGCATGTGATATAAGTGGGTGCAGAAATCTCTGACTCTGTTGGTTTTTGTTTTGTTTTGGGACATTTATCTTCATTTAGACTCTCTTGAAATGTTTACTGTATAAAGAATATTTCCATTTTTCTCAGTAGTTTTTTACATGTTCTTGAGACAATTTAACCATCCCAATATTTTTCTTCCATGGCAAGCACAGTGCATGGCGTTAGTTTTGTTTACCATGACTGTGGTAAAATACCTAAGGTTAACAGCTTAAATGAGGCCAGATTCAATATGGCTTGTTATTTCAGAGGATTCTATTCATGCTCACTTGAGGCTGATACTGGGCCTGAAGGAGGAAGAATAGCTTATTTAAGAGGTATTTTTGCATCACGGTGGACAGGGATCAGAGAGGGTAAATAGAAACAAGGAATGATATACACTACTAAGGTATATTAGTATTCTGCCACTTCCTCTAGTGAGGCCCCACTTCTTAAAGTTCCATGTATGTCCACGAATAGACCAAATGCTCATCTATGAGCAAGTGAGGGTCATGCCATAGTCACACTATGACACCTAAGCCAGAAACACCAGAATCCCACGATGCCATCAGCCTTGACTTCCTCCTATCATTCTATGAAGTATATAGTACTGTCATTTGTCTCCTTTTTCTCTAATTATCCAAATTAACACTCTTTGATGATACCATTTTAGCAGACTTGAGTCTTAAGCACATAATCCCTATGGGCTGGGTTTATTATACTAATGAACAGACACCAGCATTCCAGAAGCTCAGTCAGGTAAGGGTTAATGCCTTGCTACTGTGGGGGACCTGGGCGGGTGTGAATGCCAGAGAAGCTGAGTATATCATCCCTTAGAGATTCTCGCTCCTTTTATTTTAGTGTATTTTTCATCCTTTAGGGACTCATTATCATCTACATCAGAGACAAAGAGGAACAGCACAGAGGAGAAGTATACAGAATTTAAGGTGCCAGGCACAAAGGTGGAACATAAAACTGTCTCATATTCTAATAGTTGATCGAGTCAAGTGTCCACATGTGCTGTAAGATAGCCTACAGTTTCCCAAGGAGGGGAATGAGTCCCAGGGAGCAAGGCAGTGAGCTTCACTCGACCCACACTGAAGATTATGCTGCTTATTTTGCTGAATTGTCTAAATCATTCTTGAAACATTTTAAGTCTTTCATGAGGGACTTTGTTGTAAATACTGAGTTCTGGCTCCTAAAGCATGACACAGAGGCACTGTTCACATGTCTGTTTTTTGTTGTCTTCTTGTTTTCTGGGTATCCCTTTAGCTTTTCATATTGCCTAGCTCACTTTACACAGTGTCTAAGTTAGGGTTACTATTGTTGGAACACAGTGACCAAGGCAATCGGAGGAGGAAAAGGATTTATTCCACTCATTATTCCATAGAACACTTCGCCATAAAAAAATAAAGCTGTAATGGCGGGAACTCACTCAGGGAGGACCTGGAGGCAGGAGCTGATGCAGAGGTCATGCTGCTTATTGGCTTACTTCACATGATTTGCTCAGTCTACTTTCTTGCAGAACCCAGGACCGCTTGCCTAGGGATGGCACCACCCACCACAGGCTCAGCCATCTCCATTTATATTTAATTAAGAAAATGTCTTACACTCAACTCTTACAGAGGTATTTTCTCAATTGAGGCTCCTTCCCCTCTAAAAAGACTATAGTTTGTGTCAAATACAGAGTTCATTTCTCTTTATTGTTAAGCTTAGAGGATATGGAAACTACCCTTAGTTGTTTCTATAAGGATGTTTCCAGAGAAATTAAATGGGAGAGGGGAAGTCTATTTTGTGTCTCATCCTGGGACCTTTTCCTAAGTGAAAAGCAGAGGAAGAGGAATCAGCTGAGGACCAGCTTCACCTCCCTCTGCCTATCAGCTATGAGGGCAATGTGCCCGCCTGCCTCACCTTGCTGCCTTGCCTTCTCTGTCATGATGGGTTATACCTTCAAATTTTGATACAAAATAAACCCTGTAACAGGCTTTCTCGGACCTGCAGCCCCAAAATAATGACATGGAGACTTATTATTTGTTATGAATGATTATCTTTCTCTTATGCTTGTTCCACTAGCTCTTACAACTTAATCTAAATTTTACCTTGGGACATTTTACCTTTCTTTCATTCCATATGAACTACTTTCACTGAATTCTCTGCTTGTGTCTGGCTGGCTACTGGTTGGCTAGGCCCAGGTGTTTCTTTCTATTTATCCATTTATCCCTCATTCTCTCCTCTCTTCTTCCACAAGCATAGATTCCACCTCCTACTTATGCTCTCTGTCCACCAGCCCTGCCCATCCCACTACTGCCTAGCTATTGAACATTCAGGTTTTTAATAGACCAATCATGTGCCTTAGGCAGGCAAGGTGAAATAGCAGCACATCTTTACATAATCAAACAAATGCAGCATAAACAAATACAACACACCTTTACACGGTTAAAGCCATGTTCGGCAACATCAACAAATGTAACACATCTTTGCCTAGTTACAGTAGTATTCCATAACAGAACCCTTCTTCAGTTAAGTTTAAGTTGCTTTTGTCAAGAATTTTGTCACAGAAAAGGGAAAAACAATATGCAGGGTTCATATATATTTATTGAAAGTGCAATTAAGAAAATTCCCCCCAAATAAATAAAGATATAATAAAAACATTTGAACTTTTGGAACAAATTCAATATTTATATATAAAATCAGGTGTTTATGCCATTTCTTGGACAATCTAAATTATAACTACTGGGACCTACCTGCTGCTGTGATGTATGTGGGGCTGTGTTTCAGTGCGAGTGTATGGGAGTTTTCTGTTTTTCTCTCCACATTCTTTCACCTTATTACAGTATTTCAATTATAATAGATTTATAATGCCCTCAGACCTCCCTATCTCTAGCTTCCAATTACACAGAATTGATCAACCAATAACCACAGATCAAATATATTCTCATTACATCTGCCTTAAACACAGACCACCATTTTTTCTTGTCTTTGGTTTCTAAAAATACAGTGCATCAACTCTTTACATAGCAGTTACATTGTATGATTTTTTATAGATGATCTAGAGATTAATGTGTAGACAAACATATGTGTAGATATGAACAACACCCAGGTAATTTTATCTAGGGGATTATGCATTTGTAAATTTGGGTATTTGGGGTTCTGGAAGTAATTATTTTTAGAAAATAAGAGGCAACTCTTTTAAAAATAATTATTATTTTGATATTATCTGTTTGTATATGTGTACAAATGCATGCAGGCTTCATGTGTAGATATCTCTTAGAGCAGAAGGAGAGAGAGCACAAGCAAGGAACTCAGGACCGCAAGGGGTGCACCCACACAATGAGACAATGGGGATGTTCTATTGGGAACTCACCAAGGCCAGCTGGCCTGGGTCTGAAAAAGTCTGGGATAAAACTGGACTCGCTGAACATAGTGGACAATGAGGACTACTGAGAACTCAAGAACAATGACAATGGCTTTCTAATCCTACTGCACGTACTGGCTTTGTAGGAACCTAGGCAGTTTGGATGCTCACCTTACTAGACCTGGATGGAGGTGGGGGTTCCTTGGACTTCCCACAGGGCAGGGAACCCTGATTGCTCTTCGAGCTGAGGAGGGAGGGGGACTTGATTGGGGGAGGGGGAGGGAAATGGGAGGCGGTGGCGGGGAAGAGACAGAAATCTTTAATAAATAAATAAATTTAATAAAAAATAATAATAATTAAGTGTGTGTGTGTATGTGTGTGTGTGTGTGTGTGTGTGTGTGTGTGAGAGAGAGAGAGAGAGAGAGAGAGAGAGAGAGAGAGAGAGAGAGGGAAGGAGAGAGAGCAGGCATGCATACAGCATAAAGGCATAGAGGCCATAGGAAAGCTTAGGGAGTCACTTCTCTTTTTATACCTATTTTATCAGATAAAACTTTTTTCCAAAAAGAATAACTTTATAGTTAAACATTTAGGTTACTGTCACCTGAAAATACTAAGTATTTTTGGCATTAAATCCTGGGTAGTAAAGCATTTTCTTGTACATTCTATAGAGAGAAACTTTTCCTCTATATTCTGAAGAGTAAAGACCCACTTTGTACTGCTCTGGATTTAATTAAACCTCTTGTATGAATAATGTATGCTTAGCTCACATGAGTAGTGATAATTTTAAATTCAATTTGCTTAACACAAAATTGCTGTTGAAAAGCTGAATGATTAACCACTAATAACATATTCACATTCATAATGTAAATACTAAGGTACCTAAAACTGACGTGTGAGTGCAGATATTCACAAAATGGCTACAAGTGTCTTATATCATTATCTTCATTGTCAAGAACAATGGAAGCCTTAAGAGGAAAGCCACCTGTCTTGTGTCTCATACACTGAATATACATTGGAAGAAAACAAACTTGAAAGCAGGTTATTTGACCCCCAACTTTTTTCTAGCACCCACTGTAGGGACTGTGTTTCTTTTAGCATAATAAAATAGTTTGAACATGAGTGAGTACATCCCATGTTCCTCTTTTTGGGTCTGGCTTACCTCACTCAGGACATTGAGCTTATAATTTATGTTCCTAGAGAAGCTAAATAAGAAGGTGAATCCAAAGACAAACACATAGGCATCCTCATGAATATTAACCTTCATCAGGCGATGAAAGGAGACAGAGACAGAGACCCACATTGGAGCACCGGACAGAAATCTCAAGGTCCAAATCAGGAGCAGAAGGAGACGGAGCACTAGCAAGGAACTCAGGACCGCGAGGGGTGCACCCACACACTGAGACAATGGGGATGTTCTATCGGGAACTCACCAAGGCCAGCTGGCCTGGGTCTGAAAAAGCATGGGATAAATCCGGACTAGCTGAACATAGCGGACAATGAGGAATACTGAGAACTCAAGAACAATCGCAGTGGGTTTTTGATCCTACTGCAGGTACTGGCTTTGGGGGAGCCTAGGCAGTTTGGATGCTCACCTTACTAGACCTGGATAGAGGTGGGCGGTCCTTGGGCTTCCCACAGGTCAGGGAACCCTGATTGCTTTTCAAGCAGATGAGGGAGGGGGACTTGATCGGGGGAGGGGGAGGGAAATGGGAGGCGATTGCGGGGAGGAGGCAGAAATCCTTAATAAATAAATAAATTTTTAAAAAAAGAAAACAAGTAACACCAGGAAAAAAAATAGTTTGAACATCTTGAATAAATCTTAAAATAAGAGTTTTCATTGAGATCACCTTTAAAGCTTCATAGATTATCATCCAGCTGGCAAACCTTTCATGGTGCTTAGAATGTGGTAATGGGAAATATGGATATAAATGAGTAGATGTATTGTACTGACTTGTACATGATGCTGACTTTGCACACGTAGAGTCAGTTTTAAATTGATCTGACAACTCTAAGGTAATGGTCTATTTATAGTGGTCTCAATATTCATGGAGAAATTCATGAAAGTAATCTTGTCTGCATTGCTGTATTTGTTACTTTTATCCATGCTGTGAAAAAATGAAGTGAAGAGAGGAATATGTTATCTTGTCTTATAGTTTTAGGGTCCTGCCTATCATGATGGAGAAGGCATTGGAGGAGTCAGATGCAGCTGGTCAAGTTGCATTTTGTCAAGAAGCAGAAAGATCATCACTGGTGCTTAACTTTATTCTAACACAGTCACCTCTGCAGCCCATAGAATGATGCCACCAACATTTATGATACATCTTCCCGCATTTTCTTGTATAGTCTCAGGACTCAAAACCTTACCTAGGGGTTTGTTTCCATGGTGATTTAAGCTCTCAACTTTATAATCAATATTAACTATTACAATTGTTGTGAGACATGTATCATTCATTAAAAGAAAAAAAGCACATTTAAAAAAATTGTTTTAAATTTAGAACTGAGAAAATCAATAAAATTCTTGGTGAAAAGTTCCTTGCAAACATAAAAATTTCCTTTCCTTTAAACAAGGAATCTTGACAATTTTCTCCTGATACAATGTATTATGAAACCATATAAAATGGGTTAAATTACAATATAAGAAAATAAAATAGAAAATCAAGAACACAAAGAAAATATAATTTAAGATATAAGAGAAACAATCCATTGGCTTTCAAATATTTAAGATGAATCTAAATTTCAACAAATATTGTCACAGAGATATCCAAAGAATACAAGGAAAATTTTAACAATGCTCAAAATACTACAATAGACAATATGTGTTTTCAAATAGTGCAACTAGTATTGATTTGAGTAAAATGTCCTCCACAGGCTTACAGGGTTGAGTTCCTGTTGCCCAGATGCTGTTGTAAAGGTTGTGGAAACTTACTAAGCAATCCTTGCTGGAGGAAAGGAGAGTTGAGGCTGTATAGCCTGGCCCCACTTCCTGTTCTCTCACCGCTTCCTGATTGCAGGTATCCTACACCAGCCAGCCTCCTCCTGCTGCACCCCTACATTCTCTGCCAGCTTCCAAGCCTTCCTTCCCACCAGAAGGGAAAGCATCCCTTTAGAAGCACGAGGCAAAATAAACTCTTTCTCTGCAAGAATTGCTTTTGTCTGAGGATTTCATCTCAGCAACAGGAAATGTAGGTTAGACAATAAGTTTTTGGTTTCATTCTCAAATGACAAAGAAACTTTGTCTCTAAGTTTATATATAACAAGATAGCAATTGTTGCTGGGCAGTGGTGGCACATGCCTTTAATCCCAGCAGTTGGGAGGCAGAGGCAGGCAGATCTCTCAAGAGTTCAAGGCCAGCCTGATCTACAAGAGCTAGTTCCAGGACAGGCACCAATAACTACAGAGAATCCCTGTCTCAAAAATCCAAGAGAGAGAGAGAGAGAGAGAGAGAGATAGCAATTGTTTTATTCATACATTCTACAGCACTTCTTTATATAAAGTGTTTTTTTTTTCAGGATGTAAATTGCATTATTTCATTGGGTGTGTATTTTACCAGGAATAAACTTCTCACAAATAACTTTGCCATAGAGGTAACCATCACCATCCTATAGGATGAATTAAGTGGTGAGAGACAATGAAGAAGGAGGTGGTGATCAAAGACAATCCCTAGCTCTGCTTAGAGCAAATGTCACAGAAAAAGTCAGGTTGAAGGAAACCTGGAAAGATCTGAGAATTTTAATCCTCAGAGAGTGAGGAGCCCCAGAGGAGCAGGAATGCTTTGAACAAAAGCCAAGGAATGGCAAATAGGCCTGTTTGAGTGTGCAGTGGAAAGCTTGAGGGACATTAATGAGAGAGAAAGTTAAAATGTTGCATCAGAAGTGGAGATAGATGGTTAGATGCCAGGTTAGGATCATTTATGAACTGTGTAAAGAATTATGACTATTGTTTGACTTAAGCATATCTCTATAATTTATCTATCTATCTATCTATCTATCTATCTATCTATCTATCTATCTATCTATCTATCTATATCATCTATTTGTCTACCTATCTATGCATCTAATCTATCTATTCAATCTATTGATCTATTTTCTGTATCTATCTATAACTATCTATCTATCATCTTCCTATCTGTCATCTATCTATCATATATCTATCCATCTAGCATCTATCAATCTATCTATTGTGTGTGTGAGAATGTGTGTGTTCACTACAAATGGTCTGTGAAGCTGTGATAGGTATCATGTTTTAATGGTGAGATTTAAAGTTTCCCAAACTATATTATCATATATCAATGAAAGTACACCTCAGCTTTTGATGTATTCTGTCTAAAAGAATTCCATAATGAACATCATAAAAATAACAACTTCTTAATTTAGGTATAAATTGCAGCCTTATCACATAATTACCATAAATTATCTGGATCTCTTTAAACTACAGGAACATGCATTTTATTAAAGGAAAACCATTCTGAAAAAAAAATATGTTGCTCCTTTGCCTCGGTACTGTCTGAGCATCCAGTGCTGTGAAGATTAATCTTCATTGTCAGCTAGACTGGATTTAGAATCACCATGGACACACACATCTGGGTATATCTGTGAGTCCCATCCTACGAACTGGTATCCCTGACAGGCTAAAAAGAGAAAGCAAGCTGAGCACCAGCATCATCTCCTTGGCTTTCTGATTTCAGAGGTGATGTGACCGACTGTCTCATGCTTCTGCCGCTGAGTCTCCCCCACCATGATAAACTCTATTTCTCTCAATCTATGATCCAAAATAAATCCTTCCATTCAGTTACTCCTTACCAGGCATTTGGTCACAGGAACAAAAAGAGCAACAGCTACAAGCAACCTTTCGAAAATTCCAGCTAGTACAAGTCAACTCCTCCATCTTCATCAGTACCCAACCAGGAGGCTTATGAGCTATATGAGTCTCCTGCCAGTATTACACAGCATTCTACATGATAGTCAACTTTGTTTCTGTTACATTGACTAAGCTGAAATAAGAATAAATATGTAGGAAACAAAAGCAGAGTGACATCCTCATGTATTAATATCCATCAGAATGATGTGTGACATGATCTTAGTGATGACCATGGCATTACTCAATAGTTGGAACTTTTCTGCTGTGTTATATAGAATCCCATGAGATCTATCACATAAGCAATCCCTTACTGGCAAAAGCAGCTATATTTATATATCACATCACTATAATTCATATATTGATATGTAAACATTGTCCAATGATGAACTGGCCATGTCTTTAGGATATAAATGAGTCAATTTGCAAAGACAGAACTTGAGATGTTCAGTGGGACAGAGTCCTTGTATAATTTTTCAACTCCCCAAAATCCGTCCTCAGATTGCAAAGAAAAATATGTCTTTAAATGAAGTCAGATTAGTTACAAGACATTTTACAAGAATTCTCAGCATTCCTGCAAATTCCTTTCCTTTAAACCACTTTTATATTCACTTTCATGTCTTAATTGCATAAGACATACAGACATAGTGGTACACGTTAATTATGTAATAAACATAATAAAATTTTATATAATAGTGGCACCAAACTGCAAAAGCATAAAACTGTAATCTAGTTTAAGACTGTATGAAGGAAGGTGGAGAGGCTCACAAGCCCCTTCCTCTTAACTGAGGAGCTGTTAGGAGTTGATGACTTCTAGGAAAGGAAGAATCAATTTTGTGATGGGTTGACAATGCTCCAGTTGATTACTCCACAACCATGCGTATACGGGCAATCAAAATTGGACTAATGTCTGGGTAAAGACTCTCTGATGACAATTATGGTAGTCACCAATCTGATTACAGTAGATGGCCAGCCAGTTCAGGCACCCTCTCCACTAATGCTAGGAGTCTTAGCTGGGGACACCCTTTTGGATTCCTGGGAGTTTTCCTGGAACCAGATTTCTCCCTAACTCTGACCTGTCCTTTGCACTTACTTGGCTTTTGTGAATGTATTCTCCTTGCTAGATTACCTCACCCAGCCTTTAAGCAGGGGGAGGAGCTTGAGTTTGGTTCTTCCTCAAGTTGATGCCATGTTTTGTTCAACTTATGGGAGGACTCCTTCTTTCTGAAGGGAGACAGAGGAGAGTGGGTGAGGAGGAACATAGATGAAAGTCAGGCAGAGATAGGGAACAGAAGGAGGGAGAAACTGTTGTCGGTATGCAAAATAAATTTTTAAAATGTTAATTAAAATTTAAAAAAAGAAAATTGGACCAAGAGTACTATAAAAAATATAAAAGAGGACATGAATTTAAGAGGAAATGGGGAGTGTATCTAGGATGATCTGGGAGAGGAGTGTGGGGTGAACATTGTGAAAATACACTGTATGCATGAATGAAGTTCTGCAAAAATAAAAATATCATTCTTTTTAAAGACTATATGCAGATTTGGATATAAGGCTCCTCATTACCCTGCATGTATGAGAAAGCGTTAATGTTTTATGTAGTTATTATTAGTCATAGGAGATAAAATAATCTATAGTTCATTCCAATTAGGTTCATCTAGCACAGAACTTTCTCTTGTATCAGACTGAAAGGAAAGGAGGAGGGTGCCATTACTGCACAGTAGTGCCAGAATGCACATGGTACATTGATTATCTGGCATTCAGTTCAGGACCAATGGGCATTACCAATCTCCAAATTAAATATGCATTGAAATTCTGGTGAATCTCAATTTCTTTATTATTGAGATGAAAATAAGTAAGAGTGGGTGTTTGATGGTTGATTCTACTCCACAGCTAGTCTGCTCCGTATCTCTGCTCAAATCACTCAGCCAATGCACATGCTAATGAGCTGGGTTCGATTATTCTGCATATTATTCAGCCGTAAAAATCACATCATTTTGTACTTCATAAATATATTCAATTATAAATTGTAATTTTACAACAGAATTTTAAATCTTTAAAAATCAGGATTCCACAAGTATACCTCAATATTTAAAATTTGATCCCCATGCCAGCTCACAGTAGATTAACATCCTGCCTCCAGTTCTCAGCAGAAAAGACTAATCATCTGATCGAATTAGTTAATCTACTCTTCTACTCTTCATTTTCTTTCAGTTTATACTATGTAACTGGGTGTATTAAAATACATAATTGTGGTATCTTTCTTCTTACCTGGGTTTGAGGGAAATATGCAGTCTCCTAAACTAGTCTATCCTATGCTTCTTCTAAGGCATCCTTAGCTCAACTGTGATTTTATTTTGTTTTTTTCCCCTCTCTGTAGTGAAGGACACTTCGTTCTCCTTTGACTATAACTACCTCAAACCGTCACTGTTGATTTCAATATCCAAACACCTGCATTGCAAATAACTACATATGGATATACTCCAGAAAATTAATGCGTTACCTCAGAGGGTTAGAAGACTAAGAAGAGAAAAGGCCAAAGGAGCCACCATAACAAAGATGGATAGTTTAGTGTTAATGGTCACCTTGACAGAATCAATAATGAATGGGGAATGGGGCTTCTGAGAAACTCTGTGAATGGCAACCTGATCTTGATTTCATTAACGGATGCAGGAAGATCCAGCTTGGGTATGAGCAAGACCATTCCCGGGATAGAATCCTGGGCAATATAAGTAGAGAAAGGGAACTGAGAAGAGTTATGCATTGGTCCCTCTGATTCGTGATGGCGGATGTGACATGATCAACTGCTTTAAGCTCCTGTCATGATGGATTGAATCTTGACTTATCAGTGAAAATAATCTTTCTCCCTTAAGTTACTTTTGTGAGAGCGTTTCATCACAGAAACAAATGGAAATTGAGATAGAACATCATTTAATTTGGAAGAAAGAAAGAACTCAAATTTCAAAGCTTAGCATCAGGTAGGATACCAAATTAAGTCAATTACTAAAACAGATTATGTCTCCTACCAAAACCCGTGACCTTAAACTTTCCCAAGTCTTTTGTTTCTTTTTATTATTTAGATGTGGGAAATTATCTCTATGTGGAATGAGAAAGAATAAATTTCTTTCTTAAGTTAAAGGATTCATTTACTAGATTCATCATTTAAATCAACAACAACAACGATAACAAAATGAACCCCGAGGGAGTTCTCTTCAAGGACACCTCTGAGCATTTGGGACTAAAACTCTATGTGGCAGAAGGAGCAGGGACTCTTACAGAGTGGAGTTACCTTCTCTACTGTGTTCTGCCACAGGCCCAGAAGCCAAGGGATTAGCCAGTGTGACTTTCACTCAGGGCCTTGGAGACTAAAGTGACAAGGTATTATGGACTTATCATTGGGTAATCATTCATAAGCCTGCTCCATAGAATGTAGAACAATTCTGTAGGACCTCCCAGAAAAACCTGGGTAAGATATAATTGGATCAAATAACCTCCTAGCTTCAACATAGTTAACTGTGGTTCAAGTCCTAGGTATGAACACAGGATCTTAAGTGGACCCAGAAGCTGACATAGTAAAGCTCTTTTATTCCTGGGTAGTGCTGGGTATACGTGGTAGAGCCAGTAAGAGCAACGGCCTTGGAGAGATAGGTACAAGAATGAACCTTTGCAGAGAATTGTGAGATTGTAGCCTGACCCTTTTCACCTTTGTCCCCAACAATGAGATAACAGTTCCATTTTACCATACACTTCGTCCATTATCCACAACACCAAAAAAAGATCAAAAGAAGCCATGCTATCCATCCATAGCCTCAGCTCTCCCAAAGCTTTTGTAGTTCTATTATTTGTCCCAGGCACTCGTTATTGCGTGTAAATTTATCACTGGAATAGCATAATTACCAAAGAAGAGCGAGTCAGGAGAATACATGAACATGGTTCTTAGAGACATCCCCATGTGTTCTGCTATTTAATTTACATTGATGTGTTTATGTGCAAAAGCTAAGAGTCACAAGTTCTTGTCAGTGCTAAGTAAAAACTCCTATGAGGTAAAAATGAATTAAATAAGGTAGAATGTGTTCCTACATATAAAGAGAGTTATGTCAGAGTATGCAAATGAGAACTTTGAAATGTTATTCATGAGACCATTACTGTAAAGATGTATATATTAATTTCTGTGAGACTTAAAGATGGAAACATATTGGCACCATTAAGGCCAATTTAATTAAAAGTGAGAAAAATTAGTCACGTTAGAGATTCCATAATTCATTTCAATGTCCCCAGTCATCTCTACTTCAGAAAAATTCTTTAGTTCATTTTTCAGAAAAAGGTTTTCTTGACTGTAAGATTGATTGCTTGAAAATTCTTATGAGTAACACAGCCTTTTATCCTCTGAAATTCCATTTTAATAACCATTTTCCTTTACCCTCTGAAATTATGAGAATTATTTTAATATACATCACATACTTCATAAATTTTAGTCATTTGTACTATACTTTAGTGTCAGATATTACTTTTTTATGCTGTCAGAATCAACAATAAGAAAAAGCACTTTTATTTGCATCGTTTTAAAATTGATAAAAATCATGGAGGAATATTCCTAATATTAATTTATATTTGAGGATAGCTACCATGACATGAAGGATGTGAATCACTACTAGTCAGGGTTTCCCTGGGCTCACTGGCCAGCCATTGTAGTCTAACCAGTGAGTCCCAGCCCAGAAAGAGATGCTGTCTCAAAAACCAAGGTGGGTAGCACCGAAAGAATAATGCTTGAGGTTTACCTCTGGCCTCCATATGCACACATTTAGACATACACACACACACACACACACACACACACACACACACGGGGGGGGGAGAAGAGAGAGAGAGAGAGAGAGAGAGAGAGAGAGAGAGAGAGAGAGAGAGAGAGAGAGAACATTCCTCTTTATTCTATAATGTGTATGAAAATCAGACACAAAAACAAAATTTAGTAAGGAATAGAGAGCGATTTCCCAACTGGAAAATGAAGAAATAGGAGCACTGGGTACCAGACAACAGCCTGGCAAATTTCAATAAAAGCCCCACAGTTGAGATTAAGAGATACTCAATCTGTATATCATGGAAAAGCTTCTGGAACCCAAGGGTTCATCTCATCTTACACTTAAGTTACAAACCAAGATTCTGGCCCCAAGGGTATGTGCCAGTCCCACAGCATATCAGAACTTCACTCTGTCCTGGGTGAGAGATTACATAAAATTAGATGAGCCACTAGGAAATACTGGAGAGATTATTGACTTGGGGCTATGCAGGAGAAACTTCAGTGTCAAGCAAGAGAGGGTATCTGTATGTTCATTGGCCATTTGAACTTCACCTTCTCAGTAATATCTGCTACTTTCATTAGCTTCTCTATTGATTAGGTTTATAAAGGGTGAAACATGTCTTCATAGTTCTTTTCTTTTTTCTTTTAGTTCTTCTTGTATTCTAGATAGTAACCCTGTGAGATCTATGAGTAGTAGAATTTCCTTCAATCCTGTTGAATCCTTCAATATCTTAACTCAGTTATCTATTGTCTTTATGTAAATGAAGACTGCTTTTTCATTTCCCAGGTGGCCAGACCCAAATAATCACACAGAAACTATATTAATTACAACACCGTTTGATCGATGGTTCAGGCATATTTCTAGTTAGATCTTATATCTTAAAATTCTATTAATCTGTTTCTTGCCATAAGGCTGTGGCCTACTGGTAATGTTCCAGCAACTTTCTCCTCAAGGAGCTACATGGTGTCTCCCTGACTCTGCCTTCTTTCTCCCTGCACTCAGTTTAGTTTTCCCCGTCTATCTCTATTCTTCCCTGCCATATGCCAAAGCAGCTTCTTAATTAACCAATGGTAATAAAACATATTCACAGCATACAGAGGGGAATCCTACATCATCTTTGTCATATAGAACCATTTAAAATATCATGAAATCACTTTTGCCAATTGTTGGTGCTATTTCCTGATTCTTAGCCATAAAATGCTTGCCTGTGCCCATATATAGAAAAATGGATGCGAATGAACGCTATAGTATAGTGAAATCTGTCTCAGAAAGACATTTTTGTCTCCTATATTTTATATAGACACAAAACTACATGTGTACAGGTGACAGTAACATAGGATTGAAATTGTCTTCTAGAGGAATAGAGGGAGTATGAGAGGAAAGAGAGAAGAGAGCAGCAGGGTGGCAGAGTGCCGAGGGGGTTGTGCTCAATGCACATTGTTTGATTCTGTGTGGGTGTTTTGCCCACCTGCAAGACTGTGCATCACATGAATGTACCTGGTGTCCAAGGAAGTCGGAAGAGGGTATCAAATTCTCGAAACTGGAGTTATAGACAGCTGTTAACTGTAGTGTGGGTGCTGGAAATCAGTTCTAGATCCCTTAATAGAGCAGTCAATGCTTTTAACTGCTGAGTCCTCCTTCCAGCACCTCAAAGTACATGCATGAAACTGGCATTATATAACCCAGTATAAAGAAGTAAAAGAGTAATATAAAAAGAAAGAGTATCTAAAAACACTATGGCCATAACATCTCTTATAAAGAAAAAAATAATTAGAATGACTCACGGTTTCAGAGGCTTAACCCATTATCATATCATGGTGGGACATGGTGGCATGAAGGCAGATATGGGTTCTGGAGTACTTGAGAATCCAAAAGCTTGATTTACAGGCAACAGGAAGTGAACTGTGTCCATGGGCATAGCTTGAGTATAGGATACATCAAAGCCCACCCCCACAGTGGCATACTTCCTTCAACAAAACCAGACCTACTCCAATAAAGCCACACCTCCTAATAAATGGTGTCATTCCTTATAGAAGGGTCACTTTCTTTCAAGCCACCACAGATATAGTTTTGATCTGTTCTTTGTTTCAGCTTATTCTTTATAGCAATTCATTTCTTTAAAAATTATTCATCTTTGCAGTACCCGAGGTATAACTGACAAATGACTTCTGAAGCCACAGACCATAGAATGGGAGACGCACCTCAGAGATGACTTACGGAAGGTACTGCATTATCCACCCCACACACATAAACACACACACATATGCACACATACACACATGCACGCACACACATGCACACTGTGATAAATTACCTGACTGAAACAACTTCAGGGAGGAAGGATTTATTTTGAGTACAGTACAGGAGTTACAGTACAGAACGGCCTGGAGCTATCTTAATAAGACACAAGACACCTGGTTAGTTCTGCTAATGAGTCAGTGCAGAGAGAGCTTAGGCAAGAAGTGGAGTCAACATACAATACTCAAGCCCCAGCCCTAGGTCTGGCAGCCAGTTGCCGTCAAGCCAGGGTTCAGGAACCTGGACAAACAACAACATCAGCTGGAGACCAAATGTTTTAGCACAAGTGTCTAAAGGGGACAGGTCACATTTAAACTCTAACATCTTCACATTTTTACCATACAATGGACTAACAGCAAAAGTAGTAAACCTGTAACACAATAGCAAATTCCAGACACAGTTGCCTATAATTTGTACAAGTGACATTGTTTAATCTTCATAAACCCAGAGCTCTTACACGTTGTTATTCTCAGTTTAAGTGCAGGGAGTAGAGACTTCAAGAATCTCATTGAAATTTCTTTTAACTCATCCAACTCGTAAGTGACAGAAATATTTGCATTCCAGTTTGTCTGTTTTCAAAGATTACATTTTCCCATTTCTCTTTAAAACTTGTATATTTCTTAAATTTCCTTTTAACATTTAAGCTCCTCATTTTAGAGGAATAGATGGGAATGGATAGGTGCCTACTTGCATACATACATGCATAATATATGTAGTATATATATATACATACA
Source organism: Microtus pennsylvanicus (assembly GCF_037038515.1). Classification (NCBI taxonomy): domain Eukaryota; kingdom Metazoa; phylum Chordata; class Mammalia; order Rodentia; family Cricetidae; genus Microtus; species Microtus pennsylvanicus. Next base: position 115,469,469 of record NC_134582.1, read on the forward strand.
TCTATATATACACACATACATATATATATATATACATAGACAACACACATATTTTACATATTGGCATTAGTTCATTTGCTTAAATCTTCCTAAGACATGTGAGAGGACTCATGGAATTTTGAAGATTACATTTTGGTTGTTGTTGTTACTGATGCTTAAAAAAACATACATATTGCTTTTCCTGGCTATCTTTAATAGGTTTCCTTCCAAGGTGCTCAGATTTGACAGGAGTATTCTTGACTGTTATAAAAGCAAAAGCCAATGATAATAAAATCAAAAGGCCTAGAGAGATACATTTAATATTTGGGAACTTTCAATTTATAGTAGTAATCTTGATAGAACAAAGAATTTCTGGCAACTCTCTATCGCAGGCAATTTGAACATATGACAAGAGCTATCTTTCTGGCGACATTACAGCACTTTACCTGCCAATCATTCGGAGTGAAATATGGAGGAAAGGCACGTGTTGGCTGCAGTACCTGTGTGGTGCTGGGTAGCCCATTGCTTAGGAGAGGCACGCTTGGGATGCAATCTGCTCAGACATATTTCTTAGACTCTTCTCTGAGGAGAAACTGTGCTGGTTGGGTATACAGGAAGAAAAATGTCCCTTTGCTATTCGCTTTACAATCTCTAAGTGGGAAGCACTTACTGAGGCATAGAAAGTAGCCTTACTTGGAAACTGTCGATAAAGGCAGTTTACCAGGAGAATGCTTTTATGCCCCAAATTGATGATCACTTTGAGGCTTCAAACCTAGAGAATACAGGAGGACAGAAAGTTGAAATCTTTAATTAAATCAGCAAAGATATAAAGACAAAGCATGAGTGACAGGTGACAATTACATCCTGTGATTTAACAATGGATATAATGTTAGCTATAATGAAACCTATCTCTCAGAGGGAAGTTCATATATGCAGTGAAGTCATTGAATATCTCTTCTTTAAATAACCATCCTTCTTAGTTTAAAGCAAAGCAGTGAAACTCAGAAAAAAGGAAGTTCTTTCTTAGAGCAAATCAGTGTTTGTGTGTGTGTGGGGGGGGGGGTGTTTAGGTGCTAACAGAAACCACAAGAGGGTATTGGTTCCCTTGTAGCTGGAGTTACAGGTGTTGGTGAGCTATTCACTTTGACTGCTAGGAGTTGATCTCAGGTCATTTGGAAAACCAGCAAATGATCTTTCAGGTGCATCCTGTCTCCCATAACTACTCATGGTATTGTTAAATAATTAACTTGAAAACTTGGATGTCAGAACACCTGGATGAAGAAAGTGTGGAATATCTACACATTAGAGTACCACGCTGCGGTAAAAAACAATGACTTCTCGAATTTTGCATGCAAATGATTGGAAATAGAAAACACTATCCTGAGTGAGGTAACCCAGACCCAAAAGATAAATATGGGATGTACTCACTCATAATTGGTTTCTAGCCATAAATAAGGGTCAAGGAGTCTACAATTGGTGATCCTAAAGAAGCTAAGTAAGAAGGTGAACCAAAGGAAAAACATACAGTTATCCTCTTGGCTATGGGAAGTAGACAAAATTGCCGGGGAGAAAATTGGGATCTTGGGGGTGGGGTGGGATGGGGGTAAGGGGAGATGGGGAGAGAAAAGGGAGAAGGGGAGGATGGGGGCGAACTAGGGGAAAAAGGAGGATTGGGATAAAGGAAGGTTGGATAGGGGAGCACGAAAGCACAATTCTTAGTTAAGGGAGCCACCTTAGGGTTGGCAAGAGACCTGACCCTAGAGGGGCTCCCAGGTGCCCAAGCCGAGGTCCCCAGTTAGTTCCTTGGGCAGCTGAGGATAGGGAACCTGAAATGACCCTATCCTAGAGCAATACTGACGAATATCTTGCATATCATCATAGAACCTTCATCTGGTGATGGATGGAGATAGAGACAGAGACCCACACTGGAGCACTGGACTGAGCTCCCAAGGTCCCAATGAGGAGCAAAAGGAGGGAGAACATGAGCAAGAAGTCGGGACCACGAGGGGTGCATCCACCCACTGAGACAGTGGAGCTGATCTATTGGGAGCTCACCAAGGCCAGCTGGACTGTGAATGAAAAAGCATGGGATAAAACCGGACTCTCTGAACATGGCAAACAATGAGGACTGATGAGAAGCCAAGGACAATGGCACGGGGTTTTGATCCTACTTAATGTGCTGGCTTTGTGGGAGCCTAGCCAGTTTGGATGTTCACCTTCCTAGATATGGACGGAGGGGGGAGGACCTAGGACTTACCACAGGGCAGGGAACCCTGATTGCTCTTTGGACTGGAGAGGGAGGGGGAGAGGAGTGGGGGGAGGGGGAGAAGGGTGGGAGTAGGGGGAGGGAAATGGGAGGCTGGGAGGAGGTGGAAACTTGTTTTTTTCCCTCCTTTTCTCAATAAAAAATATATATACTTTACAAAACAAGTTCTGAGTGTAGGAAATGAACAGTTTTTCTCAGTACCCCTGCACCCATTCTCAGCTCAAGATTGACTTCAGAGATGTTTTCTTAGATGCTACTTGGAAGAGTTGTTGTCTCGATTAGTTGCCACTTTCTCACATTTTTACTTAGTTCGTTTGATGGTTTGGATAAAATATAACTTTATGAAGAAATACTTTTGAATGACTTTTGTTTTTCACTATTGCATGTTCATTGAACACATACCAACATCCACTAATACACAATTAGATACTAACAATGCTAATTGGAATAATATTTGAATGAATAAAAAAATCAAAGCTAATTGTACAATATAATCTAGAATCCAAATTTATTCATTATTATAAGCAAAGTAAGAATGCCAAAAGAAGACATGAGAGGGTGAGGAGCCACTTTATGAAGCAAAATAAAAGGGAATGTCATGACCACCCATGACAGGAGAATAAAAATGAGAAAGAAAAGACAATAGATGTCATCCTAGAGAACCAAAAGGGATCCTGGTCCAGACTCCCTTAACTGTGAGAGAGAAGAAGAGAAGAGGAAAAGGTGAGAATAGAGAGGAGGGAAGTGCTAAAGGTGTCAGAAGGGCGAGAATGTAATGGTGACAGGCTCAGCTGGCTCAGCTGCATACGAATCCTCACTGTTATTTAGTGACTTTGCCATCACAAAAGATGAGAATTATTAAAATGATTTCTTTCTCATAACCTTCCTAGCACAATGCCTTGAATAAAAGCTCAAATACCGATCATAGATTCTGGGGCATATAAAGTTACAAAGGAGCCCGTACTGACCATGGTAGAGTAATGATAAAGGGTTGGGCTTCTCACAATACATGTCTGGCATCGTTGTTTCTGTTTATATTCTTGCTACTTCTGATTTTCCAGAATGTGGTATGTTTGTCTCAGAAGGGTGGGTTGTACCTCAGTGTGCCTTTATGCATTGTTCTAGAATCGCAAATGTATTGATTAAATTGATCCACTTCAAGATCCAGCTATCTAACATGAGTTTATCCCCAAAGGATGCTTCCTCCTACCACAGAAACACTTGTTCTACCATGTACATTGTTGTTGTATTTGTAATAGCCAGAAACTGTAAACAACTTAGTCATCCCTCAACAGAAGAATAGATAAAGAAAAATGTGGTACATTTACAAAATAGAGTATCACACCAGTTGCTTAAAACGTGAAAGTCACAGGTAAATCTATGGAAATAGAAAAAAATTATTCTGAGTAAAGCATCCTGAAACATAAGTACCATATGTATTCACTTCTATGTGAATATTTGCTGTTAAAGCAGTGATAACCCAACTATAATCCATAGTCATCACAGAGGTTAGATGTATAGTAAGGGACAAGGGGGAAAGAGAGACCTTACAAGGAAAGTAAAATAGAATAGATAGTTATGGATAGATGGGGGAACTGGAATTGTAGGAGAAAGAGGGGGAGGAAGAGAAATACAAGGAAAGACAGCCAAAATTAAGAGCAATTTGAGGGATAGTATGGAAACCTAATACAACAGAGGTTTCCTAGATGAAATACCCACATAATGAGTGAAACAGAGCATCAATTGGTTATACTTTGTCACTAAATGAAGCTCCCAGTACCGAGACTGGGTTATATATAATGGAGTTACTGGCTGAAGGGGTGCCTGGGGAATCCCCCAAACAATGTAGGCCATTGCCAAGACTGTAGATTGCATTCCAAAAACTGACAGCTAGGCCCTGCTGTGAAAGACAAAACCTTTACAACTCATTAAACGTGAAGTGGAGCTGGTGCCTACACAGAGCCTTCACCACATATACTAGTGGCTTTGGTACAGGACGGTTCTCCACATGCTACCAAAGGAGAAATATGAACAACTCAGCCACACATATTTTCATCTATAATGCTCTCTGGCTAGCAAGATATGTAAGCGCAATGGCAGCACAAAGGTGGTGTGAGCAACCAAACAAAAACTGATTTGACTTAAGGCCCACTCCACAAAATGGACCCACATCTAACACTGCTTGTGTGACAAATAACTAGAGACTAGATATCTCAAGTATACAGGGTAAAACAAAACACCACTGACCTATTATAAGAATAGCAACTAAATGACTCCTAAGGATAATCTGCTATACTCACAGATCAGTCCCTTGTTCATCCCTCATCAGAGGAGCTTCCTTCTGCAGCAGCAATTGCGAACAAATACAGAGACCTACAGCCAGACATTATATACAGAGTGAGTGACTTAGAACACTCCATCAAATCCTTCCGAGAAAGAAGAGGCAGAGAGAGTGTACAAGCTAGAGAGGATGGAGGATACCAAGAAAGCAAAGCTCTCTAAGCCGACAGAATCTATGCACATACTAACTCACATAGAGTATGAGCAAGCATGCAGAGGGCCTGCCAGGGACTGCACCAGATGGGGTTCTAGAGCTGAAGGAGAAATGGACACATGCTCTAATCCCCTAACACAGAAGCTATCTCCAATTGATAACCATTTCCAAATTCAAATTCAGTTTACTCGTTAGGGAAAATAATTCTTAGTGGTAGGCTGCAGGCCCAGCAGAATATATGGCCAACAGAAAACAAACTCAGAGTCATCTTAGGAGGCTCCTTGTCTCATAACGTCATGCTGGGCTTTTCTTTAATTTTATCTTATTTTCTTTTAACTTAATTTTATAATTTTCTTTCCCTTTTTACCCTACAGGTTCTTTGCCTATATGTTATGTATTCCAGCTTAGTGTTTTTATGGGATTCCTGAGTGTGCTAACAAATGGATTTCTGCATCTATATCTTTTTTATGCACCGTTTCTTGAGCTCTTTTACTCTTTCAATTCTGTTTGCTCATTTTGTCTTTCTCTGATGTGTTAATTTTTGTTTTATCTTGCATTTTGCTTTATTATTGGCCCTTAAAAGCCTGATGTTTTTTTAATGTGAAACAATACCCCACTTCTGTATGGGTGGAGCTAGATGGAGAGGAGGTGGGGGAACAGGGAGAGAAAAACATAATCAGGATATAGTGTGTGAGAAAAAATTCATTTTCAATAAAAGAAAACAGGAAAAACAGACATTTGGCAATACAAGCAATAATTAACGACATGAAAATCTTAAAAGAGATGGAAATACTTAAAGAAGCAAGTCAGAATAATGGTTTGAGAATGCAAAGATCAAGCAGAGCAAAGGAAGTTCAAAATGGAAACGGACAGTGGATGTATAGTTTAGTCTATGCACTTGCTGATCAACTGTTCGCATATGAATAAGAATGAACTTTTGCCTTTGGTTAAGTGAATGCAAGAATTGCATACACTTTTTAATTTAGCCTGATGACATTAGACTTTATTTTTAATTTTAGGGTGGTACTGAGACCTCTGTGCTCTATTGGCTAAGTTACAGTCGTGGTATCTAGTCATACCTCTGAATATAGATGATCTTCTTCCCTTAGTTTTGACTGACTACCGGAGAACATTGGAGCAGCCAATAACTGAAGTGTTCAGAGCTATGGAAAGCCAGAAGAGCTATCCACATTGCACTCAGGTGACTTACTACCCTGTGATTGCAAACACCATAAAATTGGGTTGAAATTAAATGTACATAATTAGAGTATTTTTGTTATTTTTGTTAGTGTGAATATCTTTCTTAGTAATGGCCTCAATTTGAGTATTTATTTACTATTCATTTAATTTAGACAGGATAAAGATAAAAAGCAAAATTGGATATTTAAGTACTAATTACCTTCTGAATCTACAACAGGACCACCCGTGCATTTTATCACTACGATTCGTCAAGGAAAGCAAACACAAAATATTCAGAGACAACTTTTCCAGTCTAAGCAACAATGCCATTTATGAATTATTGCTAAATTGAATAATCAAAAAGAAATGCAAGAGATAGCTTCAATTCTTTTCTACAACTAAGTCCTCAGAATAAAACTTTTTCATAGAAATATTTAAATTTGCAAAATAATATTTCTGCTGTTGAATCACTTAAAACCAGTTCAACATAACAAAGAATGACTAGAAACTTAGTTTTCTGTTGAAGACTTACTTTGTACTGTCTGCAGTCTATTAATAAACATCTTAGGATAGTTGAAGGCTATACCCATGTATAATGAATGGTCACATTGAATAAATGGAGTCAGGGCTCCTCGTGTTCTGAAAGTGCTGATCAGAATGTGGTTGCTGGTATCTTTTTAGATGTGAATCTACACATCTCAGACACAAACCCCAGTATGTAAACAGGTTTCTATAAAGAAATGGAAGTGCCCAGGAGGAAATGCCATTGCAATCAGTTTCTGCCTGCTCCCTCCCCACCCCTGCCAGAAATTTAAATCATAAGAAAGAAAAATCCTGACAATTGTTCTTGTTGTTGTTCACACTGTGGTTCCTTTATTTTCCTCATGGGAAACAGAAGATAATTTGCCCAAACCATTAAAATACTGAATATTTGATTTTTTCTTCTCTTCTAGTTAAAACAAAAATCATAGTACCTAGTTCACCCATCCCAACTATTGAGCGAAACTTTATATTTTAAATAGTCTTCACAAACTGTTTTAAAAACACCTCTAACTCAAACCCCCAAATTACTGAAATCAATACTACCTAAATCCAAAATGATTAATTTATGTAGAAACATATTCCAAATTCAAAGAAAATCAAAAATTTGCGTGTTAGGTAGCCAATTTTGTCAGATAAAAATAGAAAATACATTGTTGTATTGGTGAAGGTAATATATTAATATATATTATACAAATACATAATTAAAACTTTAATTAGCTGTGTATGTTTGTGCAAGTACACATGAGTATGTGTGTGTGTGTATGTGTCTGTGTGTGTGTACGTACGGAGACCAGAGGGAAATCTTGGGTATCTTTATTCCTCTGGTGACATCAAACTTATTTACTGAGACAGGATTTATTTTTAGTACCCAAGGCCTTTGATTCATCTAGGCTATCTGGTCAGAGAGCTCCAGTGTCTACCTCCCCTTCACTGAGGTTATAATGCCCAGCAAAACATGGATGATGGGAATATAACTTATGCCCTCATGCTCTGACAGCAAGGACTCTGCCTATAGCTCTATTCCCCCATCCCTGAGGAACAGTTTGAAGAGCTACTCAATTTGGTTATACACTTCTTGATCCTTCTTTCTTTATTCCCATGAAATAAGTATAGGACTTCAACACACCATTTGAGACATAATATCACAATATCTATTACTATGCAGCATATTGTTTTCCACTAGGGAAAGGTGGCATTTTAAATAATACAACTAAGATGTTGTAAGCACCAATTTAATGATGAATTGGCCCACACCAGTAATATCTGCTGGATGGTGTAAGTTCCTGATTTGATGATGGGCTGCTATCGTTGCCTCCATCTATGTGATACTTTCTATTTACTCTTTTACTTTTGACCTCTATATACTTAATAAGCTCATTAAAAACTAACAATCCCTAACTTCAAATTCTACTATAGAGCCACAATACTGAAAGCAGCCTGGTGTTGGCATAGAAACAGACAGGAGGACCAATGGAACCAAATAGAATACCTGGATATTAATTCACACACTTTTGGACACCTGATTTTGGACAAAGAAGCAAAAAATATAAAATCGAAAAAAACAAAGCATATTTAACAAATCACGCTGGCATAACTGGATATCAATATAAAGAAGAATGAAAATAAAACCATATCAATGACCATGCACAAAACTCAAGTCCAAAAGGATCAAAGACCTCAACATAAAATCAACCACACTGAACCTTATAGAAGAGAAAGTGGGAAGTACACTTGAACATATTGGCTCAGGAGACCACTTCCTAAATATAACCCTAGCAGTACAGACAATGAGAGAATCAATTAATAAATGAGACCTCCTGAAACTGAAAAGCTTCTGTAAAGCAAAAAACACAGTCAACAGGACAAAATGACAGCCTACAGAATGAGAAAAGATCTCCACTAACCCCACATCAGATAGCGGTCTGATCTCCAAAATATACAAAGAACTCAAGAAATAGGTCATCAAAAGAACAACTAATTCAATAAAAAAAAATGGAGTATAGACCTAAACAGAGAACTCCCAACAGAGGAATCTAAATTGTCTGAAAGATACTTAAGGAAATGCTCCACATCATTAACCATCAGAGAAATGTAAATCAAAAAGCTCTGAGATTCCATCTTACACTTGTAAGAATGACCAAGGTCAGAAACACTTATGACAACTTATTCTGGAGAGGTTGTTGGGTAAAGGGAACACTCCTATATTGCTGGTGGGAGTGCAAGCTGGTATAGCCCCTTTGAATATCAGTATGGCAATTTCTCAGACGATTAGAAAAAAACCTTCCTCAATACCCAGCAATACCACTTTTGGGTGTATAACCAAAGGATGTTCAATTGTACCACAAGGACATGTGCTCAACTATGTTCATAGCAGCATTGTTTGTCATAGTTAGAACCTGGAAACAACCAAAATGCCCTTCTAACAATGAATGGATATGGAAAATGTGGTACATTTACACAATGCAGTACTACACAGCAGTGAAAAATAGAGACTTCTTGAAATTTGCAGGAAAATGAATGGAGCTAGAAAACATCATATTGAGTGAGGCAACCCAGACCCAGAAAGACAATTACCATATGCACTCACTCATAAGTGGTTTTTAAACATAAAGCAAAGAAAAGAGGGCTACAAATCACAATCCCAGAGAACCTAGACAACAATGAGGAGCCTAAGAGAGACATACATAGATCTAATCTACGTGGGAAGTAGAAAAAGACAAGATCTCCTGAGTCAATTGGGAACATGGGGACCTTGGGGGAAGGTTGAAGAGGAGGAAAGCGGCAGGAAGGGGGGCAGAGAAAAATGTAGAGCTCAACAAAATCAATTAAAAAAAACACAGCTTGAAGATCCAATCAGAAAAAAATAAAATAAAATAAAAATAAGATTCAGTCAGAATGATCAAAATTCTCTTTAGTTGTCTGAAGAGCTCTAATAACCCAATATTCTACTGCGAGAGGCTCCCCATCCTTTTTATGTGAGGACCTTGTTTGGTTTGTAAACGTGCTTGCTGAAAAATGAGGCTGTAGCCAGATCTTGTAGTAATCAGAATAGGAAGTAATTAAGATTTCAAAGCAATGAAAATGTGCTAGGATGGTAGAAGAGGGAGTGTACATTGATGGAGCAATCCCCGGGTTTACTTCACATGGCAGCCAATAGACATCCCATCAGAGCTTTAATAGAGTGACTGCTGTAGGTGGAGGCTGCAACCACTCCCAACGTCACTTCAGAATGAGATAAGCCAGGATGGCAACATTAACAATCACTCATTTAGTCAAACTTATCCAACAATGAGGGCTCAACTTATAGGTAGAGGCAAACATTTCTGGCTTATATTTTGGTATTTTTCGAATTTGATTTACATGTTATTATTTTACATTTACATAATTAAAGCTCATTCATTACAGCAAACAGGTTATAAAATCCACTCACTCAAGGACAGTTTTGAGTAGACATGCTCCATTTTTCATGTTTAACTATTGCCACTCAACAGGAGCCTGAATACATACACTTTAAAGTTACTGTGGTTTATAACAAGCTGTTTGCTTTCAGTATTGACATTGTAGTACAATGTGTGGGTGCAAAGTATCACTACCCATATTACAAAGCATAGATACATGGCTAGTTATAGCTAGCTAAAAGGAAAATTGTGGGGCTGAAGACACAATACAGTGAATAAACATGTTGACTGGTCTTCCAGAGACCCAAATTCAGTTTTCATTATTCACATCAGGAAGCTCACAGCTGTCTGTAACTCCAGCTCCAGGGCATTTGACATCGTCTTTGGACTCCATGGGTTCTGTAGTTAACTATTGCCACTCAACAGGAGCCTGAATACATACCTAGTTTGGAGTGGCATTTCATTTGTATTTTAATAACTGAAGCTTGCCTGAAGTTCTGAGAGTAAAACAATCACACTGGCCAGCCTTACAGACCAGACAGCAGTGACACACACCTTTAATCTTAGTAGCCACACTAATTTGCCATACAAATCAGGCAATAGTGGTGCACACCCTTAATCCTGGAACTAGAGAGAAATATAAAATGGGAGGAGACAGCTCTCACTCTCAGTCTCATTCTAAGATTCCTGGAGGCAGGATCACCATTTTCAATCTGAATTTGAGGTAAGAACCAGGGGCTGGCTATTTACGTTTCTGACCTACAGGTTGAACCACAATCTCTCTCTCTCTCTCTCTCTCTCTCTCTCTCTCTCTCTCTCTCTCTGTTTTTATTAGTCATGCTACAGTAATCACATGCATATATAGTATAAAATAAATTTCAAGAACAGAATGTGTGCAAATATATTTTTCACTCTCCCATTCTCAGAGGCATAGAGGAGTACCTCACATCAAAATACCAGGGCTATTGACTCTATGAACTGGAGAAACTCAATAATTTAATAGCTCAATTCCCACTTATATGTTTCAAGCAATCATCAAATATTTTCTGCATTCCATACCCTTCTGACATTTTTTATTGTTCAGTTGTTTTGCTTTGTTTTAGAGCCATATTGTTATATTGAATATTATATTAATACATCCAAAGTTTTATTCCAAAACTTTTGGTATTTCTCTATGGAAAATCTTTAAATACATTTTTTTAGAATTTGTAGAAAAACTTCAGCATGTGCAGAGTGGAAAGGCATCTAGATAAAGACAGATGTATGTATAAACTACCAATTATGCAAGGATAGGTAGATATGCAGGTCAAAATAACAATCACTCAGAGTCCTTGTCTGATACCTGATGAAATGTTTTGATCGTTTCTGCTGTTAATCTATTTCCTAGCAATTTTGCTTTTTTTACTTTTACAAATCTGACTTTAGAATATTATCCTGGAATAAATAAATGGAACCAGAGTTATAGCCACAGGTCTTTATCAGTTTTCAGCAACGAAGTTGTGCATTTGATATATCTGTTCCTGTTCTTTAGATCTGTTTAACTCATTCACTTGTATCACTTGGTATTTTCTCAATGATATTAATGATCAATTCTATATTTCCTCAGAAGTGTGTGTATGTGTGCACTCACGTGTGCACACCTGCGGGTGGAAGCCCAAGGTTGGTACCAGGACTCATCCTTGGAAGGAATCATACACCTTAATCATTAGTTCAGGATCTCTCAGCCACACCTTGAGCTGGCCCATATCTTGTCTCACTAGCCCACTTGTCTGGAGATGCCCTGTCCCTGCCACTGCACATGAAGGCTGGTTTTACAGGCAGCCTCCCAAGCTCAGCTGGTTTTTATGTGGGTTCTGGAAATCATTACTCAACTCCTTATGCATGTGCAAGTGCTTAACCATGGAGTCATCAACCTAGCCCCAAATTGAGACAGCTGCACATTTTCTCTTTTGTTTCTACAATGTGTGCAAAAGGGAGTTTTTTTTATTAATGATTATGTCACTGTTTTTTTCAGCAGAAGAGACTAAGTCTGTTCAAATGTAGAAGTAAACGTGAGATGTTTTTCTCCACATCCTTCACTAAGTCAGCAAGTCCTTCTGCAGTCCTTAGTTAACCCACCTATTGTTTCTTCTGTGTTCATACTGTTATTTTTTGCATGATTACATGGGAAAATTGTATTATCCTTTGTGTTACGGTAACATATGTAATAATTATCTTACTTTATTATTGTTTTAAATTATTTCAATTCAAACAGGCTATCTTTGTATACTACTTCCTTCCTCTCTCTCTCTCTCTCTCTCTCTCTCTCTCTCTCTCTCTCTCTCTCTCTTTCTCTCTCTCTCTCTCTCTCTCTCTCTGTGTGTGTGTGTATGCACATGCATGCACATGCATGCAGCTGTTCATGTGTGTGCATGTGAGGCCACAGTCTGATATTAGGTAACTTCCTCTATCTATTTTCACATGAATATTTGGGATAGGTTCTTTCACTGAATCTGGAGCTCACTGATTCAGCTAGACAGACTGGCCAGGAGCTCCATGGATCCCTCTCTTCAGACTGCTCTGTCCCAGAACTGCATGCAGACCTGCACAGAAGACTGTACATGGCTTTACATGGATTATAGGGATCCAAACTCAGGTTCTCACAACTGAGCTACAAGGACTTTACTGCCTCCCTCAGCCTAGCTTCTGCATTCTTGCTTTGTCTTTGTTTCTTGTTGTCTTGTTTATTTTTGCAAATGCCCTGGAAATAAGAGACAATTCTGAAGCTTTATAGGTGAAAATGTTACAACTAAACTTTCGAGTTCTATTCTTCCATTTACACTTCATTAACGCTCTGAGGAAATGGAAAGCCTTGAGCTCTGTTTAGATTCCCATCACAGTTGACATTTCATTAGCTCAACATCCGTTCACTCCACACTCCTCCTTGATAAACTGATTTCAAACAGTCTTTTAAAATTCCTGGAGAGAGATCATTTGTGTGTGAATGCAAACTACTAAAACATTTAATCCTGAAGAACACCCTCACTGGGTATGGAGAAGGCTCAGATGATGACGATTTCCTCTCTTCATTCAAAGATGGGATTCTGCCAGCTCTGGCCACCATTGTGTTTCTTGCCCATCCTTTGTAAAGGTTAGGTTTCTTTTTGTTTGTTTGTTTTTGTTTTTTTCTGTTTTTTAGGGGGAGGGAAGTTGCTCCTAAATCTTCTTGATCCAGTTTTGTTCTTACTCTCATTATTATATCTTTGGGCATGGATTTGTGTCTGTTATTCTAGCCTGGAAATGACTACTCTTCCTGAGGATTTCTGTCTTTCTTGCACTAATGCCGGAACACTGTCAAATCATGCATTTGGGAGACAGAATAGGGCTACGTGTCTAAGAGCATTTGATGCTCTTCTAGAGTTCCCATTTCTGGTCATAGCACCTATTTTGGGTGGCTCTCCACCTCTTATAACTCCAACTTAAGGTATCCAAAGGCTCTGCTCTCTGCAGGCAGCTACACACACACACACACACACACACACACACACACACACACACGCACACACACACACACACCACATTTAGAAATAATAAAAATAAATCTTAAAATCATGTTTTGAAATGTGAAACCTATTGTAGTGGAAACTTTCTAAAATACAGGAATGTAATCCTAATGAAGTCTCCAAATAATGAGGAAGGCAAAGTCCCAAACAGGCCTTATCTTGATACCAAAGAACCTTCCAGTACCAGAACTGATTTAAAACCAAATGAGTTATTGGCTAAATGGGGGCATGAAAATCTTCAAAGAACTCAGGTTTTGTCCAAACAATAGGTTGTTCTCCTTAAACCGACAGCAAGGCCCCACTGCTGAAGAAAACACTCATACATCTCATTCAAAATAGATAAATTGAGTTGGGACTTACAAAGAAATTTCACCTGTACGTTCTAGTGTCTTTGGTACAGGAAGATACTCTGCAGTCTTCCAAAAGAGAAATGTAAATCCCAATCCAGCCAAAAGAAGGAAGGAAGGAAAGAAAGAAAGAAAGAAAGAAAGAAAGAAAGAAAGAAAATAAAAAACCTTGACTGCAAAAGATGCTAGAACAATGGTGACACTAAGCTTGTGGAGGAACTAACCAATGTCTTATTTGTTTTAAGGCCCACTCCATGAGATGGAGTGTATGGACGTATGGTAGTTTGAATGTATTTGGAATTTAGTCCACAGAAACTCATAGGGAGTGGCATTATTAGGAGGTGTAACCTTGTTTGAGGATGCTAGACTACACAAGCCTTTAATTCAGACCTTGAGGCTGGGGTACACCTCTCATCCGGGCCACACCTCCTGTTGGAAGTGTGTCACTGTGGGGACAGGCTTTGAAGTCTTTTATTCAAGCTTCACCCAGTGTCACTGCCAGTCAGTTGACTTCCTGTTGACTGCAAGATGCAGCACTCTCAGCTCTAGCACCACATCTGCCTGCATGCGGCCATGCTCCCCTGCATGGTCATAATGAACTGTATCCCTGAAACTGTAAGTGAACCACCCTCAGTGAAATGTTTTCTTTATAAGAGTTGCTGTGGTCATGTGTCTCTTCACAGCAATAGCAGACCCTAACTAAGAAAGAAGTTGGAACTAGGGACTGGGGTATTGCAGTGATAGGCCTGACCATGTATTAGTTTGTAGGAATTTGCACATTTGGAAAGCAGTGAAATGTTTTAAGCATTGCTTAATGGGGCATACTAGTAGAAGCATGGAAGACAATGGTGCTGATAATGATTTGAAATGTCAGGAGCTGGCTCAAGAGGTTTCAGAGAAGAATTTTAGTATGTTGCCTAGAAATCTATCTTGTGATATTTTTCTGAAGGAACTGACCACCTTTGCCATTGTATAAATAGTCTTCCTGAGGCTAAAATGAAGAGTTATAAATTAATTTGATTGCCAGAAGAAATCTCAAGACATCCTAGTCTAGACTCTGTCATGTGGATATTAGTGGCAACCCTAATGAAGATATATAATTTAAGAATCTGAGCAAGGAAAAATATTTGAGGAGAAAAAGGGCACCAGAAAATGGAATGGAGCTAAATCCTCTGTTCAAGGAGATAAATGGATTAAGAAATGGATTGAAGAGAGTAGTGACCTCAGTTGATGGTGGCAAACGCCTTTAATCCTAGCACTCCAGAAACAGAGGTTGGCAGATCTCTGTTATTTCAGGGCCAGACTGGTCCACAAAGAAAGTTTAAGAACAGCTAAACTTAGACAGTAAAAGACAGAAAGATGTAATTAAATAGGGGCCATATTCCAGCCCCAGCAAGGCACAGAACTTGGCAGTTTCAACCACATGGTTCTGGCTTTAGAGTTAAGGATAGAAGAAAGCAGTTAAAACCCTGTGCTTCTGGTTACCTGGAGCTGAAGAATCAGCTGTGAGTAATAAGATACTAGAACTACTAAAGCAAAATTTTGCTTTTCTGGAATACTTGATGCTGGTTGACTGGAGCTAAGAAATTAGCGGTGATTAAGAAGAGACTAACATCACTAAGGTAAAATCTTCTGGGAAGTGTTTCCTGAGAGCATGGAGATACTGTGATCCCGAAGAGTCTAAGGTTGTACCTTGCACTGGCGGTTGGACGTAGTGACATGTAAATGTCATCCAGGTGGTAGTGGATTTGAAGGCATGAACGGGTCATGAAGAGCAGCTGAGGCTTGACACTTCACCCAATGTACTGCAGGTCAGTCAATTTACTGTTGCTTGAAGATGTAGCCTTCTCAGCTCCTGCACTATATCTACCCACAAACTGCCATGCTCCCCTGCATGCTCATAATGGACTGTACCTCTGAAACTGTAAGTGAGCCACCCTCAATCAAATATGTTCTTTATAAGAGTTGCTTATGTGGTCATGGTGTCTCTTCACAGCAATAGTAAACTTTAACTAAAACAGAACCCATACCTGGCACTGCTTGAGTGGCCCAGAATGAGAAACTAGATGGTCCAGTGACCTGGGGCCAAACCAAATACTATTGGTCTAAAAAATTAGAAGAAGAAAAGGTATTGGTAAAGTAATTTCTAATGATTTCAATTATATTCATAGGTGAGGGCCTTAGTCAGCTATCATTAGAGAAACTTCCTCCTACAGCAGACAGACAGCCACATTATATGTGTGTGTATATACATACATACATTATATATATATGAGAGAGAGAGACCTTGGAACTCACAGCTCTAAGTAAGATTTCTGCATCAAATCCTCTGACCTCAGGTAACCCTGTGGAAGAGGAGATATAAAGAGTTTAAGAACCAGAGGGAATGAAGGATTACAAAAAATAAGGTCCTCTAAATGAACCTGAGAAAACCTCCTATGAACTCACAGAGACTGCACCAGGTCCTCTGGGTATACACTATGGCTTCCTGTTTAGTGTTTTTATGATTTCTGTGTGTGGAAGCGAGTGGATCACTGGTTCTTGTCCCTTCTCTCTGGCTCTTTTCCTTTTGTTGGTTTGCCTTGTCTAACTTTGATGTGGTTATTTTTTGTTTTATCTTACTATATTCTATTTGTTACATTTTATGGTTCTTCTTAGAAGCCTGTTTTTTCGAGGGGAAAGAAAAGTGGAGTGGATATGGAAGGGAAGGGAAGTGGAAAGGAACTAGGGATAAAGGGAAATGAAACCCCAACCAGGATATAGTGTATGAGAAAATAACCTATTTTCAATAAAAGGTAAAACAAAAGAAGAAGAAAGGAAGGAAGGAAAGAGAGGGAGACAAAAGGAAAAAAAAGAAAGAAAGAACTGTTTGTGTCTTGCCACAAGTTTGAAATGATGCACTGGATTCCAGGAGAGAGAAAAATAGCTATGGTTTTATACAAAAAAAGAAAATTATAACTTAGAATCCTTTCCATCCTGTGGTGCATGTGACAATAGTTCTTTGTTCTTTGTCTCTTCCCTTTGCTTGCTATCTCTTGTCTTCATATATCTTATTTGGGTTTTTATTTTTAAGACATGACTTTGAATTTACCATCTCTCCAAATGTGCCTATTTTCTGTTGATACAATCCAACTGAATTGTCTTTAAGAAAATTGATGTGGGATTCCCCTCTGTATG
Source organism: Microtus pennsylvanicus (assembly GCF_037038515.1). NCBI lineage: Eukaryota > Metazoa > Chordata > Mammalia > Rodentia > Cricetidae > Microtus > Microtus pennsylvanicus. The sequence goes on from NC_134582.1 coordinate 115,486,394, forward strand.
CTATGAATACCATTGGTTAATAAAAGAACTGCTTTGGGCCTATAGCAGAGCTATAGGGGAATAGAGCTAGGCTGGAAAAACCAAATTAAAGGCAGGGGAAAAGGAGGCAGAGTCACAGAGAAGACATTTAGCCCCTCCGAAGCCGTATGGAACTTTACCTGGTAAGCCACTGCCACGTGGTGATACACAGTTAATGAAAATGGGTTAAATTAATATGTAAGCGCTTACCAATAAGACACTAGAGCTAATAGGCCAAGCATTGATTTAATTTATATAGTTTCTGTGTGATTATTTCGGTTTTGGGTTGGCTGGAACAAACAAGCAGCCTCTTCACAACAGAAAATAGACTTCTACATTTTGATAACTCATGTTTCTCATTTTGGTTGATAATATCACATCATTTTAATAAATTTTATTAGTAGGTCTCTGACTCTATTGCCTGAACTTAGAATTCTTTTTCTTCTGTTGGGTTGTTGTGTCCAACTTCAATATGAAAGTTTTTGATTCACCTTATTCAATTTTATTTTGTCATGTTTAGTTATTATCTCCTAGAAACCTGCTCTTTTCTAATGAGAGACAGAAAGAGAGTAGATTCACAGGGGAAGAGAGGTGTGGATCAAGTAACAGGAGTAGAGAGAGGGGAAACTTTAATCATGATCTATCATTTGAGAAGATAATCTCTTTTCAATAAAATTAGACATGACCTACAAAACAAACAAATAAATAAATTCTGTTAATGTAGTTTTACTTTTCTTCTTCATGGTTTGTTCTAACAAAAATTCATCACCATCTCTTTATCTGTGTTCCTTGTCTCCGGGTATCTGAAACACAATGCTTTATTTCACTGCCCCTCACTATGGGGCTTGGTAGGCACATTAGCCTGAAGCTCTTGTTTTATGAACTTTTATTGTTAACCTGGGATTAAAGTAATATTCATAGGTAAGCAGCATGGGTTAGAGCTAGCTAATGATATGTGGTGACAACAATGCTCAATGTCCTCCCACAGGTAGATATTACTAATAATAACATTCATAAAGTAGTAAACAGAAGAGTGAGTCCCTGATTGCATTTCTATGCTTGCATGCCCCCAGACTTGCTTGTAGCTGCTGCCTTTACCATACTTCCTCACCGATCCCTCCACTCAACTAATTCCTGATTGCTTAAGATTCATGTAGCTGCACAGACAGGCAAATATATAGATTAAAAGACAGAAGATAATTATATTTCTTATGAAAGAAATCATGCTACATTCAAAATTATATAAAATGTGCAGAAGATTGGAAAGTTATTCTTTGTCCAGAGCCTTCTGCCTTATAATTGCGCCAGTCTTGCAACATCCTAGCTGTAGGTGTTCTGATGACCTTTCTTTCTCTACTTATGAATTTTTACCCATCCCATGTCTTTATCAAAACTTTAATTACAATTTTAGAGAGATTGCCTATGGCCCTTTTAAGCATACATGATTTAAGTTGACGGTAAGCTTCATTTTCAAATAAAACCACAGTAATTATAATGGTGCCTTTTATTCTGTGTATTTCTCATTATGTTTTAGCAGTATTAACTTTTAATACCAATGCTCATTTTTAATATCATGAAGAACATTTAAATGAACTTAATTTTATGATTATCATGAGGCATCTAGTGAACACATCCTTCCTCAAATATACTTTGTAATAAATAATCCATAAATTATCCACCATATTTAACATTATATATGTAATTTGTAATGGTTGGTAATGATTGTCAGATTGACATCGTCTGGAGGAACCTTGAAAATGGAGGAACCATGTCTGTGGGAGTTAGTTCAGTGCCTTGACTGAAGACTTGCCTAGTATGGCTGGCACTATTCCTTGGTCACAGGGTTCTAAACTTTGTGAAAAATAAAGAACAAATTGAGCTCTACCATGCCTACATTCACTGTTCCCTTCTGAGGACTGTGAACATAATGTGATTGTTGATTTCCCCACCAAGGTTTCTGGAACTGTGATCTAGAGTCAACCCTTCATCCCTTGAGTCTAAGTATTTTTATCTCATAATAGAAGGGAAACTAAGACATAACTTAACTTTAAAAAGCATTATCTAACTTAGAGTATATATTCCATGGCCTTTTCTGCTTATGAATTCGGGGATAATTTTAAATGTGCTTTAAACTGTTTTGGGATGGTAGAGTTTTACAGAATGAAAAAATATGTGATATACAGAGGTTTTTTTTTGTGAAAATTGAAAGTCTCATTGCCAAAGATTAAAGAGTGAGTATAAACTAAAGCAACAAGTCACATTTATTGTGTATCTACACACCTTACTGAGACAAAATGTATTTAAAACACAGAAGACTATTTTGTCTCAGATTTTGTATTACAAGTATAACAATAAAAATTAGTCCCAAACAGTACATGGGACTGTGAATTTCCTACAGGCTCCTAAACTGTGTGGTGACCAACTTTCTTTGAGTTATTTGGTTTCTTTGAGTTATTTAATGAATAGGAATATTTTATTCTATGTTTAAAGAGAAAATTAAAATTTAAAATGTCTGGTGATATGCAAGTGTTAAAGAGGGTAGGTACGCTGGAAGTACTAAGATTGAAGCTAACAGGTCCATACCATTTCCCTTGAGAGACTGAAGGGGTTAACACTAGGTTGTTCCATCATGAGCCTTTGAGATGATATGGAGGAAAAGTAAAAAGGAAGAGAATATAATCAAAAGTTTTCTTTTAGTAAATCTTGTCCACAATGTATGAAATTTTTCAGATGTGTCAGATAGTCATAGAAAGAATCCTGAGGGAAACTGACTATAAAAACACATATTTGGGGTTTATTGGCACACAGGTTGGTCAACTGAAATAAGTAAAACACAAAAATTAAATGAAATTTAAGCTGAATTTTATATGCTAAACACATTTATCTCTTTGCTGTGATAGCTGGAAATGGTAATACCTTCAGACTGGGAGTGTATAAGAAAGCAGATTGAAACTGGATTCTCTTGCCTATTTCCCTGTGTAGACTACTTAAACCATGGAGCTTGATGGCGAGACCCTATTTCTAAAGACTCCACATGCTTTGGTCATAGGATACAGAGGAATCAAGCTGGTATTGACCTGAAAGCTTCTTCCATGCTGATTAGCTTTCATAGGGCCAGAAGGTATAAACAGGAGACTTGAGGAGAAACGTCACCAACAGCCTTACCAAACTGTGAACACTGTGACTTATGATAATGACCAACCAGGCAAGAGATATGCTCTTTATTGTAATAATGGTGTGAATGCCATGGTGGTAACCAGCCACTTTCTCATTAGAGTTAAGACCTAATATACAGAAATGAACTCATGGCTGCTAACAGTTAATCTGGACAAGACCCCATGACTGCAGTGATAGGCCATAGGGGAGAATACATTATACACATAGTATCAAACTGTCTTCTAAATGTTTATCTTTATACCCATAGATTAGTTAAGCTCTTACATGCCATCAGAGAAACTTCTTTCTAAAGAAGTTCAAGATAAGAAAAACGTTCAAGATAAGAAAAGATTGGAAGTTTAAGAAGGGCCATTAGGCTAGGTTCTTGCCATCTTCTCCAGACTTCCCTGCAATGAATTTTTGCTTAAGTTTCACCATAAAGACTAACCATGCTACATTTTGCTTACATTTGAACTAAACCTTCCCAGAATGTGACATAATCTCTACACACCAGTGTAGCCAAAACAATGTGTTAGCAACCAAGTAGGCAATTTCCAGGAGAATGTGACCCTCTGGACAATTTCTGAGAAGAGCTGACTCTCTCCCAGATCAATCTTCTTGATTATCCCTTCAATATCCCTGTGCTGGCACCAGGTTCTGCTGCCTGGGGGCTAGCCTCCAGCAACACAGGGCTCAAAGGGAAATCCATGGAGTTCATGTACTATGACTTTTTTCTTTTCTTTTTCTTTTTTTGGTCTGAGTTGGGGTAAGGAAAAAGACACTGACACACTCTCTTGATGGTTTCTTTTTTATTCTTCTTTTGTATCCCCCATTCTTTATTTTCCTGGAGATTTTTTTCTCTCATTCTTGAGGTTTTCCTTCAAACTCTATCTTTATTTTTGATTTTTTCCTTATAATTCTATTTTTCCCTTGCAGCTTATATACCCCAGCAAAATCTTTCAAGCAATATAAATATTACAACGTGGTTACATTCTATTTTTTCAAGTGAATGATTACAATGAATACAAGTAAAACAACATGTTCTCCATATCTCTTATATGATTAAACATTTTACATATTACAGGTAAAAACAAATTATCCCCCAAGAACCCATGTAAATTTCATACCCAAGTAACTTATTGTAGACTAACAGAATGTAAGCAAGAAAGATATTCTTCTCAGTCAGTTCTTTAAGTGGCAGGCTGTGTTTTTTAGTTTCAAAGGAAGGATCATTTTATTATTTATCTTGTAGGGTAATCTTATAAGGAATCTTAAAGGAATTATAAACCTAAACTTTTATGCATGAAAAACAATGTCAGCTCTACTTTAAATTTTTACTGTGCATATACACTCATACACACACACACACACACACACACACACACACACATATATATATATATATATATATATATATATATATATATATATATATATAAAATCAGGAGACTGAGGGCAGAAAAGGGGATAAGGAATTAATCATCACCTTGGTCATCAGCCAATACCAGCAGGAAGGGCACATCAGCTAATGATAATGGGGCTGCTTTGTTCTTTTCCCCTGACCTTAAAGTGTTCCTCACACAACTATGTGCCTTTCTAACACTTCAGATGATCTTCTTGGGGTTTTCACCCCAAAGCTATTTAACAAACACATCTTAGTCTTACTTTAATATATTTTCAAAGCTTTGTTTCATCTGTGATGCACTCTGAAACCTTGTGAACATACCTCTCAACATTAAATTAAAATAATTTAAACTAGCTGGGCTACTAGGACTCAATTGTTTTCCTTAATCATTGAGCTAAGTCATAGTCTATACAGCTCCTTATTAGAATCTCAAATGTTCTAGCTCTGTGATACTTTCTTGTTTTCTTTTTTTATCTTCTGCAGCTTCTGCTTTATGATAGGCAAGGGCAACATTTTATCCCCCTTGCTTACATTAATTTTTCCATTAAGCTAACCTCTATCATAATTCCTTACTATATTCCTTAAAAACCTTCTTTCATCGAAATTCTATTCAAACTAACATCATTATTATATAAAATCGTTGTTTCAGATAAGCAGTAGAGATTAGGAGGAAATCATGTTCACATTAATCCACTGGGAAAAATGCCCAGTAGAATGGGATATTTCCATGAGATAAACACATTACATTACACACCATGGTGATCTCTCTACACCCATTCACACCATGCGAGATAACAGAGAAAGATGGCAGTGGCAAACATGTAAAGGCTCACCAGAATCAAAAGACATTCTGGAGTCTGTAGTCTTGGGGCCTTGGCTTTCTGAGATTCGCCTATCAGGGTTTTCCTCTTGGTGGGCTGACTCCTCAAACTTCAAAAGCCATCTGCTGCTCCCCTGACATGGCCACCAGCAACTGTGATCCCTGATCTGAATTTTTATACAAAATGAAGTTATGATGACATTGTGGCCCATAAGCTGTATAAGTGGGTAACTTTCCCCAGGCTGCACTCAGCAGATACTGTGGCCATGTTCTTCTTACCAGTGTTGCTCTCTTTTAAAATGGCAAACGGCACACATCTCAATACTTCTCAACTATGGACTAATACATATCTAACACTGTTTTATGTCCTTTCAGCAGTGATATTGTTATCTTGCCTATATGCAAACAGATACATCCATTTATTATTTATTGTATTGTGTGTCCCCGCAGTTTACAGATGCGTGCATACAGGTTACTACCGAGGGCAGAGAGAGCATTAGTTCTCCTGCCAGGGTTCCAGGTGAATGTAGGCACTCAGACTCTGAATGTTCTCTCTAACCCTTTTACTTACATTTCTAAATACATATCCTTACTAAAGATGACTAACATCTTTGAGACAAAATAAATACTAATAACCATTACATCAGTAAAAGTGCTTATCTTCACTCCATAAATTGTATATTTTTCCTTAGCTTATAATTACATTGCAAAATGTGTGCTCAGAATGCTTGTAATATTATAATTCATAAAGTTTTAGTTAATGTATTTTTGTATTCAGACTTTGGATTAAAACATGTTTTATTAATGCATTTAAATTATTCCAGGAAATTTATATATTTTATTTCAAGCCTACAAAGACCTTCATTTATGTACCTTTTCTTTTACTTAATACGTGTGATGATCCAAACTTGTGGTTAATCTGAGGTTAAAGTGCAAAGCCAGCTGATTATTGCCAGACCAAAATTTAACCCAGGTTTTCAATTGAGGGCTAGAATTTTGCTTAGAATGTGACATCTTCAAGTTTTGGAAATGTTGGCAACTTACAGAAACCCACTGAATGTCCCTATTTCTCTGTTTCTGATTTCCTATCATGTCCCAACTCCCATCTTCCTAAGGGAGCCTTGAAGCTCTGTATCTCCCACCCCCAACTCCACCCCTAGTTCTGGGAGAGTCATGTGACTGGAATCCTGTCAATGAAGCGTGAGTAGAAATCTATACATTTTAGATATGAACTTAAAATACGGACCAGTTTTTAGTCCTTTCTGTCACTGGCTTGTCACTGTAGTAGATGACAAATAAGAATGGTACCTAATGTCCAGTCCAATTGAGAAAGACGGAGGTAAAAACTACCAGACATGGCAGGTTTGAAAGCAATATCTCCCTGCCTTAACTTTCTGTACAACTCACCTTGAACTGATAATAATGTAGCACTTTGGTCTCATTTAAGCTGGTTTATTTTGAGAACTCTAGGTTATCATAATAAACAATCACTTCAGCTAGTTCAGTAACTCATGTAACATATATTTTAAAGAATTTTGAGTAAAAAACCTTCTCCTACCTCTTCCTTTTGCTCACACACACTCTCCTCTCATGCCAGCACATAATGTATACACTGTTACATATGCACACATATTATGCTGTGCATTATACACATTTATGTGATTAAATATTTTCTCGAACCGGTTCCTAGGATTCTTGAGTGTGGAGTTCAGCTTCAGTTGTCTCTGCTCTTGTCTTAGACTTACATCCCAGAAGCAGATGTTAAACAGATTTGCAAACAGAAATTCTGTTGGAGGGAGATTTCCAGAACAAGTCCCCACAGAAATGAGAGAAGCAAGACGGTTGTAGAAGTTGAATCCTGCAGCAGGGAATCCATCACACTGATGGCTATGGAGTCAATGAAAAAGCTCTCCAGAGTCAACCAGTTCACAGACCATGGCCCTCCTCCTATGCTAAAGAAACACAAAAATGCCTCCCAAAGAAGGACAGACACATCAGGGGTGATGTGGCTCCTGTCTTCTCTGGAAGGTTTATGGAAAGTGGGCACATCAAGGCACAAGTGTCACTCCGCATAGCAGCTGAGGAAGGAGTGTGATCCAGGTGGGGCTGATACCATACAGAGCACTGCCCTTGCCATCCAGAGTTAGACAGGAAAATTGCTTCAATGTTTAATGAACTTGTGAGTCTGTAACATCTTTATTGTATTTTTGGTAAGCTCTTAGATTTCCCAGACTCATTTGCCATGGCATAGGAAAAAACAAATACTTGTTTCTTGGATCCACTGGGCCATCATGTGCAATCAAAGCTGTGATCCTAAAACAGCGAAGGGAAACCATCTCTGCTATCTACACACTGTAGAGTTCAGGGTGTTTGTCTCTGTGTACAAGGAGGAGATTTGGGGTTCTATGGCATTATAAGAAAAGTGCAGAAAACACAATTCCTAGGGACTTGGACACAAGAGTGAGAAATTTCTTGTCTATGTTAGCCATGTGGCTCAGTACCTTATTCAGCAGTGCAGTCACATCTTGCTTCTTCTGTGGTCAGCTCACATCTGTGCACCAAGCTTTTCTCTTCCCAGAATTCTCCTGTTTTCATTGAACCTCCTCTACTTCCTGTCTGGTTGTCCTGCCTATACTTCTTGCCTGGCTACTGGCCAATCAGCGTTTATTTAAAATATAATTGACAGAATACAACCATTCTCCCACACCAGATGTCCATCTGGGTTAGGCAGTGTCTTGTCTTTCCTCCTTTTATTTCCTGTCATATGCGTGGTGTGAGCCTGTTTTGAAATACATCAGTGTCTGTAAAAAGAGTTTGTGTATATGTACATATATGCATGCACTTGCTTTGAAGGACAGAGGGTAGCTTCAGATATTGTCCCTTGGGAGCTTTTCACCTTGATTTTTGAGGAAGAATATTGTCAGATATGCTATGATGACTGACTAAAAAGCCCCCGAGATCCTCCTTTCCCAGTCTGCTGAGCATGGGGTTTACAAGAGCTGGCCACCACACCTGATACTTTTTTGGTGGGCTCTAGGGATGAACTCAGGTCCTCTTGACAGCTTGGCAAGCAATTTTAATGACTGCCCCATCTCCTCAGCCTTAGATATTCTCCTGGTACAAGTCAGTAGGATGGTGTAAAGAACCTCTCTTCATAATTTAGAGCATAATGGAAGGTCGGAGAAGACTTGAACAAATTGATTTTCATAATGCATAGGTAGAAACAAGAGAAATCTGAAGATATCCTATGACATCGTGTTTTCAAATTATTTCTGAAATCCATTCATTTAAAGTGTGTTAAAGTGATTGAGTTATAGTTGGGAGAGCACCCTTCATACAGTATGGCTCTCAGAGTCCAAAAGAATCCTGTGTGCTCAATAATTTACTGAGTAATTAGATTACTACCTCTTGTCCTGGCTATAACATCTATCACCTCAATTTCCCAAAAGGAAGGGCTTTTTTAAAACTAAAAACCAGAAAAATGAAAACTGCAATGTCTAGCATAAAGCAGAATAGAATTACATTGAATGATTGTAACTGTCGTCAATTAATTTCTTGAAGAAAGGTAGACTGCTTCAATTTTCCAGTATCTGAGTCAGCAAAAATTAAAACTCACTATAAAATCATATCTTTAGACTTGCTGGCCTCCTGACTTCCTTGATAATACAATTTTTAAGATTAAAATCAAGCCCTATTTAAACTTTAAGTATTCATAATATTAGGAAAGGTGTCTAGAAGTTGATTTCTTAATAAGCATTAAATTTTAAATGTGTGTGTGATTACACATGCCACAGCTTATTCTGGAGCCAGTTCTTTCCTCATGCATGTGGGTCCTGGGGATTGCACTCAGGCTGTTACCTGTGGCAGCAAACACTGAGCCATCTCACTGATCGCTTGATTTTTGCTTTCATGAGACATGGTCTCGTTTATCTCAGGCTGTTTTTGAGTTCACTGTGCACCAGAAGATGACTTGAACTCCTGATTCTCCTCCCTCTGCCTCCTAGGAGCTGGAATTACAGACCTACACTGCCACACTCAACTTGGAAGAACTTTTAAATAATAAGGAGAAATGAAGATTGTGCATCAAAATTTTACATTTCATAAAAAAAAGAGTTCACTTTGCTGCCTTTTGTACAGCAAGTCCTGCCAATCAAGCTAATAAACTGTAGAGCTGAAAAGGTAGCTTAAAGTTCAGGCACACGTGAACATTTGTTGCACACTTAAAAATCACTTGGAGCTCCACAGAAGGATAAGTTCCCTAAAGGAGAAAAGCCAGAAACAGGGTTCTGGAGAGATCTCAATCATTCATGGAAGTGCACAGGACTCTGTCTTCTCATTAAGATTGTATGTTTGAATTGACAAGTCTTAGTGAACTCTAGCAGCCGTAGAAACACAGGAAGTGGGGGGTATGACTAGGAGGCAAAAACCTGTAAATCTGAAGACTGGTATTTTGATCCTCAGCACCCAGATGCCCTGAAGGTACAAAGATCCAACTATAATCCCAGTGCTTAGACCCTGGGTCGGGGGAGGCAAGTTAGGTAACTAGACTTTTTGAATCAGTAAGTACCAGGTTCAGTGAGAGATTCTGCTTGGCTAATGAAGTAGAGAGTGATTGAGAAAGACATTGGACATCAATCTCTGCCCTCTACACATGTACACATATATGTACATCCATAAACATCAGAACTGAATACACACTATATACATAGCCAAATGGAAACATAAGCTTAGATGCATGAATAGTAGTTTCTTCCTTAGAGTTGCATAAGTGTGGGAACAGCAATTATCAGCCCTGAAGCTCCAGGTGAGGGTCCTCTGCTTCACAGACAGCTACCTTTGCAGTGCATTCTCAGGAATGGAGGCCAGAGCTCTGATTTCTTCTTTTCTGATGATGATGATATTAATTCCATCATAATATCCTTACTCTGACCTCATATAACCTAGTTATTGTATAAGCCAGCACCTCCCAATGCTATCACATGGCAGATCAAGACTCAACATAGGATTTGTGGAAAAGGTAGTCCAATGATAGGCAACATCACTTCCTATTGCTTGACCAACTCCAATTCTTATTTTTAATCACTTTTTTTTTTAGTTTAAGGAGAACCACACAAGAATCACAATATCACTATCACTATTTTTTATTTCTAAAGCTCAAGCTAGTTTTAATTTCCCCATGGCTTTGGAGTCATCGCTATTGTTCTGCTTGTGACCAAGTCTCACACAATATTCGCTATTTATTTTTCTAAACTAGAAACATTAAAAATTGCTAGCTTTTCCTTATTAATAGCTAACCGATATTAAACATTAAGTAAAAATATCAACAAATAAGCAAAAATAAATGTGCCAGTGAAGGAAACCTCAGGACTTGTGTGAAACCATTTGAGCATTTGCTACCACAAAGTTGAAATTAATTCTCAATGAAAGTTAATGCTGCAATTTTGTAATATAATATATATTTTAATTTATAAGATGATGACCATCTAGGGCATATTGGTTAGCAATGCATTCCTAGCACAAAGTATCTATAAGAGGAAAATGATTATATGGTTCAATGTTTTTGCCATTCTACCAGACACTGGGGAAAAATTACTGACTTTGGAAATCTTGTGGTCTCCAGCTGTTCTATTATGCTGGCCTCCAACCAAGGTGAACTATCTCAAAATCAGAGATACAGGTAGGAGGCTGTGCAGCTCATGGTGACCAGAACATACAGAAACAGGCCAAAACGAAGGTCCAAAGGACAGTCCACTCTGAAAAATCATGTCCCTAGTTACCCAATTCCCCCCAAAAGACCCTGTTTCCTCAGGTTCCCAATACCTGTCAATAATGTTACAATTTCATGAAGCTTTTTATGAATTAAGAGTCCTCAGGATCCAAACAGTTCCCTCAAACCCAACTTCTAAACATTGCTTGCAGCTGGGACCAAGCCCTGAATAGACGAATCTTTTAATAGATATGTCCAAACATAAGAAACAATATAAATTCAGAGATTATGTTGTTTGAAATATCTAGAAAATGTCATAGCAGTTTATGCAATGAATTTCCATGAAGGGAACTCAGTAGAGCAAACCATGAGAATGAATAACAATTATAAGTACATGTAAGATAACAATGAGAAATGAATAGTTACAGCCTCTAGTATCAAAATGAAGTAAGAAATCCACCTGTCAAGATAGACTATATTTCCAGATTATCAGAAAATTCTAGGAATGAAAAGTGGTGATAGATGCCAAGTGCATTTAACGTGAACTATCAAGGGTCTGGAGAGATGGCTCACAAGTTAAGGACACAATCAGAGGATCAGAGTTCAGGTCCCAAAACCCGCATTTAGCAGTTCACAAATATCTATACTTCCATACCAAGTGATCCCCTGCCCCTTCTGTCCTCCAAGATTACCCTCACACACATGTAAATACACACACATACACGCACTCACATACACAAATAAAATTCCACTAAGATTTTTACTTGAGAAGGTCAAGATAGTCAGTTTTGTGATACATGTGTTTTAACACAAAATACAAATTATATATTATTGTAATAGTATCTGAAAATCTTAAAGAATAAAATGTGTAGATTTTACAAAGTTATAAACTCAAATAAACAAATGAGATCACCAGTATATGTAGTAAGGAGGACATGTGTTTGTTTCCCAGCTGACCAGACTCCAGAAAAAAATCACATAGAAACTCTATTAATTAAATTACTGCTTGGCCTATTAGCTCTAGCTTTTTATTGCCTAGCTCTTGAATATTAATTTAACCCATTGCTATTAATCTATGTGCTGCCACATGGCAGTGGCTTACTGACAAAGTTTTGGCATGTCTATCTCTGGTGTTAGCTCCATGGCTTCTCCCTAACTCCTCCTTCTTTCTCCCAGCATTCAGTTTAGTTTTTCTCCACCTAGCTCCACTGTATCCTATCTTGGGCTCAAGACAATTTCTTTACTAACCAATGGCATTCACAACATACAGAGGGAAATCCCACATCACCTCTCTTTTTCTGTTTAAATGAAAAGGAATGTTTTAACTTTAACAGAGTGAAATTACATATAACAAATCATGTATCAAGTAAGAATTATAGTTACAATATTTACATATACTTTATCTTTTATTATGACTAAGAAAAACTGTAACTATCCATTCTTCAACTCCATTAAGGACTCCAGAAGGATATAATATTACCTAAGTAAACAGGAAGTACATTGTAAGCAACATCCAAAACTCTAGCATTGACAGAGACGTCTCACTACCTGGACAGTCAACCAAAGATTCTTCAATATCATTGGAGCATCCATCTTCAGCCTACAGGCTCATAATACCCAGCATACTTTTCCATGAAGCAGGAAATTTCAAATACAGTTCCACCTATATAGGCAGTTTGTCCATCATTTTCTTCTGTATCTTGGAGAGTGTCTGGAAAACTCTATCATGTAGCAAGGACCCCAAAGTACCATCTCACCTTTAGGCAAGTTCAGCAGTCATTTCTCTGTGGGTTCTGCATATCCAGTTCACACAGCATAACATCAAGCAGTCCCTGGAGTTTTTTTTTTTTTTTGCCCAAATGGCTAGCCAACTCCATAAGGAGCCTCTTTGATGCCCATCTTCCTCTTGAAGTAGATTGGGGCTGCCATAAGCAGATGTGTCTCACTGACATTAATCCTCAGTACAATTAGCTCTTCATCCTACTACACAGATGCAAAGTCTCTTAATATTTATCATACTCATTTTTGATACAGAGTCAGACATTATTTTAAATTAGATGTAAAAGGAAAGCTTTAAAATCAGATGAATAGTAAAAATTCATAGGGTCCCAAGGCCTCTACTCTATGAAAAGCAGTATTGTAGAAAGGACTCTGAGCAGTCAGTGCCTATCAGTATGTTTCCCTAGATCACCTGCCTACTCAGTGTACTCATGAGCTGAGTGCTGGAGAATGAGGCAATGCACAACATCAATGTGTTATTCAGGAATTAAAAGATAGTCTAGCTGATTTCCTTGCTAATTCAATTTTCTTGCTTCTTAGACACTAATTAAATTTGAGTCTATCTAATGAGAATATCTTAATCCTATTTCACTTATAAGTGCAATACATTTAAGTATTTTTATAAGGAGAAGATGTATGGTTATGTCACCAACATAACTCCAATTTGTGAAAATAGGAATGCAAGTGAAATTTATCTTAATGAATAACTGATTAGAACCCCAAGTTTAAGAATGTACCAACCATTTACAATTGTTCCATTAAGAACACAGCTTTGTGGTTTGGAGTAGAGGGCTTAACCTCCTTGATCTTCATTTTCATTGGCAAAAATTCCATCAGTGCTAAGAGCTGTCTGGTTCTCTGTCCTTTCAAAATAAATATTTAGAAATGTCTTATATATCTTCTACAGTTTATATAGCATGGTACTCATTCTTTCTAAACAGAGATAGCTCTTCCAGGTGGCCCTTATTCTTTTTTTGTGAAATAAAAATTTTATTTCAGGTTTTAATTTATTTAAAATATTTTATTCACCCCTAGGAATTTAATATTGTTTGGGGTACTTTCTGTAAATTAGAATAATCATTCCACTTTATGATCATTATAATGTAAAACCAGAAAAATATTTTTCACATAAATGACACAGTCTACTTGCCTGACCCTCCCACACATATATACACACAATTTAAAATAAAATTACAATAGAATAGATAAAACTGGATTTGGGTGGAATGGAGGATCATATTGTCATTACAACAAATTTAAAATTTGAATAATTTTTTTCTGGGTATTTCCTGCCAATTTTCATTCAGGTAATGCATAGTCAGGAATGGAATAGAAATAGCAGTAGGAATTCACGATGAAAAACATGTGCATTAATATCCAAAACTAGAATTTATAATTGCTCAGTATGGGAGAAAAAACAATAAAAATTTTGTCAGTAATCTCTACAATCTAACACCTAATGCAAATGATTGTAAATATACAATAAGAATTTAAAACTATATAACTTTATAAATAAGTTTGAAAAATTCGAAGTCATTCAACAGTCAAACACTAATCGCCATATTACAATCCAGGCCACAGCTTAAGTATTTTTTATGCTCTTGGTATAATTTTCAACCATCTGGGCATCAGAGAAGTAAAGTGAATGTAATATAAACACCAAAATTGAGAAGTTTGTATGCTTTATATTGAGAAATCAAGAGGACCAAGGAAACAAGAGAGAGAGATTAGGAGGAGAGGTGAGCATAGGGTCAGGGGATGATAAGTATGCTATTGGGGGAACAAGCAGACTCTGGGAAGGCCTGGAAATTAAAGACAGCAGAGCAATGGTCAAGAATTGCCAGAAGTGTAATGTGGCTTTCTAAAAGAAACAGAACTAGGTATAAAGCATAGGTTGTTTGTGGTGGTCGCAAGATTTCAGCAATTCCCCAGCACCAGCACCAAGTGTGTGCCTCCCACATGATAGATTATCTATGAGATTTGTTAACTTACCTAAATGTAATGAGTGGTCAGAAAGTGATTTAAAGCAATACTCTTCTTATTCTATTCCTTTTTAACTTTATTACTCATGGCAGACATTTTATTTCCTTATGAAAATTTAAAAGGTAAGTTACCACCAACATTTCCTAGCAGTGTGATAATAAAATAAACCCTTATTATTCAACCATATCTCTTTTCTAGAAGACACCAGTGAAGAACTTACTGTCCCAGTAACTCTGTTGGGGGCCACTTATGCACATTTGACAGATTGAGTCTCTGAGTTTTCAGTTCACTGATGCTGGGTCACTAGAGAATTTTCTCAGGCCTTAAGCAGGTGATGCGACGTTTTTGTCCTCTGAATCTTTATTCTACAACATCTTAATTTAGGAAATCATCTTTGAATTTTTGAGATCTTAGGGTTTCATTCATCATTGAGAAAAAATTTTGATATTAGTGATCTAGAAGATTTTCCTAAGCTCTAAAGAGGATTTTAAAATATTCAAAAGTTAAAAAGAAATTGAGATAATATACTGTACTTTTATAATGAAAAGGAATCCAGAAAATAAGGCTTCATTACAAAAAAAAAAAACTACTGAAGAGAAGTTGTGGGCTGGTGAAATGATATAGCAGATAAAGGTGTTTGCCACCAAGATTGATGACCTCAGTTCATCGTAAAAGGAGAAAATGTGTTTATACAAGTTATTCTTTGATCTCCACACATGCTCACTAGCATATACTTCACCCCTTGCCAAACACACAACCATACAAAATAAATAAGATTTATTTTCAATTTTTTAAAGAAATCTTGTGGTATATAGTGTTGAGTATTTTTCCTCGGGGGTTAAAAACACACTCTTCTTTTCTGTGTACCAACTTGGCTTGACCATTATCTAAAGTCAAGGGTACTCACAGACAATTTACGAAAGTATCCAATGGGCCCGTGAAGGAATAATGTTGCAAAAATTCTCCTAAGTTAATGTATTTGTAGGGATGGCAGAGATCTTAAACTGAAAAATGATAGTTGATATTAGTAACAATTAGTGTGAATAAAGTTTTTAAAAAGCAGTTGATTAAATATTAATCCCCTTCGAAGGGACTGGGGAAATGAGACATTAGTTTAGAAAATATAACATTTTAAAAGACAGGAATTCAGTTCCCATCTCCCATACTTGGTAGTTCATAAGCATCTTTTAACTCCAGCTCCAGTGGATCAAATGCTCTCTTATGACTCCACGTGTGCTGCAGTCTTGTACAGACACATACACAGACACACACAGACACACACACACACACACACACAGAGAGAGAGAGAGAGAGAGAGAGAGAGAGAGAGAGAGAGAGAGAGAGAGAGAGAAAGAGAGAGAGAGAGAGAGAGGGAGAGAGAATAACTAAGTAAATAAAATTAAAAGAACAATAGAATAGATAGTTATGGGTAGATGTGGACCTAGAATAGAAGGATCAAGTTTGGAGAAAGAGAAAAGGAGGACAAGGTATGGATAATAGGGAAAAACAACTTATATTAAGGACCATTTGAGGGGTAGTATAGAAACCTAATACAGTAGACACTCCCTAAGATACATACTTATATGTTGGTGATCTAAATGAAATCACCAAATAGTGGGGGAACCAGAGATCTAACTGGTCATCTCCTGTCACCAAATGAAGCTTTCAATACCAGGAATGGGTTATATATAATTGAGTTGTTGCCCAAAAGGTCCCGGGAAAACCATAAACTGCACAAGCTATTGCCAAGACTTGTAGGTTGTTTTTCACAAATGGGAAGCAAGTTTCCATTGTCGAAGACAATTCCAACACAGCTCATTGAACGTGTAGAAGTAGAACTGGTACCTCTATAAAGCCTTTACCACTACAGATACTGGTACAGAGAATTTCTCTATGCATGTGTGCATGATTGTGTATGTATGTGTAAATTTGTGTATGTGTGCATACATACACAACACAGATATAGGACAGTAGGCAAACTATGGTGTCAGTCTATCTATCTTTTGTTTGATACAGAGTCTCTGGTTAATTTGGAACGTCACCATGGATTAAAAGATTGACCTGTAACCTTTTAATAATCCTCCTTTCCCCTGTTACATCTCCCAGTACTGAAATTATAAGGTTGCACAGTCATGTCCAACTTAACTCAAATCTTAGCCTTTGCAAGGCAAGTACTTTAAGGCCCAAACCCCTAAAAGAGAACTTTTAAAGCAGGTCCATCAAATTGGTATTATCCGCCATTTATTAGTTAAAAGATATTTTCTATATTATTCCTTAATTACAATGACTAGGGTTAAAACCATGCAACCGACCAGTCTGTCAATTATGTCTTGAAATTTCTAACAAACGTCATTACACATCATTATTAAAACAAAATTCATTCTCCAGATAGGCCTCAAGTTCACTGCATGGCCCTTAGTAAGCACACCAACAACCTAGGTTTTCATAAGTCACACATATTGATTATGATATGTTCCTGTTTTATTTTCTGTGCATTGCTAATGGGCATACTTGCCTTACCCACATTCAGGAAACTACCATGCTTCCTGTACCTGAAACTGGCCCTTTTTCAAACTGTATGGTTCATCCTCAAAATATTCACTGTTTGATTTCACAATGATACCCTATTCTTTGTTCATGACTTATATGTAGTCTCTATAACCCAATTTAACTTACCTGTCTTTTAAAAAATGTGTGTATTTGCTTTATCCTCAAGAATCAAACACCTGCATTCCACATGACATTCCCATTCCCAATGAGTTCTTCATGTCCAAAGCCATTTTTCTACATTTACACCTTAGTTTTTTGCATTCTAACATCAAACACACTGTAAGCCTGGTGTCAAGACAAAAAAAAAAAGCAATACTCCTTGAACCATCTATAACCATCAGGTTTAATCTATAGTCTTTACAGCCAGTGCATTTCCTAGTAATTCATGTTTTCTAATTATAATCTTTTAATCTTTTATCTGGCATGTTTTCCCCTAATCAATCACTGGCCATAATAGAGTAAAGACTTTCAAAGTACCACATGGTAAGATTTTTCAAAGTACTTTATATTAAGTTCTGTGAACTAGAAAGTATGTCTATTAACAACTTTAGGTTAAGGAAATTTTCTTCTATAATTTTGTTGAAATTTTTTCTGTGCCTTTGACCTGAGTTTCTTCTTTCTCCTACATTCCCATTTTTCTTAACTTTGTTCTTTTCATAGTGTCCCTGAATCCTTGATGTTTTGTGCCCAATAGTTATTTAGATTTAATATTTCTTTTCACTGAGGTATTTATTCATTTCTTCTATCATGTCTTCAATGACTAAGATTCTTCTCTATCTTTTATAGTGTGTTGGTAGAACCTACTGTTGAGGTTTTTGTTTGACTTACTTGATTTTTAACTTCCAGTTTTCCCCCAGACCGGTTTCTCCTTAGTGATTCTATATTTACTTTCACGTAAATATATTGTTTTGTATTTTCTATATCATATAAATTGTACTGTTTTCTTTAGTTCATTTCATGTTATGTGTGTTTGGCAGTTTCATACATTTATAAAATGAACTTTAATGACCCTCATGACACTTCTTTCTCTCCCCTCTCTTACTCTTTGGCAAAAATCCCTCTTCCTAGAAAGTCTCTCTTACTTTGATGGTTTTTGTCTGTGAGACCCACTGTTTAATGACTTTCTTGCCTCAAAACATTAGTGGGAAGTAATATACTTGAACAAGGGTACCTTAACTGTGGCTACAGCACTGAAGAAAATCACATCTCTCCTGCAAAATCTTAAGTGCTAATAGTCTCTGGGAGAATGACCATGGGCTCCTCTATAATTCAGTATCCTATGTGATGAAGATCTGATTTTTTGTCTCTAAAGTGGAGGAGATTCCAAGGGTGCCTCTTCACCCCACCATTGCTTAGCATCAAAAGTGGTGTCTAACCAGGATGATAAAGCAAGAAAATTACATTAATGTAGATATCAGAACGGAAAAGCAGAGTTGTCTTCATTTGTAGAGAAGGTGACTAGAATGTAGACCATCATAAGTATCTAAAGCCATCCAGTCACCTCGTAACCTAACAGGACATGAAGCTTATTAACAACCATCAAGTGAAGCATCTCAAACCAGTCAGTCATAATAAAAACAATGTGTAGGGTCACCACGAAAATGAAATACTGAGGTTACATTTAACAAAATGAGTACAAGTTCTCTATATAAATAAAAAGTACAAACCTTGGCTGGGGGAAATTGAATGGCATCTAAGATCTAAATTAGTGGAGCAACAGACTAGCCCCAGGTTTGAAAACACTAAACTACCAATGGCTGGCTCAGTCATTTGTCTTTAGTCACTAATCCCAGTCAGGATGTTTGCAGGATTTTGTGTTTATTTGCTTGTTGTTTTTTTCTGTTTGTTTGTTTGTTTGGGTTTTTTTTTTTTTTTTGATAGGAAATGACACAGTTGTATTTTTAAAAGATGTTAGGAGGGTCAGGTAGATGACCCAGCGGGCAAAGTTTTAGCAGCACAAGCACGAGAACCTGAGTTTGATCCCCAGCATATACACAAAAGCTAGGCACTACGGCACATGTCTGTAACCTCAGATCTAAGGGTGTGGAGAGGAGAGGAGCCTGGGACTTTGCTGGGTAGTCTGTCTAGGCAAGAGGAGGGAGACCAGAAAGAGACTCTGTGTTCAAAAATAAGGTGGAGAATGATGAAGGAAGACACAGTTTCTGTCTCTAGCCTTCAAACAAACTTGTCCAAGTGTTTCACTCCCGCTGTACAAACACATTGACACACAGAAACACACACACACACACATACACACACACATCATTAAATCAAATTTCTTTAAAAAAAATCCCTACAAGGAAACAAGATTATAGAGGATTTAAAAGAGCCCAAACAATTTTCCCAAGTGAAACATATGCAGGAATTGGACGTGCCCTAACTTTATAGTATCTAACAGACTACAGCAATGAAAGTAGCTGATCCTGTAGACATTCGGATCAGACCAGACACAGAAAAGAAACCTCGCTCATCTGCACATCTGATTTTCTTTTAAACAAGGATATCAAGAAACTCAATAGGAAAAGGAAAATCTTTCAAGCACGGGTTCAGAATAGCAGGCCATCAGCTGTCAGTCGTGAGAGGAAGCACTGCCGTGGCTGCTTCTGCTCAGACAGGAAAGAAATGTCTAAAAATGCATCATACCATGAAATCAAAATCTGTGCTTATAAAATGTCAGAAGAGGAGGATTTTTTTGTTATTTGACTGGGAGAAAGTTTCTTAGCTTGAGTTAATAAAAAGAAAACTGGTAAGTTGAACTTCACTGAAATAAAATCTGACTTTCGACAGAAGAAGAAAATGAAAAGGTACAATTGAAAAGAGGAAATGTCCCCATCTGACAAAGGGTTGGAATCCAAAACGTGTAATATCTGTGGCCGATTAAGACAAAAAGACAACCCACTGACTGGGAGAAGATCTTCACCAACCCTGCAACAGACAAAGGTCTGATCTCCAAAATACATAAAGAACTCAGGAAACTAGACTTTAAAATGCGAATTAACCCAATTAAAAAATGGGGCGCTGAACTGAACAGAGAATTCTCAACAGAAGAAATTCAAATGGCCAAAAGACACTTAAGGTCATGCTCATCCTCCTTGGTGATCAAGGAAATGCAAATTAAAACAACTTTAAGATACCATCTTACACCTGTCAGAATGGCTAAAATCAAAACCACCAATGATAGCCTTTGCTGGAGAGGTTGTGGAGTAAGGGGCACACTCATCCATTGCTGGTGGGAATGCAAACTTGTGCAACCACTTTGGAAATCAGTGTGGCGATTTCTCAGGAAATTCGGGATCAATCTACCCCAAGATCCAGTAATACAACTCTTGGGAATATACCCAAGAGATGCCCTATCATATGACAAAAGCATTTGTACAACTATGTTCATAGCAGCATTATTTGTAATAGCCAGAACCTGGAAACAACCTAGAATGGATGAAGAAAGTGTGGAATATATTCATATTAGAGTACTACTCAGCGGTAAAAAACAATGACTTCACGAATTTTGCATGCAAATGAATGGAAATAGAAAACACTATCCTGAGTGAGGTATCCCGGTCCCAAACAGATGAACATGGGATATACTCACTCATAATTGGTTTCTAGCCATAAATAAAGGACATTGAGCATATAATTTGTGATCCTAGAGAAGCTAAATAAGAAGGTGAACCCAAAGAAAAACATATAGTCATCTGCCTGGATATGGGAAGTAGACAAGATTACAGGGCAAAACCTGGGAAGTTGGGGATGAGGTGGCATGGGGCTAAGGGGAAATGGGGTGAGGAACGTGAGAAGGGGAGAATGGGGGGAGCTTGGGGGAAGGGGATGGTTGGGATAAAGGAAGGGTGGACACGGGA
Organism: Microtus pennsylvanicus; assembly: GCF_037038515.1. Classification (NCBI taxonomy): domain Eukaryota; kingdom Metazoa; phylum Chordata; class Mammalia; order Rodentia; family Cricetidae; genus Microtus; species Microtus pennsylvanicus. The sequence continues at coordinate 115,507,669 of NC_134582.1, forward strand.
GCAGAGAAATATATATCCTAATTAAGGGAGCCATCTTAGGGTTGGCAAGAGACTGGACTCTAGAGGGGCTCGCAGGTGTCCAGGGAGATGTCCCCAGCTAGTACCTTGAGCAACTGAGGAGAGGGAACCTGAAATGACCCTATCCTATAACCATGCTGATGAATATCTTGTATATCACCTTAGAACCTTCATCTGGCGATGGATCGAGATAGAGACAGAGACCCAAATTGGAGCACCGGACTGAGCTCTTAAGATCCAAATGAGGAGCAGAAGGAGGGAGAACATGAGCAAGGAAGTCAGAACCACGAGGGGTGCACCCACCCACTGTGACAGTGGAACTGTTCTATTGGGAGCTCGCCAAGGCCAGCGGGACTGGGACTGAATAAGCATGGGATGAAACCGGACTTTCTGAACGTGGCAGATTATGAAGGCTGATGAGAAGCCAAGGACAATGGCACTAGGTTTCGATCCTAACACATGAACTGGCTTTGTGGGAGCCTAGCCTGTTTGTATGCTCACCTTCCTGGTCCAGGATAGAAGTGGGAGGACCTTGGACTTCACGCAGGGCAGGGAATCTGGACTGGTCTTCATTCTCGAGAAGGAGGGGGAATGGAGTGGGGGGAAGGGGGGAGGGGGAGGGAGGCGATGTGTGCGAGGAGGGGGAGGGAAATGGGAAATTTTTTTTGCAACAAATAAATAAATAAATAAATAAATAAATAAATAAATAAATAGAAGACAGAAGTTTGTCTTCACCATGAAGAGATGGGACAGGCCATGGCACACAATGATTCATGGATTCACAAAGAGTCTGATGAACAACTCCCAGGAAAATATTACTGAAAGAAACAAGACACAGAAGTATAGGTATCTATTCCATGGTTCTATGAGGACAGTCCTCAACACACAGAACTATGTAAAAAGCACAAAGCAGCTATGTGTCTCCTTCTCAGGAAGGGGTAGGTATGCTTCATTAAGTTTAGAATACAGCAAGAACATGAAGTACTTGAGGAAACTGTAGAAATGGTCCCCTCTGTCTTTTGACAGGGGTTGAGGCACATGGCATGGTGCTGATGAAAAGGCAGAGCCTGTACACGCATGGACATACATCCCCCAAGTGAGAAGGTGCTTAAATTGTTTTTTTCCACAAAGAGCCTTCAGGATCGAATGAGGTCAGCATGCAACTAGGATTTGAGGAACAAATGGGAAAGAAAGATGTGTAAACATCAAATTTGGACAAAGCCCCCAGGTAGAGCAAGGTAACTGCCCTCCAAAGTAATACAAGCTCCACAAAAATACATCCTGACCTTCTATGTCTGTGGAAAGATCGCCAGAAGTCCACTTTTTACCATCAACAAGTAGCTTCTTGATCTTTCTTCTACATACATTTGCACTATTAACTGAGACAGACTTCAATTTTATCTGCCTCCTGTCTCTCTGATAGCTGACTTGATGGCTATAGTATTGAATTATTTCAAGTGATAAGTCCATACTTAGTATGGCGCATATTTAATAAAACTCCCTTATTTATTACCTTTATACATTAATGAAGTTAATTTTAAACAAAGTATGCCAATGTTTTATTGTCAAAATATATGCATCATGGTTGTAGAAATGGCTCAGCGGTTAAGAGCAAATTGTGCTCTCAACTTTGGGTAGCAGCATCCACACCTGACAGCTCAGACCCACCTGTAACTACAGCTGCAGGGGGTCAGACACACTTTTCTGCCCTCCAAGGATGTGTGGACTCCTGAAAACACATCTCCAAAACACACTTGCACATATACACATATTTTAAAATAAAATAAACCTTTAAAAAACCCTATAAATCAATAAAGAAACATGCAAAGCTGGGCATGGTGGGACATGTCAGTCATACCCTCGTTTGGGAATTGGAGACAGGAGAATTAGAAATTCAAATCCAACCTGGTTGAAGGCAGTTAAAAGTAGATCGAAAGAAGAAACCTGAAAATGTTTTAAGTAAGAATGATCTCTCCCCATGTTCCTGTAGGGATTAGATATTTGGAAGTAATAGATTTGCATTAAATAAATGAATTTGCTTCCAGTGTCTTTGTTAATCAGATGTGTTAGGAACAATACTCCTTTGCTTTTCAAAAGGGCTGTCTATGTATTTCTGAACATTTCCAAGTCTCTGTGACAATTACAGTCATAACTCTTGGGGTCTCCATCAGCTATCCGATCTGATAGAGACCTGATGTATATCTCTCTCCAGGTTGTTGTTCTACACGACGTGTTTGGGTTTCTGCAATGGTATTCAGTTTGCTTCTACAGCAAGTAAGAACGTGAAGGGGCAGAGGGATAGCACTTCACCACTCTTGGCTCCTCTCTGCTAACAATAGATAGCAACCTTTGACCACATGCTAAAATTTGTCACTTTAAACAAAACATGTTTTGAACTACAAAGCTCCTGACAGTGCTCTGAGGCCAGCTGACTGTGGGCATCGCCTACCATGGCTTTATGGTAATAAGTGCACAGGGAACAGAAAGGTATGATCTCTTTGAAAACATGAGACATTCTTCAGGCTCCTCCAGGTCTTCTGATTTAATGTAATCAATCCGGATTTTGACTGCTGTGCCGAAGGATTCACTTCTTGCTGCATTTTATTTTGTTAAAGAAATATTTTAAGAAGTTGAACATTTGCATTTGAAAAGAAGCTGTGGATGTTGCAACCCTACAGGATCCTCTCTGTAATGATCTCCAGAATTATAGAAAGGCTAGCAAGGGAGAGATTTGGGACAAAAAGAAACTCCCACTGGCTGGCTGGCTCCCAAGGCTTTTTCTACTTTGATATTATCAGTTGGTTTCTAATTCAGAGAAGTATATCTACTGTAACAATTTGCCTGGGGAACGTCTGTGTATTTGAAGAAGTAAATCGTCCACATGGTGGATAAGAAAATCCTTCCTCCAGCAAGCTAGGCAGGAAGAGCAACGCAGGATAATTAAAATGTAGAAATAAATTAAAGATGTGTGAGGGTTCAGTATAGGTTAAAAATAGCCCTCAAGCCAGAGGCAAAATATAAAGTAAGTGACTGGCATTCCACAAGGAAAAGAAAGAGTCCGGCGATGTGGGACACAGTTATACTAAATGGATCAAATCATTTCCAAGCGGATTATAGAATTAAATCTTGAAATAGCAATGTGAAAGGTCCCATTGTGGGGAAAGCTGTTCTAAACAGTACTTTTAATCCAAAAACAATAAGGAAGAGCATTTGAACCATTAAACACCTGCCAAGACCCCGAGGAGGTGACTCTCTTTGCCACCATGTGGATTTCAGTTCAGTTCCCCAGTTAGCCATGGAAGGCCCATGTGTGTTGATAATCTTTATGCTACTCTGGCAAGAAAGGAAGTAAAGGAAAGCAAATCTCTAGTGGATTGCAAGCCCACAAACTTGGTTAATACAGCCACAAACAAGCAAAGGAGAAGGACTGACATTCGAGATTGTTCTCTGATTCCACATTACAGATAAACCACTAACTGATGCAACCACACAGACACTTAACGATATGCAAAAGGAGAGCTCTTAAAGTCAAGCTCCAAATAAGCAAATGGAAATGCAAATAAACAAAAAAGGCAGCACAACATCAGAAGGCCGTAGTAAGGGCCAAGTTCAAGGCTAGCATTCATTTAAGGAGCTGTGCAGACACGGGCACCTCTTTACACTGTTGCTGGGGATACGATACAACCCTATAGGAGAAATAGCACTGATATTTTCTAAAATAACATTGATATATATTGATCGAGAATTACACATATGGGAATTTACTTGCAAGATATAATATGCTAATAATTTATTTGCATATTTATTCAAAAATTATAATAACAAAATATTGAGAGAAAACTTAAGAATATAACAATAAGACACCAATTACTATATATGTACATGTATATACCTATATTTACCATACACAGATTTATCATTTGATAACTTCATACATAAGTATAATATAGTTATGCAGTTTTAGATTTAATCCCTATCAGTTTATTCCTTCTTTTTAAAAATTCATACATAATTATAAATAGGCATATTTTTTTAAATTTACAACTTAAATTACTTTAAATTGTTACAATTAAAATTATACCATCATTTCATGATTTATAAAAATGTTACTATAATTCAAATTATGTTTATTTAAATTGTGGTTCATACTGCAACTTAAAACTAGAGAATTATATTATCATTTTATGAACAATAAAGGCAGCATTATAATTTAAATGACATGCATTTAAGTTAAAGAAAGAATTATGTTCTTTCAATATTGATATGCTGAATTATCAACATATACCAGTGAAACATTTCAAGACGTAACCAAGATAAAATGAAAGCTGTCGAATAGTGATTGTTTTCTTGTGTGTACCTAAGGAATTTTGTCTGTATTTTCTTTCCTAAATGAGAAAAAGAAAAGAAAAGAATCTTGCTGCAGGGAGAAACCAAGGAGAGCATGTGTAAGGTTAACTGGAGACTAACCAGTGACAACAGAGTTAGTTACTAACAAGCTGGCTTTGGTTTCTCTTGGTGTGGAATTCTTGGAATGGGGAACGTGATTTCTTCGGCCCAGTATAATGCACTCGGGGCCTGACAACTTCCTGTAGATGTTGTTACCAGGGTGCTTCTTTGGGGCTGAATAACTGCAGACCAGCGGGACAGAAACTTCCAGAGTCTACTTGGGGGAGGGGGGTTGCGGGTGAAACTGAGTAACAGCAACAATGATGAAACATCTAATGCACTGCTGTGAGGATGCAACATTCAAGACGCAGCAAGTGATGCACAAAACACTTCTCTGGCACAGGTCCCTTTGGGGTTGAGAAGTTAAGGGACCCAATTTGCTCTCCCTGTCTCTGGCTACCTAATGTTCCTCCCACAGATGGCATTTCTGATAATGCTAAGAACATATTTCTTTGTTAGTAACATATAGTTAAAAGAGTGATCATGAGTTTCTTCCTTTTTTAGCTCTGCCATGGGTTATATGTTTTTCTAGGCCAAGAAGTTAGTCTTGTCCAGCATGCCAGGGCTCCAGGCCTGGGGCTTCACTTATGACAGCAGTGATGGACTAGATTCGAAGACAGATTTTTACTGGATGACAACCAGAAAGCTTCAAAATAACCTAGAGCTTTGAAAAACCAAATTTTGAGTTTGTACAAATCCCTTGTATTGATTGATTTGCTCATAGCAATCTCTGGTCAATAACAGCCTGAATAATTTAAGTAGTGATCAAAATCTATATGGGCAGGGTACATATAGGGTAACCTAGCAGGGAAATTGTTTCTTGTCTATATCCAAGCATAAAATGAGCAGAGAGGTTCTCAGAAGACACATATATATTTTCAAAATGCACAACTATAAATTTTAATAGTCACTGTTGGAAACCCTAATCATTCCATGCTTCTCACACAGCAGAAGGAAAAAATCAACTCTGATCATTCTTAATTCTCATAAACAAAGAAAAATATGTAGTTTTTGAAAGTGTGTGCTATGAAACTACAATAAACTATTATTTGACCAATGAAAATGTATTGAAATTCAGTATTCCCTGAAGTCAAGCACATTGTGACAACACAAAGACCTAGGATATTAGAGAGACCATTTTTTTCTTTTAACTCAGGACCTGAACTCTTCCTAAACACCTTCAAAAATGCATGTGGGCCAGGGAGCTGGGTCATCAGATGAGTGCTGTCAAGCTTGATGACCTGAATTCAATTTTCCAGATTCTGCACGTTGTCTTACAACCTCTACACGTGTGCTGTGACATAGTAATACCCACACACATATGCCCACACAACAAATAAACAAATGTAGTTTAAAATTTTACTTGCATTACTGACCTTAAAAATTAATATCTTCTATCCTGTCATTTCCACGAAAATAATAGTCACCTTAAATTGTATTATTTTCATGGTATTTTTCTAGAAAACAGAGAATTTTACAAAGAGATGTAAAGAAATTTTAGTGTGTGCCAATATTCTTCCATAAATAGTGGATTTAGAGCTCAGTCCCCAAATCTCTAATTTCTACACTCAAATTTTCCTTACTAAGATGTCAATAATTAATTTTAACTCTTGATCATTTCAACACTGCTTGGAAGTACCCATTCTGGCATTTTGTAGGTTGTCTTTGTGTCTCTTCTATAGGAATTACTTCATCTATTTGGTGACTTCAAGCCATCAGGATCCTACATTTGCAGTTTGGTTCAATAAAATGTGAGTTTTCTTTCCACATAATTACTAACTGTGTCTAACAGTTTTCTATGATGTGTTGAGTTGAGTTGGTGCTGCAAAATTAAGAGCAAACGTATTTTGTTATCTTTACGTTTTTAATAATCTTGCTTAAGTGAAAATTGTAGCTGTATAACCACTATTATTAGTCAACCTTTCAACTTTTCAAGGCCCATCTCCCATGTCGTGTCCTTGATGGGGCTTTGTTTTGTCTCTCCTGATTAGATGCCATCACAGCTCACTGGCACACCAGTGATGACGCTAATATGTTTTACATGGATGATAATGGGTTTTCTTTAATGCTAAAAAGATGGATCTACTAAAGTGGAAATCTTTATCTTAAAACTTCAGCCTGGACCCATTGCACTGATTCCTACTTTCTGTCTCAGAGCTCTATATCCTAAAATAAATTTATTTTTAAACCCAAATATACAATATAGTGAGGGGCTGAGCATATGTAAGTGAAACCAGCATAGACATATCTCTCCAGAAATTTTGATCTCATCACATACTGAATCCCTCTATCTGTAGGCAGAGGCTGCTCACTCATTCCCCAGTTGTCCAGACCCGAAACAATCACACAGAAGCTAGATTAATTAAACACTGCCTAGCCTATTAGCTCAGTCTTCTTATTAGCTAACTATTACATCTTGAATTAACCCATTTCTTTTATTTTGTATTTTACCATGAGTGGTTTACTGGCAAGGTTCTGGTGAACAGCTTTCTCTTTCGGGGGCTACATGGTGTTTTCTTGAGTCTGCCAACTCTTTCAATATATATTTTTCCAGCCTGGCTATGTTCTGTTAAGCCATTGGCTGAAAGCAGCTTCTTTATTAACCAAAGGAATAAAACATATTCAAAGCATACAGAGGGTAATCCAACATTACCTCCCCATTCTGCCTATTTAAAAAGGAAGATTTTAATTTTAACATAGTAAAATTACATACAACAAAATAGGTATCAAGCAAGAATTATAGTTACAATAAATTTACATTTGGAAACTTAAGGAAAATATTCTATCATGTATTCTATCTTTGTGAGTCTAAAGTTTTATATTGAATATATCTTTTAAAATTATAACTATCTATCTTCAACTCCATCAAAGATTCCAGAAAGATATATTACCTAAGTTAATAGGAAGTACACTGTAAGAAACTTCCAAAACTATAAAATTGACAGAGACATCTCGCTGCCTAGACAATCACCCAAAGTTCTTCTATAATATTGGGGCAACTTACAGAATGTCTGGCCGACTCTTACGAAGCAGGAGCCCTGAAATACTGTCTCAGCTTTAGGCAAGTTCAGCAGTCATTTTTAAGTGATTCTGGCAGGTCCAGTTTATATAGCACACCATCTAGCAGTCCAAGCAAGAGCAGTTTCTTGACCAAATGGCTAACAAACTCCATAAGAAGACTCTTTGATGTCCATCATCCTCTTGAAGTAGACTGGTGCTGCCAGGAACAGATGTGTCCCATTGTCATGAAAAGTCCTAAGTTATTAAAGCATTTTAAATGCCATATTCTGTTAGTCTTTGAAAGGTTTGAAGAATACCTATCTATCTGAAATATATCTCTGTACCTCTAGAAAACCTAACTAACATAACTATAAGAAGCTTTACTATTACAGATGACTGACTATTAACTTGTATTTCTTAATTATACATTACATTTTTAATGAGATTCATAAACACAATACCTTAATCAAGAGCAGGAATATACATACAATAAATTGACCTTAAATTTATATCAATAAACCAACATCCATACAAATGCAAATTATTCATCACTATAGCATATCTCCCTTTAAATGTAAACAAACATATATAAGCAATCATTTAGGATATTTGGGTGTTGTTCTCTAAACCACTTCCTGCTGACTGGGGCACTGTTAATCAGGTCTTTCATGGGGGTGTCCTGTGTGCTAGGTTCATCTCAACTGGCAGTCCTAAAGCTGTCATGTATGTTGGACCATCTGGGTCACTGCTTCAGGGAGTCTTGTTTGATCAAATCATAATAGTCTGGAAGGATTCCACAGGTTCTCATCTTCTGTGGAAACAAAAGCAGAACCTCTTTTCCAAAGCAGCATATCTTCAGATCCAAATTTTGAAGTCAAGATACCTTTAAAGTATATATCTTGGTTTAGCTTAGCAGCAAGTACAATGAAATGTCTCTCTGTACTTAGTTTGTTCACAGTCAAGAAGTTCAAAGAAAACACAATAGTATACATAATCCAGAATCTCTGTGTATTTTTTTTATTTTTATGTGACATATTTTTCTTTACTCTTTTAATCTATGACTGTCCATACTCTGTCTCTTTAAAGACTTTGTTTTATTCTTGAAAACTATTTCTTTTTATAATTGTTTATACTTTTTCTTCTCTCTCCCAAGCCTACATATATTTTTAGCACATTCAAAGGGTTATTTTTGTCTGAATCTGTCTTTATTATGTGCTTATCTGCAATTATTTTCTGACCAGGAATGCATTTTTTCTTTTAAATACTAAGTGGCCATGGCTAGGACCAACTCTGTGACTTGCCTGTTGCCTCCATCCAGTCCGACATGGAGGGGGCATGTTCACTGCCTCTGAGAGCCACACTTACCACCCAGAATCCAGGAGCACAGTGGGTCTATGTCACAATTAAGCAATTTGTAACATACTGCTCATAGACCTCATTTAAGTGTTTTGCCTCCAAAAAGAGCCAGAGCTGTTTGTGAAATTAACATGAACCAGGAAACCTCCATTCCTTTAAGAAGCCACATGCTTTTTATTTTTATTGATTGATTGATTGATTGATTGCTGCTAATGTTTAATCAGGAAGACTTCTCTGAAACTCACTGCCAGCAAACAGAGCCTATCTGAAAATATGCAGCTACCAAGAAGCTGTACTTAACTGTTTTCTTTTTTTCTTTTCTTTTTTTTTTTGTGAGTGTATGTCTAGAATTCCTTTTCAAGCTCTCTCGGGTTTTTATGTGGTTTTAGTTGTCCACATAGGTGCTATTTTGTAAGTGGAGGCTGCTCGTTTGTCTCCGGCCACCCAGACCTTAAATAATCACACAGAAACTATATTAATTAAACACTACTTGGACTATTAGCTCAACCTTCTTATTAGTTAACTCTTACATCTTGAATTAACCCATTCTATTATTTTGTATTTTGACACGAGGCTCGTGGTTTACCGATAAGGTTCTGGCAAGCGTCTTTCTTCTTCTGCAGCTACATAGCATCTCCTTGACTCTGCCTACTCTCTCTCTCTCTATCTTTCAGCCTGGGTATATGGTGTTAAGCCATTGTTCAAAAGCAGCTTCTTTATTAACCTATGGCAATAAAACATATTCACAGCATACAGAGGGGAATCCCACATCATCTACCCATTGCACACCAGGTTTTGTTGTTCTTGTTCCAGTATCTGATGACACATACTTTCTAAATCAATGAAGCAGATGGGGCTGTGACCTGCAAATAAATGGCAGGTTCTACTTTCCTTTATGTGACTGTGATAAAATACCCTAACAGAAAGTGACTTTGGGGAGAAAGGCTTTGTTCCAACTCATAATTCCAAGTTACATTTTATTACAGTATGGAAGTCAAGGCAGGGGAACTTAGATAGACACACATGTCCATAGCCAAAAGCAGAGGGAAATGCTCCATCTGTGCTTATACATGCTCAGCCCCTCTCTATACTTATAGCTCAGTGCCTGGGTATCTAGGGATTTTTTCCCACAGTCGGCTGGATCCTCACACGTCAATTAAAATTAGTTATCAAGACAACCTCTCACAGACTTACCCAAGGTCAACCTGATCTAGACAATCCCTGATTGAGACTGTCTCCCTTGTGACTATCCACAGTGTTAACAGAACCATCACATGGTATCTTTCTCTATCTGGCTTATTTCACTTACTGTCTTAAGGTGAAATTTTGAAAGTTCACCATTCACTCTATAACAGAACTTCATAGAAATTTGTGGTAAGATAATAATACTCCTGTAGATGTATATGCCACATTTTGTCGACACATTTACTAATGATGGGTACTCAGGATATTTGTACTTGGTAGCTACTAAGACAGTGATATTATATACACTCTTTGGATACACACTGGTGTAGAAATACCTATTCAAGAAAAAGTTGGCTTTAATTCCTCTGAAGATAAATCTAATAGGAATTGCTGGACCATACAGAATCCTGTTTCACATCTATGGAATCACCACTATTTTCCACTATGGCTGTAGTGGAAAATACACCACTATTTTCCAATATGGCTATAGTGATAAAGGCCATATTGGAGAATATTTAGGGCTTTTTCTCTGGATTTGGTTAGTATTTTTCTTGTACTAGTAATTCTCAGTATTTTTTTTCAATGTTTTTCTCAGTCACTTGCCTTGTAGAGATATCTATTTGCATCCCCTGTTTTGGAACTGGACTGCTCATGCTTTAAGAACGCTTTTTTTAGTATTTTTTTTTAACTTAGGGAAAGCTTCCTTGAGCTTCAATTTCATATTTATTCAAAACGACAACAATAATAATGAGAAATTTTTATTTATTGAGAGGGTATAATGTACTTACTACTTTTTTGGAGGATGCTGTTTTAGCAGTGAATTAAACAGATGAACAAGTGAACTACAGAGTAACTCTGTTGCCCTAGTCCTGTATTCTCCTTAGGGAGCTAGACATTCACCAGATGTGTGTGACGGTGACGTGCTATATGGAGATTGGGCAGAGACAGAGAAGGGGAAACAAGAGAAAGAAAGAAAGTGTAGAAGTTCATGGAACGTGTTCAGTGATTGTCTCATTGTGAAGCTGATGTTGGAGGAAGAATTTCCAGACAACTATCTGCAGATGTCTAGAGAAAGAAGAAACTGAAACAGTAGAAAAACATTGCAAAACCCACAAGGGGGAATCATATGCAGAACTTATTATAAAGAGCCAAGGTAGCAAGGTGGCCAGAGCAGAGTCAGGCGGAGAGAAAGTTGCTGAAAAATGGGGCCATGTACAATGCCACATGCAAAAATTAGGATTTAGCTCTTTTCCTTAGTGAGACTAAACACTGTTAGAATGCTTTCAGCAGGAATTCCAGGGGAAACTAAATGAACAGCCTTGGTTTGGGGGTTCACACCTTTGCAGAGAGAAAAAGACAGAAGCAAAAAACCATTTAGCATGTTGCTGCTGTCATTCAGAGTTGCCATTATGGTGTGTTAATTCCTTTCAGTTGCTGTGCTAAAATACTCCAACTAAACAGCAGCTTAAGGAAGAAAGGATGGATGTTGACTTACACTTCCTGATGGAGACAGCCTTTTATGGCAGGGAAGACATGGCAACAGACAGGGAAGGCATAAAGGCAAGAACAGGAGGCTGGCTGGTCACGTGGCATCAGGGTTCAGAAAGCAGAGAGCAAGGAAGAAGTGGCATGGGTGACAAAGACTCAAGGTCTGTCCTCAGTGACTCATTTCCTGCAAAGAAGCCCCACCGAATGAAGGTTCCAAAACCTTCATCACCTACCACCAGCTGAATCTCACAGGGGACATTTCACATTTAAACCACAGGAGTGGAGAAAGAACAACCTAACAGTTTATTAGTCTAACAGCTTATTAGTCTATCAACATAAAACCATATTTACATGTGTGTATGTGCTTGCAAGTATTTATACATGCAATGTCACAGCATGTGCAGGAGGTCAGAGGGCAATTTGTGGGAGTTGTGTTCTCTCCTTCTACCAAGTGGTGGTGTCTGGGTTTAAATGACATCATTAGTCTTCACAGCAAGCGTTCTCACTCACTGAACCCTCTCACCAGTTCAAATCTACCAGTCTTAATCACTTAAGTTTTTACTCTGAATGAATAAAATTCTTGTAACTTTTTTATTAGTTATATCCATATTTAGTGATCACTCAAAATGTGCAGTGTACCATGAAGTTGGTTGGTTTTCAGTTTTTGTTCATGTTCATGTGTTTATTTGCAGGATGGAGGCATAGAATAGGTTAATTTTCTTCAATTGCAGAGATGACATGTGTTCCTACCTGTCAGTTACTCCATTCCCTGTAAAATAAAGTGTGTTTTTCCTTACTGTTGCAAACACCTCCAATAAATAAACTTATAAAGTGCTAGGGTTTATTATGTTTCACAGTTCTGAACTTCAGTCTGTGGTCAAGAGATTCATTGCTTTTGAGCCTTTAGTGAGACAGTTGATAAATGCAGAGACTACGTAGCAGGGCAGGACCAGTCACCTCATGACCAGGACACATACAACAGAAATGGGAACATATAACTGGTACAAATATCCCTCTGAGGATGTATCTCAATGCCCTAAAGGCTCCCGTGGACCCTCCTTTATAAGGTTCACCATCTCACAGGGCCTTCAACATTAGGGATTTTTTTTGAGACATTTCTATGTTTTGTGAGTTATGATGACTTGACCTGAAAATATCCACAGGTTCTATCTCTATAACTTACATTAATGAGGGAATAGGATGCAAAGCTCAAAGAGGGGGAAGACCAGGGTACAGATATGTCCAACCAACTTCAGCATGATGAGGTGAAAGAATCTGAGCATAGTTTGGGTCAGAAAGATCATGACAGACATAAGTAGACAGGGAAGAAAATGTGGATGAAATACAGAAATAAATAAACACAAAAATAGAAACAGAAAAGAGTCACAATCCTGAAAGTCAATATAGTCTACTGCTACAAAATTGAACAGTGCAGCAGAATCAGATCATTTAGCATGGAGTTAATGGTCTGTTAAAATACAGTAAGTTGTTAATAACGAGTACTTTGAAATAAAATGACTAAATTCAATTTTAAAGTTCAACTTTCTATGTTGCTTTAGAGGAAAGTACTACACACAACACATAGTCTAGATACTTCATGCAAGATTAATTAAAAACTGTTAATCTTTATACTCTACATGAAATGGGAAATATATTTTTGTCTGGACTTCAGGAGAAGGAGGAGTTTGTTTGTTAAGAGCAATCATGTGGGTGGTTCTTTAGTTTCAATGACAGACTAAGTCATACAACCTCTCTAATTTACTTCACAAGTCCCTTCTCATGATGTATCTAATTTTGGTCATATTTAACTTTTCAGAGACACAAAGGAGTTAGCAGAGGACTCTCCCAAAATGTTGGCTTAAAGAACATAGTTTGGCCTATCACTCATGGGCACAAAAACTAGTTCAGGATGAATCATCCCTTCTTCCTTCTCTCTCATTAAGGAAAATATTAAAGATTATATGTGATTCTAAAATGCTAATTTGTAACCACACTGACAGATCATTCCACTGAACAATGATGCCATCTGTATTCTGCATGTAATTAAAGTTCTCATTAGAATAAAGCTTTACTTTCAACATGTTTTCACCTTCACTAACAGGTTTGGGTTATTTCCATAATGATAGTTCCAACTCTTTTATCTTTGCAAACAGGGACCGGGCTATCTCAGAACCAAACAATGTAAAAGAGAAGAAAAACCTACATCTGTTTTCTTTCAATCTCTACTTTAAAGTTCTCATATCTAAGCCCCATAAAGATATGTTTATATTTGTGTGTGTGTGTGTGTGTGTGTGTGTGTGTGTGTGTGTGTGTGTCAGTGTGAGCACAGTGAAAGCAGAGCTCAGAAGATGGCAATGATCCATTGAGCTGAAAGCACAGGGTGGTACTCTGACATAAATGCTGGAAACTGAGTTTATAACTGCAGAAAGAGCAACAGCCTTGCTTACTTGCTTACTCAGTGAGCCGTGTCTAAAACTCCTATAGATAAAATTAAGGTTTGTTTATATTTCATTCAGTTAAATTAGTAGCTATTCACCTCTCAGTCAATGATAGTGTTTCAATGATGCTTGTGTCTCTGAAGTAAACTGGAGTCCCACAAGCATTCGTTTTGTGTTCTCTCTACAATAGTAAGCAACTTTCAGTAAATCTTTCTTTGTCTTTATTTCTCTCGTTTGTCTATCTCCTGCAATTCCAATTTCATTTTCCTCTTTATATTCTCCCATCCTCCAAAATAGTATTAAAGATCATGGCTTCTTTCCACCATGATTTTCTCTCTTCTTATTTTTCTATGTTCCCCATCTTTAGAATTCATTAAAAATCTTTTCTTCAGATGATTTCTGTTGTCCTTCAAATTTTATTCCCTTCAGAGTTTTTCCTTATGAAGAAGGCAGTGAGTGGGGTGGCGGCTAGCTTACTCCCTTGACACACAAATCCAACCAATTCTGGCTGAAAACTCTGAGCCCTAATGTTCTTCTCTGGACAGCTTACAGGGGACACAGCACATAGCCATGACCTTGAAGCAGAGGCTTGATACCAAATGCATGTCGGTGGTGATATGGGTCTTGTTCTCTCATTCTGCAATATGAAGTACCTATCTGGATTACCATGAGCTGTCCCACTTTTCTTACTTATTAGGTGCTCTGGCAGGCACTTTGCTAGATAAAGCAGTAGGCTCATGGGCAGTTTGGTCAACACTGAGGTTTTCCTTCTCCACTGCCCAGTAGAGGCTGGATGAGGATCATGGGAAAAGCAAATTTCTTCTCAAACAAGAAGCAACTTGATTTACTGTAGTAATAAGGGTGCGCGGCGAGGCTGCGTCCCCAAAACCCCAGCTGCCTGCCCGGCTAGCTTTACCCGAAATAATTACACAGACACTGTATTCATTTAAACACTGCTCTGGCCCATTTCTATCTAGCCTCTTCTAGGCTAATTCTCACATCCCGATCTACCCATCTCTAACAATCTGTGTGCACCGGTCTTACCGGGAAGATTCTAGCCTAAGTCCATCCTGGGTTGGAGCTTCATAGCGTGCGTCTTCCCTGGAGCAGGTAGCATGGCGTCTCTCTCTGAGGTGTCTGCTCCGGAGAGGAGAGCTGTCGAGTCTGACCTTACTTCCTCTTCCTCCTGGCATTCTGTTCTGTTTACTCCACCTACCTACGTCCTAACCAATAAGATGGGCCAAAGCAGTTCCTTTATTAGCCAATGAACTTCCTCCATCAATTTACTGTGCACAAAAGGGAAATCTGTTACAAGGAATATGACATCACCATCTCCAGAGCCCAGGGATCAGCATCTTGCTCATGTATCTTCAGGGTACTGCATTCTAAACTATGTCCTTATTTCTTATCTCAAGGTAATATAAACAGTCATAATTCTTAGAGTTCATATTTATGGTGTCACTATCACCTTATTGACAAGGCTGGGAGTGATCATAGAATAAATCCAAGATTGCTGGAAGAGCAGAACAGAGCATCTTTGGTGTAAACTTTAAAATGGCAAAAATAATATTAATGAGTATGAGGAAAATATGTTGAAATATTTGACACTCAGAGATGTTGTACAGTCCCTCAGAGGATAGTATATGGTTGACCACAAGGAAAGGTTGTATTTGAAACTCTTTGTGAGTTAGATGGTAATAGTTCACTTAATCCCAGATGGCTCTGCTATCAAGTAATCAGAGAGACTTACTAAACATGAATACCAAGGGATGAATTTTTCTTTTTCCTAAAGACTTCATATACAACACTCCCGGGTACCCGTGCTTTCTGGGAGATGAAGTTCCAGATGAGACTGGAAACTTTCATTTTGGGAATGAAACCTGATTAAACACCTGGGTCAGTCTTCAAAGTTTGTGTTTCTTTTGTACTTAATGTAGTTAATGTTTTACTTTACTACACACCTAACCTTCTGAGATTCTGTGCTTCCGAGGTATTAAACTTCTTTTATTGAGAAAAGGCACACCGTGCAGTCCTTTTATGAAAGATATATTGAATTCCTTGGGAAAGCACAGAAGAGACATTGTCTGTGAGCTGCATATTGCAAGAAAAATGAGAGCAGCACCCTTGAAAAAATCAATAAGAAGAATTGGAGATTCCTTGCATTGATGGGAGAGATGAAAGGTTGTGTCCTTACATTTCTTTCCTAGGATAAAGGTGGAGGAAGACATGAGATTGCTTAGCTAGCCATTCTCACTTAGTCTACTTCTCAACTTGGAATGCTGAAAGAAAACTTGCTCACCTTTTATAAAAAGATTTTTAAAATATGCTATAGCATGTCATCAAATATTAGCCTGGTACTCCAGTTTGCTTTCAGGCAAATTAAATGAATAGAACCATGGTTCTGGTTTTTACTTTGAAGACACTTCATTAAAGTTAAGTCAAGAATAGCAAAATTAAGAGGTATATGTTAGCTCCACCTTAATTAAATAGCTGTATGTTTTATTTTTTTTTAAATTGAGACATGGTCTCAAAAAACCCAGGCTGGCCTGAATGCTGGAGTTACAGGATGAGCCACCAAGTCCAGTATATGTGGTATAAATGATCGACCCCAGGGCATTACCAGGTTCTATATCCAGTGCCAAAAATATGTAATAAATTAAATCAAAATTTTAAAGCTGTTTTCCTAGTACCTGTAAGTGTACAGAAGTGTAACACACAGGGAAGTATTTAGGGAAATGTTCTCAGACTTGAACCATCCAATTTAGATTATTATGTCCTAGATTAGCATTTTAAAATAGAATTTTTCTTTATGATTGCATTACTGGCACCTGTCTTTGTGTTAAAGATCCAAGAAAATAGTCCTATTTTTGAAGAAATATATTTATAACCTGTTAGGTGACAATCTCTCTTCTAGGAACAAAGTCATGAAAATATTTTTGAAGATTTTGTATCAACACAAACCATTTATAAACAACAAACTCAAATCAGACAGAAGAAGAAGAATTGTAGAGGGATTTCTAGAGAATATGAGGAAGGATGAAAGAATTCAGTCAAGGTCATGACCTAGATGCACCGTTCTCATCTTGTGTTGACCTTTAGTCTCTACAGTGTGACCTCAGTGTTTTATGGTGGAAATAGACAAAATCATAGAGTGATAGCTGAATCAGAAAACTGACTAAGATGGGGATAATAGCTTGGCTAGACTTACTCACTTCACACAAGTCCACAGAAAATTATAACTAAGTTCTAAGTTTTATTGACTATTTTTTTAATGATAACCTTCAAAACATCCTTCTTTTGGATATGAAATCTACTTTTACAGTACTTATTTAGTTGAAATGTAAAATACATTTTCATGCTAGAATACAGGAGTAGTTCAGTATTCTGAGTTCTGGTCAAAGGACATTTCTAGTTATGTGTATGCTGGCTGACATAGGTGATGATATCTGATACAGTTTGAACACAAAATTCCCTGCAGGCTCATGTGATTGAACACAGTTCTCAGGTGGTGTCACTCTCTTGAGAGGTTGAAGAAGTTTAAGCACGTGGAGTCTTGCTGGGTGAAGCAGGTCACCGGAAAGCAGGCCTTGAGAATTATAGCCTCTTCCCACTTCCTGTCACACATCTCTGCTTCCTGTGCCTGTGACTTCTGGGAAGGTACAGAATGCCAGCCACACTTTCCTGCCACTGTGGAATCCTACCATGCCTTTCCACAACAGTGGAGAGATACCATACGTTCTTATCACTATGGACTCTAGCCAAAAAGCCATGACATCGAACAGTTTCTTCCTATCTTAACTTTCTCCTTCTCAGATAATCTGTCAAAACAAGTTGTTAGTATGTTGCCATTACATCAACTATAATCCTGGCTCTTTCCTCAGTAGCTTACATAAATTATGTCTAGTATTGAAATATTCTTTTGTGCATAAATAGGCTAGAAGTACCCTTTTAGATGCTGTCCTAAAACTTTTATGCCTTTCTTGTTTTCCCTTTTTTTCACTAAAAAAAAAAGAATATATGTCCTTGAAACTTCAAACAGCAGGAAGATGTATAAAATAGAAAATGTAAGGGGGCTGAGATTGGAGTGGGAGTCGGGGTCAGAGAGATTGGTGCTAAGCAAAGACCTTGGTGAGGCTTTGCCAATGCAGCTCATTTTTATATATTTTGTACGAGTTGCTTTGAAGTAGGAAAAAATTAAAAATAAAACACAGCAGACTTTTAAAAAGAGATGTCCTTTGATAAAAGCAAGAGAAAGCCCATGGAAGAGTGACAGGACAGTTGAGCTTGTTGATGAGTTAGGCAAAACAGCCAGTGCCCTGGAGAATCACTGCCCACTCTGAGTTCCTAGGAATACAGAAAAGAGAGCCTTCTGCATGACACTGACTTGAATGGTTATATATAGGGCATTGGAAGAGAATGTGGCTCAGGGTGGTTTAGAACCAGGTTACTTCTTAACAAAGCTTCTTGGCTTTTTTGTTCAGTGAATCACCACCTACCAGAAGAGACCCTGGCCTCCCTCAGTTACTCTGTAGAATCCTGTAGGATAGTATACAAGAACTTGGAAGTGCCTTGAGAAGTTCCTCAATGCACGATATCTGAGCAAATGGAAACCGTATCCTTTAGGGAAGAGGACCACACAGGATTGTATCATCAGTGTGCACAACAGCGTCCCTAAACTCATATCTCAGTGTTACATTGTCACTCTAAACCATCCAGGTGGAGGGAGGCTGCCTAACACCAATTCCTCTCCGTGACTATGTCTTTGAAATTCCCTGTCACTAAACATGACTTCCATTATTACAAATAAGTGATGAACTATGGTTTAAAAAGTATAATGGATGTCACAGGATACAAGCAAATGTGTTCAGGGATAACCTTGATGCAAGTGGGCTTTTAATTTCTTTTCTCTTACTTTTTCACAATGTGATACTTCCATACTACATAGCTATGTATTCTGGTCCCTTTCTCCTGACCCTCCCCCATGTCCCTCTTTCCCTTACAAACCCTCCCTCACTATCAGTCCCTTTCTTTTATTTAATAATTTGATCTTATTTAGCGTTCTACAGTGTTCAGACAGGGCAAAATGTGTGTTCATTTTTGGACTAACCAATAGGGCTTGGTAGGTTGTTTAGTGTACACACTCCTAGACAGTATGCCTCCCCCTCTTCCTGAGCCAGCAGTGTATAGGAGTAGCCTGTGAGTCTCTTCTCCTCTTCAGTTAACTGTCAGGGGTCCTGACTTCTGTTGATGCCATGTGTACAGATGAAGTGAGTTTTTAGCTCTTGTGTCCACGTCTTCTTAGAAGATGGTATACTGTAGCTCCTTCCCCCAACCCACTGAATCTTAAATTCTTTCCTCCATCACTTTTGGAAAATTCTCTTAGCTTTAGAGGGGTGGAGTAAACGTCCTGTATAAGACTAAGCCCTCAAATATCATTTGTGTGTGTCTTGTGCAGCCATGGCTTATTGCATTCATCCCCACTCCTGCAAGGGCAGGCTTCTCTGATTACATCTAAGGGTGGTGTTTGTCTGCGGACAAAGCATAGATATCTAAAAGGTGGTTTGATCTAATGTTAACACGGTTAATTACTCCCCTTAGGTTCCCCTTCTCCATGTCATGGTTTGGGGCCAGGTTAACATTACTTCCAAATACCTGCGGGCATAAAGAAGCTTCCTATTGTACCCTAGCATCCGTTCTAGGAATAGGGCTTCCTTGTTAAACTGAAATAGTGCTCACAGTTTCACCCAACTTTTGATTTTTCACAATAATATTTCCTTAAATGCCCATCGTATCTCTCCTGAAGGACCTTTACTTCCAGAAAGTACTACCATGATTTATTTCTGGGAAAATTAAGTATCTATTCGTTCTATGATATTTTATTAAATATCCATTATCTAAATTGAAAAAGATATGGGAAATTCATGCTTTCTACTTCTATGAGTTTATAATTAGGTAAGAAAAAATACTTCAGGTGAATGGCAGACCTGGACTGACCCAGCTTGGGAACTGATTTAGACTCCTGTCAACGAATTCTCTTTGCCCTGGCAAGTCAACTGAGCCCTTCCCTGTGTGTCTAGCTCTTATGTCCTTCCTCAGTATGAATAAGTGCTCATGGGGGTGACTTAAGGTGATTACCGAATAACGATACTTTGTTCAAGAGCATCTTGTCTGAACTGCATCTTAAGAGTCACCCAGAACATGTATTGCTCTAGCATCCCCTGGAATGAGATTCCAGATGTCTCCTCAACAATTG
The DNA here is from genome assembly GCF_037038515.1 of Microtus pennsylvanicus. Taxonomy (NCBI): domain Eukaryota; kingdom Metazoa; phylum Chordata; class Mammalia; order Rodentia; family Cricetidae; genus Microtus; species Microtus pennsylvanicus. The sequence goes on from NC_134582.1 coordinate 115,527,853, forward strand.
GCTTAATGAAGTTCAGAGCCGCCATCCTCTCTCCCACACAGAGAACTATTTTTAAGTCGTTATGTTAATGTGTTGTTCTGTTCCCTTTGACTGAATTTACTCCTCCTTAACATTCATTTTGGCAGTGATATTCTTAAGTACAAAAAAATCAGAAGCATCATGATAGGGAGAAAACATTTCTTAACATCCATTTAAGAAGTCCAGCATATATTAGATGAGGTAAATAATTAACATCATTAATTGTTTTCATCTTTTTTATATGAATTTGCACAAAGTACTTGCAATTTGAAGTAAAATTTTCATCAGTATCTAGGTCACCATTAATAATTACTTTAGCCTATGTATAGTATTATAATCACCTTATTTCTCTTGGAGTTCTTCCCACCCAGCCTTGTATAGCCAGCAAAATTGTTCTTTTACCTCTTACGGGTCATCGCATCATTTCAAGCCCTCAAGTGAGACTGCCTTCTATTTACTCGGCAATACCAGTTATTCAGATCGTGTTGATATCTGAAAAGTGACAAAATAAAAGACAAATCATCTGAAAGCCTTTACACCCAGGTGTAGGCTTCGTAGTCTCTGAATCAAACACAGTCTCTGAATCACATCACTTGCATAAATGATCTTTTCTCTCAACTCACAGCAGCAACTTGAGTGCATCCAGCAGGTGTAATATCTGGAGTCCAGAAAAAAGTCTACAGTAACAAACTATGAAAGGCAAGCATGAGAACTCACAAAAGCTTAACAGTCAAGGGACCACTGAACTGGCAGCTGTTGTTGGAGATCTAGGCCTGAGTGGCCCTCAGGAATTAGAATATGACTCACCAATCACCAGTAGTCATGAAGAATGCAAACCCAGCAAACTGACATTCCAGTCACTCCTGTGTCATTTGTGTGTGTGTATAGTGTAGGTATGTCTGTGGTGGTCAGAAGTCACCCTTGACTATTGTTCTCTATGATCTAGCTATCTCTTCCCGCTGATGAGACAAAGTCTCTTACTCACCCGGAGCTCAGTTTGCCTATTTTTAGCTAGTAGACTATAGGTAACCTCCTGTATCTGCTTCTAGACCCATGAGATTGCTGTCCTTGGCTTTTTTGTTGTTATTTTGTATTTCATGATATTTAACCCAGATCTTCATGTTTGCACAATAAATACATTTCTGACCTGGCCACCATCTCAACCTTTTGTTGGCTCCTTATCTTAGGATTGCTTTGAGGGGACACCATGATGGCAGCTCCTACAATGGGAAACATTTAATTGGGGTGATTCACTTACAGTTCAGAGGTTTGTCCCATTATTATCATGGCGGGAAATCTTGGTATGCAGGCCGACACGAGACATGGATGGAAGAAGGAACTGAGAATGTTTACATATTTTTGTTTGTTTGTTTTTCAAGACAGGGTTTCATTGTAGCTTTGGAGCCTGTCCTGGAACTAGCTCTTGTAAAACAGGTTTGCCTCAAACTCATAGAGATCCACCTGCCTCTGCCTCTCAAGTGCTGGGAGTAAAGACAAGCACCACCACCACCTGACTAGAATTCTTACGTCTTGATTCACAGGCAACAGGAAGTGACCTGAGACTCTGGGTAACAATGTTCTGAGCATAGAGGAACTCAAAGCCCATACCCATAGAGATACACTTCCTCCAAGAAGGCCACACCTACTATAACAAAGCCACACCTACTGATAGTGCCACTCCCTATGAGTTTATGGGAACCAAGTACCTTCAAACTGCCACACTATTTTACTAGGTGAAACATACAGAACAGTTCTTCTTATCAGTGCCCCTGTTCCACTCTAAATAAAAAAATACATGGCAATTTAGAATAATCAAATTTTGGTAGAGATTCAGAGCATTTAGGAGAAAGATATAACATTATACTGTGGATAGTAAATAAATAAATAGAACTTGCCACTCAAATAACCAACTACTCAGCCCACAAGCTCCCATTACTCTAGGTTCCTCAGTTTCCCCAAACTCTGAAGGTTTTCTTCTTAGGCAGAGACACGACTCACCTGCTTATCTTCTCATAGCTCTCCAAACAGGTCTCATTGTGCACCGTGAATTGAGTAGCTTTTACATAAAAAGTATTCCTACTGGGGCCACAGAAATGGTAATTGGTTTGTCCCTCTACAAGATCATCCATTCAAGATACATTTTCACACAGAATTCATATTTTCAAATGTTTAATAATATATGTTCCATTCTCAGAAATTATATACTAAGCCACAAATATGGTGAAATATAAGTAAAAGGCTAACACAGATATTGACAGCGACAAAGGCACCATCTGTTCAGTGTATTAGTCATTGATAGTCATTGATTCCTGGACCTGACCGTGGACTTCCTGAAGAAGAATAACTCCATTCGTTACTCTTAGAAATATTTTCTTACATCGGCAAAGCACTATGCCCCTCAGAAAACCTTATTACTGTATCAATATTCACTAGAAAATGCATTTTTCTTGCACGAGTTTAATTGGTAGATTTATAATCTTTGCAAGATAAACTAGACACTAACAAATCTCTAGGAAATTGCATTTTGGTAACTTTTAGGGAAATTGCTGGGGTTTTGCTCTTGTTTGAGACTCTATTTCAGATTGTTTCAAACACTCTGAAATCCTAGGAATAAAACCAGACAATTTAGATTCACACAACTCAGTAGGGATTATTTTAAAAGCTCTAGCTGGACCCATGTTCCTAGCACTGTTTTTCACCCTTTGTTATAAACAGCAAGGTGCTGTCAGCAGTTGCTGAACCAAGAACTAATCTATCACAGAGAGTTGTGTTTCCAAACATTAATTAATTAGTGCAATGCATTATTTTAAATGTTCAGAGTGTTTCAGTGTGGTTCTGGAATAACAAGTCTTTTCAATCCTACTGAAAGGAAATCTATTGGTAGTTGAGAAGCCAACTCTACTGCCTTTGCTTTGCTTAAGAGAATAGAAACCAGTCAGCCACATTAAAGCTACTTATGTAAGTCATACTTGGGTCTGCAATTCTTTTTATTGAAAATTATATTATGATGATAAAAATCCATTAATAGATAACCCCAAGCATATACAAAGGTAGCCATATTTCAATTATTATGTCATTCACTTGACTTATTCAAGGTAAGTTACAGTTTCCTTTTTATGGATCCCCAGTTTCAGATTTTGGAACTTTAAAGGACTTGTTGACAGCAATTATTCCAAACTGAATAATCTGAGAGAAAAACTGCAATGCCTCTTGATATAAAGAAAGCCAGTAAGCCTAGAAAAAGAACCATATTGTGTTGCAATGATTGAGACATGGGTCATAAAACGTGTAATAGTATGCTTTATTGTTCAGGGCAAAAGACAGGGATAATCATGTCAGAAAATAATTTTTGAGGATGCAGAGTCTGAAAATCTGCAAGTTAGAGAAAAAAAGAACATATTAAATGAAATGTTTTTTCAAAATTCATTTATATTATTTTCCTAGTTAAAATGTACGAATTAAATTGCTTTATGTCATATAAATAAATAAAAATTAATTCACAAGCTTGAGAATGCTGTATTGTGGTATTATAATATTAACTCAGGGGACTGGTAAAATAAGAAATTCCAAGTTAGACTGTCGGATGCTACTTTGCCTCCTCCCTTTTCATTTCACCACTCACTTAGTGATGCCCTTAGCTAAAATATTCTACAAACTACATTTACCTGTTCAGTACTTCAGTGATACTATTTTTCAACTATGTCTGGGATGCAGGTAAAGTGTCTTCTCCAATGATGTAATATTTTGGCTAGTATCAAGTCACCATATCTGTTACTGTAGTCATCAACCCCCATATGGGAGTCATCAACTCCCCATAATGGTGGAGAACCTAAATTCAATGAAAACAAATTACTAGAAGGATGCACATGAGTAAAATAAAATAGCAAGAAAAGTGAAAAGTCCAAACAAAATTGGAGAGTATACCCATCCTAACAGATATGCAAAGCTCAAAGAAAAAACAGCAAGTGAGACAACCTTCCACAAATGTTCTTCCACAAACTCAGGACTTCTCAATATTAAAAAGCATAGACAAGGATACCACTGAAGTGCTAGAAAAGATGTCAGAATTCTTCTTTAATATATTATCAAAGACCATGGAAAAGAACATTCAAATAAAAAGATGAATAAAATCAAGAAATTAACTCAGGAACTAAGTTAATAAAAACACAAATTAGAAGGGAATTTCAAAAAGGAAACTGAGGCCAAATAAAAGGAAAAAGGAAAAAAAAACAAACAAGAATTCTGGGAATGGAAAAATTATTACATCAAACAAAAAGCATAGTGAAAAGCATCAACATAGAAGGCCTCGAAGAGAGAAGTTCAGGACTAGGGTCAAGGCTGAGACAATATATTCAGATATGTATAAAACAATATTAGCAAATATAATAAAAGCTTCCAAGGACTTTCAGATATACTCAACAGACCAAACCAAAATGCTTGTGTTGGAGAAGAAATAGCTAAAATAAAATCCAATGGCATAGACAATTGATTTAAAAACTGAATTCAAAGAAATAGAAGTTCAAGCAAAAGAGCATTAAGAAATTCATATTGATATGATCAGAGAAGAACTTTACCATATTGTAGTCATGATGTTAAAAAACAAAACAAAGGCACGATAATGAAAGTTCTAAAGGCAAAACACCAAAACACAATTTTTTAAAAAAAGTCATAAAAGTAATTGTCAGCCACAATTGCTATATCCAGCAATTTTATCTTTTATAATTGATGGAAAAATTAATGGTTCAAAACAAATTACAAGCTACAAAAAATGGATAAGAACCAATTCAGACTGCAAATAAAAGCTTTAAAACATACCATACAAAAAGAAAAACAAAAACAAAAGTCTCATTTCTAACAGAAAAAGAAAAAAAATTTATGAGAGTAGTACTAAGGAAAGTTAGGAAGAAATCCATCACATAAAATCCAATACACAATGGAGTACTACACAGAAAAAAAAAACCTCAACATCTTGAGTTTTGCAGGCAAATGGATGGAGCTAGAAAACATCATTTTGAGTGAGGTAACCCAGATCTAGAAAGACAATGATCACATGTACTCACTCATAAGTGGTTTTGAAACATAAAGCTAAGAAAACCAGCCCACAAATCACAATCCCAGAGAACCTAGACAACAATGAGTACCCTAAGAGAGACATACATGGATCTAATCTACATGAGAAGTAGAAAAAGACAAGATCTCCTGAGTAAACTGGGAGCATGGGGACCATGGGAGAGGGCTGAAGGAGAAGGGAGTGGCAGGGAGAGGAGCAGAGAAAAACGTAGAGCTCAATAAAAGTCAATTAAAAAGAAAAAACTCAATAAAATGACCTCAATTTATCAAGTAAAAGATGAAATTAAACAACAAATACCAACTGTGTTTTGTTTCCAAGAAACACACATCAGAAAGAAATACCACACAGATAAAGGGCAGAAAGTGATCTCCAAGCAAATAGAACTGCTCTCATAGGAGATAAAGTAGATTTCAAATCAAAAATATCTAGACGATATAAAGACCATTAGGATATATTTAAAAGCAACTTATAAAAGCACAATGATGATGAATATTTGTGCTTCAAAAGTTGGAATTTTCAACTTCATCAGATATTAAAAGTCAGACTTTTAATACAGTATCAGAATAGTTTGAAATTCCAACCTCATTTAGGTAGATCATCTATACTAAAAGTCAGTAGAGATAAACTGTATTAAAAATACATACCACCTAGCTTTCTCTAAAATTCATCCCATTATAGGCCACAAAGCAAGCCTTAACACATAAAAAAGTAACCAAAATAAGTACTTTCATTTGATCAAGCCAAAGAAGAATAAAACTACAAATAAACAGCAAAGGAAGCTACAGAAATATTTGGAGACTGAATAATATACTTTTGAATAAACAAAAGTAACTGAAGAAATCATGGAGAATATTTTTTAATGTTGAGAATTAAAAGAAAATCATGACACAGCTTCCCAGAACCTGTGGGACATGGCTAAGACAGTATCCATACAAATGTTTATAACTGTGTTAATTAAAGTATCAGTGAGAGATCTCTTAAATATATAAGCAATGCGGTAACTCACGACTCTATAAAAAACAAGAACAAGTAAAATCCAAAGATGATAGGCAGCACAAAATAATAAAAATTAGGGTAGAAAATGATGGAAAGAAGGCTTAAGGAATGCACAAAGTCAATCAGAGAATTTTTTTCTTTGAAAAGATAAATGAAACTGAAAGAATCTAGTCAAACTAACCAAAAGAAAAGAAGAGAACAAAATTATGAAATTGGAGATGAAAAGGCAGATGCTATAACCAACTCCAATGAAATTCAAACTTATATTACAAAAGTTTAAAACTCTTTAAGAAATGGGTAAATTCCTAAACAAATATCACCTATCAAAAATAGATGAAATTATATGTAATCAAGTTAAACAAATCTACAATAATTAGACTAAGACAGTAATTGGAAGTTTCAAAAGAAAGAAAAGCCAAGGACTGGACAGACTCACTGATAAATTCAACCAAATGCTTTTTTTAAAAAAGTTAATACCAACACATCTCATACTGTTCTGCAAAATGTATAGGGAAAGGCACCATCAATCTCATTCCATGGAGATTCAAAATAATATTGCGTTTATTTTAAAATGGATAAGGACACCACAATGAAAGAAAATCTATAGAGTCATTTCCCTGATGAATTTAGGTAAATTTCAAGGAAACACCTGCAAGCTAAGTTGAAGGTAGATTAAAAAGACAAACATTACAACTATATTGGTTCTATCCCAGGGATTCAAGGTTTAACATATACAAATCAATAAGTGCTATACAACATGTAAACCAACTAAAGAGAAAAATCAGATGATTGTTTCAATAGACATAGAAAGGTCATTTGACAAAGTTCAACTTCCCATCATGAAAAAGTACTGAAGGAACTAGGAATAAAAGGAACATTACAATCTTAAGAAAGGCCACAAGGAGCCTGGCAATGGTGGCACATACCTTTAATTACAAAGCAGGCAGAGTCGGGCAGTGGTGGTGCACGCCGTTAATCCCAGCACTCGGGAGGTAGAGGCAGGCAGATGTCTATTAGTTTGAGTCCAGCCTGGTCTACAGAGCTAGTTCCAGGACAGACTCTAAAGCTACAGAGAAACCCTGTCTCGAAAAACAAAACAAAACAAAGCAAAACAAAAAATAAAGCAGGCAGATATTTGTGAAGACTGGTCTACAGAGCAGAAAGAAAGGCCCCAAGGGACAAGCCTATCATATTATAGTAAAGAGGACATTTCTCTCATGTTTTGAAGTGAGTTAAGAGTGACTATTATCTTCAATCAGTATAGTGATCAAAGTGTTAACTATGGCTACATATGGGAAAAAAAACAAAAAGCATGCAAATAGAAAATGAAGAAAGAAAATTGTTGGGAGATGACATGATTCCATACGTCAAAGACACTCCCCCCACAAGCAAATTTCAACTGCTACAAACATCATAATATGAAACACAAAATGTTTAAAACAATAGAGAGGAACACTTTAAGATATAGGCAAGAACTTTCTATAAAGTACTCTCTTAGCACAGGAAATAACCCCAAAAATTGACAAATGAGATTATATGTAATTAAGAAGCTTCTGCATAGCCAATAACATTATCACAGGGAAGATACAATCTAAGAGTGGGAAAAACACTTACATACTACAAATAATATAGGAGATTAATATATAGAATATATAAAGAGCTAAAACTTTTAACATCAAAACCCAAAATTTTCCGGTCATTAAAAGGGCTAGAGAATTGAACAGACAATTCTCAAAAGAAGACGTACAAATGACCAACAAGTAATTTAAAAGTGTTCAATAACATTAACCATTAGGGAAATTCAATTTAAAACAGCTATTCTCTTTGAATGTAAACCTTGCTCAACCTAGACATAGTAGGGAGGGCTTTGGACTTTCCACAGTGCAGTGTACATGGCACTTCCTTAGGGTTGGAGGGGTGGGGGAGGGTCTGTGGAGGGAGAGGGAAGGGACTGGGAGGAGGGGAGGGAGTGGGAATTTGGATTGGTATTTTTTTTAAGTAATAAAAATGGATAGTTGCAGGAACAGTTCTGGCTCTTTCAAGAGGCCTAGCACTGAAATAAACTGTGTGGGTAGCGTGTTGCAAGTTACTTTGTGGCAGCATGGGCCAACTGCTTCTCAGAGTTGAGGTGATGAGTAAGGTTCCCATCCAGCAATCTCAGGGCTGGGAGAAAAGGCACCTCCACTGTACTGAAAGGCTGAGAGAGGTGGAGTCAGCATCCAGAGCTGCTGTGAGCAAGCTGCTTACCATTTTAAAAGTGCTCCAGGAACATGCATTATAAGCTCATTGTCCTTTATTTAAGGCTAAAAACCAAATATGAGTGAGTACATCCCGTGTTCCTCTTTTTGGGTCTGGCTTACCTCACTCAGGATAGTGTTTTCTATTTCCATCCATTTGTATGCAAAATTCAAGAAGTCCTTGTTTTTTACTGCTGAGTAATACTCTAATATGTATATATTCCATACTTTCTTCATCCATTCTTCCGTTGAAGGGCATCTAGGTTGTTTCCAGGTTCTGGCTATTACAAACAATGCTGCCATGAACATAGTTGAACATATACTTTTGTTGTATGATAGGGCCTCTCTTGGGTATATTTTCAAGAGTGGTATTGCTGGATCCAGGGGTAGGTTGATTCCGAATTTCCTGAGAAACCGAAACACTGCTTTCCAGAGTGGTTGCACAAGTTTATAATGCATGTTCCTAGAGAAGCTAAGTAAGAAGGTGAACCCAAAGACAAACACATAGTCATCCTCATGAATATTAACCTTCATCAGGTGATGAAAGGAGACAGAGACAGAGGAGCACGGGACAGAAATCTCAAGGTCCATATCAGGAGCAGAAGGAGACGGAGCACGAGTAAGGACCTCAGAACCGCGAGGGGTGCACCCACACACTGAGACAATGGGGATGTTCTATCGGGAACTCACCAAGGCCAGCTGGCCTGGGTCTGAAAAAGCATGGGATAAATCCGGACTAGCTGAACATAGAGGACAATGAGGAATACTGAGAACTCAGGAACAATCGCAGTGGGTTTTGGATCCTACTGCACGTACTGGCTTTGGGGGAGCCTAGGCAGTTTGGATGCTCACCTTTGGAGACCTGGATAGAGGTGGGCGGTCCTTGGGCTTCCCACAGGTCAGGGAACCCTGATTGCTCTTCGAGCAGATGAGGGAGGGTGACTTGATCGGGGGAGGGGGAGGGAAATGGGAGGTGGATGAGGGGGGGAGACAGAAATCCTTAATAAATAAATAAATTAATTAAAAAAATAAAAGTGCTCCAGGACAAAAATGATTACACATAGACAATAAAGACAGATTCTGACATAAATAAACCTCTTAATGGGTCACAGTGTTGGATAAATGTATGTAGGCTTTGGAGAGAGAAGAAAAAAAGAGTATAGACAGTTATAAAAAGAAGTAAATGGTTTTAAAAAATAAAACAAAGTCTTTAAAGAGACAGTAGAAGCAATATAAAAGAGTACAGACAGTCATAGATTAAAGGAGTAAAAAAAAATAAACTATGTAAAGATGGAAAATACACAGAAAGTCTGGGTTGTGCATATTATAGTGTTTTCTTTGATTTTTTTTTAGCTACAGAGGCACATTTCATTGTACAGGCTGCTAAGCTTAACCTATGTGTGTGTGTGTGTGTGTGTGTGTGTGTGTTTGTGTGTATATATATATATTCCTTTAGTATGTATGTGTGTGTGTATATATACACACACACATACATACTAAAGGAATCTTGACCTTTAAATTCAAAATTACGTCTTAGGATGTATTGTTTGGAAAAGAGGTTCTGCTTTTGTTTCCACAGAGAACAGAAAGCTGTGGATTCCTTACCAGCTAATATGGTTTGAACAAACAAGATCCCCTGAAGCAATAACCAAGATGGTCCAACATCCATGCCAGCTTCAGGAATGCTGGCTGAGATGGACCTATCACACAGGATATCCCATGAAAGACCTGATTAACAATGCCCCAATCAGCAGGAAGTGGTCTAGAGAACAATATCCAAATGCCATAAATGATTACTTATAAATGTTTGTTTACATTTAAAGGGGATCTACTTATAAATGTTTGTTTACATTTAAAGGGGATCGGCTATAGAGATGAATGCTTTGCATTGGTATGGATGTTGGTTTATCGATACTAATTTAAGGTCAATTTTGATATATGTATATTTCTGCTCTTGATTAAGGTATTGTGCTTGTGCAGTGTAATGTATAATTAAGAAATACAGGTCAACAGATACACATATATACTATATATAATATCTGTTATATTATATATGTAATAGTCAAGCTTGTAGTCATGTTAGTTGGGTTTTCTAGATGTACAGAGACATATTTCAGATTAATAGTTATACTTCAAACTTTTTAAAGACTTACAAAATATGACATTTAAAAGTTTTAAGAATTTAGGACTTTTCATGACAATGAGACACATTTGCTCCTGGCAGCACCGATCTACTTAAAGAAGATGACGGGTATAAAGAGGCTTCATATGAAATTTATTAGCCAGTTGGGCAAGAAACTGCTCTTGCCTGGATGGCTAGATGGTGTGCCATATAAGCTGGACATGGATGACCCACAGAAAATGATTGTTAAGCTTGCCTAAAGGTGAGACAGTCCTTCAGGGTTCCTGCTTCATGAAAGTCTGCCAGACATCATGCATGATACAGAAGAAAGAGTCTGACATACTACCAATGGAGGTAAAACAGTCTTTCATATTTCCTACTTCATGGAAAAGTCTGTCCTTTAGGCTTATGGATACCCCAATATTACAGAACTTTGATTGACTGTCCAGGCAGCAGCATTTCTGTCAATTCTAGATTTTGGAAGTTGCTTACAAAGCACTTCCTGTTAACTTAGATAATATTATATCTTTCTGAGGTCTTCGTTGGAGCTGAAGAATAGATAGCGTAAATATAGTTTTCCACCGTTATGATAAAAGAAAAAGTAGATATAAACACTGTAACTGTAATTCTTCTTGATACCTGTTTTATATATGTAATTTTATTATATTAAAAACCTTCCTTTTTATTTAGAAAGAAGAGGAGATGATGTGGGATTCCCTCTGTATGCAATAAATATGCTTTATTACCATTGGTTATTAAAGAAGCTAGTTTTACCAGTAGCTAGTACAGTAAAGCCAGGAGAGAAATCTGGATATAGAGAGAAAGTAGGCAAAGTTGGAGAGATGCCATGTAGCTGCAGAAGGAAAAAATGCCAGCCACCAGTCAGAACTTTACTGGCAGAACTTTCATGGCAACACACAGATTAATAGAAATGGGTTAATTTAAGATGTAAGAGATAGCTAGAAATATACCTAAGCTATTGACAGAATAGTGCTGTAATTAATATAGTTTCTGTGTTATTATTCAGGTCTGAGTGGCCGGAAAATGAACAAGCAATATCTGCCTATAAGAATTTGCAAGTCTATTTTTTATATGTTCTATATGCTTGTCATGTTTGTTTTAATAATTTTATGATTATACTTGATGACTATAGGGGCACATTATCCCTATAAATTGGCAAATATTAATTTTTGGACATGTAAAAATTATCTCGGTTTTAGTTCATACATAAACCTTTAAAATAGCCCTTTTTCCTTTATTCTTGAGATTTCATACATATATGCAAGAAAATAAGATCATATATACTCCAGTTAATCTCTTTAATTCCTCCTATATCCTCCCAACAAGTCCCTCTCCCAACTACATGACTTAAAAAGTTAAGATACGAAACACATGTAGTATTGCCCGTACACCACACATGGGTGTGGCCAGTCACTGGAACATGAGGATACTATCACTGCACATGTTCTCACCAAAAACCTATTCCACCCCCAGTCTCCATCAGCTGCCACCAGCTCCTCAGTAAGGGTGAGGCCTGGAAACTACAGAGCCCATCCATGCTGGAATTTCTAACCTTTAACTATCTGGTTATAGGACACAATAACAACATGATTCACTTTGCAAGTGAGCTCAACATGCATGGTGCTCTCCCAGAGGACTACAGGCATAGTACTAACATAGGTTGTAGACTCCTGAAGTGTCAGCTTGGGCCAAGAGATTTGTTTCCCAGATGGCAGATTGATGGTGAGCAAGTTAGAGATGTCTGTTGGCATAATGCCTCAGCTCTTTACATACAACCATATGAGGTCCTCACGATCTGCCAGCTAGGGAACCACTGCAGAGCCCACACTAGGAAAACAAGGCAGAAGCAAAGAAGAAGACACAATGGCTTCCATGGCCCAGCTGAAAAGACCACGCAGCATCCCATTCATAATTAGAAAATATACCTGTTATAAGGGATTATATAAAGATATGAATACCAGGAGACAGGGGGTCATTTAGAGCTCAAAATACTGATGAAACTGTCCCATGCGATTTTCTGACTTCTCGGATACTTCTTAGTTAATTCTGAGTGATGATTACACAAATGCACACACGTGGAAAATTGATTAAGCTGTGTATATACTTAGAATTTTTATATTTTAACCTCTGTGTATAATTAAAGCTGGTAGATAATTTAAGGAGAAAAAATGGGACTCTTTAAAAGTTACTATATGCACATCTTACTTAAAATTCCATAAGGGAAGCCAGAGATTGTGGTGCACCCCTTAATCCAGGCATTCTGAATGCAGAGTCAGGCAGATCTCTGAGTTTCATGCCAGCCTGTTCTATGAAGCTATTTCCAGGACAGTCAGCATTGCACAGAGAAACCTTGTCTCAAAAAAAAAAAACAAAACAAAACAAAACAAAACAAAAAAGCAAAAAAAACCCCAGCCAAACAAATAAGAAACCCAAATGAGTTTATAATTACATAGAAATAAAATCTAAAATCTTGCCCAAGCTGTATTTTACGTTATTTCTAGATTATTTCTCTACATCTGGATCTTACATGTAATCTTATATGTGTTTTCTCCTCATGATTCATGACGTCATAGGGACAGAGAAACAACTTGGGATTGGCTCATTCCACTGTACCCAGTCTCCCCTTTGTTGCTTTTCACGGTTCAGAATTCTTTTTAGACAAATGTAATGGTCCCTTTTCCCCGTTTCACTAAGTATTTCATAATATTAGCAAAAAACACAATAGGATTAACAACTTCCTCTACAAATCCACCTTTTTGTTTCTGATGCTCTCCACCAGGCTGGTCCAGGGCCAATCTGTCTGTCCCAAGGGAGGAAGGGGAGACTGCTGTGAGGACAACAACAGGCCAAGCCACACAGGGTTGCCCAAGGGGACAACTGGAAGAGAGCCTTCAGTCATCAGGTCTGTGATATCATTTGGCTGTTGTATCCCAGAAACAACTCACTGCAAGAGACTGGCACATCTTTTAGCCGAGGAATTTTAAAGTAGAGCCAACAAAAGGACAAGTTAAGCAACAAAGGAGCAGCCACATAGCCTTGTTTGAAAGGGACTGGAAATCATTTGCAGGATGCTTGCTGGGTTGGCAGCATAGGGAATGCTCTCCGAGTTACCTTGGGCGTTAATCCTGGGGACCTGTATCTTCTGTCTTATGTAAATGTGCACACAAACATCAGCTAATATACACAGTAGGTGTCTACTAACCTATCTCACCACTGTGTGCCCCTCCACACCTGCACGGAGGGGGGATTGTTTGACAAATATACAAAATGATTAGATTTTAAAATATTAGTAATAATAAATAATAATGATAATAGCAAAATTTGTTTCTTTGAAACTGCAAGCTGAGGCAAGATGTGTCCCTCAGACCCACCTGCCATTGCAGTGTTTATGAGACCAACTACAGCTTCAACACTACTCCAGGCAAGGGGAGCCTCATTTTGAAGGGGCTTGTCAACCTGAGTGTCCATTACTATGGGAATGGTTAAAGAAAAAATGATTTTCATTCACAGTGAGTTTTTTCAACCATAGTAGAAAATGGATATAATTTGATATTCCTATATTAAATAAGTTGAACCAGATTATTCATATTTGTCTTTTAAACAAATATTATGCTTTCTGTTATTTGTGCTTTGAAATTTTAAAGACATACAATTATATAATAGATAAAATATAACATGTATACATATAATATATACATAATACATTGTGTACATATGTATCAAATGTACATGCATTAAATATGCATATATATATATATATACACACACATACATACAGGTAACATAAAGATGGAAGTCAAACTGCCTTGGGAAACAAAGAAGACTAACAAGAGGGAGGGGGAGGAGGAAGGCATTCAACCGACAATATCACTATTCTGTTCTCTGGTTTTGCCAGGGGTTTATGCTCGTGCAAATTGTCTTCTCTGCTCTCTTTTACATAACCTTAACTTCATGCAATCCATGAGATAGAAATAGTTTCTTAGAAGCATTCAGACAACCACTCACAGAAAAATCATACTTTTGGGCAGATTTTAGACAACAAACATTCCAATAGATGTATTTTGGGAAAAGAATGATGCATCAAATTATCTCAGAAGTGGCTTATGTAATAAATCCAAAAGATGGAGACCGAGAAAGATTCTGTGAGTCATGCCTGGACCACAGCTTCATACAGACCAAGGTCCCTGTGGACCTTACCTTGGCTGAATGAGGCACTGCACAGGAAAGGAAGCCTTTCCTCCCAGGGCTCATGTTGCCATCTCCAGGACATTAACAGCCATTAGGAATCTAAGCATTTATCCATACTAAATGAATTACTTGACAGGTCATTTACAAATTAAAATATAGAGATTACCCGTGTGTTATGGCAAATCTAATTTTCTCTTTAATTGTCCTGATGATAAGAAGAAAGTTCACATTGATTTCTAGGTCAAGGCGTTAAGCAAATGTGGTTTATAAATTCAGTGGTCTCCAATGAAAGCTCTCTGTTTACTAAACAAACAATTGTGGTTTGGAGTTTACTGTTGTGGCAGTTGATAATTGTCACTTGACAGGATATAGAATTATTTAGGAGACCAATCTCTGGGCATGGCTATGCAGGAGCTTCTAGACTACATTAACTGAGCTGAGATGATGCACTCGAAAAGCTGACAGCGCTGTCTCATGGGATCCTGGACTGAATTAAAAGGGGAAAAGAAGAGGGAGCTTCCACACCCACCTCTCTCTGTTTCCTGGCTGGGGATACAACTTGACCAGCTCCTGATGCTGCTGCCACAGTATCTGGCCACCATAACAGACTCTATCCCCTCCAGTGACACATTGTATCCCCTCCAGCAGCACACTGCATCCAGTGTAATATCCACTTACCTCTAGCGGTAAGGTAAAATAAAAGCCCACATTCCTTAAGTGGGTTTTGTCAAGTATTTTGTCACGGAAGACAAGCACCTAATACAAGTAGGTTTAAAACCCTCTTGATTGATACTTTTCTCCCCACTAATTATTAGGTACAGTGTTTACCTAGCAATTAGTGAGTATAAAGTGCCTCCCATATACATTTGTTTCTTTGTGGTTTAGAAAACATCTCTGATGACTATATCATTACTGGGGGTCTTTTTGTTTGTTTGTTTGTTGTCTTTTCATTTACTTGTTTACTTGTTTTGGGTAGTACAAAGAATTGAACCTAGGGCCTCAAACAAGCTTTAACTGTATGTCCCTATTATTTATTTATGTGAACTCATACTAATTTACTAATTCTACCTTTGAGTTCATTCTGAAACTCAGGCAGAAGCTGAACTCTCAGTCTCCTGAGTAGCTGGGAGTACAGGCTTGCACTTAGGCGTGGCGGCGGATTACATTTTGACAAATGTAAGCTGGGAGACACAGTAAGACATACTTTGCTATCATCTGGTAAAAAGAGCATTCTACCCTTGATTTTATAATGGAAAATGAAAGATGCTATAAGGCTGGTCCTGAATTTTCTAGACATGGCTCTTAGCCACCCAGGGCAGGACTGTGTGCAATCATTAATAAAACAGTTGAAGGGGGGGATATACACAGGGTCACACACTTTACGCACTCATGTGTCTTATCCAGTTCATTACAATTTGACTCCAATTTTACATGTGAAGAATGCTGTTAGCTTAATGCCTTCTATGATACTCTGAGTAGGAAATACTCAGAATAAGCTGGAGCATATTCAAGATCCGTTTCATTGTGCTACGAATTTTGCAACTATAAAAGCTTCTCTGTTGAAAACAACAAAGATTAAAGAGACCATTGTCAGCCCTAATAGCTCCACCTGACAACCCTCCTGCCTGTAATCGCTGGAATGAGGACAACATGTTTTCCCTTCAAGAGAGGCCATCTGACACCATGGACCCCAACCTGCACCTTGTTTATCTTAAGACGGTTGTGGGCTATCCCTGAGCAAGCAGGAGCGTTGTAATTAAGAGAACTCTGCCTTTACTCTTGGGGTTGGATGCTAGAGAGACTGTTTTACAGGATTCCTCCCCAGATCAGAGCATGGAACAATCACAGTTGTTATGGTATACTCCTAAAATAAGAACGTATCCTGAGTATAAAGCCTTTGAGACTTTTATTAAATTAATCATGGTATTTAAAGTTAGATGAGGAAGTACTCTGCCAATTTGCATAATGTAGGAGGAAAATTTGATAAAACCATAAGCCCACTGAGAACAACCACAACAGTCAGGTCAAATACAAAATGAATTTGTTTGATACATTGCGGAAGTTCTGAAGAAAGAAGTGTTTGAAGGACTATGGTCTTATAGAAAATGGAGATTCAGGAACACAATTTGTTCTCATGTGAACTGTTCAGGATACAGCTCAGATGTGGCAGGCACAGAGAACCAACCGCTGGATGGTAGAATGCCAGGCTCTAGTCCCTGCAAAGCAGCAGAGCCCATACCTCACAGCAGGGAAGTGAAGCAAAGCTTGGGGTTTGTTGCTGACAAGCCATCTGTGATGGGACAACCCAACAACTAGCGACAGATCCGGGACATAAACCTGTTCTAGGAGCTCATGTCCCTTGATGCATTTGAGAATCCTCAGTGTGAGATCCTAGAGCCTTAAGCCTAGCATCTGGCAGAACAGCAGAGCCCCTAGCAGCCTGGAACTGCTAAAGAGATGAGAAGGAGGTGGTTCTAAAGAGCAGAGGGCTCATGTCCCATGTGATATCTGTGATCCCCGTCATTTCCTACAAATGGGGCAAAGTAGAAAGTAGACAGAGCCGTGTCTACAGCACGCATCAGCTCTGAGTTCATTAAATGCCTGATTGAATTAAGGCCATCTCCAGGAATCTCACCAGCTTTCTGTATTGAGCGTGCATTATATCTCTGCATTTGTAGATTCCTCGTCTTTATCTTTCCTGTCTCCATCAGCACGGCCATCATCAGCTGGTTAGTCGATTGAACTGGCGGTGGTTATCTTCTGCTTCAGAATGGATTCTCCTGATCCTAGTAACTGAATTTTCCCCCTAAAATATCAAACAAACCTCCCATTTCATTAACTACGGGCCCATCTACTGTCAACTTTCCTGTAGCTATTATAGTTTCCCACTAACTACTCTCCCTGTCCAACCATTCTGAGGTCCTGGAGTCATTTATACACAGGGGCCTTTTGTACACTGCAGCCATAATCACACCACTCCTGTGTTTGAAAACTTCAATCACTTCTGGGAGCTTTGCGGACAAAATCTGGTCACTGTCAATTGCTCTGGCAGCATGGTGTGCCATTCTCTCTCCATCTCTTTATTCCCAACAAATCCAGCAACTCGTGGCTCCTTAAATAAACCATGCTCCCTCCTGCCGGAGTTCTTTTGAACAGACCATTCTTTCTTCCCACAATGCCCTTCCCAGATATTTTGTCTGTAGAGATAAGTAACACCTACTCATTTTTTTTCCAGGTTTGGTTCAAATAACACTGCCTTGGGGAAACTTTTCTGGACCCCTCTGGCTGATTCTTCTAACAGGTTTGGCACATCTGGGTTTTCCTAATGTGGACCATGCATTCCTTCCTTGATTCTAAATGTTCCACTCACTCCAGGGTCAACCACATGATGAGCTCCATGAAGCTACAGACTGTATCTTCTTTGTTCCCTTTTTATTACCTATTCATGATAGTCACTGAAGATAGGTGTTCTTAGGGATCACATGCAAGAGGATTGAATGTATTAAGGTCTGAATGGATAGGGGAACACAAATTTACAGGTTCTTTGTATACTCTCAGCTAGCAAGGATAGCAAAATATGTTTGTGTCTTCTAAGTTTATGTAGAAAATCAACATTCTTCCCAAAGCTAAGTCCACTTGTTATTAAATTATTTTTAGCCACCACAGTGGTGCACTGGGAACTTAATAGAGATCCTGCACCACCATATCCTGATAGACTACCTGGTAACTCACATCCCTTGATTTCTATAACTACACACACACACACACACACACACACACACACACACACACACACACACAATCCAGAGGGGGGATACAGTTATTCTTATTCCAAGAACGAAATTTGCTGCGAGTTTCTCTGTTAGTCTACTTTGTGTCTCGCTAATAGAAAACGTGAAACCGAGTAATACTAAGCACATTTCTTTCTTAGAGTTGTAAATGATGGGGGGTCCAAGGCTGAGGGGTCAGTCCCTGGTAAGGGTTTTCTCATGTTGTGCTATCTCATGGTAGGCAGCAGAAGGACCGAAGACAACCTGAAGTGAGAGGGAGGGAGAAAGGTAAACATGCAATTAATTACCTCACTCCAGAGGAAACAACCTCAATCCATTCTCAGCACTCAAGGACCCCTTCAAGCTTCCATCCCTCACCACAGTGCAACCGGGCATTACGTTTCTCACACAAAAACCATAAGGAACAACCAAAGTGTGAGTTTAAAAGAGATTCCATTTGGGGCTGGAGAGAAGCTTAGTGGTTAAGATTGCTTGCAGCACCAGCAGAAGCCCTAAGTTCAGTGTCTAGAAGCCACACTGAACAGTTCAAAATTGCCTGGAATTTCAGCTCCAGGAGATCCAATGACCATTTTTGACATCTGTGAGAATGTACACTGAGACCACATAAACACACATAGCTGCAGCAGGCGGTGGTGGCACACGCCTTTAATCCCAGAACTTGGAAGGCAGAGGCAGGCAATCTCTGTGAGTTTGAGGCCAGCCTGGTCTACAGAGCGAGAGCCAGGACAGGCTCCAAAGCTACACAGAGAAACCTTGTCTAAAAAGCAAGCAAACAAACAAACAAAAAAATGACACACACACACACACACACACATAGCTGCACATAAATAGATGATAGATAAGATAGTTGATGATGATGGTGATGAAGATGATGATGATGAAGAAAGATAGATACATAGATAGATCATAGATAGATAGATAGATGACATAGATATATAGACATCAGAAAATCTACAAAAATACAAAATAATTTGCATTTATATTTTTTAAATTGATTTTGGAATCCTACACTGTTTTATTATATTAAATGAACTCACTAGTTTCGAAGACAAATCTTATTCAAATTATTTTCTCTCTACTACAAGATTTTTTTCTCTCACTTTTCTACTTCTTTCTTCAAAAGTCAAATGATGAAAATGTTAGGAAATAATAGATTAAGTACAGAATTCTTGAAATCTTCAGTTTTCTAAGTCATCAGTCTCTTGTTTCATTAGTATTCCTGCCAATTGATCCTGAAGTGGCATTTTGATTCCAGTGAATCCTGTTTAATATATCAAAGAAGGATCAAACATGTGAGTAAAGGAAGGCCAGGGAAAATTCACTGCATCATTCTGCATTTTCATAGTCTGGGTATTCCTCCCCCAGATTATTTGGTGCAGGCATCTGAGCACATAAATACCATATTCTGCATTGATAAACTCAATTTCCTCTATGGGAAAACTGTCAACTCGAGAGCATCTTGATATAGTTCATTAAATTATGCGGCTGAACGGGACAGAGAGAATTTCAATAAAACTGCCATGGCTATCTGCTAGCGGCTTATATTTTTATATCTTAATCGCTACAAATATAATGAGATGATTTTTTTCAGAGGAAAAAGCTGAATATGTCATCATTTAAGAATAAAATACAGTTATGGAAAAATAGAAGTTTTTTGTTGAAGTGCTTAGACAGAGGTAAAGGTATTTATATAGACCAAGGCATTTTGAGTGATTCACTGATATTTGATATTTTGTTTGTTTGCTCTAAGTATGTTGCAGGGACGTTGACTCTTGTGAAGGTGGAACACTATCTTTTGTGCTTTCTGATACTCAAATACAAGAGAATTGATATTCAAATGTATCCACAGTGGAAGAAGAAACAGACTTTTTCTTGATTCTCAAAATCATCCCTCCATTCCTAACAAATTAATTTGAATTTTTTAAAGCATAAAGTCCAACACCCATCATTCCCTTTCTTGTAGTACTTGTAGAATTAGTGTT
The DNA here is from genome assembly GCF_037038515.1 of Microtus pennsylvanicus. Taxonomy (NCBI): domain Eukaryota; kingdom Metazoa; phylum Chordata; class Mammalia; order Rodentia; family Cricetidae; genus Microtus; species Microtus pennsylvanicus. Next base: position 115,548,279 of record NC_134582.1, read on the forward strand.
TAGTGATGAATGATGGTTCTCCTCCAAATTGTAATGTTTATCTTCCTCATTATCCAAAGGATCCTCTGGCAAGAATTCTTCATTTGCAATAACCATAACATCTCACACCCACTTATACTGGTGCACTTGTAAGTGGATTTGGTTTCCCATCCAGCACTGTAATTGCAGTCCTGTCCACTTTGGAGTACATTTACATGCTGTCCATGAAAACATTTATTATTTGCTAATGTGTACTATGAAATGTGTTATACAACACAAGGCCCTAGTATTTGAAAACCATGTTTGTCAATATGGAAAGTGGTTTAGCCTCATTAACTTGTTTGTTCTTCCATAAGGCTGGGAATAAAGCACAGAGACATGACATGTTGTTCAGCAGTTCTGCTTCTGAGCTACATACTATCACACTCATCATATGGTCTCTATTTTTTTTTTAAATGAGTGTGTGTGCTCTGTGTGTGAAGGTGTGGGTGTGCACATGCGTGTACCACCAAGAGTGCCTAAAAAGGCCAGATGAGGGCATTAGATCTTCTGGAGCTGGAGATCCTGGCAGGCTATTGACGTCTGCCCCACCTGGGCTTTGGGAACTGAACTCTCTCTCATTCTTTGCAAGGGCTGTAGGTGTTCTTGACACTGAACCACCTCTCCATCCACTGTGGCCTGTTTCTCTAAGCCTATCCCAGAGCAGATACAAAATTTCAATATTTCTCTTCCACAGTATGCTCTGGCAAGCACTTCTCATTTGTAATAACCTTAACACCTCATACCTCCACTTATATTGGTATACCCCTCTTTCCAGGAACCCACTGCCGCTCTGACATCTATTACAAAGGTGAGTGTGTCTGTCTGTCTGTCTGCCTGTCAATCTGTCTGTATCTGCTTAGCTAGTAACTGACACTTTAAAGCATTCCACCTTTTATTCTTTATCCCATTTTTATTAATATAAAAATACTTGCTAATATTAATATTGGTAATAAGAGTTCATCATCACTCTCTTTTAATGAATGGCTAGACAAATTGTCTTCCTTAAGCAACAATGAATATCTGAAGTCTTTAATTGTCTCTCTGTGATTTCTTGACCTTTATATCATCAACTACCTGGTAAAACGTTTCCCACAATTTAAAATGTGCAACACAGTATCCCATTGGAACTCCTGGGATACAAAGCAGATCAAAGGTGTGTTATGATCTCTATAAAATCTATGGCAGCAACTGTTAGCAGTTTATAAAAGAAACGCTGGTTCTTCAAAAGGGAGGGCAGGCTTTTATTTTTTCTAATATGAACGGTTGATAAAGAAAAACAAATCAATAGTTTTCTGTTGACACATAGAAAAATGAGCAGAGATAAGAACACAAAGCAAGAATAGGGAAACCAAAGGATGAGAAATAGGAGCGATGTGAGCCAGCTTTATCCTGGGAAGCTAGCGTGGATATACACCTCTCTCCACCCACTCTCTTGTCAAAGCCTTACAAAAATATCAGTGGTAATGAGAAAATGAATACCAAGCATATGACAACCCTCTTGGGCTAGAAATATGCTCAAGGCATAGGCAGATCCAACTCAAGCCTTTCGAAAGCCTACAGAGGTAGCCATGATCACAGCCAACTGGAGGCAGAGAGAAGACTTCCAAAACCCACATATCGTGTGCTCTAAATTAACTTTTTTTTTTTCTGTAGTTCATCGCCCCTTCCTAACAGTGAGTTTCTTTCTGGGCATGGTATAGTAAAAGGTTATGGTTTAGATAAAATTGACTTGATGTCTGATGTCATTATTATATTAAAAACTATCCTAAATCTGATGTTCCCATTATCTTTTGGGGTGGAGGGATGCGTATGTGATAGCCCACAGAAGGAGATGAGGGGACCACTTTCAAAAGTTGGTTCTCTCCTTCCATCGTGTGGGTCCTGGGAATCATACTTTGGAGGTGAGGACTAGGGATAAGCTCTTTTATCATGAGTCATCCTCATGGTTCAGAACATCACATTTTCTATTTACAAAGTTTTCTCAGAAATACTTTCAAAGATTCCTCCTCCGATTAAATGATAGGAGCTTGATACTATTTATTGAAACATATTTATTTAAAGCTTATATTTCACATAATTGATTACAGTGGAAACTGATCAGCCACAGTGGTTCAGGCATGATCAGAACACCAAACTGTTCATGGAGGGCTCAGATATTGCAGGCTTGATCCCTAGACAATGGCACTGTTGGAAGGTAGAACTTTTTTTTGGAGGTGGGGGATCTTAGGTCTTTGAGGGCATGACATTGAAGAGGATATTAGGAAACCAGACACTCCTCTTCCTCTTCCTCTACTTCATGGCTATTATAAAGTCAGTAACTTCCTTGGTCCTGTATTCCTAACACAACAGGCTGCTTCATCACAGTCCTCAAAGCGGCGAAGTCAAAGGATTGTGGGAAGAAACCCCTAATAATGTAATCCAAATATTCTTCCTTTGATTATCTAGGGTATTTTGTTATCATAATTTAATGATAAATAGAGCTTATGTATTCAGATATGTGTAAACATAGAAAAGACATAATGAAAACATGACCAACCCTTACAGGGTTCTGTCGTGAATGAAGTTGCTTTGGTGGGTTATTGAGTGTGGGGTGAGTGCCATCTGTGTCCACTGCAGTAAGGAGATTATGAACACTGTCATTAGCCTTCAGTGCCCTAATGGTGTGTCACCCTGGTAACTTCACCAGCTCCATTTGATGGCCACATCCAAAAGTATGAGGATAACACAATTTGAACTTAATTTTTTTTAATAAGGAAGACTCAAAATTACGTGTTTAGACAATTGGGTGAATAGATCTGGGAGGACTTAGAGAAATAAGGTGAATATAATCAAAAAATATTGCATGAAAATTTCCAAAAACTAATAAAAGTAAATTTATTTTTAAAGTATCAGTTCATTAATAATAACTTCCTGAATTTTTTTAACTCCAGAATCATTTAAATTTTCTTGGCTTCTAATTCTTCTCAAGTACTGCTGAACCTAACAACATAAACATTTGGTTAGGATTTTCATAGTCCACATATACCCACCCACCCAGAAGAAATTTATAACCTAATAATGAACTTTTTGTTGAAATGTGACATCATGATTCATTGGCTATACTGTCCTACACTCCACAAGAGTTTCTGTTTTCTTGTATTTTGGGTGAATGTTTTTGGTCACTTCATTTTCATCCCATTTATCCTTTAGCACAGAAAACCCAGTTCCACAACAAAAACACTTCAATCATACACACTACCTAGACAGTGGGAAATGACCTGCCTGCATAGTGGAAATGCCTTTACCTTTAATAACTTGAAAACAGTGATCAAATGCATTTTTCTGCACACGTGACAGCATCACTATCAAACCACAAAACTCAAAAGATCCAGTGAAATCAGTAAGAACTGTTCTACTGTGTAGCCTCCCTCCCAGTGATGGTTTCCTAAGGAAGTGTCAGAGAGCCAATGAGTAAGAATGGACCAACCTCAGAACGACACACGGGGTGTACTTTCCAGACGTACTTTTTCCAGAGAACTTGTTTAAATGATTCCATGTTCTCTTCTTATATAAGGAAATACATTTTTGCAACTTTGTGCTTGAAGTGTTAAGGAATGACACTTTCAGAAACAAGTTTTGTTTCATTTTCTTCATCAGACTGATGTTGTTGTGAGAAAGATGACATTTTAGGAATTGTTGAAAAGGAACGGTGTGCTTCACTGCAAACTATAAGTCAAGGAATTTATAGGATTTCAGGAGACATTCTGAGCACCTGACATTTACTTTCTATACGACCTGTGTATTTTCTTTACTGCGTTTTAAGCCCAGAGAATTATTCTTTAAGTCCTTATAGTATGAATCTATAGTTTACAAGTTGCAGACTTCGAAAGGGTAATTAGCACAACGAATGACTCAACCATTCCCTAATTCTCCAATCACATATCTAATTGATGATTATTGGGATAATTTATAGATTTTTAGCTTTTTACTTTTGTTACATCCTATTTTTTCAAAGTAATTCCATGTTTGAGAGTTAATCTGTTCTAATTGTAAATTATTCTATTTTGGTTCAGATGCGGTATTAAAGTCAGGTGTAAAGATTGACAAAATACGAATGTCATCCAAGACACACAATATTAATAATCAAATGCTGCTTGTCCTTGATGATAAGAGCTACAGCATTCCCTTTGTCAATCAAAGCCTAGCCCATCTCTGTCTCCATCTTCTACACAGTAGAAGAGGTATAGCCTTAGTAGTAATGGAAGTATCCGCACCCCTGACTACAAAGCCCAGAACAAATGCCCATCATAAATCGTACCCTTAATCTGCTGCTACAGATTCAAAGCTTATGGGACATTTCCAACATCCTTTCCTCAGGGTGCATTCTCCATCCTTGTTTTCTGGAGTGATGAAGACAATGAAGCTAAGTTAGTAGAATGCTTGCCTGGTATTCAGGCAACCCTGACTTTAACTCCTAGCACCGCATAAATCAGGCTTGTTGCTACCTACTCATAATCTCAGCACTCATGTGTGAAGGTAGAAAGATCAGAAACCCAAAGTCATCCTCAGCTACATGGGGAGTTAGAGACCAGAATGGACAAATAAACATCAACAACAACAAAAAACCAAAAACAACAAAACTCTCACAAAAGTTTGATTGGAAAAACTATTTATTCTTGAAGGAACGGTTTTCCTTTTACAAAGACTCCTGGTATATTATCCAAAGAGATAGTTGTTTGTGCTCTATCTGTATATTATGCAAGTAGGGTCTCAGCAAACTTATTTGAAGTGAAGTTATAATGGGTCTTTTAGACCTGAATTTAATAAACAGTTTAAGTCCTGTGGGACAAATCGGAACCATTTTCTTCTGTTGTAAAGAGCATTTTCTTGAAAGGCAGTCATATTTGTCATTTATGCCTTTTATTGTTTATGAATTTCATACACATGTGTGTGTTTTGATTAATTCTGCCCTCCATCCCCCCTTTTAATTCCTCTCCCACCTCTTCACTCTCTTTCCTCCAAACATCATGTGCTTTTTAAAAATCCACTGAATCCAGTTTAAGATTTATTTACTTTTAGTTTTAAGTACATGAATGTTTTGTCTGCATCTATGTGCATGCCTTGTGTGTGCACTATGTGCCTGCCTGGTACCCAAGGAATGTCAGAGTAAGGCATTGGATCCCATGGAGCTGGTATAGTAGATGGTTGTGAGCCACTATGTGCTTGCTGGGAATAAATTCCAGGCTCTCTGCAAAAGCAGCCAATCTTTGTGATTACTAAGATGTGTTTCCAGTGTATACACCACACACACACACACACAGAGAGAGAGAGAGAGAGAGAGAGAGAGAGAGCACTTAATGTAACCATCATTGCACCTGAGGTATATGGCTAAAAAATAGCAGATCTTTACTATTCTATATTTAGAGAAAAAGAGTTTCTAACCTGCTTTTAGATGGGGAACGTGAAGACTAAACAATTTCCTGAAATTGGGGAATGAACCTATTCTGGTTTATAGTATTTGTAAAATATTTAACGTTTGCATGCAAATCATCATTAGAACATAATGAAATACTATGGCTCCATCTTTTCACCCAGAGAACTAGCATCATAATTTTAGTTCTTACCCATAGAGTCACTGAGAAGATTAAGTGTAGCGATGTGCTCAAAGTGTTGGCATAAAATAAAAATTAATACATTTTTTGGTTGCTAGTAATCTCTAACAAGACAGTGATAATTTATATTTAAATACTCTGAGTTGAATGGTATTCCACAAAGAAAAAGACTGTCAAAATCCTCACTGCTAAAATCCAGACGCAGTGGCAATAGGGTCTTCCCATATAGAAGTACTCTAGTTAAGATAAGGTTGTCTTGCATTTAGGGGCCCCTGATCTCAGGTGATTGGTGTCATTATAGAATGGGGAAATTTGAGCACAGGAACATGCCTGTATAAGAATATCTCATAAGAAAAGAATTGATGCTTGACTAAGCCAAGATATTAGGAGAATTCAAAAGGCACCCCGAGGCAGGTGATTTTCCTGAAGGAACGCAGCTCCCCAAAGGCCTCATTGTAGACTTTGAATCTTCACTATTATAGGAATTTGTTTCAGCTGCCTACTCGTAGCCTTGTTCTTTGTGGTATTTTGTGGTCTCCAAACTCTTTGCAAACTATGACCCCAGACATAATGACACAGAAACAACTACTGAGACAAAAGTTCACTGTCTAACAAAGAAGAAAAAGACACCCTCACTGATGGTCAGCTTGCACACTTTAAATTTTTATTTTTCAATACTGGAGTGAAAAATTAGAAGTTATAGAGATGCTAATCAGTGAGATAAGTGTGAAAATTACTTGACAATGTTTATTACTATTAGTCATGACTCTAAAAGTGAGTTTTTATTAAGCACTGGACAGCATATTTAAAAGCTCTTACCATTACTACACAGAGAAATTGAGACCATCAAAAAAAGGTGAAAAATTCACTGATGTATGACAGAATCCAATTTGGAATCAAGAGCACAAATGCTCACCTAGTGAATTGTTCTTTCAATAAAAGAGCTGCTCATAACAGCCTGTAACTTCAGCTCCAAGGGATCTGATGCCCTCTTTTGACGTTTGTGGGTACTAAACTCATGTACCATAAACTCAAATAGGCATACACTTACACATAAAGAAATATAAGAATAAAGTTTCAAAATCTGAAGTGTGAAAAATGTTTAAATTCCTACACTCTATCTGTGCTGTATACGAGAAATTATAAAACGCTATACTAGAAGCCTGCAGTGAGATGTTTAAATGATTACAGAATATATACAACACCACATCAATAGACATTGCTTGATTTATAAATTCAGGTAAATAGAATAAAAATTGGCTGAAGAGTTGCCTTAATTAGTAAAGATGCTTGCCACCAAGCATAATTGTGTGAGCTTAATTCCGTAGGACTTCCATGGTGAAAGGTAAGGATTCATTCCCATAAGTTTTCGTGACCTCAACATGTTCTTCATGGACCACATATAAGGAAACACACACACAAACACACACACATACACACAAATATAAGTAAATAACAAATAAATGCAAATAAAAATTCTAAAGGTAAACATTGCACTAAGGAGATATAGTCTATGATCAGAAAATTTGAGAAATCAGAGACGCATTTTCAGAAATAGATCATTAAAACGGTGTTACACTCACCTCACCCTATTCATGATTTGTGCAAGATGATGAGCCCCAGAACACAGTGTCCAAATCTCAGTTTCATCTGAAAATATCTAATGTCTGAATTAGCTCTAGAATGAAAAAAATATCACTAGTGATAGTGAAACTTAGGCCAAAGTTTTAGTAGGAAAATCTTCTTTTACTGGATTGCAATATGTCACAATCAGTTATTGTCTTGTATGTGGAAATATACCAAATCATTTGCATTGAGAAAGTTTCTAATGTAGTTTAGTTATCAGTATAAGAAGCAACAAACCAAAGTCCCGTGAATATGAAAATTTTCATGGAAATTTGTGAGAGGGGAGAACAATTCTACCACACCGAATGACAGTGTTAACATGGCGTTTTGATACATTAGTGACTTGCTTATATTTTTCTCATGTATCTTCATGTAAAGGAAATACAAATTTTGAGAATTTAGTAAGTTGCCTATTCCTGATAAAACATATATGTATTTTTTTTCTGGGTCCAGAAAGACAGTCATGAAGTAAGCCTGTTTGATGCCATCTTCTTTACTTCTGTCAGCAGAAAGACACATTGAACGTGTGGCCAAGCAAAGTTGTAGGACCTGGGGCTGTAGCTGTAGCCCAGTGGTAGAGTTCTTGCCTAGCATGTGTGAGGTCCTAGATTCAATGGCCAACACTAGAAAAATTAAAACCAAAACATTAAAAATCAGATATGGTTCATCAAGTAAAAGCAGTTGCCATGCAAGTATGGGGACCATAGAGTTTAGATCCCAGCAGCCATATGGCTTGCTATAGGTGTTGTCCTACACATACCCAGAACCTCAGCCCTTAGCTGGGTAGAGTTAGGGGATCAACGGTGCTTACTGGATACTAGCCCAACAACAATAACAAATCAATCAAACAAACAAACAAACACAAAGACACAAACTCTTGGGTTCAGAGAGAGACCCTGACTCAAAAGAATGAAGAGGAGGATATCTGGTGCCCTCCTCTGGCCTTTACAATCTAATACACATGTACATACATATACATACAACACAAATGTATGCCACACTAAGATTCTCTCTCTCTCTCTCTCTCTCTCTCTCTCTCTCTCTCTCTCTCTCTCTCTCTCTCTCTCTCTCTTTCTCTCTCTCTCAAATTCAGACTGACAAGGGCAAACTATAGTGCAACTTAACCAAGGTAAAAAATTCTAAAGAAACAGACTTCTGCATACAATTAATCAGTAAGCTGTTTAAAGGACAATGGCTCCTCCCCTGGCCTGTCATAGCTCCAATGTAATTTAACTCGGTGACTAATACAGAGCAGTTTCTGCAACTCATAAGTGATGTTCCATCTACATGCAAAATAACATTACTAACTAGTTCTTTCAGATCGTTATAATTCTCATCCCTTTAGATCCGAGTTCACTGTACTCATACAACTCCTCTTTACTAAGCTGCTAAATATTAAACTGAGAACATTACTAAGACCAATTCTATCCTGTGGCACTTCAGAGAATATTGATTGAAAAGACACATTAAGTAAAAGGTAACAAAATTATCTTGTTACTCTTAAGTGTATCTTTAATTTGAATAATCTCTTTAGAACCCTTTTTTAAAAAACAGTATTAGAGTCTTGGTACAATTTGCCCAATTATCTTTTTAAACAAAATCTTATGCAACCTAAGATGGCCTCAAACTCCCAAGTAGCAGAGAATGATATTGGACTTCTAATCCTCCTGTCTCCACCTTCTGTGTGTTGTGACTACAGATGTCAGATACTCAGGTTGACAAAATAAATGAGAGACAGTAGCCACCTCAAAAAGTAAGGAGGTGCTCTTGGTGGATGTGTAAAATATTATTTTTCTTTGTATATCCTTGTGAATCTAGAATTTTTCTAAGTTTTGCATTATCTTTCATGACATAAATTATTTTCCAGTAATTTAAACTCTTATATAGAATAACTTGATACTTGCCCTATAAGTGCTTTCCAAATTACCTAAGTTAGAAAGCTCCAGAGCTCAGATAGGAAATTCAAATGAGAGAGCAATCAAAGCAAGGCCACACTTTGGCTCAATTACTTGATGGTGCTGTGGTAGAGCCGAGAAATAAAATGTGTGCCTATTCACGTCTAGGATTTTGTATCAGTTACAGACTTGTGCCTCTACTGGGTACCGAGGAGATGTTAAATGTGTTCATATCTGAACCTAACACTTCCCAGCTGAGACTCTCTGCCCCTAGTTTTACTTCATGATTATTGCATTTGTATGAGTAGTGAATATCTGAGATCAGAGATGGAATACTATGCCACAATCCATTTTCTTCTTATAGATATGGGGATGAGAGGTCCCCTGGTAAGCCTTGATGGTGTCCCCATGAAGCATGTGTCAGAAACTTGTGCCCTGATGTAGTAAGGGGTATGGGCTGCTTTTTGTCCCACCCAGCTCCCAGCCGCCTGGCTAGCTTATACCAGAAATAATTACACAGAAACTGTATTCATTTAAACACTGCCTCGCCCATTAGCTCTAGGCTCTTATTGGCTAACTTTCACATCTTGATTCAACCCATTTCTAATAATCTGTATGTCACCACGAAGCAGTGGCTTACCAGAAAAGATTCAGCATGTCTGACCTGGCGGCTATCTCCATGGCAGCTCTCTCTGCCTGTCTTCTTCCCAGCATCCTGTTCTGACTACTCCGCCCACCTAATTTTCTGTTCTATCAAAAGGCCAAGGCAGCCTCTTTATTTAACAAATGAAAGTAACACAAACAGAAGATTCTCCTACACCACCCTGAAACATTGACAATCTGGGAATATAGCACTGGTGATATCTTACTGGGTCCCCCCAAAATGGCAAAGATGAAGAAATGAGTTCCCCTGCATGTTCTGGTTGTAAGGAGAACCAGTCTCCCATATCATTTTTCCCCTTCATCTTCTGTATAGTATGATATGACAAGATGGCCCTTACTCAACACCAGTCCTGCTATCATGGGCTTCCCCGCATCCATAATCATGAGCTATTAAATGTCTGCTTATCATAAATTATCCTGAAGAAGGACGCATAAAGGAAATCCCACACTAGCTCAGAATTGAGAATAATAGAGGGTTATTTATTTAGGGGTAGACTCACAGATCACAATCCTCTGCTGATACAGAGAACAGCAACTGAACCCCACAGCCAGAAAAGAGACCAGACCCGCCTTTACATCGGCATAAATAGTATAAGAGGCCACGCTCAAGTGGGTGGATAATTTAAAAGCCTCTGGTGGTAGGAATTCCTACAGCATTATCCAGTCGAAGTTATTCTATGAAATCAGCAAAAAGATATTCAAAAAGCTTCATGTTAGGAATGTGTGTGTGTGTGTGTGTGTGTGTGTGTGTGTGTGTGTGTGTGTGTAACCTTAAAAGTATCACATTGCCTTTAATACACCTGATCCTAGGATATCAATTGCAAACTGCAAAATTTTCTCCCTGGAAACTTCCAAGGTGTGATAGCTAAAGGGAGTGAGAGAAAGAGAGTCACCTGAAAGAGAGCTTCAACTCCAAGAACATGTCAGCGTGATAGATGTTATGACAGATATGAGCAGCAGGAGGCTGATGGAAGAAAGAGCGACCCCCTGTGAGCCTGTGGGATGAGGACTTGGGCAGTTTTCTAGAAGAGCTGTTCTCCAGCTCAGGTTTCCTTTATCCATAGCTAATGCAATTCCACCTCTGACTTTAACATTCTGTTGAGGATTTTATTCTTACCTCTTCTCCCATGTTTTGCTTTATTTTCTGCCCAATAATCCTCTTTTCAACAACATGGCCAGCTTGTTGGCTTAGCTATCAGATTAAGCCAGTAGTAAATCCTGAAAACCCTGGCCATCTCTGTCATATCCCGAGGAGGTTGGAGATGCTAGCCCATGAAACAGAGCTGGAGCAGGGGCATTGGAGAGGAACAGCAACAAAAAAGGGCTTAAGGAGCCACAGGCAGAGAAAGAATTTCAGAACTGGCAGGGGAGGGTTTGCTGAGCATCCCGGGGGACACACTCTTAGTGGACGTGAACAGATGGTGGAAAGAAAAATTATATATAGACACACACATATATTTAAAAGCTGTAGAGCACGGCCCATGGAGATCGAGTAGGCTGACAATTAGCATAGCATATTATCTATTATTTTTAGTTTGCAGATCCCTATTTATTTCTCTCAAGGAGTGCTCTTAGCATGCCACAGATTTGGAAATGAGGGACGCGGGGAAGGGTGGGTGAGATTAGAAGAGATCAGAGTGACTCAGTGGAAAACGAGCGCAGATGCTGTGGCGGGCTCAGTGCCATCCCATCTTCCTAGGCAAGCGCACAGACTGGCTAATCAAATTGTCGGGACTTTGCTGGGGCTCCAGAGCTCAGCCCCAAGGACTCTGCAGTGAGGCGCATCCGCAGCTTTTTAGCTCCCTTCCACCTTGCACATGGCAGCATGCACGCTGAAAGTCCTGAGGTTCCTGGACTCTGTCCCTGCTTTCTGAGCTTGAATGTGAAAACACTTTTCTCAGGAATCTTGCTTCCTATGTGAAGGAAATGATCGACCATTATTAAAAACCGTGCTGTGTAAAACTGAAAACAAATACAAGGAATCTGCTTAAATCATGACCACTAATATCTTCCTCTTGTACTTTGTCCAACTCTATATATTGGGCAGTATGTAGAAAGAGGAAATGGAGAGCAGTTTATTGGGACAATGATGTACTAGTTCATAACTAGCTAAGAGGAAGATATGAAAATAAACCCACTGTAGAAAAAGCTTGGGCTTTCAGGATCTTGTTGAATTTTTATCATATGACTATGGTCGTTCTTACTCTCCAGATGAATTTTACCAAATCAAAAGCATAGAAAGAACAATCCATTTTAATTTATGCAAACATGGAAAATTTAAGGACCTTACTATCAATGCAGAATTTATGTTTAATTTAAAAATCCATGAGAAAAGATCTGGAAGTACAGATTGTTTTTATTTTTATTTCCTTTGTTAGTCTTTTTCCCTGGTAGCTTAATCTCCCTCATGCTTTCTTTGCCAAAAATTGAGCTCCCCCCCTCCAAAATCCCACACAGGCCAAAATCAGTAATACTCATATGAATTAGTCAAAGCATTCAGGTTAAATTTCCTTTTGCCTTTAAATCCAAACCAGCTATTTCAGAAAAATCAATTAATTGTAAACATATAGAATTGTTGATTTGTTGTCAGGGAAGGTGAACTGAAGTCAGGATATAAAAGTTGGATATGATCAGAGTAAATGAGAAAACAAATCTATATGAGGTCTGGGGAGATAGCAAAGTTGGTAAAGAGTAAGACTTATAAGCATGAGGTCATGAGTTCAATCCCTGGAACCCATGAGTTTTTGTATTGCTTTGTTTTTAAGCCAGGTTTATAGCACTTGCAAGTTGTACCTTACTAATGGATATCATTGTGTCAACTGTTCCAACTAAAGCTTAGTGATGTCTCTAACACGGATTGTATTGTCATAGAACTTCAACATACAGCCAGAGGCTGAGGAATCAAAGTGATATCATGAAGTAATGAAATATTTAGTCATCTTTGCCAGAAAACAAAAATAAAAGCAAAGACATCGGAGATCCCTTATGATTCAACAACCCTGAGAGTTCAATCACTCACTGAAATGTGCCTGCCATTAAGAGGGCCATGACTTGTGAGTTAGTCAAATGAAACTCATTACTAAAAAGATATAATACAACAAACAAATTCAAAATTGCTTATTTGCCATTCCTGAAATAAAAACCAAAATTACATCAAGAACTGTAGACCCAAAAGAACATTACAGCAATTATACAACAGTATTAGATAATTTTGGCAGTTCCAATTCAACAGCTTTCTAAGAACAATGTGAAATGAAGTAGTGTCCTTGTTCTTGGCTGTTAAAGAAAAATACTTTAAATCAATTTATCTGTAAGTTATTATTAAGAAATAGACCTTGTTTAGACAACTAAGCATATTTAATTGTTATTGTCTCCATTCCTTTCTCAGTTTTTCCCAAGGAAAAGATTGTCTAGTCCCCTGTTTTCAAAGATTTCCAGCTGAATTTTCCCAAACTTTTTGATTAAATGTGGTGTTCAAAAGCAAGAGAAGCCATTGGTTGGGCTGTGATAAATCATACTGTAGTCTTAGTCTATACTCTACATAACAATGTTTTTCAGGCCATGTGTTGACCTAAGGGACCCCATTTTACAAAGACCTTTTAATTCCATTTTGATGGGAGAGGGCTATTGTATCTCTGGGTGAAGCAGCCAACATCACTGCCAGTCCAGCACCCCAATACAACTTATTTGTTTTGAAGACTGATACACAACTTATTCCTGATAAAAGAAATGGCACTGTTCTAAAGTTGTACAGAATAAAAGTGAAGCTATAAAAAGACATGGGAGGGAAAGGAATGGGCCACTGTCTCTATAATAAAGCAAGCCACGACCTGTAGTCTCCTCAAGTATAGGACTCAAATGATGATTTTAAAACTAAACTGCTCATCTTGAGAGTTCCTTTTCCACCATGGGATGATTTGATCAGATCAATTTCTGACAGAAATCTGCAACTAATTGTGACGACTAATCATTCTGTACAACTTGACTCAGTGGAGGAGCTACACAAAGTTGGGCTTGTCTATGACTGTGTTTCTAGAGATTTAACAGAGCAGGGAAGACCATGCTACAAGTGGGTGGCATTAAGCCCTTGGCTAGGGCCCTGGCTGGATAAAAGGGGTAGGAGGAGAAAGATAGCTGAGCATGGCTCTTCCTTTGTCTTGGTTTCCTAATTGTGGATAGCTCACATTCCTGCTGCCCTGCCTCCCCCCACAGTGGAAGCCACCTGCAAACTCTAAGTCCAAGAAAACCCTTTCTTGCTTGAGCTGTTTGTGTAACAGTCATGAAAAGTAATACACTAGGACTACTTTAAAATGGAGTCTCCACTCTGCTGTTCTTCTCATACATCGCTACAAAGAAAGATGATTGTTATCACATAGTCCATGGCAATTCCTCAGGATTTTCTTTAAAAAATATGGTAGCCTGTAACCTTTATTACCTTTCCTGTTGCTGGGATAAAATTCCCAGATAGAAGGGACTTTAGTGAGAAACAGTTATCTTTTTTTCTGTTGAAGTCTATCGTGGCGTGTTGGGATAGGGGCCTTGGAGAACCAGAAGCTTGAGGCAGCTTGCCACCTTAAGTCCACAATTAAGAAGCAGAGAGAGATGGATGTTTCTGATTGGCTCATGTTCTCCTTTATAAACAGCCCAGAACCTCTAGCTCAGGGAATGGAACCACCTGCAGTGAGCAGGTCTCCCTAGTCAATTAATCAAATAAAGAGAATCCTCCACAGGTATGCCCAGAGGCTGGGCTCCTGGGTAATTATAGATCTCATCAACTTGACAGTTGAGATTAGCATTCACAGCTGTTATTTCTTCTAAATCTTCAAGACCAGTTAATTGGCTCTATGATGTGAATGAGTATTTTCTAGAATAAAATCTTTAAAAAGAGGGAGGATATTTATAAGCCCCTCTCTACATCTAGTAAGGAGTCAACTCAGAAGCTCTTGAATGACAGTTACAGGCCCTCAGGAAAATGGACTTTATTTGAAATAAAAGTTCTATTCTACAGACATCTGGGTCTTCATTCTGAGGGGAATCATTAAGCCTACTTATTATTTATGTGAAAGATCTATTCCAAGAAAAAAGAGAAAAAGAACTTTCTCAAAGTTTAAAGTAAGTATTTGAGTTTTAACAACCACAAGAAGGCTAATAAATGCAACTGTTTAACCAGAAAGATAGTTTGAGCTTACTCATTAGACAAATAACCTATTGTTGCAACTTAGAGTTATTAATATTTGATAAAAAATGAATGGGATACCTGCTGCTACCAGTGGAAAGACATGCTACTCAGGGGATGAGTGTTCTAAGTGGCAACAGGAATCCCAGACCATGAAGGCTCTTGAGTTCCAGTTTTTATTATAGCATACCCATTTTAACATAACAATTTTACTTAGTCTTTGAGAATTTTATATACATATGCAATATATTTTGATAATTACTCACCCCCACACTTCCCATCTAACTTCTCCTGGATCTCTCCCACTTTTATCTTCCAACTTCATGCCGTTCCATTTAATCCAATTTGTTCTATCCATATAAGAATGGGTATGGGATCATCTACTGGAGGATGGTCAACCTACCAAGGCCCACAGCCCTAAAGGAAACTGACTCTTGCTGTTACGTCAATAACTATCAAGAGCTCTTTGGCTAGGAGTGGGGGTTTATGTACTCCTTCCCTATCCATGTTGTCATGTCAACTGGCTCAATCTTGTGCCATAGCTGTTTATTGCTACATAGGCAGCCGAAGCAATTGTTAAATGGTGCTAGCATGTCTAGCAGACAGTTTTATGATCCAGTTTTCCATATATATATATATATATATCTTCAAATCTTTCAGCTCCCTCTTCCATGATATTTCTTGGGCTATAGGGGAGTGGTGACAATATGAATGTACCATTTGCAACCGACTCTGAATGCCACAGACACTTATTCTCTGCACTTTGGTCAGTTCTGAGACTCTGTAATCATTATCCGACAGAAAAAGATGCTTTTCTGATGCCATACGCATTGATTTAGAAGGATGCGAACTCTGTTGAAGTCTAGAGATGCATTGCTAAGAAGGACAAGGTCAGAATTTTGAGCTTCGCTGAGTTGTGAATCTAGCCCAGCAGACAGATTTTGTTTAAACAGTGAATATTTTTCCTTGTGTGAATGGCAGATTATATAATGAACATCGACCTTTACACCAAGAATGGTGAGAAATACCAGGAAATGTTTTCAAAATGTGTATGAGATCTAGGAATGCTGGGACACAGTGAAAACCAGAGATCCATGAAGTAATGCAAGAAGGAACAGCTTTCAGTACATGTTTCCTGTGAGCAGTGTCTGCCACATCCTCAAGAGGCAGGTGAGCGGCTTGCACAATCAGTAGTTACTGTGCTGGGTTTCTGGGGATGGAGAATGAATCTTGGCTCCTAAGAAGAAAAGTTTGTCTTTCCTCCCTTTTTGCTTTATTCAAAATTTCATATGTGTATATAATGCCATACCCACTCTTCACTCCCCCAGTCGAGTGATCTCCAGGAACCTCTAGTACATTTCCACCCCAATTTCATGTCATTTTTTTAAAATTTGTTTATTGATTGTCTTTCAACCTAGTACATGGAATTAGTGTTTCCCATATGCACATGGGGCATGAAGTAATCTACTGGGTCATAAGGAACCCATGACCCTAGTCTCTCTACCCTGTTAGCCATGAACTACCAATAGGTCTTCAGTAATGGATGGGGACTTTGGAGCCCTTCTCTGTTCCAGGCTGGAATTTTTAACTAACTTGATTTGTGTAGATAGCCCCAGCTTTGGTAAATTCATGGCTAACTGTGTCAGATGTATACCACAACTATATCATTTCAGGGAACAGCCTTTCATACTCCCATCCCCATCTCTGACTCTTAGATTATTTTATGCTCTGGTGTCTGGGTATTTATAAAACTGATCATGATCCCAATAATTTCCGTGGAAGTAACACATTTGTTTTAGTAGTTTAATTTTTTTATTAATTAATTATCCCAGCCCAATCAGAGTTTCTCTTCCCAGTCCCACCCCACAACTCCCTCATCCTTTCCATCAAAAAAGTGCAGGTCTCCTATGTATATCAACCAGCCAGGGCATATGAAGTTGCAGCAAGACTAGACACCTCCTCTTCTATTAAGGCTGTAAAAGTCAAACCAGCAGGAGGAAAGGGTCCCAATATCAGGCAAAGTGGACAGCCCCCACGGTGTTTGCTAGGAGTCCCCAAAGAAAGACAAGGCCACACAACTGAAACATATGTGCAAAAGGCCCAGATCAGCCTTATGCAAGTTCTCCGGTTGGCAGTTCAATCTCTTTGAGACCCTATAAACCCAGGTCAGTTGATTCTGTGTATTTTCCTGTCATATCCTTGGCCCTTCTGGCTCTCATAATCCTTATGCCTCCTTACACAGGATTTCCTGAAGTCTTCCTAATGTTCGACAGTCGGACTCTGCATATGTTTCCATCAGTTACTGGATGAAGCATCTCTGATGACAATTGAGCTAGACAATAATCTATGTGTATAGCAGAGTATTATTAGGAATCAATTCATTGACTTTTTTTTTCTTTTTGCCACTTAAGTTTGGTTCTATCCTAGATATCTGGGTTGTCCATCCCCTAGGTGCTGGCCCTTCAGGCATTTTCAGGGGTCAGATCCTTCTCATGGTATGAGTCTTAAACTCACTCCCATAATCTCTGTGCCCCTTTTGTTCCAATATATCTCACAGGCAGGGCAAATTGTAGGCCAGAGGTTATGTGACTGGGTTGAGGTCACAGTTCCTCCACTGCAAGTCTTGCCTGGTTACAGGAGATGGCCATTGTGGGCTCTGTGTCTCCCCATCGCTGGGAGTCTTAAGGTCACCCTCATAGATTCCTGGTAGTCTCCTTGCACTAGGCTTCTAGCTCATCTCCAAAATGCTCCTGATTCCAGTTGTCTTTTCCAATATTCTCTCCCTCCATTCTCCCCTGACCTGATTGCTCCTGTGTTCATACCAACCCCCTATCTACCTTGCACTAAATTCAAGTCCAAATGGATTAAAAATCTCAGCATAAAAGCAGGTACACTGAATCAGGTAGAAGAGAAAGTAAAGAATAGTCTTGAATGAATTGGCACAACGATCAACAATTAGTAAATGGGACCTCATGAAACTGAAAACCTTCTGTAAGGCAAAGGAAACCATCAGAAAGACAAAACAACAACCCATAGAATGGGAAAATGTCTTCACTATCCCCACATCTGATAGAGGGCTAACTTTCAAAATATATAAAGAACTAAAGAAAATACACATCATAAAAAAAAGAAAAAAAAACAAACCCAAGTAAACTAAAACAGAGAACTCTCAATAGAGGACTCTCAAATGGCTGAGAAACACCTAAATAAATGTTCAACACCCTTGACCATCATGGAAATGCAAATCAAAATGACTCTGAGATTCCACCTTACACCTGTCAGAATGGTTAAAATCAAAAACACAAGTGACAGCTCATGCTGGAGAGGATGTGAAGCAAGGAGAACACTCCTCAATTGCTGGTGGGAGTGCAAATTGGTACAGTCACTTTGAAAATCATTATGGTAGTTTCTTGAAAAATTGGGAACCTCAAGACCCAGCTATACCACTCCTGGGCATATACCCAAAGTACTCTCTACCATACCATGAGGACAAATAGCTTTGCTTGCATATGTTCATTGTAATGAGTTGTTGGTCTGGTTCAAGGCCTCTGGTTTCTGTTGCAGTATCAATACTGGATCTTCACTAGGACTCCTTCCTGATATTCTGTGGTTTCCCTGTGTCATAGAGATCCCGCAAATTTAGTTCTGCAGGGCTGCTGTCTTCAAGTGCTTCAGCAGTTCTTAGATGGGGTAGATGGGGTGGGCCAACTCAAAGCCTTGGATCTGGGCCTGAGTGGCAGCTGAGTCAGTCCGTTCCCCTGTTGTCCTATACTCACACCACCAGGGTCAGCTCCACTGCTTTGCTCAGATGAGGGGAGGGCCATCTCATCCACTCTTACACCATTGTGGCCAGATCTCCCACACTGCACGGGTGAGGGGTGAGGCTAGTTCTCCTGTAGTCACACCCTCAGGAAGGCTCATAAGTGTCCACGCCACCAGGACCAGCTTTAGTGTGCTGATCATGCGAGAATCAGGTCTGCTCTCCCAAGTGCTGCAGTCAGTGAGGGGCAGGGCCAGCCAGTTCAATTTCCATTAGCAAATTGAGAAACAGTCTTTTTGTTGACTCCTGTTCTAAACGACGGGTAACTCAGAACTGTACTAAGCTAAAAAGAATATGCAGCTTAATATCAAGTTACAATGTTCATTTTAATTGTGGGAGGGTGAAGTTATAACTTTAGCACTAATAGCCACCTTAGATATAGATTCAAATCTCAAGGGGAAGATTATAGTACCCTAGACCTCAACTATACTATAGTACCCTAGGACTTTTCACATAATTCTTCCACTCAATAAATCAAAAGAAAAGTCACTCGAGAAGATAAAATGGTAAGGGAATAAATAAATGCAATTCAACAAAAACAATTTTTCAAGGCTTGTTTAACTTTAGCATCTGGTATAAATATTAAGCCAAAAGAAGCAGTGTGTAACATGTAAAATTCTGGAAAGACTTTAAAATTATGGTCATTTACACATAATGTTAAGAAATATAATTTACTGCTAATACATACAATAACAGTTTGCCATGACCAATTGTACTTAAGTTGATATCATCACAGAGCAATCCACTCTTAGCTATTACCAAAATAAATTTGTTAAAAGTATGCACTAAGAGATATGTCTGCAAATGTCATAACAGCACTGAATGTCATAAACAAAACCTACACATTTTTAAACATATATAACTGTATAAACAAATTGTTTATAACATGAATGACATAGATTTATACAATTACATAAACTAATTTTACAAGTGTCAGGTTATGCACAAAAGGGAGCACAAAATAGTATATACTATGAGACATTGGTTAGTGGGTTTTCATTTTTTATAAACCTTTGTATTGAATATTTATTGCATTTTCCATGTGTGCTAGAGTGATGTACCAGTTTAAAATTCTGCTGATGTCTCTGTCTTTCTCCAAGTATGCCATAAGTTAGCATCTAACAAGAGAAACTCCCTTCATCTGAAGTTCAAGAAGTTAAATCATAAAGTTAGAGACGTTGAGGAGAAACAGAAGTCAAGGGAAGATGTGATTTAAAGAGTCATCTTAAGTCTCGCGTTTCTGAGTCTTTATGGCCACTGCACTGGAAGTTAGAGAACAAGGAAATCAAGGGCCAGACACAAGAGTCACTGTAAACTTCTGGAACTGTTACTATAAATTAGATTTGATAGGCTAGAGAGATGACTTGTAAAGTGCAAAGTCCTTGCTATGCACACACAAGAACCCGAGCTTGTATCCCAAGAGTGCATGAGAAATCTAGGCATGGCAGTGAATATCTGTAATCCCAACACTGGAGACAGGCAGTCTTGCCAAATCTGTGAAACCCAGGCTCAATGTAAGACCCTGTCTCACAAAACAATGTGGAGAGTGAGAGAAAGACATACAACATCAATTTCTTGCATCCACAGGATTGCACCCACACTTGCATGGGAAGCCCAACACTTGCAAAAATGTTCATACACTATACATCCAAATTAGATTCAAAGTTATACCATAAGAATTTTACACAAGAAAACTTAAACTTAAGACTTTGGCTTTCTAGAGATTGTTGTCTCCTCTATGTACTCAAATTGATTAAGAGAAGACTTGACTCATCCCAGTGAGAATGAGACTCCCTATATGAGAGTGCTCCTGTGTCCTGTGGAAAGCTGGGACATCTTTAAAATTAAAATGTACCACAAGCTACCAGCAATCATTTCTTCAAAACTCTTAGATGTGGTGGTTGGTTTGAATGAGAATGGTCCTCGTAGGCTCACATGTTTCAGTTTCTGATACCCAGGTGGTGGAACTGCTTGGGGAGGATTAGGAGGTGTGGCCTTGTTGAAGAAGGAATGAGGTTTCAAAAGATTCAAGACATTTCAAGCTATTTGTTTCTCCTTCCAGCTTATGGTTTGAAATGTAAGCTTTCTGCTCTTCTTGCTTCTATGTCTTTGCCACACATCACTGACTCCAACATTCTGAAACTCTAAGGCCAATTAAACTCTTTCTTTTTTAAGTTGCCTTAGCCATGGTGTTTTATCACAGTAATAGAAAAATAATACTGTTGTAAAAATGATAGTTTTGTTTGTGTGTGTATGTGTGCAATCATGTTCCTGTGTGTGCATCTGTGTGTATAGCTGCATATATGCGTGTGTGTGTATGTGTGTGTGTTTGTAGAGGCCTGAGGTATACCTCGGGTGTTTTCCTCAGGAGGTAACCATCTTGTTTATTAATATAGCATCTCCCACTCTTTTCTGAAATTCACCAATTTAGCTATGCTACCTTGTCATCTATCTACTGCAGTTTAAGGCTAGAAGGAGACTCCATGGAAAAATTTTGAGTGCTATGTACAAGACTCTGGGTTTGATCCCCAGCACTGTAAAGCAATTGGTTAATAAAAATAATAAATAAATAGTCCAACTCATATCATCATAAAAGTTTTAGGAAACCAAATGCAATGTAGTACCTGAATGACTTATTCTTAATTTTCTTTAGAAAGTAGTCTGTAATTTATTTTCAAGATTTATGGAATTCCTAAGAGAGTCACCATGGAGTAGATAAGGTGAAATTTTTCAAAGATTCTTTTTTTTTATGTCATCCTGACAGTTTTTATGTAACCATCTTTAGCTCTTGATCCCATGTCATCTGACCTTTGCCTCTTTTAAGAACATAAGCTTCAGAAAGTCCTGAATCACTTTTAGGTCAGAAATTAAGATTTCACTGTAGAATGAATTTGCATGTTTCCTTGAACCTTTGGGAGAATTTAGGTGAAGTCTTTCAACAGAGCAGCAACTCCTAACTCCCCATGAGTCCCGGGGATTAGCTTCTGATGTTGAGAGACTTTCCCCAACAAGGTTTGGATTTACATGAGGAATTCTAAATCACTACAACAGCAAAAAATTGTGCAATGGTCATGAAAATATTTAAATATTTAAAAATTTAAGGAAACACAACCATTTCATTGACATTTTCCTGGGTTGAACTATTGAGTCAGGATGCTGTAAATCTGGAGGTTAATGCAGGGAGGTTAAGGTTCTGTCATGGGTTTCAGTTGTTTGTGCTTTCGCATAGCCACCAATCTTTCTACAGATAAATAGAATATTAGTCATAAGGGACTGAAGCCTGGATATTTATTCAAATATATTCCCTTCTGACCTATAAAAATTGTAATTTTCCATAATGTATGAAAACTAAGGTCATCACTTCTCCTGGGAAGCAGACCTCTGACAGAAAGGATCATGACTTCAGAGTCGAAGGCACTTGAGCATTGATCACAACTGTCAACCAGCTGAGTCATCTAAAACAAAAACTTGAAGCTAAACATCTGTCATCTGGGAAGAGAAGATGACAAAAAGTTTTACGGTGGCTAATTCAGCATGAACAGCATCAAGTCCAGTGAGAGAATGCACGTGTGTTTCACCTTCATTAAGGCTTTAGTAAACTTTGCAAGATGACCTCCAGGGGACACAATCTCCATTAGAGGCGTGGCATAAAGATAGCGTACCACAAAAGGGATCATTTTTGACATTCTGTCATAATCCCTCTCTATGTGAATGAATCATGTTAGATATGCTATAGTAACTCATTATTGTTAATGGACAAAATATAGGTTGTTTTGGGTAAGCTTAATGACATTTTGATAGGTGTATGTGAAATAAATATTCTATTGTCTTGGTTTTATTTCATTTTTATTTATGTGTTACATGTGTTTTGTGTGTTCTTGTGTGTATACCACATGTGTATGGATGCTCACAGAGGTCAGAAGAGAACATCAGACCCTTGAGCTAGAGTTTCAGGCAGTTACAAGTCACCTGATGTGGGGTCTGGTAACCAAGCTTCAGTCTTCTGCAATAACAAATGCTCTTAACTGCTGAGATATCTCCCCAGCCCTCGGAGTCTCATAGTTTTAAAACCTTTGATTCGCCCACTAGTCTGTCAATACTTAGTTGTACTAACTCTAATATCAGTGTACATGTTAATGAAATACTTTTTTATACTTCTTGTTAGAACAAAATTTGGGTTTTACCTTAAAGGTTTAGCACATGTATTTATTCAAGTAAGCATTTTCCTAAAGAAAGAAAGTATGTATGGCTATAGTTCAAGTTGTGTGATTTCAACAATGCAATATTTGAAGACAATGTAGTTAAGTATGACATGACTTTAAAAATACAAATAATGTATCCGTATTTAAAATAAAAGTAATGTAATGATAAGGGAGGCATATGGCATACAATAGAAATGAGAAGCATCAAAATGATCAGTCCTTGGATCAGTGATGTGGAGAGTGGAGCTGAGAAAATCATACACATAGAGAGAAGATTCACAAGGCATCATAGGGAAGAGGTTAAGGGGATACTAGGAAATAGAAGGGTAACTGCAGGGCCAGAGAGACAGCTCAGTTGGTAATGGTGCTTCCTGCCAAGCATGTTGACCTACGTTCCACCTCTGGACTTCACATTGTGGAAGGAGAGAACAAACTCCATCAAATTGTTTAATGGCCATTAATGCAGTCACATGAGCACACATCTGCATTCACACACACACACACACACACACACACACACACAGAGAGAGAGATTCACATGTGTGTGCATGAACACACACACACACACACACAGAGATTCACATGTGTGTGCATGAACACACACACACACACACACAAAGACTGTAAATAAAGACTTTTGGAAGAAGGGTGTAGGTCAGATCTAAAATTAAACATATATAGATCAACATTACCCATAAATATGACTACTAACTAATTGTAAGAGAAAAATAGCTTATGAGAACGAAGGGTGTCAATCAGAAGTGGAATGTGTTCCTTTCAATCATGAAGCCCTGGGATTTAACAGCCAGCATAAGAAAAAGTGAATAATAGCATAACAAATAGATATAATCTTAGGAAACTAATAGAACTGTTAAATCAAAGGAAAGGGTCATATCAGATGCAAACATTAGAATAAAATTTAAAGACACTTTAACATAATTATTAAAAAGCAATAGGTACTTGTGACTTACTCCAAATAAACTGATCAGACGAGGATGGACATAACCTGCTATATAAACAAACAAAAACCTCTTGTAGTGTAGAAGTTATGCATATCTAAAGAGATGATAATATTGAAATTAGTAACATTAATATCTGCGGAAATTATAAATATTCAAGGAGTTCCAATTAACATCAAGTTTTATCTTGATAAAACAGAAAAATAGTTAAAATGTGAAAGAACAAATATAAAAGAAAATATTATATACAGTAAAACATTTTGTTTTGAGTGCAATTAAATGGGTAGAACAAGAAAAATATTCAATAAACCTGGATAAGTCTTTGAACCTATTAAGTATTTTTAAATATTAAAATTTAAATATTAAATATTTATTAAATAGCATTGGAGCTCCAGTGACTTCTGCAACTAAGACAGAAGAGGCTCACAGATCCATAAAGTAGCCTAGTCATATACTTCAGATGTCTAAACATAAAGAAAACCACCTCAAGACTCTGAGACTTCTCTGGTAAGGAATCAAGGCCAAATGGGCATACCTGGTTACATGTGTCATTAATGATTTTATATTTATTTTTGTGAGTCCACCCAAAATGCAAGAAATAGTACTGTATTGGACCTTGTTTTAGCCCAAGAGTCACCATGGCCTGCTAGTCTTTACTGATGAGGAAGCAGTCTCAAAGGAACAGAAACAAGTCATCTCATCTGGCTCATCCCAAATGGATAACTCACAACAACAATAATCCAAATGAAAAGACTCTTTAAGGCAGTTGAATTGAGGATAATTTATTAGACAGCCATAGAAATTGCAACATTGGATGAATATCTCAGGGGATATTCCTGGACTTGATAGCTATTTTCACTTTTAAAAAATCCAAAGACATGGAAAAATAATAAATGGATAAATCACACTTATGCAAGAATAGCAGTAGTCAATTCTGGGTGGTTTCAGAGATCTCAAAGTAGCTATTGTTAACAGAAAGTATAAAGGGTCCTTAGATTGTTCAACATGAACTCAAACAATGCCAAATTAATTTGACAATTGTATAATAAACACAAAATGATTTTTGAACTGTTTTTGTGTGTGTATAGATGTCAGAGAACTCCTGGGAGTCATATCTCTCCTTCCATTGTTGGTTCTATGGGTTGAACTCTGGCCAGCAGGCTTAGCTGCAAGTCCCTTGCTCACTGAGCTATCCACCAGCCCATGAAATGAATTCCTACTAAGATGGAAAAACAATAAATGATGACTAATCAAGAAGTCAGCTGAATCTCAGAATCACTGTCTCAAGTAAGAGAATTCAAATAAAAACAGGGCCTCATCAGAGGGGTCTCGTTCAGACAAGATTGAGTGCATTCAAGGTTGTATAGCCTCAGACATGATCCGGGTAAATTACCCCTAGAGCAGTGGTTCTCCACCTGTGGTCACAACCCACTTGGTCATCGGATGACCTTTTCACAGGGATCACAAGTCACATAGCAAATATCCTGCATACCAGATATTTATACTATGAGTCATAATAGTAGCAAAGTTAGAGTTGTGAAGCAACACTGAAAATGATCTTATCGTTGAGAATTACCACAACATGAGAAATTGTACTAGAACATTTACAGCATTAGGAAGGTTGAGAGGCACTGCCCTAGAGTCTAAAGGGAGGAACAAATCTCCATTGTGTTAATCAGGATTGCTCTTAGCTCTCAAGGTGAAGGAAATGTAGGAAGAAAAATGAGAGATTTCTAGAAAAATAACAATGCTCTCTATCTTGATTTGAACTTGGAGAGATGCAAACAATTGCTTGTCGAGCCGTGGAATCATCTACTCACACTATTTGTCTTTTATGTGTATAATTATACTCCATTTCTCTTCCAATGAACTCTGTTGTAGTCACTAAATTTTGTTCTAGAAAACCTAATTGCAATGAATTGCCCTGTGTTCTATATTTCTTTTCTTTCTTTCTTTTAATCATGAAAACCTAAAGTTTCTAAATCAGAGTCAAAATTTAAAGTCATTTTTTAATCATTTCATTATGAGGTGATGATGTTTTATTTGGTAGAATCCAACTGCCCATCTGAGAATACTGTAATTACTTACTATTAGCTGATCAAAGTATTTGAGGGTGAATTTTCTGGATCAAATCAGTCATTCTATACTTCAGCAATTTAGATTATTTTGTTGCTTCCACAGCTCAAATTAGCACAGTTATACTTATGTATATTTGGGGAATTGAAAGTATCTAGTATAGAAATTTACATCTCAAAAATGTTTTCTCTTCCACTTTATTCTTATTTTCAACTTAGAGATGGTTTTTTAAAAGTAAAGTTTAGCTATTACAAACAATGCTGCCATGAACATAGTTGAGCATATACTTTTGTTGTATGATAGGGCCTCTCTTGGGTATATTCCCAAGAGTGGTATTGCTGGATCCAGGGGTAGGTTGATCCCGAATTTCCTGAGAAACCGAAACACTGCTTTCCAGAGTGGTTGCACAAGTTTGCATTCCCACCAGCAATGGGTGAGTGTCCCCCTTTCTCCACAACCTCTCCAGCAAAGGCTATCATTGGTGTTTTTTATTTTAGCCATTCTGACAGGTGTAAGATGGTATCTTAAAGTTGTCTTGATTTGCATTTCCCTGATCGCTAGGGAAGTTGAGCATGACCTTAAGTGTCTTTTGGCCATTTGAAGTTCTTCTGTTGAGAATTCACTGTTCAGCTCAGTGCCCCATTTTATAATTGGATTGATTAGCCTTTTACGGTCTAGTTTCTTGATTTCTTTACATATTTTGGAGATCAGACCTTTGTCAGTTGCGGGGTTGGTGAAAATCTTCTCCCAGTAAGTGGGTTGCCTTTTTGTCTTAGTGACAGTGTCCTTTGCTTTACAGAAGCTTCTCAGCCTCATGAGGTCCCATTTATTCAATGATGCCCTTAGTGTCTGTGCTGCTGGGGTTATACACAGGAAGTGGTCTCCTGTGCCCATGTGTTGTAGAGTACTTCCCACTTCCTCTTCTATCAGGTTCAGTGTGTTCGGACTGATATTGAGGTCTTTAATCCATTTGGACTTGAGTTTTGTGCATGGTGATAGATATGGATCTATTTAGCCAGAACCTGGAAACAACCTAGATGCCCTTCAACGGAAGAATGGATGAAGAAAGTATGGAATATATACATATTAGAGTATTACTCAGCAGTAAAAAACAAGGACTTCATGAATTTTGCATACAAATGGATGGAAATAGAAAACACTATCCTGAGTGAGGTAAGCCAGACCCAAAAAGAGGAACATGGGATGTACTCACTCATATTTGGTTTCTAGCCATAAATAAAGGACATTGGGCTTATAATGCATGTTCCTAGAGAAGCTAAGTAAGAAGGTGAACCCAAAGACAAACACATAGGCATCCTCATGAATATTAACCTTCATCAGGCGATGAAAGGAGACAGAGACAGAGGAGCATGGGACAGAAATCTCAAGGTCCAAATCAGGAGCAGAAGGAGACGGAGCACGAGCAAGGAACTCAGGACCGCGAGGGGTGCACCCACACACTGAGACAATGGGGATGTTCTATCGGGAACTCACCAAGGCCAGCTGGCCTGGGTCTGAAAAAGCATGGGATAAATCCGGACTGGCTGAACATAGAGGACAATGAGGAATACTGAGAACTCAAGAACAATCGCAGAGGGTTTTTGATCCTACTGCACGTACTGGCTTTGGGGGAACCTAGGCAGTTTGGATGCTCACCTTAGGAGACCTGGATAGAGGTGGGCGGTCCTTGGGCTTCCCACAGGTCAGGGAACCCTGATTGCTCTTCGAGCAGATGAGGGAGGGTGACTTGATCGGGGGAGGGGGAGGGAAATGGGAGGCGGTTGCGGGGAGGAGGCAGAAATCCTTAATAAATAAATAAATAAATAAATAAATAAATAAATAAAAAATAAAAGTAAAGTTTACAAGTAGAGACTTCTGGTTAATACCTAGGGATGTGTGTGTGTGTGTGTGTGTGTGTGTGTGTGTGTGTGTGTGTGTGTGTGTGTGTGTGTGTCTGAAAGGGTGGTTGCTTTGTT
Source organism: Microtus pennsylvanicus (assembly GCF_037038515.1). NCBI lineage: Eukaryota > Metazoa > Chordata > Mammalia > Rodentia > Cricetidae > Microtus > Microtus pennsylvanicus. Next base: position 115,576,284 of record NC_134582.1, read on the forward strand.
TTGGGTCATAACCAAAACAGGCAAATAATGCTATTACCCTCCAGATTCCAATTTAAAGGCTGGAGTGGCTATTTTATACTTATGCACCCAAGGAAGAGGGTGTCTCTGTTTCATCAATCTTAAAATTAGTTTAATATGATACTTTCATAGTATTCAGTAGAAATAATATGTATGATACTTGAGGCAGAACAAGGACATTGCTGTGCACTCCTCCTAATTTAAACATCCCTCCCCCTACACTAGCTGCAGGACGTTAAAATTCTGAAGTACACAAAGCATATAATGCCCAGGAAGTAAGGAAACTCAGAAGAATGAGGGAGCTCGGAAAATCTCAAGACTCACAGGGCTCTCTTTGAGTTGTGTAAGCAGTAACAATTGCTAAGAAGAGGAGACATGGTCTGTTTGAGGGGCCTGAAATTCATATTGAGAGCTTGAGGGATGCAGATTTGATGATTCACGGGCTGATGGCTGTGCTTTTCAGCGACACAGCTGCTTTTGAGTCATCAGTACCCACACTCAGCTCGCTGGTTCTCAGAGCCACACGTGAGAAGAATTATTTCTCTGGTCTGTTGTAAGTGTACTCTCTGTGGAGGGTGAGTGGTTGTTCATGCCTCTTCAAGAAAAGTCACACAATAGATGTTTAGTTATGTAGTATAAAGTTAAAATTTTTAAACATCATTACTAGTGTGTCCTATGTTACCAGCCCCCGTGGTAGTCTCCATCTGTGGCCTCACTCAAGTTCTTCTTGTTGATTCACAGACCCTAGGCCAAAACAAATGCCTTTCTAAAATAGGTAGATAACTCTAAACAATTAAGCATTTAAAACCCAGCCACTTAGGTGTTCAATGATTACGTTATTGAAAGTCATTCATAGGGATTAAATATATTTCATATTTACTCTGGAGAAGATAAGCCACTGACTTATTAGATATAATCATCAGTTCATTATCTTCAGCATCTCAAACTTCACAATCAGGCTGGCTACCTCTACTGTAGCCTATTCATTCTCAATTTTCAATCATCTTTATTGTTCACCACAACTTCCACTGTTGATGCTTTGAGCTAACTTAAACAGGTCATTCACTCATTCTCCTAAATGTATAATGCCACTGGAACTACCTGTAATCTTAAAGTATGTCATATTGCCTTGTGAATTTACCATGATGTCTCAAGGCACTTTGTCATGCCTAGCAGTGAAAAGAAACAAGTTTCTCATTACCAAGCACAGCTTAGAACAAGCCTGATTTAATATAAGAAAACATGGAGCAGAAATTATTAGACTGAGAATATAAAATAGAAGATAAGACATTGGATTACTGATTTCTGCAATAGAACCTTTGACTTTCACTAAGACAGAGCAACTGGAACACGGAAACAAAGCTTCCATACTGAGCACAGTATTCTCAACAATGTCACTTCAGGAGAGAACTCACTGTATACTTTAGAAATTATGGCTTGTGGCTTGTCCCAAATGAAGATGTTGTGAGTTCAACATCCTCTATTCATAATTCTAAAACATAGAAAGCTTTCTTTCAGTGGGGAATTTGTATTCTTGTGAAGATAGAATAGAAGATGCCCATTTACCCTCATGCCTCGAATAATCAATCAGAAATGATAAATAGTGGTGGTTTTTAAGATGTCCATCATCAGGCAATGAAAGCTAATGATCCTGGGAGACACGGTTCTAAAAAGTTGAGCTCAGTGACTGTCTCTGCCTATTACCACAATATTAGGAAGGTGAAGAAAGGCTTTCCTTCCATCAAGGAACTAGTATCAGTGGTTTGTAAAACTAGGTATATGATAAGTGGAGTGCTCCAAGGTTCTTCCTGATTCCCTTTGTAAATGGAGACTGCTTGTTGGTTCCTGGCCACCCAGACCCAAATAATCCCACAGAAACTGTATTAATTCCAACACAGTCAGGCTTCTTATTAAGTAACTCTTACATCTAAAAATAACCCATTTCTATTAATCTATATATCACCACAAGTCTGTGGCCTACTGGTAAGGTTCAAGCATCTGTCTCCTTCAGCAGCTACATGGCATTTCTTTGACTCTGCATACTCTCTCTCTCTCTCTCTCTCTCTCTCTCTCTCTCTATATATATATATATATATATATATATATATATATATATATATATATATGTTCAGGTTTCCTGCATCACTTTATTTTGCCCTGCCACAGGCAGAAGCAGCTTCTTTATTGATGGTAATAAAACATATTCATAGCACACAGAGGGGGAATCCCACATCACACTTTGATAATTTAATAGACATATATGGTGACAAACATACGGGGTTGCAAATCCGTAATCCTAGAACTGAGAAAGTAGAAGCAAGAGGTTTAGGAGGTGTCATTGTCAGTTACAAGATCAGGTCAAGGCCAGTCAAAGCTTCATAAGACCACGACTCAAAAAGAAAGCAAAATGTCAAATCAAACTACAACAAAGAAAACAGCAAAAAGTGAAAAAATAAATAAATAAATAAAAAGCAAACAAAACCATAGCAACAACAACAACAAAAAGCATTTCTTCTTCTCCCCTCTCCTCAGGTCTCCTTATCTTGCCTTTGCAGCACAAGCTGCCTTAAACTTGTTATATAGTCAAGATCTTGAATATCTATACTTCTAACTCTATCTCCAAGTTCTGGGATTATAGGTATAGTCCACCATGCCTTGTTTATCTGTTGCTTGGCATTGAATTGAGACTTTCATCAACGTTGAGGGCATCACTCTCCAAGTAAGCTACTTCTCTAGCACCTAAACCTAGTTTTAGGAAAGTACTTATGTGTGCATACGCACATACATACACACACAAATGCCCACCATACACCAAACACATACACAAATATATACACAGCCATATGAACCATACACACCAGACACAAATACATATCATATACTACACACATACCACTTACACCATAGCACACATGCACACATACACACACCAAACGCCTATGCAAATACCCACCATACACACCACACAAACATAGACCATACACACTGTACACGCCACACACAGACACAAATATACATCACTCATAGATTACAAACACAAATACGCACCATACACACCACACAGACATACACCACACACATACATAAATACAAACAATCATATATTCCATACATACTGTACATATATCATAAACACCACACAATACACATATACACAACATACACTATATACACACACACCATATACACGAAAACACACATGCACACACACCCCAAACACATATGGATTTATAAAGCGAAAAACTAAATAACTCATAACAGTCTCAGCTGACATTTCCAAAACTAACATGCTTAGTTTATAATGATACAGTGGTATATAATATTAACATTAAGAAAAAATAATTTTCTCAAGCCAAAGCTAGTTTTTTTTTTTTACATTTTGGCTGAAAGTGATACAGTGATACTGTTCAAATCTGCAAAGACCCCAGAGTTCTCCACGACTGTAGGTCCATATTACTCCAGTCCACTGTTGGCAACTACCACTATCTTTCCCTATCTACAGTTCTTGACATATGCAATACAGACATCAATAGAAAAGGTCATGCAACACCAACACCCTGCCTGGATCAACTCAAGGCAGGATGAAAACTGCATATACAAGTTTTTATTAGAACACACAAATCAATAAAATTGCTTTGAAACACCTATGTTCACATTTTAGGGACCTTTGAAGAAGTTGATTGTTGGTTGTTAAGGTTTTTGTTGTTGTGGTGGTGGTGGTGGTTGTTTATTGGAGACAAAGTCTAGAGATATAGTCCTACTTGTTCTGTCCTTGAAATTTCTCTGTAGACCAGGCCTCCTTTGAACATATGTTGAACATCTTGTTGCTGCACCCAAATACAAGGGTTACAGGTATGAGCCATCATGTCTGGCCCCCCAAGTACAGTCTTTAAAAGCTGATGGCTTGTCTTCACGTCTGAATGAGGGCCCTTGGTTTGAAAGAGCATATGGGAACAATGGGAGTCCTGAAGGGTGTGGGTCACATTGAACTTTTCTATGACAAACGCCTGAGAGGGACAATATAAAGGAGAAGGGATGTATTTGACCTCTTTTTTTTAGGGGTTTAATGATTCTGAGTTATGGTAAGGCAGAATATCATGAGGAAGAGTCTGAAGAGTCTGGAGGAGGGGCTGGAGAAATGGCTTGGTGGTTAAGAGTGCTTACTTCGCTGCTAATGAACCAAATAAAAATCCCTGTACCATGCTGAGAAGTTGACAATGGCCTGTAACTCTGTGTTTTTCTGGGTCTGGCTCACCTCAGTCAATATGAAGTTTTCTAGATCCATCCATTTGCCCAAAACTTTCAAAATGTCATCATTTTTTTCTGCTGTGTAGTACTCCATTGTGTAAATATGCCACATTTTTCTTTCCAGTCTTTGGTCGAGTATTTTGGTTGTTTCCAGGTCCTTGTTATGACTAACAATATCGCTATGAACATAGTTGAGCACATGTCCTTGTGGTATGATTGGGCATCCTTTGGGTAATATACCCAAAAGTGGTTTTGCTGGGTATTGAGGTAGGTTGTTTCCTAATTTTCTGAGAAATCGCCATACTGATATCCAAAAGACTATACAAACTTGCACTCCCACCAGTAATGCAGGAGTGTTCCCTTAACTCCACATCCTTTTTAGCATAAGTTGTCATTAGTATTTTTGATCTTGGCTATTCTTACAGGTATAAGATGGAATCTTGGAGTTGCTTTGATTTGCATTTCTTTGATGGCTAAGGATGTTAAGCATTTCCTTAAGCGTCTTTCAGCCAATTTAGATTCCTCTGTTGAGAGTTCTCTGTTTAGGTATGTACCCCTCCTTTTTTATTGGATTATTTGTTCTTTTGATGGCCAATTTCTTGAGTTCTTTGTATGTTTTGGAGATCAGCCCTCTTTCTAATGTGGAGTTGGTGAAGATCTTTTCCCACTCTGTAGGCTGCTGTTTTGTCTTGTTGACAGTTTCCTTTGCCTTACAGAAGCTTGTCAGTTTCAGGAGGTCCAATTTATTAATTGTTGCTCTCAGTGTTTGTGCTACTGGGATTATATTTAGGAAGTGGTCTCCTGTGCCATTGCATCCAAGTGTACTTCCCACTTTTTCTTCTATGAAGTTCAGTGTGGTTGGTTTTATGCTGAGATCTTTGCTCCACTTGTACTTGATTTTTGTGCATGGCAATAGATGGATCTATTTTTATTCTTCTACATGTTGATATCCACTTGCTAGCACCATTTTTTGAACATGCTTTCTTTTTTCTACTTTATATCTTTTGCTTCTTTGTCAAAAATCAGGTGTTCGTAGGTATATGGATTGATATCTGGGTCTTTGATTCAGTTCCGTTAGTCCTCCTGTCTGTTTTTATACCAATACCAGGATATTTTCAGTACTGTAGCTCTATAGTAGAATTTGAAGTCAGGGATTGTGATGCCTCCAGCTGCTCCTTTATTATACAGGATTGTTTTGGCTATCATGGCTTGAGAAAATCACCCTTCATAATAGCTCTAACAAACAAGTGAAAGACTTGTATGTCAAGAACTTTAAATCTTTGAAGAAAAAAATTGAAGAACATGCCAGAAAATGGAAAGATCTCCCATGCTCTTGAGTAGGTAGAATTAACATAGTAAAAAAAAATGGCAATCTCACTCAAAGCAATCTACAGATTCAATGCAATGCCTATCAAAATCCCAGCAAAATTCCTCACAGACCTCTAAAGAACAGTACTCAACTTCATATGGAAATGCAGAAGACATTCTGACAGCAGAGGAAGGAAAACACGTCAGGCTGACAGACTGGGAGCTGAACAATAGATGCAGTGTGCGCAGCATAGTCCTTCTCGGAGCGTATACTTCTAAACTAGCTCAGAGGGTACAGCATTAGCAAAGAAACAACAATAGCAAAAAGGTAATATGCAGTTGTGTTCAACTGGTGCTGCTGTCAGATTCAGGCAGGTAGCTGTGTGAGTCAGGAATCCATTAAATTACTTTCTCTTTTTAAACAAAGGCTTGTCACAAAAGTATTTCCACTAGATAACAAACAATAGCTAAAAATACTTTAAATGCAGTGCAAGCATGTTTTCTTCTTACGTATGCCATTTGTTCTGAGAAAGAAAGATAATTATGAAGGATCCAATGTCTCCTAAGGGCCAGGAACTACATTCGATGGTAAACATACTCTGTCACTTGGTTCATGCTTTTAGGGAAGCATTTTATTATTTCCAGCTCACAGATAAGGAAAACAGGCCTCTTGTATTCAGGTTGCACTAGTCTGCTTAGGAGCTCTATGTACCCAGGATGATGGTGCCTTTTATGAGTTCTACATACAGGGAATGGCCGGGACCAAGTCTTTGCCTCTTTGGTTCACAGGTGTGAACAAATACATTAGACAAGTTAACAGTCTAAATCTGCATGCTATTTTCACTGTAGTTTCAATGGCTTTTCATGTATAAAATGCATTAGCAGGTTGGTGGGTGGGCTAAATGATTAAAGGAGAACCTTGCTGACAAGCCTGATGACCTGAGTTCAATCCCTAGGACCCACATGCTGGAGAAGAAAACTGATCCTGCAGGTTGTCCTGTGACCAGATTCAACAGACCTCTCCCTCCCTAAGGGTATATGGGCAGTAAAGACACCTAAGAGACATTCTCAGACCAGCAGAGCTGCCTAGAAGTTCCTCATCACACAAGTCATGAGGCCTAGCAGAAGCAGGGAGCTGCCTGCACATAGTTTCCAATCCTTTGAGCTGCTATAGGTTATGTCCTGTGTTCTGGGTTTCCAGAAACATTAACTGTTACCCATGCTGGGGTGAGCTTGGCTGATACAACAGTCTTTGATTCATTTCTGTTCCTAGAAGTAAGCCCTTACCATCATCCTGTAAGTAACTCTAATAAGGCTCAAAATCCACCAAGAAAGACCTTGGTAGTTTCCATACTTTGGTCAGTTAGGTTGCATATCTAACATATTGTTAATGTTTCCTCGGGATTAGTGTCATGCCACAGTCTCTAGGGAAAAAAAAAATTCAGCATAAAGCAAGAAGTCCACCCTCGCTGAGGAATTGTTGCCAGGGAAGTCACCTTTCCCTGATACATGGTACCTAGTATGTCCACCACACTCAACAGTCCTGAGAGAAGGGGAGTTGGTTAGCTTTAACGGTGTGACACCAAGTATGTTAGCACACTTGGGCATGGCCCACACCCAAGAGCAGTGGGGGAGCACAAACTGGACTTGGTGGGCTGGAGGAACACAATATTGGGTGGTAAAGAAGTAGGAGTAGATGTGGGAGAAGTTTGGAGAAAAAGATAAATATGGTTAAAATACATTGCATAAAATTCTCAAAGAAATATTATTTAAAAATATTATTTTAAAAAATTAAACTGTAGAATGAAAGGAGATAAACCCCAAGTAAACATCTGTCATCCAAGCTCACAGCTGTAACTATCTACATACACACATAAATTCACACTAACAAAAGCTAAAAAGATGGAAAGTGGTATGAAATGAGGCACTGGCTGATGTACTGTATGTAATAGTACTATACAGTACTCCATGCTAAACAACTAATTCAGAAAAGGCCTCCATTAACATGGTGCATTTATTGGCACTTTAAAAATCTGCAAACAGCCACAAAATAGAGAGAAGCCACATCTCCTGAGCACTCCCCACAGAGGGGAAACAATTATATAAATGAAAAATGCTAATTCCGAGCAAGAATGCCAGCCAGTCAGCTATCCCGAGACTACAGTGTGGGCTGGAGGGATCATTAGTGAGCTGGGAAGGATATCCTATCAAAGGCACACAGTTTCCTTCTTGGAAAAGCAATATTAGCCCAAGCAAAACATGCCAAACAAAAGCACTTTGTGTTTTCTAACTGTGCTCCCTTGGAGAACTCAGCCCAGCACAAGAAGGAGCATACACAGGGTGTTCCATTCCCAAGAACACAGTGACTCCCCACCAGCACAAGACAACAGATGATCGAGAATGTGTTTGAATGTGGATAACTGTGATACTTTGTATGGTTCCATGTACTCCTTTCATTAAACTTCCCAACCAACATGTGTCACTTTAAGATGACAATTTCATCAAGTTTCTGAGTCTATCTATTTCATGAAACATTGCTTTTCTTGCTTTTTACACAAGCAGAAAGAGCTATTGGATGGTGACATTGGAACACTGGTTTATTTTTATATTAAATGGACTGCTCACAAAAACAGAAAAATCAGAATACTGCAGATATTAACATTTCCTGAAATAATTCTACAAATAAAGAGCCAAATCTTTAATTTAATAAATTATGATAGGACTGCATCTTCAAACCTAAAACATTATTTATAAAACACAAGACAGAAATAACATCACCTCCCCCAAAAGCCTACATCTAGGGGAAATGTTACTCCTTGTTGTGCTGATGAAGTTTGACAGTAAATCAGGCTCCAGTCACCATGAATGCAAACACCTGAGTCTTTAATTATTCAAATAAGTTGGTATTCCATATGTATGTAAACAGACATGGTGGTTAACCCTATTACCCTTGGAAACCACCAGAATGTGAAAATAAAATAATCCCCAAACCATAGATACCAAATGAACTATTCATTTTCATTTTGTCATACTTTTCTGTCCTTTCCATTTCTAAAATGGCAATGTTGTTCGGGGAAGTGAAAGGGCAGTAAAGGCAAATGTATTTGGTAACCTAAATGGGATTCGCATAAAGTCTGCATGCTAGGTTTAAGGATAGATATAAGCGTGTGCTATACAGTTTATTAATAAAGTATTTTTATCATTTACTTTGGACTGTGAACTTAACACACTTCAAGTCACCTGAGAAGGCTCATTTTACAGATTTGACCGTGTTTGAAAGACAAACCTCCCTCCATCTCACACCTGCTGTTGAGCTCTTCCTGTTTATTCTTCCTCTCATCATTTGGGCCACCATCTTCTGCTTTCCTTTGTCTTCTGTAATATTTTAACTCTTACCCCCCCTTTCTCTGTGGTGTGTGTGTGTGTGTGTGTGTGTGTATGTGTGTGTGTATATGTGTGTGTATGTGTGTATGTGTGTGTGTATGTGTGTATGTGTGTGTATGTGTGTGTATATGTGTATGTGTGTGTATGTGCGTATGTGTGTGTGTATGTGTGTGTATGTGTGTGTATGTGTGTGTATGTGTGTATGTGTGTGTGTATGTGTGTGTATGTGTGTGTATGTGTGTATGTGTGTGTATGTGTGTGTATGTGCGTATGTGTGTGTATGTGTGTATATGTGTGTATGTGTGTGTATGTGTGTATGTGTGTGTGTATGTGTGTATGTGTGTGTATGTGTGTGCATGATGTGTGTATGTGTGTGTATGTGTGTATGTGTGTGTGTGTATGTGTGTATATGTGTGTGTATGTGTGTGTGTATGTGTGTGTGTATATGTGTGTGTATGTGTGTATGTGTGTATGTGTGTGTATGTGTGTATGTGTGTGTGTATGTGTGTGTATGTGTGTGTATGTGCGTATGTGTGTGTATGTGTGTATATGTGTGTGTATGTGCGTATGTGTGTGTATGTGTGTGTATGTGTGTATATATGTGTGTATGTGTGTGTATGTGTGTGTATGTGTGTATGTGTGTGTATGTGTGTGTGTATGTGTGTGTGTATATGTGTGTGTATGTGTGTATGTGTGTGTATGTGTGTGTATGTGTGTGTATGTGCGTATGTGTGTGTGTATGTGTGTGTATGTGTGTATGTGTGTGTGTGTATGGGTGTGTATGTGTGTGTATGTGTGTGTGTGTGCCGTGTTGCTTGCACATGAATGTTCATGTGCTCACATGAAGGCCAGAGGACGGTGTCGCATGTGCTCCTTCATCACACTCCACCTTAGATCCTTGGAACATGGTCTCCTACAAAACCAGAAGCTCATTGTTTCTTCAGCTAAACCAATTGGAAAATGAACCCAAATTATCCTAAACCCTCATATCTCTGTCTCCTACAGCACTGGAGTTTAAAGCTCATGTGTAGAAACACCTTGCCTTTGTAAGTGAGCGCTGAGGAGCCTAAAACACACTTGTCCAGCAAGTCCTTTTACCTAAGGTTGCCTCTTCCCAGCCCTTGGAACTGCTTTTATTACCTCCAGTGGATGACGATTCTGAAGTCGTCTACCCACCCAGTTACAGAACTCTGAGATTTTAGCACAAGAATCAAACTGCTTAGCGTACATTTCCAGAAACTATCACATCAGTCTCTGTATCTATGTCAATTCTCCCTTTGATTTGTCTCTACACTGTCTCATCGGTTGTTTTCACTATTCCTGTTTCTACCACCTGCCCATTAACTCCTGAGTCATCCTTGACTCATCTGTCGTGTTTCTCCTTCTCTGCTGGCATGTGCTTTTTTGGATGGAACTTTGACAGGTACCTGTATCATCTTCGTGCTAAATGTCACGTTGCAATCCCACACTGTTACAAGAGCCTCACGTAGGTGAGCACAAGGGTGACGAGGCACTTCAGTTTTGCCTTCCAAGCAATCCTCCACAATCAAACCAGAGCCATCTTGAATAATAGTCTATGCAAGTGTATTTGAAAGCTTTCATTATCTCTTATAAACATCCAGAGAGACTTGAGGCAAGAACTCAGTGTTCTCCGAAAGCTGTAGCGAGCAGGTTAGAGGTTTCAGCAGCAATAACAAAAGTATCTGTGGGGTCTGGGGAATCTCTGTCTGCCACTCTCAGTATCCATTTCACCTTTCCACCTTCTAGCCACACCAAGAATAACCAATCCTAGGCATTCCTTGAAGCCTTTGAATATTCATGCAACAAGGAGTGGCCATGCATCATCCACCATTTCCTGGCATTAGTTAATTAATAGATATTTTGTAGAAGAAGTCATGGGGGTCAGAATAAAGAACAATAAATACAAAATGTTAAAAAGTAAAAAGATCTGTAGACCAGGATAGCATCAAACTCACAAAGATCCTTAAGTTCCTATCAGTATTATTTGTAATAGCCAGAAACTGGAAACAATCTAGATTCCCCTCAACCAAAGAATGGATAAGGAAAATGTGGTACATTTATACAGTGGAGTACTACTCAGTGGATGATAATAATAATATTAATAATAATAATATCTTGAAATTTGCAGGCAAATGGGAAGAACTAGAAAAAACCATACTGAATGAGGTAACCCAGACCCAGAAGACAAACATAGCATGCACTCACTCATAAGCAAACATTAGACATAAAGCAAAGGATAACCAACCTATAGTCCACAATCCCAAGAAGCTAGACAACAAAGACGACCCTAAGAAAGACATACATGGATCCAATTAGAAAGGAAAAAAGAGACAAGATCGGAGTAAATTGGGAGTGTGCAAGGCACAGGGGGAGGGTAAAAGGAGAGGGTAGAAAAGGAAGGAGAGTGGGGAAAATGTATAGCTCAACAAAAACAATAATCAAAAAAGAAAAGAAATCTACTCAGAAATCTATCCCCAGTGAAAATGTGCTTCAAAAGTAAAGGGAAATTTTTAAGTCTATTGAAAATGAATGTTGGTAAAATAAGGAAAAAATAAAAAATGACCTCTTGTGGAATAAAAAGAAGTAAACAATAAAAATTAGGGAGAAATTAAAGAGATAGGTTCAAGGAAGACAGAGAAAAGGCTTAGGGTATACAGGTGGTGCTTATTCATTTCCCGTCACACTAATTGAAATTAGGAAAGCTTAAATTTCAAGCTAAGTCTTTCCCTGATATTCATGCCCAGCTTTCCCTCTTAAGTTCTGGTTACATGGGGAGAAATAACCAAGGGGAATAAATCAATTGTTCAAGGCCAGATTACAAGACAGAACTGGAACTGATCCTGAAACCTAAGTCTTCATATTGTGGGTTCTAGTATTCAACACTTACCTGCTTTGCCACATTCCTTTATTTCTGGGAACCCCTTGCAAATTTGAGTCTTAGTCACTTCTTAGGCCCCTCTGGCTATATGTTTCTACAAGAAAATAAATACAATTTATCCTAAAGCCATGCCCCCAAAGCAATAAGAATTAAATGCCCTCAAACCCCAAAGCAATAAAAATTAAATACTTCTTATGTAGTCTTTGCCTTCTGAATCCATCCTCTCTTTGTATCCTTTCTGGGGGTCAGCTTTGTGTCTTGTAAATGAGTCATTAAGGACCAGAGATGTTTGTCTTTAGATTGTCAACCTACTCGATCATCTCTCTAAGGATATATGTGAGTGATCAGGAAAGGATTCTGTGCATTTCTTCAGAAGGAGCCCTGACCTGGATTCAGATAGTAAACTAAGGTCAGGAGACAAACATTTACATATATGCTAACAGAATGAGATAGAAGCCTGCTGAATGGAATGAGTTACTTCTCATAGCCCATGACTATGTATATACTCATGTTCTGACTCTACTTTCTTTCTTAAAGAAATGAGACTCCATCATAATATCTGAGAGCAGGAAGGCAAGAAGCATAAGAAATCGAATCTTCTGTGAACCTTTCATCTTTCATTCACCCAAAGACCTGTCTGGCACACATAGTAAAAGGTCTGTACTCCTTTCACTTAAGGTGAAAAGAAAAATAATTACCCAGAGATGCTGTCTCTATTGCCTTCTTTCTAACATTAAAACTTCATATCTGGATGGAGGATTCCCACATATATAGGATGTCAAACTCAGCCTTTTTGTTTGCTTTCTGTTCTACCCACCTATTACATGTAAATGCAGTTAATTACATTTTACTAAACACTTAAGCTTTATAAAGATCAATATGGTTTCATCGTTATGCTAAGAAATGATTGAATGCTGGCTTATGGTCGAACACAGAGAAACTTTACTGTATCACAAACTTCCAAGCCATTTGCTGTTGGTTCAGACTTTTTCCTCTCTACCATGACCTTGAAGCTACTCCATAAACACTCTATTTTATATCTATACTTCCATAGCTCTATTCTAGTACTTTTTTGTACTTTTATGGTATTACTCATTCATAATGTCTGAATACTTAAACTCCACATTTAATAAGGAAGCTTCCCACCATATCTCTATATTTTAGTTACATTTAATTTCTTTTTTTTTTGTTTTTTGTTTTTTTAAGACCATAATAACCTTATTTATTACCTTTTTAAATGTTCACAGTGCTAAACTAGAAAGAGTCATGCTGTTTAAGATGAACAGTTCTTTGAGGAGAGTTACATTTAATTTCCATTTTCACTTTTGTAGTTACACTTGTGATCCCATTTATGGGACCTATCATGGAAGACTTGGAAGATGGTGTAGTTGTTTATGTGTCTGTCACACAAGAAAAAAAAAGATTTCTGTTCTGTTCAGGTCCAGAGCACCTATTACAGTAATTTATGTGCTCTAGGCTATATTATACACACACACACACACACACACACACACACACACAGAGAGAGAGAGAGAGAGAGAGAGAGAGAGAGAGAGAGAGAGAGAGAGAGAGGGAGGGAGAGAGAGAGAGAGAGAGAGAGAGGGAGGGAGGGAGGGAGGGAGGGAGGGAGGGAGGGAGAGAGAACTGCTTGTCTGTGTACTTTCACATATAAACTAACGCTATCTTCTTCTTGGAGAAGGTATCCTTTGTTGATAGGTATCCAAAACCCATCTAGGTATATCAAGGATTCCTGTAAGGGCAGGTGGCTGGCTACCTTAAGAAGATCCATATTCTGTACCCAGGACTTGATCCAGAATACCTCCTATCTTACTAGTTATAGCCCATGGAATTTCATCTAGTATTTAACTTTTAAGGACTTTGCACTATTTGCCTAGTATTTAGACTGTTTGTTTTGAGATCTACTACTCTTACCTCCTGATAGTTACACTGATAAGACATAAAATATACAATCCCTGGATCTTCCTGCGTATACAAATCAAGCAAATGAAAGCATGTCTATTAATAGATTGACTGCCTGAGCTGTGAACCACAGAGGAGTTGCTACTCAGACCACCAGATGACCTCGGGAGGGGCAGAGTTTTGTCTAGGAGGCTCTACCACCAGCCTTCTGTTCCTGCTCTTGAGGTATTTGGTCCTTGTTTAAGGGTCATTGTATTCTTTCAGAGTTTTAAATACTTAAACACTATTACTTACTGAAACCAAAAATTGAAAATTTACTATAGTCCCAAGAAGTCATAAAGGTAGTCTTGTCCCCATGCATTTATGTATAAAACAGATGCAAGTTCTATCACAATTTTAGAGGATGGGACCAAAGCTCAGTCACTCTGTTGATTCTGAAGAGGAAGCAAGAGAGATCAGAGAGAGTAAACATTTCAACTTTTCCTCTAATACCACACAGACCCCCTCTTACTTTTCATTCTTGCCCCTTCCTTCAGTGTTCTCCGTCTCCTCAGCAGCTCTCTCTGCCTTGCTCTTCGTGCTTGATGTAGGATTCCCCTCTGTATGCTGTGAATACCATTGAGACTGAATGCTGGAAGGAAGAAGGCAGAGAGGGGGAGAAGCCATGGAGCTGCCACCAGAGACAAAGACGCTGAAACTTTGCTGGTAGGCCGTGACCTTGTGGTGATGCACTGATTAATGGAGATGAGTTAAATTAAGATGTAAGAGTTAGCCAGAAATACGCTGAAGCTGTTGGCCAAACAGTATTGCAAATAACATAGTTTCTGTGTGATTATTTCAAGTTTTGAGCTGCTGAGTGTCCAGAACGACCAAGCAGCCTCCTTACAACACCTGCTAAAGCCCAGCAGCCCATGTGTGAGCTGTTCACTTACCTATCCCTGAAACTCACAGAACGTCAGCTCATCCTCTGAGATGCTCATACAAACTCTCGTGTTTCCTTTTCTTTAGCAGCATACTGCCTTTGAGTTTTCCTCCTCCTTGAGAAATCTCAGAAACAGCTTGATCCTCAGGTCTCTGTGAGTGTTCTCCATATTCCATTTCTAATTACATAATGAATATCTGGCAGAAGTCTGGTGTACTGGGTTTCCTCTTGAGCACAAGCCCATTCTTACTGACAGGTGTTACTAACTCAAAATTAGAACTGCCACATGAATTTGAAGATGAGAAAAGCTGTTTTTCTTCCTGGTGATAGATGATAGAAGATATTTAGAATAATTAACAAAGGTCATCCAGTGTGTAGAAGGATTCCTTAAAGGGACTGATAAAATGAATGGAATGAATGGAAGTATTATAGAAGCATTTTATTAATCAAAGTTATGGTTGGTTTTAATTAGCAACTTCACTGGGTTAAGAAACATTTAGACCATTGATAAGGAACAACTTAGGTATATCTATGATGTGTTTCCAGAGATACTTAACCAAGGGGGAAAGACCCATCCTGACTGTGGGATTTACCATCCCATGGGCTGGGGGCCTAGAATGAGTAAACAGTGTGGAAGGAAGCTCACATAGTACCAGAATTCATCTCTATCTGCTTCCTGATCCTTGCAGAAGAAAGCAATATGACTCTCTTCTGCCACCATGACTTAACCACCATGATGGGATGGACCCTCAAACCGTGAACTGAAATCAATCCTTCCTTCTTCACATTGCTTCTATCAGGTATTTTTTCCATAAGAGTAAAAAAAAAATAAGTGACTAATACAGCAAGATATTAAAGTTCCACATTTTTACCCACAGGAAATAAACATCATCACATATTTAAAACCTCACTGTGGAAGAATTCTACTTCTTCTATTTCTTATGTAGATAAAGAAGATAATCTTCCCTAGCCCTCTAAGTCTAATAAGCACAGACATCCTGTTTCCTGGGGGATCAGCAGCCCAGGGCCATGGTGAGGTTGATAAAGGTTAACACATCCTGATAGCTTGTTGGAATGGCCACTTGCTGCTACCAGCAGTTCAGGGATGCTCCCTCCCCAGCCAGCCCTTTCCTAATTATGTCATAAAAATATCAGGTTTTGAGCTCAGCTTCTCACCTTCAAGAGGATTTCTAGAAATAGCAGAATTATATGCATGATAGATGTAAGTGCTATCCTTCTATTGTTATATACATGGATTTGAAGGCAGCAAAGACCTTGAATTTCCTGGTTTTTAGCTGCAGCCTATTGTCATGGAAGAATCAATGTGTAGTGTCCTTTCACATAAGCAGGAAGGGCTACACTTCACTCTATGTGTGATTTGCAGAAAGGCAGCCCCCATAGAAGAAAGGAGAATGATGCCTGAGCACTTAAGCAGAGTTATTTTTTTCAAGTCAGATATAAAGTAACAACTCTGCAGTAACAAGGCAGAGAAGCTCTTTATCATTCCTCTTAAAATGAGGCATAAGTCAATCAGTAAGAAGCCAGAGTGAACTC
Organism: Microtus pennsylvanicus; assembly: GCF_037038515.1. Lineage (NCBI taxonomy): Eukaryota > Metazoa > Chordata > Mammalia > Rodentia > Cricetidae > Microtus > Microtus pennsylvanicus. The sequence goes on from NC_134582.1 coordinate 115,592,537, forward strand.
TGCTCTGCAGACCACAGGACCAAGATGTTCAACTAGCTCATGCCTGAGTCTTCCTCCAAGTAATGCTATTTGCTCCACTGACAACATCCACTGATTGCCAAAACAGCAGTATAAAGACCATGGTTCTTCTGAGATTGCTTACATCTTCGCTATAACCCAATTGGTGACTAGCTTCTGACTCTTCCTAGCCTTATTCTCTCACTTCCTTCCAGGTGTGATGGCCATGAGCCCTCTGTAGGAAACTTTCCATACACGATCTCTGAGTTTATTTCCAGAGAGTCTTACTTTAGAAAACAACCTTTTATAAAAGTTAACAATTTCAGGTCCAAACTATGGCTCAGAGGGTGAAGTTTTTGATGCAGAAACATGAGGATCTGGACTCACATCTCTACCCAACATTCATGTAAAGTAATTGGTTCATACCCACACATGCTTAAAATTAGGGGTATAGACAGCAAAGAGAATTCCTTGTTCCCCATCAGTCTAGCTGAATTGGTAAAAGCTAAGTTCAGTAAGAAACCCTGCCTCAAAAAATAAGGTAGAGAAGAAATAGAGAAAGATGCCAAAAAAAAAACATCTGACTTTCATTCATGCAAGTATGTACACAAACATACAATTATACCTGCACACATACACATCAAAAAAGTGAACACAATTTAATAATAGCTTCATATATGTATGTTAGAAAAGCCATATAGCAACTAATTCTTTGAAAACAGAAATGGATATATATATAATATGGATAATAAGAGTATGTATACATATTAAGAATATAAATTTTGCATCTTGAACTTAATATTCTGAATCTTATTTATATTGGACACTCTTGAAAACATGGCAATAGTTTTACAATGTGCAATTTCATATTAATATGCATAATTTGAAAAGGTTGAAAAGAAAGCATATCAAAAGATTTAGACAATGAGAAGAAAATGCACCAGAAACAAAAAGTTCTTTGAAAGGAAGGGCAAGTGTAGTAATATGGGCGGCGGGGCTGCGTCCCCAACACCCCAGCGGCCTGCTCGGCTAGCTTTTGCCCCAAAATAATTACACACAAACTGTATTCATTTAAACACTGCTTTGGCCCTTTAGCTCTGGCCCTTACTGGCTAATTCTGATATACCGATCAACCCATCTCTAATAATCTGTGAGCACCGGTCTTACCGGGAAGATTCTAGGTCAGAGCTTCATCGCGTGTGTCTGCCTGGGTGCAGGGCATGGCGTCTCTCTGATGCCTCTGCTCCAGAGAGGAGAGCTGTCGAGTCTGAGCTCACTTCCTCTTCCTCCCGGCATTCTGTTCTGTTTACTCCTCCCACCTATCTCCTAATCAATGAGAGCCAAGCAGTTTCTTTTAATTTAACCAATGACCTTCCTCCATCAGGCAAGGGATCATTTAACTTCTAATTGATGAAGTTACTAGAGTCATAAGTTCAAACCAGGGGACAAGCAACAAATAACTCATCACAGGCCCTGGACCTTGTAGCCTTATCATATTTCTAAACTTCCAACCACCTGTCAGCATCCAGGGCCATCCTTGGCAAAACATGGCCCATCATATCAATTTCAGCCTTCACTGTTCTCTATCAGTCTTTCTTATGAATGATAGTAGACAGGCAATGGCTTAGCCCTGTCAGCACCTAGGGTCCTACCTCCTCCTAGGCTCCACTATGCAGCTTCCTTCACTGTGGTCACCAGTGTGCCGCATTGAATCTGGAGCATCCTCTAGCTCCATTAACTGAACACAGGTAGGTCCTTGCAATCACCTTTTTACTCCATAACAATCGCACAGTAAGATCTTACTATATCATCCTGAATTGTAATATTATGTATATCTAACACTGCTTTATAATGAATCTTAACAGCATTTTTAATACTTAATATTTTATTGTTTTTATATATGTATATGTTTTGTTATACAGTAGACATATAGCATATTGGGAATGTGTATGTCTGTTAAGATATATGCTCATATACAATGTGAATTATTTACATAAAGTAAGACTTTAAAAACATGACAGACTTGGTTATCTTTATTCCTTGGAATTCTGTTTGCATTGAAACTCTAAAGAAATAAAATATGGACAAAAAATTGTAAGATTGTTGTTGCTTATAAAGAGAGGAAAGAGCCATCATTTCTAGGGCTCTAGAAACATTTATTTTGTTGTTGCTTATGGGTTTAGTGAAACTACTGGACTGATAATTCATGAACCTTACATAGGTATTTTTTTTTGATATGTGTAAAATTTGAACTAAGATGAATCTAAATGAAGCTGGGGAGAGGCTTAATTTGGTAAAGAGTTTTCTACCCAAACGTGAGGACCTGAGTTCAGATCCCCAACACCCAGGGGAGAGACAGAGAGGAGAGAAGAGAAAAATGTAGAGCTCAATAAAATTCAATAAAGAAAAAGCCAGGTGTGGCAACATGCATCTACAATCTCAGTTCTAGACAGGCAGGGATAAAAAGATCATTGGTGTCAACTAGCCAGCAGTTTATATAAATCAGTGAACTCCAGCTTCAGTGAGAGATCCCGGCTGTAAGACATCAAGAAGGAGAGTGATTGGGGCTGTCGTTTGACACTGATCTCTAGCTGCCACCGCTGTAGCTGAATGCACGTGCATACAAACACACAGAAGTGCATATATCCACATGAACATGCACATACAGTAGACACAGAAACACACAATACATATGTGAAGAATATGAAATTTGAAGTATTTTTATAAAACTATCTTGTCATCTAAAATATTTGAATATAAAGCTTTTAAAACTTGTACATTACATTTATATCAAGGTGAATTCTGCAGCTAATGACCATGTGTATGGAGACACATAAAAGCTTCTGGGTTTTACGTATGTGTCTATTAGCTTGACTGAGTATGTAGGTGCATGCATTCAAAAATGTCTATGTGTACATTGGTGTGTTTACATGGGCATTTCCATGTGTACTTGCATGAAATAGTGCTGTTTGCCATGGGATCTCTTTTATTTTTATATATTCATTTATTTTTTGCCTTAGGAGGGCATCATCATCACAGAGGGAATGACAGTAAAGCTGAAATTTGAAAATATAACATCAAAGTTGAAAGGAAACATTAAGAAAATCCCGCAAACCAAGTGAATGCATTGACATCAATCTTGAATTTTAAGACACGTGCTTAGCATTACTCAATTTCCTGCTTTGCCTTTTCCCAGCACGCAGCTCATACTGCATTACACTCATGAACGCATAGCCTGTCATGACACAGAGAGCTATGTAACGTTCTCAGACTATTGTCTTGTAATTCCTCTTTCCAGCTCCTTGGGACTGTTATTCCAAAACCCATACAAGAAATACCTGTTCTACTGTATATAATCATCAGTAGTCCATCAATAGCTTCAGCATAAAGATGGGGGGACGTCAAGCAGATTATTAGTTCACTCAGGGACTAAGAATAAGATATTGATATTTCCAATTCAAGGAAATTTGACTTCTTTGCCTCTTGAATGGGGTACCAACCAAATTCACTTAAGATTGTCACACATACCTTCCATTGTTGGCTTTGAAATACTTGCCAAGGAAGCAAAAGGGCTCTGAATATTAGGTATTGAAAATTACAAAGACACATACTCATAAAGCAAACACATCGCACAAATATTACACACAAAACCCACACCAACACCACACTTGAATTTCCCACATGAATGCTTACACAATTGATACGTCAAACACACACACACACACACACACACACACACACACACACACACACACACACACACAGGTATCCACGTACATAGCTCACATACCAAGAAATTATGGTCCTTGAAAATATTCTATGATTCTTTCTAATGCTGGCTCATTTGTACATGTCTTTCTCTTTGCCACTGGCATTTTAACCTCCTGACAGAAAACTTGTTTAAACAAGGATTGTTTGAATGGTATTGCATGCATTGTAATTGTTCTGTCTCTCAATTTTGTAATGTTGGCTTTGAGTGCTAGCTCGCAAAGCAACTAACTATGTGAGCATCAGGCACATTGTTTAACTTACAGATAAATACTAAACCCTAATCTGTAACATGGTCAAAATGTCCTGGCGTTAAATATTAGTAACCCAGAAAAGAGTCAGAAAAATTTAAAAGAATAAAGTTTTTATGAGTGAAGCGACCAATGGGTAGTGCTGAGCAAGTTTCCTACACCCAGTTATATCTAAGGATGTATTATCTGATAAAAACCTTTATATGGTATTTAGTATTACTGTAAATGAATGAGTTACAAATCCATTTATTTCCAGCTTTGAACTAAACTTTGTACATGCTAATATACTGCAATAAACTCGAAAAAAAATCACTAAACTTTATGACCAAATAAGTCTTTCTTCCCTAGAAGAGATATAAACAACATCTGTCCTTCCTCCTAAGGTCCGGACTAAGACAAGGATTTCACCCAAGTTTACCTTAAGAATCAGTGAGTTTATTAGGCTTGTCTACAGAGCAATTGGCAATGTATTATGAACAGGAGCATGGATGACCTAAGAACAGCCACACAGCAAGGTCTGTACCCAGAATGGATAACAACTCCCCCATGGCCACAGAGATGAGGCCCCATCTTTAGTTCTTCCCAGCCTATATGTTCTAACCAATACCTGAGGCCATGTTAATTATGGCTGAATTGAACACAACCATTTGGGAGGATTGGCTGGATACTTGAGTGAGGATCTTAGGCCCCTCCTCATCCCTTTTCTAGGAGGGACTTCAACAGTCAACAAACTAAAATGTGATCAGCTTTTGTAAGCAGGAACAGCTGAACTCTGAAGATGGTGGCAGTTTGACTTGCAGGAGAGCAAGGATTGCTTGCTTTACTTTTTTTTCCCAAAAGGAAATGCCTAGAATTTGTTATCAATAAATACAGTAAAACAGCTTCTAACTTCCTCATCTTGCTCTGAGTTGGAGAGACTAGGGAAATCTATTTTTGTTATACAGTGTTGGGTGAGTTTAAAAAATATATATCAACAAAGTAAAAATGATAGATGTAAATGTAATAGTACCACCGAGAGCCATTATTTTAAGTTTCAAATGTGTGAGGAACACTGATTATATAATACATATTAGTATTCTGTAGTATAGTACAGCCTAAATAAAAAATCACTTATTTTTAATTATAATATGACATTTGAGAACCATATAGAGATCCTTCAAAACTTTTGGACATATATTTCTGGTCATGAAGAGTAATGGGATATTACATTATTTACTGCGATACTGTTTTTTTTAAGATTTATGTTCTTAAACATTTGTGTATGTGTGAATGCCTGCATGTGTATAAGTACCACACTTCATTTCTGGTGCCCAGTGAGGCCTGAAGAATGTTTAAGATACCCTGGAATTGGAGTTATAGACAGTTGTGAGCCATCTGATGGGGGCACTGAGAACCAAACCCACGTCCTCTGTAAGTGCTCTTAACCCCTGAGCCGTCTCTCAAGCCCTCTCAAGCTGTCACATTCATCATGATCACAAGCTATTGTTTTTATTCAGCGCAGGAGACCTGGTTAGTGTAACACACTTAGGTGGAAAGAATAACATCTCACAGGCCCAGAGGGGCCATGAGCAACCAAATGAACAAGAACTCTGGTAAGCCATCCAGTGCTGGTAATAGAAAGCTGAATTTCCGTTTCCACACAGCAGTGAAGTCCAGACAAATCCCTAAAGGCTGGAAATGAAGGGAGGTTGATAGTGGTAGTTTTATAGTCTGCATCTAAAAATACTAAACCAAATGTGTTCCTTCCGTGGAAATTACCGGACTCCTATTCATTTTATAAAAGCCCAGATCCCAGCACAGATATAAATGAATGTCTTGTCACAATCCAGGATATGGCTAACAGACAGACTTGACTGAAGACCTTAGGGACTAAAAGAATATATATATTTACATGCATGTGTGAAGTGCTCTAGCAACCAATATTCTTTCTGACCCCAGAGCTGTACCTAAAGGAAGACTTAAGCATGGCAGCACCAATAGGGAATTCTGAGTCCCCTAGTATTCCACCAGGATTCCTTAGGAGAATGTTTGTAATCTCACTTCACAGAAGTATAGTATGAAGGGAAGCGATCATCCCTTAAATGTATCCATCCCTTGAACGGTTGGAGGGTAAAGGAAATTTCTGCCTTAGCCTCTGGAAGTTTCTAGGAGCAAACTGAGAAAGAGGGAATAAATAGGAAAAATAGCATACAAATTTATGCAAACTCATCGCAAAGAAAAATCTCCAGATGCAGGTTATCAGCTAACCCAACATAATTCTGAAACCTTATCACTCCTCCCCTATGGAGAAGGGGAACGATCAGGGAAGTCAGAGAGGATGGGTGCTGAGGTGGGCCTTAGCCTCTTCACTTGACAAAGGGCCAGTATTTCAAGCATTTTTTTCTAACCCCTAATAAAAGCAATGGTTAGTGAGTGTCCCACAGCATGGTCACTGAGGAAGGGCCCCACTATCAGGAATCACGTCTAGACTGGCTCTCCCTGACGTAGAAAGTGACAAATTAGCTCTTTGCTCCAAGGCCTTATTGGCTTCTATTAGCTTGATTTGCTCATTCAGCAAATGTTAATTCTAAAAAGGTTTTGATTAGATATGCAGCCACAAATGGAAGAGACGTTTTCTGCTATGGAATGTTTGCTGTTAACAGGGCTGGGAAGAGAGCCGATAGTAAAATGCTTGTCCTGCAGTCATGAGTCAGAAGTTTGATCTTTAGAATTCTGTTTTTAAAAAGCTGGTGCCTTAGTTGCTTTTCTGTCATTGTGATAAAATACACTGGCAAAAGCAATTTAGGTAGCAAGAGTTTAATTTGGCTCACAATTGGACGTTATAGTCTCTCATTCCCAAAAAGCCCCGGGGACAGGTGTCTGAAGCCATGGGTCATATGGCATGGCGTATGTAATCCGATGGGTGTGTGTTATCATCTCACATTCTTCTATTAATAAAGACCATAACCCAACTCAGGGAATGGTACCTCCCTCAATGGATGGCTTTCCATATCTCAATTGGCCTGATCAAGAGAAACTGGATGGCAAGGCCTATTTGGTGAGGTCCTGGGAATGACAGCTGAGGTTGTCCATGCCCATGTATATACCCATGAACATACACATGTGTGCACAAAAATCTTATTGTCTAGAGAAGATTTAGTATACAAGTTCACAATCAAACAAAATATGAGATAAAAAGAATGCTACCATTGTGCAATTTAGTTATAACTGCAGAAAGATAAGGCCTGGCCATCTCACTTAGTCAGGCCTTTCAGAATTGCTGTAGATATAAGGCCAGTGACATGAAACAAGGCTGCAGGCTTAGATAGCTGCATGGTGCCCCATGGACTTTGTCATGTTTGCTAAACCTGTAAAAATTGTCCTGACATTTGCAAACACTTAAAGCCAACAATATGAAGTGCGTTAACTCACTAATTATCTTATTGTTGTCAAAAATCAGTATGAAAACCCAAACCATTATTCCGTTGTCACAGAAGCACTTCTCATCAAAATTAAAATCATCTATAACTCTAGGCTCTAGGTATTTTCTTCTCTCTTTTTTTTAAACTAAAATTAAGTCAAACATAATATATCAAAAGTCACCCCTGAGCCCAAGAAGCAGCATTAACATAATGTTGTTGCCCTCTGTGGGGTTCTCTTCTGATTTCTTCTAGTAGCTAGTGGTAACATTAGTTATTATCTGCCTGTCGGTCCTCCTGTTTATTCATTCTTCTCTTCCATGATCCTTTTCTTCAATAAGACACGGTATATTTTTCTTATTTTCTGTCTTTGACAAACATAATTATATACATTCTCTACTGACGTATTTCATCTTACAGAAATCCATTCAATATTAATTTTGTGGGGTTTGTTCATTTGCTGTGCTAAAACTCTTCGTTGTTGTTGTTTTGGACTGATGTATTCTAATTTACATATATTCTGCATTCTATTTTACATTCTGTTGTGTTCTATGAATTTTCCCTGTAACAAATAGTAATTGCTACACGTTTTGTTATTAAGAATGTTACTTTAAACATTCTCCTGACAAAGATGAAACAGGCTTTTTTTTTTTAAAAAAAAAAATGCCCTAAGTAGCAAGAATCATAGATCAGGACCAATTCCCATTAAGTGCTAGGTAAGGAATCTCCAGTTTGTCTAAGGGGCTACATCAATCCATAACCCACAGGCGGATTCCACGGTTCTCTGTCCTCCTATTCATCAACCCCAACATTCTTAAATTTTCAGCTCCCGCTAGAATACTAAGTATAAACTTCTATCTAATTTTGGTTTAATGTCTTGGACTTTATATTGGAAGGATTCACATTCATATAATCAGTCACTCATATGTCTTCTATGAAATGCCTGGTTATGCATTTTGATCTTTCATGGTTAGGCTTACTGTCTCTTCCTTACTGAAGACTGGGGATTTTATAGATTCTTCATATAACTTCAAAATTGAACATAATGTTTAGGTTATGTGAACCTAAACTTACCAATGCCTTTGTTGACATATTTGTAAGTGTGTGTACCTTTATTTGTGGGTACGTATTGCTTCACTGTAAATGTACATGTGTGTGCATTCACGTGGATACCAGAGGACAACCTTGGGTATAATGCTCAAAAAAACACCACCCACCTCTTTGAGACAAGGTCTCTCATATGTCCCGTGATCATCAATTAGTTTAAGCTGGTTGTCCATGGGCCACAAGCATCTTCCTGCATCCACTTTCCCAGCACTGTTATTATAAGTACATGCCATTACCCCTTTCATTTTTGCATAGTTTCTGAGAATTTAACTAAAGTCCTCATACTTACAAGGATAAATGCTTTAGTAAAAGCAATTTACTGAGCCATCCCCAACCATGCCTCCTGTCCAGTATTAAGTACATCTTGCTTATTGGGTTTAGGAAATCCATACCTAATCCAAGGTTAATTTCTTTCTAATTTCCTCAATTTTTGCCTTTCACATCTTTGTGTGTTGTATGAGGTAAATATCTTAGATATATTTTTCAGATTGATAGACTTTATTATGAAGCACCCTGCTCACCATCTATAACATTCCTGCAGGTCACTAAATCTGATCATTTCTATAATTTGGTCTGACGCATGCTATTTTGAATGTCACATACTTCATATTTTAGACTAAATTAAGGAAGTTCCCCTTACACATGCTTACATATCAATTCCAAAAATATCATTTCAAATTAAAAATAGTTTGTTCCATTCTATTTCAGATTAAGAATTGTGAGTCATGGTTTCCCAAAGAATTAACATTGTTAACACTGTTATGACATCTAATAAGGATGTTTTAGATTGGATTTAATTTAATATTAATGATAAAGTTTTATAGGTGTGTTTTAAAAAGTTTTGCATAACTCTGCAATATTCATAAATACTTGTCACCATTAAATATCAATTTAACAATATTCACATTCAATAGTGGTGTTTAGATTTATGCTTTGGTACATTAATATTTATTGTTACTGATACTATGAGTCATAAATTTTCTTTTTATCACATGGGCAGAAACAAGATTGATTTTCTCATACTGGTCTTACCATCAGGGAACTTACTATTTTAATAATTTTAGTAATTGGTGAGTCCTATAGATGTCACAAACATCTTGTACTTGCTGTACCTAGCAAGCTTGAAAGCTATCTGAAGATCTCTTTCCCCAGGATTTTCAATCACATTAGTCAATGTGTTTCAGAACAGCATTTAAAATCTACTTAGTGACTAGTAATTTACACTACTCTTTTCTGGCCTACATACAGACTTTAATAGTTGAAAATGAGCTTCACACCCTGATTTTCAAAATGTTCAATTGCTAAGTTGAGTATCTTGGGAGATGTTCCCTGGATTTGACTTTAATTCATCTGTATAAAGTTTCCTAATACATAAATACTGTCTTTACTTCCAAGCAGCAACTTTCTTGTGTCATCAAACTAGCAATGGTCTTCTGCCATCTTCCCCATCCTGTTCTCTCATCTGCTTTGTGTAGTCATATCTGTAATGATTTGGTCTTAGTCAGTAGTTCTGAAGCCTTCTAGGGTTCTTACATTATAAATCCACAGGCTCAAATCCAATCCCCACTGGTTTTGAGGTTTCCTGGTTGATGTGTTATGACACTTTTCTGTCTTGGGTTCTCTAGTCATTAATGTTTGTATTTTTTATAACACTGGTTTGGTTTGAATTTTGTCTATGGATAATAATATAGTTAGTGTTTAATGTGCCTGTAACCTAGTCAGACACATTTTTAATATAGCAGGTTGCCGCTAATGATTCCTTTAAAAAAGAAGCATCAGTCCAATAATCATCCCTTTAAATGTTCCCCTCATCTGTTCTTCAACTCCACTTTTGCAGTTCCTCATGTGATGAACATTCGATGAAAATCAATGAATACTTTATTAAAAAGTAAGGTGTTATTCTGGAGGAAAACTGAGTTATACTTTGTTCTTTCTAATATGGAAAGGCTGGGTAGATAGGCCAATGATAACTTCTTATGGAATATATGCATTATACAAGACTTAATATATGCTTTGTCTAGACTGTTTAATCCCTTATAATATTTTTTATTTTAAATTAATAAAAATCAGTACAAACGACCATTATTTTGTTGACATTTAGTTAAACATTTCATTACTACTCTGTTTTTATGCCTCTGAGTCTCTGACTCTATATCTCCCTCTGTCTCTCTCTCTCAGTCTATGTCTCTGTGAATCAATAATGCTAACAAAAGCCCCACCCCTGTTCATCTATTCATAATGACATTTTGAAGCAATAAGCATTTTTAAAGCTCAGTTTCTACAGCGCAATTATTTACTTAGGAATCAATTCATTTCCAGCCACCTCCTTAAATGACTATTATTTCTAACTTCATCTAAAGCGTAATCCGTTTGAACTGTATAGAGAGGAAGCAGCCTACATGCTATAAAATAACAAATGCATAAACCAAAAATAAAACCACTTCCTAAATTCAAAGTTAATGGAAATTTCAGTGACACATATTTGCACAAATTAACAAATAATAACACATGTCTGTCCATTTTAGTTCAGATAAGTAGTACATGCTAAAAATAGATATGTTTTCAATTAGAGATTTTGTGATTATAGGAAGCATGGATAGAGAGCAAATTACACCTATGAAAATGCACCTCTGAGTATTCCAAATTTAGAAAATACCGGTTTATACTTTCTGAACACTGCCTACTATGTTGAATCATTTCTTTCCAGAATATAATGACTATACTCCATCATGTCCTAGCCAGTGATGGAATCTCTCTTACCGTGATAGATGGTGTTCATTTGCTGCCATTATCTTCACAGCGAGAAAGAGAGAGAGAGAGAGAGAGAGAGAGAGAGAGAGAGAGAGAGAGAGATTAGTTAAAATTATTTTAAAAGTGTGAGAAGCCTTTTTTGGGGAATGGATACTGCAAACGAACCATTGTCTAATTGACATTTTCTCAGAAATTTTAACAAGTGTTATGGTCATTCAGGAGGGGCAGCAATGAACATGAGATTGCCTACGATCATCTGCCAGGAGCTCTTCTCTCTGCAGCTCTCCCACAGGACTAAAGACCTAGTTCGAAGTATCCTTTTTTATAATGGAAATGCTATGCATTTTGATCCTGTAGATCATGTTCCAGTTTCTGCCAGTTCCTTCCAGTTCTGTCTCTATTTATTTTTCAAGCTTTGATACCATCATTTGTAAGCAGGAAGTTCTACCTAAGAGGACTGACTGCTTTACCAACACAACTAGCTATTTCAATTGATTCAGTTCAACAAACATTTACTGGGGGTTTTGTAAAGTATCAGCTGGGTAGGAGCTGGAGATAAAGAGATGAATAAACCATAGCCCTTGGCCTCAAGGAACACACTGTTGTAAAGTTCAGTCCCCATGTGCTGCCCTGGGAATTTCCTCTGAACAGATGCTTCCTCCATTTTCATTTGCCACCTTCTTCCTTGTGTCCCTTTGATCTGATTGGAAATTGCCACACCCTAATCAGGTGACTGCATTTCTCTAGTTCTCTAAACTAAGATACCGGGGAGTATTCCAGACCCATAGGTAACAAGCCACAATGTCTCCTTATCTGCTCTTTGGAAAACAGTCATGTCTCAAGTGATGCCAAGAACGACCATGAGAAATGTGTGGTTGGACCATTTTATTGTTACACACATAGCTTTCACTCTTATTAAAAATTTTCTTTGGTGATTACATTTCCTGACAATCAATGCATCTACTACCATTTCCCAAATTCCTTCAGCTGCCTTCCCATAAGCCCTTACTATCTTGCCACTCCCTCTCACATCATATAACTATAACCGATTTTGCATTGTTTTTAACCATCCAGAGCCAGCAGCAAATTGAACCCTGTAGTAGAGCCCAGCCTGCTCTTTCAGCGTGGAAACCTTTTGTTCTGGCGGTGCTCAGTCTTATGCCAAGAGGAATGTGCTTCTACATTCACTCTCCACCCAAATCATTAAAACTTTCTTCCACCCTCACAGAATCCCTTCTTGAATTTCTCTTAGCTCCAAGGTCTTCACCGAAGCAAATCCTCTAACAGCTTTTTCCACTTTTCTGCTGTTCTCTAATGTCATGTAGGTGGTGGAAGAGGACATGCTTGATGGGTGCGCAATAACATCACCATTCTCCCAACGACAGACTCATTAGTCACATTCAATTATGTTCCCAGGCCAATCATTCACTGGGGACTCCTTCTGGTAATGTGAGCAATGTTAGATTCTGGATCCATAGGAGTCATGCGTGCTAAAGAAAAAAAACAAACATGAGATTAAGCAGAGGAAATGATACTGTGCACAATGAGATACCACTCTGTAGTGTTTGGAAATCTGGCCTGCAATACCTGCGGGATCGGCAAGGCAGAGGCTAGTCATCTTACTTCACTAGTAAGCATCTCCTCCCAATAGGATTAGCAGAACAGTTGAATCACAAGAAGAAAGATAGACGTAAGGTAAATTAACCAAAGGAAGGTGTTTTTATAAACATTAAATATGACTTAACTCCTCGAAACAGAACACCATTTATTCACATTCAAAATTACATCTTTGACTAGATACAGTGGCAAAGAAATAGAGGCAGTTGCAACCATAAACAAACAAAGTTGAGACGTCATTGCAAAAGCACAGCTTTGAAGACACATGTTCACTGCCAGACGCGTGGAAAACGACTGTTTACTGCTGCATTGCTATCTGTGTGTGAAGCTGTAGCAACATTTGTCTTTAAACTCCTTTGTTTTGTTTTAGCTTCAGTTTCTGTGTGAGGGAAAACTAAGGCCGGAAGCTTGACAGTGAAGAGTAGAACTTGCTGAGCAAATTAAAATAAATTCTGAAAGAAAATTGGAGGTGAACATCTGGCTTCCCAGGAGTATTTGCAAACTTAGGATAACCGAAAGTAACTCTAGAGGGTTCTTCCCCTATGGGTTCATCTGAATTTTGAAGGACTGTCTGAGAAGAAAGGTGCCCAGCTGGCCTGGAACATGCGTTCTCAGGATCTGAGCATAAGTGGCTGAGATTTGTTACAGACCCAGTATTTGAGACCGCCACTCCTTTGTTACCCACCCAGCACGGTGCTACAGTGTTCTAGGTTCCTTTCTGTTGCTGGGATAAGCGCTCTTATCAAAAGGAGCTTAGGGCAGGAAAGAGTTTCTTTCATTGTCCAAGTCACAGTCTATCACTGAGGGAAGTCCTGTCAGGAACTCAGGCAGGAACTTAAAGTGGAGCCATGCTTGCTGGCTCTTCTTCTGCCCCAGGCTTAACTAGCTTTCTTACGCAGCCTGGGACCACCATCTCAGGGGGTAGTGCCACCCAGTTGTCTGCCCCTGCCTCCATCAATTAACAATCAGTCAGAACAATCCCCACCGGCCGAGTTATCTGGGCAGTGTCTCAGTTGAGATCACTCCACAGGTGACCCCATGATGTATCAGACTGACGGTTAAAATGAAGTAGGACATATAGATTCATAATACGATATTAATAGCTTCACTTTTCCCACTTTTCCAAGTCATGTGAATGCCAAATCTCTTTAATGGAATCTACTGGGACGATTTCTGGCAAGAAAACATAGGAGCAGACTCCAGCAAGTGTTTCCTTTGGCAATGAGTAGAAGAAAGAGAAGGCAACAACAACCTTCAATGAAAATATTCTATCCATTTTGTAACAATTATTTAGAGATAAAACACATCCCAAATAATATCAAATAGTTTCAATAACATTTTCATTTCACCTATTGAAACAACATAGTTGTTTTCATTAAAATTACTTTATTTCTTCTGTGGATTTTTAAAAATTTTGTGTAAAGTCACCAACAAAAGATGACTAAGATTTAAGGGGAAGACGGTTATATGGTACTAACTGCCCAGAGTCCTACGTGTTCTGCACAAAGAAGGAGAAATTGCCAAAGGACAGAGATTTCACAGGCAGTTTAGGTACCAGGGATGGGCCAGTTACTACACCCCTAACTCAGCACAGCTCATGAGTCAGATGACCCCTACTCAAATTACCATCAATCTTAGGATTAGGAAGTACAAGAAACTCTCCCTTCTGCCTCTGAATTATCCTAGATCAATAGTATATTAAGATATTCCTTGCAATTCTACACTTAAATAGAAGACCACACTCCACAAGTAACTTCATTCTGTCACTTTGGTTCCTGTCTGCATCCCCACTAACAAATGTCAGAATGAAATACGCCATGCGTGAGCTTTGTTCTCTGCTGCCTTCTGGTGAGAGATGGGGGTCTTTCTCAGACCACACATGTAGATTAATAATGACAAAACATCAAACTCCACTCATCCCTCTTGGGTGTGAAGGAATGCAAAGTAAACTGCACCTCTCTGGGCAGAACACAGTGAGGGTTGTTCTCTATGTCTAGACAAGGGCACTCATTGTACATGTCTCAAGCAGTGTATCCCAGTCTACCTGGATGCTCTGACAAAACAGGCACACACACTCACAAACACACAGGGGGGGGTGCAGAGGGAGACGAAGAGGGAGAGAGAGAGGGAAATGGAGAGAGAGAGAGAGAAGACAGAGAGAGAGAGAGAGAGAGAAAGAGAGAGAGAGAGAGGAGACAGAGACAGAGAGGAGACAGAGACAGAGAGAGAGACAGAGAGGGGGGGGGGCAGGCACAGGTTCCTTGTCAATAAGGCTCCCTGACAATAAAAGAAAACTGTTAACTTGCTTAGTACTTGTCCAGAAATTTCTTTCTGCTCATTCTGCCACTCACTCTCACGCTATGTGAAAAGCAGCCAGCTCCTGAATCTTTTGGTTAGGGCTGGGGCAGAAGAAGAAGACAAACGACCCTATAAAAGAAATAGATAAAACCACACAAGGAAAATATTAATTGTGCTAGAAAATAAATTCAGTTTTTGTTTGCAGAAAAGATGAATGAGAGTTTTTGATTTCCATATTTCTATATAAGAACGTAAGGAATTCACAGACTATATCCCCCATCTATGAGCATGCTTGCATACATGTTGGGCTGATGAACATGGTGGATACATGCCTTGCTTCTCGTTACAGTGCATACAATGTCATGGTTAAGTTTCACTGTTTCTGTCCAGCAAAGACTGAAAAGCCTTCAAAATCACACCACAATACAAAATTCCCCAATGCCCATAAGAATTCTTTATTTTCTTCTTCTTATTATTATTAATTTATTCTCCTCTCATATATTATATCCCAATCACAGCTTATGGACCTCTTCCAGGAAAAGCGGATATGAGTTCACAGTTCTTCATTTTATTGTGCAGTTCACCTATTCAGGACAGCAATGCTTTGACGGCAAAGTATCCCCTAAAGATTCACATGTTTGACACTTGGTTCCAGCTTGTGCTGAGTTTGGGGGAAGTTGGAGAACTTTGGGGACATGCAGCCCAGGTGGGAAAAGTGGGTTGTTAGACACAAGAATTGAAGGTTATATTCCCCTCTGGTTTCTGTCCCAGCTTTCTGCCTCCTGAACCACCAAGAGATGAACAAACAGCACTTCAGGTCCCCACTGCCAGGCCAGTCTACTCAAGTCAATATCTTTCTGCATCATGGTGGACTACAACCTCAAACTGAGATTCAAAACAAGCCCCTCAGGCCCTCAGTTCCTCTGTCAAGATTTTTGTCACACACTAAGAAAAAATCCATCACAGTTACTTAATTTTATTAATTTTTTTATTCTTTGTGACATTTGAGCTAAATAATCAGGCCATGAACACTAGGCAAGGACTGAGTTCCATCTGAAGCCCTCCTTTTTATTTGTTGACTAGACTGATTGAAAACTGTTCACCTACTATAATCCCTAATGTTTTGTATATTTATATTTATTACACTATTACTGTCGACTTCTAGGAGAGTCCCCCCCACCACAAACCCATACTCATTAGCAGTCATGATGGTTTTTTCCTTGTCCAGCCCCTACCACTCACTAGCCTTCTGTCTGAGTCTGGATTTGCATATTCATATATTATCCCCTAGTCCTTTCCTTATACAGTTTCTGTTTGTTTTCTCAACTGCTTCCATGCTTCCCTTGAGGATTCAATTCAGAGACATGTCATTATTAGTGCAGGAAACACACCACAAACCTCTCTGAGAAGAAAAAAATACTCACTGTTCAGCACAGGGAGCAGTGTGTTATAAAGGACAAGGGTTTTGTGGACAAGTTTATTTGTTTCAGCAAATCTCCAGGTGTGACTTGAAATGACCAGCATCAGGGGCACCTACTCCTCCTCCTCCTCATGATGTACCACCTCAGCAACACCTGGGTGTTTATTAAAAGTATATATAGCTGTGATGTTCCTCTCAGTTCTGGAGTCAGACTTTAGAGGAGGAAGCAAGAGAGTAGAGTGGTATATTATTTGTGTTTTAATAAATAAAGCTTGCTTGAAGATCAGAGGACAAAGTAGCCATACTAGTCAGCCATACAGGTCAGAGAATGGTGGCACACACCTTTAATCCCAGGACTCCGGAGACAGAGGCAGATAAATCTCTCTTAGTTCAAAGCCACCCTGGATTACACAAGATTGAATCTGTCTAAAAGAGAAACAGAGCTCACACAAAGATGATCACAGCTCTTGGAATTCCATGCCTTTTTAATCTCAGCACTAGGGAGGTAGAGACAGGAGCCATCTGGCTGGCCAGAGAGAGGACTATAAGGGGGGAGAGACAGGAACTCAGTGGAGTGTGGAATGTGGGGTATGGATTCTTCAGGATTTGTGGAGACAGGATCTAGCCCATTTTCAGTTTGAGGCAGAAATTAAGAGTTAGTGGCTGGCTGCTTTGCTTTTCTGATCTTCAGGTTGAACCCCAATAGCTATCTCTGCATTTTTAACTATCTGTACTACAACGGAGTCTTCAGTATGTCTACCAAACTCCAGGTTCTGTTCTTACACATTCTAACACATGCTTCAGTCAGCGTCTCACCCGACATTGAGGTCTGGGAGTATAATATGAAGATCTCATATTTGATCTAAGATGGTGCCAAAATATTGAGTCCAACACTCTGCCAATAATGTAGCAAATTATGCAAAAGCATTTATAGAAATTTTATGCTAAGACTGGTAGTCATTTATTTCTCCTCTTATGAAATTATCCATAAAAAGGGGTGGAGAGTTGGCTCGGTAGTTAAGAGAACTTGTAATTTCTGCAGAAAGACAGGGTTCAATTACCAGCATCCCCACATGGTGGCTCACAACAGTTTGTAATTCCAGACCCAGGTCATCCAGTACCCTCTCCTTATCCCAGACGGTAGCAGGTACACAGGTGGTGCACATGCATACCTGCAATCAAAATATGCATATACAAAAATAATAAAATCATTTTCACAGAATTTTCTTTGTAATTTGTCATTTTTGTTAGTTGTCTTTAAATTTGTAAAAAAATGGGTTTTCATTGTGTCAGTTTTCATAAGTATTTTATTACATTTTTCATCCTCATCCCCAACTTCTTTTGCTCAGCCTTGCCTCCTTGCTAGGCACCTTCCTCTACCTATAGGAAACAGCCAGTCTCCTTTTATGTATAATGTATTCTATGAAGATGCCATGACACACACTTTCAAATGTCTTTACCCATCCCCTAACTCCCTTTTTATCATCAAATGCTCTGTCTACAAACATTAAAATTAAAAGCAAGGCCCAATATAAGTTAGAAAACATGCTAAACACAAATGCTAGATGGCACTAGTTGTATTACATGATACCATGACACATACATTTTTCTTACTTGATGTCACTCACACACAAGACTGTAATAGCATTTATATGCTCATTTATGTATTCATATTATCAATATGTTGTTGCTACTATGCCTAAATTCTGTTAAAAAGCAATAATCCCTTAATATATAAACTGTCAAACTAATGGGAAGGAGAATGAATATAGAAGTATTAAAAGGAGCCAACCCTGTGACCAGAGGAAGCACACTGGCTGGCTAAGATGAAATGGTTTGCTGGGAATAGGGAGGGTTCTTGTGGCAGAAGGCAGCGAGAGTGGGAGGAAGTTCTCAGAAGCGTAGAGTGAGTGCGTAATTGTGTATAAATACTGTAAAGAAACTTGATAAAAACTGGTCATGAGGGCTGGAGAGATGGATGAGCAGTCAAAAGCATATTCTTGCAGAGGACCAGAATTCTGTTGCCTGCACATATGCTGCCAAGCTCACAGCCACCAGTAACTCTAGCTCTGAGGGCATCTAAAAGTCTCTCCTGTCCTTGTGTGAATTGCTTTCGTTTGCACAAACCCACACCCATATGCACAATTAAAACGAAACATACGCTCTAAAACTAGCTTCCAAAACAGTAATAAATGTGAATTCCGATAAAAATAGGACTCATTTGAAATTCTTTTATATTATGTTTCTCTCTTTTATAATTTTAAATTTTGTTTCATTTAACATACCAACCACAGTTTCCCCTCCCTCCTCTTCTCCTGCTATCCCCCCACCTCCCCCCACCCCACCCCATCCACTCCTCAGAAAGGGTAATGCTTCCCGTGGGAAGTCAACAAAGCTGGCACATCAAGTTTAAGAAGAACCAAGCCCCTCTCCCCCTGCATCAAGGCTGAGCAAGGCATCACACCATAGGGAATGGGCTGCAAAATGTCAGCTCATGCACCAGGGATAGATAGATCCTAGTCCCACTTTCAGAGGACCCACGAAGAGACTAAAGCCACACAACTTTTAAACACAGGCTGAGGGCCTAGTTTGGTCCCATGAAGGCTCCCCAGCTGTGTGAATCTAGAGTCTATGGCTTCCAGGAGCTCAGATCAGCTGTCTCTGTGGGTTTCTCTCTCATGATCTTGACCCCATCCCATGCTCATATAATCCCTCCTTCCTCTCTCCAACTGAACTTCCAGAGCTTGGACTGGTGCTTGGCTGTGGATCTCTGCATCTGCTTCCATCAGTTACTGGATGAAGGTTCTATGATGACAATTAGGGTAGTTATTGTTATAATTATAATTATGCTGGCCTGCCTGTCACCTGAGTACCCTGTCCCTTTAAGAGACAAGCTCTGCCCACTTCCAATTTTCTTCTTCTCACCAAGGCAAGCTGGTTTCCACTCTCTCTTTCTTTCTCTCTCTCTCTGTTCATTCTTCTGTAGAGATAGCCTCTGCCTCCCTTCTCCCCCCTTCTCTTCTCTTCTCTTCTCTTCTCTTCTCTTCTCTTCTCTTCTCTTCTCTTCTCTTCTCTTCTCTTCTCCTCTCCTCTCCTCTCCTCTCCTCTCCTCTTCTCCCTCTTTCTCTCTCTCTCTCTCTCTCTCTCTCTCTCTCTCTCTCTCTCTCTCTCTCTCTCTCTTCCCTTTTCCCTCTCCCACCCCATACCCCCTACCCTCCCATATCCTCCCTATACCCACTATTAAAAAAAACTCTCCATACCCAAGCTCTCTCTGCATGGTGTATCTATCTGTCTCCCACCCACTGCTGCCTCCCACCTACCACCGTTTCTCACCCGCCATGGGACCTGCCAGGGTCACCTGCACCGTAAGTCATAACAGTTCCCAATCTGATTAGAGAAGAAGCCCCATTTAGCCACCCTCTCCACTGTTGCTAGAAGTCTTTGCTGGGGTCATCCTTACGGATTCCTGGGAATTTCCTAGGCTACAATCCACAGTCCCAGAGAAGCTAGGTAACAAGGAGGATCCTAAGAGAGACACATGGAGAGCCCTCCGAAGGAGAAATAGAAGCACTCTCCTGGGTAACCCAGGGGGCAGGGGGCGGTAGAGAGGAGCGGATGGGAGAAGAGAACATGAGGGAATGGGATGGTCTTGTTGGGGGAGGAACAGAGTGGGAGAGTAAAGAAAGAGATAGCTTGATAGAGGCAGCCATTATGGGGTTAGGGAGAAACCTGGTGCTAGGGAAATTCTTCTTTTTTAAAGGAGTAAGTCAAAAGGAGTTGAAAATGCAGATATTTATATTAATAATACAGTTTAATATAAATAAAATAATTTAATAATAATCTGTAACAATTCCAAACAGATAGAGATGTAGGTACGCTTGCAGTATATACCACATTTTAAAGAGAGGAGTGATATGTGTATACATGTTGCTATTAATCAGTAAGATTTGTAGTGAAACATAAATATCAAACCAGCTTGATTTTATTCACATGGAAGTCAAGGACAGCTGTCCTTCAGCATCTTTGGATCAAAGTAAAGCCTTCAACTGCAAAGATGCAGAAGGAAGATAAATCATAACAAAGATCACTGTGGGACAGGGAGATGGTTCAGAGGGTGAAAGCAGTACTATGAATGAGCTCTTAGTTTGAGCCACAGAACCTGGTTATAGGAGGAAAGACTGTCAGACTCCTGCAAATTGTCCTCTGACATCCACAGGTTATGCATCATGGCACATGCACTCACATCAAGACTGTCTAATTAAAGACACACCATATTAGCATATCTCACTGTAAATTGTGTGATCTTTTAATACTATATAACAAACTGCATGCAAATACCTGTGATGTTTCACTGCTTTTAGATACTTTCAGATTTTAGATATTTTAGATAGGTAAATTAATTCAGAGTCATTGATTAGATGCTTCATATTTCACCTTAAGGCAATTTTATCATTAAGGAAAACAGCACTAACTTTTTAAAAGTAGAGGTGACATTGTGAGCAGTCCACACCTTCTCTATCTATCTATCTATCTATCTATCTATCTATCTATCTATCTATCTATCTATCTATCTATCTCTGGATGGTTCTCAACTAGCTTTCTTATATAGCCCAGGATCAGTTACCTAGGGATAGTTCTACCCATAGGAGGATAGTCCTTCTTACATCTTTAACCATCAGGTCAGTACCCCACAGACATGTCACAGACCAATTCAACCTAAATGTCTCAATCAAGTCTTCTCTCAAATGACTCAGTACAGAAACACAAATGAAGGAGTGTTATACTGAATGAGATAGAACATGTTGTGCTGTAGTGCACTGCAGGGTGTCAGCATTCCACAGAAAGCCAGAACTAGCTACTTAAGAAATGGTACAGCATTGTTCTTGAGTTCTCAGTAGTCCTCATTGTCCACTATGTTCAGAGAGTCCGGTTTTATCCCTGGCTTTTCCAGACCCAGGCCAGCTGGCCTTGGTGAGTTCCCAATAGAACATCCCCATTGTCTCAATGTGTGGGTGTACCCCTCGCGGTCCTGAGTTCCATGCTCGTGCTCTCTCTCTTTCTGCTCCTGATTTGGACCTTGAGATTTCAGTCCTGTGCTCCAATTTAGGTCTCTGTCTCTGTCTCCTTTCATCGCTTGCTGAAGGTTAATATTCAGGAGGATGCCTATATGTTTTTCTTCAAGAACAATGGCAATGGGTTTCTGATCCTACTGCACGCACTGGCTTTGTGGGAGCCTAGGCAGTTTGGATGCTCAACCTACTAGACCTGGATGGAGGTGGGGGTTCCTTGGACTTCCCACAGGACAGGGAACCCTGATTGCTTTTCGGGCTGGGGGGGAGACTTAATTGGGGGAGGGGGAGGGAAATGGGAGGCGGTGGCGGGGAAGAGACAGAAATCTTTAATAAATAAATAAATTTAAAAAAAAAAGAAATGGTACAGCATATGTGTTTTAGGGTAAAATATCTTGCTTTCTATGGATAGCCATTAGTTTAAAGCAGGGTCAGGAATTAGAGGCTCTGTCAACTTCTCATTGCTTTGGTTAGCTAGTTGCTATAGCAGTTGTAGCTCATCTTCCTACGCTGGCTCCTGCAGTTGTAGAGCAGAGTGCTTTTTGTCAATGTGGCCCAACTCTTACCATTTTTTAAATTCATCTTTGAGATTTATCCTGTGATTGGTGAGAATTCCCTCTAAAAAATTTGAATTTGTAATTTTTGGCAGTGTCAGAAAAAATAAACAATTCTTATATCTCTAAGTAAATAAGATGCACCTGACATCCCTGTGATATGTCTTTATGGTAACAGGAACTTCTTTTTAATGCCACAGTTTATTCTGGTTCCTATAATATCTAACTTGTTTTCTAAAATATAATTTTAAACCTGTGAAAATACACATGAAGAATTAAAGTGGTTGTAATTCATAAGTAAGTGCATAAGTTGTAAACCATACTTCTGAATACACATGATCTTAACTTCCAATTACCCCAAAAAAATCAAGTGTAATGGTTCAGTATGTATCGCTGTCAAGATAACAACTTTAAATTCACTCTGATGCGATTGTGGTACCACCAGGCATTTACAAACACAGGCATAGATCAAATATACTGCCAAAACCAATCTCTCGTGTGGAGCTGCTAATATAGTTCAGCAAATGCTAATATAGTTGGAGCAGAAGCCTGAAGACCTGAGTTCAATCCCCAGCACCCACATAAAGGTGGAAATAGAGACAGGACTCCACAGAGATGTCCTCCACACACGGGCTATTGCCCAGACTTCCCTTCACAATGGACCAGGTTGTGAGGATGTGAGTCAAGTAAACTCTTTGTTTCCCAAGATGCTTTTGGTTGTGGTGTTTTAACACAGCAACAGAAACCTTGAGTAAGATACTTTCTCTGCACAGTCTGTCATTGGGAAGTAGTGAGAAACCTGCACAGAAATTAGTGAAATGACTGTGGAACTGGTGCCTCTGTCATGTCCATTACCCAGGTCAGCCTAATGGGGGGAATGCCTCAGTCCCAACTGACATATTTACAGAGCTCGCCAATATACTCACTCTGGTGATACTGGCTTCTTTCTGCCTCTCTGACTGTCTTTACTTTTTGAGCAGGTTGCAGTATTTTATAGCACCTTTATTGAGAATTGAAAACTATTCCCCTGCTCTTTGGATCTGGGAATGATCACATGAAAAAAAAAAGAGTATTAAAGAAATATGAAGAAGCAAATGCATATAATTACATCACTTACCAGTTAAGTAACCCAGTTAAATAACAGTATGTCACATTTAGGGACAAATTGATAGGCAGCAGTTTTTCAAAGCCCTCTTGGGAAGAATGGCCAATTGCTACAAAATGGTTTCCTTCTGAGAACGAAGGAGAGAGTAAGACTAAGGAGAAGTATTTAAAAGAACTTTCAGGTGTATTTATAACTTTTAAATGTAACACAGTTCCTTTTAATATATGTGTGGACACAAGTAAATATACAGAGACATACACATATGCACAGGCACAAGTATGAGGTGAGTAGAAAACCTCACTATATTATGTGTGCAAATTTGTCTAATTTAAATGAAAAGAGCCCAATGAAGTGCTTACCTCCAAGGCAACTAAAATGAGGAGCAATAGTTCACATGAAGACTTAGAATGGATTATACTAAACATTATGTTTTTCTTTGATACCAACTTTAACCAGATAGAATTTATAGGGAAGAAAATACCATCATTCAACATGATACAAAATGTAAAATTCCTTAAAAAATGTTACATGAAAATTTTGACTTCTTTAGTCAAATATTTCTGTGCAATTGCAAATAAATTTAAAGGAGGATGAATTAACTACTCCACAGTAAGACTGCTATTTTCGGTAGAATTAGAGATAACCATAACAGGTAAGATAATTTTTAATAAGAAAACATGAAAAGAAAGTCCTAGGAGCATCAATAACAAAATTAAAAAAAAAAAAGAGTGCTGCTAAAACTTTAATGAACCCTGATTCCAAAGAAACAACCTGCAGTACTTAGAGCTCTGAATCATGGGTGTTTACTTTGTAACTCTGTTATGCAAGACATGAAAACAAAGACCTTTTTATTCCATGCAGCTGTGGAATAGAGCTGATCAACAGTTCAATGTGCACTGACTAAACTGTAGGCAAGATAATCACCTGAAGGAGAAGGAAGCAACAGCCTGACTTAAGTCTCCAGGATCTGCCTCAAAGATATAAATGCAGGGAAAAGAGAAACACAGCTCTCAAATACCAAAGATACACGCAAGGATGCACACACCCAAACACCACACATAAATGCACAAATAATTAGAAAGATATACACACAGACACACAGAGTGGGGGAGTTTATCCAAATAAAGACAATAGCTCTCAGAGAAATCTCTGGTCACAAAATTTGCAGAATAAACAGCCATTCTCTAAATTATGAGTTTTTCTTTCATCTTAGTTTTTTAAGATAGGGTCTCTCTATGTTCCTCCCATTCCCTAAGCAGATCTTTCTGGAAATTCAGATAGCTCAGATGTGCCACAACATCCCTGGTGTCTTAGTTAGGGGGTTTGTTGCAGTGAAGGGACACCATGGCCACAGCAACTCTTATGAAGGAGAAACATCTAATTGGGGTGACTTACATTTTCAGATGTTTAGTCCATTATCATCATGGCATAACACAATGGTATGCAGGCAGACATGGTGCTAGAACAGGAGCTGAGAGTCCTTACGTATTGACTCACTGGCAGCAGGAAGTGGTCTGAGACACTGGGTGTGGCTTAAGCATACATGAGATCTCAATGCCTGCCCCCACAGAGATGTGCTTCCTCCAATAA
Organism: Microtus pennsylvanicus; assembly: GCF_037038515.1. Taxonomy (NCBI): domain Eukaryota; kingdom Metazoa; phylum Chordata; class Mammalia; order Rodentia; family Cricetidae; genus Microtus; species Microtus pennsylvanicus. The sequence continues at coordinate 115,617,462 of NC_134582.1, forward strand.
GACCACACCTACTCCAAGGAGGCCACACTTCCTAATTTTGCAACTCTCTTTGGGAGCCACTTTCTTTCAAATCACAATACCCGGTCTCCTCAGTATTGCATGTATCTGAGCAATTAACAGAGCATAGTCCACCACTCCAGACTCCAACATTAGAGCAACCTCTTCAGAAAAATCAGAAGTAATAAAAACAGAAAATGGACTTTAAAATATCTAATGTAAATTCTTTCTGAGATTTAAAACAATGGTACAATAAACACAAGAGAAGGGTCTCGAGATGGCTTAGCTTTTGCTTGCTCTTCTTGCCTTATACCCTATCTGCCTTACATTTCCACCTTTTTCCAAGGGGCTCCTTTTTTTAAATCCACATAATTAATTATCAAAAAACAAAACAAAAAGGAGGAAATGGTAAGTAACCAAAGAAAATGTGAGAAATTTCTAGAACAAAGACAACACAGAATCCTTCTCACACACATCTGTGCATCACACACAACACATCCTCTTGCTTTGTGTGTGCGTGTGTGTGTGTGTGTGTGTGTGTGTGTGTGTGTGTGTCACTGCTGGCCTGAAACTGTCAACATTGCTGTGTAGCCAAGAGAAACCATGACTTCTAGACCTCCTTTGTCTGCTTGCTGAGAATTGGGATAGCAGGCCTGTACCACTAGCTTTCTCTGGTGTTAAATATGTTAATTGCAAAGATAAAGTTGAAACACGTGTTTTCGCATTCATTGGCATGCCCATGATAAAGAAAGCAAAGAAGAAATCACCCAAGTAAATGAAAACAGCAAGTAATAAATGAACTAATGGGCACAGAGCTTTAACACTGAGAGAATCATTGTGGCTCTGTCATTCTGATCTGCAGCCACCAAAAGTGGGTCATTTACAGAGCCACCGTAGGTAGGTAATTATAGAGGGATAGTCATATTTAAGCCCTCAAATTGTATTTCAGTTGAGATTAGAAAAGTAGGTTGGAAGTGAAAGAATATGAAACATTTGATTTTTGGTTGTTTTTACTACATTTTGCACACAGAGCTATCTCCTGTTAGGGATTATGGAGGATATTTGACTTTTTAGATATATTAAAATAAGTTTAATTTTAATTATGTGGGAACGTATGTGTGAGTGCAGATACTTGCAGAGGACAGGTGTTGATTCCCCTTGGCTTGAGTTATATAGGTGGTTGTGAGCAGCCTGAAATGGGGCCTGGGAATGGAAGATAGGTTTTCTGAAAGAGCAGCAAATGCTCTTAACCACTGAACTGTCTTTCCAGTCCCCCCTTTTGGTCATTTTAACAAACCAATACAGTGCAATGTATTAACACATATTGGTTGAGCTGATCATTGTGATTTTCCTGCCTTCCAGAAACTCAAATTCTCAGACACTAGACAAGATGCAGACAAGGCAACCAAAAGCAAACAGCAGTAAAGAATATTTTTTTCCCCTGGGTAGTGCCTCTAGTATGGAGTGAAACATCGCAGAGCCCCTGATCCACCCTCATGGAAGTCTGTGAGAACAAGTCTTATGGTGCAGCTCAGTATCTACAGCAAAGGAGAAAGCATCCTGGGCAGAAGTGGAAATGCAAGGCACATGGAGCATAAGCTAAGAAGGGTAAAAGCTGAGCTACCTGTGCCAGGCAGTGGTGGCGCACGCCTTTAATCCCAGCACTAGGGAGGCAGAGGCAGGCGGATCTTTGTGAGTTCAAGGCCAGCCTGGTCCACAAGAGCTAGTTCCAGGACAGATTCCAAAGCTACAGGGAAATCCTGTCTCAAAAAAACAAAAACAAACAAACAAACAAAAAACAACAACAACAATAAAAGCCACCTAAGAGACCCTTCAGAACATGAATCTCTGAACAGAGAGAAATGGAACTGAACAGGTTACATGGGTCCAGCCACACTCAGCCTTATTCCAATGTTCAGCAACTTTCAGCAAATTCTAAAGGGTGTAACCCCTCAATACTTAATGGGCAAAAAGAAATACCCTTTTAAATTGCTTATACATTTAATATATAAAATCATTAAATCATTGCCTCTTGTGAGTTTAGTTACATGGAATTACAAGGTCACAGATACAGGATACAGGCAATGAGGTGGGCCTGATGGCTCAGCAGTTAAGAGAGCTGACTGTTTTTACAGAGGTCTTAGACTCTGTTCCCAGCACCCATATCTGGCAGCTCAAAACTGCCTGCACTCCGAAGATCAGATGCCCTTGTAAGACTTTAAGACAATCCTGAAGCCATTTTTGAATCCTCTCAGCCTCTGTGCCATAGTGCTTCCCCTCCTCCCCTGGGAACCAAGGACCTAACAGCTACACTCGCACGTACTCAGTTCCTGAACAATTACCCATATACGTATGCCTTGGTTCGGTCCCCTGGGAAACGGGGTCAAAATGACCTCTTACCTCATCTGATCTGGCAACAGCTCTCCAGTCAATTATTGGTAATAGCCCTTTCAAATAAGCCAATCAGAATAGTTGAAGAACAACCCCTCTTGCTTCTGTGGCCCCTTTAAAAGAAGACTGTACCAGCTATTCGAGGTCCCTCGGCTTCCCGAATGCTGGGAGACCCTGTCATGACAGAATTAATAAAATCCTCATGCTTTTGCATCGGCTGTGGTGTGTGAGATGGTCTCTGGGGACGACTCCTTCTCGGTGTTTGGATGCTAGAGCCAGCACCCTTACCTGACATCTGTGAGCACCTATCCCCAGCACAGACATATATGAAAATACATAATTAAAAAGAAAATAAACTTTAAAAATTAAATGTTCTGCTTCCTGCCATAAGCCTCCAACATAACCCTCAATATTAAATTTATCTCTGAGTTTATGTGAAGCCATTCAAAAGGGCTCCCCAGTTTTGATTGTTTTTCATTAGTAGATTTAAATATGCAGTTAATGATTACTAATGGAAGGAGTGTTTATTTTAAGAAACACTATGCTTAGTTTGTGAGAGAGTGATTTTTTTAAAGGTTTGTTTTATTTTTAATTATGTGTCCATCAGACGTCCTGGAATTTGGAGTTGCAGGTAGTTGTGAGCCATGCTGGGAACTAAACTCCCATCTTCTGAAGAGCAGCATGTGCTCTTAACTAAGAGCCATCTCTCCAGCCTATAGGGGTAGATGGTTTTTATATTTTGTTTTTGCTGTTGTTTTTTGATTTGATTGGCTTTGGTGTCTTAGCTAATTGTTTCTTTGAGTACTGGCATTACAAGTGGACTACCATACTACCAAGCATTCACATGCATTCCGGAGGCCAGAACTCTGGTCCTCAGGCTCACACAGCCAACATTTTGTCATTGAGCCACCTCCACAGCCTGTTTTGTATTATGTTTTGTTTTTGGTGTGTGTGTGTGTGTGTGTGTGTGTGTGTGTGTGTGTGTGTGTTTGAAACAGAGTTTCAAGGGTCTTATATAGCTAGGCTAGTCTAGAGTTCACTATGTAGCTGATAGTGACTTTGAACTCTTGATCCTCCTGTCTCTACCTTCTGAGTGCTGGGATTATAGGTATGCATGTGTTTTATGAATGATAACAAATCGAACTTAGGGCTTTGTGCATCTTGGATAAGCACTCTAGCAACTGAGCCACGCTCTCAATTTATTGTACTGTATTTTTAAGCCCTATACCCCATGACCACCTCAATAAATAGCTGACTTTCTGGATGTCATTATTTTCATTTTATTAAGCCTTAAGCTTATGCTTAATCTTACTCCATTTTACTAGTAGTTTCTTAACTTGAATATTTCTTACTGTAGAATAGCCTATAAATAAAAAAGTTATAATCCAGATATATTTCCTCCAGAGCACTTTAGTTCTTAATTTGTATTATGTTAATTAACATAAGGACCTTGAAAATGTCCAAAAGGTACCCACTGACCAGTGTGCTGCTCAGTCAAGTACCGACTGAGCCTAGGATCTTACAGATTCTGCAGCAGATAGCATCACCCAGGCTCATAATTCAGGAGCTGACCACTTAGGCAAATAATGACACCTACTTCCTCTGCCCCACCAGAGGTTTAACTGAACCATGCTGTGCACACATTATCTTATCTTCCTTGGGAGACCATTGTGTGCAAAATGCAAAAACAAAGACCCGGAGCCTCAAGTGGCCCGAGAATATACGACTTGTTTGGAATCTTACCAAGGAGTATGTGTGACAGAACTTGCTCTGAGATTCAGGTTCATTCTAAGATACTCAGAGAGAGGGGTGGAAAACCAAGGGTATCACCGACCAGGAGAAAGTAGAAGAGGCCCACGGGAGTCTAAGCAGGGAATAGGAAATGCAGACTCCCGCAGTACATTCAGCATTTCCAGCAGTCCAGGGTGGTCGCCATGTGAGCCCCGGCTGGTTGGGGAAGTATTAAGCAGAGATAAGTGAGAATCAGAGAGGATTACTATGTTGCTGTTTCCTCCAGCTTGTTTTGGATTTAGAGCTTAAAATGCTTTTGGGAAACGAGGGATAATTTATATTTTGCTGATGATGGCAGCATTTCCTTTTGGAAATCCGTGTGGACAGGGCCACGAGGTTGCTGCCCTAACATTAGGCTGTTTTCTGTGCAGCTGACAGGCTCACGCCCTGGACAGCCATTGTCTGGCTTCATTTTCCTTCCCTCATTGTTAATTTTGAGACATTAACAAATTTTATTTAAACACATCTAATCTGTTGGTGTTGCTGAGATTTTAAAGATGGATTGTTGTACTATATTCTGCTAATACTGTAATGGATCAGCCACGCCATCTTTGAAGCACTTGCAGGCAGGAGTTATGTCAAAACTGCTGGGGGAACTGGAAGACAGTGTTGCAGTTGATCTGAGACACCAAGGGCAGCTCAGGTGACCCTTTGAAATCCTGGCTTACCATTCATGAGAACAAGACAAAACACAAATCTCTGATGAGATTGATGCATTAGAGCACAGTTTCCCTCTACTGCAGTGATTCTCACCCTATGGGTCGTGACCCCATGGTGGGGTAGCATATCAGATATTCTGCAGGTCAGATATTTAGTTCTGAGTCATAAAAGTAGCAAAATTACATTTATGAAGTAACAACAAAATAATTTTATGGTCAAAATTCACCACAACATTGTGAGGAATTGTATGAAAGGGTCACAAGATTAGAAAGGTTGAGAACCAGTACTCTACTATGATATGGAATTGCCATATTCATTTGAATTTGCTGGGTTTTTTTCACTGTTTAATTCCATTGTGAATTCCGGAGACAAGGGGTTGCATCTGTGACGATATTTTCTGTGATCACTGTACTGGAAACAGTTCTCATCAACTTTTAGGCTTTTTGGACGAAAGTGTGAAAGCAACACTAAAATTATATTTAGAATAGGCATTGACCTTGAGAATGTGGAACATAAAGTTTTCTAATATTTGTATTTATTATTTGACAGTTTTATGCACGTATACAATTTCTAAGATTTTATCCATTCCCTACTCTCCTTCTGCATGTTCCCTTGGGCTCTGCCAACTTATATTAATTGCATTATTATTATTTTATTAATAGCCCCCTGAATCTAATCGGCACTGGCCATGCACAAATGAGGGTAAAGACACCCAATTAAGCATAAACAATGTGCAGTCTCCTCAAGGAAACATGAGTCCCCTTCCCTCATCAGCAATTAACTGTCAAGGGCTCCTCAGGAGCACTCGCCCAATCAGGTTAGAATTTTAACTTTCTTAAACAAAATTTTAGTGAAAAAGTTGACCATTTATTAAAGCAATTCATTTCATTTCATATTGTGAAGACTGCCCTCTTATCAGATGTTTATAGTCATTTTAGTTCAACTAAAGAGGCTTGGGAACACATACAAAGCTTCTAAATATGTTTGTCTCAGATGACATCATTGACTGATAAAAATTACTATCACAACCAACCAGAAAACTCATCATCGGTCAATAATATCTCATTGTGCTGCAAGTGAGAAGCTGAACTGTAATTGCACAAGATGTGAGAGTAAGGAATTGAAGATTGTATTTTGATGGCAAGACCATTGAGAATAAGCTTCTGGGTCAACAAAAGCCCAGCACCACTCTGGCAAAATGAGATTCTGCTGAATTTCCTAAGAAACTATTTCATCACAATACTGGACTGAAACAAACAACAAAAATGGTAAAAATTCATCACTCCTGTCAGAAAAATAGAATCGAAACCCCAACTGGATGTTTGTTGGTGACTACCAAAGGTCAACACCATCTATCATTACAGTTATATGATGAAAATGCCATTAGGTGACAAAATCTCATTGAAATAAATTGGTCAAAAGTGACTGTCCATGGGGGCAGCTTCCTCCTTGCAATCGCAAATGAAAGAAGGGTGCTAATATAGTTGTTCAACCTATTTTAGGTGACATAATCTATAACATATCATAGAAACTTCTAGAAGAGAGGCATATTATTTTATGCGCTAACACACACATTCACACACACACACACACAGAACAGACAGGCATCCACATTTTTGAAAATCAGAAAAACCATCAGAATTGAGGTGTGATTTGGACCAAATAGATGTAACAGGCATTCAGAAAACATCTGATTCAATGATGTCTACATATCATCTTTCTAATTGAATGTGGAATGTTCTCTAGAATAACTATGCTAGGTCATAAAACAGAGCTTCAATATAAGAAGACAGAAGTCATACCAAGTATCTTTCTGATGAAAATGGCAGAAAACTTTACATTAATGACAGGAAAATAAATGAGCAACTTTATAAAAATATGGATATCAACCATATAATTCTAATAATGAGGAAATGAGATGAAAGAAAAATTTAATACTTCCCTGAAGCCAACAACATGGAAACACACCAAACCAAAAACATCTGATGACTGCCTTTATCACAAAGAAAATATCTCAGATTAATAGTGTATCAACTGTATGTCAAAAAGCTAGGGAGACAAGAACAAACTCAATCCTCAAAAGAGGGAAAGAAATAAGAAAGATTATCACAGAAATAGGTTAAATAGAGCTTAGGCTAATAACGAAGCAAGCCATGGTGTTTGTGATTTGTTTTGAAAAGATAAAGTTCACAAAACTTTAATTACATTAACTAAGAAAAACAGAGAAGATTCGGATAAATAAGAAATGAAGAATAAGACATTTCAAGTGACCACAAAAAGAACAAAGAATGAAGAGCAACATCATGGGTAATTATATACCAACAAACCAGAAAACTTAGAGGAAATGGACTAATTAGGAGAAAGTGAGAAATTTCCAGACACATTCAGCCTTCATTAAATAATGAGGGAAAAAGTTCAGAAAGTCTGAATAGACCAATAATGAGATAGAACACTAATAAAAAAATAAATCTTCCAGCAAAAGGAAAGCATAGGGGTGGATGATTTCACTGCTGAATTCTACAAAACAATTAAACAAGAAATAATACTAATTCTTCACAAATCAGTTCACAAAATCAAAGGGTATGAATCCATCCAGACTTTTTCTATGAAATCGGCATTAGATTGACACCAACACCAGATGAAGTTATAACAAAAATAAATAAATAAAATTTTATAACAATATCTCCAATGAATATTAATATGAAAATATTCAACAAAATTTCTGGTTAAAAGAAATATAACAACACATAAATATTATCACTCCCATGATTCAGTGGGTAGTCACAGGGATTCAATGACAGCTGCCAATAAAAACATGAAATCTCACATTAATAGGGTTAAAAATAAAACATAACTGAACATTTGTAAACATACAGAAATGATATATCCCAAAATCTAGTATTCTTCTCAGGATGAAAATCTCACAATATAGACATAAAAGTGTCCTGAAACCTATGGGGCACATAAACAGAACTTTAGCTAACGTCAAATTACAGTAACTGAGAAAGCATTTCTCTTGAGTCTGGATCACACAAGAAGAGCATCTCTATTCAACATAGCAACAGAGAATATTTAATATAGCAGAGCCTCTGGGGATGAGAAATAAAGTTAGCCAAATTGGAAAGAAAAAAATTAAATTGTTCTTTTGCAGATAACATGATCTTGGACCCAGAAACTCCAGCAACCATATTTTTTAAAGGAAATGAGAAATATCCAAGCAATATGCAAAAGCTAATATTGGTCCTATGTACTGATAGTGGGATGCCAGAATAAGAACTTCAGAAAATAATTTTATTTATAATGGTATAGTATGATATAATACCTAGGAATAAATTTAACTATAATCAGAAGCTGCATTTCGTTTCCTGGTCACCCAGACCCAAATAATCACACAGAAACTAAATTAATTACTACCCTGTTCAGCCAATATTTTAGGCATATTTCTAACTAGCTTGTACATCTTACATTAGCCCATTTCTATTATTTTTTTATATTTTACCATGAGGCTCATGGTTTGTTATCGCTTGCTTCTTGGGAAGAAGCTACACGGCATCTGCCTCCTTTGGCAGCTACATGGCATCTCTTTGACTCCACCTACTCTATATCTCTGTTCAGATGTCCTGATTGACTTTGCTCTGCTAAGCCATTGGTCAAAACAGCTTTATTCATCAACCAATAAAAGCAATATATATACAGAAAGACATCCCACACCATTTACTCAAGGGGGCAAATAGTCTCCCACTAAAATCTATATAACACAAATGAAATAGATACAAATAAATGAAAAATATCTCATATCTATACATTGGAAAAATAAACACTGAAATACCATTACTATACATAGTGACTTACATATTGAATGTAATTACCACCAAAAATTTTTTTTGGGGGGGAGAGAAAAACAGCCCTAAAATGTCCAACATACCACAAAGACCCCAAGGCAATTTCAAGTAAAAATAACAAAATGGGAAAAAAAATCACAGGTTCTAATCTCAGATAATCACACTATAGTAACCCATCACAACAGGTTGCTGATATTAAAACAGAAATGTTGACCAATGGTAGAAAATAGACAGTCATATTTTCTATTCTAGACAAAAGAATTTCAGTCAAGTTGCCAGGACCATGATGGGTTTAAGGAAAATTTCTTCAAGAAAGTGAGGGGAAACTGGATACACAGGTCGAAAAAATGTAATCAGACCCTGCGTCTTACCATGAACACAGGTCATCTCAAATTGAATTAAAACATATTATATGAAAAATACACAGGGACACTCCATGAAGTTATTCTAGGCAAAAATTTATTTCCTTTATTTTAGGAACATAAATCTTTTTCTGTAAAACTTTAGTTCAGTTGGGAAAACTCTATTTAGCAGAAAGAGTAAAACTTTTGAGGGAGTAGAGAATGCATAACATTGCGGGGTTTAGAAGTCATTCCTGGAAAAAGAATGAAGAAGAAATGACTGAAGACTCGACCAAGAAAATGAAAGAGTAATTGACTCTTTGGCATAAAGGGAGTGGCATTTGACATATTCCTACCACAGTCTTGGCACACTTTGGGGGCAGATGGATAAAGGAAGAAAGTCCTTACTGTGACAGTTTCATGAAGAACAGAACTAATGAGAGGTCAATCATTACACAGAGTGACCACACATACACATACACCACTTAGGACAGAGAGAGAGAGAGACAGAGAGAGGGGGGGGGAGGAGAGAGGAGAGAGAAAGAAAGAGAAGAGAGAGAGAGAGAGAGAGAGAGAGAGAGAGAGAGAGAGAGAGAGAGAGTTATAATAGCAATTTAACAGAAATAACCAACTGTTGGTTATACAGAATTTTTTTTACTGATTTTCCTAAATGTTAGTCCTATTCAGTACAATCTAACACACAATCTGTAATAATGAGAATTATGTTATACCTCTTAATAAAAACAAATCTTTCTCTGATTGTGAACTAGTGTTGTGATCATCCATGACTGAGAATGGGAAAAATAGAACTAGATGAAAGGTAGCCCTGTTATGAATACCACCCACAAGACTCCTGGGAATCAAAGCCTTGAGATTTGGGTATAAACTGTGGGGTTTTTACTAGAAATACAGAAAATAAAGTGCTTAGCATGAAGGGAAAAATCCTAACCATGAATTTCCATGAGTCTCACAATGGAATTTTGCCTAGAAAGCATGTAGATACCGCAGAAAAATCATACATCCTAATGCCATCCAGAGAATGGTGAACGAGTCAAATTTATGCTCAAGCCACTTCATTCTAAAGCAGTGTGTTTCACTGCCATTCCTGGGGTTAAAGAGGGTTGAGTGTTCTACAGCACAGATCTTCAGCAGAATATGTAATCCTTGCTAAATATACTCTTCTAAATATGGAAAGCTACCTCCGTGTTAAGTGATGGAATTACTCCTTACGCAGCCTCTTCATAAAGAACAACTCTTTGGTGATGAGGCTGAATGGAAAGCAGGTGTCACAGCTCACTAAGGAGCTGTAGGCATACTTACTACCAACAGCCTTTAAATTACATGCCCATTTGGGTGTGGCCTCTTATACTATATATGCCGATGTAAAGCACAAGCCCAGGCTGTGGGATTTGGTTGCTGTTCCCCATTCCAGCAGAGGATTGTGATCTGTGAGTCTACCCCTAAATAAATAAGCCTCTGTTATACTCAGTTCTGAGCTAGTGTGGGATTTCTTTTAAGCGCCTTCTTCACTAAGGAGTCTTGACAGTATTGCTAGACGAGTTACCAGTCACGTATGTCACCCCTCACAAAGGATGCTTGACAGTATTGCTAGAGGAGTCATGAGTCACCCATGAATATGGAATTAGCAAAACGATCATTTGTTGGATTGTCAAATCTTCTCTCTATGAAATGAAAGTTGGTTGTGTTAAAGAAAAGATCTTCCACAAGTTAAATACACCCTAGTTTAATTGAGCAAGGAATATTCATGAAACATGACTTGCTTGGAGAACTTTAGCAAGTGGTGTGGTCAAAACGACAGTATGGCCTGAGGAGGAAAGGCGGGCACCGAGGCAAATGATTGACCAACAGCTCTCATTTGAATCAGTGGCTGCCTGGGAATCCCTGGCACCTGGCTTTCCTGCCTTTGCCCTAACTACACGCTACAATAATCTAAGACCTTAATCTGCTTTCAGATAACTTGTGTATCAAGTTAGGCTGCAGCTTGCTAGTGCAAGCTCTGAGCCAGGATCAGTTCGCCAGCCAAATTCAGATGAAAGCTTCTTGCTCTTGACCAGTCCTCTAATTTAAAGAAATTTACCAGTATCTTAAAGCTTGGGCCATTTCTGGCTCTATTATGAACAGACTTATTTAGGTTCAATAAGAACTTCAAAGGCATGATACTCTCTCCGTTTAACTCTTTAGTGTTTTCCTAATGATTGACAACTATCTACAAACACACGTCTAACATCTGAGACTGTATATCCCATGTACAGTTGTTACAAGGAACGGGATCCCTTGTTTATTCCTGCTGCCCGGCTTGCTTAGCCCCAAAATAACTACACAGAAACTGTCTTAATTTAAACACTGCTTGATCATTAGCTCTAACTTCTTATTGGCTAACTTTTACATATTAGTTTAACCCATCTCCATTAATCTGTGTATCGCCACGTGGCTGTAACTTACCGGCAAGATTCTAGCTAGCGTCTGTCTGAGGCAGAGGATCCATAGCTTCTCCCTGACTCTGCTTTCTTCCTCCCAGCATTCAGTTCTGTCTTCTCTGCCTACCTAAGTTCTGCCCTATCAGGCCCAAAGCAGTTTCTTTATTCATTAACCAATGAAAGCAACTCATGAGCAGAAGAACCTCCTATTCCATACAGTACCTTGAGAGATACTTTACACAGCTTTCAGGAGAATAATGGTGCTGTGATGTGTCCTAACAGGAACCCCACAACCTCACAGTCAAATAAATTCAAGCTCTGACAACTACAGACTTCAATGGTATTTGAGGCCAAAACCACAGTCCTTAATCAGTTGTGAGAGTAATCAGACCCACAGTTTACTCAGGGGCCTTGTTTTGCAGATGTTTCCAACTTTTTCATTATTCTGCAGTCACAAGTTATAGTAAACAGAAGACAAAGAGCAGAGAAATATTAGAAAACCTTGAAAAACCATACCAGTTGTACACCTCTTAGGATCATGACACCAGCCATGTCTGTCCGATTTCATAAGCTTGAAGTCCCCTGTACCCAATATAACCTACTCCACAAAGAAACAATTAGTTACTTTAGCTTAAAAAAAATCCTGAAGCACTCCCCAGAAATCCAGTCAGTCAGCAGTTTCTGTTTCACTTCTGTATGTCCTCCAGGACCGACTGACAAGGAAGGCAAAGTTGGGCATTTTCTTCATTTTATTTTTTGTCATCTTAAATAACTGATTTCTAAAAAATGTGTTAACATTTAAAATTAAAATTAAACAAAACAACAACAAAAGAAATAAACAAACAAAAGAAAACCACACACGCGCACACACACACACACAATTAAAAAAAACAGCACCATAAAATTAGCTTCTGTGAACACTGGGCATTAGCTTTATCTATTAGTCATTTACTTTTTGTGATTTTTATTTTCAAGTCTTGACAATGTCAATAAAACTACATCCGATGTTTCTGAGATATTTGAGACCTCTGCTCTGTTGTTTTCCTACAGTCATTATAGCTCTAAGTTACTTTGGTCAAGGTAAGGTTGTGCATTTACCTCAAACAGCATAGGTTCTGGTTGCTGTAGCTCCAAGAAACCACATGGAATGAAGCCACAAAGTCATTTCAGTGTGAAGAGACTTCTGGATCTTCTCTAGTCTCAGAGATAAGGTTAAATGTGGACAGATATGAGAATCAAATCTGAGTGGTAACTCCTCAGGTGGTCTTTGAATTAAATTTTAGTTACTTTTCTCAGTTTGAATGGCCTGTTTCAGGTTTACTATGGCTAGAATGAACATATCCTTCCCTGCAGTCCCAAGCTGACATCTTAACCACCAAAGGTTATAGACATTGCCTTACAGGATGGTGATTCTGCCATGAGGGCAGCATGCTTATGAATGGGACTAATTCCTTATAAAAAGAGATCCCTGACAGACACCCCATGTGGTTCAAATGCAGGGACCGGGATGAGGGGCCACATATGAAACGGGAAGCAGGACTTTAGGAGACAGCACCATAAACTTGTACTTCTCAGCCTCCAAAACAATGAGAAATCATTTTCTGTAAACTAGTAACTGTATGTTGTCCCTAGTGTCCCAGGCTAACTGTGACCAAGGTAACTGGGACAGCATAGCATGAACTCAGGCTAATCCACCTCCAGAAGAGTCAGATACTGGGAAAACAATGTGACCTCTGGTGAAAGAATCAGGCTCCTCAGAGGTTTAAATGTTTAGAAGAAGAGCTGGGCTTGATTCTTCAGAACTTCTTTTTCTCACCACTCGGAGAGGTTAATATTCATCAGTGGAAGCTTGACAACGTTTGCAAAATGTATGTCACATTGTGTGTGTGTGTGTGTGTGTGTGTGTGTGTGTGTGTGTGTGTGTGTGTGTGTGAAGAACATTAAAAACCAACTAGCAAGCCAACTTTCTGACACTTTTCAAGTATTGTTTCTAACAAACATTTTCCTCTAAAAAAGATGTCTGTGAAAATTTAAAAAATAAATTATTCCCAAATTATACACACTTTGTTCAAAGTTTGGAAAATTAATAGACATTAATTTTATACACTGCTGTTAGAGTGATATTATATTTTCTTTCTCTCTCTCTCTTTCTGTGTGTGTGTGTGTGTGTGTGTGTGTGTGTGAGAGAGAGAGAGAGAGAGAGAGAGAGAGAGAGAGACCTGGAGACCAGAAGAGGGTATTGCATGTATGCTTAAATCAGCACTTAAATGTGCAATCGTGCTATCTATAGATAAATACAGATAACACAGTGAGGATTCTACACCCTATAGAGTTACATTGTGAACAGCAGTGTGTGCTGGTCTAAGCTCCGGTGTTTCGTTTTTGAAATGGTCCCGGTCAAACGAGGACAGTTTGATTTCACTGATAACTGGTGGAAGTACAAAGCATTACTTGCTCAGATGGAAGGAAACCATCTACTTTAAAAGGAAAACAAACACCCAAAAAGTCATTTGAGGAAAGGCAGGCAGGGATTAGAAAACATATTTTTTGCTCTGTTACCAGACTCTTCCCAAAATTGAGATTTTAGCTTTGGCTGACAGCATATGTTTAACATTCCAGAATGTCATTATATAATCGACTTAATTGACATTTTCAGTGTGATTTCTGACTATGGAGCCAGTTCACATACGCTGTGTCTTTCAGGACTGGGAGGTCCCTTTTGGAAACAGCTCCTCTTTGTAGTAACCACTTTCTTTCATGGAGGAGGCCTTTCGACTGCCTGAAGGTAAACGATGTCCACAAATTAGACAGGGAAGGAGTGAAAGCAGAGCAGCCAGTTCAAAGCACTCTGTCGTTTCCTCGGTGCTGTGCTCTGCCCTTGGCAGGGGAATTTCAAGTCAGCAGATGAGGAAGACTGTGCATCTTAAGTTTTCTAGAATTTCTGGGCTTTGTTTTCCAATTGCTGTTTCCTCCGGCAAACCCTCCTACACACTGCACTTGGTGAAGCAGAAGCAATGAAGCCACCACCTGCTCAGGAGGCTCTGAGAATCTAAGACCAGGAACGAGCACTCTTAGAATGCAGCCAGAAGCGTTTCCAACAGCATAGCAATAATTCCTCACATCTTTGTCTCTTGAATGGCAGTGCAGAGACCTCATCAAGAGTTTTAAATTTACATTTGTGCATTCCACTTTTATTTATTTGCTTTAGTTATCTGTCTGTCTATCTATCATCTATCTATCTATCTATCTATCTATCTATCTATCTATCTATCTATCTATCTATCTATCTATCGAAATAGCATCTGTCTACATAGCCCTGGCTAGCCCTGGCTGCCCTGGAACTTATAATGTAGACTGGGTGATTTCAAACTCACAAAGATCTGCCTGCTTCAGCCTCCCAGTTACTGGAATTAAAGTTGTGTTCCATTTCAAGGAAGGAACCTTTTGCCTTGGGAAGTGCTCTGCCAACTTTGTAGTAAAGGACATATAGGCCAATGAAGGAGGAAGCCAACACCTGTTTAAGAAGCCCTGCCTCATCTCCCTTGCTGTATGGTATTCTGCCTTTTCTTTTTATTCAGTTTCCCTCGCAACTACAGATAACTAACCGTCTGGCCAGTTCTATGGCAAACTCTAAACTCTTCTGTCACCCTCCTTTCTGAGTATTGAGACATACCTGTGCACGACCACAGAAGTTTTGCCTTCATGATTCTTCTGAAGCCATCCTGCAACCAGAGGATGTGAAAAACTCTGGACACACTTATTCTCCAAAGACAAAACTAGACTCCCGTGTCCTACAGCTGATTTTGAGATTGGAGCTAGACTTTCTCCCCATGTAATAGAAGCTCAGGTTTGTGCTTGAGTGAGTGTCTGTGTAAAGCACTGTGTGTACCCTGATGAATTCGGAGAGTGTGTGTTTGAGAGCTTATGAGTATGTACATAGTTGTGTGAGGAAATGTGATTTTCAATGTGTGAGTGGATGTGTGTCTTCTGAACTCCGCGAAAGTAAGTATATGGTGTGTTATTTTACACACATGTATGACTAAATGTTGAGCTTGTTTAAATGCATGTGCATGATGGAAGTATTTAATCTGTAAATGTATGTGTTTGCGTGTTTATAAATGTGTGTCCATGAGTGTCAGCATGGGTGTGTATGAGAATGTCTGAATATATGAGAGTGTGATGGAATGACAGTGTGTGGTTGGGTCTGTGGGGGGGGGTTGTGTGTTTGTGTGTATAATTCTTGGGAATTCCCTGTGAATAACTGTGTTTAAGTTTCTTAGTATACAACTTCTAGACATTATTAAATATGTAATTTGGTGGTTGGAGAGATGGCTCAGTGATTAAAGAAGTGGCTGCTCTTCCAGAGGACCTAGGTTTGTTATGATTTGATGCTAGCTTGTGCTGTTCCTTTACGAGACAAGCCCTGCCTACTCACCCCTTTGGCCCTGGCTTCCAGTCTGTGCTCTCTCTCTGTCCCTTCTCTCTTTGAAAGAGACAGCTGCTGCTTCTTCTCCTCAACACCCTCTCCTCTCTCTCTCTCTCTTCTCTCTCTCTCTCTCTCTCTCTCTCTCTCTCTCTCTCTCTCTCTCTCTCTCTCTCTCTCTCTCCCTCTTCCCCCTCTCTTTCCTTCCCTTCCCTTCCCTAATCCACTAAATAAACTATACCCAAACTTTCCCTTCATAGCATGCCTATCTGTCTCTGACCTGCTGCCCCACTGACCTGCCATGGTCTCCCACCTGCCGCTTACCTAAACCATAACATTGGTGCCATACCCAAACTTTCTCTGCATGGTGGGCCTATCTGTCTCTCACCTACAAAGGGCTCCCCTCTTGGGACCCCTGGTGCCCTCAGGGAACTCCACCATTTACCTAAACCATAACACCATTCCTAGTAACCCTCTAAAACTCCAGTTTCAGGGGATTCAATGACTTCGTCAGGCCCCTGTTGACGCTAAGCCATCAGGTGGTAAACAGAAACAGAGTCTGGCAAAACACCATGCACATAATTTTTTTTTAAAAAAAAGTGTAATGTGCAGCATGTATAAGATTCACCACTAAAATC
Organism: Microtus pennsylvanicus; assembly: GCF_037038515.1. NCBI lineage: Eukaryota > Metazoa > Chordata > Mammalia > Rodentia > Cricetidae > Microtus > Microtus pennsylvanicus. The sequence goes on from NC_134582.1 coordinate 115,633,983, forward strand.
ACAGCCCAGATTTGTAATGTGGAATCTAGCTATTTAAACAAACAAGATAACACACAAGGAGGCACTCATTAATTTGCCTCTTCAGATTAGTGACCAGTTCATGGTAAATGGTCAGTTCACTGTGATATGAACAACTTCACTGTGGCCCTGTATCTGCTGAGACTACACATGTACCCTAATGTGTAGTGGCGTAAACGAATGCAGACAGTTTGTAAAAATATATATAGTTTTAATGTAGAAATAGACTTACAGAACCACCGTTCCTGCAGAGATCAGGAAAGTAGAAGAGACAGCTCGGAGCACGCTCGCCAAATTTATAGGCAGACATTAGCCCGAGGCGAACACGCCCCCTAAGGGGCGGGACTTATCCCTACACTAATGCCCTATCCTGGGACACTAATTTCTGGCTTTGAACAAACCCGGCAACCAGCAGATGCACTTTCGCAGACTGGATCTTTTTCACAGACTTGAGTGATACTCTGTGGAGAGTGGAAAAGGTGACTGAGTTAAAGATCACATTTCATCAAAATACTTAAATACATCGTTTCCATCCTAGCTTGTTCAGCCCAAACAAAAGTTTTCATTTCTGGACTAGAGTGTCTGCACTTAACAGCAGTTGCCTTCAAGCCAGGTAAGCAGAGTTCCATCCCTGGCTTCCAGAAGATGGAGAGAAAAAAGCAGCACCTGCACATTCTCTCACCTCCACTTCCACACTGTGGCAAATTCCCCACCTCTAGATGCAAATCAATTAATAGATTTTTTTTTTAAATTTTCACTTATTCAGATAGTGAGAAATTTGTCTCCTTCATAACCAACACAGTGATTTGGTACTGGTTTGAGCTCAACTAGACAATGATACAAATCAATAAAGAGCAGACTTTCTCTCATCCAAGAGCTAAAAGATCTTGGTGAACCACTTGGAGTGAACGCTCTATTTCTGATAATGAAAAACACAATGGATTGAGCAGATGAGAAAATTTTATGTTGACAGGAGCAAGTACTTGTGGTTTCAAATGATCTCCTTTTAAACAAAAAATGCTTTTCAGACTTCATTCTTTAGGCTGAGGGATGCTTTTTCCACTGGGAACTGAGTGGATGGTGCCTGAAGGACTTCCTCAGCCTTGGGAGTCTGGAATCCTGGTGCTCTGTGCAGTGTTGTGCGGAAATGTTCCTAGTCCAACACCTTTGCCTATGGCGCATTGTCCCTATTAATAGAATTAGGCTGAATAAAATATAGTAGTTGAAATAAATGAGTAGCTGTTCCTTGATTTAAAAGAAGGGCGACACGCACCTCCACACTGTTCCTCATTCAGAAAAGATAATTAGGCAGATTTTTAGCATTTCTAATTTAATCACAATTTGAATGATATTAACTTGCTCACACTAGGAACTTTGATCTGGGAAGATATATTCTTTTGAAACCCGAGACTCATCCATCTGCATGCACAAACGAGAGTCATTTGTGAGGCTGCTTTTCATTCATGATTTTTCATACTCTCTACATACCGTAGTTCTGCTGTGCCAGGTGAACACATTTATTCAGTGTATTGGCAACACTACCTCCCCTGGCTGTCTTCAGCATAACCAAGGAGTGGCTGATTATGGTTTTAAGGATCTACTTCTGGATTTTCCTAGAAATATTGTCAGGAGCTTCATATTACATACCATCCATGTAGAAAGGAATTATTTTATTAATGTTTTGTGGGTGAATAGCATTCAGTTGTTATAGGGAATTTTTAGCAATTGGGGGTCGTAAGATGAATGATTTTTCAGGTGCTTTTTATCACAAACATCAGTTATCATTAATTCTCTTTTAACGAAAATACAGTCTTTCATATTAAAAAGTAGATACATATATATTATATACATATACATGCATATATAATTAGTATGATATATAAAATATATTAATTTTATTTCTTATATTATCATCAGTGTCTAACAAAGTACAATTTGGGCCTCCATGTAAGTTCTTTTCACCTGCCTTTCATTTCTGTTTCCTAACGGTTGATTATGAGTTCCTAAGGTCATCCTACATTTAAATGAGAAATAACTTTTAGGGTACCAGATAACATGTCATAAGAATGCCATGACACAGAATTATGACACATGTATCCTCCTGCTAGTATCCAGAAAAGACAGTGATCCCTGACAAGGATAACAAGGTGAAAGTTTGCAATCTTCTGATAAAGAAAGTGCCAAAGAGTCATATGATTCGGAAATCAGAAAAAATGCCCCAGAAATGAGTCTCCAATAAAGATAGGATAGAAGAGTGAGTCTCTCCAGTAAAGAAGGCCAGGGTTTCCAACGGCAAAAAGTAGGACTAAAACTCTGGGGGTGGGAGGAAAAGATTATGTTTATATGTATTGCTTGTTTATCCATTAATATATGTAAAATTAATAATATAATTTATATTCATAGATACACAATTAATTAATATAATGATGATGATAACAAAAATGTATATGAATTCTAAACATATGTGATATATCACAGTTTAACTAAGCTCTTATTTTGTTTCAGCTGTTTTGCCTAATGGAAGTTTCTTTCAAATCTTATCAACTTTATAAATCTCTTCTAATTCTAATTTTTAAAGTCATGTCTAGAGATTGTTATAGTGTCAATTACTTTTATTTCCTTCCTATGCGTTTTTTTCTTCCAAGTTTTTAAACAAAATGGAAAGCATTTGGTTATAGAGTTTGAGTGATTTTTTAATTGACTCTGCAGATTCCCGCCCCCCCCCACACACACACACACATGGCGCTGGGGATAGATTCCCAAGAGCTCAAATTAGCAGAAGGGATGTAACCGCAGTGCTGGGCTCCACTACCGACTCTCATTTCTCTGTCAAGCATCGACATTAGCCAGCAGATTGCACACATTCCTCACAGAGCTTTTTAAAGCAGATGTCTAGCTCCGGGCACACTGGTTTTCACCTGCACAGTGGTGTACTCCGCAGACGCAGCTCCATCTTCCCCTTCTCTAGCTCTACCATTGCCCCACCTGCCAGAACTCCGAGACCCCACACTCCAACTCACGTCTCATTATCTCTTATGAAATTCTTATGTGCTACTTCATTCACACTGCTTCTCCAAAATAAGATCAAAAATTTGAAAGTTCTTTACTGATCTTCTGGCTAAGAAGCCAAATCGATTCATATTGACATAAGGTCTAAATAAAAGTATATTCACCATCTTTGTGTTCTGTCACCTATTCTTTAGCAAGAGCTGTTTTGGCCTTCATATTATAATTCTTCAGAAATAACTAAGAAAAGGGAAGCATTTTAAAAATGTTGACATCCACTTGACATGAAATTGGGACAGTAAAATAAAACAATTTAGAAGGTGAACTTGAATAACAAGAGAATTTGGCTATCCTTTGGAGAGCTGGGGAGGATTAACACAACCCTGCAGCAATGGGATTAACCGGATGCTGAAAAGACAAATACCTGTGCTTGTCACGGCGTGAAGTCTGGCAGACAGTGACCAGATATTACCTGGAATAGGAAACAATACCACTAAGTGTGCTTCGTGTTTTCAGGGGCAATTCAGCTGAAGTCGCTACAGCAAATATGAGACGGATTTTAAAATAATAATTACATAAGTAAGAATATATGGCTTTTCTCACAAAATCTATCTTCTGTTTTGTTCCTCTCTTTAATGGGGAGCAATGGAGAGTAAAACAGCAGAGTGCAAGTTATCTGATTGGGTAAATGGGAAATGAAGGTTCTAATTATGGGAAGAAGACAAATACAAAAGAAGGAGAGAGGAGGGTAAAGTCACTGGAAGAATGTCTGAAAAGTTCTATGGAATCATACTGTTAACTAATTTTTAGAAATACCTATATTAAACATAAGCCTATACATAAACATATGTATGTATCTTAAATGAAAATTTCCCATCTGGAACGACAAGATCCCCACAAGTTCCACAGATCATCTAACAAAACCCCAACACCAAGCATGGAAAGCTCTCCTCTGAGTTGCTGGGATGGGCTGTCCAAGAAACTCCCAAGCAGTTCTGTCTATTGCTATTGTCCTTGTTTGACCCATGGAGGTAGAAGATAAATTCCTGTTGCTGAAGACAATAAATGCTTCAGACACAAGGATCCTGAACTGAAACTGACCCAAAAGCCCCCTCCCTGAGGGCTAGCTTTCATGGGACCTGAAGGCACCATGCAAGCTTCCAAAGAAAGGAGACAACAGTCAATCCACTCAGCTCTGACATCTGTGAACGACAAGAACCAGCATGAGGCAATAAGCCTAAGGGTATAGTGGTGGCACACATACCTTGTTGGTAACCAGCTATTTTATAATTGGACTTAAGGCCCACAAAACAAGATAAAAGGTGTGCCCAGTACTGGAAACTTCACCAACTACCCAGAGCTATTGAAGTCATGAATCGTTAAGAACCTATGGCCACCATTTTACTAAAGTGGCATAATCCGTAGCTACATACTAAATATTTGTCCTTATACTCACAGATAAGTGTAGTCCTCACCTCTCATCATTACAACAGCTTTGTAATATTCTCCATTACAGAGAACTACAACCAATCAAAATGCAGAGTAATGGAGGCCAGTCCCACCTGCTACATCTACAACATAACCACACCTAAAGTCTAGGAATTATTGCAGAAGAGAGGGTATAAAGATTGCGAGAACCAGAGGAATAGGGAGTTTACTGTGAGATGGTGTCTTCTAGGAATGTCAGAAGCTACACCCATAAAGTCTCACCAACATGGCTGCCTACGCAGAAGCAGAACAGGACCATCAATAGATGTGCTGCTATGGACTGAGCATCGCTCACAAGGTCTCATTCGTGCACAAACAGCTACAAGGAACTAAGCCATACTGAGAATAGCAAAAACAGTCTTTCCCATGGAAGAGCACACCAACTAATTATCAATACCAAATGGCTGGCCCTGAATAAACGCATAAAAGGAACATTATACAGATTGAACAGGTTTTATTTATGTATTTAGGGATACAGATACATTACAACAATTTAGGGGAAAAGAGGTTGTATATTTAAAAAGCAATAACAAAATGGGTACATGAGAAAGTTTGAAGTGAATAAATGAAAAGGGAAAATACTCTAATTGTTATTACATATATTATGTGTATCTGTGTGTACAGGTGCCCAAGGAAACTAGAAGAGGGTGCCAGATTGTTAGATTTCTCTGCAACTGGGGTTATAAGCTGCTGTGGGCTGCCTGATGTAGACACTGGAAATGTGTCCTCTGGACAAACAGTATACACTGAACCATCTCTCTAACCCTCTCTTATGAGTTTTTTTCTTTGTTTGTTTTGTTTTTTGCTTCTTTGCATATGTCCTTGTGTGTGGGTAAAATTCTAGAAATGTATATTCAGTCATAAAAATCCTAATTCTTCTAAGAATGATGACCCAACCATAGACATGTTTATAATGCATCAGCACTTCGGGGCACTTCTCCCATGATCTGATTGTGACTGTTTCAGGATGATGTCTCCACACTCTGGTGTGCTCCACCTAAGTTCTAATCATGGCTCTTTTAGGGGGGAACACAGATTCAGAGATACATGGCCTTTCTTGGTGAGCACAAACAAGAATTATAGGCAAGTATTTCTTGATCATTTATTTTCATTAGTAAGCCTGCTATGACATTTGACGTTTCTGAATGGAGTTAATAAAGAATAAATCAATCTGATTTTGACAAAAGTCACCAAATAGAACTATTTTCTGGGCAATTATCTTGTAGTAATTCTCTGGATCATCTCTGCAGATCCTATCTCCCAGAAGGTATACTTTCAGCACAAGCTAGGGTTGAAGAAAGCCAGATGAGCGCTGATAAGGTCTGCTACCCCCAAGACCTAATTTTCTTCAAGTATTCAAAATCAAACACCAAAAATAAAAGTTATGTACTCGCTGTATTTGCCAGAATACTCAAAATATGTTTCACATTGATTTTCATAGCTGTTAAGTATTTTCCATTAAATATGTAGAATCTATTGAATACAATAGTAAAAACCTTTTGGTAAATAATGATTAACAGAGCCTTGAGTAAGTTATTGGGCGTGAGGAATAGAAACATCTTAGAATTTATTTATATTCCATCCTCACAGCACATTACCTACCTTGGAAATTTCTAGGGAGCCTTGATTCCGTACGCAGAAAAGGCCTCAGTCCAGTTTCAAATTCAGCTTTTCCCCTCTCAACCATGTCACATGACTAGCTGAAAGTTCATTATTGAAGCACAAATTTACTGTTAAATTAATTGTCAGTGAGAAAACAATAACATAGAACCCACAAGCAAAACAAAGAAAATCCCACTTAGCACAGAGACCATAATAATGGAATAGATGATTTTGCTATTAGATGTTCACCATGGTGTGTATGTGTGTGTGCACGCGCAGGTGCACATATGCAAGCGTGCATATAGAGGTTAGAAGTCAAGCATCTTCTTTAATAACCGTCTCCTTTATTTTTTATCCTTTCTTTGTTGTTTTTGTGTATTTGTGTGTGTGTGTGTGTGTGTGTGTGTGTGTGTGTGTGTGTGAAAGTTGTATTTGCAAGATGCCCAACTGGTTATGTGTGTGCTAAGGCCTGAACTTTGGTTCTCATAATTGTGAAGAAAGCATAAAACAACCAATGATCAATTCCCAGAGTCCCATATAACTTATTCTTTGGAGAAAAGGTCTCTTGCTGAATCTGGAGCACACTCATTAGGCTGGACAGGCTAGTGTTTGAGTCCTAGGAATCCTCCTGTCTTCCTGGAGTTAGGATTACAGATGCACATCCTCATGCTTGGCTCCTTATGTAAGTGTTGGGGATCAAGCAGTTGTGTGGCAAGGCTTGTGACCAGCTGAGCCATCATCCAGTCCTGTTCCCAATTATTCTTGCTATTAGTGTTTACTTACAATGACTTAGCGTGTGTTATTTGTCTGCGTGATAATGTAAATGGGCAGTCTCATGTCATGCAAATGATAATAAAAAGTACACAATCTCATTGCTTTGTTTCCTTGATATGTTTTACTTACTTCTAACTTTTATGATATTATTTATAGGATAATGCACTAACACTTAGCACACGCACACACACACACAATGCCATGGGTTCGATCCACAGTAGCACGGAAACTAAGTATGATGATACATGCCTACACCTTCAGCTCTCATGAAGGCTGCGACAGGAGGATGGGGAGTTCAAGGTCATCTTCAGCTGCATGAGTTTGAAACAAGCCTGTCTCAGAAACAAAACAAGTCAATGAAGGAAAGCATACTACAGGAGATATTTTAGCATACCCTCCCACCCCCCCACACACACATTACTGGAGAAGACATCTTAGTTTATAGGCTTATATATCCTACAGGAAGAGAACTGACCATCTCAGCAGAGGCACAGTTTACCTTGCAACTCATCTGTTGTCTGCTTCAGACTGCATTTCGTCATCCTCTGTCTTATCCTCCATGCATCATGTAGAACTTCAGGATCAGAGCACCGCTACCATGCCACTAACATTCTGAGCAAATGTCCACACAATTTTGATCTTGACTTTTCTCCTTGGGCTCCTCCAGTGACAAGCAAAGCCTCAGAGCATTGCCGATTTGTTCAATCAGGGCATGCATGACCGTCACTGTGAGTGGGTAACAGTGGTGCAGATTTAGATGATGACTCATTCTCACACGGATATAAAGCTATTTGCTTTTTAATTATTGACACCTTAGGAATAGTCACTGGATAACCAGCAATGTCCATTGACATAACCATAAAAGATTTACACAGTGTTTTGTTCACATTTAAAATAGGTTCAAGACAATTACTACAAAACTGTTTATTTGATTTTGACCTGAAAGTTTTAGACAAACAGAACTTTCATAACAACGGGATCAACCTTAAAATTTATTATTTTAAATCGTGATGAAGTTGATCTGCCAGTAAATTAAGAGGAGGGGGCAAGGTTTAGCTTAAAAACCTCAAAGTTACATCATGAGAATGTAATAGTTTGAGCAGTCGTGTAATTAAAATCATCTCTAGGGAGAGCTGGGAAATATGTATCACTATGTATGCAATGCTAAATATTAATTAATAATGCCATATACTTAATAAATGTATACATAATTCACATTAGCTATGTAATCTAATATCGTACTATACAGGATTTCACATCAAGTATTCAAAAGTGATTCTAGAGAATTAGCATCCTCATTAGTTAGGTCCCTCATTAGCTAATGAGTTTATTTCCACTCACACCTGTGGGGTGTAAAGGGAATCTGGCCATGCTCTGGGACAAGAGGAGGCTGTAATTTGGGTGTCTACAGTTTACTTCTATAAATGAAATGTAAATTTGAATAGCTTGACCTAATTACATGTCGTTTTTAAAACTCTGAAAAAATATTTGAAACACATTTATAAAACTTCCCATATGCTTACATATTTATCTCTTTGTGACAATACATAACTTTCTATCTTAAAATAAATTTAAAAACTAGAAAGCTTTAGTTCCAACCCACTTTCTTCAAGAGTGTAAGAAAGACTGTAATTGATATAAAGAAGTTTCTTTATTTGGTCCATAAAGATTACGTGTGTGTGTGTGTGTGTGTGTGTGTGTGTGTGTGTGTGTCCATAGAGGCCAGAAGAATGAGACAGAACTTCTGAAGCTGGAGTTAGTCAGTTGTGAGCCACCCTTCATAAATCCTGAGAACTTACCTGCTGTAGCCCTCTGCAGAAGCAGTATACACAATTAACCTCTAAGCCAGAGGTTCTGAACCATTGAGAACCACTGTTCTCGGCTATCCTTCTAATTGGAGAAGTTTTATTTGTTTTTGGAAACCAACTTTCGAATTGAAGGAGAGACTGTGAGATGGAATGTTCACTGTCCCCTTTCCTACCTTCTGAGTTTAGATAGACACAGTACCATGTTCATGACTAATGATTCTGCAAGAGGCCTTCTCCATCCCTCCAGCATAAGAAGACTGGGGGTTTTGATCTGGTAATTACAGTGACTCTGCCAAGGCAGAGCACCTGCAGAGACTAAAGCACTTGTGTGGCTTTTCCCCTGTCTTTCCTCTTGTGTTCATTTCCCTTGTCTTTTTATGCATCTAGTATTCTGAATATTATTTATTCTTCATGTGTCCCTGACATGCATGCTGTATTTTATTTCATTTACACTATAACTTTTATGTCCCTCCAATGGTCATGCAGAAAGCAGAGAAATTAAAAGTAAAAACAATTTAAATTATTTGCTAAATCCTCTTTACACAGAAGCTAATAAGCTTTGGGATATTTTAAATTCTCTGGGTGTGTTCATTGTGTGTTTCTGTACCAGAATACCTAAAACTAATATCCTCATAAAGTGAACTATTTTATTTCCTTCATAAGCATGGGATCTGAGTGGTTATAGTGCTAGTAACCTGGTTAGAAGTCTGAGTTGAGTATTAACATAGCAGAATACTGTAAAGGGAAAGTCCATAAGCAGAAATCATATGAATTGGGCAAGGAAGAGAGAGGGAGACTACCAGGAGACCTAGCTCATTATTTTATAACATCCTGTTCCCATGGAAACAAATCTACCCCAGAGATGACCTGTTCCTGAAGTACAGCAACAGTCCATTCATCAGGGAGCAGCTCCCATGACCTGTTATCACCTGCCTCTAACCCCCTCATCTGAAAGGTTCTATTATCTCAGCACCATCACCAAGCAGAGCGAACTTCCCACAAGGGAGCCTGTCAGGGACATAAGATGACCAAATGATAGCAGTATTCATAGGGGAAAGTGGTTATAGTGAAATTCTAAATGAAATGCCTGAAACATACCTGTAATTCCAGCACTCAGTAGTTTGAGGAATGAAGATCAGGAGTTCAAGGCCCCATTGGAGCTATATAGTTAGTCTGTGCACCACAGAAAAGAGAAAGAAAAAGAAAAGCAGAAAAATATAAGAGAGAAGAGGAAAAGTGATGGAAAGGAGGGAGGGGAAGGAAGAGATGGGAAAAAGCTGAAATGGCTTGAAAATTAGTTCTATGACCAGGAATTCTTTAACTAATATCATGGGGTTTTTTTTTCTTTTCTTCCTTTCCTTTCATAAAATGACATTGGGCATTAAACTTAGGTGGATATCATTTTAATGAAGTAAAATTCATAAGGATTAGAATAAACAGCTAGCGAGCAACTGAGAATACTTCCGTGCAGCAGATCCTTCATCAAGAAATCCCGCACAAGAAAAAGGGAAAGGAAAGAGAAACACAAAAAATAAAAAAGGACAAAAAAAAAGAAGAAAAAGAAAAAAAAGAAAAGAAAAGAAAAAAAGAGAAAAGAAAAAAGAGAAAAAAGAAAAAAAAGAAAAAAAAAGATAAAAAAAAGAGAAGAAATCCCACATGTTGCAATTTCCTGATATAAGACTAAAGAACTAATCCTTGTGCTTTCTTTAAATTCTGTGGAATTTAAAACTCAGGGTGTTTGCAGGTTTGTTACTGTGTTGTTAAATAGAGTTTCTTTATCTGTAAATTCTCTTTTCACGTAAAAAATAGTTTCATCAAATTGTATCCACTCCTTATTGCTTATAAAACTGAAACAAAAGTTCTACACACAAATGGCAGACTGTGGCAAATAGTTAACAGTCTTCTCTTGTATGTCCTGACGATCTGTGAGTTTGAGACTACCCTGGTCTACAGAGCAAGTTCCAGGACAGCCAGGAATACACTGGAAACTCTGTGCCAAAAAAATAAAACAACAGCAACAAACAAACAAAGTAAACAAAGCAAAACACCAACCAAGTAAACAAACAAAACCCTCCTTTTAAAAACACAATGAAATAGTCCAAAGCTTTTTTATGTATTTAGTGAATGAATTATGAACTAAAGAAAGATACAAAACCAGTGGTTTCATGTTCAAACAATTACTCAAATTATTGATCATCAGAAAGTGAATCTGGTAGTCTCAAACTGTAGGGGTTACAGAATTTTAGCTTTTGCAATTAAAATTTCCATGTCCAAATACAGGTTATTGATTTAAATGTGCTTTCAAAATAAATGGGGCATGTGCCTAACCCAAAGATTTCAAAACTATTTCTAAAGAAGAGAGCTGGGTGGTGGTGCTGCAAGTCTTTAACCCCTGCACTCAGGGAGGAAGAAGCACACAGATCTCTGTGAGTTCGAGTTCAGCCTGGTCTCCAGAGTGAGTTCCAGGACAACCAGAGCTCACAGAGAAACTCTATCTTGAAAAACAAACTAACAAACCAAAAATGAAAGAAGGAAAATAAGAGAAAACAAAACAGACAGGAACACTGTTTTAATGATATGGAAAAGATGGCTTCGGGCAGAATAAGCATGTATATCATAGTTGAATCTTTTGTCTCGAAGCAGGATATTAATATGAAAAATAAACATAAAATCAAAAGGTTTTCAAAAGTTGGAAAAGACTAGACAATGGCTGAAGGTGTAAGTCATAAACAATTTCACACCAGTTTGGAATTATGATTAATAGAATGGTTATTTATTTAAGGGGGAATAACTTACAGATCACCATCCCAGACAACAGCCCTCTGCGCAATCAGAAAGGGAGCCTAGTTGCCAGAAGTGGAGCTGGAAGCCAGAGAGCTAGAGGAGGGCAGTGGCTGCTTTTTTAAAGAGAGAAAGACCACGCCCCAATGGGCTGGTATCTTAGCGGCTATTGCCTGAAGGGGCAGAAGGAGCTCCAGCAACAAAGGGCTATTGTTGTAGCCTGAGTTGGAAGAATAAGAAAAGAATATATAGCAGTGAAGAAAACTCAAATGTGGACTAATTATTCAATGATGTTACAGAATTGTGTTCTTGAAGACAATATGGTAGACCAATAGTTGTTGGTGAACGTAGGCCCATTTTTCTATATGGTGTGGCAGCCAGGCTATGAAGTCATAGTTCCCCACCTGAAGTGGACATGTAACCTTCCAGACAGGCTGTCACTAACCTAAGAAAAGGTCAGGATGTTGTTTTGTTCCTTTCTTTGTAATTTGGAGGATGCCTGATAGAGATGCTTACTCAAGTCTACGTGACAGCTAGCAGACAGAGCACACAGGTAGTTGTGGATGTGACTAAAAGACATTCACCTGGTTACCTAGGAAACAGAATGCTAATGATTCTATCCCTCAGTTTATGTTTTGATATATAAGGCTGTTTTAAGAATAAAGCAGGAGGAATTCTTTAGGATGTGAACTCAGGACTTCATGAGGGATCCTTGAGAATCTCCCTCCTGATAAAGCCATGTGAGTTGTGTCTTTATTCCCATGCCTCCATGCCCATCAGAGAGAGAGAGTTTATGTTGGGGTCTGGTCCAGAGAAATAATTTATGGTCCGGGCTAGCAAGGAACCCTGACAGGCAAATGACACTGTAGAAACATAACTGAACTCATTACACGAAGCAAGGTGGGAAAGATGTATTTAGGAGTGGGGGTTACAGGCTGTTTAGAGCCATCTTAATGTGAATGCTCGGACCTGAACTCAGGGCCTCTGTAAGTGCAGCAAGTGCTCTCAGTCACTGAGTCATCTTTCCCGACCAGCAAGGTTCATTTTGTTAAATGTTTGCTTATTTTACAGAGATGCCATCTTTCTCTAACAATGGTGATACTTTCTTAGTTTTCTGTATTATATTGACTAGCCACAAAGTACATTAACTTTGTAAGATGGAGCAGCCTTGGAAAATGCCAAATTACCTTCGCTGTTCAATCTTAAATCTATCACACTTAGTTACTGATGAAATTTTAAGACTGGCCTTTGTGAAACTATGTTTGTTATTGGTATACTCACCATGACCTTTAAATGTTACCTTTTTTTCTATTTTAATTAAAAGAAATCAGAATAGAAAGGAACTGCCAGGTTTTTATGCTTACAGATGAGTGTTTATTAAAAGCTGAAACAACGAATTGGAATCATCACACCCTCTTGGAGGCTACCTCATGTGAGCAGAGCAAGAAGACTGAAATTTCAATTTTCCTTGAAACAGATTGATTACAGATGAGTGACGGCAACCTCACTCTTAGTCTGTAAACGCGGAATAAGAGACAACCTTCGCACTCAGTGTACCTTTCTAAAAACCAGTGCAAGTTTTTCAAGGTGATGGTCACAATGATGGTAAGATGACAAATAGTCAATGTTTTTTTTTTGCCAGCACATTGCTTGTGAATTACTAAATTCTTTAAATTTTGTTGAATCCATAAATTACCATGCTCAATCACAGAGGATCATAGGATCTTTCTAGATTAGAATGCAATTATCCTCACCTTTTAATGGAGTTCATAGTATTAGAACAACAATGTAGAATCAGACTTTGAGCCTCCCATTCTACCCTAAGTTTTGATTTAGGTTTCTCATAGACAAGTTAATAAAGTGGGTGATGATTCTCTATAGATTCAGAACACAGGTAAGTTAGGAATCAGGTTTCACAGTCTGATCCCCATATAATCTGCCATCAGTCATTTATCCCAGTGTAGAAAGGTTAATGGCAGCCATATTTAACTGACATCCCAACACCCTGTCTTCTGAACTCTGGGTCTGTCCATCCTTGTTCCCTCCTTCCTGTGGTGCCTGCATCATGGGACAGTTCGCAAGTCGGGCAAAGGGCTAGAGATTGAAACACACACACATAAGACAGAGACATGAATCATCCTTGAAAGAAGAATGTCCCTTTTATTGTGTTCCAGGGCAGCTTATATAAGTCTCTCCTTGACTACACGCCCTCGGTCTTGGGATTTTTCAGCTGCAAGCCCACTAGAAATCATTCCCCTGTCATCAGGAACTCATGAGGGTCTCGTGCCCAGAGCAGCTGCAAGCACAGGAAAACAAGTTGTTTACTCCGGCAGGCAAATTGTCACAGAAAATTCAGGGTCTGAGAGTCTGCAGTCCCCAACACCTTCCAGTCTCAGGTGCCGTCCCTTGGCTTCTCATCTCTCTAGTCTTCAGAGGTTTTACTTACCTTAACATCCTCCATTGTTTCCAGAGTCCACATAATAGCATCACTCCATCTGTGATCCAAAAATCTAAATAAAACTTAGTCACCCCAATAAGTCTACAACAAAACATACTGTGAAATTGTGAAGACTTGTTGCAAGTGTTAAATGTCTTCAGAGACTAATTAAAGCATTTCATTGCATGAATGCTAATTCATTTATTAATAAATATTAGACCAAGAAAGGTTGGTGCAAGTTTCAGATGTGATGACAAGCAGAGATGGGAGAGGAAGGCATGGAATTAGAGATAACCACCACAGCAAACTACTCAGGTGCATAGGATGAAGTGTGTGCCACAAACAGCTCAGTCTAGGAGACTGGACAGGACACAGGAAAGCGCAACATGAGACAAATCCGACACATGTAAAACCACAAGTAAGAAGATCTGGAAATCAAAACTGAACTTGAGCTTGCACAAAAACATTTTAGTATACCTTGATGAGAAGATTCTTGCTGCTGGTCTCTGCATCTGTTTCTCCATCTCCCTCCACTCCCCATTGACATGGGAAGAATAAATGATACAAGAAACTGGAAGCCACCTAGAGGAGATGGCAAAAACCAAAGCAAAGGGTTGATAAAATGGCTCAGTAGTTAGGAATATGCACAACTCTTACAGAAGACCTGGGTTAGATTCCCAACATTTATGTGGGAAGACTCACAACTGCATGTAACTCCAGCTCCTGGAGATTTGGTACCCTAGCATGAAGTGGCACCTGTACTCATGTGCACATACCCACAGATAGACACTCATTTGCATAATTAAAAACCACACAGAGAGAAAATGCAATCTAATTTATAAGGTGTGCGTGCACAGGATAAGAAAACTACTTACTAAAAATAAATTTTGTTGTGGTGGTATGAATTATAATGTTTCCTGTAGAACATATACTTGAAAACTTAGTTCTCAGTAGAACTGTTTGGGAAGAATTAGGAGATAGGTCTTGTTGGAGGAGGTATGACACTGGGGGCAGGCTTTAAGGTTTCAAAAGCCTGTCTCATTCACAGTTACCTCTCTCTGTTTCCAACTGGTAGATCAAAATGTGGGATTGACTCAGCTACTGCTCCAGTCCCATGCCTGTCTGTCTATTTCCATGTTCCTCAACATGAACCCCAAATCAAAATATTTTCATCTGTCATTTTATATGTCATAAAACATTATTGTCATGATGTTTTAATGACAATAGAAAAGTAATTAAAACAATTACCAATAGAGAATCTCAATGATTTTTCTCTTTAATTTACATTCACTTTGAGGACTTTGTGATCAAAAGCCCCATGAGTAGATCATTAAAGCCACTGCCTTCTCCAGGTTCTACTGTGCCCCCCAAGAGCAGACACATGAGTTCCCTTCACACATGTGCCCTGTAACACAACAGAAATAAGAAAAATGAGATATCTTTGGGAATCACAGCAGTCAATATGTCAAAGGGGGAATTAATTTCTTGTTAGTTTTAGTTGTGTGTATACATGTATTGGTATGTGGATATGAATAAAATGACCATGGAAGCCCAAAGAGGGCAAAAGATCCCCTGTAATTGAAGTTACAAGAAGTTTCGAGCTCATGTATGGGTACTAGGAAGCAAATTTGGGTCCTCTGGAAGAGCAGCAAGTGCTAACCTAACCACTGAGTTGAGCTAACTCTACAACCCTGAGAAAATTATCTTTATGGCATTGTTTCTCTTCTTTATAAACCCAAAGTTAAGAACTCTATTGACGCTGTTTCTATGGAAAATGATGAGGAAATTATTATATTTTTACAAAAGAACTTCCATGGCCATCTTTATTAGCTATCAGGAAAGCTTGTATCAATTGAAATGGTATTCTGCCCTTTTCCCTGACAGAGCCTATTCACAGACATACCATTGAATGTCTTCTGTGTTTACCATTGTATTTTTCCCGTGTTTCTGCATATTCCCTTTTCCTTCTCAATATGGATTTTTTTCAGAAGTCTCTTGAAAAAAAATCTTCTTTTGTAAAAAGCTATAAAATCAATCTAAGATGTCGCATCTATATAGTAAGACTTCCTAACTAAACAAACAATAATTCTAGATTCAAAGAAATTATGTTTTTTACTGATCAAATGCAAAAGAATATTTTCTATCAGGTTCAGTGTAACTGGATTTATGTTGAACTCTTTGATCGATCTGGACTTGAGTTTTGTACAGGGTAATAGATATGAATCTATTTGCATTCTTCTACATGTTGATATCGTTACACCAGCATCATTTATTAAAGATGCTGTCTATTTCCAATGTATGATTTGACTTCTTTGTAAAAAGAACTGTGTTTATAGGTTTGTGGATTTACGTCTGGTTCTTAGATTCTATTCCATTGACCCATCTTTCTGATTTTATTCCAATGTCATGCTGTTTTTTTAATTTATTTATTTATTTATTGAAGATTTCTGTCTCTTCCCCGCCACCGCCTCCCATTTCCCTCCCCCTCTCCCAATCCAGTCCCCCTCCCTCATGCCATGCTGTTTTTATTACTATATCTCAGTAGTAGATCTTGAGCTCGGGGATGATGATATCTCTGGCAGTTCTTTTATCGTACAGGATTCTTTTAGCTGTCCTGCGTTTTTTGTTTATCCATATGAAATTGAGTATTGTTCTTTCAAGGTCTGTAATAAATTGTGTTGGAATTTTGAAGGGGATTGTGTTGAATCTGTAGAATGTTTTTGGTACAATGACCATTTTTACTATGTTAATCCTACCAATCCTTGAACACAGGGCATCCTTCCACATTCTGATGCCGTTTCCAATTTCTTTTTTCAGAAATGTAAAGTTCTTGTCATATAGGTCTTTCACTTGCTTGGTTAGAGTTATTCCAAGATATTTTATATTGTTGTGGCTATTGTGAAGGGTGTTATTTCCCTGATTTCTTTTTCAGCCCTTTTATCATTTTTCTATAAGAAGGCTATTGATATTTTTTAGAGTTAATCTTGTACCCAACCACTTTGATAAAGGTTTTTTATCAGCCTTAGGCGCTCCCTATTAATATTTTGGGTGTCACCTTTGTATAATATCATGCCATCTACAAATAGTGATACTTTGACTTCTTTTCCAATTTGTATTCCCGTGGTATTCTTTTGTTGTTTTATTTCTCTAGCTTGAACCGTGAGTATTATATTGAGTAGATATGGAGGGAGTAGACAGTCTTGTCTTGTTCCTTATTTTAGTGGGATTGCTTTGAGATTCTCTCTATTTAATTAGATGCTGGATGTTGGCTTACTATATATTAGTTTTATTATATTTATATATTATATTATTCATTATACTGCTGATCAGCCTTAATACAAGAGGATGTGCTTAATCTTGCCACACTTGATGATATGACATGATTTGTTGATATCCATTGCAGACTTGTCCCTTTCTGAACAGAAACTGAAGAATAGGGGGTTAAGGGGCTAGGAAGAGATGAAAGGAGGAAACAGGAGGAGAGGTGGGAGGGGCAACTGCAGTCAGGATGTAAAATAAATGAATACATTAAATTTTAAAAACCTAAAACTAAAATTACTATTTGATCTAGTTATCCCACTCCTGGCTATATGCCCAAAGGAATCAAAGTCAGCATGCTACAGACATCCCTTCACATTTATGTTTATTATAACAATATTTACAACAGTCAAGTTATGGAACAGGGTTAGATGTCCACCAATGGAGAATGGATAAAGAAAAATAATGTAGATATACAAAGTGGAACTTTACCAAGACATAAAGAAGAACAAAATTTTGTCATTGTCGGGAAAAATGAATGAAAACAGAGATCATTGTCTTAAGGGAAATAAGACAGACTCAGGAAATAAATATCACATATGTTAGTCATATTTTATATGTGTCTATTTCTTTATCTATTTTTCTAAAATGAAAGCAAAGTGGGGACTATTTGAGGGAAAGGGGGGGAGCAGAGGGAGTAGATAAAAGAGAGCGATGGGGAGTAAGAATGAGCAAACTACACAGGATATACATGTGTGAAAACATCATTATTATAAAATTTTAGTAAACAATGCAAATAAAAAAGATTAAAATAAAAATAAATATATTAATAAGACTTTTCCACCCCAAAATATGAACATTTAATTTGTTCCTCTCTAGTATTGTTACATATGTATATCAAACTAGAAGCAAAGGTGGGTAGCAGAGAGAAACCTGGGAAGGATTCCATGGGACTGGGTGAGATAAACTTTGAAGAAGGGATATGGGTCAGGTAACATGTAGTTGGAGGCTGCTTGTTCATGTTTAGCTGCTCAGACCCAAAATAATTGCACAAAACTATATTAATTAAAAAACTACTCGGCCAATGACTTAAGCATATTGCTAGCTAGCTCTTTTATCTTAAATTAACTGTTTCTATTAATCTGTGTATTGTCATGTGGCTGTGGTTTACCAGCAAGGTTCTGGTGTGTCTGTCCCCTGAAGGTGGCTACATGGCTTCTCACTGACTCTGCCTACTCTCTCTCTATATATAGATCTTCCAGCCTGGCTATATTCTGTTAAGTAATTGGCCAAAGCAGCCTCTTTATTAACCAATAAAAGCAACACATATACAGAAGGACTTTCCACATCAGTAATGGAACATATGTGACAGGAAGTGGACAGGGGAATGTTAGAGACTAAAGGACATCTCAGGGAATGGGGCTTTAGATGCAGGAGAGGACAAGGAGATGGGGATGTGGAGAGGGTTGAGATAAATCAAAACCAAGTGTGCATGAAAATGCCATGGGAAACCTGTGACTCTTCCTAATGTAGCATAAATGAATGAATAAATAAATTATGAGCATTGTCAGCCGGGTGGTGGTGGGACACACCTTTAATCCCAGCACTCAGGAGGCAGAGGTGGGCAGATCTCTGTGAGTTTGAGTCAACCTGGTCTATAATAACTAGTTCCAGGACAGACTCAAAAGCTACAGAGAAACCCCGTCTTGGAAAAAAAAATGAACATTGTCTAACAGCTAAGTTTTCCCTTGGTAGTATGTTTGTCTTCAGAGGGTGTTTTAGGTTTCCAATGGTTGTAACACTGTCATTCCGTAGTGCCATGAATTCTACCTTAGCACATCCCACTGTGGAGCAGATAGTGGAGATTCTCAGACGCCTATCACCAGCTACTCTTGTCTTCACACTGGGGATGCTGGAGACACCTTTGTGTTTCTTCTAGTCTCTTTCATCTCCCCATACCTCTTAGTCTGACTTCTACAGTCACACCGGCTTTTGCTTACAGTTTGAGGGAAATAGAGAGGCAGGAGCCATGTGAATACTATTTTTAACTTGTGTTCATATTTTATTCAGTTCTTAACCTCATTTGCCTAATGTTTATAATAAGGAACTCAGTGACTTCGGAACACAACTTGCTGAGTGCCCAGATAATTAATTGTTTTATAACTCCCATTCCACTAAGAGCAAATAGATTCTTTCCAAATGCTTCTTCACGGATAAAGCAAAGTCTCTATTTTGTGTATAGAAATAGTAATCATTGGCAAAGTGAGCTTTCAAAACCAGTGTTGAGGGACACTCTTCCCAGCATGTTCTAGCTGAGGCATTTTCATCCTTCCCAGAGCAAGCAGTTTTGCATCAAAATGAGAAAGATAATAATTTAGTTACTAATTATAACTATAGTTGTCTCTGTCATTTGTTATACATTCTGGAAGTTGCTTGATTGCACTTTCTGCTTACTCAAGTAACATTACTTCCCTTCTGGGATCTTCAGTGGGGTTAAAGACTAGATAGTTGTAGTTGCTTTCCTCTCATGACTTGGCCAGGTTATTTATTATACAAGACTTAAACTAGTTAGGATAGGATAATTATTTAATATATTTGTTCTTATTGTATATAATTTTGTATTAGGCTTCGAACTCTCTTATTTAAACAAAAGGGGGAGATGCTGTAGGAAGTCTTACAGCCAGAGGTTACCCGCCCACTGGGGCATGGCCTCTTATACTATTTATGCCAATGTAGAGCATGCATCCAAGCTCTCTCTTTTCCAGTTGTAGGATTCAGTTTCTGATTTCTGTTCAAGCAGAGGATTCTGATCTGTGAGTTTACTGCTAAATTAATAAACATCGATTTCTCAATTTTGAGCTAGTGTGGGATTTCTTTTAGGCATCCTTCCACAGGTGTGTGTTAAAGAGAAAGAGCAAAATAATTTTTCTGCCTGATAGTATAAAATTCAAATTAACAATAAAACATAATTTTACTTTCTGTTAGCAGAAGTTTGTCCCATGCATGGACTATCACATAAAAGTTACTCTCCTGGCAGAGATTTCCTTAAATGTTAATTATGTGTTTATCTATTTTTGAGTGTGTATTTGTACAGAATATGACTGTGAGTACATGTGTATTTGAGGGTGCACCTGAAGGTATGTGCATGTGGAAGGCACAGGTGTACACTAGGTGACCTCCTCTGTCAATATATCCACTTTATTTTCACTTTTGAGACAGGATCTCTTGCTGAAAGTGAGCCTTACCTTTTCATCTAGAGTGACTGGCCAGCAAACACCCAGAATCCTCCTGCGTCTGCCTTTCAGCACTGGGGTTATAGCCCATTTCATCCAGCTTTTTCTGTGGGTACTGTATTTGCAAAGGTCCTCAGTCTTGCATGATAAACACTTTATCCACAGAGCCATCTTCTCAGTCCTCAAAGTGATTTTTGAAGGTATCAGAAAATATCTAAATGTTTTATTGTATTTTTCCTGTATATTTTAATGATTGGAAATATTAGATTAAGAATCACATCACCCATTAGATAGATAGCCATATAAGTGAACTCAATACAATTCAATTAATAAATAGTTTGGTTAAAGTTGAGAATAAAAATTGTCATACTTTATGCTCCTGAAATGTTTGGTAAACTTTGGGGAAAAATAAGTGCTACATATATATTAATATATGTATTAAATATTTTATATATTATTATTGTATAATATTATGTACAATAAATGGTATAAAATAAATAATAAATATATATGTGCATATTATAATATATAATAAATGCTATACATAAACACAATGTATAAATAATAAACAATAATATATATTGTGCATGTGTGGTGTATGTGTTTGTATGGGTATATATGTGTGGTGTGTATGCTGATATGTATGTGTGTGGTGTGTGTGCTTTTCTGTGGTTATATGTACATAAGTGTGTGAATGTTTATTATGTACATGTGAGGGAATATGTTTGGAAGTCAGAAGACAACTTGGAGGAGTCATTTCTCTCCATTTACCCTGTGGTCAGGAGGCTTGAAAGCCAGAACCACCACCTGCAGAGCCAACTCACTGACTCAGAAATATTAATTTTCTAATAGGTAGGGACACAGGCAAGGTTTTGAAAGCGTAACCACCCATTTCCAATCTGCTAGACAGTATCTCACAGAATGGATAAGATATTTTCTTCCTGCCAATTCAGTAAGACTTCTCTAATTGCTAACAAATTTCCTTGTCTATATTCATGTTAAATATTTCCTTATGAATTCCAGGTACAATGTTCAAGAAAAGCAATATGTTGTAATATTTTTCAGGCGCTACTGTATCTACTGATACTGTAAAACCTCGTGCTTGCCTGGGATGGTTTGAAATGTCCTCACAAACTCTTGTATTTGTGCTTGTCTTCCATCTTGTCGCCAACTGGTGGTGATATGTGTGGTTAGGAGATTGTGGAGCCTTTGGGACACCATTATTTGCTGACTGGTGAGGCACAGGCCATGGTGGTTATAGCACAGCCATGATTCTGATATGATTGTCTGCTTCTTGCTCCACCAGGATGTGTGGGAACCACTACCTCACATGACTACTGGTATAAAAGATTCGGTCTCAGTTGCTACCCCCTCCCTGCAGTAATAGGCTGTGTCCCATGAACTGCTTCTAAGTTCTGTGGCTCTGTCAGACATTTGGTCAAAGTGACATAAAGGTCACTAATACATGGGGCAGGGAGGTAGCTCAGCTGGCTCAGGCAGTTCTGGCAAAAGCCTGAGGACCTGAGTTGCATCCTGAGAACCCATATCAGCAAAGGAGAGCAACAACTCCACAAAGTTCTCCTCTATCCTCCAAATGCACACCACATTTGTACACCCACTCAATCATACACTAATGAATACAATCAAAATAAATAAATGCAACTGACATAATACCTCAGGCAGTTCAAATGCAATAGACACTTTATTCAGTTTACGGGCTTCTTGATAGAGTTGTAAAAATAGAATTCTTACGAGGTTATAGCTGGCCTTGCTCAAGTCATTATCAGTGGTCAGTCTGTCTCCCAAAATAACCTGTTTTGATGGAACCAGAAATACTAAGAGGGAGAAACTGTAGGTTTGCCCATAGTCCCAGCAGTTGACTCAGCCTCCTGTTCCCCAAACTCCTATGAAAACCCTGTTAACAGGCACCTCTTTCCCATGGAAAAATATTTGTCCTTCGCTGTTGAGACTAGTTTCTTCCTGCCTTCTGTCTCTCTAAGCTGTTTAAGAAATTCAACTTTTGGTATAAAACCTAGCAGGACACCTGTGGCCCCAGACCCCAGCAGGTGGCTCCAAGTCTTCTTTTAGAGACCTTTAGATATTCCTAGAGTCCTATTCTAATCTTGGGTTCTCTCAGGAGCAGAGACACCTGCCAAACTCACTGTACAGGCTAAACAGTCATCAGTCTACCTAGGACCTCTGATCTTTGTGACCCTGCCTATGAGTAATTCAAGTTCCATTGATGAGGTCTCTGTCTCTGGGAGCTTTTTTGTTATCTATAAATCTAGTTCTCGGCTGTGAGTGAGTCTGGCAAGACCCTCTGTCTCTTCCAGACAGCCATTCTGTTGTCTTACCTTTTCCTTCCTGCCATCTTTATCTTGTTTAGACCTTGGGCCTTCCCCAGTTTTCCTGAAAGTCACCTACAGCTCTGGCTTTGATAACTGTGATCATCTGGCACCTTTGCTGAGTTCATTCAAGCCCATCAGAGTCTGTTCACGCCCACCTGTTGGGTACCCATTCCTCACTCTCCAAAACTCTCTCCACTCCTCATAAAACAAAATCTTCCATTTCTCTTCTCCCACATATCTCTGTTTCACTCTGACACAGTCTTACCTTCAGTGGAAGCTCTTTCTCCATCAGACCAGGCTAAGCATCCAACACAGCCAAAGTGTCAGGGCAAGGTAACTCATGGGACCTAACCAGCGGTGATCTGATTAGGTCTGGGGATTCACAGGAGGCCCTTATGTCTTAAGACTCACTCTGTCAAAAGATCTGGAAGTTTTCCACTGAGCCCTTGGGGCCTCACCCAGTAGAGCTCTGGGAACTCTCTATGGGCCCTGTGAAATCTGCTTTTATCTTGGTTCCACATCCACTAGTTTCAAATTATCTGTTCCAAAACACATGCACTTAGCCTGTCTGTAGGCTAATCTAAAAGAGCTCCATTTAGGAGACCTCAGACACCTGGTCAGCCCTTGACCCCAATATGGCTGCAATTAAAGTTGAATAATAGCCACTGCCAGTCCAAATTTGGAAGATTCATTTTTAATATCTAAATTGAGTTAAATAACTTCACAAAACAGATTGGAAAGTTGTCCAATGCCCTTCCACAAATAACTCCCAAACCCATCTTAAGGTCTCCCATCCCTGAAACTCAACTTCCACTTGCAAGTAAACCCAGAAAACGAACTTAATTCACTCACATCCTCCTGTTCCCTTGGAGGAACCATGAAGTCAAAAAAATAGCCAAGTTGGGGTGGTCTGTCATAATGAGAAAATAATGGCTGCAAGAACCACAAAGCAGGGACTACAACACACACACATAGAACAGTCCCTCCTACTTCTCTACCCTCCGCAATGCACACTAGCATACAGTCAGCCTTGCCAACCAGTGAGTCTCCTACCCCACTTGGGATGCAGGACAAGTTTTTCTACGCAAAACAAGTTTTCTTTTTTCTATGGGGGAATTTCTCTTAGCTGTGTGTCTTAAAGGGAGACCGAAGATATCTGCTATACAGTGTCCTACTGTGTTGTAAGATATTTGTTTGTGTTTTTCCTACAAGACCTCAAATGGAGTGAACCGTAGAAATTTCTGGCCAACTCAGAGAAGATAGAGGGACACAGAGATAAGGGGGGACTTAAAAGATGCGATGTCTTTTCACTATGGGAAGGTGGAGAAAACGGTAAGGTGATCTTTTCTCTCTAGCTCCGTAGGTTGTTTATTCCCCAATATGCTTTACTGAATAATTAAAACATTAAAAGAAGCCACAGTGTCTGGTATCCAGCATGGTGGGGGTGGGAAAACACACAGCAGCTTTTAAAGCCTCCACTTCCCTGCCACTGCAGCTCAATGCTTGCCCCACCAGGGGTCTTTTCCTGTCGTCATATCCCCCTGCAACACCTGTGCACCCAGGCCCCCAAATGTGCCTTCACAGCCATTCACAGACTCTGCAGCCACCTAAATCAGCCACTCGTCACTGGCCCAGTTACTCACTTCATGTCATAGCTGGCCGGCTTCTCCTGCCTGTTCTCTCCTTGAGTCCACTTCCCAGATCTCTCCCTCTCTCTCCCAGTATGGCCCAGCAAAAGCACCTATGCTGGCTTCCTGGAATACCTGCAACTCCTCTCAGGCCCTGGCTTAAGCACCTGGCCAAGTGAAGCTGGTCTAGCTGCCTGCCCAACCTCCACCCCACAGTCCCTGATACCACAGCTGGTTACCCTCCCACAGCTTCATCTTCACTTTTTGTTGTCATTGTCAACAGATCTGGTGAGACACCTAGAATTCTTAAGGGGAAATTAGGTTTGTGTGTGTGTGTGTGTGTGTGTATTTGCATTAGGACAAGTGGTACAGAAGCAGCTAAGTTCTCAACATATTGAAGAATCAACCAGTTCTCAGAATTCCCCTATATTTGTCATTAAAAAGAAATCTGTAGTCAGCTATGGTGGCACACGCCTTTAAGCCCGGCACTCAGGAGGCAGAGGCAGGTGGATCTTTATGACTTTGAGGTCAGCCTGGTCAACAGAGCCAGTTCCAGGAGGATCTAGTCAGGGCAACACAGAGAAACACTGTCTTGAAAAACAAACAAACAAAAAACAAAAAGAGAAAAAAGAAAGAAAGAAATCTGGAAAATGAAGAACATTAACAGATTTAAGGGCCATAAATAAGGTGATTGAATCAACGGGTTCTATACAGCCTGGAATGACCAAGCCTTTTTTATTACCTAAAAGAATGATTTTAAAGACTGCTTTTTAAAAACAACTATACCTTTACAAGAACAGAACAGAGAAAAATTTGCCTTCACAGTGCCTACTTATAATAATCCCTAGCCTGGTAAAAAAAAAATAGTAGAAAATTCTTTCACAAGGGCTGTTAAACAGCCCTACTTTGTGTCAATATTTTGAAGGAGAGCCATTGGAAATCATTTGAAACAGTTTCCTCAGTCTATAACTTATCAGTATATGGATGATGTCTTACTAGCTGACTCTGATATAGATACCTTAGAAAAATGATTGAAGAAGAAAATTTTGCTTTGTTGGGGATTTCTAATTGCTCCTGAAAGATATATAAAAAAGAGATCCTATTAATTACCTAGGAAGATAGGTTTACAAAAAATTCAACCCCAGAAAGTACAAATCAAGAGAAATCAATGAAAAACTCTTAATGACTTTCAAAAATTGCTGGGAGATATTAACTAGCTATGGCCCACAATTAGATTAATAATTCAAGAGCTAAGTAATTTATTTCACACCTTACCAGGTGATAATGCCTTAAATAGTTCAATAAAATTACCAGCTGCATCTAAAGAGAATTGTCTTTGGTAGAAAAGAAATTACAGTATGCAAATGTTGATTGTTTTGATCCAGAGCTGATTGTATTCTGGCTAGTTTGACTTCTGCATATTTTCCCATAAGAATTCTTATGCATAGAGAAGATAATATCTTAGAATGGATATTTTTGCCACACAAACAGAGTAAAATTTTTAAAAACCTATGCAGAAAGAAAATTGAGACTTAGTCAATTATCAGGAATAGACCTTGCAGAAATTGTAGTACCTTTTGCTAATACTGGCATTTCCTCATTATGAGAAGAAAATGAACATTGTCAAAGAGTGTGCAGTAATTGGAGGGGGGAGATTAGCAACAAATAGCCCCAAAGCAAGAGACTTCAGTATATAAAAAGATTTAATTGGATCTTTCTTCACATGGTCTGAGGGACACCATTTTCCTGACCTCCGACTTTCTGTACTAATGTACAAAATTAGGAAAGGCAGGTTATAAATCAGGGACTATAAGTAAAGGGAATATAGGTAAAACTCTTATTCTTCTGCTCAAAAGTCAGAATTATATGCTATTCTCATGGCTTTATTAGATTTTCCTGCAGCTCTTTATATAGTTACCAACTCTCAATATACAGAGTTGTTTTACATATTGAAACCACTGAACTTATTTTTGATGATTCAGAATTAACATTGTTATTTATTCAATTACAAGAAATAATCAGAACTAGAAATAATTCCTTGTATATAACACATATCAGAAACCATATCGGCATACCAGGCCCTCTAGCACAAGGAAGTGATGGAATCAATCAACTTTGGTAGCAAATGTGCCAGAAGCCTCAAAATTTCATAAGAAAAACCATATTAATAGCAAAGGTTTGAAGAAAGACTATCTCTTGGCAGCAAGTGCCCTACTTATTCTTTGTATCACCAAACACTCACAGGAAGTAATCCAAAAGGTACTCAAAGAAAACTTTGGTATGTGGATATGTTTCATCGCTCTGCCTTGGCTAGGATTTCTTTTCATGTGAAGAGACACCCTTGCCTGAGTTTGGAAAATTAAAGTATGTGAACACATCATAGATATGTATTCAGAATTTCAAAGAACAAATGCTTTGAGGTCTGAAAAGGGGTGATTATGTCATTACACATTTCTTAGAAGTTACATCCATTATGGAAATGACTATACAAACTAAGCCTGACAGTGTTTCAGCATATGCCTCCAGTAAAATGAAACAGGAACGTTTTTGCGTATTACAACATAAAGCATTTTACAGGTATACCACACAATCCTAAAGGACAGGCAGTTACAGAAAGGTCTGATCCACTTTAACAGATATTCTTAACAAACAGGAATGGGTAATAAAGACAGAGATAGATGCTGTATTAACTTTAATTTTTTAATGCTAATGAAAAAGAAACTACAGCTGCAGAGAGATATAGAATACTAGAAAAAAACCTGTTTAATTAAATCAGTCTATATACTTCAAAAATGTGTTGACCTCTGCTATAGAGATTTACATTGTTATGAATCTTGGTTTATTGATACATATTTAAGGTCAATTTAATTATATGTATATTTCTGCTCTTGATTAAGGAATTGTGTGTACAGCTCATTTAAACATGGAATGTATAATTAAGAAATATAGGTTAATAGGGAGTCATCTATAATAGTGAAGCTCATAGTCATGTTTGTTAGACTTTCTAGATATACAGAGATATATTTCAGCTAGATAGATAATCTTCAAATCTTTCAAAGACTACAGAATATGACTTTTCATGAAAATGAGACATATCTTCTCCTGGAAGCACCAATCTACTTCAAGAGGAAGATGGGCATTAGGCTCCTTATGGAGTTGGTTAGCCATTTGAGCAAGAAACTGGACATGTAAGACCCATAGAAAAATGACTGCTGAACTTATCTAAAGGTGAGATCATCCTTTGGGGTTTCTGCTTCATGAAAGGGTCTGTAAGACATTCTGCAGGATACAGAAAAAGGTGACTGAAGAATTGCCAATATAGACGGAACTGTCTTTGAAATTTCCTGCCTCATGGAAATGTCTGCTGGATGCTATGGGCCTGTAGGCTGAATATGGATGACCCAAGGGTACAGAAGAACTTTGGGTAAGTTCCCAGACAGCAAGATGTCTCTGTCAATTCTAGAGTTTTGGAAGTTGCTTACAATGAACTTATTATTTACTTAGGTAATATTATATCCTTCTGGAGTCTTTAATGGAGTTGAAGAATAGATAGTTTTCCTTAAATAGAATAAAAGATAAAGTAAGTATAAATATTGTAACTTTAATTCTTGCTTGATACCTGTCTTGTTATATGTAATTTTACTTTGTTAAAGTCAAAACCTTCCTTTTTATTTAAACAGAAAAGGGGAAGTAATGTGGGATTCCCCTCTGTATGCTGTGAAAACCATTGGTTTTCCTATCTATCTAAAATTTCTTATCTATCTAAAGGAAAAAGACATACATGATCTGAGGGCCATGCTCCTTTTATTTCCAGCTCTTCTTCTCCAATTCCGATTCTCCAGTTCTAATTCTCTCATTGTGATTCTCTCTAGCTCCTTAGTTCACATAGCTGATTTACACATTCAACAGCAAATTTCTTTCAATAAAACAGAAGTGTAAAGAAACTTCTTCTCAGGGTAACAACTCATTTCTTGAGTAAATGATAGGGAGCAGAGCCATTTACCATGGCAACACCTAGGTAGGGATATGGTGTTTAGCATTTTCCCAAGCAATGGCATTGAAGGCATCCCAAACCTAAAAATACATTTTCTTATCTTGCATGTATCCCCAGAGCACAAAGAGGGAATCTTGTAACTTTTTTATTCACAGTTGTGAGGTCAGACCTTCTTCTGTTGCCTGACTACCAAGGTTGTGAGGCCAGGTCATCTTTTGTAACCATGGATATCTGTGAAACTTTTTCCACATAAAACTGTTTCCCCCTAAACTTGGTTAATTGTTATTTTTGTCCTCCATATAAATTTTAGGACTTAAACATGAACAGCTAGTTAGCCAAGCCTTGAATTTTGTATCATAAACTGAGGTTAGAAGTTTGTGCAGTGTTAACTGCTAAGGAATTTAATGGTCTCTGTTATCAGCCAGGCCTGGCTATAGAAACTGCCATAGCAGTTTTACATCATTTTTGAGTCTAAAAATCTTTGATTCGACAAACCAGATCCCTGTACCTCTGTTCTTAGTATAATCTGAAAAACACTAATTGTGATTCATTCACAGAGACATTCAGCCTAGTTTGAATTTGCTCTTGAGGTTTTGAATCAATTAGTTGTGTGTGATTGTCTTAAAACTGAGAAGAAAATATTGTTTTCTTATATTAGTCTGAGTAAAGAAACAAAACAGGCTTCCAAGTATCTTACAGTCCTCATGGAACACTGGATCTAGTTATGAAGCATATTCTAGTATATCTCTGCCCATCAACATTATACAGCTTAATGAGAAGTCATCTTCCTGATTATTCACAGATATATGTGCCCTTAAGATTGAAATGTAATCTTGAGCTCACATGTACAAATAGCATGAGAATGCACAGTAATGGGAAACTTTCACAGTTGTCTTTGCACATATGAACATACAGATAGAAATAGTCAGTTTTTCAGAGCCTGTGGTCCCCTAAGCTGTGTTTAAATGGGGCCCTCTCCATCAGAAAATGATTCATCTGGTGGGTGGACATCTGAATTATCAACTGCCATCTGTTGTATTTATGTCATGGCCTGCAACAGCTCATGAAACCTAACAGTGACCCTTGAAGTTTGCAAAAGGAAGATGAGGCCACACAACAATGATTCCATCTGGATTGTGGAAATGCCCCTAAACTGACAAATACCACCAAAAGATCAGCTTTGTACTACAAACTGCTCAGGATAATTCAAAGTGGTTATCTAGGATGGTCCAGCCTCATAAACTACTCCAGCCAGGACTTCAGATAAGCCCTTCACATTCTCATCACACCAAGACTGGACAACAGCTAGATCTCCCAGAACTTGACAATTATCTCAATTTTCTGAGGGTACCCCAAATTTGCTGTTGCCCCAGACCACAGGTAGTAATTTTTAAAACATGATGTTTAAATTTCCAAAAGGTAGGATAGGTAGTTTCTAGTCATTCAGTGATTTATGGATGATTATCATCATTTGGGGGAGGTTACAAGCTGTTATTGGTCTTGGTCAGGGAAGAAACTATAAAAAGGAAATCAGATTCTGGGATCTCATTCTGAAAATATAAAGGGAGGATATAGAAATAATAGGATAAAAGGGCATATTATTGAATCTACTTTCAAACCATAAAAGCAATTACTAGACTTAGATATTTTATATTGGTATGGATTTTTATATATTGATACAAACAAGATTGTTTTTGTTATGCTTCATATATGCTTCCACTCTTACTTAAGATGTGTTTGAACATTTATACATATATTTAAGGTATATACATTTGTGTTCTTGTTTAAGGTATTGTACCTATACAGCTCATTTTAGACAAAAGGGGGGAAATGTTGCAGGAGATTTGTTTATGTTTTCACTCTGAGACCACTAATGGACTAGACCATACAGTTTTCTAGTGGGCTCAGAGGAGATAGAAGGACAGAAAGATAATGAGTGTCTTAAAATATGTGTGGTCTTTTTTGATTGGTAAGGTAGAGAAGAGGGTAAGATGATCTTTTATCTGTCTCTTTATGGACCAATCATGTTTATTACCTACTATGTAACTCCTGAGCTTTATTGAATAATAAAAGACACCACAATACTATTGCCCACTGTTTCTACTGGGAACTCCCACTGTTTTGACTGGGTCTAGAAGCCTGCTTTCTGTAACTGAGCTAGGGTATGTTTTCTGTTCTTGGGACTCCTTTGTCTTATGTCTATATTCTGCCATTGTTTCTGCTTCACAAAGCCTGAATTGTTTTGCTTATTTTCATTGTCTCTGTTTGTTAATCTTTAGCTTACAGGTACTTATATTATCGGCAACTTTATGTCTTTATAAGAAAAATATTGTTAATTTTCTTAGGTTGTCTGCCACCATCCGCAGGCATGCAAACAAACTGGTTATGTATATGTAGATCAATGGGTTCAGTTTCACAGAAATTCAAAAGTCTTTTGGGCATTCTATGTATCTTTTGAATTTTCAATCAGATGCTGAATTTAACTGACTTTCTCCACAAAGTTTCCTGGTGCTTGCTCCTTATACAAGAGTCTGACATATAATTACAGTTACTTTATCCTGCTACAGAATTCTGGTACATGGTCCAGCCAGTAGTAAAATTTCATTTCACATTTCAACTTAACAATTACATTGTTAAACTTTTAAAGATGCATTTTCATTTTATTGAAAATAGATTTTAATTGTCACGTAATATATCCTGATTACAGATTTACCTCCTTCTCTTCCCAGTTCCTCCCCACCTCCTCCCCTCCTATCCAGATCCTCCCCTTTTCTGTCTCTCACTGGAAGAACATGAGAGACATCTAAAGAGATGATAAAGCAAATAAGATTAAAAAACACTAGTGCACAGGAATAGGACAAAACAACCAACAGGAGAAGAGGCCAAGAAAAGGCACAACAAACAGGTCTGAACACAAAACCCACTTGCTCTAACACTCAGCAATCCCTTGAAAACATAATATATAAGCAAAGGGCACTTTGCTTCCTCTTCTGCCCTTCCTTGAGCCCTGATGGGAGGGATTTGATGGAAACATCCCATTTAGGATGGAATGTTCCAAGGTCCCTTTTTCTCTGCATAATGTCTGGCTATGGGTCCCTCTGTGGTTTTTCCTGAGCTGCTGCAAAGGAAGCTTCTCTGATGATGGTTGAGCAAGGCAATGATATATGAATATAGCATCAGGAATCACTTTATTCCTAATTTTTTCTTTTTAGTACAGTAGTATTTGGTTTTTCCTAGTGTCCTGGGCTATTGAATATCAAGTTCTTGATCACTCGAACAGTGCCGGGTATGGATTCCATCTCTTGGAATGTGCCTCATGTCAACTCAGATATTTGATGTCAAACTCCTAATGTGTCACACAAGGTTGTAATATAAAAGACACAATAGATTCTGGTCCTATGCTGGCCAGTGAAAAATGTCTCAAACTCTTTCACCAAACAAATGACCTTATATCTTATCATCAACAACAGTGCCAAAAAAAAAATCTGTCTTGCTAATGCCTATAAAAGATCCTGTCAAAGATTCCTTATATGCTTTTCTTGTCTGTTCTTTTCCTCTAATAAGGATAAAACTGTCCAATTTTCTTAACTGTGCCCTTGGTACAATTTAAACAGTACTAATGACCTCACATGTTACATGGTTACAGATATTACCTCCCCCACATAGCATGCTCCGAGAGCTTAATGCTATCACCATTCTATGATCACCAAATGCTTGTCATGTATTCTGGACCTTGGCCATCTCTTAAATTTTATTGTGGCCCCTTAGAGGAACCCTCCTGTGAAGCATCCTAACAGCTGTCCTTTCTACACTGCCCTTTTGTCAGCCTGAAGCAGTTAAGAATGATGCAAGCCCCAAACCCCTAAAAGCAGTTTGGGGACTAAGAGGCTATGGGACATACAACGTATCCCTCTTCTTGCCACTCCAGCCATGCTTTCAGTACTCAGAACTAAAACAGCTGGACTGAAGCCTTCTTTATACTAATTAACATCTCTGTCTCACCAGTTTTCAAAATGCTTTAAAGAAATTTTGTGGTTTTGATCCTACGCAATCTGCTGGCTTGGTGGGAGCCTAGCCAGTTTGGATGTTCACCTTCCTAGATATGGACGGAGGGGGGAGGACCTAGGACTTACCACAGGACAGGGAACCCTGACTGCTCTTTGGACTGGAGAGGGAGGGGGAGAGGAGTGGGGGGAAGGGGAGAGGGGTGGGAGGAGGGGGAGAAGAGTGGGAGGAGGGGGAGAAGAGTGGGAGGAGGGGGAGGGAAATGGGAGGCTGGGAGGAGGTGGAAATTTGTTTATTTCTTTCTTTATTGTCCTTTTATCAATAAAAAAAAAGTAAAAAAAAAGAAAAAAAAGTAAAAAAAAAAAAAGAACTACAGGAAGAAAGAACTTGCTTCAGACACGGGAAAGCCCTCTTAAAAGAGTTTTCTAGGGCAACTCTTGTTTCTGTTGAACAATGAGGGCTGATGAGAAGCCAAGGACAATGGCACTGGGTTTTGATCCTACTTCATGTTCTGGCTTTGTGGGAACCTAGCTAGTTTGGATGTTCACCTTCCTAGACCAGGATGGAGGGGGGAGGACTTTGGACTTTCCACAGGGCAGAGAACCTTGACTGCTCTTCAGACTGGAGAGGGAGACTCTCACTGCACAACAGCTCCATTTATTACTATTACATCTGAAAAAAATTACCTTTTAAATGCCACCACATTTTAAATGTTGTGGGGAAACTCTGGATGCAAAGGACCATCATCTCTTTCACCCAAGCCAGATACAATTATTTACATGAGTCCTCTGTTTTCTCCTGCCCATTTCCTTCAGTGCATTGCAGTCCCTTATTGCTTCTGCTGGCTCACTTTGGTGCATCATTCCTGTCACTAGGACTGTTCACCATCAGCCCGAATCAAACCCGTACCTACTTCTCCCTGGCTATCTCTGTCTCTACTCCTCTCCTCTTTCCCCCTTCCTATTTCACACTATAATCTAATCATCTATTCTCAGACCTTTTCTAATTACTTCTCTAAAGTCTCTATAGAAATGCTTAGTGACAATTGCAGACCAAGCAAATACTCTCCTCCTGCCAAGAGATCAGAAAACCACCCTCTTTCACAAACTCTGAACTACTCTGTCCCGATAATGACTCTCCTCAGCAAGAAAGAGCTAAGAAAGGATAGATACCCCCACTCCATTTTTTATAACTTTTATAGGGGTTGGAAGGACAGAGTGCCTCAGTTGTAAAAATAAACGTATTATGAGGTTATAGCCGGCCTTGCTCAAGCCATTATCAGTGGTCAGTCTGTCTCCCAAGATAGCTTGTCTTGATGGAACAGACAACAAACACTAGGAGGAGAAACTGTGGACTTGCCCATAGTCCCAGCAGTTAAATTCAGCTTCCCATTCCCAAAACCCCTATTAGAACCCCAGGTTTCCCCTTCCCCTTTCACAGGCACCCAATTCCATGCGAGAGTGTCTGTCCTTCACTGTTTCAACACAAACCTTCTCTTCTGCTGAGGTCAGGCTGGTCTCTTTCTGTCTCCTGTCTCTCTAAGCTGTATCAGAAATGTGACACTTCTAAACCTATTCTATAGCCAATTCCAGTTACTTCAGCTTGATCTTTCAACTTATGAATTTTAAGATTTTTGCTTTTAATTATGTAACACATGTGATCTGTGTGGGCATGTGCATGGGAGTGCAGCTGCAGGCAGTGGCCAGGAGATGGTGACAGATACTCTCGTACTCAAGTTTTAGGTGATTGTGAGCCACCTGACAGGCAGGATGGGAACTGAAATTGAGTCCTCTGAAAGAGTAACAACTTCTCTTAACTGTTGAGTCCCGTCTCCAGTCCTAATTCACAGCTTCAAGCTCTTAAATATAGCCTTTGTTTTATTAGGAAATTCCACTTGACACAAAAATCTTTCTGTCAAGACATTGTGAACTGAACCTAGGCTTCAAAAGTTGTCTAACAAATATTTTTAAATGCCATTTAGACATTTTCTTTATTTAAAATAAATATATGCAAATTTATTTGGATATTATGTAATTCATAAAAACTATTTTTCTTTAACCATGACTTATCTGATTTTGTCTTAATTACTCATGAAGAAGGGCTCATGAGGTTTAGTTTTAGGTGAACGTAAGACAAACTCCCAGACTTCAGAACTTAATGCCGAGGCCTCATGGGGTTGTAGATATTATCTCAATATTTTACAGGTGTGTTCCTACCTCTTTTGCTGAATGAGTTTTCAGGAAGCCTCCATGATGGACTTTCCTCCTCCAGAAGTCAACCCAATTTTCAATAACTACCAATTATTTGATTACACTGATTTAAGACTTACTCTAATAACCTAATTGCAGCAATACAACTTCCTTACTAGGCTTCATGAGTGCACAGTTGAGTACGTCAGTGGCAAACACAGTAGAATAGTAGCACTTTAGGAAGCAGAGGAAGAAGTCTGAGCATCACACTTCCCCAAAAGTGAAAAGAAAAATGTGGTACATTTACACAATGGAGTACAACACAGCAGAAAAAAATAACAACATCTTTAAATTTGCAGACAAATGGATGGAGCTAGAAAATATCACATTGAGTGAGGCAACCCAGACCCAGAAAGACAATTATCATATGTACTCACTCATAAGTGGTTTTTAAACATAAAGCAAAGAAAAACAGCCTACAAATCATAATCTCAGAGAACCTAGACAACAAAAAGGACCCTGAGAGAGACATACATGGATTTAATCTACATGGGAAGTAGAAAAAGACAAGATCTGAGTAAATTGGGAGTGTGGGGACCATTGGAGAGGGTAGAAGGGGAAGGGAGAGGAAGGGAGGAGAGCAGAGAAAAACGTAGAGCTCAATAAAATTAATTTTAAAAAATCAAAAAAAGTGGAACTAAAAACATGTGACGTCCACCTTCAAAAGTGGTGGGGGAGTTTTGTTTATCCAGGCATCCCACCTAAGTTGACAATGAATGAGAGGATTGGGTTTACAATAGAACTTGCTGTAGAATATTACAGTCACTTTGTTTTTATGGTTTTCCACCTCATTCATAAGAAAGTATATGTTGAAGTTAATATACCTTCCTCAAATACAGTTACTCCCTTCAAGACCACCCGGGTGTGAGACATTATAAAGTACCAAGGATCATAACTTATAAAATTAGTGCCCAGTTACCTCAATTATGTTTTTAATCTGAAAATGATCTACTAATGGCTTTAGACTATCTGCCTTGAACCTTTCTTCCTGACTCTAACAAAAACAAAATATATTTAGAAGGAAGATAAGCAGAATAGAGAGAAGTGAGTAACCTGTATGCATGGAGTGCCTACCCAAGAGCACTTGGCAAAGAAGTCTGGCTCCCCTTCCCAGGAGTGAGGAACACTGACTCAAGACTTAGTAACAGTTTGGGATAAAATCCAGGCAAGTATGACTCATTGGGAGAAAAATTTAAGTTATTTAAAAGTGACTTCTTTGTCCACCTCCTTATAATGTATACTCTTTTTACTTAGGAGAGCCATGTTCCTTGTTCATACATGGAAAATAAATTATTTTCCAAAATATAATATGGGCATTTTAAAAATAATTTGTAAATATAAATTTGCAAGAAAGGCCAAGAAACTAAAGTATGTAACATTTCTCAATATAAAGAAAAATAATTTAATTTTTTTATTTTGAAGAACTTTTCATAGAATACTAAAATTTTAAATTTAAAACGGATATTTATCATCATTTTATAGTGATGTTTATTTAAAATTCTTAATTACTCATCCTCAATATAATTGTACTATACTAACATAGTATTAGGTACTCTAAAATTTTAATGTTAAATTATAACAAATACTTTATTGAGTATTGTAAACAGAGACTGTACTTTTTTCCCAGTTGCCCAGATCCGAATAATCACACAGAAACTATATTAATTATAACACCATTTGGCAGATGACTCGGGAGTATTTCTAGCTAGTTCTTATATCTTAAATTAACCCATTTCTATTAATCTGTGTATCACCACTAGGTTGTTGCTTAGTGTTAAGGTGATGGCATCTTTCTCCTTTGGCAGCTGTGTGGCTTCTACCTGACTTTACCTTCTTTCTCCCTGCATTCAGTTTAGTTTTCCCACCTAGCTACACTCTGCCCTGCAACATAGGGCCAAAAAAGGCCAAAGCAGCTTCTCTATTAATCAATGGTAATAAAACACATGCACAGCATACAGAAGGGAATCCTACATCAGAGTATCGTGAAAGCTATAAAGCTACATTTCTAAGGATATTACCTGCGGAGTATGAGGGCAAAGACACTTTCCAGCAAGCTTCATGACCTGAGCTCAATTTCTGAAACCCATACAAAAATTGTTCTCTGACCTCCATATATAAATCATGGCACATGCATGTTCACACATTTATACAAGAGAAATAAGCAATGCAATACAAATTATTCAGAGCTCACTTTACTAGGTGAAGCAAAGTCAAAGCTGGGAAAAAAGTTTTAGCTACAATCTCACAAGTCACTATTTGACAAGAATGGGCTAATATGTTAAGCATCTCCTTTTGATCAAACACTCAATGATGTCTAAGATAGCAAGTATAAAACCTAACTCCTCTCAGGTAGATCTCACAAGATGCTTTGGATAGGTACAGATAACACTGGGGAAAGATACCCCGGGTTAGCCTTTTCAGAATGATTACTGTTAGTCACTGAGGTCACAGAGCTGAGAGTAGTCAGGTCCATGGGGAGCTGGAGGTCAGCATCCTCGGAACTGTACACCAGTCTAAATCATCCAACTGCTCCCTCTGTGTTCTGAAAAAGGCAGTCTGGAGCCTCACAGACTTCTCAGCCCTTAACTTCATTTCAGGACTCTCAGTGAGTCTCCTGGATCAGGCAACCTTCAACTCCAACACTGCTTGGATTCCTTAGAGATCAATTAAAACTTCTTGGGCAAAGTGGATCTTATCCTTCTATTTCTATAATTAAACTTCTTTCAAAATAACATGAGAAAGTGAGAAAAAAAGCTCCAACTACAATAAATTCTAGCAGGTGGTATTAAGAAAAATATATGTTAAACATTTACTTTAGACATGATAGAAACATTATAGACATGATGGAGAGAAAAATGTGAATATGTGTGTGTGATTGCTTGCCACATTAGACATAATAGAGACATGTTGTGAAGAAGTTAACACAAAATATGTAAATGAGGATAAAGAGTTTGAGATCCTGCAATAAAAACTCACAGAGCTTATTAAAAGACTAAAGCATATGACATTTAGATAATGTGTTTGGAAGTTTTAAAAATTAAATAATTATATTTTAAGATGAAAAGTCACAGGAAGAAGCACTAAAATGTTGATTTTTACTTATGAGTCAGAAACTTAAAGGCCTATTATTTCAATGGTGATTTCCACAGAACCATTATATTACCATCAAATGGCAGCTTACCATCTAGTGATTCTCATCTTGAAAGAAGGCTCTTTGTGTGTGTGTGTGTGTGTGTGTGTGTGAGAGAGAGAGAGAGAGAGAGAGAGAGAGAGAGAGAGAGAGAGAGAGAGAGAGAGATTGAGGGTATGTTTCCCACATATGTGCAGTTGCCCATGGTGGCCAGATGCTCTAGAGCTGGAGCTACATAGTTATGAGCCACCCCACACGGGTGAAGAGGACTGAACCCCAGAGTAGTAAGCATATTTAACTATTGAGCAACCTCCCCAGCGCTCTAAAGAAAGACTTTTTATCCTACCTCATACTTTACACAAAACCTAATCAAAATGAAGCAGAGAACTAAATGAAGAAAACTAAAACACAAATTATTCAAATAAAACAAGTGATAAACTTCTATCTCTGTGTGTTATGATGTATATTTTATCTCTGACACTTAAAAAATTACAAATCATGGAACTTTGTAAAAATTGAAAGATTTTTTTTTCCAAATGATGCTCTCAAAACAGTGAAGGGAAAACCATAGAATGGGATGACATCTATAAATCACACACCTGGCAAGAATTTGGTACTAGAAACATACAAAGAGGTACTGTAACTCAACAATCAAAAATTAACCTGACTAACCTGACTTGAAAATTGTCTGTCTGAAACCATTTCTCCAAAGACACAAGAGTAAATGGACAATAAGCACTTAAAATAAAATATAGCTAGTAGCACTGAAGTCTGGAAATGTATATCCAAACACATCAGACCCTCATAGCAGCTTCCTGCAACAGTGGACAATGAAAAATATTGATTAAGTCACAGGAAAGCACAGACCTTCACACCCAACATCGTGGAACATGAACTCCTGTAGACATGGAGTTTGATGGCTAATCTTGGCTGTCAACTTGACTGCACCTGGAGCCTACTAAAAACCATGCTGCTGGAAGCTCCACTAAAGGATTTCCTTGATTGAACTTTTCAAAACAGCAAGAGCCAGCCTCAATATGGGTGCTTCCTTCTGGTGGTAGCCTAGATAAAAGGACTTCTTTTCCCAGTGTTCTTGGATGGGATCTCCATTCACGGTACAGGTAAACCACTTGACTCTATTCTGCTCATCTTTCTTCTAAATACCTTTGGTTGTTGTTAGAGTTCAAGAAGGGAGTTTCAAGCCTCATCATCCTCTGGCAAGGGCTCTGCCTCCTAAATGTCCCAAAGCTCCAAATATTGTGTCAACATCTGGGAAATAAGTGTTCAAACATAGCCTGTGAAGGACCTTTTCATCCTCAGAGTAATGCACAGCCTTCCATTCTGAGATATATTACAACGACTTAAAGGGTTTTATCCTAGATCACACATGAGAACTCACAGACTAAAGACATGAAATTCTAGGGATAGAATTTGAACCATTTAGTCCAACCACTCTGTGGTCATTAGTGTTAATTGTCTACTAACCACAAACTAGGGTAAACTAGGGAAGTCTTAGTGAAGGGTTGTCTAGTTTAGAATGGCCTATGGGCATGTCTGTAATAATTTGTCTTGATAACCCTGACTAATGTGTAAATGCCTAGTCCGCCATGGGTGGCATCATTACCTAGTTTGGGGACATAGAGTGAGAAAGAGTAGAGAATGTCACCTTTCTCTCGACTCCTGACTGTGGATGTGGTGTTATTATCTGCTTCAAGATGCTGCCTCTGTGACTGCCCTGCTATAGGAGTAACCTGGAATCTCAGCTAAAATAAACCCTTTCTCCTCTAACCTGTTTTATCCATGGTGGTTTAGAAAAACAGAAAGGAAACTAGAACACACATTTTTTTTTTTTCTCAGATGAGTGTCAGCATGCCAGAGGACATACTCAAATACCATTTAATGCCTTGATTTCCATCACACAATTCTGGCCTGTCTCCATTAATTGAAAATAAGATTTAAGGAATTTTATTTTTAATTAAATAACCTAGGTGGTAATCTCCATTGAGTGTCATCATAACCAGAGAAATATAAGGTGTAAATTTCCAACCCTATTTGATGTTTCTTTGAAGTCATTTCAGGCATCTTAGGGAAGGACTGATTGGACCATGCTCAATATTGTAAGAACTACATTTTTCTGGAAGCATACTGACACTCACTTTGTTAAAGTATAATTAACAGATATGGGTTTGGACTGATTCCCTACTTGTTAAATACTGAAAAAGTCTAGGCAAGACCAGGGGTGACCTGTGTCATTAGGTGAAGCCTCACAAGATGTCTTAGCCACACTGTATAGCAGCAATTCTCTTTATAAAAGTCAATGCAAGAAGCTAGACAGATGGATCAATGATTAAGACCAAGTGCCACCAGGGCTGGAGTTTGTTGGATGCCTAGAATTCACATCAGGTGGCCCAACTTCATGAGACCCAACACCCCATCTGGCTTCTGCATGCACACATACTCACGTGCAAACGTACACACGCACACACACAAAGAGAGAGAAAAACCCACATACAAACATTTAAAGTAAAAAATGTATGTTTAAAAATAAAAACAAGTTTACTTTTAATTTTTCTAGTTTTCTTTGTGAAATGAGATAACACCATAGTTTTAGTCATTAGGTAAAAACTGATAATTTAGATAAATATAGCTTCCTTTCAACTCTTATGATCAAGACAGTTGGCTCTTTCATTTTATTTACATCAAAGTCACTGCAAGCTCTTATTATGTGCTATTTTCAGATTTTCTTAGGTTTTGCATATAAACAGATTCTTTTATCCCCAAAACTATATCTTTACAATTATTCAAATGTTTTACATACCCCGATATGTTGTGATATATAATACAGCATTCAATTATCTATAAGTGGAATTTATAGCAAGGAATAAGGGGCTTAGGAAGTCCCATCTCTAGCTGAGCTACAATAGGTATATGGCTGTTAGTAAAGGGGTGTGGATCAGCTTACTTTAGGAGTGTGGATCCTGCTAAGTCCAGCATGCTCTAGTGGATGGCTCCATATTCATGTGTATACAGGTATAATTACATTGTCACAATGAACAAGATAGATAGATAGATAGATAGATAGATAGATAGATAGATAGATAGATGATGGATGGATAGATAGATAGATAGATAGATAGATAGATAGATAGATAGATAGATAGATAGATAGATAGACAGGCAGACACATACATACATGCATATACATATACATACAAATGTGTTTGGAAGGGGAGATATTGAGGGGGTGGAGGAGTTGGAGAAGGAAGTAAAAGGTAAGTATGACCAAAATGCATTGTTTACATATATGAAATCCTCAAAGAATAAACAAATAGCTTCAATCTTATGTTATACTCCTCTATGCTCCTGACCCAGAGTAATGTTTATGTATCATTCCCTGAAAGCATCAAATATAGAAGTTGAAAGTAACCTCCTAAAATCAAGCATAAGTGTTGAAAGCAATCACTTATGGGTATTGGTTACTTAACACTTGTTGTCTGTATCTTTTGGGATCAGTTGGAGCTTATTTACTCCCATGTAAAACTCTGTTAAATATTTCTGTAGACATCCCATTTTCTCCCCCATGTAATGCTTTCTGTGCTGTTCAATAAACCCAAAAAGAAGGCCATTGTTAATGTCAGACACACAGAGACATCAAGGCTTTGCATACCCGAAGAGTCGAGTGACTGAAAGATGTGATTATGAAGAGCAATATCCATCCCAGTGTGATAATTGTGGAGTAGGTAGGGATGCCTGAGCAAAGGGACAGACAGACTCGGGGTGAATTTTTGCTGTACTTCCTTGAAAATGCAGAGTAATGTTGAACTTAAGGGTATACATGTAGATTCTCTGTCACTGAACATACTCAGGTGAACAAAACACCAAAGCTGCTCAATTTACACAGCTAATAGTTAGTTGAATTAACCCAGAAAAGAGTGCCCATGCTATACCAATGGTCCTCACTAAAAAGGAACACACTGATCGTAGGCCACAAAAGGAGGCTGCACAAGAATAAAGAAAAGATATCCCAGAAAAAAAAATGAAGAAGCAAAAGTTTATAATATGGGAACAAATTCATCATGAAATAATTTGTTCTTTTCTGCCTTTTGGCTCCCATGGAACTTAAGAATCTGTTGAAATTTTAGTTCTCACATGACTTTTTTTTTTTAGCTTCTCAGACTTTTGACAGTCGTTTGGAAAAAGATTTGGTGGGAGCCTCCATAGCCCTTTACACCTTCTCTTGGCTGCTAACCCTGTAAGTCATCAAAGTCTTGGAGCTCTCAACTTTCTCATCCCTGGTATACATATGTAGGTTTTACAGCTTTATTTGTAATGTCCCTCACAGGTTCATGTTTGTGTGCTTGTTTGTTACTTTCACCCCACCTCCCCGGCTGCTGGTGCTGTTTCCAGAGACTGAGAGAACTTTAAGAGGTGAGGCCTACATCCCTGGACAAAGAACTACAGAAGGCCAAGGAACACTGAGAGCAAGAGAAATACTGAGAGCACACCCATTTGTCATCCAGTACCAAAGGCTCAGTCCTAAAAACACGTACATACACATAACATTATATGGACTAAGCAGGTTGTGTTTTTATATTTAGGAACACACACACACACACACATCCCAATCAAAAATAAAGAGGCCATGAATTTCAAGGAGAGTAAGAAGATACATGGGAGGTGCTGTGGGGAGGAAAGAGAAGGAAAAAATAATCTAATTATATGATACTATCAAGAAAATTTTTAATGTTTTAAAATGGAGGTGAGGCTTGACTCTAGGAAATGGGTCACTGGGAGTTTATGAACTATGGGCTATAGCCTGACCCCAGCTCCTCTCCACTCCTTTCCACTCCTCTCCTCTTCTCCTTTCCTTCTCCTACTCTCCCTTCCTTTCCCTCCCCTCCTGTACCCCCTATCCTCTTCTGTCCCCTCCCCTCCCCTTTCCTCTTCTCTTCTCTCCATTTCCAAACTCCTGCACCATGGTTGTGGATCCTGCGCCATGGTGGAAAGGCTGCTTGCTATGCCCCCAACATGGAGGTTGTAGCTGAAACAAGCCCACCTTTCCCTACGCTGCTGCTTCCACTATATGATTGCAGCAATGAGAAAATTAACAAACAAATTACTCTTTCTCAAATGACATCATTTTCTAAAGCAAGCTGATTCCCAGAGCCTAGACTCAAATCTCTGTCTAAGCCAGCACCATCTCTCTTTAGTAACTGTTTCTGCTTGAGCGGCAAGAGTTTCCTGGGATTCCTCCCACAAACTCCTCTGCTCTGCGCAGCCTATTCTGTTCTCAAGAGAAAGTGCACAGCCCCTCGGAGCTTTGTTGGTCACCTCTGTGCTTGTGAGATTCAGTGCCTAAAATAACCTCAAACTTCTTTGGGTCACTTGACCCACAGTATCCCATAGAAAGTTTCCAGGTGGAAAAACCAAAACCACCATTCAGATATTTAATTCTCTCCTCATTCTTTCTCTATCTGTCTATGAACATTTGTGTTGATCCCTGTAACAAATTCCTTCTTGTATATTTATGTGAGTATCTGTCTGTTCTAGTTTTCTCTCTGTTCCTATGACAAAACACTGACCAAAAGCTACTTGGAAAGGAAAGGGTTTCTTCAGCTTAGACCTCTAAGTCAAAATCAATCTTTATAGAGAGTCAGGACAGGAACCTGCAGTCAAGCACTGTTAAGGGAACACTGTTCTCTCTCGCGCGCGTGCGTTCAGTTAGCTTTCTAATTCAGCATAGAATCACTTGCCTATGGATACTGTTGTCCAGAGTAGGGGGACCTTTTACATTAATTAACAATCAAGATACCACACCCCCTATATCTATACCCACAGATCATTCTGATCTAGGCAGTTCATGAACTGAGGCTCTCCTCTCAGATGGCTTTAGCTTGTATCAAGTTGACAATTAAATTTAACTATGATACTGTCTAGCCATCTGTCACTCCATTTAGTTCCATTTAGTGGAGAGCCGTGAAACACAACCTGTAATTTAAATCATCCTGTGGGATGCCGTGGTACATGCCTTTAGTCCTAGCACTTGGGAGGCAGAAGTAGGTGGGACTCTGTGAGTTCAAAGCCCACTAGGTCTGCACAGTAAGCTCTAAGCCAGCCAAGGATATCTAGTAAAGCCCCACCTCAAGCAAACAAATAAATAACAGTAATTAGTTTAAAATAGTAAATATTCATGAAGTATATCAGTAAGTATTGACATGTTAAAATATGTTAACAATCCTAGTATGGGGTGCACTCAGTCAAGTGATATTTTCTGTTAATTTTTGTTTTTTTTTTTTCTTGGACCCTATCAATACGCCTCTGCATTTTAAAGATTCTGTGACATGCGCTGTTTTAATTTCACTGCCTTTTTAAACTACTATGCATCTTCCAGCCAGGTGACACTCAACCCGAGAGAGCAACCCATGCGCAAAACAATTCCATAATCAGTAACTCGAAACTCAATGCAGTCTTCGGGGTCGAGAGCTCCCTTCTTTTCCTTCATTTTGGCCATCTAGTAGTAACTGAAGATGGTAATTCAGTGAACCAGGGGAGCTCACTGAGAGCAGAGGCTCCTCCAGGTGTAGACTGTGATGGAGAGAGACTTAGGTCTGTTTTAGTTCAGTTTTGTTGTTGTTGGCTGTTTGTTTAAGAACTTTAGCTTTCCCTCTTATGCAACTCTTGTATTTAGTAACCATGAAATTATGAAG
Source organism: Microtus pennsylvanicus (assembly GCF_037038515.1). Classification (NCBI taxonomy): domain Eukaryota; kingdom Metazoa; phylum Chordata; class Mammalia; order Rodentia; family Cricetidae; genus Microtus; species Microtus pennsylvanicus. Next base: position 115,678,449 of record NC_134582.1, read on the forward strand.
AAGCTACTGGATTTTTGCTCTAATTATACATTTGCTTTTTAACCTGTTAATCATGACCACGACACAATCACAAAGATACATGTCACCCATTTGTGCTCTTACTTATACCAAACATTGTTTTCTGTGAGTTAAGTCTTCCTCTTTGACTATCTGTGAGACAGATCTCAGTCCCGGCCAGGACCTGACTGACTTTGCTTTGCCCTCTGGTTGGACTCCATGCTTGTCTTGGCAGGCCACACCACCTATTCATGGAGCAATCTTTCCCAACGTGAGCTGGCTACAGAGATTGGTGGCTAGCTACCAAGCCCTAAGGTTATAAGGCTTTATGCTGCTTCTGTTCTGTTTCTTCCAAACCCTCAACACATCTGCATGACACACTTCATAACTATCATGCCAACTATACAAGTCACAAAGAATTCTGAGATATTCTGCTCGGTTCTGAACCATAACAGCTGTGCCTTTCTCAGGCCCTGGTCTCTCTGATAAACAACATCTCTCCTCTCTCACTCATTCCTGAATTCTGAAAATCTTATTTATCATGATCTGACATATGAAAGGAAGTCATCCAATCACCCTGTCCTGACTTTCTGCAATATTATAACCCTATTAGTCCATCTGTTGACTCATTAAAACTTAATGAATATTTACCATTTTGAGGGATATACAAGGTATTATCAATAAATAGCTGTTTCATATTCAGTTATTAGATACAAAGTAGCACCATATATGGTGAATTAAATGCAGGCTGAGAGAAACAGTGACCTTGGATTCCTATCCACAACACACACACACACACACACACACACACGGTGATGGGGGCAAGCCTATCCGTAAGACACCTACACATCAGCTATGACACAGGAATCTGTACCTATGACTCTCTGTATGACTTTTCACTCTACTCAAGAGCCAACGCTCCAGAGTCGAAGATATCCTGTCACCTTCTTTTGCTGTTTTTCTGAAGGGGCAGGAAACATTGTAGTTTTCAACCTGAGAGTTGACACAGAAGGACCATGTGGCTTAATCATGCAGCCACAAGCTGGATCAGAAAATGCCAAGGCTAAGATGTGCTTTTAAGTATGGCTTGTAGGGTTTGCCAGAGTTAGATGTCAGGGGAAAGAAGACAGTAAAGATGACTTCTACAGTCTAGGAAGAGTTGGAAAACAACACAGATCTCACTTAGATACAACCACCTTAACATTGCCACCACCTGGAAAGGCTGTATTATCAACTGGATAACTATACATTAAAATCAAATCAAGGCCACAGCTAAATACTTACATTTAGAAGCTCCAGTTCATAATTCTATAAATAAATAGTTTATGTCAACTCTAAAATATGATAAGAAATCTATCGGTTTGTATCTTTTTGTTAAAGACTAATCACATCAGTTTAGCAGGAAGACCTTCTTCTGAAAGTCCATTCTCTCCCCAGCTACAACACTGCAATTTTGCCTGGTCAGGATATTGAGAGGCGATCAGCTTTAAATAATTTAGCAATGGATTTCAATTTTACCACACATTTTTTGACTATGTTTTATTCAATAATAAATTAATGGTACTCCACTCCAATAAAAAATATATTTCCTAATGGTTCTCTAAACATCATCTGTCCTTGGCCCTTGGAGTCGATAGATTCACTACACAATTACAGGGGAGAAGTCCTTCGAGAGATATTTCTGTAAACACCCATGTAGACCCAATGCTCCTGTTTACCTTTTCATCAACGCTAATGAACCAGGGTCTAGGAAGACATCTCAGTGGATAATGAGCTTACTCTGGAGGCCTGACGACTTGAGTTCAGTTTCCAGGGCTAACATTTTTTTTAAAAGCTGGCATGGTTGCATGTTTTTTATAATTTTAGGGTTTGAAAAGTAGAATGAGCAAGTGAATCCTTGGGGTTCACTGGGAAGCCAGTCATATTACTGATCTAGTTCCAGGCCAATTTGAAAATCTCAAAATAAAACATAGTAAAACATAGTAAAATATAATATAATATAATATAATATAATATAGTATAGTATATAGATAGGCACTGGAGAGATGGCTCCGTGGTTAAAAGTACTGGTTGCTTTTGCAGGATCTAGATATAGCTCCTATAACTCATACAGTGACCCACAACTTCAATTCCAGGGAATCTCATGGTCTCTTCAGAACTCTGGAGGCACCAGGTATACACACGGTGCATATACTCATTCAGACAAACCACTCATACTCATAGAGTAAATATATCTAAAACTTAAAATTAAAACAAACAAAACCCAGGTAGACAGCACTTAAGGGACTACACCAAAGGGTGGCCTATGGCCTCCACACATTCAGATGCTTGAATACACACACACACACACACACACACAGAGAGAGAGAGAGAGAGAGAGAGAGAGAGAGAGAGAGAGAGAGAGAGAGAGAGAGAGAGAGAAGGGGGAGGAGTTTTCAGTTTTTATTCTTTGATAATTTCATACATATATAGTGAATTTAATCATTTTACATTTTATTCCCCTTTACCTCCTTTCTCTCTCATTGAACCCTTCCCCCTCCCCCATTTTCATGACATGCCTTCACAGTCACAAACTCCTTGCAGCTATGGCGATTGCACAAGGCCCACATGTGACTGGGCACATCAGCATGTCATTACAAGCTGGAGTGTTGGCATTGTGGAGTGAGAGTGAGGGTGAAGGGAGACCCATGAAGCCCTTGCCCCATAAGCTATTGACAGTTAATGGTTACTGAGGGCTTGTCATTTTTTTTAATGGTGTAACCCTGATAAGTTTCCCACGCTCCTCTAAATAACCTCCAAGTCATGCTTATGCAGGCAACTCTGGTTAAATTCAGCTGGTCACACACACAAAATGACAGGTAAGGCCATTTTCTAGAGCCAAAACTAGAAAAATGCTGGCTTATTATCTTCCTTTATTATTCACCTGTCCTTTTGCCTTAATTCCATCCTTCCTTATCATGTCATATGACAACGCTCTCTTGGTCTCCTTTCTGAATGCTATACTATACTTGCTCTTAACACACACACACACACACACACTTGATTTTACTTAATAATAATAAAAAGTCACAATTTTTTAAAGTAAAAGAAAATAAGAGCTAAAGAATTGGTACCAAAAAGAAAGAATTTGATGACTATCATCTGGAGCTGGGTAAGAAACGATCACTTTGTGACACTGCTGCGGGATGATGGGGCAAGCAGCTTATGCTAACTGCAGTCCCAAGCCAATCTGCTCTTGACATCTGCTGTTGAATGCTCCAGTCCTGAAGAGTCTGAGATTCACTTCTGCAATCACAGCCTTGCATACTGAGAGTTTCTCTCTCTCTCTCTCTCTCTCTCTCTCTCTCTCTCTCTCTCTCTCTCTCTCTCTCTCTCTCTCTCTCTTTTCTGTCCTATCATTTGACCACAGGCACTTATATTTAAATAAAAAATATCCAATGTTTAAAAACTTGTGTTTTTAATTGTGTGTGTGAGTGTGAGTGTGTGTGTGTGTGTGTGTGTGTGTATTGGGAAGATATGTGCATTTGAGCACTAGTGAACATAGAGGCCAGAAGCATTGATTTCTCTGGAGCTGGAGTTATAGGTTATTATGAGCTGCCTTACTTAGATGCAAGGATTGGACTCAAGTCTTCTATAAGAGCACCAAGTGCTCTTAACCCCTGAGCCATATCTTCAACACCCAGGCTGTCCAATATTCATCGATATTACAGAAGGCCAGAGTCAGCTGCAGGACCGCAGAAGGGAAGATGAATTTGAGCATGAGATTTAAATCTCACTTCAATTGAATATGTAGTGTCAAAAAATGTTAAAACACCATTAAGAGATTTCAAGTTATGTGAGTCTTGTCATCTTGTTTTGTCTGTTTGAGGTAGGGTCTAAGTGTGTAGCCCCGACTGGCCTGGAATTAAGAGATCCACCTACCTCTGCCTCCCTGTACCACCAAGCCCAGCTTGCTTTATGTGCCATAATATTTCAGACAAGTTATTCTTCCATACAAGATGAGTTCTAAACACAGTACTGAAATTTATCAGAGATTGTCATTTTAGATAAGAAAAGGTCTTTAGAAAATAGTCATTAGATTCTGCCAACAGTTGACACGGCACTTTTAAGTAACATTGCTCTACTCGAAGATCCTTACACATCCAACAAATAATTTGTACATATCTTCATAACCAAACCTGTACAAAATCCAGAAATTATCATTGTTGATTTCATTCATCTTGATTTTTTAAATGAAACTGCAAGAATGAATTTTATTCTCTGAATCAGAAGGTAATATAATGCTTGGATTGCTGCAAACTGAAAGGTTAGATTGCTAATACTTACCATTTAGTAAACATGCTCTCTGAGGGTTTGGAAGATGACTCAGTAGATAAAGCCCTTGCTTGGCAATCCTGAGGAGTTGAGTTTGATCCCCAGAACCTATGTAAAAATCCCTAGTGAGATGGTGCACATCTTTAATCCTGGCATTGGGAAGGGGAACACAGAAGGATCCCTGGGCCTCAGCCGCCTATCAGTCTTGTACACTTGGTAGCTCCAAGTAAATGAAAAATTTTGTCACAAAAATGGTAGACTGTGCCCCTGGGAATGACATCTGAGGCTGTTTTCTGACACACACCCTATATACACATTTGTTTGCATGGCATATATATATATATATATATATATATATATATATATATGCATAGAGAGATGCATATGCAGAAACATACACACTTTAATACACACAAGAGATGGATAGATAGATAGATAGATAGATAGATAGATAGATAGATAGATAGATAGATAGATAGATAGATAGATCTGGGCCAGAAGAGATAACTCGGTGGTTAAGGGCATTCATTTCTTTCAGAGGATTTCAGTCCTGTTTCCTGCACACCTTAATAGTGGCTCAGGACCACTTGTACATCCAACTCCAGGGCGATCTGTCACCCTTTTATGGATTTTGAATATACCTGCATCCCTGTACACATATCCATATACTGAAATGCTTGTAAATAAAAATAAATCAATCTTTGAAGATGTTATTTATTTATGTTTTTGTTAACTCCGTGCCTGGAGTAGGGGAGCAATATGTTCACATGAGGGAGAGGTGTCCTCGTAGGGCAGAAGAGTGCCAATGAAACCACCAGAGCCAAATTCACAAATGCTTGTGAGCCATCTGATGTGGGTGCTAAAAACTGAACCCAGTTCCTCAGCTAGAGTAAAATGTGTTCTCCAGGGCTAAGTCATCTCTCCAGAATCTAAAGTCTTTTTAATGAATTGCCATTCATACATAGTAGGGTCAATTTTATGTCACTTTACTGTGTTCATTCTGGTGATGTGCCTCTGGCAAGGTGTATACACTCAGTATTTTTATTGCATATATTTTGTTTTCACTGGGGATTTGACACAAAGGAACAATAGACATATACCACAAGCATTTCTACTCACAGTGGTCATGCAAATATGGTTTCTAGAGACACTTCTAAATGTCATGTGTGAGTGGTATATTCTGTGAGTGAGATATTCTGAAGTGGATGGAGGCCACAATAGACAGAAAGGAGCTGCTGTGCATGGTTTGGGGAAAGAGGACACTTGTGACCATTATCTGAAAGTCGAAAGAAAGCTAGGGTGGGGTGCAAGAGGTGAATCCGTGAGATGGGTGGCTAAAGATAGAGAATAAAATAACTTCTTTGAAAATAGCATAATGTAGTGCATGCTAATTATAAAATTAAATGAAGCCAGGGAGTGGTGGTGCATGCCTTTAATTCTAGTACTCAGAAGACAGAGGGAGGAAGATCTCTGTGAGTTCAAGGTCAGCTGGTCTAAAAAGTGAGTTCCAGAGCAGCCAGAGATGTTATACAGAGAAACCTTGACTCAACAAAACCAAAACCAAAATAAAACACCCAACAACAAAAATTAAATTAAAAAGGAATAAAGATGAAAACAAACAGAAAAAAAACACTTTTAGCTAGTGCTGCTATGTTTAGTAAATCTATTTAAAGTACTGAATTCTGAAAATCGCTTAATTTACCATAATGGTAGAATATTGTAATGGTAGAAGAATACAGGGCATGTGACAGTACATATGTTTTTATATGTTTGAACTGGGATCAGAATTCGCTGAGGAGTAAGAGGAAACATAACTTGATCATACAAAATGCACATAGTTAGTAGTGGATTTAGAAGCTGAACTTAGTAGGAGTTCTTAGAATCACATGATTCTTATTCTTCTTTATGTCTTCAGTAGAAAACCCAGTATCATTTAAAAAAAAAGAACTATTTTTTAAGTGAAAGAGTTGTGTGTGTGTGTGTGTGTGTGTGTGTGTGTGTGTGTGTGTGTCTGTGTCTGTGTCTGTGTCTGTGTATATGTGTATGTTTTCACATGTAGGCAAGTCCTGGGGTATTGAGAAGAGGGCATCAAATCCACTGGATCAGGAGTTACAGAGTTTGTGAGGCACCTGACCTGGGTGCTAGGAACCAAACATGGCTCCTTTGGAAGAGCAGCCAGTGCTCTTAGCCACTGAATCATCTCTCTGGGCTCACCTATTCATCTCAGGGCACTTACATGCCATCCCAGTCCATTGAGTTTTGAAATGGAGTAATACTAACTGCAGTGGAAACTGTAGAGTATTGAAATGAGCACTACAGACCTCATGCCAGAGGTCTCCCATCCTTATAAAGTCCTCATGGGAGAGTGGATTGTACCCATAGGTTTCACAATCATCTGGCTGTAAATATTGCTGTGTACTTTGCCTTCACAGCTTCTCTGCTGCAGTAACTCAAAACACTGGCTCACATCCAGTTAGTATAAGAGATTAACTTTATCAGAGTCTCTGAACATAAGGCAGAGAGACCGACTCATGTGACTGTAGTCAGAGTACCATGGCCAAAAGAAAAAGAAAAAAAACTGAACAAGGAAACAAAGGCTACCTCATTCATGGTGAAAGGCCTGCACACAAACACAGCAAGCTTTGGCAATAAAACAAAATAAACCTGGCAGAGTTACCTGATGGAGGTCACGAACATCAATCCCAGTATTTTCTTAATGGGGCTGCTACAGTGAATACTGATTATTGGATAAAGAGCCAAACACCGTCCAGTGTTAGGAGAAAACGTTTTCCATCATGGATGATGAATGACTGCTAGAGCGTAAGAACTCATCTCTAAGCAGGTGACTTACAGAGAAGCAGAATGCCTGAGACTTCCCATGGCTGGGTTCTTTGGCATTCGTCTGGCCGTTGGAGATTTTTCTCAAGCAGACTTTGATCATTCAATAGGAAGACCAGTCACCACCTGAAGTTGAAAGCGGGATGATCCAGCTGTCTCCTTTATGCATGCCTCTTGGTCTATGGAAAGGACACTCAGACACTGAGTGTTTAATGTTACAGAGCAATGGAAAACAGAGATACTGTCGATCAGTAGAGCTAAGTTGGAAGAGAAGGAAAGGATGGGCCATACAGGAGGTCCCTTTCCTTGAAGTAGACAACTAAACACATCATTCACATTTCTTTTCAAAGACTTCATACTTGTACATGCACAAATTAAAACAATATTTAGAGCCAGAAAACTTCTAGGCTATGTGCTAATTTTCAAATGTTTATTGAGATATATAGGGCAAGATTTTACAGCTTCCTACACCCTCAGCACGAATAGTTCAAATGATGCCTTTTTGTGATCATTTTATAGTGCTTTTATTTCTTGCATGCCCAAGAGAGCACCCTAAACATTGTAAGCACTGCTTATTTTTTTATTTTAGATGAGAACTCTAAAATATATACTTCTTATACTGTCTATAAAAGTGCCTTGCAACAGAACATTAAAAAGTTTCTTTTTATTTTAAACTTCCATGCTGATTTGTGTCTATCAAGAATTATCAGGTATGCAAAAATACAGTGAGTTTTATTTTGGGACCCCTGTTCGGCACAGAATCACCAACCAATGTTAAAGATATGTCCATTGCAGTGGTTCTTAACCTGGGGATCGCCTATCAGATATTTAGAATACAGTTTATAACAGTAGCAAAATAGCAATGAAAAGAGTCTTATAGTTGGGTGTCACCACAGCACAAGGAACTGTGTTAAAGGGTCACACTCAGCATTAGAAAGGTTGAGAACCACTCATCTAATGAAAAGATGCTGAGCATCAGTGACCCTGCTTTTGTCAATCCTGGACCTCTTCTTTCTACCTACATCAGTAAGGCTTTCCTCCGTCTTATTTTGTATTTTACTTTGAAATGCAATCATGCAACAAAATAGTATGCAGTTCTTACTCTATGTGGTTCTAATGGACAATGGCGGGTACCACAAAGACTGTGAGAGAATAGATTACAAAGGTAATTGTGGGGACCACGTCTTTACCACAAAGACCATGAGAGAATAGATTCCGAAGGTAATTGTGGGGACCATGTCTTTACCACAAAGACCATGAGAGAATAGATTCCGAAGGTAATTGTGGGGACCACGTCTTTACCATAAAGACCATGAGAGAATAGATTCTGAAGGTAATTGTGGGGACCACGTCTTTACCGCAAAGACCATGAGAGAATAGATTCTGAAGGTAATTGTGGGGACTACATCTTTACCATAAAGCAAAGCCAATGCTTCCTCCCTTCAGCTGTTTTTGTCAAGTGTCACAAGAGAAAAAGTACAGGTGAGAAAGTCAGCACCTCAAAACCAGAATAACACACTTGAAATCTCACCACAAATGACTGTTAGATGTAGGCCCCATTTAAACACTCTTTTCAAAGGGTTTTAATTATGAGTCTATGTGAAGTGGGTGGTCCTGTGCATGTGCGTGTAGGTGCCTAAGGAGGTACCAGATCTTTCTGGAGCTAAATTTTGTTACAGGCAGTTCTGAGCTGTCTGTTTTGGGTTCTGGGAACTAAACTGAAGTCCTCTGGAAGAGCAATATGTACTCATAGCAACTGAGAAATCTCTCAAGACCCCACACAATCTACTTGTATTCGAAATAATTACACAGTGGTATTCAAATTCTTAGAGATGTTAAGGTTATAACAAGATTTGTCTCATTGTTGTGTGAGCATAAATCTAGGACATCTTATAGTATCTGCAAAGATTAATATTGATTGTCTTCCTGGCAGAATCTAGAATCACAGAAGAGACAAGCTTCTGGGCGTGCATATGAGGGAGTTTTCTAGCTTATGAGAAATTTTTTAGCCTGAGGAATTTTTCTAGCCTATGAGGGATTTTTCTATATTATTACATCAGAAAGACTCACCCTAAACATGGGCAGTACTACTCCATGGACTGGTGTCCATTACTGCATATAAAGAAGAGAGGCAGTGGAGGACAAGCATAAATCTTTGGGTCCTCTTGACTTGCAGATACAATGTGATCAGTCACTTCCTCACTCCCCTAGTTCTATGAGCCTTATCTACCGGGATGGACTATACCCTCTAACTGTGAATCAAAATAAACCCTTCCAGCCTTAAGCTACATTTTCACTCATTATATCACAACAAAGAGAAAGTAACTAATAATGAATAGTTTCTAGATTATAGGGGTTAGTAGCATGCAAAACAATATTTTCTGTTGCAAAATATACAGTAAAAATTAAGATTTGCTGTTACATTTTATATCAGAAGTGAGTATTTAACTAGGTGAGGAGATATTTGACTACACTTACTTTATTATATTAAAATACTAAGAATATAATCATTAGTTATTCTTTGATTTATCAGACCAGGTTTGATCACCTCACTATGCCATTTTGCATATGCCCATTTAATTTTTGCAATCTAATTTATCCTCTAATTCTCAGCAATAACCATGTTTTGCCCTACACTGTCTAATACTTCTGCAAAGACACTATTGTTTTCCTATTTGACCTCAATTCTTCAAAACTTAGTTTCAGATTTTCTAGTCCAATGTCACTGATTCCTGTTCTATTCTTAAATGATAAAGGACATCCATCTCCAGCTGTGTTTGTATTTACCACGTAAATATAGTGAATGCTACTTTGTGTGTAGCTCTTTAATGACTATGATTCTAAAAGTCCTGGAAGATGGGTACTCTATTTTAAAACCTTGAAAATGCCAAACCAATAGCATGTAATAGAAAGTTGTAAGTTGACAAAGAGCAAATGTTAATAGTTGCAGAAAAAAAAGAAAATTTCACGATGGTTAATTGCCATTTAAGATAAATTAAAGTCACTTGCCCATGTCTTGGGGGTACTGTCACGGTTCCACTTAGAGCTTTAAGGGAGCCCAACATTATAAACCCATCCACTGATATATTTCACCATGGGCAGATGTTCCCTCATACCAAGTAGACAACAGATTCATTCATGTCAAGCTTTATTGGCATAACCATCTTGCCCAACCATATGCTTAACGTTTTATCGGTGGGATTTATTAGCTCATTTACATTATTCTCAGAACTGTAGAAAGCCAGAGGAAAGAAATAAGCTTTTGTGAATGTGCCCCAGATGGTCAGCACTGGCAATTCAGAACTTGGAATCAGGAGAGAGCTTTATGCATGGCCAAGTCTCTTAAGATCTTCTGTCAGGGTCTCTTCCTGTCTTCCTGAAGTTTTGCACTTCTTTTATAAAGCAGAAATATGCTATTCCCTTTACAGAATATCTCTAACATCAGTTTGTTGCATGAGTTCTAGTTGGTCTTACTAAGAAAAACCTAGAGCCGGATATTGGGGCAAATGAAGAAAAAACTGAGAAAAAAAGGAGCAAGCCACAATCAACTTTTACCTTGCTAGCTCCTCAGTTGAAAGGGGCCAAACTACTGTCTCCTCCTGCCTTATATTCCTCACTCCACCAAGCCATATCACATCCTGCCTGTCTGTACAGACCTTCAGACATCTATGGTTAACTAGTGACTAACTCCACCCTCTGATCTTCAGGCAAGATTTATTTGCTAGAGTACAAACAAATATCACCACATTCCTTTTTTGTCTAAAATAAAAAAGGTTACAATATAAGAAAAACTGTATACAATAAGAACAATAACTATATACAATATATACAGGCAATAAATACATCAATAATGTCTAGTTTATTATAAATTGACAAATTCAGAGAAAATACTCTATCTCTATTCTAATTTGTTCAGTCCAAAAAGTTGTACCTAATTGCTGTGGAATAATGTTTTTGTATACTGTAAAGATTTGTCACTTGTATTGGTTTTATAAAACACTGATAGGCCAGTAACCAGGCAGGAATATAGGCAGCACAACCATACTAAGAGAATTCTGGGAAGAGGAAAGGAAGAGATGCAGTTACCAGGCAGACACAGATAAAGCAAGATGAGAATGCCTCATTGATAAAAGATGCCAAGTCATGTCCCTAAACGCAGACAAGAATTATGGATTAATCTAAATTATAAGAGCTAGTTAATAATAAGCCTAAAATAATAGTTCAAACCTTTTATAATTAATGTAAGCCTCTGTGTGTTTCTTTCAGACTGTACAACTGTGGGACTGGGCAGAACAGAAACTTTCCTCTATATCTAATTCACATTCTATTCTAACTTGCATTACCAAAACTATCTTTTAATGTCTTTTAGCCTTATACACTTTACACCTCTTTAGTGAATTTCTTTTCTAAATTTGGTAACAAGGAAACTATAACTATCAAATCTTCAACTCCTGCAGAGACCTGAGAAGAAAATAATATTACCCGAGTAAAAAGGAAGTGTGAGCAAGTGACTTCCAAAAATGTGAGCTATGAAAGAAACAGCTGGCTGCTGGACAGTCACCCAAAGTTCCTCTGAAATGTTGGAGAATCCATCTTCAGCTTACAAGTCTAGCAGGAAATTCTGAAGGGCTGTCCTATCTTGTCTTGGCAAAATTCAGCAGTCCTTTCCATTGTGTCCTGTTTGTCCAATTAGGACAGCATACAATCACCTGTCAAGGCACCTTCTTGCCAAGTGGATAACATTTACCACAAATAAAGTAAACTCCATATGGAGTTTCTTCAATGCCCATCATCTTCTCTGAAGTAGACTGGTATTGCCAGGAGCAGACATGTCTCATTGTCATTAAAAAAAAAAGAATCTATGTTTTTAAAACATTTAAAATGTCATATTCTGCAGATCTCTCAAGTGTTTGAAGATGACCTGTCTATCTAAAATATATCTCTGTTTGTCCTTGAAAACATACCTAATATGACTACAAGTTCAATTGTAATGACTAACTACTAACTTACATTTCTTTATAGCCTAATTAGTTGGAAATAATAACTTTCTAACACTAGAAATTTATATTACATTTTTAAATGAGCTATATAGGTATAATACCTTGAAACATATTAGAAATTATGTAAAGTATGTTCTAACAAAATTAATCTCAAATTAGTATCAATATACAAAGATCTATATCAATGTAAAATATTTAAAAGAAGTAATTGCTTTTTATGTTAAAAAATCAATAATCAACCTTTTTATCCTATTTCTATATAGCCCCTTTTTCTTTTCAGAGTAGACTCAATACTATATCTTTATATCCTATCATTATCTATACCCCCCTTTTGTTTAAACAAGAACGCTGAATCTAATCTCCTTTGTTCAATTTTTTCCTGACCATTACAAATAACAACTTGTAACCAACTCTCCTCAAACAATAACAAATACCCATAACCCAATGAAAGGCAAAAACACCCCACACCCACCCCATCTCTTGGGGATGTGGAATCATGTTCCTAAATTTGTGTCCTGCTCTCTGAGGGTAGTAGCTTCTTTAGGGAATCCCAATATGGGATTCCCCTCTGTATGCTGTGAATATGTTTTATTGTCATTGGTTAATAGAGAAGCTACTTTGGACCTATTGCAGTGCAGAATAGAGCAAGGCAGGAATTCCAAGCAGAGATAGAGGAGAAAAGTAGGTAAAGTCAAGGAGATGCCATGTAGCTGCTGAAGGAGACAGATGCACTGGAACCTTGCTGGTAAACCTTGAGCCTCATGATAAAATACAAAATAATAGAAATGGGTTAATTTAAGATGTAAGAGCTAGCTAGGAATACTCTGGAGTCATTGACCAAGCAGTGTTGCAATTAATATAGTTTCTGTGTGATTATTTCAGGTCTGGGTGGCCAAAAACAAACAAACAGCTTCTGCCTATAGGATACTGAAAAGAAAAAATTGGGGTTAATTGTCAAGTCCTGGGAGAGGTATCTGTATCACCTGTTGTACAGTCTCTGTGCAATGGGAAAGTGCAGGACTTGCCTCAAGTCCTGCCTAGAGTCATCTGTGAGGTTGGATCATCTTAACTAGCCACTTCTAAATTGTCCTGAGCAGTTTAAAGTCCAACTCCAATGTTTAGGTGATGTTTGTCAGTTGAGTAACATTATCATAGTCCGGTGGAATCATCCTTGTGGGGCCCCCATTCTCCTTTTGGAGACTTCAAAGATCACTGTCAGGCATGGTCTTGGTTCACTGCAGAAAACTTAAACATTTTATATGTCACATGCAGCAGATCTCAAAGAGGTTAAAGGACCATATTTGTCATGTACATTCTGAGTACAGAAACTTAGTTTCTAGTTAACCTGAATGAGACTCAAACCCAAAATCATGTACAGAAAGCTAGACGAAGCATCTTTTAAGAGTTATTACTTTATATGACAGTTTATATCATGACAAAAATGTAATATATATGTACATATGTACACATATAAATCTTATAATTTTGAGATAATATTTATACCTTAAGAAAAGCTTCAAGGAGTCAATATAAAACCAAAGGATTATGAGATTAGTGACAATAAAATAATCCCTTAATTTTAGTTTTGGTTTTTCTTCTATCCCATATAAGGTGGCTCATCTGACACAAGACAGAGATTTGGAATTTTACTTTAACAAGCATCCTTGAGTTTAAAGAAGGAGAGAGCCACACTCCAACTCCAAAGCCAGTTTTAATTCTTAATTGGACTGGTGGTACTACAAAAAGACCATCAGCATTATATGTTTGTAGAGAACTGCCAAAACAAACATTTCAGAAGATTTATGAAATTTTATAATGTTGGAAATGTAATATACGAGTAGACCAATTTAACCTTTTTCCTTGGGACAGTATTTTTGAATGATTTGTCCTTTTTCTTTACATGTCTCATTTGTCTAATAATCTCCAGTTTTCTTAGCTGGATGCCTTCATCCATGTATGTTAGCATTTTATATACTGTTCCATTACTGTGAAGAGACACCATGGTCAAAGCAACTTATGCAAGAAAACATTTGTTTACAGTCTTAGACAGTTAAGTACTCCTAATTCTTTCCAAATAGCCTACTAGCTGGGAATAAAATGTTAAACCACATACATGAGCCTAGGAGGACCATTCTTATTAAACCAACAATCCCCTGAACTTGAATTAAAAGAAGTTTTGAAGCCAGCAACCAACTCAGGTCTCTCCTCACCTAGTGAAGAATGCTAAGATGGAACAGGATGAGCAAGGTGTGAGAGTGAGAAGGAAAGCTTGATCTGATATAGTATAGGCACAAAGCTGATCTCTTAATCACCTTTCTTCAGTCAGATCTCGCCGTCTGAGCCATGACTCTCCACACTGCTCAGGGACCCTAGAACCCTTCTCCACATGCACTCAGGCCAGCCACATGGGCTAACAGAACTCAGAGAGCTACTGTTAGGGAATGGTTGGTCATCTATCTGTCTCCAAATGTGTTGAAGTTCTATTCCTTATACTATCTCTCTCCCTTGGAATGTGACTGTATTTGGAGGCAGGATTTAAACAGGTAATTAAACAAAGCTGAGATCATTAGGGTAGCCATGATACAATCTGACAAAAGGAGATCGAGACAGTCACACAAAGCACTGACCTCATGAGAACACAGGGAGAAGTTGCCATCTCTGTTACCCAAACCTTAATCCCAGACTTCAACTTCCAGAATAGTGAGGAAAATTTACCTGTTGTTTAAATCATCTGTCCTATGAAACCTTGTCATAGTGACCCAAGCTAAGTGACTCAGGTTTCTGGCACATTGAAGACTCCAGATATCCTATTCTCCCCAACCCCAATATGGATGATTCCCTCAGATACTAAACTGGTGCCTATTATTTATCCTGATATAAAAGCCAGGAAAGAAGGAACAAGGTCTCATAGGATGACTTTGAGCCAGTCACTGGAATCAGGCAGTTCAGAACCTCTAGGCCAGAAAGACTGGTAGGATGTGGTCTGCTGAGAGAGCACATGGCTTTGGTTTGGTCCTCATGAAAAGGTTCCTTGCCTTTGCCTCATTATCAGTGAAGGGAATAATTTAAAATATTATAACATTACAAACTCCCAATGGATTTGTAGGAATCTGCGTAGTCTTAAACCCCCCAAAATGGCAGGGGATGAAATAGGATTACTGGAAAATCCACCCCACAGACTCAGTCCCAAAATTCAATCGCACTAGTGAGTTACTGATCAGGCCTGAGTTGCTATGTTTGGCAGAACAAAGGTGTTTGCAAACTCACTTCAAATATAAACATTGGAGGGGCTGATGGAACTGATCACTGTAGGAAGAGCTCACTAAATAACTCAGGCAGATGCCAGGGAAGCCACCATTGCCAAGGGTGGGGGATTCCAGAGCAGTGTAGGCATTGGCAGAGATTTCAACAGTCTGTAGCAAAAACTTCTCATCCATGAAGGAAGGGAGATTCAGTAGGGGTACCTAGAAGACTGGAATCAAGGAATGTACTTTTTTTAACTTATTGTTTTTTAACCAAAAATTTCTTAATTTGTTTCTGAGACATACAGAAAGTAAGCAGTACAACCTGAATAACCCAGAAAGACAAGAAAAAGAATGGAAGTTACATCTGTTATAAGTCACTAGTAAGGGCACTCATCAAGCTAGGAATGCATAACCTGAAGGTTGATGCTCTATCTGTCATTAGATTCAGTGATGGTGGTGACTGGCACCCCTGAGTGTAGGAGGCGTATATTAGTATAAGCCCTTTGTTTAATAAAGAAAGGTAGGTACTGTTCAAGAGGAATGTAGATAACAGCTGAAGCACAGTCACAAAATCTAACTGGACACTGTGTACAGGAAGCATCGTGACGTTCAGTTGCTACAAGGATAAAACAGAGTCCTCCCCCACTTCCCCACCTTTTTGAGCTCTCAGTGATGATGGAGACCACTTCCAGGCTACACTTCCATGTAAGCTCATAAGGAGCACTACAAGCAAGATTAGCTGTCCATAGAATGAGAGCTGTGTTTTCAGCTACTGTCCTATCCTGAGTAGGCCAGGATGTCTAGCATGTATCCATAACTGAGCCTGACCACAATACCGTGATGCATAGCACCAAATACCATAATCCTGGGAGCTGAAGCCCCTGTACTGCAATCCCCACTTTAAAACATGCCTTTTTGGCAAGGCAGTGGTGGTGCACACCTTTAATCCTAGCACTTGGGAGGCAGAGGCAGGCAGATCTCTGTGAGATCAAGACCAGCCTGGTCTACCAGAGCTAGTTCTAGGACAGGTTCCAAAGCTACAGAAAAATCCTGTCCCGAAAAACAACAACAACAAAGACGCCTATTCGGGGAGTAGAAAGGCAATTTCTTGGGAAGAGACTAATGTGTCTTCATTTGGGTGCAGCATACTGTATCCTACTGAGTAGGACAGTGTTTAGAAAGCAGTAGTTGACATGCACTGAGCACTCATAGGATTTTGGAAGAGTTTCTTGTACAGTTCTGTGTATTTTATTATGTGGTATATAGGTAGACAAGTATATGAAGTTGAGTTTACCCATGCATCTAGGCACAAGGCAGAGTGTCCTGCTCAATCACAATGCGCTCTCTTTCCTTGAAGCAGGGTCTCTCATTGAACATGGATCTAGGCTGATAGCCAGATACCTGAGCCCTAGAAATCCTCCCGTCTTTGTATCTCAGTGCTGGAGTCACAGGTAAGCATATTACCAAGCCCACTTCTTTACATGAGTTCTAGTGATCTCAATTCAGGTCGTAGACTAGCAGATAAAACCCTGATTGCATTTGTGTACAATTTTAATGGACTAAGTCTCTCTCTTCAACTCAATACACATGGCACCTCCTACTTGGCCAGCAGCAAATAAAAAGAAAGAAAAGGAGGAGCTGGTTGGTGGTGGGGCACGCCTTTAATCCCAGCACTTGGGAGGCAGAGGCAGGTGGATCTCTGTGAGTTCAAGACCAGCCTGGTCTACAGAGCTATTACAGGACAGGCTCCAAAGCCACAGAGAAACCCTTGAAAATCAAAAAAAAAAAAAGAAAGAAAGAAAGAAAAGGAGGAATGGAGGGAGGGAGGGAAGAGAGAAGAAAAGAGAGAGAAGAGTTAAAAGCAAGGCAGAAGTTGAGCTGGCCTCTGTCTAAAACCAGGGCAGAATTCTCTCCTGTTTCCTTTAGGTGAGAACTCAGTTCTCACCAACCTTGCACCCCAGTGTTTGCTATATCTCCTGGGACCTTGGGCTTTAACCTCAGCCTGAGTTGAATCCTCAGCTTACCTGTTCTGGGGCCATCACATATGCACTGATGTATACCAGGAATATCCCAAGGTCTCTAGATATCTGCATTTATCAAAACCATGTGAGCCAGTTGCCCTGGCAGCACCACTCTGTCACTGCCTCTGCAAGCTCCGAAAGTGACTCAGATTTAGAACTGGGGAAGGAAGTTAATCTTCCTTATTGCTTTCCACACAACAGAAACCAATGTGTGAAGTTCTTATCTTGGAAAAAGATGCATGATACCCTAGCCACAAAAGGCCACTTAATGGTGAGAGGTAAACCTTTAAAAGTGAAAACAGGAAAACCACCTCATTCCAATTGTCAGCTTTAAAATGGAAGGCCTACATCTGCCAATTTGTAAGCCATCATCCCTCTCTACACATTAGGTTCAGCAAGTATTTACAAAGTCATAGAAGCATGAAGGCAGGCAACAATGCAAGAAATTGCCCCTGTCAAATTGTCTGCTTGTGTGTTGCTTGCTTTTTTAAAAAACGCCCTCCGTTAGAGGATCGAGATACAAGTTCAGTGACCTTAGAAGCAAAGAAGCTTGCCAGTACAAAGTTCCATCCAGTATTCCAGAACTCATACACAATGAGCTAGGTTCGGCTATGACTTGGCTGTCAAAGAACAGAGACAGTCTATGTTGACTACCAAGTCTGAGGTAAACAACGTAGTATACCTCTATCTTAGTTAGGACTTCTTTTGCTGCAGTGAAACACAATGACTCAAAAGCAAGTTGAGGAGAAAAGGGTTTATTTGGCCTACATTTCCACATTGCTGCTCATCACTGAAGGACATCAGGACAGGAACTCAAACAGGGCAGGATCTCAGAGGCAGGAGCTGATGCAGAGGCCATGAAAGGGTGCTGGTTACTGACTTGGTTCCCCTGGCTTGCTCAACCTACTTTCTTATGGTGCCCAGGACCACCAGCCCCAGGGATGGCACCACTCACAGTCGGCTGAACCCTCCACCATTGATAACTAGTTGAAAAAATGCCTTACAGGTGGATTTCAAGAAGGTATTTTCTCAACTGGGGCTCCTTCCTCTCTGATGACTCTAGCTGTATCAAGTTGACACACAAAACCAGGCAGTATAATGTCTTACTTTGGCTAAGGGTTGACACTAGCAAGAGTGTGTGCATTATACACACACACACACACACATACGTGCACATAGACACTCATGAAATATACATTGCGTGTGTGTGTATGTGTGTGTGAAATTCATACAAAGCTGGTTATGAAAATTGTGGAAAACACAAAAGTCCTTAAAAACACCTAGTTAAAGATTTGGTATACATTGTAGAAGAAAATTAATTTTGATTGAATCTCTAACCCATAATGGAGGATTTGGAATTAGCCATGACCAAGGCTTTAAAAATGGATTTTGGGGTGCTGTCAGCTAATGTCTTGGCTTCTCCATTTGCCTCACCGAATATGGCAGAAAATTGAGATGAGTAGAATGGCCATGGATGTGTCAATGCTGAAAACCTCAGTTTCCAAGAATGTCTATTTCAAATGTAATGAAATTCACAGTCAAATGAGAAGATACTCACACACGGGCTCAGAGGAAGGCTACTGTACAAGTATGAGGAGTTGAATTTGATCCCCAGAACCCTAGTACAGAATCAGGCATGGCAGCAAACACTTGCAACCTCAGTTCTGGGGCTGTGAAGACAGAAGGTTCCTAAGACTTGCTGGACTGCCAGACTTGCCCAGTACATGATCCTTAGGTCCCAGTGAGAGACACTGTCTGAAATAAAACACACCTCAAACTTCTGAGCTGTCTGTCACAAGACTTAAAATGTCCTTATAAATAAAGCTGGATGTGTGAGACAGCCAATCATTGCTATTTGTTTAGATGTTTCACTTTTGACCTAGTTCTTGGTGAGCAGCTTATCTGCTCGTAGCTGCTACACCTACATGGTTGTGGTTAGCACACCTGAATGTTTGTGCTTGTGAAAATAGATGTGCTATTGTGGCCCCGGCTATTTTGTGAAATTATCTAGAAAGTGTTCTCTATATCTCACTGTTTCTCAAATACAACCCCTTTAAAATATAAACAAATATCTTTTTAAAAAGACTTCTTTGTATTTTTTTCAGAATTACTTTTTTTCAGAATTTTCCTCCTTAATTATTGTATCAAGTTCCGTGTGACATCAAAATACCTCTCAGTATTTATCCATGGATGTTGACTGCCATTTAAGCCGTGTTGGGCAAATTGAAAGTGTTCACCAGGGCAATCCCATCTTCAAGATGAAAAGAAACAGCAGATGTAACAGCCATGTAAACCTACCCCTTGATCAGCAAATAGCATCCTCTAGACACTCAAATGTTGTTTTCCCTTTCTCATGTTGATATGAGAGTGTTCTGGGTAGTCTGGTACTTTTACAATGGTTTTATGTATGTGACTGTGTGTAATCATCTAAATTATGTTGTGCATATGTGGTTGCAAGCATTAAGGTTCCAGAAAAAGACACTGCATGTCCTGTTCTATATTTCTCTGCCTTACCCCCACCACCCTGAGACAGACACTCTCATTGAATTTGGAGTGGGCTGGTAAGCAGCAAGCCCCCGTGATCTTCCTGTCTCCACCCTACATAATCCTGGGATTACAGGCCAGTATGAGATGGTGAGAATGGACCCAGGCCTTCTGTCTGTACAGCAAGTTCCCCTATCTATGGAGCCATCTCCATAACCCCAACAACTGACTTTTAAACAAGGTCTTTTAGACTCCGTTCAGATAATGGTATAATTAACCTCACCAGAGATGCCAATCAGAGCTAAGAGCTCACAGCTAATAAACAGAACAGCCAAATTTTGGATATTTTTATTAATTCAATAGGAGATGTGCTATTATTTTCAAGCTATTATTCTTGCTTTGAGGCCTAGAATTTCTGGCCATAACAACTGCAGCCACAGAAATTAGATGAGCCTTATTCAGCGTTCGTCACTAACAGAATAAGAATGAGAAGATCTTATGCCTGGTCTCGGTGGGGCTGAAAAGAAATATTTATAATTTCCTTAAAAGCCTCCAGTCTTCTGAAGAGACTTTAATCAGCATTAGTAGAGATCTCACCCTTGAAGTGACATTCAGAAATCTGAGTTTTAGTCCCTCTCTTCCATAATGGAGGTCAATGTCCCCACATGCATTATTCATTGCAACCCAGGCTGCTGTTTCTGAGGAAACAGCCATGAGTGTGATGTGTTCTCAGTCAACAGAGCACACGAAGAAATTATTAGCAAAGGAGGCAAATTTAATGTTCCATCCAAGCATGAAATCTGAGCGTGACACCAAGAGATTACACCAAGGCTTGGAGTGAGGAAAAGAAGCATAGCTTTGACAGTTTGAGGCTGACCAGTGCCGGCAGATCCATTTAGCTTATTCCTGAATTAAATTACATCCTGATCAATCAACCTACCTCAGGATCCAGAAATACCACTCCTGGGCATATACCCAAAAGATGCTCAGTCATACTACAAAAGCATTTGTTCAACTATGTTCATAGCAGCATTATTTGTAATAGCCAGAACCTGGAAACAACCTAGATGCCCCTTAACCGAAGAATGGATAAAGAAAATGTGGCACATTTACACATTACAGTACTACTCAGTGAGAAAAAAAAGACATCTTGAATTTTGCATGCTAATCATTAGAATTAGAAAACACTATCCTGAGAGAGGTAACCCAGACCCCCAAAAAATGAATATGGTATGTACTCACTCATAAGTGGATACTAGCTCTAAACAAAGGACATTTAGCCTATGGTTCATGATCCTAGGGAAGCTAGGTAATAAGGTGAACCCAAAGAAAAACATATATAGACCCACCTGGAAATTGTAAACAGACAAAATCACCTGACAAAATTGGGAGCATGGGGTGGGGGAGAAGGGACAGTAGAAGGGGAAGAGGAGGGAAGATGGGGACAGTTGAGGAGAACTTGAGGGAATGGGATAGTCAAGATGGAGGAAGGATAGAGATGAGAGCAAGGAAAGAGATATTTTGACTGAGGGAGCCATTATAGCGTTAGCAGAAACCTGGCTCTAGAGAAATTCCCAGGAATCCACAAGAATGACCCCACCTAAGACCCTAAGCAATAGAGGAGAGGGGGCCCGATCTTCACTTGCCCTGTAGTCAGACTGAGATATCTTAAGTATCACCATAGAACCTTCATCCAGCAACTGATGGAAATAGAGGCACAGACCCACATCAGAGCACTGGACTGAGCTCCCAAAGTCCAACTGAAGAGTGGACGGAATGGGAATATGAGCAAAGAGGTCAAGACCATAATGGGTACACCCACTGAAACAGTTTACCTGAGCTAATGGGAGGTCACCAACTCCAGCCAGACTGGGAAGGAACAAGCATAGGATCAACCTAGTTTCTCTGAATATGGGTGACAGTTGTATCAGATGGAGGGGCCACTGGCAGTGGCACCAGGATTTATCCCTACTGCATGTACTGGCTTTTGGGAATCCTATTCTTTTTGGATGTATATCTTGCTCAGCCTAGATAGAGTAGGGAAGGCCTTGGACCTTCCACAAAGCAATGTGCCTTACTCTCTATGAGGAGTAGATGGGAGTGGAGTGGGAGGGTATGTGGAGGGAATGGGAGGAAGGAAGGGAGGGGGAACTTGTTTGGGTATTTTTTTAAAAAAAATCTAATAAATTTTAAAAAAGAAACCAGAAAAAAATACACTGTGATCTATAAGAGCAGCAGGTGACAATCTCTTCTATGCTTCCTCCTCCCCCTCTTTTCATCCCCCTCCTCCTTCTTGCCTCCTCTTCCTCCTTCCTCTTTTCTCTTCCTCCTCCTCTTTTTCATTTTCTGGACAGCATTTTACTGTTCAGCTCACACTAGTTTGCAATTATGTTTTCCCTATCTCAGCCCTCTGAGTCCTAGTATTTGAAGGCATACAACATCACACCAGCTCTTTAGTCTTTATATATATACTGGCAGAGCCAATAATAAAAGCAACTCTGCTCTCAGTGGAAATTTTAGTGGCAAAGGAAGTCTGTGAAGTAAAATGATGGTGTCATGAAAATTTGGCCTCCGATTTCTCACTAAGTATAGAATAAATCCCATTTGTTGCTATTTGCCCTCCAGTATTTGTTTTTCAGCTTGACATAATAACTTAAACTTTGTAAAGGGTTATTTCATTTATTCTAAGTTGTTTTATATTTTGGAATGCATTGAAAACGTGTGTTTTATATTTTAAATGCTTGACCTTCTAACAAGAAAATAGTTTCAGATGGAATGACAATGAACGGTAGTGGATGTGTGTCATGTTTTTACCCATCATGGACAGGGTGTAGTGCACAGATCTTCAATCCAGCACTTGGGAACAGAGTCAGGTGAATCCCTGTGAGATCAAGAACAGCCTGGTCTACATACATAGTTCTATACCAACCAGGGCTCCTAGTGAGACCTTGCTTAAGTTTTTTGTTTTGTTTTGTTTTGTACATTTGTTGTTGTTGTTGTTGTTGTTGAAAGGACATCATTGGTCCAAGATTGTGGGTGAGTTTGGAGAAGTGACTGGAAGAATAAAGTAATTTTAAACTTCTGAGGAATAAGACAGAGTTACAGTGAGAAAGACAAATAGTGAGTTCTCATGTGCAGAATCCACATTTAACACTGTATGCACATGGCTGTGCATGTGTGGTGCACAACTGTGTGCGTGTGCGGGGTCATCAACATACAAAAAGGACTATTTGGGCTTTTGAAGACAGATTTCCTCCCCTCTTGGCTTCAAAATTTTCCCATGATCTGCTGATCCAACTAGTTAGCAAAGTTAGAAAATCTCTTTTCTGTTACTCTGTCTCATGCTGTTTGTAGGATGTATGAGCTCACCTCTACTTCCAGATCATCCGTTCCCATGCACTTGTGTGGGAGCTGGCTGCATCTGAATCACAGGAGTCCTTCAGTGGAACTCCCCAGAGTTGTGACTGGGAGTCCACTCAATACGTTCCCTGGCTAATTCTGATATGAAGTCCCATTTCAGAATCATTGTCTAGACCAGTAGCCCTTAATCCTGGCTATAACATTTAAGCATCCTTAAATATCAGTGCTCATATTTTCCCCTAGTCTCAAAACATACATATTTTTCCCCTTTGGAGGTGAAGAGCGAGCAAGCTTGTTCATACAACACTCCAGATGGTGAATTAGTTGTATAGGAAGGACTTGGAAGGTAATCTCTAGGGGTGGTGTTACTCCAGCAGCAAAAACAGGACCTGGGAACTCTTTATGAATGTAGATTCTTAGATTCTACACACCTCACCTATAATCATGGAAAGTGGAAACAGTGGAGAAGAGACCAGTGTGACCTGTGACCAAACAACCCCTTCAGATGACTTGGGCTTGTTCTGTTGGAGTATGTGTTGATGGAGAGAAGTGGCCCTTTGTTCTCTCCTGGCCGCCCAGCTAGCTTACACCTGAAATAGTCACACAGAAACTGTATTAATTAAAAGACTCCTTCATCATTAGCTCTAGCCTCCTATTGACTAACTCTCACATCTTGATTCAACCCATTTCTAATAATCTGTATGTCACCACGAGGTCGTGGCTTACTGGGAAAGATGTCTGACCTGGCAGCTCCATGGTGGCTCTCTCACTCTGCTTTCTTCCTCCCAGAATTCAGTTCTGTCTACTCTGCCTACCTAAGTTCTGCCCTATCAAAAGATCAAGGCAATTTCTTTATTTTTTTTTTTTACTCAAGCAGTCTTTAATGAAAACTGTATGAGACGCCCCTACTCCTGCATCTTCTCAATCGTTTCTTCCTTGTATTTGCCCTTCTCCTTTCCTACTTGTCGAGACTTGGCTTTTCTTTCCAGGATCTTCTTTCAGTCTTTGTCCAGCTTTAGCCTGGTGATCACCACCTTGCTGGGGTGGATGCCCACGTGGACAGTTGTGACATTAGCCTTTTCCCGCTGCACCCGTTCAATGTAGATGACGTATTTCTTCCTGTACACTTGGACCACTTTGCCAATCTGCTGGCCTTTGTAGTGTCCCCGGACAACCTGAACTTCGTCATCCTTTCGAATGGGCATCGAGCGAACATTGTACTTCTGTCTCAGCTCTTTGGAAAGGGGGGAAGACATGATCTTCCTCCGAATGTGAGAAGGTGCATTGAAATGCCGTTTGCGGTTCTTGCTCCGGTCAGAGGTCACAAAGGGATTGAACTTCATTTTGGCGGCTGCGATCCCCAATTTCTTTATTCAACCAATGAAAGCAACACATAGACAGAAGGACCTCCTACACCAACTATGCTGTTTCTCTGATGTCCTACCTTATGTCTATTCTGTCCTCTGCTTTTGCCTCGTCACCTTTCTCTTATGCTTAAGTAGAAACCAGATTGTTTCAGATCCCTAGACATGAGGTTTTCCATTTTCTTTTGCTTCACATTTGGTTGGTAAAATTCCAGCAGAACAGAATTGGGAGCTCAAATGCGTCTTTGGCACTGCCACACAGCTGGAAGTCAACATGTATTTTCAGAGTTAGTAATTGCGTCTATCTGTAAGTCTTTCCTGTTAATCTACCCATCACATACTCTTTCTTCAGTCTGGACAACAAATACAACTGCAACTCTCATTGCTGGTTGTAAAAGATTGAAGCTCACCAGGGTTTGTACAATATCATTTTATTGAAATATTCGATTTGTTCAGTGTCCAAAGCCCCATGGGGATAAGTGACTGGAAGGTATCATGAAAGAAATCTGAGCAGATTGATGTTTTATTTCTTGAGGTGGGTGCTGGTTACATATATTCTATTTGTGAAAATTTATTGAGGAAAGCACTTGTTACTTTTGCGGTTTCCCACCTGCATGTTTTCCGTGATTAAAAAGCTACATGAAACCACAAAAAAAAAAGAAAGAAAGAAAGAAAGAAAGAAAGAAAGAAAGAAAGAAAGAAAAGAGAAGATCCCAGTTCAGCGAGGGGTGGAAAGGAGAGGGCAGTGGAATGCATGTGTCAAGTAAGTAGAAGTTCGGTCTGTGTTGAGGAGGAGTGGAATTAGCTGAAGGGCCAGAAAGACATATGGGTGAGGGTGGGGGGCAGGGAGAAGCACCAAAGAAAATATAATGACATGTGTTTATAAAAATGGCATAATGAATGCTATTTGTCTGTTTGTAGCTTCAAAATCAAAGCAATAAGAACCAAAGTTTAATGGTTTTCATACAGGAAACATCTGTACATTATCAGAATACAAATTTTGGCTTAGAGAATAAACAGCTCAAGAGACAAATGATAAAGCAGGAATTTTTAAATTGCTCTCTCACCACGTTTATCCTAGGGTAGATTATAAAGGAAACAAGAAATAGAATTGGAGGCCAGTTTCACCCAGTGGGGAGGAGCCCTTTCCTCCCCTCTTCTGCAGGAAATGCTACATAACCCCAAGGCACTCCAGCAAATGATGTAAGTGTCTTAGAGGTAGGGATGAAAGGAGGGTGGGGTGTGCCTCATTCTCCTGGTTTGAGTTTGATTATTTTCTGCTACAGTTATCTACAAGGACACAAAGATAACTTCTAACTGTCCAGGTTTTAAACCTGAAAAAAAAATGGCCATGGTGCCAGGGTCCAGTACATGAATCCAGGCCTTAAGACACAGATTCAGGGTGCCAGCAATGAGTGTATTTCTGGATATTAACAATAAATCAGAAATTAAAACTGCTAAGATATTCTGAAAATAGCCAGGGTAAGTCTGACAAGAGATGTGTAAGGCCTCTTCAGCAGGGCCTGTGCAACAGTGTGCAAATGAGCTGCTGATGGATTTGCAGGCAGAGTCAATGATGTCTAATGTGAGCATTCTTCTCACATCTTCTGGAGCGTCACCCTAGGTCCATCAAATCCTACTAGAGGTGTTGTGCTATGTTTTGTTTAGTGCTCTTGTTTCAGTGCTGGGATTCAACTGCAAGCTCCATATATACTTGAGATTATTTTTTAAATTGACAAGCTTATTCTAAAATCTCTGTGGACTTACTTAAAATCTCTGTTCACCATGACAATGCAGCACCAAAATATTTCAGAAGTATGTCCATAAAAACTAGTACCAAAACTCATATATATATTATATACCTAAGTATGTCTGTGTGTGTATGTATGTACATATACACATATAATGTATACACATATACATATATACTGTAAAATCTAGAGCCACCCAACAACTCTCAAAGCAATTAACTTCAGGTTTTAATGACTTCATTGCATTATTATATACTATGTATTATTCATGGCATAATATATAAAATAACTCAAAATGGGCCCTAGGGCTCAAACTGTAATCTCGAAGTACTTGGAAACGAACATGCCAGTGTGTCAGGAATGCCTGTTCACCAGGTGTTTCTCTTTCCTCCTCCACACCAGAACGTCATCTTCTGCAACCACACCAGGGCACCTTTCTGTTATATGGCTTTCTCTCTGCCATTTAGGAATTCCGATTATCTGATGTTTTATTATAAACCACCCATTAATTTAGATGTTTTAAGTTTAGGTTTTAACTAAGTCTACAGATTTGTATCCAAGACACAGTTTCCTATCATAATGTTTTTACTTAATAGTTTTCCTATGTGGGCAACTGATTAGATAACAGCAAAATGAAGTTTGATGGTGTCTAGCTTCCTTTCTGCCTCTGTGATAAAACACTGTGGCCGAAAGTATCTTGTGGAAAGAAAGGATTTGTATGGCTAACACAGCCCCTACCTGAGCAGAAATAACAAAGGGTGCTGCCTGTTAGCTTGCTCATAGGCTCATGCTCAGATAGCTTTCCTGTCCAACCTAGGACCAGCTGCCTAGGGATGGGGCTGGGCCCTTCCACACCAAGTCAAGATAACCCCCACAGTCACAGCCACCAGTTGGCCTGATTTCACGCAATCCTTCAGTTGAGACTCTCTACTAAGATGGCCCTGGCCTGTATTAGGATGACAATTAAAAGTCACTATGAAAGGAACTTGCCGGTGAGTTCTGCATATAATAAATGCTCAAGCAGTTTCTAAGGATTCTAGTTTATCATGCCATTTACATGTGAAGCAACAAGCATATTTTCTAAGTTTTCTGGCACCTCACAGAAAAGTAAAAGGATATGTTCCCAGGTATGGGAAAATTCTACTAATGACCAATTTTGTCATAGTGTATTTACCCCTTTTATTTCCTGGACTTGAAATAAGGTTGTGCTGCACTGGCAATGAGAGAGCTGAGGATATCAACTGTGGCAACAATGGGTCCATTAATAAATTAACTCCACCCAATAGTCAACTTCCTAAAACCTGAGGGAAGGAATGTTGTTAGAGCTAACACACATCTCACCTTTTAAACATACAAGTATGAAAGGCAATTTAAAAAAATTACTCCCTTGGCCAATAGTGAGTAAATAGGACTGTTTGACGTGTGTTGCCATGCTTCTGGGTAGTGGCTAGACATCAAAGGTATCATTTCTGAAATTCTTTTCATCATCTCTTCATGTTAACAATGTCAAAGAACCATATGGTTCATTGGCAATTCCTTTAGTAAACCTTTCCCAGCAGGGCGTGATCTTCAGAAACAATAGGAACTCCACCTCCAAAATGGAATTATGGGCTGTGTAGTCTGGATATCTTGCTTTGATTTTTAAAGCTAAGATTTGGTATGGACTCCAGTACACACATATGGCGAGTACCTGTCATGTTAGCTTAGCAGGAATTATGAACAAGCAGCGGGGAGGTTGCAGGTGTCTGTTCTATATGAGCACTGTGGGTTATAACCGTGTTTGAGGAAGGAGGGCTCCCCCAGAGAGTTCAACACTTCACCCTGGAGGTGTGGACACCTCACTGGGAATTTGTCCCTTTCCTTCAGTGTGGATTATTCTTAGAACACACGTGTAACATAAAGGTGTTTTTCTGGGGGCTGGAGAGATGGGTCCCCAGTTAAAAGTAGTTGGTGCTCTTCTAGAGAATCCATTGAGATCAGATCCCAGCACTTATGTTGTGTGGCTTCAGCTTTAACTCTACCTGTAACTTTAGTTTCAGGATCATAAGCCCTCTTCTGGCTTCTGTGGACACCTCATCACACACACACACACACACACACACACACACACACACTCACATGTACACGTACTCACACACACACAAGTTGAGCATTGGGTCTCTCATATTATGTCTGAGAACTGTGTGCTTATATTTAAATTTAGTCAAAACCCACACTTGTTACCAGAACCTTTAAGAATGATGGTTAGCATATTTTATTTGTTTTTTGTAGTTGAGTTGTCTTAAAGCCAAGTCTTTCCTTGAACTTGCTGTGCAGTTGAGAATGACCTTGAATTTCTGAACTTCTGATCCTCTTGCCTTTACTTCCACTCCTCAAGATTGGGATAGCAGGCATGAGGTGCCAGGGTTGAACCCTGCTTCTGCCTCTCAAGTGCTGGAAATGCAGACATGCAGGATACGTGTGTGTATTTGCGTGTGTCTGTGTGTGCATGCGGTGTGTGTGTGTGTTCACCATATCCTTCTTGTAACTGCAGTTTCAATAATACAGTATTAGTAAAAACACAATTATAATGGTAGCATATTGCATGATATAATTATTCCAGTAAGAGCAAAATGACTGTACTTTATTACCAAGCCTGGCTCATAATAGTTGACTAATAGTTATGAGGTGATCAGCAAATTGGTGGATAAATAATTAAGAAAGCTGCAGGATTTTTGTGGTAACTAATGCCACAATAGAACTTATTACTGTTGAGAACAGTGCCTGATAGATATTTTCTAGACAATCGGTAATTGAAGTGAATCATAACTCCAGGCTCTGACCATCTGCAAGTGTTCCTTCTACACAAGTTCCCACCAACCTGAGAAATGCGTCACACACAGAAAATGTCTGCCTGAGAACCAGATGCAAACAGAGGGCAAATTAAACCCTCCATGTAATATCTCAACGGTGAATCTCAAACTGGTTTTACTACTGTTCCTTCCCAACACTGGCACACTGCTTATGATTCTGCTCCGAGAATTCTGTTCTCATGTTTCCCTTTTGACCCTTGATTTTCCTACAATCTACAGCCACTGTAAACTTGCCAATTTACAAGGAGGTTAGCTATCAGTTGATATCATTTCTTCTCTAGCTCTGAAACCATAGAGTGTATCCAAAATTAGTGTGCACCGTCTAATAATCTCAATCAGGGAAACACTGATTGCAACTCAATACCTGTCATGATGAGCCAGAGCTCATCTGGAAACAGCTCATTAGTTTGTTTGTTTTTTAATTTCTCTCTCTCTCTCTCTCTCTCTCTCTCTCTCTCTCTCTCTCTCTCTCTCTGTGTGTGTGTGTGTGTGTGTGTGTGTGTGTGTGTGTGTGTGGTAGAGGGCAGGCAGTAACAGTCTACATTTTTCAAAAGTTACTGAAGACTTAGAAAGTTCACTGAATGTTTCAAATTTATGGCACACATATCAAAGAGGCTGGGTGTAGAGCTGAGTTTTCAGAGGGGAAGATTTAAATGTGTTAGGAATTAAACCATGTATTGAAATCTAGAAAGGATCTAGAAAGTATGTTCTTGAAAACCATAGAGGAAATATCCAAACAACTTAACACAGGTCACCTTTACACTGAAAATTTAGCTGATATGTTCACTGAGAAAACTTGCGCTTATTGCAAGATAAGGTTTGGAATTCAAGAGTTGAAGAAAACAAACTATAACATAGACCCTGTTCCTTTCTGCTTGGGATTCACCATGTGGAATTATTCTGTAAAGAAAGTGACAGACATCTAGGTTTAATGTATCTCCTGGTTCTTATTAATAGAGCTGCCATGAACATGGGTGTGCAATAGTAATGGCTTTTGAGAACAGATGTAGCAGAATTTTGAGGACACTTAAGGTGCTGCCCCTTCTGTATGTGCTGTTTGATCCTCTCCCATGAGGAGTGCACAAAACATCTGAACGTGGCCAGACAGCTGCTCTGTCCCCAGAGTGAAGGACAACACATCAGATCATTTTAACAGACTCAACAGAGTGAGACGTTCCTCGCAGAAGGAGTTAAAACATGTAGAAATTCCACATCAAACTTCCTGTTTCTTGAGGTAGGATCTAGAAGTGTTATTTATTCTTGTGACTGAAATGAAGCTTGGGGTTAACTGTTTTCAAAAAAATGATTTAAGTGGCAGTATTTTCATTCTTAATCTAAGATTGCAAACAAATTCTAGTCAATTCTGAATATGTCACTTAGTTTACCAGGTAGTTCCCCCATTAGGTCAACTGGAAATACATATAATAATTGCTTCTCCATCTTCTTTCTTATGCTAAAAAAAGAACAACAGCAAAAAACCAGATGATTTAGTAAAATGAATCTTCATACTAAAAATTAACAACAACAACAAAACTTGTGTTCAAGTGATGACTTTAATAAAAATTGTTTGGTATATGATTCATAGGAAGGACTTGGCTAGACAGAGCTAATGTTTTATAATAAATATCTAATAGCCATCAACAAATTATTCATGAGACTAAGTATGGTGTTCTTGATCCTGGCAGACCTTCAAAGGCATATCCCTCATGCTACATAGCAAACTGCTTCCCACAGCACCAAGTGTGTTGTTCTGCAGTTTGTAGGGATGGAAGAGCAGGTATGAGTGAGCACAGTTCAGTCTGAAATCACTGTGAGAACAGTCTCTTCCCTGTGGACTTGCTGTTCTTTGCCAAACTGATGACAAGCATGCAGCTCACAGAGCTGAAGAATTGTTTCCTGTTTGCCTGCTGCCTGGTGACCCAGAATCACTCTTAGCACTTAGGAGCTGACCTGGGGTCCTGGCCATGTAGTCCACTCTTTCTACAAAAAGTGTCCCACTCTGTTGAGTCTGTTAAAGCGATCTGATGTGCTCTCCTTCACTCTGAGGACAGAGCAGCTGTCTGGCCACATTCAGATGTTTTGCCCACTCCTCATGGGAGAGGATCAGACAGCATATACAGAAGGGACAGGATCTGGGTACGATTTTCAATACCCATATGGTAGCTCACAGCCAGCTCTAAATTTTCTTCCGAAGGTCTGATGTTCTCTTTGTGGCTTCTGTGGGATCTGACATGCATATAGTGCACATAAACTCACACAAACATACATATACACACGAAGAGTTTTTAAAAATGACATACAATTCTACAATTAATGTAAGTTTCTTAAATTTCAAAATATTGCTTAATATTTTATGTTTATAGATATTTAATAAATATAATTTATTTGTCTTATGTTGAATTTGAATTCCTCTTTGAAACCCCTGGTTATTTCCTTACTCATTTTCCCACTGTTATTTTTCAGAGCTGTTTAAGGAAAACTAGAGAACATTTTCCCTTCCTATAATAACCATATTTACTTTCTTCAAACTAAATTTTTGTAGCCCATTCATTTTATCTTCATTCATTATTCTCTTTATTACCTCTGTGCATCTGGGAATAGTTTCAAGTTATAACAATACTCATTTATATTTCATGATGCTACTTTTAAATTAATTTATACAATTAAGTAGATGTTAAAATAATCTGTATTTCTTAACTTCTATTAAATTCTTTGTAACTAATTTTTTAAATATATTCTAAAACTTTATTATAGATAGGGATTGTTATAAAATTTAAAAAAATGATTAATATTATAATTGTAAATTCAATGTAAATTTCTTCTAACTTTGCATAGTCATGCAAGGTAAAATCATTGCTAAGGAAAAGTATTAAAAGAAAATGTACAGGAGCCAGAGACCTCTTTGAGTCCAGCTCAAGTTTGGGACCTCCAACGGAGTAGGCCTGAGCCAGAGACCTCTGCAGGACTCGACCCATGCCAGGGACCTCCATGGGAGTGTGTTCAGGACAGGGACATCTACAGAAACAAATATGAGCCAGCAACCTCCAACAAAACAGGCCTGAGGCAGCAAACTCCACAGAAATGGTACAAGGGAGCCACCACTGAGGGAGCAGGCCCAAATCAGAGACCTCTGCTGGATCAGGTATGACTCAGCCACCTCTGAGGTAGCAGGCCTGAGCCAGCAACATCTGCTACAGCAGGCCCAAACAAGCTACTTCCACTGGAGTAGTCCTGAGCTAAGCAGCCTCTTCCAGAGCATGCCCAAGACAACAACCTCAGCAGAAACAGCCCCAAGCAAGGAACCTCAGTGGAAGCAGATCCTAATGACTCCCAATATTGCAGAGCGACCCTGGGAGCACTGAGAGACCTCCTGGAACACGGAGTGACCAATGGAGTGACTGGAACCATGGCCCTGACTGCACCATGAGGAGCAATCATTTGAGCCTTGGACCTATTGGCACCTGGAAGATTGATTACTAGAGACACAGACAGTCCCAACTACACCAATCAGAGGAAACAATGGATAGACAAGGTAAAAACACACGCAACACCACAAAGAGCAATACAACAACAATAAAAACTAGTATCCCTACAACAGCAAGACTTAAACATCCAAATATAGATGAAGCAGAAAAAATGACCTAAAAAAAATAACTTTAGGAGAATGTTTGAGGCCCCCAAAGACAAAATAAAAAATTTCATAAAAGAAATGGAGGAAAAGACAAACAAAAAATTGCAAGACATCAACAAATCCCTTAAAGAAAACCAAGAAAAAGTAATCAAACATATTTAATAAACTATTCAAGACTTGAAAACTGAAATAGAGACAATAAAGAAAACACAAGCCAAAAGAATTATAGATGCAGAAATTTTAGGAAAACAAATCAGGAACCAAAAATGCATGCATAAACAGCAGAATATAAGAAATGCAAAAGATAATCTCAAGTGCTAAAGATACAATAGAGGAAATAGATTATCAGTCAAAGAAAACATTAAATCTAACAAAAGATTAACACAAAATATCCAGGAAATAAGGGACACCATGAAAAGACCAAACCTAAGAATAATAGGCATAGAAAAAGAAGTCCAAGTCAAAAGCACAGAAAAATATATTTAACAAAATCATAGAAGAAAAACGTTTTTAACCTAAAGAAAGTAAATGCCTATAAAGATACAAGAAGCTTACAGAACACCAAATAGACTGGATCAAGAATTAAGTCCCCTTGCCAAATAATAATCAAAACACTAAATGCCAATCAAAATTCCAAAAAAATTCTTCACAGATCTCAAAAGAGCAGTACTCAATTTTATATGGAAAAGCAAAAAATCAAGGGTAGCCAAAACCATCCTGTACAATAAAGGAATCCCTGACTTCAAACTCTACTACAGAGCTACAGTACTGAAAACAGCCTGGTACTGGCATAAAAACAGACAGGAGGACCAATGGAACCAATTGAAGACCCAGATATTAATCCATACACCTACAAACACCTGATTTTTGACAAAGAAGCAAAAATATAAAATGGAAAAAAGAAAGTATATTCAAAAAATGGTTCTGGCATAACGGGCTATCAATATGTAGAAGAATATCTATCACTGTGCACAAAGCTCAAGTCCAAATGGACCAAAGACCTCAACATAAAGCCAACTACATTGAACCTCATAGAAGAGAAAGTGGGAAGTACACTTGAATGCATTAGCACAGGAGACCATTTCCTAAATATAACTCCAGTAGCACAAACAGTGAAAGAAACATTTAATAAACGGAACCTCCTGAAACTGAAAAATCTTCTGTAAAGTAGAGGACATGATCAATAAGACAAAACGGCAGCCTACAGAGGGTTGATCTCCAAAATATACAAAGAAATAAAGAAATTGGTCATTAAAAGAACAATCCAATAAAAAATAGGGGTACAGATCTAAACAGAGAACTCTCAACAGAGAAATCTAAAATGGCTGAAAGACACTTAAGAAAATGCTCCACATCCTTCGCCATCAGAGAAATGCAAATCAAAACAACTCTGAGATTCCATCTTACACATGTTAAGAATGGCCAAAATCAAAAACACTGATGACAATCTTTAGCCCTAAAGATGTTGTTTTTCATTGTTGTTTTGTTCATTTGCTTATTTTTTAAGATTTCTTTTTTTTGTTTTATGTGCATAAGTATTTCTTCATGTGTGTATGTATATGTATCACGTGTACAATGCGTACAGAAGTCAGAAGAGGGAGTTGTATCCCCTGAAATGGAGTTGGAAGTGGTTGTGAGCTGCCATGTGGTTGCTGGAAATCATACCCATGTCCTCTGCAAGATTATTTTTTTTTTACTGCTGAGCAATCTCCCCAGTCACAAGGGTCTAGTCTTTTTGTTTGCCTTCTGCTTTTTTTAATATGAGTTTATTCAATATATATTTCTCTTTAGGTCTCAGAGTCTTCATATTGAACAGGCTACCTCTGTGTAAGCTAACTGACCAGCACAGGTTGGACAATGCTTTGAAATAGGTAATGTGCGTGCCAGGGTAAATACCTTCATGTAACTCTTATTTTTCTTCAGCTTCCTACATCTGATGTTAAATGTTCTTTTGCCATCGGCACGCAACTCCTCTACCACTAGAAACAACAATGCAATTTTGAATTTACCTGCTTTATAAGAAAAATACTAAGGATATTAAGGATAGAGGAACCAAATCCCCAAGCTTTAACTTAATGCCATATCAACATGGTAACAAATTTGCTAGCAGCTCAAAACAGAAACAGTTTATTTGGTAGCAGTAGTGAAAAGTGCTTCAAGCTGCAAATCCCCCTGGATATCTTTCTTCATTAAAACTTAGCTATTTTGTGTCTCAAGCCCTTTCGATTCTCTGTGCCTGAGTCACTTAAGTCACCTTGACAGCTGCTCAGATATAGTGACCAGGCCCCCAAACTTCAACTGGATTCGTCAAGAAGAAAGCAAGCCACCCTCAGTGAAGCAGCGAGAATCCAGTCTCCCTACCCATCAAGCTTCAGGGAAAACAAGAGGCTATGCTATGACCGGAGGTTTGTTTAAACTTTGTGTGTGTGTGTGTGTGTGTGTGTGTGTGTGTGTGTGTGTGTGTGTGTGTGTTTGTGTGTGTGTGTGTTTGTGTGTGTGTGTGTCCTTGCGCTCGTATGTGGAGGTAAGAGGACAACCCACAGAAGTTGGTTCTCTCTTTCTGCCTTTTGGGTTTGGGTTTCCTGGGGATCCAACTTAGATTTTCAGGCTTAGTAGAAAGATCCTTCACCTGTACCATCATCTCACAGGCCTGCCAAACACTGTTTTTAGACTTGGGCACATCTACAGATTAAGTGACTAGAATCACAGGGGCCCTGTAAGTCAAACTCTAAAAGTACACCACGTTTTTAGATGATTTTCTCCAATCTAAATTCATTGAATACCATGAGCTATTAGAAAGAGATGGAGGAAAGACAGGGAGGGAAGAAAGGAAGAATGGAAGATAGAAAGAAATGTAAGAGAGAGAGAGGGAGACGAAGAGACTGGGGGACAGAGGGAGGGAGGAAGGGCAGGCCAAAAGGAAGCAAAAAAGGAAGCTCTCAAGAAAGAGCAGCAAATAGGCAACTTCTATTGGATCTAAGCTGGAACAATTAAGCAGTCTTGACTTAACTGCAGACTGACTAATTGATAAAGGGACCTGCAGATAACACATCACTCCAAAAGCGTTATCTCCATGACAGTGTCCAACATACTCTACTGTGTGCACTTGCTCCAGTGTGCACAGGCTCACAACCAGTGTCTGTGTTGTCTTTCATTAGCTTTGCTACCTGCAGTAACAGTGGAGTGATTTCATCAGAGTTCATATTTCTCACTTCTTAGGGATTCCTTATAGAAGAGATATGGCAATAACAAGCCTCAGGCTGCAAACTTCGATGAAAATGAAAGTCACAAGGCCAGGATAAAAGTTTTGGTAAATGGCAGGGTTCACTGAAAAATGGAACCTACTGCATAATTTGCCTTGTTATGCTCCTCTCATGATCTGAATCTGAAATGTCAGCCTTCAAACTCATGTTTTGGGTATTTGTTCCTAGAGAGTGCTGCGATTTGGGGAGCATGTGGATGCTTTAGGAGAAAGGTTTGAGACAGAGGGAGTGGCTTCTGCTTTCCGACTCACTGTAAAGTGATAGTCTCGGCCACACTCCTGCAACCAGGAGCCTCTATCATACTTCTGCAGCCATGACCTGGGCCACCACACCATGATGGAGAGAAACCCTCCAAAACTACAAGCAGGTATAAGTTTCTTCTCTAATGTTGCTGCCAGGTCTTGAGTTCACAGAGACAGAAACATAATAATCTCCTCTTTCTTTCGTTAAAATAGATAATCGCATGAGTGGTTGAAGAGCCAGTCATACTATTGAGTATGTGCTATTTCTAGAAAATTGACATACTGACAAAAGTTCTGTCAATCTGGATTGGTTTCTGCTGTGAAACTGATTCCATAATCTTGACATTTTCAGAGAATTAATCCTCAATGTGGAATTCAAGGTAACTATAAATTTTCAAAGTGACCCAGATTCCTTTTGGACCCAGGAAGGTCCTTAAGACAGGCAAGACTGTAAAGAACATGAATAGAATATATGTCTCGTCACATTCCACTGCTTTGTTGACATATAGACCAGAATCTTCTCAATGCATCTCATATTATAAATGTTCAAATGGATAACATTTTCTCTTCTGTTTATTCTCAAACATTTGTTTGTGGTACCGAATATTGAACCCAAATCCAAGTTTATGCTAGGCAAGCACTTGATCAAACGTCATTTTCAAAGCCTCATTTTCAAACATGTTTTAGTAGTATAAGATATAAAAATATCTCAATATGATCTTCCTCCATGGATATTCTAGTGGAGACATGAAGAACAAGCTGAAGGAAAGAGAAATATAAGAGATATAATCACAAGATATCCAGTAATGGGAAAGATAAGAATATGACAGTATCATGAGCCTATTATTAGAAATTTTGCTCATGAAAGATTCACAAACAAAATTTGCGAAAAATTTAAAGAATGTCCATTCTCGTGAATTTGAAATTTTGCTTTATTTATATTCTGCTGTTCTTCCTTAACAAACATTCTAACTTTTAAACTCATTTTCTGTAAGAATTCTTTTTATGCTAGCCCCATAATGGCTCCCTCAATCAAGTTATCGCTTCCCTTGCTCTCCGTCTCTGTCCTTCCCCATCTCGACTATCCTGTTTCCTCAAGTTCTCTTCCCCCCTCCCCATCCCCTTCTCTCCTTCTGCCCTTCTTTCTCCTGCAAATCCCATGATCCCAACTTTGTCAGGTGATCTTTTCTGTTTCCCCTTCCCAGAGGGATCTATATATGTTTCTATTAGGGTTTACCTTGTTACTTAGCTTCTCTGGGGTCATGGACTATAGGCTCATTATCCTTTGCTTTACAGCTAGTATCCACCTATGAGTGAGTGCATACTATGACCATCTTTCTGGGTCTGGGTTACTTCATTCAGAATTTTTTTCTAGTTCCATTCATTTGCATGCAAATTTCAAAATGTCATTGTTTTTTTTGTTTGTTTTTTACCGCTGAGTAGTAAACAAACATTGTGTAAGTGTCCCATATTTTCTTTGAGGTTGTTTCCAGTTCTTAATTATTACAGATAATGCTGCTATGAACATAGTTGAACAAATGTTCTTGTAGTATGATTGACCAGCCTTTGCGTATATGCCCAAGAATGGTATTGTTGAGTCCTGATGTAAGTTGGTTCCCCAATTTTCTGATAAACCACCATACTGTTTACACAAGTTTGCATTTCCAACCCGGCAGTGAGAAATTCCTAGGAATTCACAAGGATGATCCCAGCTAAGACCCTAAGCAATAGAGGAGAGGGTGTCCAAACTGACATTGCCCTGTAGTCAGATTGATGACTATCTTAAATGTCACTTCATCTAGCAACTGATGGAAACAGAGGCAGAGACCCTCAGTGGAGCACTAGGCTGAGCTCCAAAAGTCCAGTCAAAGAACCTCAAGAGTGAGACTATGAGAGCTGGAGATATGGCTCAGGGGTTAAGAGCACTGACTGCTCTTCCAGAGGACCCCGGTTCAATTCCCAGCACCCACGAGGGCAGCTCACAACTGTCTGAAGATCCAGTTGCAGTGGAATCTGACACATTCACACCAATGCACATAAAATAAAGTTAAATAAACCATAAAAAAATTTTAAAAAAAGAGTGAGACTATGAGCAAAGAGGTCAAGACCATGATGAGGTCACTTACTGAAACAGCTTACTGAGCTAAAGGGAACTCACTAAATTTGACCCAACAGGGAAGGAACAAGCATAGGACCAAACTAGACCCTCTGAACGTGTGTGACAGTTGACAGTTGTATGGCTGGGGCAGACTGCAGGGCCACTTTTTGTGGCACCAGGATCTATCCCTACTGTTTGTATTGACTTTTTAAAACCTATTCTTTTTGGATAGATACCTTGCTCAGCCTAGATATAGTAGGGAGGGCCTTAACCCATCCTCAGAGCAATGGGCCTTACCCTCTCTGAGGAGTGGATAGGGGGTGAATTCAGGGGAAAGGTGGAGGAAATGGGAGGAGGGGAAGGAGTGGGAACTGGGATTGGTATGTAAAATGAAAAAAAAAGATAGTTTGTTTTCTTTTTTAAAAAATAAATGTGAGAAAAAAAGAATTTCTTTTATTTTCTTCTAAATTATACTTGTGAAATGAGAAAACTGCATTAGGCTTAACCAGCATAACCCTTAGGCTCTACATGAATTTTTAAAACAAACAAACATTATCATATATGCGCATTTTAACATGCCATACATTGCTAATCAGGCACATACATGCATGCACACTTAATGCATATCTACAGGATTCATGTTGTAATATCACATGAACAATGTTAAACCTCAAAACAATTCTAATATACCAGATTAATTTGAGTCTTCAGAGAACCATTTCCAGAGGCAGATCTACACAGATGAGAGAATATACCAGTAAGGCTACAGGACATCAACTAGAAACACAAGCCTGAGCCTAAAGAAAGAGGCAGAGGGTAGAGTGGAAACCACCTAGGTAATATTGCAGGCTTAGGAAATTCAGCCTGCACTTCAGGAATTTCGGGTAGTAGAGCAGCACTTGGGGCCCTCAGTCCCTTACCTTTACTATGTATAGAGGCCCGTGGGGCCCATCACCACCTAACCAGCAATCCATCTCCCTATTGTACAGATCTGCTTCACACAAGCTTGTGAAGCAGTATGCATATGGTCCTTGCTGGCGCTTTGATTTGAGGGCATCAGCAGAGGTTGGCGGGACAAATGCTGGTGCAGTATTATCCATTCCATCAGCATCCTCTTCACCGTCATCCACATCTCTAACCTGGCATGTCCAGGTGAGTGGTAGAAAACCTGATAATGCAACTATGGCAGTGCAGGTTGCTGCAGATTCCCATCTACTGTCACAGCGTGGGGCATTATTTATTGGAGCATTAGAGGGGTTCCAATAAATATTTTGCTTCTTCTTTGCTGCTGTCCTGTAAAGCAGACTGTCTTCATTTTATCCTTCTTTTCTCCTTCATTCTTTCTTCCCCTCCCTCCGTCTCTCCCCCATTTCTTCTTCTTTCCTCCTTCCTTCCTCTCAAGGTTGATGACGTCTAATAGTATTGAGTTTATTTCTCTACTTGATGCTTCCTGAATGTGAGAGGCAAACTTCATTGCCAAATGGATTGCTGGGTACAGCTGTGGGTTCATCTGCAATGGTGTTTCCAGAAAGATTAACAGAGAAAACTCACACTGAAGTTGGGCAGCGCCACCCCACAGCTTGGGACTGTAGTGCGCTCTCTCTCTCTCTCTCTCTCTCTCTCTCTCTCTCTCTCTCTCTCTCTCTCTCTCTCTCTCTCTCTCTCTCTCTTTCTCAGATAACTTCTCATACTCAGTCATCTCCTCTTCCTCTGACTAATTAACACCTCTGAGAACATGGGGCAAAATAAACAACCCTTCTCATTTTTAATAATCTCTCTCATTTTCCTTAGGTACTTATCATAGCAACCATAAAGTAGAAAATATAATAAACATAAGATATTCAGTGTGAAGCAGTGAGAACTTAAACAAATAAAGCTTTGGCTTGTACCAGGTGCCATATATTCTTCACTAGTAAAAGTAGATGAGATCTTTTTCATTTACTGAGTTTTGGTGCAGTCAACCCTGCCCCCTAATCATATGGTTTATTTCCTGTAACCGCTCTTGAATTCGGTATCGCTATCACTTCATTAGTCTGGATACAGTCTGCAGTTCCAGTGTCAGAGTTAAATATGCAATGTCATTATTTGGAGAAACATCCTATAGTAGAAAATGAGAGCTGAGTGTACCTCAGCACACAGCCTCTGGGATCAACGATGCTGCTGCGAGTGGTTAGAAGACCTGTGAGATACAGCCTCATAATTTCTATTAACAGACACACACACACACACACACATACACACACACACACACACATATGCACATAGAGCTATTATTCTTTGCTG
This sequence comes from Microtus pennsylvanicus, assembly GCF_037038515.1. Taxonomy (NCBI): domain Eukaryota; kingdom Metazoa; phylum Chordata; class Mammalia; order Rodentia; family Cricetidae; genus Microtus; species Microtus pennsylvanicus. Next base: position 115,719,192 of record NC_134582.1, read on the forward strand.
TAATAAAATATCATGGCCAGAATGAACTTAAAGAAAGAAGAGTTTATTTTGGCGTAAGATTCTAGAGGGATTCTTCATGATGGTAGGGAAGGCATGGCAGCAAGTGGGGGCAGGAAACTGAGAGATCACCTCTCCACTGAACAAAGGAAGCTGTACAAGCTAACTAAAAGTGAGAGAGATGAAACTCTAAACTCTCATAGCCTACCCTCAGTGATGTACTTCCTCCTGCAATGCTGCACCCCCCTCAAAGGCTCTATAACCCAAGACAGCACCACTAACTGAAGACCACATGTGCAAATACCTGAGCCTTTGGGAGACATTTCTCGTTCAAACAACTACATATATGAGTAATATTATTTAAAGAATTTGTTATTACAGTAATTTTACAGTTGGATGGGGAGGTATTGAGAAAGTTTTACTTCATAACATCGGTATTCTAACCACTGTTCTCTAAAAGAATAGAGTGTGACTAGTGGTGTCTTCACAAAGACTGCACCAGATGCCCTATCCCTGAACTGACCTCTTTGTTAAACTCTTAGCTCTAAAGCAGGTTCTTATGAAGTAATTGGGGTTAAATCGAAGTCATCAAGGTAAGTGATAACCCTATAGGGTGGTGGTATTCCTAGAGAAAACCCAATACACAGGCGCTCTTTCCAGACACATGAAGGAGACTGTGAGAAGACACAGCAAGAAAGCAGTTGTCTATAAACCAAAAAAAAAAAAAAAATCAAATAAACAAACAAAACATAAAACAAAACAAAAAACCCAGAGGTTTCCTCGGAAGCCATCCCTGTCACTCCTTGATACTGGAGCTGTAGCCCCAAGATTTATAGGAAGATAAATGTCCATTGTTTAAGCAGACAACAAGTTATGTTGTTTTGCATGTCAACTAGAGCAGAGGGCGTCAAGCCAATCACAGCAAAACCGATCAGCTGAAGAACGGCTCATTAGAAGGCTCAGATTAGCAGTAACTGTTTTGAGGTGGCTTGTTTACAAAACAGGAACAGTTAACTTTTGAGTGGTCCAGACTTAAGCTAAGAAGCCCTGCAGGCAGCAGAACGCTCATGGGCCTATACTCCTGTCCTTCTCAGATGTTTCAGTCTTCTTTCCTAGGATGACACTAAAGACAACTCACCATGTGCTTCAAGCCCACAGCAGCCCATACTTGAGACCAGGCTTCAGTCTCAGAACTGCTTTTTGTAGTGCACTGATGATGTCTTCTGAGTCTCTGTGACCAGCAGGTGATCAGTGGCCTCTGCAATGTGTCCTCTCTATGCTCATCAAACATAACGATTTTGCTGGACAGCAAACGTCATCTCAGAGGAAAAGCTCTGCCCATTCTTTGACATCTGCAGTAGCTAATCAGCTTGACTATATGTGGAACCAACTAAAACTCATGCAGCTGGGCATGCCAGGCCTGTGTGGGATTTTCTTGATGAGACCCTTTGAGGTGGGAAGATCCCTAAATTTAGGCCACACCATCTAGTAGAAGCCCATATAAAAGGACATGGAAACAGGAAGTGTTTTGCCTGCCTGCCCTCACTCTTGCTGACAAGTTCATCTATCCCATTGCTGAGGAGTTTCATTTCTGATACTAGAACCTACTTCTTCAGGATTCTGACAAAGACTGAAGACCAACAGCTGCACAGGAATCCTCCAGCATTCCAGGGCCAGATTATGATTATTAAGACATTCAATTTTATGGACTAAATAACTACCTATAGTGACGTTTTGTTTGTGTTATAATAAATATAGCTTGCCTGAAGATCAGAGCACAGAGCTAGTCACACTAGTTAGCCATAGAGGCCAAGCAGTGGTGGCACACAACTTTACTCCCAGCATTTGGGAAACAGAAGCAGATGGATCTCTGTGAGTTCAAGACCATGCTGGGCTACATAAACTTGATCCAGTCTAAAAGAGAAATAAAGCCAGGCTGTGGTGGCTCACACCTTTATTTCCAGTACTTCAGAGTAACACACCTTTAATTCCAACACGAAGGAGGTGGAGACAGGAATTGGCTGGACAGAGAGCGGAATATAAGGCAGGAGGAAACAGAAGCTCAAGACATTCAGTCTGAGGACTTGTAAAGACTGGATATCCCACTCAGTCTAAGGATTTTGTAGAGGTCAAAACTAGTGGCTGGCTGCTCTGCTTCTCTGATCTTTCAGCTTTTACTCCCTAATATCTGACTCCAGTATTTTATTACTAAGACCAACTATAAATCATGCTACACTACCAAATACTTGACCTTTCCATCAAGAGATAATCATTATTGAATTACCCTGATGACAGACTGTAAGCCACTCTAATGGATTCACATGTACACACACACACACACACACACACACACACACACAGAGTGAGGGGTAGAGACTAACATTCTGCCATTTCTGTTTCTTTTGAGAACCCTGACAACATCCTTGCTTTTGTGTGTGTTTGTTTACATATATTTTGTGTAATTATTATGTGTATATTTGTGTATTTGTATGTATGTTTATATCGTGTGTGTGTGTGTGTGTAAGAGCGAGTGTATGTGTGTTTGTATGTATATGTACATGTCTCTCATTGATTCTCATTCTCATTCTCTGGTGCAATTATGATTCATAAATATTCCAAACTTTAATTATCAAAAACTAACAGGCAAAAATATGAACAAAGTGATCAGAATGTTTAGTATCAATGGTGGGTTTCTTTTAAAGGGTCCAGAAAGGGTTTGCTCGTTACTTGTTAAGAATTAACTATGGCTTTATGATTTTGACCTTAATATATGAACGTGATTTTCTAAAATCATAAATTTTTATGAGAATTCGTATTCTATAGAATTGGTTACTGGCACCTAACTTTACAGAAGAGATGAAGTTTGTACCTGGGGGAGATGATTCAGTTGGCAAAGGACACAGCCTTGCAAGATTGAGGTCCTGAGTTCCGATTTCAGATTTGCTAGGCATCCAGCCTAGCCTAAACAGCAAGCTCCAGGCCAATTAAGAGACCTTCTATCAAAATCAAAGGTGAAGGGTATTTGAAAAATGATACTTGAAGTTGACCTGTGGCGTTCATATGCACATTACATGCACACATACAAGCATACTTGTACACTGACGGGTGTGAGACACACACACACACACACACATACATATATATATGTATGTGTGTGTGTGTGTGTGTGTGTGTGTGTATTTCTTGTTTATATCTTGGAGCAGTTGAGATGCTACCATACAGTATCCTAATAAATTCATTGTAGTGATTTGATCAAGAGGTACATCCACCAATGTCTGCAAGAACAATTATATTCACAAAATAGAAATTGATTTATAATTGATGTTACATTTGGAGTGTGAAATTCTTAGTTTGTACTACCCATTCTTTTTCTGTGTAATGGGTGTGCTGATCTTAAATGAAAGTATAAGTTGATGAGCTGCAGGGATGGGGTTTCCTTCTCTCCATCACCTGGGCTTTCCATGTGATTCTCACTGAATCTCTGCCTTCCTCACTAACACTCTGTTTGATCCCTGTATTTGTCTCACTTCCCAGCTCCATTCAAGCCTGGGTCTTTCACCCCACTTTTCCCTCATAAAAGGACAGTAGCTATTTTGACTGAGGCAAAGACAGCACCCCTCCCAGCTTAATTCAGGGAACAGCCAGATGAGAGGTAATCTCAACACTGAAATGAGAGGCATTGGTTTTAATCTTTAGTGTGTGCACGCGTGTGTGTAGCTGTGTGAGCATGTGTGTGGAAGTCCAAGGACAACTTGCTGGAGTCAGTGCTCTCCTTTTACCATCCTGAGGATAGAGCGCAGGTTCTCAAGTGATAAACTCCTTTACCCACTGAGCCAGCTCCTGGTCCCCTGAAATGGGACCTTTGCTGAAGATTGCAATCCCTTTCAAAATTCTGTCCTTTTGTTTCCATTTCCCTACTATACATGTTATAAAGAACTAATTATTGCATTTAAAATATAGTTTTTTCTTTCTTTCTTTTTTCCTTTCACCCTCTATCTGAATCTCTATCACACCTTTTCTTTTTATATTTTTCTTGCCCACCTCTCTAGCCTTACACCTTACCTTTCTTCAATCACACTAGTTCTCTCAAATATCATGAGACAGTGTTATATTTCTCATTCCCATGAAATTCTCTCTCTCTCTCTCTCTCTCTCTCTCTCTCTCTCTCTCTCTCTCTCTCTCTCTTTCTGTGTGTCTGTCTGTCTGTCTGTCTGTCTGTCTGTCTGTCTGGGAGAACTACTTTACTCATATCTTCCTCTAACAATATTTCTACATTTGAAAGAATATTTTGTCTCCAGTTGATAAATAATTCTGTATTTATGAGGCATACAGTATGATTTGTTAGATGTTCACAATGTGGATGATTAAGCAAGGCTAATTAATAAATTTGTTACCACAAAGATTTATCATTTTTCAGCAATAACATTTAAGATCTATTATTCAGCAGTTTTGAAATGTCCAGCACATTATATTATTAATTATAAATGTCATGCAAAGCTTGCTAAAGCTTTCCCTCTAGTCTAGTTGAAACTGTGTAACTCTTGACCAAGGATTTTTAATCCAAAATTCAAATTTTCTTTCTCAGAGCTCCCATTTCCTCATTAAGATTTCACAGAATTATAATCTGCTGTTTGTTGGGCTCTGTCTCCCACGCCTTGATTGCTAATTGATGTTCATCTTTCTATCTCCAGGGCTTAGATTATTAAATTATACATGGCCTGATTTTAGTTTTTAAAATGAGAGAATTTAATCATTGGCTAAAATCTGTAAGGCACATTTAAATAATCATATATTTAATTAAGCACTACCATACAGTCTGTATATTGACTTATTATCCACCAAAGGAATCATAACAGATTTGATTAGGCACATGTTAAGTAAAAACGCAAACACATGGTTGCTATAATCCCTCCCATGGCTCATTCAAATCATCATGTTGAGAAGAGATGACCTGTTGTGATCGGTCGCCATGTGTTGGAGACTCACAGCAGCTTCACCCCAATTGATGATGTGTTCACGGGAGCCAAGGGAAGAGAATAACTAATCTCTGCCCATGCTCTTTCAGTGCACTTCTGAGATTAGTTCTAACTTTGAATTGGAAGACCATGTTCCACCTCTAAGCAAGCCGCTCTCAACACAAAAGACACTTAATAACAAATGCTTTTCCTTGTAGAAATGAAAGATTACAGTATAGATGCTGCCTTCTATGTGTGCCATCTTGCTTCAAGAGTCCACCATGGGCTCCCTGACTGTACTCATTCACCAAATATCTATCTTTAAAGAAACCTGTTTTTATTGCCAACTACTGAGTAGGAGTGCACAAGCAATCGTTCAGTAGGGATGTGATCCCAGCTTCAATTTCAATGAATTACTCAAGCACAGAAAACTTACTTTGGCAATGTCAATGAATCAAGAGGAGGGATTGCTCCATTTTCCTTCCTCAGCATCTCACTTACAGGAATAATTTCATTCTGACTCTGTGTAATGAGTTTTATGACCCTGGACAAGTGAGTAACTTGGCAGGGCTCCAAAGTCTTCATTTATAAAATGAGAGGACTGTGAAGGTTCATTCAAGCTTCCGTGGTCTGCAGTCATGAATCTAGGTGCACACAATATGTTCAGTGCCCCAGTCTAGCTCCAGAAGGGAGCTGTTCTTCACCACACAAGCTTGCTAGGCTAGAGTCTCTGACAGATTGCTTTCCCCAGTGTGCAAAGAACCCTAATAAGGGTGTTTAAGTTTCTGTCTTCTCTGAACCACACTGTCATCTACTCCATAACCTCACAAATCAATTACAAATACAGCAAAAAGAAACTCCTAATGTTTTGAGAAAGCTCATGATTTTGTTATAGCCCTCAACCATAGTTATCCTGAGCTGTATGTGGCCCACAGGCTTTCAGATGAACATGACTGCAACTTTTATTTTGTGTCCTATTCTCTGATTATAATTACACAAATAGCTTTTAATTCCCTATGCATTTATTTTTGAAATTCACAAAAGTTTGACCATGTGGAGCCTTAAAAATGGCTTATTGGGTAAGAGATCCTGAATCACATGTATAAGGATCTCAGTCTAGAGCCCCACTACCCACCTTAAAGCCCAGCATGGCTTGTGTGCCTATAACCCCAGCTCTGTGATAGGAGAGCTCCGGGTTAAGTGAGAGACGCCATCTCAAAGAAATAAGCTAGAGGGAACAGAGACCCCCCTGGTGTCCTCTTCTGGCCTTGGCATACACACATGCTTATAGGTTTCTCAAACACAAATAATTAATTAAATTTTAAAATCCAACCATAGAAAACAGTTTACATAAAAATCTTAGCATGGGGACCCCGGTTTCATGTGTAAATGCTCTTTTTACTGAGCCTGAAGTCCAGAATTCCATGCCTAGAACCCACATGATAGAAGGAGAAAACTAATTCCCCCAAGTTGTCTGGCCTCCACATATGTACACAAACACACATGCACACATGCACACACACACACACACACACACACACACACACCTAGATGTTTCAAACGTTTTTAAATCTTGGCATGGAATTATAAATCCATAATTATCAATCCTATAGTAAATGTCCAGAGCTTTTCAACCTGAACTAAAAACTAACTTTGCACAGGTTCCAGTTTATACAACCTGAAAGATGACTCACCTCCTTGCTTCCTCCTCTGGTCCTGTCCCTTCCTTACGAGTTCTGAGATAGTGGCTTCCTTCCTTCCTTTCGATTATTTAATGGTTGCTCCAATTGTATGGGTTCATAGTTGTGGTTCAGCCTCACCCAATAGTTTCTCCACTTGCAGCTTTCCTCCTCTGCCCCGTGGACCAGTCATCACATCCTCCCAAGGCCTGTGCTACACACCAATCTCTGTGGCTTTGTATTGTTTTCATATCATAATCATCACAATGACTGTTTCTTAACTCACATACTATACATATTATATCCCATTATACATACATATACATACATAAGTAACAGAATATATCTATCTAACTATTGTCTGTTCCTACTAAAGAGCATACTTGCTCTTTCTTTCAATCCCTGTTTATTTCTAGAAAAATAAAATCATAATAAATGCAGGATAAATATTGGCTGACCAAACGAATGGTTACTGAATGGTTTATAGTTGCTATCTAAATAAGAGAGAATAAACACTTTGTTTAAGACCAGAATTATTTTTTTGCCTAGATATTATTTTTATTAACATTTTTCCTTTATTTTACATACTGCCCACAGTTTTCCCTCCCTTGTTCCTCCTGTTCTCTCCCCCTCACTCCCATCTACCTCCCCATTCCCAATCCACCAGCTCCTCCGCTGTCTGCATTCAGAAAGGGGCAGGCCTCAAAGCATGGCGCATCAAGCTGAGATAGGAGCAAGTTCCTTCCTCTGTATAAACAATGAGCAAGGTAATCCAGCATAGGGAACGGATTCCCGAGAGTCAGCTAAGTGCCAGGGACAAGTCCCGCTCTTGCTGCTATGAGCCTTACAAACAGACCAAGTTACACAACTATCACACACATGAAGAGGGCCTAGGTTGGTCCCATGTAAGCTCCCTAGCTGTTGGTCCAGATCTGGTCCATGTGCTCCCACGAGCTCAGAAGACCAGAATTATTGGTTTCTGTTTCTTGTGTCAGATTATCTAATCTGAAACTAAGGCCATCTACCAATGTCACATGCTGTTTCTTGGGATTTAGATTTTTGGCTTCTTGAGACCTTCTCCTTCAAGAATATTATAGAAGAACCTCTTAATTTTTGTTTCCTGCTCAGAGTTTTAAGGACCGTTTTATTACTTATTAGCTGCGAAGATGTGTATAAATTATTTGCCTTCTTCAAGTTTTAATTTTCTATAACAATGATAATAACAATTATCTGTGGAAATAAGTACCTGGCACCCAATGCTGCTCTGGAAGAATCTGCTAATGTTTTTCTTATGTATTAGTCTCTGCTGGTGCTAATAACTGATGAGTTATAACCACTTTGGGGGGGGGCACTGTTGAAATACCAGTTCTTCCCTGAAGCTTTTCTAGTGTTCTCATTTGCCTTTTTCTTTCATAACATTGGATTAATCCCTTAGTTTAAAAAAAAAGCACAGGATTTTTTATTTGATCTTATAGCATAGACCACAGAATAATCATGACATTTTATGCTTTGTTGCATAGTAATGGATATATAGACACTACTTGAAAACATTATCAATACATTAAGCAAATGACTTTTTCATTTCTTCAGTCTCCTTGCCTTTCCCCACAAAAACTCATGTAAACCCTGCTTTCTTGCTCTCAGATTCCAAGAATATATTGGCAAGATATTCATGTACAGAAAAACAAGGATATCTGATACTGACATTTTTATTGTTGTCTATTTCAGCCAAAAAATTAATTTATTGATTTTTGCTATCTGTGTAGAATACAATGTAAAGTGTTTGGTCCTTTCCTGTGCTTGGTTTAGTGGAGTAAATGAATACAAATTATGATTCACATATACTTGTTTCTGAATTTAGTTCATTTTGTTACTAAACATGGGCCAGTATATAGCTGAATTAGCAATGAGCAATGTACACACAAAAGCCCTAAGTAAACCCACTGTCTACTAATTACTTTCTCCCTTAAACTAAACTCACACTATTGCTTCAATTGTCTTTGCCTGAACAGCCACCTGTCCTAGGTTCATCCAGTTGCTGTGATAAAACAACTTAAAAAGGTTTTTTTCAGTTCTCCAATGAAGAAAGTCAGCTCAGAAACTCAAAGCATAAGCCATGAAGGAACACTCCTTTGTGGCTCACCCTCAGGCCCATACTTAGTTAACTTTCTCATACAACCCAATAACATATGCCTATGGAATAGTGCCACCCAAAATAGACTGAGCACTCCTTTATTATATAACAATCAAGAAAAGACCCTGCAAACATGCCACTATTAGGCCAATCTGATATGAACAATCTCTTAATTAAGATTTTCTTCTCAGGTGACTCCTGGCTGTGTCAAGTTGACAAAGTTAACTAGGACATGGCTGGAGAGGGCATCCCTTTTCTTTCACTCTTGAGTAACATCTACAATCTTTGTCTTTCTTCACTTTCATCTTCTCTGTATCCAAACTGTACTTATACCAAAAGACACACACATATGCTCACACACACTCATGTGGGTGGACCACAGGAGCCAGAGAGAGACATAAAAGCACACATACAGAGTGAGAAATACATATACAAGGAGAGACAAGAGAGAACTAAAGAAAAAAAGGGAGAGTGACTAATCCAAATTAAAATCAAAGATGAAAAGGAAGTCAGAAAACACCAAAACCGAATCACAAGGAATGGAGCAAAGATGCTGATACTAGGGCTGGAGAGATGGCTCAGAGGTTAAGAGCACTGACTGCTATTCCGGAGGTCCTGAGTTCGATTCCCAGCAACCACATGGTGGCTGACAACCATCTGTAATGAGATCTGGTGCCCTCTTCTGGCCTGAGGGCATACATGGAGGCTGAACACCGTGTACATAATAAATAAATAAATCTTTAAAAAAAAAGATGCTGATACTAATAAAAGTGTTGATAACCATGGATCTGAGAAACTTTGAGAACTGGAAGACAGTAAAGCAAAATCTTAAAGGTATTGGAAAAAAAGCTAATGGGTTTAATATTCCGCCAGATTCAACCCCATTATTAGTACAAAATCAAAAGCACAACTGAGACTTTTTTCAGAGCAAAAAAATAAAATTGCTTAGTATCAGAGAAAACTATAAGACAGACTGAAGAGAATGCTACAGGAGAAAGGAGAATGTTAGTCACTGGAGGACCACCCCACCCTGGAAAGAAGAGCATCAGAAAGGGTCACTACAGGGGAATCCAAAAGCCTTTCTGTCATAAAGTGTACACAAGTAATAACTGCTACTGAAGGTAAAAATAATAACAATAAATTGTGGGCATTGAAACATTCTTTCATAAAAAAAACTGCAAATAAATGATAAAACCACAAAATACAGTTTGCTGATTAATTTGGGATGTTGACATGCAAGTTAAGACTTGGAACACTGTATAAAGTGTTGCTTGAGGTGTGTCTGTGAGAATGTGGATGGCTAAGAAGAGTCTCTTTGTCCTCTGAATGGTCACATAGGTGTGCCTGTGAGAATGTGGACTTGATGGGAAGGAAGGGTCCTCATGTACTGTGGTCACCTTTGAGGGAGTGTTTGGGAGAGGGACTTAGAAGAAGTATAGAAGGTGAACTGACCTCTCTTGGGAATTGAGATAAGATGACTTTTCTTCTTCTCCGCCCCCTCTCTCATATGAGAACTTTATGCTTCTTGACATTTGGACTCCAAGAATTATCCCATATTCTTCCTTGGGATTTGTAGCCTGGATTGAGAGTTATACCACTGGTTTTCTGAATCCTTTTAACTTGGGTCTTCAGCCTGTGCACAGCCCCCTCATGAGCCTCTGAGCTACTGTGATTTCATGAGCCAGTTCTCTTAATAAATTCCTTCACTTACATGAACATAGGTGTCTTCTTTATCTTGTCTCTGTTAGGAACTGACGAGTCTAAGTTGGGGAGGAGAATAGATGTCCACTCTTATAACACTCTATTATCAGAAGCTATCACCATATAGAAGTTTTCAAGTGAGTTACAAGATGTACACAGTTGTTAAGCAAAGGCTAATGATGAGAGTTCAAAGCCAAAAGAACATATGAAAGAGTATGATAAAAATGGACAGTGGAAATGATAAGAATGAAAGATAAAATTTAGAGGAAGAATATGTATAACAAAATAGGAAGCAAATGCTAGGGAAGCATAATTAAGCTCAGCCATGCCAATGGTCAAACAGAATGCAAATGGTCCATACACTCCATACTGCTACTCACCCAGAATGTCAAGGTTCCAAATGTTCCACACACTAAATATCAATATTCACATAGACTGTGCATAGTCTTGCACCCTAGCTGCCTATGCTCTTCATATTGATACTCACTACAATATAAACTGTCTACACACTCATATAGAGTGCAAATACTTTACACTCCAAATAAAATAGAATTTTTTTATAGAATAAAAACCACTTATGCCACCTCAACAACGTCCATTATAAACAATAGTGCTTCCCATAAAGGGCTAAAAATAGGTGTTAGGAAAAGAGATAACAGGTAAACCTAAATCCAAGGTAAAATTGGAATGTCTATAGGTGTAGCAGATAAGACATATTTCTGACAACAAGAATATAACAAGTCAATGCATTGAAAAAAAATCTTTAAAATAGCAATTGTTCATGAAGCAATAGTTTCAAAATTTATAAAGCAAAACTTGATGGATCTGAAACAAGAAATAGTAAAATAATCCACAATTTTATTGAGAGCCTAGTAATCCTCTCTTGATAGTTGATAGAACAGAAAAGTGACAAGGCCACAGAAATATTGATCAACACTGTCAACCAACCTTCCTAGAATAGATACCGTTTTAAATAAATATACTTGCAACATGTGAGAAAGGGTAAAATACAATGTGTATCTAAAGGAATCCTTCAGATGAAATCTCACCAAAAAAATGTCCTCGACTGAGCAAAAGTAATTTATTCCTGGTTCCTTGTTAAATAATCTGCTCAAACATGTCTCTCGGCAGCCCATCCTATTAGCACTTCCATGGCTATATTGATTTCCTCTGCTTTCTTTTCGCTGCCCTCAGTCCAGCATGCCACCTGCCCCCTCTAGTGTCTCTTGTACTTTCTAGTCACTGAGCTATACAATTGTGCCTGTTGGGGTCTGCTAGACTAAGATTGACTGGCGAAGGATCTGCCTCACTTCTTTTCAGAGAAGAAGCAGCGGGAGTTGGTCGATCCTGTCAGAACTCCCAGCAGTGCTTTGCTGGCACTGTGACCCTCCTTTCTTGAGACAGTTTGAGCTTGCCTAACGAATGAGACAACACAATTTTTATTTATTAAATTTGATTGTTTTTTCTATGTGCATTTGTGTTTTGCCGGCATGTATCTCTGTGTGAGGGTATTGTATCCTGGAGTTACAGACAGCTGTCAGCTGTCGTGTGGTCGCTGGGAATTAAACCTGGAAGAGCAGTTTGTTCTCTTAATGGCTGAGCCATCTTCCCATCCTTAAAGGACATGTGGTGTCATGCTGCTGAGTGTGACAACCTTTTTTTTCTAAATTGTAACTGACTGAAGAAATGAAGGTGTTCTAAAGAGGCATGTGTATCTCTCAATCAATCAGACAGTTGAAACACAGACCTTCCCCACCCTAAAAAAATGTGAATTTCACCTTGAATCTCATACTGAAGGAAGGAAAGGTTATTAGCCAGAAGGGGGAATTTGTCTCCAGGAAAGAGATTTCACACACTTCTAACAAGATCTCAGACTACCTTACAGGGTGACAGTAAAGCCAAGACAAGGATGGGTTAATGGTGGACAAGACCACACCTTGATCAGGACTACTGAAATCTGAATTCCCTTAGCCCCCTCTATTTAACTTTAGGACCCTAGAAAGTGGACATGAGGGGTTTACTAAGTCTCTTTGTCCCTTTTCCCATTGTGTCCACACTGACTAAATCTTCTCTTTTGGATTTCCACTATTAATTTGGCTTTTTGAGGATGGATGACTAAACTTGGCTTGGGGCACAGACTATGGCACTCCTTTTCAATGACACCTAATGCTCAATTCTTTAAGCATTTTTCATTAATTTCATTTTCAGTTTTTTGCTATCTCCTCCAGGTCTGTGGCTCTGCAAACTGACTACTGTTGCCAAACCCCGCAGTTATGTCTTCAGCAGTCTTCTCCCTGAGCCACAGCCTCGTGGGCCTATCTGCCCCCTCAGGATTTCAGATTGCATGCTTAATAAGCATCCTAGGCCTTGCCTGTCCTGATGTGAACTCTGAGTCTTCCCTCTTCCCACATCTTCTTCTGACAGCCTTTCACATCTCAGTTGGGTAATTCCAGACCTCCAGGCTATTCAAGCAGAATCCCCTGGAGTCACTTTTGACTCTCTGATGCAACCAGTCCATTAGCTGACCCTCTGACCTCCTCAGACTCTACCCAAAACCCACCCACTTCCCACTTCCACCTCCCTTACCACCCTGGCAATGCCTTTCAGCTCTTCCCTGGATTCTCAAAGCTTCCCAGCTCTCTTGAAGCTATTGACACTCTTTTCTTCAGCCTGCTCTCAACTTAGCCTTTAAGTCATTCTGCTTCTACAATCCTTCCCCTGGTTTCACATTTCATTCAAAATAAAGGTGATTATTCTAAAGGCATATGGGGGTTCTCAGGACGCTGTGCTACACTGCACACCTATTATTCCTACTTCTTCCTTTTTTTTTTTTTGCAATTGCATCCACTTAGACACAGTCCTCACTATTGCTCAAACTTTGCAACATATCTATGGTTCTTGCTCTTCCTCCTGACAGAACTCTTCTCCCTGCTGGTCGTTCATCTGTGGCAGGTCTTGAATCAAATGTCTTGCTAGTGATGTCTCTTAACCTTCTGTTAGAAGCTGGGATTTTTCTTGATGCTATGCCCTTCCACTTCGCTTGTTTCCATGAATCTTTTCACTTTGCAGCATCTAATACGCTGGAGTAGATTCTCTAATATTTGTTCCTCTCCCTCATTAGAGTCTAATAGAGTTGAGGCTGTTTTTTTGTTTTGTTTTGTTTTGTTTTTGCTTTCCATTCTTTTCTGGGTATACAAAACAGTGCTAAAAGCACAAAATGGAAATATCCATAGAAATCAGAAAATTATGAAACAAGAGTAGGAATAAGTATACACACACCTTGCTGTATTCTGAAGTAGGAAAGTCAACAAAGGAAACATTTAGTGATATGAAAAACAACAGTCAGAGAAATAGGGCAGAGTTAAATGAGGAGAGGGACAGTGAAGATGAATGGGAAGGACAAGAGTAATATATAACAATTCTCTTGTCTGGTCTTCCCAACTGATGTTGGAAAAGCCAAATTGTGTGAGACAGCTTATGCTATACTATTTTTCAGCACAAGCATTTTATTTTTCTCATTCATTTTCAAACTCTGGGCTGTCCACTTTCTTTATGTTGGCAAATAACAATGGTCCAGGCCTTAGTTGTCTGCTGTCAGCTATGCAGACTTCTGTTACACTCTTATTTTGCTGCTTGACCTGCCCTGCCATGCTCAAAAGACATTCAGATTTAAGTCTCCATTAAACAAATCAAAAACAATACACCAGTCTCACTCAGAAAAGACTGTGTTATGGTCACTGGAAATAAAAGAAACATTTAGCTATTAGCAGAAACATAACTTTTTTTTTAATTTTATGTATAGATTTTCTCTAGTCAAGTTAGGCTAGGAATATTTTTAAATACTTTTGCTCACTAAACTAAAGGGCAGTGAAGGCTCTAACACAATGGGCAAGGGAGTCTCCTATGCCATTTCATTGTGGTTTGGAGACTTACATTATGAACACCAGGCTGCTCCTCTGTTGGGTGTATTATATACAGATCTCTTCCCTCATCTGCACTGGTACAGTCACTGAAAGTTCTATCATTTCCTACCTGTCACTTTGTGATATAAGCAGACAAAAGTAGTCAATCAACAACCATCTCTTAACTGGAGTTTGCTTTCTCAAGGAGGCAATAATTCAGCAGAAAGACCAGAGTGATATCCAGGAGTGCTTTGTGCATACCCACAGAGCAGAGATACAGATCACAGAGATCTCAGTGCAACTCACACACTAGTGGACTTGGAACTGGCTACCTTAGAATTCTGTGGAGACAGCACTGAGCTTTTCTCTGCTTAGAATGGAGGCAGAGACAGACCCACCCTGTTGAGAAAACAATTGAACTGGAAACAGCATGTTGAGTTATTTTTCTGCTTATATGGTGTGCTGGTTAGTTTTAATTGTCAATTTCACCTAACCTAGAATTACCCGAGACTCTAAATAAGGGACTGTCTAGTTCAGGTTGATTTATAGTCATTTCTTTGGGCAAATGTCTTGATTGCATTAATTGGTGTGATAGAATCCAGCCCACTGTGGTTAGCACTGTTCTGTGCATTTCAGTTCTGGATTGTATGAGAGTAGAGAAAATAATTAGAGTAATAAGCATGCATTAATTTACTTCTCTCTGCTTTTGTCTGTGGATATGAAGTGAATGACTGTTGATATAGTAATTAATACTACGTGGGCATGGACTTTAATCTATTGATACAAATTTAAGCTGAATTTTGTTACATGTTTATTTCTACTCTTGTTTAAGGTATCATGTTTATACAACTCATTTAAAAATTTAATATATAACTAAAATTATGCGTTAATAGATAGTCACCTATAATAGTCAAAATTGTAGTCATGTTAGGTTTTATAGATGTATGGAGATATATTTCAGATAGATAGGTATTCTTCAAACCTTTCAAAGACCTACAGAATACAATGTTTAAAATGTTTTAAGAACTTAAACTTTCCTCAACAGTGAGACATGTTTGCTCGTGGCAGCACCAATTACTTAATGAGAAAGGTGGGCATCTAAGAGGATCCTTATGGAAATTGCTAGCCATTTGGATTAGAAACTGTTCTTGCCTGTACTGCTTGATGACATGCTATATCTGGACATGCAGTATCCACAGAAAAGTGACTACTGAACTTGTCTAAAGAAGGTGAGACAGTCCTTCAAGGTTCCTGTTTCATTAAAAAGTCTTCTGGATACTATGGGCCTACAACCTGAAAATGAATACCCCAACATTACAAAAGAACTTTGGGTGACTGTCCAGGCAATGAGATGTCTCTGTCAATTCTAAAGTTTTTGAAGTTGCTTACAATGCATTTTCTGTTTACTTAGGTAATATTATATTCCTCTGGAGTCTTCCATGGAGGTGAAGATGCATAGTCATAGTTTTTCTTAGTTATGATAAAAGATAAACTAGGTATAATACTTTAGACTCACAAAGATAAAATAGACTATAGAATATTTCTTTAATTTTTCCCGATACAAGTAGACTAAGTATTGTGAGTGTAATTCTTGCTTGATACCTGTTTTGTCATGTGTAATTTTACTATGTTAAAGTTAAAACCTTCCTTTTATTTATGCAGAAAAGAGGAGATAATGTGGAATTCCCCTTTGTATGTTATGAATATGTTTTCTTTTCATTGGTTAAAAAAGGATCTCCTTTGGCCTATGGCATGATAGAATATAGTCAGGTGGGAAATCTGAACACACACACATATATGTGTGTGTGTGTGTGTGTGTGTGTGTGTGTGTGTGTGTGTGTGTGTGTGTATGGAGAGAGAGATAGAGACAAAGAAAGAGAAAGTCATGGAAATGCCAAGCAGCTGCCAAAGGGAAAAGATGCCTGAACACTGGAACCTTACCAGTAGGCATAACCTTGTGGTGATACATAGATTAATAGAAATGGGTTAATTTAAGATGTAAGAGTTGACTAAAAGAAGCCTAAGCTAATAGTCCAAACAGTGTTGCACTTAATATTATTTCTGTGTGATTATTTGGTTCTGGGCAGCCGAAAACTACAGTACAGCCTTCGTTTACAGGCTGTTTGAAGTTCTTGCCTAAACTTCCTCATTATGATAGACTGTAACTTGGAATTGTGAGCTAAAGCAAACACTTTCTTCCACATGTTAATTTTGTTCAGGCTTTTTATCACAGCAATGGAAAAGAACACACAGATATATATTTGTTAAATCCCTGTTCATTTAAAGTTAGTGATAACCATGAATGCCAACTACCTTTAATTGGCCCCATTCATACTCAATGCAATCTGATATATACATTTAAACAAGGTTTAGCAGATTAAATACCTCAAGGGGACAGAGAGAAACAAACATTCTGTTGTATTGAGAAATGATGAGGTTACAGGGAAGATGCTGATGCTGAGGAGGAGTACTCACCTGATGGACTGACCTGATGGTCACTACATCGCTTCATGAATTGCATTACAATATTATGGAAGTAGCTTCTTGAATTGCATCCCAATATTGTGGTTTGAAGAAATCTGGGGAGGTTCCAGGATATGAGGCTCTGTTTAGCACTTGGTTTCTCATGATTGATTGAGTTTTCTCCTAGTCAGCTTGAAGTAGTATCTGTACTGAATGACTGGGTAGAGGCACCCCAGAACCAATTACCCACCACTGATAGCAGAAGGAGTCCTTATCCTTCCAGTGATTATAAGCCTTTGTGCTATGACTTTCAAAATACAATCTTTGCTCTCAGATACCTTCCCATCTCTTGTCTACACTGCATCTCAGAAAAATTTCCCCTATCTATTGTCCCTTATCCTCTGGATTGTGGTGAGTTACAGTAATGGGAAATAGAATGGAGAAAGAAAAGATCCATAGATGGAGTATCACGTCTGTTCTTCCCTCCCCCAATCTTTTGTGTTATCTCCTCAGAGCACCAGCTCACATTGAATAGGATCATCCTTGCCATCACTCTGAAATATCCTATGTTATGACTCCACAGAAGAACCAGATGGATGTCCTAGGCCTTTTCCTGTCTCCCATGGCTGCTATGCTCAAATTAACGCAGCCTCTTTGCTCAGTCCAGACTTCCTGTGGCACTCGCTTTATACTATAACTAAACTCTGAGTCACCCTTCTGTTTGCCTTTGGCCTGGCAGGTTCTCCATCATTTATGTAAACAATTTCTGGTGTTAAAAAACTTGTAAGACTAATAACACCCCCCTGTTGTGTCTAGGCACCAGTGGATTTACAGGCTGGGCATCAAGCTGCACCTCTTGCATCCTCTGTCCTGGCTCATTCTGTTCGTCTGCAGAGCACTAAACACACTATCGTTTTCTCAATCAAGAAAATTGTGTACTTGATAAGCTGTAATCTTTGGTTCTAAAGTCGTTCTTTCTTCTTCTAACTTCCTTTTAAAAAATATCTTCATGTGTATTCTGCTTGTAAGAGACAAAATCTGAAAAGGAATGCTGTCCTGGAGCGACCTTGGCCAAGACATAAAATAGAGTTAGTTGCACATGTGGCATTAATCAGGCTTATCTCATCTTCTACAATGTTTATTTTTGCATTTTAATCAACCTTATTAGGGACCATTCTTCTGCTTTGCACCCTGCCATTCTGTTTTATGTAGTCCATAGCAGGTAGATTCCATGCTGTCCTACCCTTGTGTACCCAGTGACATGCCCCATGACCTCAGCTTCGGCTATCGTCCTCTCCTTATTCCAACTGATAACTGGTCTGTGTTCTGAATCCCTCTAACATCCTTTTACATTTATTTATTGTGTGCACCTATGTGTGTATTGGTACAGGTGTGCCAGAGCACTCAAGCACAGGCCAAAAGGTCAATGCACAGTTTACAAGAATCAGTTCTATCCTTCCTCTATATGGATTCAAGGGCTTGAACTCAGGGTGACAGACATGGCAAAGTGGCTTTACCCATTTGGCCATTTTGATTTCTCCTATTCTCCCAAGTTTTGCATGCTACACTCGTTTTTTTTTTCTTAAACTGTTTGCCTTTTCTTTTCAATTCTTCTCTCCAGTCTAAGAATATTTTGGATCACTTCATTTTTAAAACTTCTTTACTTCCCATTTCTTTTCTCTTTGTTCTCTGATTACTGTTTTTACTCCATTGTTATATACAAAGACTCATCTGTCTACTTATTCTTAACAATTTTTATTTATCATGTGTGAGTGTACGCATGTGTGTGCCTGTGCACACGTACCATGCTCCACATGGATACAGTATCTAGAGAGGTTCAAAGAGAACTTTGGATGTGAACTAAAGTTATGGGCAGCTGTCAGTCACAGATGTGAGTACTGGGTACCAAATGTGGGTTCTCTAGAAGCAGCAAGCATTCCTCACTACTGAGGACTATTTCCATCCCTCCTCTGCACTCTTCTCTTCACATTCAGAGTTACAGCATTGGATTACACCTACACTTTACTAGTTTGTTTGGCCTGAGAAGGCTGGACCCTGGTACAGGAAGTGGGTCACTGTGGTGGGCTTTGACATTTACAGTCGGGCTCTCATGTGTTCCCTTCTTTCTGTGCGGTGGTGATGTGAGGCAGTGAGAAGTCCCAGCTACACACATTTCCCTCCCCAGGAAGCTCCTTCCTGCCATGATTTCTGGGCTACAATAGACTAAATCCCTCAACGTTTAAGTTAAAATAAAGCTTTTCTCATTCAAGTTGCTTCTTCTCAAGCATTGGTAAGGCAAAGAGGAAAGCAATAAATCCCTCCGTGGAAAGATGTAAGAAAATATAAGCAGATTTATGCAGCATTAAGGAGTACTGAGGTGTCAGAGAGATGTTTCCTCTGGTGCAGTGAGATTGTGACACAAAGACTAATGATGTGCCAAGGGTGATTGGACCCCATATGCTGTAACTAAAATGCTATCGTGTGAGTTTTGTGTTTTTAGTGAGTCATACATTAACAGCATCATTAAGCGGAATCCTGTTAAGGACATCACAGAGATGACAGTGTCTCAGAAGGATTCCTGCATAGATCTGTACTAGGATTCACTGATGGGAGCTGGGGATATGCTCAGTTAGTGAAGAGTCTACTGTTCATGCATGAGAAGTAGAGATTGGAGTCTTAGAATACAGATAAAACAAAGGCAAGTAGAGTCACTTGCATCTGTAACCCTAGCACAGGGAGGCAGGGACAGGAAGATCTCCAGAGTGCCTGGGCCAACCAATCTAGGTAGATGATAAATATTGGGTTTAGTGAGTGACCCTATCTGGAAAGATAAGTTGGAGAACAATTGAGACAGGCAATAATGACTTCTGACCTCCACATATAGGCATGTGCATTGAAAATTTAAACATGCACACACAAAACAATGCAAAAAAAAGTAGTAGAATACTTTAGCAGCCTGTACGGGCAGGAATAACGGCCTCAGTCATGTTGGAATATAAAATTGGCAAGTAGTGGTGACAAAGAAAGACTGGCCTGGGGCAAGGTAGAATGTTGAAAAAAAACACGGAGCTGGGACTTGAACATTCTCTGAAGTTCAGGAAACTTTCAGGTGCCTACAGTCAAGTGATAAATACCCCCAAATGAATAAAAGATTAAACCAGACCATTGTTCTGGACCACTAATGGGAAAGGCAAAGAAATCTCAAGTTTGAGAATTTAATGCAAGAAACTACAAAGTAAATACAACTCCTTTCTATCAATTTTATTGAAATATAAAAATACAACAGCAACAACAACAAAATTCTCTGGGAAAAAACACACCCTTTCTTTTATAAACAACTTCATTATCTTTCACAAATGATAAGCCTGTAACTAATCCAATTTGCAAAGAGAGAAATCTAGTTTCAAAAGATAATTGAATTTGTGCTATTATAGCCCCAGCACTAGCCTTGTTTTTCTTAAAGGTGTGATTAGCAGTAGGGAAATGAGGAGACAAAATTGAATTTTGGCTCAGGGACTATATAAAAAGTTGAGTCATAAAACTGTGGTATGCTGTCCAGCTTCACACTGAAGAAGAGACTTCAGAAAGTCATGATGAACGTGTTCTTTCAGACTGATACCTATCATGTCTGAGGAAAATACAGATTAGATTATAATATTGTTACTGTTGAAAATCAGTTCTTTCTCTTCTTGGCACTGTGGATTTAAAGTGGACCTTGCATTGCTATGAAAGCTCTACACCATGGATCCAGTCCCTAGCACTTCTTTTACTTTTAGACATGAGCTTTCATTGAGTTGCCCAGGCTGGCCTTGGACTTTCTCTACAGCCCAGCAAGGCCTTCCATTTGTGATCCTTCTGCTTCAGTCCCTTGTGAAGCTTGGAATGTACTCCTTCATCCCCAGACCAAGCTTGAAAAGGTGTTTTCAAACCTAAAACAAACCTATTAAATAAATTGTATTTCTATTGATAAAGAAATACTGTTTTCACAGTATCTGTTCATTTACCAACTCCAGACATGTATAAAGTGAAGATGTATCTGAAAATAAAAGTGACCCATTTAAAAATGTCCAAATATGTTTTAAAAAGAAGACTGGGTTTTTATATAGTGGATCTTTTCTCATAAGACAGCACTCCATAAGTATCTCAAGATGATATTACATTAGATTAATTCTTTTACTTATATATAATACATATGATTTTAAAGTCTGTTACTGAATAAAATTCATAAGATAGATAGTTGAACCTATAAATGATTACAATGTATTAAGTACATATAAAGACAGGTTTGTACTAGGGGCTGGAGAGATCTCTCAGTGGTAAAGGGCACCACCCATGTTCAGTTCCCAACACCCAGCACAGTGGCTCACAACCAATCATAACTCTAGTTCCAGGGGATTTAATGCTCAGCAAAAAATGAGGAATATGTGTAGATTGCAGACATACATGCAGGCAAAACCCTTATGTATATAAAATAATAAAAAATATATGGAAAATTGTGCAGTATGCTGTGACTTCTAAGTAAATATGATTCATTCAGCCAGTAGTACTCAAAGAATAACACAGTAAAATATGGGCATTTTAGTTTTTAGGAATAAATGTAGAAGGGGATCTGCTTTCCTCTGAAGATCTGACTAGAAGACTACCACAGTGCATAATTATTTTCTCAGATCCCTTGGGAGCATCTTTTTGTGCTTCCTTCCTCAGTGTCCCAGTTTGTGATAATCCATTACATCTCACCATTGCTTCGCAAACCAGTCTTCCCCTTGAATTCAGAGCTGAGATACCCATGCATCTCTGAAGCTGCTGAAGAACATCCCAGAGAGCATGACCCTTCGCTGTAACCCTTCCATCATTCCAGTCCCAACACAGACTTAAAAACCATGATCCTGGGGCTAGCTAAGGAGGTATTGCCGGGAAAGATGCCATCAAAGCTGACTATCTGAGTTCTACGAGTTGACCTGCACCCTTGTGCTGTAGTATGTATTCAGATGTTTGTATAAACATGCACACGTGAGCCCATGTGTGAAAATATACACACACACTTACATAGTAATATAAATAAAGTTTAAAAGTAAAAAGAATGTTGTGGCATTTAGGAGGTCCCTGTGGTAGGGCGAGTAGCGGTCTTGACACAAACAAGGCTATCAACCAGCCAGCACCTCTTCTTCCCTGTCGCCTACCACAAACTCGCCCATTTGTTTGTGAACACATTCTGTACATGTGTCAACTTTTAGACTCCCTTGTCCCTGAAAGTGACTGCAAACTAGCTAGGGACACTATATAACCACTTCATGGGGTCCTGGACATTTTCTTTTAAAGAAAGATAATTCTACTCATGTGTGCTTCCGCTTTCTATACCTCATCTGCCCCAAACTCAGCGTAACACTAGAAGTGAGTGTGGGGTCACAAACAGAGGGACACAAGTCATCTGAGGATAAACCCTCAGAAACTTTCCAAATGGCACAGCAGAGCTGGGCAGTCTCTCTGGACTACTTACTGTACAGAACCAAACAAAATATAAACAAACAAGCCATGTTGTCTGGTTGGAGGGTACACATGTGTACCTGTGCACAGCGGGCAGTGGTCTACTTCCGGTGTCTTCCTTACAAGTCCCACTTTATCATTTGAGACCAGGTTTCCACTAAGCCAACTGCTCCTTGATTGGCTGGGCTAATGGCCTGTGAACTGAAGGGATCTGTCTCTCACCCCACCCAACCCCCCACTTGCACCAAAGTCATAGGATTATAGATACATATAATTCTGCCAAACTAGGAACAAATTCCAGATCATCATGTTCCATTGTTCTGTCTAACCAGAACCATCTTCCCAGCACCAATATTATTTTTTTTTCACAAATGACTTTTAGTTAGTTTTTGGGTTTTGTACTTGAATTAAGTCTCTACTGTAGGAATTTCAATCTATCCTATCTAATTTTATGTAGTTTTATTTGCTCATTTTAATAGAGCCTAGTGAGTATGAACATTTTGACTTATATTAGGATGGAAATGCTTGCATTTTATCACTACTATAAGGCTCTATATTTATAGATACACTGATCATATAAACAGAGCATTAAGGGAAAATTAGGTAAAACTGGAAAACTTATCTTTTAGTATCAGCTGTTTATTGCTTTACATTTTACAGGCTAATAAACTATATGCTGTATAGATATGTTATCATACATTATCCCAAAAAACTAAAGTATAAAACACTTGAACAGCTGGAGTAAATACAATTTAAATAAAGGTGCTTTAACATAGATATTATAACTTAAAATATTGAGATCCAGCAACTCATTACATATCATTGAATGTAGAATTTAAGGAGGAAGCATTGTTAAAGATCAGTATTGGCTTTCTACAAATCCAGTGTTTCATAAAATGTATAAAACAAAGCTTTCAGTTCTGTGCTCATTATGCTCAAAATAGAGTTTAGGTGGCAGATAGATGATATAATCTGATGGATAGATATATAGATGGATAGAGAAGTTAATGACAAGTGATAGAAGATAGATGGATAGATAAATAGATGAGATAATAAAAAGTAGATAGACAATAGATAGATGATAGACAGACAGACAGAGAAATGGGTAATAGACATAAGATATTTTGCTAGATGATGGATAATAAAAAATAAATTGATAAATATGTGACAGATAAATTTATAGGTTATAAAAAGAAGATGGTTTTATATTTAGATGATAGATTTATTGATATATAATGGATAGGTAATAGAAAGAAGATGATTTGATATGTGGTAAATGATAGATAATAGGTGATATATGATAGATAGAGAGAGAAAGAATACTCTCATTCTGGCACATAGCCTTCATGTCACTGACTGATATATTCCCAGCATCATTTTCCAGCTCATCTCTGACCTTCCAAACTTCTCCCAGTTCTTTAATCAGAGCTGGGTAACTATTCAAGCTACAGATCCATTCTCAGTCATCCCAGTCTGTTGGGAGCTGCAGACCCTCAGACCCTGAACATTCTATGACCTTTTGCCTGCTGGAGGTAAACAACTTGTTTTTTCTATGCTAGTAGATGCTCTGAGCATGGGATCCTCATAAGTTTTTGATAAGAAGGAAGTGGTTCCTGATAAGAAAGAAGTGGTTTCTGGTGGGGCTTGCAGTGGCCCCAGAGCTAGGGCTTGGCCACTAATCAGGGAGAGCACTATATAAACTACCTGGGAACATAATAAAATTGTCATTCTTGCTTCAAGAGTGACCCATGTCTCTATGTGTTTTTACTCCCCACACCCTGCCCGACTGTGGATCCAGGTGCTACAGGTGCCACACCAGTCCTCCAAGAAGGCCAGGAAGGTATTAAACACAATGTGTCCCCACTCTGTGTACCATCACAAAATGCATGTAAAAGGAAAGGTTGCAATAAATTTAGTGTTTGCGAACATGAAATAACAAGACCATCCTTGCCTTTCAGTCATAGGGAGTTGTAACTTCCTATGAATTTATTCTGAGAAACCTGTGTGCATGTGGTTCAGTCACTAAGGCCACAGAAGTGCTCGGGTGATATGTCGTTGACCCATACTTAGAATGTTCTGTGGAAGTCTCTATTCTCCCTAACACCTGAGGCCAGGACACTTCTCATTTCTTTGGGTCATACATTCTTTTCATTATTTTCTCTCTGCATATTAACTGAACAAGAGAAACTGGACAAAACACAACATAAAAAGAAAAGTAAGTCAAAAGCTTGGAACCTCGGTAAGAGCAACTGGAGACTGTTCTTCATGACCATCTGCAGAATTTTGTGTGAGACACAGAGTAGGAAAATGTAGGTTTCATGTCAAAAACAGCTGTTATTTCTTCATTTGCTTCAGGAATATGTATAAACACTCCCAGATCATACAGAAAAAAAATCTGCCATGGTGATATGCATTTACAACCCAGAGCTGTGGTTAAAGAGACAGAAAGATCCCTGTGAGTCACTGGCCAGTCACCCTAACTGAAACAAGAGGTAAACACTGTCTTAAAAAAAAAGAAGGAAGAAAGAAATTAAATTGGATGGTATAGTAGTTTAGTTGTAAATGGTTGCCATAAGCTCATAGGGAATGGCATTATTAAGAGCTGTGATCTTGTTGGAAAAGTATGTCACTGTGAAGGCAGTCTTTGGGTCTCATACATGCCCAAGCCACATCCAGTGTCTTAGTTCACTTCCTGTTCCCTGAAGATGAAGATGTAGCTTCTCCATTCTCAGCTCCTTCTCCAATACCATGTCTGCCTGCATGCTAACAGGTACTGTCATGAAGATAATGAACTAAACCTCTGAAACTCTAAGACGCTCAATTAAAATGTTTTCCTTTATAAGAGTTGTCATTGTCGTGGTGTCTCTTCACAGCAACAGAAAACCTAACTAAGACAGATGGTAAAAATGAGGAATGTCATACAAAGTCGACCTCTGGCCTCCACACACTCACATATTTGCACACAAATAAAATAATTAGTGTGAAAAAGACTTCCTTCAATCCAGAAGTATTGTGAATGAATATTGAACTCCTATCTCAGTTGACAAAGCTATGAAGGATTAATATCACCAAGCATGGTTAAATTGGAAACAAATACACATGAATAAAACACATATATTCCTGTAACCAAACCACAAATTGATTTTGGGTTTTGTTCACCATAAATCAAACAAAACAAGTGAAACTATAATGACTTCTATTAAATCTGTATATATGTGCTTGAATCTTAGGTAATAAGATATTGACTGAATTTATATAGTTGCTAAGGAACAAAAGAAAGGCAATCCCAACTCACCTTAAGGATTCTCAACACTGGATGAATGCCAGTAGTTTAAAATAGAAAGTGTTTAGTGCTGTAGGGTACTTGCCTTTTGGTTCCTTTTTCTTAAGATTTATTCGTGTGTGTGTGTGTGTATGTGTGTGTGTGTCTCTGTGTGTGTGTGTATGTAGGTATGCCCACGTGTGAATACAGTACCCAGGGAGTTCAGAGACAGCTTGGGACCCCTGAAGCTGAAGTTACAAGCGGTTGTAAGCTACCTGACATAAGGGCTTGAAACGAAATTTGGGTCATCCGCAAGAATAGCAAACACTCTTAACTAGTAAATGGTCTGTCTATTTCCAAATTTTTAGCTTTTGGATTGTATTACAATTAGAAAATTAACTTTTCTTCTTTTCTGGCCCTTCTTGCTCATATGGAACATTTTTTAGCATTAATCTCTTTTTCTTACATGAAAACACACAAATGTACACACACACACACATATACACACACGTGCATGCATATATATGTATACACATATTAAAGCTGTTCTAGCTTTTGAAAATTTTATCTTAGCTTTGGAAAGATTTTAATAACAACTGGCAAAATCACTTAATCAGCTTTGTGGAAAAAACTGCCTTACCAATTATATAAATTTTTATATAGCATTTAAAAATATTATTAAACGCTAAGTTTGATTTTTTAAAACTTTTCTGTGGGTTTACAAGATGGCTCAGTGGGTGAAAGTGCTTGCTATGGAAGTCTGATGACCTGAGCTCAGTCTATGGAGCTCACAGGGTGAAAAGAAAGAACTGACTCCTGCCACAGTTGTCTTCTGACCTGTGGCATGCCATACACACACACACACACACACACACACACACACACACACACACATGCACACACACACACATGCACACACACACACACGCACACACACACACATGCACACACACACATGCACACACACACACGCACACACAAACATCAGTCATAAAAAATAAAAATCCTTTATGTATTCAATGTGAATATTTTTTCTCATTTTTGTTACATGCAGAATATTAGGACTCAAAACATTTGTGCCACAAAACACAGCCCCATCGTTAACTTCAGAAGCATTCCAACACCATACTTAGAACAAGGCCTCTTTGATTCAACTCTCTGTTCACTAAATTCCTTACCTGTTTAGGGACATATATTTATACTGTCTCCTTAAAAGCCATAAATCTCACAAAGACATGTTTCATACTAGAAAAAAAATTGTTTGAAAAAGTCACCAGTTAAGGAAAGATGATCATGTGTACAGTCTCACCCTGGCCCAAAGGTACTCTGAGCTAAGGATAGCGTTGTCTCTCCAGGGGAATCAATAACACAAATGCCTGTGGTGCTCTGTGGGCCCTGTAGACCTTGGCCAAACAGATGAACAATTGCCATATTTACAGTAGGGAACAAAGAACTCTGCATGAGGGGAGAGCAGCTGCTTTTAACACCTCTGTTTGTTTTTTTACAGACTGCCTATGTCAAATAAGACTCCATCCTGGAGAAAATGCACCTGAACATTTTGTTTTTATTTCCTTGTGGTTTTATATGGGGTTAGATTTTTTTTTTACTGTTTGTGCATTATGATTTTTAATGGAGGAAAAAGTGTGTTTGTCTTCCAGGAACAAGTTTTCACTCTAGAATGACACGGAGAGAACTGCAAGGCTGGCGTGCTTTAAAAACACCTGTCAAGCGCCTTGCTCGGTCGGCTGGACATGTCCCTCCTTGCCTTCACCTAGGAACTTAGGGCAGAACTGCTGTCTGAAGTCCAGAGTTTAAGTTTACTCTCTCACTTATTGGCTTGACTTAACCTGCATATTTTAGGGATAGTTACTCAGACACAAGGAGCAAGATTTTCCTCAGTCCCCAGGCTATTCTAGAATGGCAAGTGATACCCTTTATGAAATAGTTTAATTCTTTCCTGCACTAGTAACCTGCAGGGAAACATGGTGCACTTAACCAAATATATCTCGGCCATCTCTGCCTCGCTCGCCCACTCAACCATCACCAGCAACTTCCCGATCTTTAAAATCTGTGCTCGGCCCCACTTTCAGCTATTCCTTCCTCAGTCTTCTGCATGCATTCATCCTGTCCTTGATAGTATTCCATAAAACCTCTTTGCCTTGTCAGTCACTCTTTCTCCTGATGTCACTAGGCAATAGCATTGCCAGGGTTCTGTGTACCTTACATCTACTTAGGTCTTTCCTCCCTAAAGAACATTTCTTCTGGAAAATGCCAAGAGTCTCCTTTGTGAAGATGACTCTGAGACCTTGATCAAGCCCAACCTGACTACTCCCAGTGCTCCAAGACCACCTCAGCATCTGCCCAAAAGTCCTTGTTCCTGATGTCCCAGCCACTGCCCTGATAAAACTCTATCACTGTCCCTGAAATGGCCATTTAATGACTGTTCCCCACACTCTTCCACAACACAGAATAAATGAATTTCTGATACTTTCCTAGGCAGGATATATTCCCTATCTGACTCTTTGTCCATTCTGTTCTTGCAGAATTTCATGATTTCTTAAAACATAATTTAACTTTCACATTTTAGCCAAATACTAGCATGTAATTCTGTAGTGTTTCATGTTTAATGTTTCCAAGCCTTTCTTTTTAAATTATGAGTGCATTTGAATAACACGATTGAAATTTTTTTTGTATTTATTCTGGCTGTGTAAAAGTGCAGCAATGCCAGAGCACACATATGGAAGTAAGAAAACATATTGCCTGTTCCAACTGTCCCCTCCCTTCTTATGGGTTCGAAGAGAGAACTCAGGTCATTAAGCTTGACTACACGTGACTTTATCCAGTGAAACATCTCATCAGCCCCTAATATATGTATTTTGTGAGGGGTAAACCCAAGACCCTTCCTTTTATTTCTGTGAGGTTATATAAGTGGTAATCTAAGTAATGTATAGCAGGGGACCCCCATAATACAGGGCAGGGGGCCCTCTGTGCCCCAGCGTCAATGGGTGCTTCCTCTGAGGAGGGGAACTGAGTAAGATGGAGAACTGTTTCAAAGTGAGAAATCTAATGTTAAACAGGAGTGAATCTGCTTCTCCAGCAGCCCACCAAGGAGAGGAGAGTAACTTAGTTATTTAAAACCAAAAGCTTCCTCATTCTTGGTTTAGCAATGGCTAAATTATTGTGCAATCGTATAACCACCTTTATAAAAAATTCAGGCAGAAAATTCCTAAAACTATGCTTTTCTTATGTAACACTTATTTGTAAGCAATACAGTGCTATTTAAGACAGTTCAATGAATACAGAGGTTTGCTTGTAATATTGAAGATAGAGAGGTGGAGATTGCTCAGGGGTAAAAACTGCTGCACAAACCTGAGGACCTGACTTAAAACCCAGGATTCACTTAAAAAGTCAGAGGCAGTGGTGTACATCTGTAATCCCGGCACTCCTATGGCAAGATGGAAGATGGAAACAGGCAAATCAGCACGAGCCAGCTCTCAGGGAAAGCAGTCAGGCAGAAACAGGAGCCAAAATGTCTCAACAAGATGGATGGAGTGAACAACTCCAGAAAGTTGTCCTTTGACCTCCACAGGTACAGCCTGGCATATGAGTGTCTGTGCTCACATATATGCACACACACACACACACACACACACACACACACCACAATAATAATTAATTTCAAAAATTAGGAGTGTTAAAAATGTTGAAAGTACTTATATGGCAATAATTCTCATCACTCTCTATAGATATCTAGAAGTTTGTTTACCAACCTAATTATTACAAAATATTCAGAGTCCTGGGGGATATTGACACACCTTCACTATATGGCATGCAAAATTCAAGCATCTCTACAATAATGTAATACAACACATTAGTATCAAGTTTCAGTAAAACATAGTATCTAGAAAGTTAAATGAGGGGTCTAGTTCTTAAGCAAAAGTTACTAAATGTTTACATTTATTATCAAAAATTTTGTTTTACATAATGTAGTCTACAAATCCTTAATTTTCACAACTTACTGCATGATGCATTGCTAATCAGAATTCTTCTTTATGAGTCATACGTTTATTTTGATATATCAAGTGTCCTAATTTTTTATAGCTGAGCTTTAAAAAAAATCTCAGCAAAGCATTTTCATGTTCTCTCTCTCTCTCTCTCTCTTTCTCTCAAAACAGTGGCCAACTTGGTTCTTGGTTGAAGAAGAACTGAAGAGATCTGTTGCTATGTTACTGCTATCCCTCGATTTAGAGGAAAAGGAAGACAACACAAGATTAAGACTAACTCACAGTGGAGATATCAAGGGACCTCATCCTCTGGCAAAGTAACTGACAGTGCTGAAAAAGGGAGACTTAGCCTTTCCCAGAAAGACTCCCCCTGATTGGTTATCCAGTACCAAGTAATCAGCCCTGAAATCATATGCATACAAGCAACACTAAACATACATAGCAGGTTGTTTTTATATATTTGTGTGAATATATACATAACAATAATATTTAAAGAAAAAGAAACTGGGGTGTTGGGGAGTCACAAGAAAAGTCATTGCACCAAAAAGATAAGAATTAGAAGCAGGCTCCCAGCTCTAGAGGGCGCTCAAGAGTCTCCACCCACGTTCACATTCCTCCCCTCCCTAAGCAAAACAGTCATTGATTCAAACCAAAACCGAAGGTGTTCTGTGTGAGTACCTCTGAGGAGAGCTTGTGGTGCAACAGATATCCAGTAGATGGGAATCCGCTCGAGGGACTACTTAATGTATCTCTTCTTTGGGTACCATCCTGTCTAAAGCTGACCTCCTTTGTAACTCTTTCTTCTTTTGGATTACTGCTATTACTTCTGTGGTTAGAACTCACTCTGTTTGGTATCACATGCACCACATCTTTTAAGAATACAACATGGGGACAATGGTGAGGGTCAGGGAACAAAACCTGAAGAGATAGGTTTATCTCTCTTTCAGGCGGTAGACTTACATGTAGGCTAATCCACCCCCATAAATAAATACTAAGAAAATTGGAAACATGAGGCCCCTACATACTACTTGTAAGGTTACTTTTAACCTTCATTGTTTGGTCTGTCCAATTCAATAAAAAAAACTCAAGGTGAGATCAGCTAATGGGACAAACACTTGGTACCTTAGCCTCCCAGGCTCTACTTCAGCTAAGCAGAGTATTCTCTAACTCATCAACTCAGCTCTCTTACATCTACTCACCTGATGCCCAAAGGGGGGTTACAGTGCCCATGGCTTTGTGTTCCCAGGTTTTCATAACTGCTGAAGAGAAGCATTTTGATAAAGAGCTCACTCCTACTACCTTGCAGTCTTACTTAGGACCATATATACTGGGGTACAGTGTAGTGCTGATATTAGAATTGGAGTTACTTCTGCCCTAAGAGTTAACAGAAGACAATCAAAATTTTGGCTACTAAACAGTCAACCACCTCTTCACAATAGCCGTGATTCATTTACTGCTCTTCATCTATTAGGGCCACTGGTCCACATGAGAAGAGTGAGCAGCAATGATTGTTCCATATAAGTTGTCTCTATTTTACTTGCCCCAAATTATAGCACTCACTGCTTCCATTACATTCACACAACAAGAAAAGTGATAGGGGCGCTGTGCTTGTTCTCTGGAGGTATTGCAAGAGCATTTCTCAATAGGAATAATGCATCACTTCAATAAACATCCAGTCATGCCTCTTTGTTGATATTGTGTTCTCCATGGTTGCTATTAAACCATAATGAAGGAGGGGGTACATTTCTACGCAAATGGTATTTCACCCTTGCCTCATCCTCTGAACCTTTATTCCCCCACACACACTTCCACTCATGTGCTGATGTGGGATTCCCCTTTGTGTGCTATGAATACCATTGGTTAATAAAGAAGCTGTTTTGGGACTGTGATAGGATAGAGCAGACTTAGGTGGGGAAAACTAAACTGACTGCTGGGAGAAAGAAGGCGGAAACAGGAGAAGCCATGTAGCCCTGGCAGAGACAGATGCAGAACTTTACCTGCTATGCCACAGCCTCATGGCAACACACAGATTAATGGAGATGGGTTAATTTAAGATATGAGTTAGCCAGAACTACATTTAAGCGATTGGCCAAACAGTATTGCAAATAATATGGTTTCTGTGTGATTATTTCAGGGCTGAGGAGCCAGAAATGGAACAAGTGGACTCCCACTACGTGTGAATAGTCCAGAAATATGGTGATTGTGGCCCAATACATTTTAGAAAAGACATAGTCAGAACACATAAGGTTCTCCGCTTACACAATGAAGTCTCAATAGTAAATGTATTATGACTAGAAAACAAATCAACTTTCACCTTGTGATGAATAACCTGTGTATGAAATGTATCTGAATTCATTACCAACAACACACAGTGACAATAGTCACTAACAGAAACCATGGAGGAACACTTAACTAGTTTACTCTGACAGCCCGGGACTGCCTGTCAGTCGAACAGTGCTGCCCCAGAGGGGGCTGGACTTGTCTACACAAATCCTCACAGACATGCCCAAGGGCCAATCCAATCTAGGCAACACTTCATTTGAGATTCCTTTTCCAGATGATTTTAGGGTATGCCAAGTTGACAGTCAAAGATAAATGGAGCAGAAACTTCTTATAACACTTTGCACATTAACAGTGTAGTTTGCTTTTCTTTTTGGTGAACATAGCAGCCCTATGAGTGCATCAGATCATGAAGACTATGGAAGGATACTTCCTAATTGGAGAGTATAATGTCAGAATTCCCAAAACCTGATGAATCAATTGAGCACAAAACAAATAAGAATTCGTCTCTGCTAATCCACAATACTCAAGTAGCCAGTATAATGCTCCATCAACTTTGTTTATAAGGGGAAAAAGTCCGTCTAAGATTTTATTCAAGTTACTTACACACTAGACCAAGCCTGTCCACACCCTAGGCTTCAGCAGCTTTGGGGCCAGGGTTAACATCCTGGTACCTAATGAGTCCTCCCTAAGTAGATCTAAGAGTCACAGCCAGCCGTCATTTTAGAGCCATTTCTTTCTCAGCCATTCTGTGCCAACAATTGAATGGCTTCTCTTTGAGAAAGGCTTGAAAAAATTCAGAAAGTGTTTCCACCATTTCAAAATCCACATACTAGTTACATTACTACCAACCTCCAATAAAAATTATATAATCTTAAAAAAAAAAAAGTCAACGAGGTGGAATACGGGGAATCCGAAGCAATGACAAAGCAAGACCTAAGCCCTTTGCTCTTTAAACAAAGTCATAACTGTTAAGCTTCCTTCTCCAGAAATATGAGTCAATAATGTCGATAGCATTGACATAAACATTAATTTCATGAGTGAGATGATAAATGAATCCTTGTCTGGCATGAAGGTAGTACTGTCATTAAGGACAGTAATTCAGGGCTGAGAGATGTCTTTAGAAGTTAAGGGCACTGACTCCTCTTCCAGAGTACCAAGGTTCAATTCTGGCACCTACGTGGCAGTTTACAAACTTCTACAACTATAGTTCCTACAGTTCCAGGGAATCCAATGCACCCTTTTCCCTCTATGGGCCCCAAGCAGGCATGTGGTACACATACATATCTGTTGACAAAACATCCACACACATAATCTTTAAACAAGTAATATTAACCCAAAGACTTGTCTACTCAAAACAAAGTCTAAATAAATATTACATAGCTCCATATTCCAAAGAAAGACTCCCCCCTGCTCCCCGCACCCACCACGTGCACATGTGACTGCCATCCTGTGAATATGCCCGGTATAGGTCTGTGTGTTCCCAGCTTGCTTTCCTGGGTAGTGTTAGTGAGAAACAGTGGAAGCTTCAGGAAGTAGAACTTAACAGGTGGTCCTTAGGTCATTGAGGATATTGTCTTTGGGCCTTGTCTCTTCTTCCTATCCAGCTCTGCTTCTTGGATCATGATGCAATCAGTTAGCTACACTATGTTCTCTTGCCTCCATGTGTTCCTCTTGGCAGAGACCAAACATAACAGGATCAATGAATTCTAGACTGGAACCTCCCTAACCATGAACCAAAACAGACCTTTTTTCTTTATAAGTTATTTGTTCAGATACTTTGTTATAGTGACATAATGTTAACTAATATAATAACTAAAGTCTGTTTGAAAATCTTGCCAATAGTTCATGAATAACAAAAATGAGATGTAATAGAATCTGGTGGAAAGTAACTATGGAGAAAACAAAATTCGTGTCATCTTTACAGGCCTTGGATTTCAAGTGTTAAAGAGATGAGAGAAAGACAAGAGAGAGTGTCATTTGTTTTTTTAAATAAATATCTCAAAACTGAAGGTATCCCAGGCAGCATACTTGGATTTAGACTAAACTATTCATATTCTTGCTCTGTGAGATCTCCAACTTGTCACATAAGCTATATAGAATGAATGAAAGACCCTTAAATGGTTTAACTCCAATTTCTGATTCTTTATGGTCTTGAGTGCTTTTCTTGTTATAACTAAGAGAATCAATAGCTCCCATGCCTGAGCAAAAAGTCACATCCAAATTTCTAAATTTTCTTAGGTAAACTTTAGAGAGTTGGTTTATGTTGGTACAATCAGAACAATCCAGACTCTAGTAGTAGAAATCTAGAGATCCAATTTATGTTATGCCACACCAGCTCTCTCCATCGCATGTGCAGGACCACTCCTCATTGCCCAAGGTGAATGTGCATCCTAGAAGAACAGAAACCTTCATCTTGTTACCAGAGTCCACAACAAATGATTGCTAATGAGCTCTTGGTATCAGTGAGCCTCTGCTGATGCTAATGTCTGTATGCCTTGACCTGGAGGATCCATATGGAAAGGCCCAAAAAGAATGAACTGAAAATGGTCAAAGTCTAGTATGAATTTTGTGTTAAAATAATATTCATCCTTTATGGGGTTGTGTCCTTACCGCCAAAGAAATGTCTGCTGATCTTACAAATTTATTTTTAGCAAAAAAGATTCCCTGCATTTTCATACAGATAATTCTACCCTTATACAATGGACAATGATCAATGCAAAGAAAACCAAAGCATTCCCCTCTGAACATTTCGACAACTATGAATTCCCATGCTGGTTCCTGAGCGAGATCCATCATTCAGGCATGCGTCTGGAGACAGAAAATGAAGTAATGATGTGTGGCTGTGATGGATGGAGTGTCCCTTCTAAAGCTCAGGTTGAAACGGAATCCTCGTAGCAATGTTAAGAGGGGGACTTTAAGAGATTATGAGGTCATCAGGGAATACACTCATGAATAAATTAAAACCACTAGCTGGGAGTAATGGGAGTGGGCTTCTGATAAAAGACTAGTGTGACCCAGTTTTCTCTGTGTCACCAGCAATCCCTCTCGCTGTAGGACATCTTCCACTACGCTGTGACCCAGCAGAAAGGCTCTGGTGACACACCTGTTCTATGGAGGCTCTAGTACCTCCAAAGCCTCCAGCCTCCAGGTCTTTGCTCTTTATAAATTACCCAGTCTCTGATTATTTTGTTCTCTAAAGTAAAAAGTAAGAAATTTTTGACTTGTCAGATACAACATATTTGACTTCCTTTTCTATTGTTTGTTATTTACTTGATGCCATCCAGCCATTTATTTCCTATGGCCACATCACCTCGGACTGGCAAACTTTCCACTGTGCTGGCTACATGAAAAGGTTGAGACTTTATTTTATAATTTTTTGTTTATTTTAATTTTTTATTCATTTTGCATGCCAATGATAGTTCTCCCTCCCTTACTCCCTCTTCCCTCACCTCCCCCCAACCCACCCCCATCTACCTATCTACTCCTCTGAAGGGGAGTCAATAAAACCTGGAACATCAAGTTGTGGCAGGACCAAACCCCTCTTCCCTAAATCAAGGCTGAGCAAGGCATCCCATCATAGGAAATGCGGGTCCAAAAAGCCAGCTCATTGCATCAGGAATAGATCCAACATGCCACTGCCAAGGGCCCTTCAAACAGACAAAGTTACACAACTGTCTCTCACATGCAGAGGGCCTATCTAGTTCAGTCCCATGCAGACTCCCCAGCTCTTCGTGTGTTTCTTCGAGCTTGGTTCAGCTGTCTCTGTGAAACTTTTATTTTAAAATTATAAAATGTTTTAAATATGCCATTTAGACTTCTGAATCCATGCTTACTTCATGTATGTTCCTCCTTGTAGGGAATCTCTTAATTCATGTTACCCCATAACTTGAATTAAGAGTCACTAAAAAATGCCAGAAGACAACGAGTTTCCCTCTTTAAAACTGAACCTGGGGGTGAGCATAAACTGTTAGCCACAGGATGGAGTAGAGCGTTTAGGTTGTGAATAATGTCTGAGCGGCCAGGCTCATTTTCTTAAATTACTCCTCTTAGCTTCATAAGAGAAATCACAGTCCCTTGACATGCAATTTAAGCACTACATCCTTGCCCATCAAAGACCATTTGTTTAATGCTTAGAATAAAGCAAGCAGGGAATTGCTTTCACTTTAAGTAACTGTCCCAACACAGTACTGACCTGATAACTCAGTTACTGAAAGCCCCAGGTCTGAGCTATTAACAATTAACTAAGGTAAGTTGGGTTTGTGACAAGTGATAAGAATGACCTTGTTTAATAATCCAGCTCACAGATGAGCAATGAAGTCGAAGCAGCTGTATGCGCCTCGAATTAGTCCTACATGTGCACACAGAAAATGAGAGTCTTCATCAATTTTATTCTAATATTTACAGACAATCTTATTATTCACTGGAAGTCTGGTTGTAAGGAAGTTTAGTTTGTGTGCTTGGATACATAAAATGGCACCATTCAAAATACTTCCTTCTAAGGAATGGGAGGATTCTCTGCAATGTCAGAAACACCATCACAAATTTCAAATCATATATACAAGGTTAGACTTCAAATGATTTTTACATCCTCAGAATCATTTTGTTTGCATAAGTATTCAGTTGATCATTTCCATCCACCTATGACACACATTTTTGCTAACATTAAAATAGAATAAAAACCATAAATAATACAGGATTTTTGCACACTGAACTGTCCACACTGATGTTTTCTTTTCTCTTAATTCTTTTTCTTATTGGTCTGGGTTCAATAATCATTCATATATGAATCATTTAAATATTTTGACCTATAGTACAAAAATTTAACTGCCAAAAATAAGCATAAATGGAAAACGTATGTGTGAATTGAAAAATAGAAATATTAGTAGTTAGTCTCCCACCGAAACATAAGCAACTAGAAAAGGACACTAAGTCAATATACATGTACGGTGCTTATGAAGGACTAAAGGGCAGGTAAATAGGTGTACAAAATCCATATTAGTACCCAGGAAGTCCTTGAAATACTGCCAGAATCAGTTTTCTCTATTGTAAGATTCTCCAGAATACTTCTTATGTATAGATTACTTTCTTTGTCCTTCACATGGGTGGACTGAGTAAGGGATTCCCATCCTTACTACCAGTAGAGCTATGTTTAGATGAGTTGTACCTATATCCCAGAAACATATTTCAGACAATGATGAGCTATAGACATACATTTGAGAATAAGCAGTATCTTAGCAGTAATTAAGCTTGTAGGACTATATAAAAGAGATTGATCTTGGACCTAAGAGGGGAGAAAGTATGATGTGGGTTTTCCCTTTGTATATGTGTTGCTTTTATTGGTTAATGAATAAAGCTCTTTTGACCTATGGCAGGGCAGAACATAGCCAAACTAATGGGGAGGGGGAGTAGGCAGAGTCAGGGAGAAGACATGGAGCTGCCAAAGGAGGTAGACATCATGTAGCTGTCCAAGCAAGAGGTAATAAACCATGAGCCTCATTAATAGAAATAATAGAAATGGGATAATTTAAGATTTAAGAGTTAGTTAATAAGAAACCTGAGCTAATAGGTCAAACAGTAATTAATATAATTTTTTAAGTTTCTTTTATTTATTTTTTTATTAAAAATTTCCACCTCTTCCCCGCCTCCCTTTTCCCTCCCCCCCATCCCCACGTCCCACTCCCCTTCCCCTCCCTCTCCAGTCCGAAGAGCAGTCAGGGTTCCCTGCCCTGTGGGCAGTCCAAGGTCCTCCTTCCTCCATCCAGGTCTAGGAAGGTGAGCATCCAAATAGGCTAGGCTCCCACAAAGCGATTATTCAGGTCTGAGTGGCCAGGAAACAAACGAGCAGCCTCTGCTTACAGATGTGCTTTTGTAAAGGAGTACCACACGTGACAGGACAGGCAGAGCATTATATTTAGACCATTGTGCATGTCATTGACTTGGAATTTTTAAATTAGGAGACTAGAGAGCACACGGTTCAACTATCTCCCTTCACAGCAAAGCAATTAAGCACTGAGGAATTAGATGACTTATTTAAAGCTTCGCATCTTGTTTCCTGTCGTTCATCAATGTAGTAATATGGGCGGCAGGGCTGCGTCCCCAAATCCCCAGCCGCCTGGCTCGGCTAGCTTATGCCCCAAATAATTACACGGACACTGTATTCTTTTAAACACTGCTCTGGCCCATTTCTAATCATCTGTGTAGCGCCCCTAGGTGCGCTTACCGGGAAGATTCTAGCCTAAGTCCATCCTGGGTCGGAGCTGGTGCATGGTGTGCGTCTTCCCTGGAGCAGGTAGCATGGCATCTCTGCTGAGGCGTCTGCTCCGGAGAGCAGAGCTGTGGAGTCTGACCTCACTTCCTCTTCCTCCCAGCCTTCCCTTCTGTTTACTCCACCCACCTAAGGGTGGGCCTATCAAATGGGCCTAGCAGTTTCTTTATTGCTTAAACAATGAAATCAACAGATTGATATATGACACTCCCACATCACTTCCCCTTTTTCTGTTTAAACAAAAAAAGGAAGGCTTTAACCTTAACATAGCAAAATTACATATAACAAAACAGTTATCAAGTAAAAGTTACATCAGAAACATTTATACATATAACAAAATTGACCGTAAATCTCTATCAATAAAGCAAAATCTATACTAATGCAAATTATTCATGTCTATATCATATCCCCCTTTAAATGTAAAAGAACATTTATAAACTATATTTGGGAACATGGGCGCAGTTTTTTCTCTC
The DNA here is from genome assembly GCF_037038515.1 of Microtus pennsylvanicus. Classification (NCBI taxonomy): domain Eukaryota; kingdom Metazoa; phylum Chordata; class Mammalia; order Rodentia; family Cricetidae; genus Microtus; species Microtus pennsylvanicus. The sequence goes on from NC_134582.1 coordinate 115,757,794, forward strand.
CAAACTGCTTCCTGCTGAATGGGGGCGTCGTTAATCAGATTATTTAGGGTGTAACCTGTGTGCCAGGTTTATCTCAGTTGGCAGTTGAGCAAAGCAATTTTCTGAAGATGTTCACAGCAACCCTTCAGGAGGACGTGGTCCATCATACCAAATCGGAATAGAAGAAATCCATAGAGTCTCATCCTCTGTGAAAACAAAAGAAGAATCTCTTTTCCAAAGTATCATATCCTTAGATCCAAATTCTGAAATCATACCCTCATGATATCCGTTCTGGTTCCACTGGGCAGCCCATATAATGAAATGTCTCTCTGTACTTAGCTCCTTCACAGTCAAAAATTTTAAAGAAAACACAATGTACATAATCCAGACTCTTTGTGAATTTTTCATTTTTACGCGGCTTAGTTTTACTCTATCACTTTACTTTATTCTGTCTCTTTAAAGACTTTACTTTTACTTTTTTTTTTTTAACCATTAACTTTATTCTCTATATTCTTTTTCTTCTCTCTCCCAAGCCTACGTACATTCATCCAACAGTGTGACTCATTCAGTGGTCTGAATCTGTCCTATTGTGAATCTGCAATTTTTTACTATCCAGGAGCACTTTTGATTTGCGCCTTTAAATCACTAGGCGCTTAAGAATCTAAGCTGTGACATTCCTAGGTTAACTTTTTGCTTTTTGAGCATATATCTGTAGACCTGGAATAACCCTGTAGACCAGGCTGTCTTTGAACTCTCAGAGATCCGCCTGTCTCTGCCTCCCAGGCATTGGGATTAAAGGCATACACTACCACACCTTGAACTCACAGAGATCTGTTTGTCTCTGCCTTCTAGGCACTGGGATTAAAGGCGTGTGCCACCACACCTTGAAGTCACAGAGGTCTATCTCCCTCTGCCTCCCAAGTGTTGGGATTAAAGGTGTGTACTAAGACACACAACAACTCTCTTCCTTTTTTTGTTTTTTGCTTTAAAAACTTTAACTTTCAGCTTGCATATATTTTTAACACACAGTAAACCATTTAGAAATTTTCTTTGTCTTTGAATCTCTCTTTACTGTATATCTCTCTTTTTCTGACCACATGAGTCTTTAATTTACCAAGCAATATCAGTAGGACTAAAGGCGTGGCTTTGACGGCTGGATCCAGTCCATTCCTTAGCTTTCCAGCCTCATGGCGGATATACAGGCTGCAGCCATGTTTATAGCATTTCAAGGTCCCTGCCAGCCAGCGAGCTACAACAGACAACACTCAAGTCCTCTCTCTGTAGCCGGCCCTCCTGTCTCAAACAGTCAGAGTTTGCCCTGGCAGGACAGCCCAGAAAGCTGGCATTTTTAAATGGCGCAGCTTTTTTCCTGCTACGGCTGAAAACCGAAAAGCATGCGTTCAGCTTTTCGTCAACACCGTTTAAGTGTTTCGTGGCAGGACCTCTTAATGAGCTGCAGGGTTTTGCAGCTGAAGCTGAGTCAGGAAGCCTCTTGGGGCTACCAGGTAGGAGCGGCACTCAGCACTTTAATTCTGAGACTGAGCGTGCAGCACAGAAATTCTTTTCATCCAAGTTACATCCAAATCTGACACGCAGAGCACTGTGCAGTCTGAAAACACGTCTCTGTATGGCGGCAGGAATCCGCCATGCTCTTCCGCCTGCCTAAGCCTGATTCTGCCTTCTGCCCAGGAGCAGGCGGGGAGCTCTGAGTCATCGCAGGGTCTCAGAGCACTCTCCTTCCGATCCCAAGCGGGAACACAAACATAGTCCAGAGTTTTCACTGGCGGCACAGCCCCAGGAAGCCACACTTTGAAATGATACAGCGTTTTTTCTGCTGCTGTTGCCGAATCAGGAAATCTCTCTACAGCACGCCACCAACAAACAGCAAAAATCTGTGTTAAACTCTCTCTCCCTTATTTTTAAGCCTTCTCAGGTTTTTTAAGTAGGTTTAGTTAGCCACACGTCTGGGCGTCATTTGTAGTAATATGGGCGGCAGGGCTGCGTCCCCAAATCCCCAGCCGCCTGGCTCGGCTAGCTTATGCCCCAAATAATTACACGGACACTGTATTCTTTTAAACACTGCTCTGGCCCATTTCTAATCATCTGTGTAGCGCCCCTAGGTGCGCTTACCGGGAAGATTCTAGCCTAAGTCCATCCTGGGTCGGAGCTGGTGCATGGTGTGCGTCTTCCCTGGAGCAGGTAGCATGGCATCTCTGCTGAGGCGTCTGCTCCGGAGAGCAGAGCTGTGGAGTCTGACCTCACTTCCTCTTCCTCCCAGCCTTCCCTTCTGTTTACTCCACCCACCTAAGGGTGGGCCTATCAAATGGGCCTAGCAGTTTCTTTATTGCTTAAACAATGAAATCAACAGATTGATATATGACACTCCCACATCACATCAAAGTGAAGAGAAAATACGTTTAAGACAAGAAACCTTGCCTTAAACAAAAGCAGCAGTTTCTGGTCATGGGACATTAAAGAATGTTAAAAATAATTTCTTAATATAGACAACGAAGGAACTCTCTCGGGCCCTTTTCCTTCCTGTGATTTTTCTTAATGAGGAAGGAACTTTCTGAGTTGACAAAGAATCCTTGCTGGAACACAAGAGCATGCTTCATGAAAAGGAGCAGGTGAAGGAGGATCCAGTGGTTTGGAGCTTTATGAGTCCTTTGCATCTTTTGCTTGAGAATATTTTATGTGGAAAAAAGAGAGTTGTTCATTTACTTTCTTTGTCTCCTGAATAATCCTAGACATCTTAAACAGCAGGGATGGTTCTCTGTGCCAATGAAGGAGAGTATACCATATATTATATATACATATAATATATATAATTATAATATATATATAATATATATATGAAAGCTAGCAAGAGCCATAAGGTACTTCACAATTGTCTGTAACTCCAGTTCCAAGGGGATCCAGCATCATTTTCTGCCCACCCTAGGTTAGGTAACAGGCACACATGCAGTGCACAGATATATATATAAACGGAATTCCCAATAATCTTTTAAAAAAGTAAAATTATAATTGGCCAATCTCATAATTCAAATACACCAAAAACATTCACAATTTGTTGTTTTAATAAATATGGAGTGGTTAGAATTCTTCTCTCTTGGTTCACAGTTAACAGTGTTTGCTCATATAGAACAGCCCAGTACCCCTTTGATTACTACACAACTGCACCTTTGATCTGGTCTCATCTGCTGCCTAATTAAATGTAAATATTATTTCAAATTATAAGGCAATGAACTAGGTGTCTCTATATATCTACTTCTTTGGTCAGGTGCCGCGATGATATTTAAATAGGAACCCTTGTAAAATGGGGAAGAATTCAAATATTCCCCTCCAGGTCTTATCAAGGGGCCAAAGTGAGATAATTTACATGAGCACCACTTATGAACAGCAGCCCGCTGTTAAATAGAATGGATTGCTATCGTCATGCTCATATGGATTGCCAGCAGTGTTATGATTATTAACATGGCATTGCACCAAACATTGTGGCTAATATAAGGAGAATCAATAGCTGGAGAGGTGGCTCAGTGGGATAAATATTTATTGCATAAGCATGAGGGCCTAAGTTCGCATCCATAGGACCCATGCACAAAGCTAGTCTTGGTAGCATGGTGGTGCATGCTGATAATCCCAGTGCTGGGAAGTAAAGACAGGGGGAATATTGGGTGTTCAGTGGCCAGTCAGTCTGGCCAATCAGTGAGCTCCATGCTCAGTGAGAGAGATCTGGTCTCAAAAAGTAACCACTGACAGTGGTACTGGGATTTATCTCTACCACATGTACTGGCTTTTTGGGATCCTATTTTCTTTGGATGTATACCTTGCTCAGCCTACATGTAGTAGGGAGGGCCTTGGGCTTCCACAAAGCAAAGTGTCTTACCCTCTCTTAGGATTAGAGGGGGGTGGGGTGGGAGGGTGTGTGGAGGGAATGGGAGGAGGGGAGGGAGTGGGAATTTGGATTGGTATTTTTTAAAGTAAATAAATTTTTAAAAAAGTAAAAAGAGTGGTTAAGAGAAGTATCTCAGTGTCAACCTCTGACTTCCATAAGCTTTCTCTGTCTGTATGTCTGTCTCTCTCTCCCTCTTTCTCTCCAGTGCATGTATACATGAGCATGTTCACCTGCACATGCATGCACACACACACACACACACACACACACACACACACACACATAGCAAAAGCAAAACTATAAAGAATGAAGGCATTGAAAAAATAATGAGGGAGCAATTCTTACCATATAGTAATTATTCAAAATATGATCAAATCAAGCATAAAATTCTTACAAAATTTCAAAAGAAATGCAGGTGGAGATGAGTGCATAGAAAAGGATGGGTTAGCACCTCTTGAAAGTAATGTGAGAAGTGACTGCTAAATTAATGTTAAAGAACGCAATAGACATGGAATCCTCATTTGACAAAGAAAACAACATAGATAAGGTCATAGTGACAACACCAACATGTCAGCAGTCATAAGCAAGGGGTGATAAACCTACTAGTAGAGAGAACGGGTGAACTTTAATCCAAGGGTGAGTAATTATCTCGATTATATTTCCCATGAAATGTTTCCACGTGTAAGTCATCGCTTAGGTCTCAATTTCATTATATAGATATCTGCTGCATCATTTATTCACCAAACACCTGAACAAAGCTGCTCAACAGGAGAAAAGGATTACTTAGGCTCTTAGAGTCAGAGTCTGGTCTATCATGCTAGGGAGAGACTAGAACAGGAATGGAATGGATCAGTCCGTAGTGGCAGGAGTTTGTGGCACATCTTGATCGCACTGTGGAGGATAGAAAAGCTGAGATAGGACTGGAAACTGGGCTATGTGCTAACCCCCAAAGCCTACCCCAGTGACCGAGGCTTCCCATCCTAAAGCCCCTATATCCTTTCAATCCAGCACCACCATCTTGGGACCAAGTGTCAAACATACAGGGTGCAAGGGGCATTTGGCATCCAAATCTAACACCTTCTCATAAGTTCTCCAGTCTGCTATCTCCCTGGCATGGCAGTCAGACAACAAACTACTTACAATAATTGATTTATCAGAATTTAGTTACATGTACACATAAATCCTTGCTTCTCCACACAGAGCATGGTAGCACTCTAGTTCTCTCTCAGCTCAGTAAATAAAACCATTTCAATCCTATCCGCTTGGTCTGCCACACTTGAAATCACTCTTTAGTTCATGTACAAAATCCAAATAATCACTCTTACTGAAATCATTCTTGTATCCACAGATTTTTTTTTCTCATTTCTCTCCAACACTACCTCAGTTAAGGTCAAACCCATGACAACATAGTAGTTTCTTAAACAGTCTTTAAGCTTTCACTGCTATCCATAGTACAACCAGCAGCCTGAGGGAATCTTTTTAAAAATGAGACCTAATGTACTCACTCTCTCTGGAGCTCCTGAAATCACATGTGAAGAAAGTTCGATTCTCATCATAGCCTACAGAATCACGAACCTGACCTTGTCACCCTCTTACCTCAACTCTGCTGTTACTGTTTACTCCTATCAGGTCCCAGCCTCCAGCCAGAAAGGCTTCCCTTGGGTCCCTGAAGGGATACCTGCCCTCACTATAGGCCTTTCACTTGCTATCCCTTCCGTTTGGTCCACTCTTCTCACAGGTAGACACTCAAATAATTCCTTCGGGTCTCTTATGTAAATAGTACCCTGCACCGTTCTGTGCCCATTGCCAAGTTCTATTTTCCCTTTCTGTCCTCACTGCTATAAGACTTAGTCCTTCATAAAATGGCTGCATTCCATCATAGCATATCTCCTCCCACTGTAAACTAACTCTATGTTGCATGTTACCAGTCTTATTCATTGCTATGCTCTAAGCACTAGCACTTGGAAAATGATGATTACTCTCCAGATATTTGCATATGACAAATATAATTAAGTTAGCATAGAATTAGTTATTACATTTATTCAATAATGCTTGATACTGATGACTTATTTATACTATGGTCATTTCAAGAAGCAGACATGGCTCTGAGGCTTTTCAGCAACAGAATCAAATTATCCATCTGGCTGACTCAGAGGTCTCTGTGTTCTAGAAAAGATGTGTTGCCTGTCCACTGCAATGCACCTTCCGAAGAAACCCCATTCTCTACAGTCACACAAGCAGGCCCAGAGCAAGTTTCTGTTCCTGTGAACCCACATACCTGACTTAAGCTTAGTGGGAGCCCCCAGAGCATTAGCCTACAGACCACAAGGTTTGACAAGATGAGCAGAACCAATCTTAGGAATCCGCTGGCAATTTGAAAAATGGAAACCATTTGATGAAAATCATCAGTTAGGTTATACTTGCAAGAAGGGGAAGATAGTATTTGTGAGCAAAAGACAATTTCCATTAATATTTTGGTTTTCTATATTGAGACAATATGTTCCAAGGACCTACACTAAACTCATGGTTACACATGTGGTCTGGTAAAACTCAGTGGCTCAAAAGCAAAACAAAACAAAACAAAAGACTTGATTGTGAGAAAGGAACTTTTAGGAGGTGGCTTGAAGGGGTGGGTAAATCATAAATATATACATATATATGCATAACTAATCAAATACTAAACTTATTATGTTATTAAAATATGTTGATTCTTTTCTCTAATGCTAGCTATGTGGGTGGAGGAAGAAGAGATCTTTTAAGTATAAATAATCAGGATCTAAAGAGATGGCTCAGCTATTTAGAGTACTTGCTGCTGATGCAGAGAACCCTGTGGGGTTTCTACCACCCACATCAGTAGTTCACGTCTACCTGTAACTCCAGCCCCAAGAATGCCCTTTCTGACCTGTAAAGGTACTCAGATACCAATGTTCAGGTACATATGCACAATTAAAAATAAAATAAATATAAATGATCATTGTTTTGATAAATCAATAGTGATATTTTTAGAAGAGCATTGGTGAAATATTGACTTTATATAGGTCTCTTTAAGTAATCCACAGAAAATTGGTGATGAAAGCTGTTCTGTTAGATTTTAGACATTTGTTATAGAGGTTATAATTAAGCTATGATTTATGATTTTTTTCTTTCAGCTAGCTTTTATTATACACCAACAACTTGAGAAGCAACACCCTCCCACACATATGAATGCATGCATTTACTTGAACTTCAAAGCACATAATAGCTCCTCTCTGGATCTTGCCAGGGACAACTTTAGCTTCTGCTTCTAAAACCATATATTTTGTACTAAAATAAAATAAAAACCCAAACCAAGCAGCAATATTAGGAGAATTAGTATCAGACATCAGTTCACACTTGGCTAATAACCGTATTTGTCCTTCTTGCAATTAGCTGTTTGTGTTTATCTAAGTTTCCCCTGACTAAAACTTACAACTCTTCCTTTATTACAAAATCAACACTATACTTTGTGTTCTGCCAACTGGTGGTAATTATTATTTATAATTTTGCTCAAAATTCTTCTAAACACATAATGAGTCACATGAATTCACTTAATCATATAGGTGATAAGTTTGCTTTTATAAAAACAAAACAACAAACATTTAAAGAGTAATGAAGAAAGTGATTTGGAATTAACTGAGATTTTTGTTTTGATTTATTGTCACTTTTGCATATATATGTGTGTGTGTCATACTATAGATGGAAATATGCAAATGACCATACCCACATAGAATCTAAATATACTTTTCCTTTTGAATAAATTTGTACAAGTTACCAGTGTCCTTGCACTTTCATTCTAGTACACTTGGGTTCATCATTGAAGACTTGACCTTTCAATTTTGTGTTTCCAGTGAATACATACCAGCTCAGATATCAACACTGTGTGACTCAATGATCCAAGGTCATGCAAAGAGACACCAAGTCAGGAAAGTCTGAAAATCTTATCAGAGTCTGTCAGGAAGGCGAGTAAAGGTGAGATTACATAAGAAGAGGAGGACGCCTACAAATAATAGATCTTCCAACTGAGGTCTAGATGAGATAAAGAACGCACCCTGTTCAGCACTTTTTGCTCAGCAGTCTGCTGTAATCATTCCATCTATATCCAGGAGATGCACAACCTTACACCAAGCTGATCCACAAAAGAAGTCCTATGGGCTGCATAAAGGACTTTGAGGCTGCATTACCTTATGAACAAAAGAGAAAGCAGAGGCCTGGCAGCTGTTCCATTGTAACCCCCATGCATGTGTCTTTATCTTGCTGTGAGATGGTTAATCTCCACTGGTAATTTGACTGAATTTAGAATCACCTATTAGATTAAATCATTGCACTTGGTGATGTCTACACACGCGTTTCCAGAGAATTAACCAATAAGAAAAGATTTACAGCCAGCAAGTGGTGGTGTATGCCTTCAATCCCAGTATTTGGCAGCAAAGGCGGGCAGATCTCTGTGAGTTAGAAGCCAGCCTGGTCTACAGAGTTAGGTGCAGGACAGCCAGGGCTACACAAGGAAACCATGTCTTTAAAAGCAAACAACAGAAGGAAAAAAAAAAGCAGAAAAGAGAAGATTTACTCAAGGCACCATCACATGGCTGGATCCTCACAATAATAACGGCAGGGGATTAAGCATAGCAGAGCCTTGCCCCTGCTCTTTGTTTCCTGGCTGGCCATGACATGATAGCTTCACACAGATCTCTCTGCATTGTCTCCTTCACCTCACCCTGGTATACTGCACCTCTGAAACACTGAGTTAAGAGAAACCTTCCTCCCGTGTTTCTATCAGGTGTTCGGTGACAGCAATGCAAAGTACCTCCTACCCTTGCACACCAATTTGGTACACGTAATACCTTCTAGATTTTTGCTACACCAAAGATACGTGCCAACATTTTATTGTGTGACCAGCCCAAGTGGTCTAGTGGGAAGGCAACATTCCACTTGGCTCCAGCCAGACATACTTTTGTTCTTAGATTATTTTTTTTAACTGTTCTGCCTGTTGAAGGGGAAGTTGGATGAAATTTTATTTATTTTAAGTTGTCTTTTTATTTTCTCGAGAATGACAAAAGAGAATGTTTTTAAGAATAATCTTATTTTAGAGGCTTTTCATATTTAGATGAAGCTTTTTCATATTTTTAAATAATTCCTTATGTAAAAATGGGTTATTTCTCTTTGAAACACAGCCACTATATATACTTACTGACCACTCATTTTAGCATCTAGCTATTCACTAGACTATCCCGGTAATAAAAATTACCCTTAAAAAAGCCCAGTCTTCCACCAAAGCCCAATGATAAGAATTAATTAATTATTTCTACTGTTGTGAGAATCATTTTCCCCTTCTCTAAGTGGCATGTGAAGATCTGACAGAAATAAACATGAAGTTCAATTTCATATCTTCTATTTATAATGGTCTTCCCTTGATGGTCTCTGTTGATGCTATTTTTGAACTCCAGCCTTTCTAATTCATTGTTTTCCATACTTGATTATTTTGAAGTATGTGCTATATAAGATATTCACCCTGACTCTCGAAGACAGAGAAACATGAACATAGTCCCAGACCTCAAGGTGTACACTGGATGTTATAGAAACTAAATTTTATCCATAAACACTTGGACAGACCCCCAAAATATTGTATAATGTGAATGGAGAGGAACAAGATGGAGGAAGATAACTTCTGATTGGACAGTATGAAGAACACCCCCAGAGAGCATGAGTCTTAACAAGAGGATGGCAAGAGCTTCTACGTAACATGAGAGCATGGCATCCAAAGCAAAGAGCATGGACTAAGTAAAGGGAGGAGTGCATAAAAGCTCACTGGAGACCTGGAAAGACGGCTTAGCCGTAAGGAGAGCATACCGCTGCTGCAAAGGACTAGAGCTAGGTTCCCAGTACCCACACTTGGCAGCACACAATTCCTAATAACTTCAGCTCCAGGAGTCCAGCATTTTCTCTAGCCTATGTTGGCCATATATTCATGTACACATAACCACATGCAGATATATATATATATATATATATATATGCACTTAATAAAAATAGATAAATAAAATAAAAAAATCACTATAAAGCCACATTTTTTATAACATCATAGGGAAATTGTCTGACTGAGGAAGAAAGTTTGTGGTTTATCCAGTATACAGAAGAGCATCCTGGAGGGGAAGCTTGAAGTTTATAGATGCTCTATAGACTACAAGGAGGCAGGCCACTCCTATATTCTAGAAAAACTGATGAAATCTTGAACTACTGGATAAGGGAAGATTAGAAGGCAATTAAATTCAGAGAACATTCTGAAGAGAAACTGAAAAGCTTATAAGTAAGCCTCTTCCAAAGTATAGGAACAAGGCTAGTTTACTGTCTAAACATCTGGGTAAACAACGATATTGTTCTCCAAGATAGTAAACACCATGGAAAACATTAAGAAGAATGGAAAATGAGAGACAAACATGGGTTTACTTTTGTATGTACATGTGAAGTTTCAAACACATTAGCTATCTTCATAAACAGAATCCTAATGGAATCAGGGTCTGGGGTTGAGATTGAGATGAAGAATAGTAATGAACTGTGAGGAGAAGACAGGACGAGGGAAGAGAGTAACATCAAAGCTTCTCCAGGTGGCAAGTGGCCTTATTTATTTTCATTGCACTGTCTAGAATGAGCTAACCACAAGTTTGACTTATAAATGGTGAAAAATGACACATATTTCACTTCTAGATTTCTAGTTAGATTCAAACAGAAGAGACTGGGGCTGCTGGCACAATTCTCGTCTTGCCTAAGCAGTTTTTGCTGCAACTGTAACTTGTATAAATACTTCCTCTGTTCTGTTTCACTTTCAGTTGGATCAATACCATGCCCTAGCTGAAGAATGATTCTATGGAAATTAGATTAGAAAGTTCTGAGGCTTGCCATGAATTTCTGACCCACATGATCCATGAGCAGCAATCTCCCAAGTGATGACTAACTGGACTCTGAATGCCCTTATATAGTACAGAAAGCTGAGGAAGGTTCCAGAAAGTCTGCAGGATATTTCACAAAGCCAAGTGCACCCAACCTTCCAAACAGGCTGTGCAAACATTTCTACTAGGCATAGGCCAAGTGCTGATCAATAGGAAATAAATGCTACAATGTGAATTACCAAAAAAAAATATTAGAATCTTCTTATACTGGTATAAAAGAAAACTCACACTAAGCCACACTTAATCCAACCTAAGAAGTATAGAAAACTACCTTAGGCTACAACCCAGGCTGGGGGGGAAAAAAACAACAAAAGACATAAGAAAATAAACTCCGCCAAGTAGAAATACATACATGTTTGCAGTTTTATAACTTACTGTCTATTTCCATTGGTATATATTCATTGTACCTAGTACTGGCTTTCATGTTGAAACTCTCCTCCATGACTATCATGTCTTTTGACCCTGCTTACCCCTGCCTACTCTTTCCTTCCCTCTCTTGCCATACTTTACATTTTCATATATGACATACACATACATACACACACACATATGGTTTACATATTTATGAAGAATTCTAGGACCCATAAATGAGAAAAAATGTGCAATTGCTTGTCTTCCTATTTATGAATTATTTAACTTAAAATGATCTCAAGCTTTTTCCCCACAAATCACATAATTTTATTCTTCTTTATGAATAAATGAAACTCTATTGTGTCTATATACCACAATTGTGTACACACACACACACATATATATATATATACATACATTGTGTCTATGCCTTTCTTGGTGGACTCATGGATTGGCTTATAAGTTCACTCTTATGAAAACTGCTGCAGGAAAGATGGCTGTGCAGGTATCATTGCAGTATGCCGCCTTGGCATTTGTTAGGTATACACCTAAAAGTGCTACAGCTGAACCATATCGTAGCTTTAGTTTTAGTTTTTGTTGTTGTCTTTTAGAACCATCCATACTGATTTCCATAGTGGCTGGGCCAATTTTCAGCCCCACTAGAGGTGTCGAAGTTGGAACTCTAATGGTAATGAGAAGAGACAAACAATATACAGAACAAGTACAAGCATCACATAATACGTTAGAGGAATTAGTGCTGTGGAGAAATCAGAGCAGGTAAGGCTGAAATGATGAGGCTGGGTTAAAGAGGAATTATATTTGGGAATATAGGAGTATCAGGTCTTGCTGAGCAAAAGATATCTAATCAAAGACAAGGCAGGAGATGTAGTAAGCAGAGTGTTCTAACAGGGATTCCCTTGTTCTTGTTATTTTGTTCTCTTGTTATTTTCTTTTCTTTTCTTTTTTTTTTTTTCTGGCTAAATCTTTTTTTTTCTTTTTCTTTTTTTATTGAGAAAAGGAGAAAAAAAAACAAGTTTCCACCTCCTCCCAGCCTCCCATTTCCCTCCCCCTCCTCCCACCCTTCTCCCCTCCTCCCACTCTTCTCCCCCTCCCCCCACTCCTTTCCCCCTCCCTCTCCAGTCCAAAGAGCAGTCAGGGTTTTCTGCCCTGTGGTAAGTCCTAGGTCCTCCCCCCTCCGTCCATATCTAGGAAGGTGAACATCCAAACTGGCTAGGCTCCCACAAAGCCAGCACATTACGTAGGATCAAAACCCCATGCCATTGTCTTTTGCGTCTCATCAGCCCTCATTGTTCGCCATGTTCAGAGAGTCCAGTTTTATCCCATGCTTTTTCAGTCACAGTCCAGCTGGCCTTGGTGAGCTCCCAATAGATCGGCTCCACTGTCTCAGTGGGTAGGTGCACCCCTCGTGGTCCCGACTTCTTTGCTCATGTTCTCCCTCCTTCTGCTCCTCGTTGGGACCTTGGGAGCTCAGTCCAGTGCTCCAGTGTGGGTCTCTGTCTCTATCTCCATCCATCACCAGATGAAGGTTCTATGATGATATGCAAGATATTCGTCAGTATTGCTCTAGGATAGGGTCATTTCAGGTTCCCTATCCTCAGCTGCCCAAGGAACTAACTGGGGACCTCGGTTTGGGCACCTGGGAGCCCCTCTAGGGTCAGGTCTCTTGCCAACCCTAAAGTGGCTCCCTTAACTAAGAATTGTGGTTCCGTGCTCCCCTGTCCAACCTTCCTTTATCCCAATCCTCCTGTTTCCCCAAGTCCCCCCCTCCTTCCCTTCTAACTTTTCTCTCCCCATCTCCCCTTACCCCCATCCCACCCCACCCCCAAGATCCCAATTTTCTCCCTGGCAATTTTGTCTACTTCCCTTAGCCAAGAGGATAACTATATGTTTTTCCTTGGGTTCCCCTTCTTACTTAGCTTCTTTAGATTCACCTATTGTAGACTCCGTGACCCTTATTTATGGCTAGAAACCAATTATGAGTGAGTACATCCCATGTTCATCTTTTTGGGTCTGGGATACCTCACTCAGGATAGTGTTTTCTATTTCCATCCATTTGCATGCAAAATTTGAGAAGTCATTGTTTTTTACCGCAGCGTAGTACTCTAATGTGTTTATATTCCATACTTTCTTCATCCATTCTTCCATGGCATAAAATATCTTGGGGTAAATCTAACCAAGGAAGTGAAAGATCTATTTGACAAGAACTTTAAGGCATTGAAGAAAGAAATTGAAGAGGATACCAAAAAATGGATGGACCTCCCTTGCTCTTGGATTGGGAGGATCAACATAGTAAAAATGGCAATTCTACCAAAGGCAATTTATAGATTTAATGCAATCCCCATCAAGATCCCATCAAAATTCTCTTGTTATTTTCTGGTACATTTTTATATTTAGGTTAATTTTGCTAAATACATATACTGGTGTCAAACATTATCATGACATTTCTATGATATAGAATAAAAGGAGACTATTCTGAGGTCATATAAGAAAAAAGTCTGTGGCTATCAAGTAGCCACTGTTGATACTGACATAGGCTTTGGATATTTAAATTGGATTGGGTTTAGAAAGTCCTAGATTAGAAGGAGGAGCATCTGAGATTGTTCACAAACTTGTGAGGCAATGTTGGATAGAGACGGTGTTGAAATTGGTAATGTGGCAACCCAAATACCTGTGGATGTGACAGCTAACCTACTTCTCAGGAACGCGCGAGTCTCAAGGCAAAGTTCTCATCAGGAGCAGCTGAGCAGACAGAGACAACAATGGAGCTCCAGCTGCTTCCTCAGAATCTCTCTTCAGGAATTTTGATCTAGGGTATCTTCGCAGGTAGCTAAACTTAAGGGTTCATTTTATAGAATCCAGATCCATAAAGTTGTTGTAAAGGTGAAAGAAAATATAAAGAGTCCATAGGATTCAAGAGGAACCTTCTTTGTCTCTCTTGGCATTCATCTTTTAGTTCTAATTCCTTTCAAAACCTGAAACATAGCCCACCTTACACAAGTTTAGGAGAGCACTGTATTTTTTCAATGGTACTGGTCTGTGTATTACAATGCCCCCCTTCTTTTATTTTAAGGCATTTAGACTTTTTACTTAACTTATAAATGAAAAGACATAAATATTAAAAAGAAAGTCAACCACAAACGTATTTTTTTTCTTTTTCTGCATTACTAGCAATTGACTGAAAGGAAAATTAAGAAAAACCAACATCATCTTCATTGTCTAATGGAGGAGGAAAGATATTCAGAACATTTTATATTATAAAGAGTTCAGCCTGCCTGCTCAAATTCATACTCTAAGTATTTTACAATAGGGAAAATCCAAACACTGTCTCTGAATGTTGATATCTAGATTTTTTTGTGATGCTCACATATTAGCTCTCCCTTGCTCTAATGGGTTAATTTATAAACAGAAAAGCTTTAATTTAGTTTACAGTTTTAGGAATTTCCATCCATCCCAAGGAGATCCATGGCTTTTACCTCTGCTGGAAAGACAGAGTCATAGACACAGGACTGCATGAGAAAGCAATCTGCTTGCCTTATAACCAGAAGCTGAAAATGAAGGAAAAAGATCCAGGGCCCAGAACACCTTCAAGGGTACATCCTCAAGTAAGGAGATCACACTACATCTCACCTTGTAAAATTTCCATCACCTGAGAAAAATGCCACCTGGGGACCAAGATTTTCATATTTGTCTTTGAAGACCATCCCAAGTCAAAGTACAGTAATATGCCTTGGCCTTAAAGGTAATCTTACAATTTAACTCATCACCAATATCCTCCAAAGACTAAACTCTCCAAGCACCGCTGAAATTCAAAACCCAAAGTCTTAGCCAAAACTGAAGGCAAGTCTAATTGTAAATTCTTACAGTTTTAAACCAAAAAGAACTGTAAATACTTCTTAGATATGATGGCTGGACAGTCAGAGGGGGGACATTCCCAATTCAAAAGTGTGATAGCGGGGCTAAAGAAATGATCTGCGCACTGATTAAGTGTCCTGTCTGCTCTTGCAGAGGACCTGGGTTTGGTTCCCAGCTCCCTTGGTAAACACTCTTAACTATCTGTAACTCTCTCTCTCTAGAGACGTACTTTTTTGTATAAGTACCTTCTCTCCATGCATGAAGACCTGAGCTTGAATCCCTAGCCAAGTGAGATGCTGTGGCTGTAATCACAACACCAGGGAGTAAAAACAGATAGAGCTTTGTAATGTTGGCTAACTAAATTCAGTGAAATCAATGAGCTCCAGGTTCAGTGGGAGTCCCTGTCCCAAAAAGATGGAGAATGATTGAGGAAGATTGACATTAACCTCTGATGTTCAGAAGCAGGCACATGAAGATACATACATGTAATAAGCACAGGTACATATACTCACACAAACATGTACAATGCTATGCATGAAGGAATGAAGAAGTGGGAGGGGAGGAGAGGGGTGAGGGAGGGGAGGGGAGGAAAGGGAAGGGAAGGGAAAGTGTTATGACTCCAGCCACACAGCATTGCTGACACTTCCAGGTTCCAGTCCCACACATGTGCGAACAAACCCAGCGTGACGTACCTGCGGCATGATTCCATCACCTACGTATGACACAGCTACGTAAGCCTTTGTGCGCATGCTTGAGCTCAGTCGTATATGATATAGCTACGTCAACCTCCTGTGTACATACACTAGGCAGCGTTTAAAAGCTGGACACGCCATCTTCAGCCCTTTCTCTCGGCACCAACTTCATCAGGCCTCTAATAAACTCCTAAGCAGCTTTGTCGTGTGTTTCATGCTTCCTTCTCACTTGCACCAGGTAATTTCAATAAGTAACTGCAGTAGGGAAGGGCTTAGTTAGACTTACAGCTCCGCAGGGTGCAGTCCCTCACAGGAGAGGAGGCATGATGGCCGGAGCCATTTGGTCATGTTGCATCCACAATAAGGAAGTGAAGCAGAGAGAGAGAGAGAGACCAGGAAGTGGGGCCAGTCTATTAAACTTCCAGGTCTCCTGCTCCCCCCACCCCCCTCAGTAGTCAAATTCTTCCAGTAAGGTTACACCTTTTAAAAGGCTCTCCAACCTTCCCAAACAGTGCTGCCCCCAGCAGGGCAGTCAAAGTGTTCAAACATAGGAACATGTTGGAACATTTCACATCAAGACCACAAAAATCTCCAAGCTTGTGATGCTGTGATTTGATATCAACATTCAAATTTCAAACCATAGCAGCACACATTTAAGGAAAGAAACAGTTCCCAAATGCATCCTTGTTGAAGCCCGCAAGACTATACAGTAAATGTACAGCTGACAGACCAATAGGCAGATCCACAGAAAGTATACATACATGTCCACATGGAATAACCCATTTTGCAGAGGTACAGGAACACTTGTCTTTTGGAAAAGTCGCTGCCTTATCTGTAAAAACCTTGTGAGGCCATGATCCTCCCTTCAAAATTTATTCCTCAAATACCTCAGCAGTGTAACTTCTCCTACACTGCAAGGGAATGACCTTGCTCCACTCCCCCATACCAGGAGGCCTTAGAGTGGCAACGCTCACTCTTTGTTCTAACAGTCAATTTTACAGAGAGTCAATCCCACAGAATTAGCTGCTCACAGACCACATAGAAATTTCTATAGAAGACAGGCACTGAGCAGGAAGGCAGTGTGCTCCACCTTTCCTTACAAACAAATCTGGGTGTTCGCAAAGCTGTTTACCACCAAAGAAATTAGATGAGGAGAATGGGTGAATCCAGGATTTAAAGATCTTTAATAACTTTATCTAATGGTTTGGAATGTCAGGTATTTCCCCTTGGATGCTGGCTCTTTTTTGGAATCTGTCACCTGTTCCAAGTACAGCTTTGTCAGGTTCCACCTGTCCTTTTTGTGATTTTGATATGCATATTACCATTGTCTTTGCCTATGGAAATTTTCAACTATGTCTGTAAAATCTAGAAACCCCATGGAGATAAACCCTTACTCTCCTTCTTCTTCTTTTTCCCCTTCTTCTTCTTCCCCTTGCCCAAAAGATAAAGAACCTGTAGAAGTAGCATGCTTGAGTTATTTTTTTTACCCTCAGATCTTCGCTTGCCATAGATATCCTATTCTGAGCCCTGAGAGGGTACTGAGGCTGGTACTCAAGGCCCCCGATACACCCTTAATTAGGAAAATCAAAGCTAGGATTTGCTGCTTCCTAAGCTATTTAAACTCAACTCCATGCTGCATTAGTACCATACAGGCAACACAATCTAAAGCAGCCCTCCTATTTCATAGAGCATTTACCCCGAGATATGGTGAGAATGATATTATCCTAGGCTTCACTCCCATATACTTTGATCCAGTAAATCAGAGACAAGGGCAATCTCTAAGTGTTTAATGAAACATTTCAAGTGATTCTGATACAGGGGGTCTCTGAGTTATGTCTTGAGAGCTCAGATATGGAGGGAATTATCTTAGTGAGCAGCTAGGGGTAACAGAGTAATCACTGATCTGGGGTTTAAAAGGCACAGCATTTCCAGATTGTTTATTCCGATAAGAACTGTGAGTGCTGTCCACCCCATTTGGCTACATGGCAGTTTGCAACAGCATTGTAACACAGAATAACAGTCTTTATGCTTCACTGTTTGTGTTCCCCAGCCATAAGAATGAACACATGCTGCTCCCATGGGGAGTACCCTGAATATCAGTCTAACTACACAGCTGTGACTGTTAACAGGTAAGGAATTAGATGGTGAAAACATTTTATTTTCAGATAGGAAAATTAAAGAATACAGCTTTGATTGATATGAACTTGGCTTCCTTTCTTGGGTTCCTATTCTTTCTTCAGGCCAGGAGTGCACAAAACCCTACCATTTCCTGGTATTATTCTCATTTTCAGTTTAAAACTTAACTTCCTTTGGGTAAATAGGTGTCACATCAGAGTACTGTTTCCATTCCTGTCCGTAGCACCGTGCTTCCTTTCTGTCTGAGGGTCTTTACCTCCTGCTCTCTTTCCTTCTTCCATGGTCAGCGTTGAGTCTTTCCCACTATGGCTAAAGATAAAGGAGGGTATCTGAGCTTTTGTGATGGTTCAGTTCTAAGGAGTGATGGTGTGGATCTTGATACAATCTCTTTGTCTTCTGCAGCTATTGTCTCTTGTGCACGTAAAGGTGCAGCTGGGTTCCAGAGCCTAAACAGCATCAAAAGCTGAGTCTTTGTGTGTGGCTGTGCCCAGGCAGGTGTAGAGTAACAAAGCTGTATGTATCAAAATCCATTATGGAGATATTTCCCAATAGCCGCTAGTGGCAGAGCCCCTTTCCTACAATGGACTGTGTGACCGTGGAAGCAAGGAAGATACATCTCAGCTTGCTATAAATTGCCTTTATTATGTTTAGGTATGTTCCTGTATCCCTGATCTCTCCAAGACCTTTGTCATCTCATCCTAGGTTTCACTCTCATATGCTTTCATCCAGTAACTGAGAGGCAAGGGCATTATCTAAGTGTTTAATAAAACATTTCAAGTGATTCTGATACAGGGGGTCTCTGAGTTATGTCTTGAGAGCTATGATATGGAGGGAATTGTCTTAGTGGGCAGCAAGGGGTAATAGAATAATCACTGATCTGGCTGTTGGATTTTGTCAAAGGCTTTTTCAGCATCTAATGAGATGATTATGTGTGTGTTTTTTTCAGTTTGTTTATATGATGGATTACATTGACAGATTTTCATGTGTTGAATCATCCTTGAAAGCAGTGAGACCAGAATCAATCCCTGGTGTATGAGCTGGCCTCTTGGAGCTCATTCCCTATGGTGGGATGCCTTGCTCAGCCTTGATGCAGGCGGGAGGGGCTTGGTCCTGCCTCAACTTAATGTGCAGAACTTTGTTGACTTCCTATTGGAGGCCTTACCTTTTCTGAGGAGTGGATGGGGGTAAAGGAGAGGTAGGGGAAGAGTGAGAGGAGGGGAGGGAGGAGAACTGTGGCTCTTATGTAAAATGAAAAACAGTTTACCTTGGGCACCCTGCAGTTCTATGCGTCTCTTCCAGGCTGACCTCAACTCTGGGAATAGTCCTTATCTCTCCAATGACATGTTATCCTGCTTCAAACCTCCTGCTGTCTGCACTTCCCTACAACTCCATTTCTCTCTGTTGTTGCTAGCACCATTCCACCAGCCTTTCCCAGCTCAGCTCCTGACAGCTCCTATCTGGTAGCTGCTACACAGTGCTTCAACAAATCATCCCAGAAGCCTCAGCTGGCTCCGTGTCCGTTGTGGACTCTGCCCGTGTGTCTATTGTTGTAATTAGTACATGTTCCAAGTTTGCCCCTGTAAGTTACCCATTAAACTACAAACACTTTGATAATCTAAGCAGGGTGTTTGAGGTTGACTTTTATTGTCATTCCAAACAGTGAAATGCCACATCAAAGAATAACCATATACTATATATAAATTAAAGATTCTCAACTGCTGACAGTAAAAAGATGGTCAGAACGCAGTCCTTAAAGTCGTGGAGTAGCTTCCCTACATAAATAGACCTAAAAGTGAATAGAATTTTGAAAAGCAATGAAAATTACAACATGTGTTAACTCAGGCTGGTGAAGAGAAGCCCAGACTGACAAAGGATCATGGAAGGATTTTGTGTGAGCACAATGTATTTTGTGTTTATACAAGAGGAAGTAGCATAGCAACACACCTTTGAATAAGAGGGAAAGTGGATGAGAATCTTGATCATTTTTAGTGCTGGCTACTTCTAAAAAAATTTTCTGGAGGCAGGTACAATATAGATAGTCCCTGTTTAACCATCAAAATATTTAAGTATTAATAGAACAACAATAAAAAAAACCTTTGTCCAGAAATTTCAACAAGAAAGCTTAGACACCAACATAGAAAGAACAGCTGAGCAAAATTAAGGCAAACAAACGTCTCCTCATGGATCCATCAAAGAAATAAGATCATAGGACAAACCATCATTCTGAAAATTGAAGAAAAGCGTGACTACAGAGCGTCTCACCCACCTGTTAGAATACATTTGAGCAGAACTTCAAGAGGCAGCTGGCATCAGGAAGACTTGAACTCTAGCTGATGGGCGGGAAGATTTGAACTAAAGCTGATGGACGGTATCCTCGTGAGCCACTGTGAACAGCTGAGAGCTAAGAGTGAGGTCCCAGTCATGGGTGGTTCTACGCTATAAAGAGAATCAGCTCCAGCAGCTCAAACAGGTTTTCACAGCGAATACTGGAGAAAACACCCCTCCCTCCTCCAGCAGGTGGAGGGAGAAGGATATATTGGGTGACACACCAGAACACAGTGTTCTTAACCACGTTTGCCCTCCGGAAAAACAAGTACTCAGAGTCTCCTCAGCTGCCATTTATCAACGTTTCCCTGGTCTGGGAGAAAGGGATTAACTAACTCCTGCCAGCTGCAGCCTTCCTTGTGGAGAAGAGAAAGACTTACCTCAAACTTCTCTCTGTCACTCTGACCCACTCAAGAAAAAACACAAACCTGTGAGTGACAGTCCCAGGGCAGGAACATGGGTCAGTAGAAGCAGAGGCTGTAGTAGTCAGGGCTCTCTAAGTAACAGAACTATACTGTGAATCTACGTTAGAAAGTAGTTTATTAGATTGCTTCAACCAATACTGGGTAGTCCAGGAGGCTAGATCCCTGAAGCTTACTTGCCAGTCAGTCTAACGTGATTGGCCAGCTTAAGGCCACTGACAAAAACATGCATACATCTGCTCACGCACACATACACACACAATTGGAAAGATAATAAGAATGTAAATTAAGAACAGGATATATATATATATATATATATATATATATATATATATATATATATATATATAGTAGAAATACATTCAAGGAGGTTGATCTCTGGTCTCCATGTGCTTGCACACATATGTTCACATACACATACACAAACATTCATCTTTCACATACATGAACATGCATACACCTGCATGCGGATGCATGCACACTTGCACACATACACACTCATACACAACTGGGAAAATAAGAATGTAAATGAAGAACAGAAACAATACATAGAAAACAGTAAGAAGTGTAGTAGATAGTAGTGCACATCTATCTGACTATAACTGTATGTGTATGTATTCACTTGATCCTTATCTACGATAGCATTTTTATACATTCATATACTGAACTTGGATGACCATCACTCCTTAGATGTTCTTATCCTTCTCTCCATTCTCATGATTCTCCTCATCTTAACAATCCCCTCAACTTTTGTTTCCTCTTTTTCCCACATATCCATCTATGAAGCATAAAAGGTTATCAATATGGTCAACAGTATTAATAAATAATACATATGTAACTTTTATTTTTCAATTCCCTTATATTTTTTGTTTGCTAGATATAATACTTATTCCCTCAAATGCATTTCCCGAATCTGATACTGAGAAATAAAAACAAATAAACTCACAATAGGGAACTTTAGAGGACACCTGTACTCTTCAAAAGTGTCGAGGTTATAAGCGTAACAGAAGGACTAATCATTCATTCCTCGTTCTGTGATCTCTCAAGGCATGTGAGAAATAAAGTCAATGATCAGATTAAGAATCCTTAGTCAAAAAGAAAAATTCTAGGAGGGCAAGATTGGGACATCCTTGAGATTTTAGTGGGGGTTGAGATGCCTCGGTCTGGATGCTGACCTCTGAACCATAATCACAATGCTCTGAGACTGCCCAGGAGGGTGCACATGACACTTCTCAAGCATTGAAACACAAAGCCTGCAGCTCAACTCGGGTTCAGGAAGAGAGCAAAGCAAACAGAAAATGCTGACTGTTGACAAGAGTGAAGAGGCCAAAGATTTTTTTTTTTTTGAACTATTCTTACAATACTCTGCAGATCAAAATAAAGACTTTTAAATAGCTCAGACAATTAAAAAAATAGATCACAGGTATGGACAAAACTTTTCATTTTAATGTTAAGTAGAGGAAATTAAACAATAAAGAATGTATATTGCAAGAGAGTTTTCATATAAATTCAGAACAAGCGGAACTGATATGTAGTGACAGAAACAAGAACAGTGGCTTCTGGTTGCCGTGGGGACTTGCAGGAAAGGAACACAGGGGAAACCTTGAGGAAGTGAAAGGGTCATTGCAGTTGGCAGAGAGGTGGTGAGACTAGACCTGCTGCTCTCTGGCTCCACCTTAACCAGGTCAACCAGTCATCAACAGAGTAGAGCAGCCCTTTCCCACACACAGAAGAGTGTCTGAATACATGGAAGACTTTTTTTTTATATACTTCTTTGCTTACTGGTGTTCTTTAATTGATTTATTAGACAGTTATAAAAATTGTTTGGGGAACTATTTTAATGTTTTTTTAACTTATGCTTTGAAAATTATGTTCCTGTATATAATGTATTTTGATTATATTTATCCCCCAAAATGCTCTTTTATTCCTATCCAAGTCTCAGTGAACCCCTTTTTCTTTCCAAGTGCCTCTTATTTTTGTGGTGCATGTGTGTGAGTAGTGTGTGTGTGGGTATAACTGAGTTTAAGTGGGCTTATTCATGTGAGCATTAGTGTTGAGTTCACTGGAACATGGGCAGCTTAGCAGTCAGTGGCTGCAGAAATGAGCAAAACGATTGCCCACCCCCCTGCCAGCATGGGTACTGGGCACTGAACCCAGGTCTCCTGCAGGAATTCAGCTCTTCATGGCGGAGCCATTTCTCCAGCACTCGGAGATGTGTTATGTACACTAGATATCTCAGAGGTTATTTGTTATTGTGGGCCTGTTGCATAAATCATTGAAGAACACTTTTGAATCAAAGTATTAAGTCTGTTTTGCAAAGACTTTATAGGAATAGCACTCTCTAGACAAATTCTAATTATTAAATGTTTTTTCACCTTAAATGTTGGGATAATTTTAACTGATTTGGAGTGAATGTCTATAGCTGCTATATTTTTCATTACAATCAATGACTCATTTCTTTCTTTTTTTTTTTTGGCTCCTGTCCTGGAACTAGCTCTTGTAGACCAGGCTGGCCTCGAACTCACAGAGATCCGCCTGCCTCTGCCTCCCGAGTGCTGGGATTAAAGGCTTGCGCCACCACCGCCCGGCAATGACTCATTTCTTAATCAACAAAGAGAAACTACACTTCAGCCTCCTCCCTCTACCATAAACAGGGCTGAGGAGGATTACCACCATGTTCTCCCTGCTTTCTTCTTCAAACATGATTTTGCTGGCAAATCAACACGTCACACTATGCTTTGGTGCTGACATAGCTCCATGGATGAAATTTGGCGTTAGATGGGGGAAGGCGATGCAGGTTGCAAAGGTTTCAGCAGTTTTTAATAAAGTATTTTGACATTGTGTGAATGAGCTCATTCTTGGAGTCTGACACGAAAGATGCTAAAGGTAATTATAAGACCAATTAGTCAGTGGGTATTTTACACATGGGGATGGTTTGGTTGAGAAAAGTCCCCCATAGGCTCATGCATTTGAATACTTGGTCGCCAGTTGGGGGTGCTGCTTAGGAAGAAAGGGAGCTTCTACGATAGAGGGTCTTACTGGAGGAAATACATCCCTGAGTGTGGGGTTTTACTGTGATTATAACTTACCTCCTCCTTCACTCTACACTTTCTGCTTATGGGTGGAGGTGTGCTCTCAGCTGCTTACTTTGCTTGCTTCTATGACTGTCCTGCTATCAGGGACTCTCTCTCTCTAGAATCACAATCCAAAATAAGCACTATCTTCTCAAAGTCACTTTGGGTCATGGTATGTAAACACAGCAACGAAAAGTAACTAATACACACACCTTCCTTCGATATCAGTCCCTAAAAAATGTCACCAAATCAGACCAGCTTCTGCTTGAGTATTTAGGAAGTACGAGCAAAACTGGAACCTTGACACCTAGTTCTTCATACCTGGATTCATAAAGTAGGCTTCTTTTCAACGTCATGCTTATTATTTAAAGATGCCTTTAAGTAGCATAATCACACTGGAAGGAAGATGGGAGAGCAGAAAGAAGAAGAGGAATGTAGACTGTGGGTGAGGAGAAGAAGAGAGAAAATAAGTGTTAATATGTAGGTTTCGGTGACAGCAGCAATGCACATACATTAAGCAAAGCCCTCTGAAACATACACTGTGTGGATACCATGCAGACTTGGTCCAGTCAGTACATGTGTATGTGTACGTGTACACACATGGGAGTGCACAGCAATTCATGTGTGTACATCAGACATCACCCTTGCATGTCATTCCACAAGAGCCATTCATTAGTTTTTTTGGACAAGGTCTGTTACTGACCACATGAAGGCTAGGCTGGTTGATAAGCAAATCTGAGGGATCTGCCCATCTCTACCACCCCAGCTCTGAGACGACAAGTGCATACCACCATTCCTGTCTTAATTTTCATTCACACAGGTACTTATCCCTCTCCATCCTTTCATTTTGTTGCCCATCCCCACACTTCCTCTCAAATTCTTTTTGTTTAATTAAAATATTATATGTGTGTGTCTGTGTGTATGAGAGAGAGACAGAGACAGAGACAGAGACAGAGATAGAGAGAACTCAGTCTTTGAAGAAAGACAGATTAGGTTTGAACTTCGTGTCTGTCACTTATTAGTAAACCTTTCCTTGAACCGCAGTTTCTGGTTCTGTAAAATGGGATTTAGGCTGCAGCTCCTGTGTGTTTTAAGAATTAAGAAATGAAGAAATCTTCCACTTGGTACTAAGTGGACAATTTTAATTTTTCCTCCCTATTTAAAACTGAGAACAGGATTTTCGTCTTTATCAGTCTTTATTTTGCTGGAATTAGATCATTTCTTTCAATCCCCAAACTGGCTGTTTTCAGTCCTTGATTTCAACCAGTTCTTTCTACAGCTCAAATCCTGGCCATGTTAATTTCCCAGGGTGTATGGGATAAATTATCAAAACCACACAACCAGGGACAACAGGAACTTATCCTTTCACAGTTAATGAAGATTAGAAGCTCAACATCACAGCATTGAAGGGACCATACTCCCTCCAGAGACCTCAGAGAGTATCATAGCACCTTTTGCTGTTAGCTGCCAGCCTTCTGTGCTTGTGAGGCCATTCTCTCATCTTTGCCTGTGTGTTCTACTGCTCTATCTGTCTGTCTGTCTACCTACATATATATACCTACCTACCTATCCATCCGTCCATCCATCATCTATCTATCTATCTATCTATCTATCTATCTATCTATCTATCTATCTATCTATATCATCCATCTATCTCTGATCTATTCCCTTTTATTCCTCTTCCTCCCTCTCTCCATACCCTCTCTCTCCCTTGCTTCCTTATTTTCTCATCCTTACTTTCTTTTTTTCCTTCACCTTTTCCCATTAATGGTTATTTAGTTTTTGTTTACCAGGACAGAATGACCCTCTGTAGCCCAGGCTAGCCTCACAGTCATTTATACACTGTGCCTCCACTTCACAAAACTGTCATTGTGCCTATCTAGATAATCCTGGACAGTATACTCAATTTAATGGTCATTTCCTAAGTAAGCCATTATTCACAGGTTCCGTGGGGGAAAGTGAAGCTGTCTTTTCAAAGGCTCTTTCTTTGTCCCACTTATGCACTATTAGGCTCGAGAACAGAATAGTCTATCGAGGAAAGTGGTACACTGTCTCTTTACTTTTGTTCACTTATTATCCCAGCTATGTTTCTTCTTACTGTTTTAATATGCATGCATGGTGCAAAAAGAGTAGATAATGTATAAAGGAATCTGCCTTATTAACTTTGTCTGCTGCTGTGATAAAATGCCCTGACAAAGCACTAGAGTTAGGAAGTTTATTTCAGCTCCCATTTCCAAGTTACAGTTCATCACAGGAGGGAAGTGACAGCAGCGGAAAGCTGAGGTGGATGATCACACTGCATCTGTAGTAGGAACAGAGAGCAATGAACGGATTCACCCTAGTGCTTAACTTTGTCTCCCCATCTATGTAGTCCAGGAGCCCTTCTCAGGGAATGATCCCCTCCACAATTAAGATAGGTCTTCCCTCAGGTAGCTCAGAAGCCCATCTCCCAGATGATTCTAGAATCTCTCAAGCTGACAATTAACACTAGCTGTTATGTAAAGCGTAAGTAATTGAAAATAACCAATAATGAGAGATTCAGAACTATTCAGTGCATTACAATAAGTTTTGAAGGATAAAGAGGTAGCTGAGCAGGAGCGCTGCTCCTGCAGAACAGCCAGGCTTGGTTCCCCACAACTATATAGCACCTCACAATTCCCTGTAACTCCAGATCCAGGGCATCCACCTGCCTCCTCTGGCCTCTGTGGAAACTACATGTGCATGCTGCACAGAAACTTACACACATACACATAAATCTGTTTTTAAAGTTTTGATGTAATACATTCAGTTGATTTTATATTTTTTTCTCAAGTTTTTGGTCACTTCAAGATGGAGTGTATGCAACTAATGCTAAAATATCTGATTTAAAATAAAATAGCACTATTTTTCCAGTGACTTCATCAGACTGGGTGTTTCTTAAAACTTCATTATTTCAAAGTTATATGACCCATTTTATTAATGTAATTCGGCCTACTCCTCCTCTTTGACTTCAAATTAACATGGCTTCATGCTTGATCTTGGCATGTCGAGTCCTTCCCATCCTTTGAATTCTTATATTCCTCCTGGATGAATTCTTTCTGTGCTATATCTTTTTACATGCTAGTAAATACCCAGAACTGAGTCTTTGTCTTTCCTCAGGGTATGCAGTAATCTAACTTCTCTCCTCTAAGAATTAACCTACATTCTGGTCACAGTAAACACTCTTGCCAAATAGTTTAGATTATATGTTCACCTATTTAAACTCTGATGCCATGGGAACTATTTGAACCATTAATGGTGGTACAAATCTAATCTCTACCTCCTTCTGGAAAGTGGTGATGCTTTTGATCTACTAAAGTCGGTGTTCCAGTTCTGCATAACTGTGATAGAATGCAAAGACAGCTAGGAGTGAAAGGTGGGATAACTTGGAACAACATGAAGTGATGTTCTCTGTTCACTGCCTCTCTCTTCAAACTCCTTTTACTGCCCTGGGAAAATCAGGTCAGTGGATGCTATGGGAGAAAACAAAAGAAAAATACAGAGATACAGCCAGGACTCATATGTGACGAAGGTGCTAGTCCCGTATTAGAATGCCTCGCTCTGAGATTTCTATAACCAGAGGGAACAAAAAAGCCAAAGACTCAATCAGCAATCAGGTTGGTTTTGACCCAACACTTTTCTAATATAGTGTCTTTTTCATACTCTCTTTAATTCTCATTTGCTAACATCATCTTCTAAAATATTTTTTCTTTTTCCAAAGTACTAACAGTTTAAATGACCTCATTTTATACAGGTGGCATTACTGAATATGAACACATCAGGAATCCAATAAATAATTTTATAGACACATTCCCCCTTAGATTCATTTCCAGGTTAGTGTTTGCATATGTGTGACGACATCTGTCTGTATACTCCTCGTTTTGGTCATTCATTAAATTGTCCCTTAGTTTACTAAGCCAAACTTGTGCTTCCTTAGGCCCCTCTCAACGAGAATTGAAGATGCCCATTTCCAGAGCTTTCCACGTTTTGCTAAAGTTAATTCCCTCACTAGCTAAGCTCCTTTCTCAAATTTGTCCTCAAATTTCTCATGACAGTATTATTCTGCAAAAGATAAATTAATGAACATCTATTTTCAAATAATTGAAGATTCCTAACATCTTTATTTCCTCTTCCTCTTATAATCTCTTTCAATTAGAACCCATCTTTGGCTTTCCATTTGATAAGTTTTTGCATTACTGAATCCAACGGCTCCTGCTTGCCACCCCTCCCCTGTGCTCTGTGCAGTGAGTGTCACAAATGTCCTCCTCCCTTAGTAGCCATGAGCTATAATGTAGAGATGCTCCCTGGATAGTCCTTTGATTTTTTTCCCTCTGACTTACTTTCCTCTTCCCTCAAAGCATTTGCATTCCATGTGTTCAACCCTCCTGCCTTCTTCTATCCATGATGTTTACTTTGGGGATATTCCTTTCATCTTAAACGTCAGGATGTCAGTTTGATGAAAATAGAACTGGACAGGAAGTCAGAACCAAATCCTGAACCCAGTTCCCAGGGCTGGCTTCTCAGTTTCTAAGAATACTTGTTTATTTGGCCATAAGTAATCTTGCTTAATTTTGATTTTGCATTAATTTGGTGTTTGCTGTTGTTGCTGTTGTCATGTTGGGGATTGAACTCAGAACCTAGTGCATGGCAGGCACATGCTCTACTATTGCCCTACATCCCCAGTTGTAAGAAGCTATATGTATGGTACTATCTCACTCTGCAATATTAAGTTAAAGGCTAGGGAAATGGCTTAGAGGGAAAGTATTTGCCTTGCAGGTGTGAGGATCTGAGTTTGGATTTCCAGAGCCTATGTAATAAAAAAAAAAAACAAAAACAAAAACAAAAAAAAACTGGGTGTTTGATATCTGCACAGACAGATTCTAGAACTCATTGGCTAATCAGCTGAGCCTATTTGGTGAAGTCCCAAGCCAACAAGAGACCCTGTCCCAAGCAAAATGAGGAAGATACCTGAGGACTAACACCCGTTTGCCACTTGAATTCCATATATTTCCATGGGAAGCAAAGAAGATCCTAACTTCAGTTTGGGTTGTGTATTGATTACTTTTCTTATTGGTGTGATCAAAATAACTGGCAGGAAGAAACCAAAGGCATAAAGGGATTGTTTTGGAAGTGTGATATGAGGGTCTGGAGGCTGCTGAATACACAGTATCCATGATCAGGAGCCAGGAGCCTTAAATTTCACTTAGAAGATCTTTTCTGGTTCATATCTTCATTTTTAGTTCGTCTTGAGTATGGTGGTTTGAATAAAAGTGGCCGCCATAGGCCCATGCATTTGAATGCTTGGTCATTGGGTTCAGGACTACTTGAGAGGGATTAGGAGGTGTGGCCTTGATGTGATAGGTATGGCCTTGTTGGAAGAAGTATGTCACTGAGAGTAGTCTTTGAGATTTCAAAAGCCCTAGTCAGGTCCAGTGTCTCTCTCCTACTGATGCCTACAGATCTGGATGTAAAACTCTTAACAACTTCCCCAGCACCATATCTGCCTGTGTGTGGCCATTCTCCCCATAATAGTGAAAATGGACTAAACCTCTGAAACTGTAAACAAGTCCCAGGCAAATGCTTTGCTTTCTCAGAGTTGTTGTGGTCATGGTGACTCTTGTAATAGAATACTGGTTAAGACACTGAATTTAGTGCAAAGTCATCACGTGCCCATTGTTTGTTTGTTTTTAATGATAGAACCCAGTGGTCTATATCCAAGATAGCTACTTAACAAAATGTTGGATTTTGAACAAGAAAAATGGTTTTGATAACACAAAATGATCTTTTTATGTGCTTGACTATAGTTAGTGAGGGGTGGTAAGGACATGAATTTTGGAGATTATTCATTACATACTGGTCTCTGCAAGAATAAAGATAGGAAGGGACATACCAGAGTTGAGTCACTGCATAGATAAGCTCTAGCATTGGGATACAGTGCGACCAGCCAGGTTTCTGTGTGCCCTCACTCAAAGTGATCACACCATCATTTTTTAATTAGACAACACAATTTACATAATTAATGACTCTGTTGAAACAAAGGAAATGGAAGTGAATTTAGGCTCAAGGATTATCACCTTAACTTTTTTGAGAAACAAGAAAAATATAATATAATATTATATTATAATTGGTCTGTTTATTCATTTCCATCAGCCATCATTGTAGACTCATTCTATGGCAAACACTCTATTTCCTGCTGTGGATGAAGAATAGTAGCAGCTAGACAGTACTTTGCCCTCAAGGATTTCACAGGTTAGATAAGCAATTAAACCCTAAGTGGCAATGTTACATACACTGTGGAGATAACATAACAAATCCCCAAGGGTGAGAAGGTCCCCAGGAAAGCTAGGGTTTGAATTGAGCATTACTCAGAATGAAAGATGCTAACAAGAGCTGACTGACATGTTCATAGTCAAGTACATGTACTGCAGCACAGCTTCAGATATAGTTATCATCACTATGATGCCAAGCTCCGTGTGTCAGATCCAGAGAGCTTAAAAATCATCTTCTAAAAACTGACCCAGTGAGGGACTTTAGACCCTACCTAAGACTTACGCTGTATACATTTGCAGAATGAGCAAGCTAAGCACCTGTGATAACTTCATATTTCGATTGCTTGTTAAGACTTTCAAAACAGTTTACTGTACATTCTCAGGAACAATGTTGAGTAATTATCAAAGGAACCAAATTATCATGTTGAGGATAGTGGCTCAGCCATTAAAGTACTTACTGGAGATCAGAACCTGAAAAAGCATTAAAAAGCCAGGTGAATGTTGTAGCCACCTAGAATTCAGCCAATGGGGAAAAAACAGGATCTCCTGGGCAAACTGGCCAGCAAGACTAGCTGAAAAGATGAGCTCCATACTTGGTGAGAGATCCTGCCTCACTATGTAGAGTGGAAATCAACTAGGGAAGACACCAGTGTCAACATTAGACCTCCACATGCATAGAGAACTGCACACACATGTACCCATACACATATGAACATACTTACACTAAGTATGCACACCACATACATACACATATGCACCAAAATAGTTTTGAGGTTCTTAGCAATTATGATGAAATGTAGAATTTGAATTGATTATTAGAAGACAATATCACTTTACTTTATATGACAGTCTTCTTCTAATTAAAAATTATAATACCTCGCATCAGAGTTATATAGGAAAGGGCTAGGGGAGTTAAAGAGAATTAACATTCTACACTTCATCTCTTTTTCATACCTTAGAGGAATTAAAAATATTAATTTTTTTATCCTAAAACTTCATGGCATTTTTAGAACAAATTATTTTTCCAGATGAAGAGTTCACAAGTCTTTTTCAATAAGAAAAGTTTCACAGTCCAGTAAGTATTTTTGCCAAACATCTAAGGTCTGATTTGCTTACAATTGAACATATAAGGATCTGTGCAGGCCATTCACCTTACAGAGGACACAAGTCAAAAACTCTGGGTTCATTCTAGTGTTCTCACACAATCAGGACTGCCCAGCTTCAGGCTGAGCAGTGTGTGTAAGCTGATGTTTACACACCCGGATACAGATGCAAAGGCTGGGGAAATGGCTGTCGCAGAAGAAAAATTCAAGCTGAGAAAAGATATTTGTTCTGAGAACTAGATTTGAGATAGAGTAGTAGATCCCTCGATATTGATGAAGCTTTAATTAGGACATTCAATGATAAAGCCTACTCAACCTGAAAGTCAGATGTAAAAATAGAACACGAAAGTCACAAATCCCTGCCATTCAGCCATATGAGCCCACATGTTTTAGATGCTGTCTCGGGGCTCTTTGTATTCCAGACACAAATACTAGGACTGCATTAGTAATGCCCAGGTTCTCTGGTGAGGGGGAGACACACCGCAGGGCTCAAGCACACTTTATGTAGTTGGCTTGTCACTGCTGTAATGTTATCAGAAGCCTTGAGGCTCACTGCCAAGACTATAGCTGATATCAGAACTACATGCAAAGAAAAAATTCAGTCATTAGAACACGGAGAATTCTCTGTGACCATAATTTATCTCAAAACAGAAATGATATGCTTAAGACTTTTCCTGAATAAATATACTCACAAAATATTTTCCTTATCTGAGCAACCATGCTATGCTTGGTTAAAGCTTAGCCATAGTAATACTCACAGAAAAATGGAAGAAAAAACAACTAAAGTTAATCTATTTCAATTCTAAATATTAAACATAAGTATTATATTCAGTCACCCAGTATTGAGAGAAAAATTTATATAAGTCTTATGACTACTAAGGCCAAGGTTGTCCATAAAATTAGCAACAAAATAAAGTTTTACCACTATGAAGAATGGCTTACATTTCAGTTTGCTAAGGAGTTGGCAGTCCAACATGCTTTCAAAGCATGCGTGTGTTTAATGCACATAAGTACAGGTGCCTGTGAAGTGCAGAACAAGGTGTTGCATCCCCTGGAGTAATATACAGTTGGGAACTTTCTGAAATAGGTGCTGGAACTGAACCTGGGTCCTCTGCAAGAGAACAGTATGTACTCTTAAACACTGAGCAGTCTCTCTATCCCTCATGTATTTTTTGTAAGTTTAATTTCAGGAATTTGTCTGGCAAAATCTGTTCATCTCAGTTATAAATGTTGTTCCTTTAAAAGCCATAATATTATTGACAGAATAGAAAAAAATCTTATGAATTATTCGCTAAAATACTGAGGCCCATAATCTATTACAAGACAATTTACAATTGATAAAATTATGAGTCTTAAATGTCTTCCCAAAGTATAAATCTATCACTGTAGCTAAGTATAACTCAAAGGGAAGTGAAATAAAATTTTAAAAATACAATGTTTCCACCAATTTTGCTGTCAGAAAACAGGGCTGACATTTCAAGTACATGGGTAGAATATATGGTTATTTCCAAAGTGGCCTCAGAAAGGAAGTCTGTACTTTTTGAGCATATTTTAAGAGATTTTTTTTTAGTGAAAATTGTTATGGAGAATGTTCAATGAAAAAAATTTCTTGTATAATAATCATAGACAGAATCTTTCAAATGAAACAATAAAAATAAAAGTATTTGAGCAATAAAGAAAATAGTGCTGTATTCTTGATAATGGTGAAGACACAGAGAGTCATCATTCACTAAAGCCCATGTCACTAGAGCCTTGCTAAGATCTGTAAACCAGACCTCTTAGATCAGCTGGAGAGGGCTTTGCACACGTCTCCCACTGGTTAAGAGGAATACTGAGAGACAGAACAGACATGCTGACTCCTGGTCACTCACCTAGAACATTGACCTGAATTTCACTTGTCTAAGATGATCCACTCTATGCTCAGATGTGAAGAATGTTGTTTCTAAGGTCAGTATTGACAACACTGACCTACGTGTCTGAAGGTCAACCAGATGTCCAAGCCTTCCTCCTATCCTCCCATATACAGCAAATGTGCTGCATATACGTGGGAAGGAAAACCCCAAGAGTAAAGTAGAACGTGATTCTTTTTCTGTAGAATTCTTTTTTTTTTTCAAGACAGGGTTTCTCTGTGGTTTTGGAGCCTGTCCTGGAACTAGCTCTATTAGACCAGGCTGGTCTCGAACTCACAGAAATCCGCCTGCCTCTGTCTCCCGAGTGCTGGGATTAAAGTCGTGCGCCACCACCGCCTGGCAAATTCTTGTGTTGGAAAGATTCTGGTTTCTGGTGAGAATTTTGTCTTGGCACTTTCTGTTGCAAACTGTCAAAATATCACTTTAATTACATATGTGAATTGAATTAGGAGAGCGATCGCCTTGGCTTATAATTAATGGAAAGCCTGCCTCCTTCCATAAATGCTGAACTAGTCAGTGACTTTTACATAACAGAGCAAGATACATAATTGAAATTACTCTTTGCTCTCACACAAATGACAAGAGGGAAAAGCAAGCAGCATATTCTTTGTAGTGTGTGGTTTGGTTTATAGATGTTGGCTTCCTTTCTGTACTTTGTGTAACTGTTGCTGAAGCTTTCAGCCTTCCTGTGATCCTACAAGGAAATGCCATTTTTCAATTTAATAGAGGTGTAATTCTATTTTAGCCCCATGCTCTCTGGTGGAAACCTACCCAGGTCCCATCAGCCATGTGGCTCTCTACTTCTGTCCCTCCCTCAAGAAACAAGATTGCTAAAGCCAAGGTGTTGATAAGCTGCTGTTCTAATGCACCACTTAGCAAAGTTAATCTCACACCACTGGGAAGTCCGTCATTTTCACAGGTTAGTGAGTGAAGGAGCTCCTACTGCATTCTGGGCACGGGTCCATACGCCTTCATGTTGACCCATCTGGCTCTCACAGATCTTTTCATAGTTCAGAAACACAGAAGGTAAGCAGCATTGCACCACTGCATGGTACAGCTAAGAGGCCAACGCATGCACCTGTTGCTATATTCTAGAATGAACACAATTCAGGCTGAAGTTAGAAACTCCAGGCAAGTATCAGAACCTCGGTGGCTCAACTTTCTTTTAATTTTCCCAGCATTAAAACTAATCTTCAAACTAGTATTTCCAGCTGAGGATGAAACAAACAAGTAATAAATATTTTTAGAGGACTAATATGCTTACTTTTATGGATTTTTGAGGGGAAAAAGATTAGGAGCTGCAGGAGAGAGAGCTCATTCCATGTGTGTGTGTGTGTGTGTGCACACACTCACACACCTGCACATATATACACACTGGGCTGAAGGAATACCTGTTGGTAAAGTGTTTGCCACGAAAGTATTGAGATATGAATTAAGATTTCTACCACTCATGTAAAAGTCAGGGCATTCATCTGTGACATCAGCACTGCAGAGAGAGAGGGAGGGAAGGAGGGAGGGAGGGAGAGAGAGAGAGAGAGAGAGAGAGAGAGAGAGAGAGAGAGAGAGAGAGAGAGAGAAGGGTCCTGAGGCTTGCCAGCCACCCAGTTTAGGGGAAAAGGCAAGCTTCAAGTTCAGTGAGAGACTGTGACTCAAAAAACATAATGTGAAGAGAAACTAGAGAAATGGCTCAGCCATTAACAGACCTTGTGCTTTTCTAGAAGACCTAGGTTTTTGAGTCCCAGCACCCACATAGTAGCTAACAACAGTCTTTAGCTCCAGTTTCAGGGAA
This sequence comes from Microtus pennsylvanicus, assembly GCF_037038515.1. Taxonomy (NCBI): domain Eukaryota; kingdom Metazoa; phylum Chordata; class Mammalia; order Rodentia; family Cricetidae; genus Microtus; species Microtus pennsylvanicus. The sequence goes on from NC_134582.1 coordinate 115,792,592, forward strand.
CCGGATGCATACCTATGTCCTCTAAGAGCACTAGAATGCACATGACACAGAGACATACCTGTAGACACAAAAGAATAATAAGACAATGTGGAGAAGCATCTTCATTTACCTCTAGCCTCCACATACACATACACATGCACACACACCTGACCATATATACACACACAAGAAAGAGTATACACACAAGTTCATACACACATGTGGTGTATACATACAGACACACAAAGATGAGATCAGCAATGTTAGGATTTTAATAACTTGGACTTTCCATATAGACTTTAAAAGCATAACATTAATTTATAAATAATTCCAAAACACAGGCTCATCAGAGCTTTTGTCCACAATTATTTGGGTTCTGTTTCTTTGTTTTTGTTCTAATAATATAAGTATTATGGCATCTTTATCTTGAAAGATGAAACATTTTTAACCAACTCAGAACTTTTGCTCTGTTATAATGCTGGATGTCATGTCTAACACAGGTTCACTTTATAACCAATAATGCAATTTTTACAGTCATCAACTGCAACTCAGCGTTTCACATTAGACTTTTGCCACAGTTTACATATGTATCTAGTTTGTATCTTTTACTTCAGCTATGACAAAAAATAGAGAAAAATATAAAATAAGCCAATTTATGCTTCAATTCTAACATCAAGTACAACTCTCTGAGTTGAAACTGAATCAAGGAAACAAGCAGATAAAGGAAAAATACCTACAAAATAATTCTGGAAAAATGAAAATATTTATTAAAGGTCTACAATGAAGGAAATTAAAATCATGACAACTTAGAATTTGAGCAAAGAGAGGCATCATGATTGGCAGCAGTCATGTTGGTAGGAACTGCTTGAGTAAGCAGTTCAAATCTCTCCTTGGTAATTTTCAATTGTTTGGTGGGTGCTTTTGCTGGTAGGAAAGCAAATTACAGCAAAATCTTCCAAAAGTTAAAGTCTAGAGAAGTTAGAAGGATATTTGGTCCCCACCTCTCATCCTGGCCAGGTGAGATGTTTGATACATTTGCATTTTTCCTGACTTACCATGAGCATACTCAAGCTAGCTCTCTCTCTCAATGAGTTTGTATTCAGGTCCCTTAAAATTCCCTTAAACTCCTTCCTGCACCAAACAATAGCCAATACCATGAAAAATTTGGTGTTTGTTTTTAAATTTTGAATTTATTGTTTATATAACACTTGTTAAAACATGCTCTATTGCCATTCCTGCAGGTAGAAATTAGAGCCAAACCAGAATGAGTAGCAGTCTTACTAATCTAACATGTCCTTGTGTTCTGTAACCTAACCAATGCTTCTTCTGCTATGCTTAGTGGAGGAGTAGTTCAGGAACACTGACATTGCTTAATGAACTAGGAATGCACAAGATATGAGTATACCATGTTATGCTGTGGGATAATCCTCCTGTATGCTGTGAATATGTACTGCTCTCATTGGTTGATAATAAGAACTGACCCAACCTATAGCCAGGCAGAATAAAGCTAGGTGGAAAAGCCAAATGGAGATACAGGGAAAAAAGAGGGTGGAGTCACGGGAAAGATGCCTGTCAGCCAGCCACTGAAGGAGCAAGATACCAGCTGACACATAAAGTCACGGTCACATGGCAATACATAGATTAATAAAAGCGGTTAATTTAAATGTAAGAGCTAGTTAGTAATAAACCTGACCTATGGGCCAAACATTCTGTAATTAATATTAAGCCTTTGAGTGATATTTAGAAATGGCTGCAGGAGGGGGCAGGATAAAGAAAGCTCCATTTACAATGATGCAGTTAGTAAGATGTATTTATGAGAACCCTGGAATATTTCGTGTAGATAAACCAAATAGTGGAACTCCTACATCCTCAAGTAACTACAAAATAATGTCAGGAATAAATACTAATTGGTATTTATAAACCAGCTGGAAAAGCCTGTCCTTACAAAGGCCTCTACTGCATTACTAAAGACATGCAAATATAATTTGTTTGGACAGTGTGCTCAAATGGCTCATGTAAGAGACTTGGTCCTCAGGGTGGTATGCTTGGGAAAGTCCTGGGTACTTTCAGAAAACGAGACCTTACCTCACTGAGGGTCTACTCTTGAAAAAGATTGGAAAATTCAGGCATCTCCTAGGGTAATTGCTTCCCATATTCTGATGTAAGCATGTCTTCTCTTTCACATTCCAAAAATGTGTTGTCCTTGCCAGAAATCCCAAACAGTGGTTTTCCTGATCCCCTGGAGCTTCCAGAACCATGAGATAAAATAAACCTTTGGGGCTGGGAGATGATTCCAGTGGGTAACAGCTCTTGCTATCTAAGCATGAAGAAGGAAATGCAGATCCCCAGAACCCACATAAACTCAGCCCAGATACTGCATCTCCACAATCCCATTGTGCCTATGCTGAGATGGGAGGCAAAGAGAAAAGAACCTGCTAGCTGGTAGGCCAGCTTGATTAGCCTGACTCATTCAGTGGAGATGAGACCTCATCTCAAATAAGTGGTAAGTGAGGGTCAATGCCTGGATATCTGGCACATGGGCGCACACACACACACACACACACACACACACACACACACACACTACATCTATATCCCATACATGGGCATACACGTGGAGATTATACACACATAGATAAAAGATAAGCCTTTCTTTCTTTGTAAGATTTTTACAAGTATTTTGTTTAGCAACAGGAAGCTTTCTAACTTAGCAGTTCATTCCTCAGTCTGACTTCAGCAAAGCCAGAAAGGTACCTAACACTCTGAGTGGACTGAAACAATCCATTTAATTAAATATCCTTCAGGTCAAGTGTATGTTGACCCCAAATCGTAATTCAGTGTACAAAGCCCTGATCTTCACTGTCACACATACTCATAAAGAAATCTGTGTAAGAAATTCAACGTGCTACGTAGTGACTCACTGTGGCTTTATAAATAACCCTTGACTATGTTACATTTCCCGCTTTGCTAGCAACCAACGATGCAAATGATGCAAATCAGAAGTGGGAAATCAGAATCCAGCCATCCGCTCTTCGTGCATGCACTAACTGTCCATAATTTATACTGACGACACATTAAAATCTCTGGGATTTCTGACACAGGAAAGTCTAAAGTCCACAAGTCAAACAAGGATAAAATAATGACAAGCATTCCTCACTGCAAGCTCGGGATTCAAAAAACCATTGTTTTCAAATACCCAAAAGACACAGATCATTCAGACTTCTCCATGAAGGTGAAAGAAACAGGAAAGAATGGGAGCCGGTTCTCTTTTTAATTAGAACAATACAGCCACATCTAAGTCAACAAAGGTAGTAATCCTGCTTCATTTTTTTTAAGTTTTAAAAATTTAAAACTTTTATGTGTACAGGTGTTGTTTTATGAATGAACATCTATATACCACATGCATTCCTGGTACTCACAGAGTCCCGAAGGGGGCATTGATTGGGTCACACAAGACTAGAGGTACAGCCACTTGTGAGCCATCATGTGGGTGCTGGAAATCGAATCTGGATGCTCTGGAAGAGCAGACAATCCTGGCTGTTTGTTTACTGAGGAGAGGTCTCACTTTGTAGCCTAGGGATGACCTTGAGCTCACTCTATAGACCAGGCCGGGCTTGAACTCATAAAGATCCACCTGCCTCAGCCTCCTAAGTGCTGGGATCAAAACTATGTGCAGCCAATGCTCTAAAACCACGGCACCATCTCTCTAGATAACCCCCTTTAAAAAAAAATTTAAACTTTATTGTTTACCTATTTGTTTGTTTGTTTGTTGTGTGTGCGTGTAAATATGTGGATGCATACAGAGCAGTGTTCCCATGGAGATCAGAGCATAGTTTTGCAGAGTCCATTCTTCCCTGCCATATGGGTCCTGGGAATGGCGAGTGGGGTTTTTTGGAATTGCCAGTAGGAACTTTTAACTCCTGAATCATTTTACCAGCCCAGCATCCTATTTGCTACCTTAGTGACCCAAGGTAAGAGAAAAACACAAGGGAGAAAGAGGGACCACTAATATCCCAAAACAGGCACACATAGTGATGGAGAATAGAATCCAAGGAAATTATGTTTCCAGGGAACTGATGGGATCTCATCTGAGAGAGAAAAACTGTGCCCAAACTTAATGACCTAAAGTAACAGCCATTTCTTTGGCCATGAGTCTATGTGTGTAGGCAGTTGCCACTAGGAGCTGATGGAAAGGAATACCTGGTACTCAGTCATTCTCTCAGTGGGGACAGAGCATCTACAGCTCCTTCCCTATGCTCACTGGGCCTCTGAATGTTCAAGGGGCTCTTTGTTTCCTGACATTTCGGTTTTATTTTTATGTTTGTGTTTATTTTTCATATTAGAGAGTGCAATAGAGAGCAATCTTGCTTTAGCAAACCCTTTTCAAATGTCTCCTGGCTATGCGTGACTAACTGCATCAGTACAGTCAATAGGGAATGCATAGGAGAGCCTAGGGATGCCAAAGGGGAGAGAAGCATGAGTCACCAGCGCCATTTTGCTCATGATTGGCTGCCCAGTGATAGGGACCACTTTCTCGTGGGCTGGAGAAGAAGCTTTTAAACGGTGTAGCCTGGGAGGTGGACATCAGAATTAGTTCTTGAAGATAAAACTCAGAGGGGGTGGTTGGGAGAAGTTGAGAATATGTTTTCCTGTTGCTAATAATTTTTCAGGGGAAGAAAGAGGAGGGGGAGAGCAAAGCGAGAAAAGGCAACAACAGCAAGGGAAGTTTGTCAGTGGGTTTAGTGGGTGGAAGTGGCTGCAGCAGTGTTGCTGAGAACAGTCTTTGAAGAGGAAGGTAGGAGTCCCATGAGCCACAGAGCTCAGCTATCCCTGGGGCAGCAGATTGGGAGGTGGAAGAGAAAGCCAACATTCCTGATTCTCTGAATAGTGAGAGTAGGGTGTGAAGACCAGGCAGGTTTACATCTACGTGTTAATGATTATACAAGGTAATAGTACAGGAAGGTGTTTATTTACACAATGTAACCTGCACTCAAATAAACTTCCTTGGAAATCTCCTTCCTCATATCTCTCTGAAGGCTTGGAGCCCTCAGAAGTTCTGGGAGAACTGCCGACTTAGCACCTGCCATAATTGATTATCAAGAGCGCTGCTGCCATTGGGCCCTGGTCTTCAGAACAAGATCTCCGAGAGTCTTAACACACTGTCTCCCAGACTAAAGGAAGAAAGAACATTGTCCAAATTCCAGGTCCAAATCCTTGAGACATTAAAATGGTTCTCTCTGTATATAAATCATGTGATGCTTGTGTAGTTTAGTTAAAGGGTCTAAAAAGTCAAGTAAAATATCGTTAACAATAAAATGTGTTTGATGTTCATTATAGATTAATATCCGGGCTTATCCAGTGTGACAAGCATTTATCCTGTCAGATGCTATTGACACTCGCGCTCATAAAAACCAGATGTAGGGCTCAGAAATAGTGCAAATAACATCCTAGTGTTGTCCTTTGATGACTTGGAGTGTTAAAAATAGGTCGTTGGATGGTTTATCACTTGACATGGAATTTATATCAATAATTTCCCACCCTTCCTGTCCTGTTGGTGATAAAACAGTTTCGGGAATAATCTAAATCCTAGCTAATCATCTACATCTTAGCCAAAGGGTTGCGGGTTTTGTTGTTTTGGTTTGGTTTGGTTGCATGGTTGATTAATTTTGGTCTTTGGGGGGTTTTGATTGTTTGTTTTTACAATATTAGTAAGAGAATATCAACAACATAATTGCTTTGTTTTGAGACTGAGATGAAAATAATGACAAAGCTGTGGTTCTGTCTGCATGACTGTGGAAACCTGCGCACCCCTGGATTCTACAACCAGAGTTGCTCAGGAAAAATCTAGTCTACAACTGAGGTGACGGAGCATCCCATACAGTGAAACAGCAAAAAACAGTACGGTAATGTTACAAAGAGAAGCCGAGGCCTTCTACAGGGGAATGGGGGGAAGGTCACCTCTCAAAATGATTAAGACAAATTAAGATGTTCTTTGTGTTGAAAAGAAATGCCGAGTGGGATATTGCACAGCCAGCAAAGCCTTCCAGAAATGATATAGGCGCCACCATCATCCACGAGCTGCCTTTCAGAAGCTCTGTGAAGCTCAGAGGTGAGTATGTCTAGCTAGAGTGTCCAGTGAAATCTAAATCGACACTTGTATCACTTAACAGTGCTATAGGAAGTTTAATTTAATAGTTTTGCCAAGTTTGCTATGATTATTAAGACGTTCATATTTGAAAGACTGAGTAATATAAGGAGATATATTAATTTTGTCTAAGCTCAAAATGTTTTAAAGTATAAAAAGAAATTAACTGTAGATGGATAGAGGTCACTTGATTAGAATATTTTCCAAAACTCGGGAGCAATCAACTAGATGTTCAAGAAATGATCAGAGTTAGTTTCTTGAAAGGAATGATGCTAAACGAGAAAAACACTAATCAGTAAGGTTGAGACCTGCATTGTGACATAAAGGCCATGAAAGCTAACTACACATCTGTGTGCTCACAGAAGCACATACAAATAGAGAACGCATTGCTTGGGTTATGTCTTAGGATGGTGCTGTGTTTGAATATACAACCAATGAGTTAAGGGTCTTGAAACATATTTAAACAATTTTAACAAAATACAAAGGAACAAGAAGAGTTGACTCTTCAGAGATCAAAGCCAACCATGTCTGAGAGCCAAGAGTATAATTAGGACAGTTCACTGGACCTAAGGTTAACAAAATATCTCCATGGGCTGGTGAATGGGGCCACCTTAAAGTGCTCCCAGAGCAGTGTAAGGACCAGAGCTTGGATTCCCAGAAATCCAAAGAAAAGTGGTTGAGTGTGGTAACCAAACTGTCACTTTGGTCTTTGAAAGTAGAGACAATAGATCCCCACAGCACAGTGGCTATGTAGACTAGCAATAATAGTAGGCTCTTGGTTTGTTTGACAAACCTTGTCTCAAGAAAATAGAAAAGCATTCAGGGCTATTCCCAGCATCAACCTTCAGTTTTCAGTGTGCACACATGTGTACACAGCCACATACAAACAGAAGGTCTTCCTGTCACGTTGACATTGATTAGACCACATTTCTGCAGTTCTGAGCATCCTTAAATTAAGAATCCCCCTGCCTCAGCCTCCCAAGTTACAGCTATGTGCCAGTTTAAAGTCCTTCTCTTCTCTGTTAAACATGTGTTCTAATTTTATTTTTGCGAATTTAAGAAAATATACTGGCAGAAAGCCACGTATGGGAGAACGTGTTTCTTTCAGCTCACAGCTGGAGGGTATGGTCCATCACAGCAAGAAAGTCTAGGCAGCGAGACTTTAAACAATCCTGCCACATCATACCCACAGCCAAGAACAGAGAGCCATGAATGTATGCATACTAATTCTCAGCTCCCCTTCCTCTCTTCTATACAGTCCAGAACCCATGTCCAGGGAATTACCACCCACAGTGGGCTGGGCCTTCTCACATCCATTAATATAATCAGACAATCCCCGTGGACCTGCGCATAGGCTGACCTGATCTAAACAGTCAGAAGTGACACTGTCTTCCCAGGTGATTCCCTAGACTGTGTCAAACTGGCAATTAAAACAACCACAGCATATAATACTTTGTAGCAATTCAGATAAAATTGTTTTGAAAGTACTTCAGAATTTAAACTCATGAAAGAAAAGCACTGTATTTTATATTTTCTTCAATGACAGATAGAACTTTAAAATATTTTGCTTTTTAAAAATGTAAATGATAGAAGGTCAGCTTTGTGAGCTTCCAATTTTATGTGTTGCTCACAGGTAAGAACTGTTCCAACTCCCCTCTACAACACCACACAGAATCTTTAGCATTTATAGCTAAGTGGAAGATAATATGCATTTTCCTGCACGAAAGGGCTTTTACAATGTGTTTTCTAAATCAGGCTAAAGAGAGTTTTCTTTGGATATGAAATGCTATAAAAGGATTTTTGTCCATTAAGTTAATTCATTGCATTGCATCTTAATGAATATAAAATAACTGTAAGTTTGGTACATTTAATGTGAATTCTTAAAGACGTAATTTGTAGGCATTAATCTTTTTTAATGAAGATATGACATTTTCCCCCCATCAGAGCTTTCATGTATGTGATACTAAATAGTACTATCTTTTATTCTTTTAAATATGGAAAGATGTTTTATGGCAGGATAAACACTGAGGACCCTATTTGCCTTTGGATGGCTTGCTTGCATCTTTTTCTCTAGACATACAAACCTGTTCTCATTCTTCTGTATTCTCGTTTACCAGTTCTGAGTTTATTTACTTATTGGCTCCTTAGTGAGCTGTTTTTTGTTAGCCACAAGCACATTTTACTCTCAGATGCAGATGGTTAAAATAACAACCCATACTGCAAAGATGCTTGTACGCCCATTTATTGAAGCACCAACTTAGGTATCTGTCAAAAGATAAGCGGATAAATAAAATGTGGTGTATGTACACAGTGGGGTTTTATTCAGCCCTAAGGAAAAAATCATATTGTTTTCAGAAGAACGGATGGAATTAAGATCATTGTGTGAAGAAAAGCTCCCAGGAAGGCAAACACCACGTTTTCTTTTATTTGTGTCTACTCAACTTTATATAGCTACACAAATCATATATGTATTGTTCATGATTATAGATGTGGGACTATGGGAGTATTAACGAGAATATGAGGAGGAAGAGACGCAAAAAGGAGAGAGGATGAATGTGGTCTATGTATACAACGAAGGCTAGAGAGCTGGTTCAGCCTGTAGATTGCTCGCTGTGCAAGCATGAGGACCGGAGTCCCATCCCCAGCACTCACATGAAAGGCAGGCACATCAGTGGGCAAGTGTAGTCCCAGCACTGGGGAGCAAAAGTCAGGAAGAGCTCTGGGGCTCAGTGACCAGACCATGAACCCAAATCAGCAAGCTTCAAGCACACTTGAACACACACACACATACACGCATGTTACAAATGACTTTATGAAGCTCATCACTATATACACTGGCTATATACCTATAAATTCTATTATAACATACAAAAGAGAACCAAATAATGTCTGTGCTAACCTGGCACAGCAAGGCCTCGGTATGGAAGAGAGCCACATCCCCCTGAAAGTTTATTTCAAGTCTCTCTTCTTCAGCTTCAAGGCGTGAATATTTAGCTCTTTGGTTTGTGTTCTGGTGACAGTTTAAGGTCGGACTGAGGATGTAGTCCAGCAATGGTAATCTCCATCCCATGCACAACGCAACACTAAACTCCCTGTTATTAACTGTGTATGATTTAGCAGGGTCATTAGAAAGATGATTCATCCTCAGTAGGTGTAAACTGGCTCACTAAATCTAATGCCAAGAGGGAAGGGAGCATCTTGATTCCACTTTAGGCTAATAGCCAGGTGATTCAGGGTCCTTAAGAGCCCTGATGTAGGCCTCATTTCTCACCACTGACAGGCTTCTAGAGTTTCATGCCAAACAATTAATTCATCTTTTCACTCCTTGGATACGTAAATCTCTAAAATGAGCTGCTAACAGGGTCTAGAGATGCTGCTGTTTCTAATCCAGTACTTTAGAAATCTAATATTTTTCCTTTAGTCTTTACTTTACAATTCAACTGTGTCTGATTGTGTTTAACCCTTCACACACACACACACACACACACACACACACACACACACACCACATACACATCCATTCAATCACACATATCTGTCCAATTGTGTGTAGAGTTTTTCTTTGGTACCTTCCCATCTTCTTGCCAATTGCTCATGCAAGTTTTTTTATCCTAGCCAGAAAATGGAAGCTTAAAGGATTCCAAATAATAGGCTCTCTCCAGGCAGCTCTTGAACATCGTCACCCCTTTCTCTTCCAACTCTACTTTCAGTAAGCTGCAGATGAGAAAGGATGAAAACAAATAAATAGTGAAAATGAATAGAAGTTTACCCTATTAGCAGCTCACAGTGCTTCACTTGACTTCCCCCAGGAGACCTTTCATTATAAAAGGTAGGGAGATCCTTGACCTCAGTCAACATGCCACATCCAAGGGCAGAAGGTGTTTCTGGAGTGAATTTTCAGAACTGTAAAGGCCAGTGAGGTTCCTTAGCTGGTAAATGCACTTACATCCAAGTCTGATGACTTGAGTTTGACCTTTGGGTCCCACAATATAGAAGGAAAAAAATCAACTTCTCCAAGTTGTCCTGCAACCTGCATATGTACCGTGGCATAGTATGTATGCACGAAATACACAGACAGATGGACAGGCAGAAAGACAGGCAGGCAAACAGATAGACAAACAGACAGATAAAAAAAGCAAATGCAATAAAAATAGAAATACAAAGCTCTGGGCACTCCACACTAGAATCTGAGTTCACTGAGCAGGCTAAACTGACCGAACCACAAGCATGGGGGATGCTTCCATCTTGAGCTCCCCAGGCCAACACTAAGGCTACAAGAGTCCACATATCACGAGGCTCTGATTGTCACCTTGGAACTGAACTCAGGTCCACAGGCTTGCACAGCAAACACTTGACCAAGTACAAGACTGCATGCTTTCAACAAGCTTCTAAAGTTGAGGTGTAGAAATAACAACTCTTTTGTCAAAAGAAGTCAGACTTTTCTTTTTTATATCACCATGCTATCTTGCTGTGTTAAGGTTAAAGTAGAGTGCTTTATAGCCCTCAAATATTTGATGTAGGCTTCTTACAGAGAACCTATATGCCAAGCAAATAATGATCAATATGTGTCTATTGCAAATTCTTTCTAGAAATTCTATTTATTTTTATTCAGTGGCATGTGTGCATGCCTGGGGGGCTTGTCTGTATGTACACCACATACCTGCAGTAACACTGGGGCTAGAAGAGTGTGATGAATTCTGTGTAGTTCCAGTCGCAGGCAGTTGGAAGCAGCTCTGTATGCGTACTAAGAACTGAACAAGGGTTTTCTAAGAGACCATCAAATACTCTTAACTGCTGAGCTATTCCTCTAGCTTCCTGCTGCATATCTGAGGAGTTTATTTCAACTTCAGATGTCAGAATGTATACAGCAAAGAAACTGTATCTCTTCACTAGAGAAATTGCATTCACTCACTTCACCTCTTTTTGTGTTCCCAGTGATTACCCAGGATCCAGTGGATTTGCAAAACTTTTTCTTAATTTTATAATAAAATCTATTAAATATAACTGTTTTAATGCCAAAGGTAATATATGATTATAATGGCAAATGTAGACAGCACAGTGCAAACAACTCTGCTATTCATGTTACTACTGTTAGAATTTCCATACCTACTCTCTTTCATTCATTCACTTAGTAATTCATTTGCCTATCAAGCAAATAGGTCAGGGATTACTCTAAGCTCTGTAAACATGTTCCATAAGATGTAGATACCATCATAGTGGTGTAGAGGAGTAGATAACAATGAAATATAAAAAGTCTTTTGCAGGATCAAACATGATAAGCAGAAGGAATTGTACTTCCCATTGAGTGGCAGAGGAAGTCACTTCCAGGAAGGTAGATTTGAACTGATATCTAAGCGATGCTAACAAGGAGTCTCTTCTGAGATGCTTCAGAATCAAACTCTAGCCATGAAGAAATATCCCCAGTAATACTAAGCTTGGAATACTTCAAGAATAAAAGGAGTTCGTTTCTCTGGGTATTGTGCTTCTTATCTGGAGAGTCTATTTCTATTCAATCCAGGTAGAGAAGGCAAGGACAAATCAAAGAAATAACTCTACCAGATTCTACCTGGTAAAACATTTCCTTTTGTGGATTTACTTACAGGAGCATGGGTGAGATTTCTTATAAAATCATGGGCAAAGGGAATTTGGATGAGGGATTTCTTTCAGAAACATGGGCGAGAGATTACATATAAAGGATGGGTGAGTAACTTAGGCAATTATATTACCAAAAGTCCCGCCTCCGCATAAAAACTGAACTCAGTAAAGCTGTATATGGGAACCCGTTGTCCAGCTTCCAGATATCTCTCCTGCTGGATTTCCTCTCTTTTAGTGGTCGTTCATTACTTACACAGCTTCAGGGAGAGTTCTGTGAGTCTGGTAATTTCTCTAAGCTTCCTGGCTCTTGCAGTTCTCTTGGGAAATTCATGACCATCCTGGGAATTTCTTCCTTCAGGAAGGGAAACATTTCAACATGGAGGAAAGGGATCTGTTCTATACTGGGGGGTGGGGGTCTGATGGAAGATCTGGAACTGAGAAAATAATAAAAATGAAGCAAATAATAAGGACTCTGCTGTGACAAAATGCACTGTCCAGTATGGGAGCAGAATGCCAAGTGTGTAGCTCCAGAGGATCTGAAACCAAGCTAGTCTAAACTGAGGTGTGCTACGGATGTAAAACAGATGCCCCTGGATCTTTATTCTCTATTAAAGAAAGAGTATTGTCTTGTAAATGATGGTCATACGGATGACATATTCAAATGATGATCTTTGACACATTATGCAACACTGAAAATGATTTATTATAAATTCATTTATCTTATTTTTTTCTCTTCTGGTTTTTAGGAAATTACACATATAGCCCAAGTGTTTCATACAAAACAGTAATAAAGAAGTTTGCAGGTCATGGACAGAAGTCTCCATTTATAGAAAAGGATGTATCTTAAGGAGGTGTTATAATATGACTCATTTTCCCTTTAAGAATATTACAGTGCTGCTGTATAGAGAAAAGACAAAACTAAGAGAAAACCAATTGTAAGATTCATGGTTAAAGACAGCCAGACAAGGGTGGAATTAATAAAGATAGAGAGACTTTATTTTGAAGTTTGAGACAGTATCCCCAAGTAAAGGAGCCATTATAGGGCTTTCAATTTCTTAAGGAAGACTGTCAGGGCAACAGTTATGATCAGGGAAACATGAATTCTGCTCTGTAACAACCACTTTGACTTGCCTGTTAATAGCCAAGTAGACTCTTTGATGGAAAACTAATGTTGATAAGGCTAAGGGGATGGGGGAAGAAGATAGGAAACTGCCAGAGACCATGTACTTGACGCTGTCACAGCAGCCAAGAAAGTAAGATGCTTCAGAAAACAAAGAGGGCTGGCTCTACTTGTTCAACTCTGCTCAGAGTCCAAGGCAAATGTGAGCAGCAAACTGGACACTTTCTCCTGTAATAACCATCGTGAGACGCAGATGCGATGGTGGTAGTGGTGGTGATGAAAGTCCACATAGAGTGTGGGAAGTGTGACATGGAGAGAACAAGAAAGAGGGAAGGAGGCATGGGGGGAAGGAAAAATGAAAAAGAAGGGAAAGGAAGAATAAAAGACGAATGGTCTGCATGCGTAGTCGATTGCTATCACACTTGCCTAGCATGTATAGATCCCAAGATCCACCCATCATCAGAACTGCACAGGCTGCACAAACACACACCCCTAATCCCAGCATCAGGGGAATCACAAACTCAAGGTCAGGTTCAGCTACATACATAGTGAGTTCTAGGCCAGCATGACCTTTATGAGACACTGCCTCAAAGGAAACAGAACAGGAGAGAGGGTAAAATAGATCTTAGCAAACTTTCCAGTAGGCTTATCATGAAGAAAAGCAAATTAAATGAATGGGAGAGTGTTGCTGTTTTTTTTCTCTATTTTTACTCTTTTGGCTGTTATAGGGGGCCCACCACCCAGCTCCCAAATAAATCACACACACACACACACACACACACACACACACACACGGAGTATGTTACTTATAAATGCCTGGCCTTAGCTTGGTTTGTTTCTAGCCAGCTTTTCTTAAATTATTCCATCTATCTTTTGCCTTTGGGCTTTTGCCCACTTTTATTTCCGCATATCTCTTCCGTATGTCACTCTTATTCCCTGGATGGTCGGGTGACTGGGTGGCTGGCCCCTTCTTTTCTCGCTCCTCTTCTTCCAGATTTCTCCTTTTATTATTCTCTCTGCCTGCCAGTCCCACCTATTCTTCCTCCTGTCTTTCTATTGGACATTCAGTTCTTTATTAGACCATCAGGTATCTTAGACACACAAAGAATCACAGCTTCATGGAGTTAAACAAATGCAGCATAAACCAAAGCAACACATCTTTACACCGCTAAACAAACTTCCACAGCATAAACAAAAGTAACACACCTTAAAATAGCTTTCTACAATGAGAGAGACAGAGACAGAGAGAGAGAGTGAGATGTTGTCTGTAATTCATTTATTTTTATTTTGAGATTATAATATAATTCCATTTTCTCTTCCTATTCCTCCATCCATACCCAGTCCCTCTCTTCTCTCCTTCAAATTTATGGTCTCTTTTTTCTTTCTTTTTTTGTTTGTTGGTTTGGTTTTTTTTTTCAAGACAGGGTTTCTCTGTAGCTTTGGAGCTTGTCTTAGGACTAACTCTTGTAGACAAGGCTGGCCTCAATCTCACAGAGATCTACCTGCCTCTGCCTCCCGAGCGCTGGGATTAAAGGCGTGTGCCACCACTGCCCAGCCTCTTTTTTTCATTAGCTATTATTTCATGTATATATGTATGTATATACTTATATATAGTTAATATAACCTACTCAGTCCACATAATGTTACTTGTATTTGTGTTTTCAGGGCTGACAATTTGGCATTGGACAAAATTGGTGTTCTCTCTCCTGGGGATGGACCTCCACTCACATTCCCAGCTATCTTGGCTCCCTATATTTCTGTGGAGGATTGAGGCCTGGTGGGCTTTTCCTTGTTCACTTTGACATGCCTATTGCTGTTACCCTTGTTCAGCTCACATTTGGGCAATTATGTTGATGAGACTTTAATGAGTGTAGCTTCTGACATTACTAGGAGACACAGTCTTGTGGCACAATCCCTGATCTCTGGCTCTTACAGTCTTTTAAAATAAAATCATCTGCAGGTTCTCATGTGTGCTAAGGAGAACTATTTAGTAAAGTGGGAGAAAAATTATGAAGTAGAAAAATCACAGATGAGAGGCTCTAAATACTGATCACTGGGATAGGAAAGATGAGTCTTTGGTGTGCCTCAGAAGTGTGTTACATATGTAAGTGCATATATCAACATACATATATGACACTGTGGGTGACGACCTGTGTGGGGAAGCTTCATGTGCTGTCTCTTCTCTCTCTCTCTCTCTCTCTCTCTCTCTCTCTCTCTCTCTCTCTCTTCTCTCTCCTTCCCTTCCTCCCTCCCTTCTCTTCCTCCATTAACATACTGACTTGTGAAATTTCGTTACACAATTTCAAATGCGTTAAACTCTTATGCTTTAACTTCAAATGTCAATTCAAAGAGACCAGGTGTCTCTTTCCAGCAGGTACAGCATATAAAAGACATTCATTTCCATTTGGAAACATCTATAATGTGATATTTAAGACTTCCCCCCCAAAATGTTGCTTATTTAACTCTTCTGGTTAATTCATAACTTCAAATACCCAGTGATCAACTTTAATCAAAAAATTCCAAACATCCATTTTAAAGTATGTTCTGTACTAGCCTTCTCTATCTCTCTATCTACTGTCTCTCATTCTGGAAGCTCTAGTATTTGGACGTTATCTGCTTGCTTCTCAAATGGTTGTACCCTGCCCCCACTATCAGACTTTTTATTTTTTGTTTTGTTTAATTTTGTTTGTTTTGTTTTTGCTCTTGCTCCATTTTCAAAGGTGATGGCATTCAAAACATTTTGCTTTTGTTTAAAAACTAGAAAGTGTGGTATTTCCAAGTCCCTCAAGTTCTAACTTGGATCTCTATTTCTTATTCCTAGCACTTATTCTTCTTCTATGATCCAACATCTTCACTTATGCCTTCGAGCACATCAACTTCAATGCCTTTGGCTTCAATACCAACTCTGACCCTCTGAGTTCCTTGTGTCTTTTTGTTGGCTTCTCTCTCTTGCTTGAGGGTTTTCTCTCAAAAAGTTTTGAGTACTTAACTGTTCATTTCTATTGAAAAACTACTATGAAGAACTATGTAAGTGATAGCATATACCCACAGGCAGGCTTCCCTCTGAGATGACCAAGTGGACATCAGAGACCACTCAGTGGTTGAGTCAAGTTTTTTCTCTTTGTAGTGGTTCAGCATCTGTAGGGAAAGACTTGCAATTCTTGATTCCATTAAGCCTGGTTTCTGGAGGGGTGAGATAAGTTCTGAAGATCCGGGTACTAATAGATCTCAGAAGAGAGATCAGTCAATCTCAGAAGTGAGATCAGTCTCTGAGGTGCTGCATGCATGAGAACCTAAGCCCTATCCCCACACCTAGGTTTAAAGCAAGGTGATACACACATGCAACCTAGCAGTTGATACACAAGATGATCGCTGGACTCACTGGTCAAACAATGTAGACTATACAGTGAGCCCAGGTCCCAGTGTATCAAAGAATATGATGGATAACTTCTGAGGAACCATACCCTTCACATGCATGTGCAAACATGTTCAAACCCTCCATATATGCACATGAAGAAATCAAATTTCCTTACCCCAAACTCACGTCCAACCTGCAAGTATACATGCCCCTCCCCATAGACAGGATGCCTTAGCTTCATAAGTCTGGTATCCTAACACAAACCAGTTTCTTGCTTACTGATCGCTCAGTGTGTGAACATATGGAATCATAGCCTAGCTTTAAAGTGACATATTACCCCAGTTTCTTGGCACCTCCATTCTTGGTGACTGAGAATTATAAATCCCTCCTAATTTTTTCCTAGCAGGGCAAGAACTGCTAAATTTCCATCTACATCAGAAACTACATTCAATTTCAACCTTACAAATACTCCTGGTTTATTCCACCTTACATCAGAAACTATATTAATTTCAACCTTACAAATATTCATGGTTTATTCCTGTCTTAAGAGTTTTATGTGGCTGGTTACTCTGTCTATATTTTGATAGTCCAGGGCTTCTTATGATAGAGTCCTGTACATGATTCAGATAATCAGATTCTTACAAGCATTATCTAAAATCAATAAGAGTATTTCAAATGTTCTTTATTACCATGTTGTACTGGATATTCATTTAATTATCAATGTTAATCAAGGCAGTAGGGACTAAAATGTGTCTTGTTTGAACTTGAACACTTACAACCAGGGCTGTATTTGTCTGTTGGAAAACAAACAAACAAAGAAACAAACAAAAGAACCAACAAACAAAGAAAAGACCTATTTTCCTGGAAAGATAGTGAAGACTTTAAAAGGCATAAATATTTAACCTATAATGTATAGGATTTCTTGATCTTTAAAGGGGGCATTTAAAGAAAGAACTACATAATGCAAGAGAAAGGAAGCAAAGAACCAAGCAGCATGTTCAGACAACAGTGAAAAGTGTGAAAGAAGGGGAAGAGATGGTGCCTGAGAAAGGGTTAATAGACAAGTAAATAGGACGCATACATTCAAAGCAGCTTTACTTTATTGGTATTGATCGCATCTTCTTCCTGGAGTTTCGCATCTTGTCAATGAATAATGTATAAGGTTAATGGTCTAGTTTGCTAGGAACCCACAACCTACTTCAAAAGGACCTAGAAGATACTCAATTCCAACTTCACAAGAACTACTACTCAGCAGAGAGCTCATAAAACTGTCTTCTGGTTATTGCCCTAGTTGCCAACCTGGCTGTAGTCATGGTTGTGGGCCAGTGTGTATATTCTCCTGAGCCCAGCTGAGTTCACCGTAGGGGTCCTGGGAAACTGTACTCACAGCTAGAGCCCAAAGATATGAATCTTTCTGCTTGCTTAAGACTTCAAGACTGTCTCACTAGCCCCAGGAGGCCATAGACCATCCAGCTGGCTCAGCTTGCAAAGGGCAGAGGATGAATACTCTATGAACAGTCCTACCCAAGTGTGAGGTAGGAGTCCTGGTAAATGACCCAGGCATCCTTGTCCTCTGAGAATGTAATGCCCCAGGATGTCCTGTTCTCTTCCTGCTCCGAGTATCCATGCTCACAGGGATAATGCATAACCCAAAGGTCATAGATCTATTTTCTAAAAGTTGACTCAGTTCATATCCATAGGCTAGCTCTCAGTTTCCAGAGAGATGCTTTGGCCTTGTAAATAGAGCTATGGGTTGTAAAGCGAAATAACCCACTGTTAATAGTTAATCCTCAAGCTGCTGACAGTCTGTTTTCATTCTCCCATGCTTACAACTTTATATTTTTTTATTCCTATATTTTTATTTTTGGAAAATAAATTTTCTTATATTTTTTTTTCTGACCCTTCATTTCCATGAAGCCAATTGGATGTGGTTAGAGGTTTTTACCTGCCTAGAATAATCCCCCTAGTACCAAACTGGTATCCGTCCCTGGCTTTGATTTTTCTTTTTCTCTCTCTTTTCTTTTTTCTTTCTTTCCTTCCTTCCTTTTCTTTCTTCATATCTGCCTTTCTTTCTATCTGTTACTTTTTCTGTCTGCTTTTCTTCCTTTCTTCCTACCTGTCTTTTTTTCTATCTGTCACTTTCTGTTCCTTCCTTCCTTCCTTTCTTCCTTCCTTTCTCTTCATCTTTTTGCATGTGAACGTGTCAGGTGCATGAATACCATGGCACATAAGTGTAAGTCAGAGACAACCTGGAGAGTCAGTCTGCACTTCCCATCTTTTTGAAGCAGGGTCTCTTGCTGTCCTTAGAGACCCTTAGGATTCTCCTATTTCCCAGTAGGAGTCCCAGGATTGCTGATGTGTGATACTGTGTTTGGCTTTACATGGGTTCTGAAGATTTGAACTTGAGTTCTTAAGCTTATATGTTCTGTACTGAGTCATACCCCTGTCCCTTTGCTCGACGGTTCTCAAGGCTTGAGTAAGCTCACAGTTTTAAGTCTACATCTTATTTAATTTAGGTAAACAACAACTTCTTTCTCTTTCAACAGAGTATAACTAAGTAAACCATGCTACCAGGAAATGAACTAAGAAAGCCAAGCCAGAAAACCCCTAGCTGGTCCCAGGTTTTTCCTCTTTTCTTCCATTCCCTTTTTGAAAACACTGTGAATAAACGTGATCTTCTTACCCCAACCACAAGACTCTGAATTTTTCTTTAGGATGAAGTTTAGAGGACAAAAGGAAGGCAGCAGTGACCACTCAGCTGTGACCTAGGCCAAAAGCCCAGGGCCAAGCTCCAAGGCAGGGATGGCTTTGCTCCCCTTTCCAAATCACCTAAATCACTGGCTGCCAATTCTACAAGACGGGAGGATAGGCTGACCGAAGGTATTAAAAGGAGAGAGTAAAATAGTTCCTTTGTTTGGAGTAGAAATTGCCCAAAGGAAATTCCTGTTCTCAGCAGGTGATTAAACAGGTTTTATTAGAGGCCATTATGGGGATGGAGTTACTAATGCTGTTTTGTTGTGATAAAATGATCTATTCTCTCTTTTTCTTATAATTTATCTTTCAAATAATAAGGACTAGATTTATTAACAATTTGATAACTCTAGTTTAAGTGTCAGAACCTTTTAAGGATAATTTACCATGTGTTCTTTCACTAGGCAAAGCTCAAATGTGTTCACCAAATGTCTCTTAAAGCAAGGGAAAACAAATTTAGTGAGTGTGTGAGCCAGTATGGATGGGTATGTGTGAGCCAGTATGGTGTCTTGCTGAGTATAAGCAAAAGCAAGAACAGTTTCCTGAGGCTTCTTTTTCAATGTACAACTTGTGTAAGGTTAAGAGTACAGGTTACTCTTGCAGACAACCCAAGTTTGGTTCTCAGCACCCATGCCAGGTGGCTCACAACTGCCTATAACTCCAGTTTCAAAAGATCTAGATCCCCCTTCTGGCCTCTATGGGCACCAACACACGTGTGTATAAATTCCCCCCCCACACACACACACTATTTAAAACTCACAAAAATTTATATACTAATTAGTCTATTCCATCAATGTTGAAAGAAGAGTGTAATTTGAGAAATTAAGTACCAGCAATGCCACCTTGGGTATATACCCAAAGGATGCTCAATCATACCACAACGACATGTGGTCAAGTATATTCATAGCAACATTATTTGTAATAGCCAGAACCTGAAAACGACCTAGATGCCCCTCAACCAAAGAATAAAGAAAATGTGGTACATTTATACAATGGAGTACTATACAGTGGTAAAAAAATTAATGACATCTTGGAATTTGCATGCAAATGGATGGGTATAGAAAAAAAAACACATTTTTGTGACCCAGACCCAGAAAGACAAATATAATATGTACTCACTCATAAGTGGCTTTTAGATATTAAGCAAAGAAAAACCAGCCTACAATCCACAATCCCAGAAAACCTAGACAACAAAGAAGACCCTAAGAGAAACATACATGGGTCTAAATAGAAAAGAGAAAAAGATCTCATGAGTAAATTGGGAGCATGGGGATCACAGGAGAGGGTAGAGGGGAAAAGGGGAGGAAGGAAGGGAAGGGGAGCAGAGAAAAATGTATAGCACAATAAAAACAAAAAAAGAAAAATGTAATTTGAATGTCATGCCTGATTTTTGTACTTTTCTTCTATTTGCAAGTGAAGTAGAAAAACCTCTCTTCTCTCAGTATCTCTAATCTTGTCTTATATCATGCACTCACTCAAGAGGCAGACCTCCCTGGTGAAGTGTTTTTCTTTGACTGTTGGGACCATGTCTAATTCAAATGTGAACTCAGATATTGTTTCTAGAGAAAAACAATGATCAGAAGTCATTGCCAATGGCATCTGAAAATAAGAAGACGGTGTGGTATGTGAGTCTCTAGATCCAGTGATTCTCAGCATCTAGTCCTGTAGCCTGCATCACCAGCAAAATCAGGAACTGAACCCTGCCTCTGGCACTTGAGCTGCCTCAGTATGTAGGCTAGGGTTCAAAGTCACTCAGTCCACAGGGAAAAAATGCCTCTTCTGCTGTCTGCATTTCTTATACTTCCTTTCACTTCAAACTCTTCAAAGCCCTTTCAACCCCATCACTGCCATCATCAGAGTCAGTTGTTACAATGTTGTTCCTGCCCCACGTTTTTCTTCCCGACTGCCCCCTTGAATCTGTAGCATTAGCAGAGGAGTAGACCTATGGCCTTCTTTTCTGTTAGCCACCCTGAGTTTTGCATTTCAAAAGTTATTACCTTCCTTGGTTTAATAGATTTTCATTCCACTTTCCATAAATCCAGTAAGTTTTGTGTTTAAAAAAAAATCTGGCAAATGCTTTGAATCTTCCAGAATGAGAACCTCTACATAAATGTCTGCTGTGGTTCCTATAAGAGCAAGAAGGTACTTTGGGGGATCCTGTGTTTTATGGGTCCATTAATGAATGACTAGAGTGGTTAAAAATATTTGGCTAGAAGCCCTGCTTCTCATAGACACAAAAGATGTAGGTTAATGGAGCGGTTAAACATATTTCACATCCTGGGGAACGTTAAGTAAGCTGCTAAAAAACAGAAGCGCTAGCACATCTAGCGAAGGCTAAGAGCATAGGCTCTGAACAACTTAGAAGGAAGTCAAGGCACAATGACCCTCTGCTGTCACTATATAGGACATCAGAACTGTCTTCATAGTTCCCCTTGTTAAAATAGGGATCATGTTTATAGGGTGCAGGAGTTGGGAAGCAGAAGAAACGTACCAGAGAAGCTGTGTTAGCAAGTACTGGGCAGTGTTAGGAGCTGTGGGCCACTGGGGTCAAAATATAAGGTAAAGAAAGCAAGAATCATCTAACTAGAGAACATGGATGCTATAAAACTGTAGTAAAGAGATGGGACTTCAGGGATTCTTAAAAGCAAGTCATTTTCTTACATGACTCTCTTTTAGTTTAATTGACATATACATGTGTGTATCCATATATGTGTACATGAACCCGTGTTCAGGTACCCACAGAGGCCAGAAAGAACCAGCTTCTCTAGAGCTGGAGTCACAGGCAATTGTGAACCAGCCACTTGATGTGGTTTCTGAAAGCAAAACTGAAAAAGAAGAAAGTAATCTTAAGTGCTGAACAATTTCTCCAGCCCCCCAAAATTAAATGACAGTACTGACAGTGGCATCAGATCAGGGACACATCATCCTGGTCACTCTGGAATCATTAGTATATGTTGCACAAACATATCATGTGATGCCTGCGTGGTAACTGGTAATATACCAAGACTGAGATACCAATGGGCGGTACTTTGATGGTGATGAAAGTGTTGATAAGAAGGGGGGTCTGTTGGGTAACTCCTGGTCCAGCTGAAAGATGTTTAGTGAGAGTGAATGCCACGTGCTTGCTCATCTGCTCCAGTGCCTTCCCTCTCGTCTCCTCAGCCTGCTTCTGACCCAAACATTCAGTCTCACTTCCCATCAGTTGCCCCGGTTCCCCACAGGCCTTCAGCTTCTGCCACCCAGAACAGAACATTTTATACTGTAATCCACCCTCTCATCTTCCACCCCCTGGAAGCTGAGGGTAGCTTCAAGTAACTGCCCCCAGATCTTCTGGTGTTAAAACTTAGCTGAGGCCTCAGAACAATCTGCAAACACTTGCCTTTATTATTTCCCAATGTCTCTTGTCTCTCTTACTGATTCTCCCTTGAATGCCTGTTCCTTAGGCTCCCTGTGTAGGCACTGTGAAAACCCCACCCTCTACACTGTCAGTGAATATCTGCCCCCTGCTTGCTAGAAGTCCCGCTTAGCCATTGTACATGCTCCCACACGGTGCAACCCTACTCTACACATTGTGTGCATGCATGTGTGTCAATCTTAACATAATGCTAGTCCCAGTGAGCTTTGAATTGATCACAACAGGCTATTTACCTCAATAGCATTGAAGAAAACTTGGAATCTATAGCAAATCCCTAATAGAAGAGTCCAGCCTCTTGATATTGAGATATGATTCGTCATCTCAATGCTCACATGTAGCTCAAAAACATATATTACAGTTACTAAAATATACCTAACACTGTAAGTTTATGATTTTGTTGGACCTATGGAGATCCACCTGCCTCTGCTTCTAAAGTGCTGGAGCAACTATTATATTTGTTCATTGTGTGCATGTGCGTGTGTGTGTGTGTACATAGAGGTCAGAAGTAACTTGAATAAGCTAGTTCATTCTCCTATACATATCCTGGGTATCAGGATTGACAGCAAGTGCTTTTATCTGATGAATCTCTTGCTAGACCTTAATGGTATATTTTACAGATAAATGTTACAGTATGAAGCTAACAAGAAGCATACCACATAATTTCATATAAACTATTTTTTAAATGCAAAATAATCTATAGTTTCAGAAAGGAGCCCAGTGGTTGTGTAGAGTGGCAGAGGAGAAGCTAATGGCTGCATCAGCCCAAAAGGAATATTGAGGATATGGGCAGATCCATTGTCTTAATGTTGATGATGCTGAGAGTGGATATGAACATTATTATTACTATTACTATTATTATTTGAATCACCAAAGGCTCAAAACCCAATGATGTTCATTGTTTTCCTACCAGACTTCTGAGTGCCTGGTGTTGCTGCCAATCCCCATTCCTCAATGGCTGTGCTTGACGACCCCTGTGACCTACAGCTTTCTGATTCCCACTACACCTCTATGGGAACTGCTCTCCTCTGGGTGTCCTTCAGGTTTCTGAGACAGGATATTCCCCGGAATTCTGCTGATACAATACCTTGCTTGAAACAGACTTAGCAAATATTACATGTGGCACCCATGGGTGAAAATAATATCTCAAAAAATTCTTGACTTTCCTGATTTTGATTGTCACATGCAGACTGGGAATCCTTCTGTATGACAACCATGGGAGCCACTCTCACTCAAGAACTCTGTTTCCAGACATTGGGTGCATTACTCCATTCCATAAACCAAAGTGCCGTCCTGTTACGCCTCCATGATAACACACTCCTGTAAGCCCAACACCCGCTTGTCGTTATGTAATCCAGGAGGGCTAGCACACTTGATCTTTGCACATCCTGAGTGCTGGGATTACAGACGGGCACCACCACCAGTTTGGTGAACGTTTTTGCAGAGTTAGTCAAATGCCCATCATGGAAGTTTATCTTTACTGTCTGTCAGGTACCAATTTTCCTTCAGCCACTGAGCACTGGCCATGGTAGACAGCAAGCAGAGAAAAGTCAGATGCAGAAAGCATCATCCTAACTTCCTTAACTCAATAGTCCAGCAAAAACTGCCATAAATTTGTCTGGTTGCCCTCCATCGCAGAGGAGTTGCCTATGTCTTGCTTTTACTATTGAACTGACCTCCTAAGGAATCCTCTTGAAGCCAGCCAATCCCTCTCCTTGCCTGCTTCATACAATGCCTGCCTAATTCACTCTAAGGCTGCAACCCTGAAGTCCAGCGCTGTGGTCCTCTATGAGCTACAAAAAGAACTGCAAAGCCTATTTCTGGCAATCAGGACACAGCATCTTCAAAAGCTTGGCATTATCTATCTTGTTAGCTAGAATCTGTATTGACTTTCTGTTGCAAGCACTCTGATCTAGAAGCAAAGAGGGGGCTTTAGCTTGCTGCATGAGGTACTTTGAGTGTTCTCAAGCCCATGATCCTTCATGCCTCTAATGCTTTTTCTTCTATCTTCCTCAGCACCATCTTAAGTCTAGGAAGATTAGGAGTCAAAGTAAACAAACCCTAGAAGATCTTCTTTATGGCCCATCACCTCCAACAGCTCCCATTATACCCATTGGGTCCTGAATCCATATTCATCACTCCCTGAACAGCCCAGTTCTGTCTAACTCACTCTCCTAATTATTTATCTGCAGAACAATCTTTTTATTTTAACCAGAGAGATTTAGAGTCCTTCTCTTTCCTGACATTCAATATATCTCAGGCTCTGTGATAATAACTTTACATCATTTATTCCACAAACATTCCTTTGAGTCAAGTATGAAGATTTTAGTGTCTTGAAGTCACTTGTACAATTTAGCCAGTTGTGAATGAGGAGATGCGATTTTGAAATCAAGAGGGAAGCTACAGATCCTAGGGGCCTGATCCCTAAACCTCGGTCGACTGAGCCTTCTTTTCCTTCCCCACCCACCCTCAACCCCCATTCCCCAGCAGACATTCTGGATTTATCTGTTCCTCAGTGTGTCTAAGGATAGAGCCTGACACAGCTGACATCCCGCAAACATTTGTCTAGTGAGTGAGTGTATTCTGACATCTCCTCCAGTTTCATTCCGCTGTAGCATTTACAGGCCATTGAAGGAAAATAGGAACAAAAATAACTTCAGTAGGAGCACTTCTGAAAATTTATCTGTTCCAATTTGGTCAGCCTCATAGCAAGAAATCAATGTCTCTAGTTAATTTTATTCTCCATTGACTCTATTCACTCTTCATCCTAAAAAGTAGGAAAAATATGCACTGTGTAACATGAAGTAATCCCCTGGTGTGGGGAGGAATCCTGATCACTGGAAGGAGGGTAGTGTAGAAGGGGCTCAGAGCACAGGAAAAGAAGACCAGGCTCTGACCAAAATATTTGAATCGATTCAGAAAGCAAAAGACTAGGATAGGGCCAGGTGGTGGTGGTGCACGCCTTTAATCCCAGCACTAGGGAGACAGAGGTAGGGGGATCTTTGTGAGTTCGAGGCCAGCCTGGTCTACAATGATCTACAAGAGCTAGTTCCAGGACAAACTCCAAAACCACAAAGAAACCCTGTCTCGAAAAACAACAACAACAAAAAAGAGTAGGATAGGCAAAAGGGAGGCAGGATGGGGGTGGGGAAGAGAAGAGAAGAGAAAGGGAGAGAGAGAGGGGGAGGGAGGGAGGGAGGGACGAAGGGAGGGAGGGAGGGAGGAGAACTAGACACCAGAATGTCTTTACAGAGAAGTTTCTCCTAGACAAAGCTTGCAGGAGGTGAAAGGAGAAGCCGGCTGCTGTGTAAGAATGGTGTGGGGTGACTTTGAAGGCCAACAGTGCATATGAATCCTGAAGCAGTGTGCCCTAACTAAGCGCAGGGAGTTCAGATAAGGAATTGATTTCATGCGCTTGTGTACTCTGCTTTATCTTCAGCTTGAAGGAAGTATAATTTTGGCACGCATTGAAAGAAGACAGAATCTATGTGGCCATCCAGGCTTACTGAAAGGACATTTGTTACCAGGCTGGCCCACTGCTTTGCAGAAGACAGGAAGATGGGAGAAAATCAGGCTAAAAAATGTTTGGAAAGTGAGGTTGCTAGTGCCACTGAAATCTATTAGCATATTTAAACACATTTTCTCTCTCTTTTGTACATTTATTTTCATTCTAATTTATTCATCATGATTACAGAGGCAGGCAGAAATGGATGGTGCATTTTCTCCATAACTCTCTGCTTTACCTTTTAAACCGAGTCCATCACTAATCAGTTAGCTGACCAGCCAGCGGATTCCTGGGCTCCATCTGTCTCTGCTTTCATTATTACCTGGGGGCTGAGAATCTAACTCAAGTCCTCAGACTTGTAAGACAAACGCTTCCTCTCCTCAGCCCCTATAAGGACTATCGCTATTGCTTCCATATTTTACTGTAAACTTTTGAAAAGTTGAGAAGCATTTAAATAAGAGAAAAATTATTTGGAATTTTCAAATGTCTTATGGTTCACAGGAGGAAAACAACTATTGCAACTTGATCTCCCTATAGCCCTAGGTCAGACTGCAGTGAAGTAGTATGACTGTGTATGTGTGTAGACACATTAATCATACAGACAAATCTTTTTATGAACACACACATGCTTACACACACACATATATGTGCAAACACATACATGGACACAAAGACTTGGTACGCTCATCTGTAACTTTCCAGAGGCCGAAACAAAGGGATCTCAAGTTCAAGGATAGCCTGGGCTACATAGGAAGAAACTGTCTCAATAAAAGGCTATATTAATTTCTATATATATATATATATATACATATATATATATATATATAATTTCAATATAATATTCCATCCACAAGTACTAGAGATGACACAAGCCCTCAGTCAATTGAGGAGCAAGTTTGGTCTAGTTTTCTGCTTCAGCAAAATTAATTTGCAGTTTCTGTCAAGTTCTGCTCTTGGTCTACAGTGACTGTTAGAGTTCCCACTGTAACATCTGTGTCTTCAAAAAAAAAAAAATCCAGCCAAAAACCAAAAAGGGAACTAGTGAGAAGTATAACAATCTCTTCTTTCCCTTGAATATACTTAAGTTCTGTGCACAGCAGCTGTGGCCTCACAGCCCACTGACAATGCAAAGGATGTTTTTTGATCGATGGGAATATAATCAACTTTGTATGCAATAATGACATAAAATGGGTCTTGAATAGAATAGAAACTATTGGGTTGGAAGAGTGACTCTATAGGTAAAGCTCGTCTCACAACCATAACGCTCCAGCTCAATTCCCAGACCCCATGTGTCAAAGCCAGTTGTGTTGGCGTTAGCCTGGAATCCCAGGACCGGAGAGGCTGAGATGGACATATTCCTGGGGCTTCTGATAAGTCAGCCAACTGGCGTACATTTGGGCATGTGCACCTGCACGTGTATGTGCATACACGAACATATACACACACATCCACACAGACTAAACCCCTGCTGTTTTCCCTTTGCTGATAGGATTAAGGCATCGTGTATCTTGAAGCATGGTCTCCTACATAGGATGTAATTTCAGCCATGGTAATTACACTCATACTCTAGGTCTACTGCATGTACATCCCTGTACCAACAGTCTTTTTATAAAACATATTAATCTGTATGCTGAATAGGATCACACCATACGTAGCCATGCTATTTCACAAGAGTCTGATCAAAGACTCTAGAAAGAGTAGAGTCCAATAATTGTTTTATTCCTGAGAAGCAAGGGAGTTTTGCAAGTGCAAACTAAATATTACACGCAAAAAAATGTGTACATGCACAAACACACACTGACATTCTAGAAGCACAAATATAGAAATAGACAGTAGGCTCAGATAAGGGTCAAAAATCTGGTTTGAACATAGCAGAAAGCAGTCATGACCACAATAACAAACAAGTATTGTAACAGCTGTTTCCAGTCTCCTATATAAATATAACCCTTAATTCAAACTGTTTTAGAACTGTTTGAATATATAATTTTTAAATATAACTCCAGGGCTAGACAGAAAACTCAAATGTTAAGAACACTAGCTGCTCTTACAAAGGACCTGGATTCTAGTCTCAACATCCACATGGTGGCTCACAACTCTTTGTAACTCCAGGTCCATGAGATCTGAAACTCTCTTCTGGCCTCCATGGATACCAGGCATGCACATGGTACATAGACACACCTTCAGGCAAAACACCTATAAACATAAACTTAAATTAAAAAATATGTGCAACAATATTAGTAACTGTTATTACCTGAATTATTGCCTATTAGTGATAAATAAAAATTACAGATATCTGAAAAAGTGACCCTGGCTTGGCAGCACATGCCTGTAATATCAGCACTTGGGAGATGGAAGCAGGATTACCAGGAGGTCACCTCTGGCTATGAAGCCAGTTTGAAGCCAGGCTGAGCTATAGAAGAACCTGTTGAGAGAGAGAGAAGAGAGAGAGAGAGAGAGAGAGAGAGAGAGAGAGAGAGAGAGAGAGAGAGAGAGAAGGTGTGGACTGCTCACAATGTCACCTTAACTCAGGAACAAACCCTCAGAGAAAGGAAACACACACTTCGACAAGTCTGGCAGATGGACACCTTCCCTCTTGGGATGCATGATTTTATAGGTGAACAAGGCATTTAGCATGGTCCACATGATGCAAAACTGTGAAAATATCCCATATATTTAATGGCATGTAATTAACTCTTAATGGTAACCATTAATAATTCAACAGGGAAGCAAGAGTAATGTATATGCCTACATATGGTTGTTTAATTAATTATACAGTATTTTAACAAGGGCATGCAATCTCTCTTTCTCTCTCCCTCCCTTCTCCTTTCTCTCTGCACGTGCATGCATGCCTGCCTGCAGAGGCCAGAAAATGGTGCTGGATCACCTGAAACTGAAGTTGCTAATGACTGCTAGCCACCACACAGGTGTGCTGGGAACTGAAGTCTGGTTCTCTGGAAATGTGGCAAAGCATTCTACTGCTGTGCCTTCTCTCCAGCTTTTCAGCCCTGTTTAACATGGGCACAGGGGGCATCTAAACTCAAGTTTCCTTGTAGGAACATTTGGCGTTCTACCAAACAAGTCATCTCTCCGGCCCCCAATTTCTAAGCTACATATATCCTACTTCTTTGTCTTCTGTTGTGTTCATTTCATGTGCCTTGCCTCCCCTGTTCTGGAGCATACAAATTTCTAATCTTCTGCGATGTCAAGAAAGAAATTCCAGCGTTAAAATTATACCACAGATAATTCAAGGTAAATGACACACATGCTTAAAAAATGTTATGACAATAAAATTGATGCAAGGATAATAAAGAGGCTCTTCATTTATTTGGTCACCTAAGAATGACTATCCCTAATGGCTTTATTTCTAAGGAGAAATACCCACTGCATGATTTCTAAGATGATGCAAAACTGAGTACGAATCTGCCTACTGCTGTGTCTTCATGGCTGTCACATTCAACAAGATCTCCATGTTTCCTTGGACTAGTTTTCTCCCCTATAAGATGAGTTCCAAATGTCAGAGATTAAAATTAACCTCTTGCTGAGGGAAGGAGCAAGTAAGGGAGGGAGGGAGAGAGAGAGGGAACAAGGGAGGAAGGAAGGAAGGAAGGAAGGAAGGAAGGAAGGAAGGAAGGAAGGAAGGAAGGAAGGAAGGAAGGAAGGGCAGGCAAAAGGGAGGGAGGGAGCAAGGGAGGGAGGGAAGGAGAAACGAAGGAAGGAGAGTAATTTGTTTCAAATTTGAATCATTCAGGACCTCTGAGTCTTCAAAGACAGGAGCACCCTTTATTTTTGATCTCATAGTATACTGGAACCCCCAGGTAGTACTTATTATTTTAAAAATCCCAATGAGTTCTTTAAAATGAGTAGATACAGGGCTGGAGGTGAGGGCTCAGCACATGAAGTGCTTGCTATGAATGCATGAGGGCCTGAGTTTAGATACCTAACACCCATATAAAACAACATTTGCTGTAGCATAAATCTGCAATCCTTGTGGAAGATGGAACTGGAAATACCAAGGACTTGAATGGCAAGACAGTATGGCCTAATAAGTGAGTTCCAGGGTAAGTAAGAGGCCTGTCTCAAAAAGTAAGGTGGAGAACAATAGCATAAAACTTCTGACACTGACCTCTGACCTTGACATACATACACATGCACACACACACACACACACACACACACACACACACACACCATAAATAAAAAACAAATTTTATAAAGAGAAGAAAATAAGTAAATAAGTAAGAAAAATGTAGAAAATAAATATATTGCCATTGTTCTGTTTAACTTCTCATCTGAAAACCTACTAGGCTATCTCACTTAGAAAAAGAGAACATTCTGTTGGGGATGGATATTTAAAAAGTCACCCGCTAGAGACTGAAAGACGGCTCTGGGCTGTTTTCACAGAGGACCTACATGGTGGTCCACAGCCATCTATAACTAGGATTCAGCAGAACACCATGTTTATTTGGGAAAGCACCCACATCAAGGTGCTTCCCATATAATCATCAACCCACCAGCTAGGTCTTGATAAGGAGTACATTAAACTCTAGACCAATGTGAGAAACATCCCTTGAAATATACCACATTGCATGGTAGGATTTTCGCAGCCATTTACTAAGAATTCTATGTTTATACTGAGACTAGGCTCCATTTAAATGGTAACTGGTAAGGCACTCCCCTCTCTTGGATCATGTAGCCCAGTCTGTCATTACTTGATCTGTGGCCAAGGATGACCTTCAATTTCTGTTCCTCCAGCTTTACTTCCTGATATACAGCATATCCAGTTTATAGAGTATTGGATTGGGAATGGAACTCAGGGCTTTGTCTATGCTGGGAAAGCTCTCTACCAAGTAAGCTACATTCCCAGTCCATAGCATCTTCATTTGTCCTTTCAGTGAGTATGTATATTTAATGTGATTAATAATGCAGTTGGGTTCTAGGTTAACATCTTATTAGTGTTTCCTACTTGCCCCATTTAATCCTTTGGAGGGGGATTAAACTCAAGGGCTCACAAAAACTAGGCAAGCTTTCTACTTTTGGTATTTGATTACCTCCCACCCCCAATAGTAAGACAGGGTCTCACTAAGTTAGCCAGCTAGGCCTAGAGCTCACTCTGTAGCTCAGACTGATCTTGAATTTGCAATGATTTTGCCTGGGCTTCCAGAGCTGCTAGGATTACTGGTCAAGTCTCACGTCTTCTTTGCTCATGGATTCCCTCGTTCTTGCCTTCTATGGCCAAACACAGTTTACAGTTCTATTACCATTTCTCTCATGAATCTTACTGTACCGTCTGGTGTGATTTTTCCATTGGTAATGTAAACAAACAACAAACCAAACCTTAATTCTGCATGTCTGAAAACATCTCAAAAGCAAGGATTTTGTGTTTACCCATTTCACCACGTGACACAGTGGCTCCATATTTGACTGACGTGCAAACAGTTCCCCAAGCATGTTGTAACATGTGCTTGTGAGTGTGAGTGTGTTTGCAGTACACAGGTGTGTGTCCACATGTGTGTGTAAAGGCCTGAGGTTCCATCACAGCTGTCTTTCTCAACGACCCTTCACTTCATATCTTTAGATGAGGTCTCTCACTGAACCTAAGATTGCCCATTGAGTTAGACTTCCTGGTCCGGGAGCTCTTGGGGGCCTGCTTCCCTGCCAACTATCACTGAGAAATTATAGATGTGAGCCACTTTTAAGGGTGTTCTGGGGACTGAACTCAAGTCTTCACTCTTTGGCCACAAGCACTTTACTGAGTCATCTTCTGAGCCCCCAAGATACCCTTTTTATAGTCTTACATTTAGTTCTTTCTGAACCACTCACTACGGTTTACACTTCCATGGTTCAGTCTCAATCATTTTCTATGACTTTGAGAAGTGCATGTCACTCGATTGTATTGGTAGCTGTTGGCTGACGCCACATTTTACATTACCTCCAATGGGTACTGGATTCTAGTTTGACAGTTTGCGTTTGTTCATTTGATTTAGGACCTTAAATATGCCTGCCATTTTCTGCCTGGTGTGACTTTTCTGTTGACATCATTGTTCATTTATGCTGTTCTCTTAAATGGGATGTTTCTTTTGCTTGTGGCTGTTTTAAAATCTTTCTTAACTTTGGCTTTCACAAGGACTCGGAAGTGATTTTCTTTGATTCAGGTCCACTGATCTTGAATTTTTTGGTTGGTATCTTTCATCAGATATGCTAAGTTCCTGGCCATTATTTCGTCAAACATTACATCTGGTCCTCTCAATCTGTCCACTCTCTGCTCTCTGGATGTTTTTGCGTTGACTTTTATTTGAGACCATTAGTTTTGTCTGCTATTGTTTCCTAGTATCAATTCAATAATATTTGATCTTTCAGGTTTTTTTTTTTCATTGTAAAAGAAAGTACACCCTGGATAATGGGCATTCTAGGTAAGTATTCTGTCACTACATTCTCTTCCCCTCATTCCTTTAGTAAAGGTTCCAATATATCATAGAATGTTTTCTCGCTTGTGGGATGATTGAAGTAACTATCAATTAAATTTATTTCAATGTACTTGTTTAGTAGTTCTAAAATGTAAATCATTCTTTGCCTTCATTTTTTACTAACTTCTTGTCTTCAGTGATCTTTCCTGCATCTGCACATCTGGTAAAATTTTTGTTAAGATTTATTTTCATTTATGAGTATGCTCCTGTGTTTGTGTGTATATACATGATTGTGGGCACCTATGAAGTCCAGAAGAGGGCATCAGATTCCCTGGAGCTGGAGTTACAGGCAGTTGCGAGGTGAAAAATATAGGTGATGGAAGCCAATCTTGGATATTCTGGAAGAGAAGAAAGTGCCCTTAACCTCCAGGCCAGTAGAGCAGGCTATGTTTATAGAGATTCTAGATTCTTTTTCTTATGAACTGTCAGAGTTGTAGTCTAGTCTGAGGTAAAATCATTGGCAACAACTATAACCTTCCAAAGACTTCCTAGTCCAGACATCTTTAGATGTATCTCCTTCTTACCCTTTCTCTTTGACAGGCATCCACACATCTAGGAAGTTTCTTTTTCAGGGGTATCTTTAAGTGAATACTCAAGGTGTTCACCAAGGTCTTTTCACATTGGATGAGTCCACATTCTATTGTTTCCTTGAAATGCTTGACTTAAGGGGCCTCCTCACAGATCTCAGCATCTCAACCCTGAGCTCCATCCACCCTCCAGAAATACTTGCGTTGGTGCATGCCAAGAGTGCCTACCCGTTTAGATCTCAGCCACCTTGCCAACTGCCAGCCCTCTGCTTGTGTGTCTTCTGCCCAGAAAATCTGCTCTTTCTGATGGACTTTCCACCTCTCAGTACTTCTTTTATTTAAAAAAATATATTTCATAAAGAAAAATGAATGACAACATTCTGTTGGCTGTGTTTTATGTCTAAAGGTATTATTCTGGATTTTTTTTCCCAGAGTTTATAGTTATTTTTACAGCAGAAAGGTAAGTGTACGATTCACTATTTTTCTTATTTATAAACCAGAGAGTTCCCTTTCGTAACTGAGTGAATCTTACAATTTTCTTGTATTGGTTTTGTTTTAGACAACAAATACCTAAGATGTATTTAATGTATGCAGAATATCGAAATGTATTCCAGCCCCATTTTATCTGCCTTGTTTCAGATCAGCATTTAAGGATAAACATTCATGGGTGTCTTGTTTTTGATGGGTTACAAATTAGCAATTGACCTTGATTCAATTTATCTTCAATTCCAGTAAATATACTTTACATATTTCTCTGAAATGCCACTTCAACAGTGGGTCTTCTGAACAATAAGTAATCAAACTTAGAAACAAATTCCTTACTTTAATCAAATTTAATCTGTTCAGCAAGAAACTCAGGGCATTTCTACCTGAACTGTTAGTCTGTAGTTTGTTCATCGCAAATATCAAATTTCCATTTCTCTTGTTCATAGAGACACATGGGAAGATTGTTTAGAATCAGGATAAGACACGTGTCACTTATGCATGCATGTAAGCAAGAATTAGTTTTACACACAGAGGGAGACAGACAGAAACGGAGAGACAGAGACAGAGAGACTGAGATAGAAGCACACACACAGGGAGGGCACAAAATTGAAATTAATCTGGTATGATATTTTTGCTAAATTATGAATAATTCCTTTCCTCTCCTGCCTAGTCACAGCTGGTTTATTTCATGACTTCTCTGGAAAACTACTCAGGATTTCCCTCAAACAAGAAGACACATGTGGCTGCTCTCTGAAGACCACGATGGACAGAGCCCTGTCTATGGATGCACCAAATAGTATTGAATGAAGGCACTTGTTCTCCGACCAGCAAGTGGGCAATGTGACCATGTGAATCTATGTTCCTCCTCTTACATGTAAATGGATGCTTTCCTTATCCTTTTATCTTGGCTTTCCCTTGCTTTGGATTAAAGGCCTCTGAGGTTAAAAAAAAATCAGCAGTTCACATTCAACAGGATATAGTATACTCACAAATGTTAGTTTCTATTCTTATGACTAACCAGTTAATATGCCTTCCATCAATATCTTTGGCACACTGGTTGTGAGACCCTTGCAGATACCAAAATCTAAAAATGTTCAAGACCGTTCCATAAATTTATCATTTACAAATGGCATACATATCTTCCTCCATCCTTAAAACCTCTCTGATTACTTACAATACTAAGCACAGTGTAAATGCTCCATCGATAGTTACTATACTGGATTGTTCAGAGGATAACAACAAGAAAAAGCCAAGTACATGATCAAAGCAATTCAATTGCTTTTTTCTCAGGGTCTCCCATATCCTAGGTTGGCCTTTTCCTCCCTGTGTAGTCAAAGCACTATGACCTTGAACAGCTGATCCTCCTGGCTCCACTCCCAGGAGGTGATGATGGTTATGGGCCACCATGCTTTATGTAGTACTGGGGATCATCCAGGAGGTGATGATGGTTATGGGCCACCATGCTTTATGTAGTACTGGGGATCATCCAGGAGGTGATGATGGTTATGGGCCACCATGCTTTATGCAGTACTGGGGATCATCCAGGAGGTGATGATGGTTATGGGCCACCATGCTTTATGCAGTACTGGGGATCATCCAGGAGGTGATGATGGTTATGGGCCACCATGCTTTATGCAGTACTGGGGATCATCCAGGAGGTGATGATGGTTATGGGCCACCACGCTTTGTGCAGTACTGGGGATCATCCAGGAGGTGATGATGGTTATGGGCCACCATGCTTTGTGCAGTACTGGGGATCAAGCTTAGGATGTCAGGCATGCTCAACAGACACCAACCAAGCTGCCTTTTCATCCCTGTACTTAACACAAACAGTTTCGAAACGCAGTTTGAATTTTGAAACTTTGAAACACACATGAAGGCAATGATTGTCAGCAAGGTTTAGTTGTGTCTCCCCCAAAGACTGTTCCTCCCAGAAAAGATGGACTCAAAGGGAACCTTTGTGCTCACCACCCTCTCTAGTCCTTGGTAACTTTTCCACATCCAATCTCTAGCTTTTCCCTTTCCCTTCTAGCTCTAAATAGAATCAAAAGTTATTTTGCTCCTTTTAACATTATGAAGTTTTGTTTCATGTTGTGCCCACCTGCCCTCCTTCACCCTTTTTCTCTCCACTCCTGCTTGGGTCCCCCTCCTTATTCTTCCTCTGCTCTACTATTGTCAGCCTTACCCCTTTCCCTTCTTCCCCACTCCCCTCTCTGCGATCTTACCACTTTCTCTCTAGTCTTTCCTTCTTTCCTTTCCCCCTTGCCTCCTTTTTCTAAGAACACTCTTGCATTGGCCCTTTCTTAGGATTTTTTCCGTTGTTTATTTGTTTGTTTGCTTGCTTGCTTTTCAGACAGACTCTGTGTATCTATCTAGCCCAAGCTAAATTTGAATTCAGGCCTCTCTTATCTCAGACTGCCAAGTCCTGATGTTACAGGCATGTACTTTTCTAGGAATGTTATATCATCTTTATATGCATTTAGGAAAAGCCACAAAGCACTGTGGGGCAGCCTCCTTAGTATCTAGTACTTTGTTATAGCTCTCTACTTTGTCCTTATTTAGTTAGGTGACAGTAGTCTATAGTAAGTAATCCCCTCTCCTCCCGGCTTCACATTCCTCTTGAGTTGTATATGAATTTAAAAGCCTGGCTAGGCTGGCTAGGTGGTTTGCCAGAAATCCCACCACATGGGGGAGAGAGAAAGAACAAGAACAACTCAAGGCAGCCCAGGGAAGAGGAGGACTAGAGAAGCAAGGAAAAGAAAGAGGAAGGGGGGGAGGGAGAGAGGGAAAGAAGGAGGGAGAGAACGCGCACACCTATCTAGCGAGACTATACGTTTTATTTTTCTGAGTTGTTTTAAGTGTGTGCGCATGCGTGTGTGCACGTGGACTCGTCCTTTACGGTGTTTTGCTAATTTCTCCTAAAGCGCTTTGCCGGTGTTTTGCTAATTTCTCCTAAAGTGTAAACTTCTGGGGAGCAAAAGCTGAGGCATCCTCTGCTACTTCGCTCTAAACAGACTAAAGAGAGTTTAAACAGATTCTGGCTAAATCTCAAATCCTACACGCACCATACTTTCCCCTCGAGAAAGGTTGCCAGCCAGGTCCTGTATTTTTGCTCGTCTATAAGTTCAGCCCAAGAAATCGCATTCTTCATACCCTTCAAAGTAACTGAAGGAAACACATTTCAAATTCCAAGGGGAACACGAAAACTGATCAAAGTCCGCCCTTGAAGTACCGGGCTCAAAATTAGGGAGTACATGAGGCCATGCTGGGTAGGTGGACGCTCCTTGCCCGGGCTCAATGCCCAGCCTCTAGCGATCCCACCCAGGATCTCCCTCAACCAGCTTCCCTCACCCCTGCCAAGCAGAGAAAGCAGTTAAGTCTGCACGCGGGGAGCAGCAGCAAGGCGCCCGCAGGGCCACTGGGCATGCTCAGAAGTAGAGCAGGTTTGGGGCTCCAGCAGGCGGCTAGTGCGTTATACCGAAAGAAGGAGGAGAAGGCGCTGGAGGAGGAGGAAGGGGAGGAGGACAGGGGCAGCAGTAGCCACGATCGCCACCACCAGGCAGAGAAAGAGTTCGTAGGGAGGGACAGATCTCCTCCCACTTGGAGAGCCTTCTGCCTTCTTTTGGAGAAAAAGAATAAGAGATAAAGAAAAGGAGAGAAAAGGAACGAGAGGGGGAAAGTAAGAGAGAGCCAGAGAGTAAAAAAAAAAAAAAATATTTAAATTAAGGCGAGATCAGAGAGGGCTGGGGCGCGCAGGGGCGCGCAGGACCCGGGGGCGGACCAGCAGAGCCCCAGTGCCGTCGCCCGGGCAGGTGCCACGGCTGCTGCCCGGAGGCGGCATGTGACGCGCGGCCGCAGCTGCCCGCGGGCGGAGCGCGCTCGGACCCGGGAGCGCAACGGCGGGCCAGGTCGGCTGCAGCCGAGAGCCCCGCGCTCTCCACCCGCCCGGAGGATCCGCAGCTGCGCTTCCACCCAGAGGCCGGGCAATGCAGAGAAGGGCGGCTCCGGTGAGCGAGCTACCCTGAGGACAGTTGCCGTCTCGGAACGCCGTGTTACGAGACGCCGGGGTTCGGTGGAGCTGACCGGACGGTCCGAGAGATTTCCGGAGGCGCGGAAGACCCGCGTGGGACAGCCACCTGGAACGCTGCTGCCAGGTAAGGACACGCGGTGCTCGCCAAGGCTCAGGGCAGAACGGCTGGCGGCGACCGCTGACCCGGTTTCTTGCCTTATCTGGTGGTGAAAGAAGGGGGGAAAAGTTTTCCGTGGCCGTAGGAAATGTGTTTGCTGGCGGAGTTTAAAGGAAGGACTGGAGAGGGACGAAGGTGATTTTTGTCTATCTGGGGGGACGGAACCTCGGGATGGATCTGATAAGGAGTTGGAGCGCGGGGACCCTGGGTGGAGAATGCGGAGGTGGCACCTCAGAGCCTGGAAAAGCACGGGTACGGTAGTTCGGTGGCCGAGGGAGCGCCCCGGTCGGTCCACCCAGCTCTCTTGGGCTTCTTTTTCTCTCCCTCGAATGAGGAATCCAAACGAGAAGCAGGGGTGGTCCAGAGCGGTGTGAATGTGCGTCTGTGTGCCGCTGGGTCCTGTGTGTGCCTTTTAATGTCGTTTTTTAGGAGAGCTAAATCAGACCCCTGCCAACCTCACAGCGAGAGGCGACTGCTGGGGTTGCGTTTATGGAGCAAAGAGGTGATTTTTGCACTCCTAGTGTGTCCTAGGAGAGGGTACTGAGCCAGGGTGCGCGTCTACTCTGGCTCATTCGCGGCAACTAGACTACAGGCGATCTCCTGTGGCGCTCTCTTGCTCCCCGCACAACCTCCTTACAGAGCAGAGCTTGTTCATTTCTACGTGGTTTTAAACAGCTTGGGTTAGGGAGAATGACTGACTCAAGGGGGTTAAAATTCACTTGTCCACTCCACGCTGTGCTGTGCGTGCCGGAATTGTGACCCTGCCCTGCCTGGTTAGACTCTCCTTGCAAGCAGGGTGGAAGTAGGAGGGGAGGCGAGCTTTGGGAACTTGCATCCATATGGACGTATTTTTTAAATGCAGACTTTGATTTTAGTCTAAGTGTTTTCTGAACCTGTCCGAAGTCTGTCAGCATATCTCCCGCTTTCCACCCTCCCGGCCCCATTGATATTGTTTGCTGGGTTGTGTAAGGGTGGCAGACTCTGCTGTTAGGGAGAGTGACCATTTCCCTGTGTGCTTTCAACAGATCTTTCCTTTTTCTCTTGGCCTCTGAGATTCAACAAAACAGAGAATGTACCATTCCCCAAGGCACGCACGCATGCGAACACGCGCACACACACACACCACACACACACACGGGGGGGGGAGCACTTTGCGTCCCCCTCCCCGCTTTCTGGATTACTGTTTGAAAACAGAACATAATCTTAAAACCTGCTTAATAATTACAGAGTCCAGAGGGTTTCATATTAGGAAATCTTTCGTTCTGCAGGAACCATTCAACAGTTTCCTGTGTTTAAAACAATGCTAGTGGGTTTGCTGGGAGAGCTCTTACAGGATGATATACCTTCCAAAAAGGAGAAAGGAGAGCCTGGAATAAATGCATACAGGGCTGCAGGGTGGCAGGGGATGGAGGTGAAAAAGAATAAGGTCTTTCTGCTTCAGTTGCTGTGTCCCTGCAGCTCCCTGCTGTGCCAGGTGTTGGGGAGTACACAGGTGCAGGGATCATGCTTGCCTTTTCCATGTGTGTTCTCATAGGCCACACATGGAAACTACATAGCAGTGCAGTTTGAATCACACATCCACCACTGGATAACTCTGTCTTTAGAATTTTGTCTAAATCTAAGCGGTTTGTCCCAATTAGCTTAACCATGATGTTAGAAGGCATGTCATTCCTGAAGTGGTTTCCATGGAACACAGAACTGTAACACAGATTACTAAGTTAAAAACAGTGGCTGCAGATCTGATGTGAAACTGTTCCCTAG
Organism: Microtus pennsylvanicus; assembly: GCF_037038515.1. Classification (NCBI taxonomy): domain Eukaryota; kingdom Metazoa; phylum Chordata; class Mammalia; order Rodentia; family Cricetidae; genus Microtus; species Microtus pennsylvanicus. The sequence goes on from NC_134582.1 coordinate 115,831,882, forward strand.
ACTGAGGAATGTTGTGAGGTTGAATTAAACATGAAAGGAAGAGTGATGTAAGACTTGTAAAGACAATAGTGAAGAATGGTTTAAATGGGTTCGATAGTTTAGTAAGAAAACGAGGTAAAAGGCAGACCTTTTAAAAGGAACCTTTGAGCGTATGTCTTCTGTCATAGAAAATTATTGTTAGGCAAGAGTATAATCTGAAGGAATAGACTATCTGGAACTGGGTGGGATTTAGACGAAGACTACGTATTACGATAAGAGTAGTTTTGTCTTAGACAGACACAAAAACTTATATAAGAAACTCATAAGCTTTCGGGAAATCTGGAAGGGCCCACTGCTTTTTCCTGAGAGAGGGATAGAGAAATTTTGCTTCAGACATGTTTGTTTCTGGAGTTTATCGAGCAAGGATAAATATGCTCTTTAAAATGCATCTTTTTCATCTTTCCTTATAAAAATAAATGGCTTCCCTTTTATAGAAAAGAAAAACTTGTCATTTTAAGATATAATATATTAGAAGCAAGCTCTTTTTAATCATAGTCTTTAATAGCAGGCAACCTGTTGAGCATGCGTTGTGGGGAGGGGGATAATGGGCATAGCTAGGATTTCTTGGATCCATATTAATAAACGGAATAGAAACTACAAGGTTATATTCCAAAGCTTTCAGAAGTAAATTTTTTTAGGTCTTCTTTTCTTCTTCTTCTTCTTCTTCTTCTTCTTCTTCTTCTTCTTCTTCTTCTTCTTCTTCTTCTTCTTCTTCTTCTTTTTTAACCTAAAACATCATCTTCTTTCTTGAGCCAACATACTGTTCTTGCCTAATAATGCTGTTAGCCTTGGCAGATTCAGTTGCTTACACCTAAATGGCCTGGACATTGTCACTGTAGCGATGAAGAGGCGGGGTCAGGTTTGCAGTGTGGGGACGTTTACGTGCAAAGCAGCTGCGTTGGCCCTTTATACCAGAGATGAATGAGGAGTTCTGCAGAGATGGGACCCAGCTCCTCTTCATGTATGAACCTAATTTTGCATCACGGTATATTGTGACTAATACCATTACATTCTCAGCATGGTTTTGAAGAATGACTAATTGGAAATATTTTCTTTCACAGGGCATGCTTGTGAATTGAAAATATATCTTCCTCACAGAAAAATATTTTAAAAGGCATGTATAGCTCCAACAAAATAATTAACCAGGCCCCTTTACTATTTTTATATTTTAAATGAATCAGCATACACAAATATGCCCGGTTGTTAAAAGCAGTGTATATATGGTTTCCCAAAATGTGATATTTATGAAAGGCAATGCCAAACTTCTTTTGTCTAGACAGTTCTTTGAGTCTGGTGGAAGTTCTGTTCTGGTTCTTACCCCTTTGGGTTGGACTTTCAAATTCAAAGGCAAGGCTTGGCTTCATGACAGGATCATCTAATTAGTTTAACAGTAGGCAAATGCCAGTCAAAGTGGAGGTTAGACTGAGTGTCTGACAGCCTCTGCTCTCTGTTAAGGAAACTGCCTGCGCCTTGGATCAAGCACAAAGCAGACTCCTGACTCCAGATCATTCAGTGTTCCGTGTGGCTCCTCAGCGTGCTCCTTACAGACAGCCTGCAAGAGCCAAAGCTATACCTTTTAGGGACCTAGCTGACTGTTCTCTAAAGTGCTTCGCACTGCTAGATTCCTGGTCAGTGGAGACCTTCATTGACATTGGAAATTGTTGGAAATAAGGAGGCACACAAGCCCTATGTGAAGATTGCAAGCCCTCCCCGAGCTTTTATCTCTGCCTGGTGTATGGGGTTGGCCATGTTTGCCGATCCACAACTCAAAACTGGCACAAGGATGGAATCCTACAGAAGCATAATTTTGTTTGGTACATGCACATTCATGTAAGTGCAGATGCGTGTGTTTGTAGTGCCAATGAAAGTATTTGCCATATTTGCAGCAACCAGAGAACAGCCTCATTCCTCCGGTGCTCTCCACCTGAGCTTTCGATACAGGGTCTCTCATTGGCCTTAGACTCACCAGGTAGACTATGTTGAATGGCCAGCAAGCCCCAGACATCCAGTTATCTATATTTCCCCAGCACTGACTGAGCTGACAAGTGGATGCTGCCATGCCTGACTTTAACAAACAAAAAATTATGGGGTTCAACTCTAATTCCTCTTACTTGCAAGGCAAGTATTTTACCAATTGAGCTATTCTCCCAGCCCCAGAAGTGTCTTTTGAGCAAACTCAGAGGCACTGTGCAGTGGCACAAAATCAGAAACCATGACCCCTCCGTAGTCCCGAAGAGAGAACACGAAAAACCACTGTGGGGTGACTGCTAGTTCAGCCTTCAGCCACTGTGTGCCTTTCGCCCAGGAGTTTTGGCAGTGTGCACACTCTTCTGGCTGGCTCTCTCCTGCAGTTTGGCAATTTAAATTCTTCCACCTGTTAGAGCTTCCTGTCCCTACCCTCCTGAGACTGGAGGACTCTGGCAGGCAGGCACCTTCTTAACTCTCCTCTCCTACGACTTCAACTTTCACTGACCATGATGACCACCTACAGTACATGCTGAGCTGTTGTCTTCCCCACAAATATCCCAACTCATCCCGAATCCACCCAGAATATGAAAATCTATAGTTAGCCAGCCGTACAATTAGACAAGAAGAAGCCAACAGATGCATGGAGGGATCCAAGCCCCTGCTGGTCCCTTGTGTTCTGCAAGTGCCTCCAGGACCAACCAACTTTACTTGTTCTTACTAGGTTTTCACTTTAGAAGGATCTGGTCTGAGGTCCATCTGCTTGCTCTAACTTTTGTACTCTTCAGTGATTCCTTGGGCCCCTAACCCTGAGCTCTTGTCTTACTGCTAGCTCATAGGGCTATCCTTCTTTTGTGTTTTCAGTTCACCTTTTCCGCACTAGGCTTACTGTTTTGCCTGGAATAACTTTTAGCAATGACCTTGACAGTCAGTTTTGCTCTTGCCAAGACTTCTCTCCAGGAGCAAGACTCCATTCTATTCTTTTCAGTCTTCAATTCACCTCTAGGGTAGACAGAACCCTGGACCTAAGGCACAGTCCGAGTCCTGACAGTGTAGCAGTCACTTTTGCCTAGAGACTTGCGTTGCCAAGTTCACCTAACAAATAAAAATTGCCTTGTCTGTCATTGTTGGCAGGATCAAGTCTCAGTCCTCCACACCCCTCCTGGCCACTGTAATTTGAGTTGCTGACTATCCACTGCCGAATTAATCCTCCATTAGGTCATTTGTTCAGGCCCAGCCTCAGCCTGTTTCCTGCCCCCAGTGTTCCCTTGAAATCTGGCACACCAGCTGAGCCCTGACATATTCTACCTTCGGTCACCTCTGACACAGGAAGTGACACCAGCAAAGGCCGCCTGGCTCAGGTCAGATATCTTCCAACCACTTTGCTGCAGATTCAATTCAGATGAGTCAAAGCAGCATCAGATGTCAGTCTGTTTCAAAGAATGTGAGGCCATTGGGAGACCACCCTGTACTTATGGGCCTGGCCATTCATCACAGCAGGATACGACTGTGGGCTTGGGTGCACTTTCTCTCTAACATATACCCTATTCCATGGGCTCAGATGGCAGAAATCTGGTCACCACTGCTCCTTGAAGCATTCGCTCATGGCTGTATGAAGTTTCAAGTCAGGGCTTGCCTCTGAAAGGCTGCCATGCAGTAGTACCTCACAGACCAACAGACTATCTTTCCAAAGACTGCTTGGGTCTTTGTTTCAAATCAGTAGCAACTGTCGATTCAGTGTGTGTGTGTGTAGAGCTAGACACATAGGTGGTGTCCTGTCCTCTTTGTCCCACAAAGTGACAGTGTAATACCATGTTTATAGAATGCTGTGGGGGCCATCGGAGGCTGTGGAATCACTTTATCTGGAGTTCTCCTTTCTTATCTCCCCGTCCGCATGTCCTTCCCATCATGCAGGACCACTAACCCTCTGCAGCTTTCCCTAAGATGTTGTTATACTTTCCTTGTTATAAATTATTATTGATCACTTAATTCATTAAATTATCAAAAGCTGACAAACCTCTGCATAAGTAACTGCAAGTCATTTCTCTCTCCTCTGAATTCTGGTGGGACTTCCTGTCATTGGTATTACATTTGACATCCAAGGATAACTCCAGGGATATTCATGTTGATTTTCTTCAAAGTTGACTGCATAAAGAGTAAACTTTATATAAGTAAAATTTAATGAATATTAATTTGAGTAAAATGAATAAATCTACCTATCCACCAGTCATCAATATCTGTTATTTATCCCTCTCTACTTAAAATGGATACCTGTTTATCATCTTCCAGCAATGTCTAGCACCTATTTATCATAACTGCCTATTTGTCTTTATCTTTGCTCCCTACACCCCCTCTTATTGGTTGGCACATCTAGCGTGGCTCCAGGAATGGACTTGATTGGGTGGCAAGGGAATAAAGAAAAACCAAACTGACACAAAGACAGGAAAACTGGAATCAGATGGTCTGGTTTCTCTGCTGGACAAACCCCACAGCCCAGAAGCTTACTGTTATTTACTATATAGAATTGAACGGGGAAGCAAGCTTATTTCTTACAACTGAACAGGGAGGCAATGTTATTACATACAGATGGACAAGAAAGGAGGCAGGGCTTATACTATACCACTGGATAAAGGAGACAGGATTAGCTAATCTCAGTTACCAGTTTCTGTAGGGGAAAAGTTGTCAGGCCTTAAGTATCTGGAGAAGAAGGCGATGACAGACATTTTCTGCATACAATGTCAACATTCACACTCAGACCAGTAAGGTAAGGCTTTGCCATTTTCCCATGGGTCTGAGGATTTAGAGTCCTTGACCCTGTGCCCAAGTCAACAGTACACACTCACTTGGCTCCTCACTCATTCAAGGCTTCTTCTTCCCACAACTGCTATCACATACCCATCATCAATTTCTGTCCTCTGTCTGCCATTGATATCTATTCATATACACATATATCATTTATCTATATATCTTTATATCACCTATTTTTCACCATTGTCTATCCTGTCCCATGTGGATGTATGCATATAATCTATCTTCATCTATTTATAAGTACCTACCTTTCATCTATCAAGCATTGATATCTATCAAAGGTATCTATCTCTGCTCATCACTTATGTACATGGGATGCTATCTCTGTTGTGACACTCATGTCATTGTTTCTGGTGTACCAGGCAGCACAGTTACCCTATTTTAAATATACAATTAGGGTACCTAACATTATATAATCAACATGAAGTGAGAACTTCTCATCCCTCTCAGAGATGGAAGACAGTGTGAGAGGTTGTACTTCAAGCTTAAAACAAGTGTATATTCCCTTACCTTCTGGAGGCCAGAAGTCTGAAATCAAGGTATCAGTGGGAACATAATCCCTCTGAAAACTCTAGAAAACGAACACCATCTGAATCTAACTTTTGAGCCCCTAATTCCTTTCCCCAGATGATCACGGTAGCTCCTCCTTTTTGTGTGTTGTCTCCTGCCCATGTGATTGCATCAACAGCCTACCCAGAAAACTCCAAGGAAACCTTTCCTTCACAGATTCTTACCTTAATCACGTGTTCTACTGTAATAGGGAATCCCAGGTTGTGGGCATTAGGAAATGAACGTATGTTTCAGAACATGTCAGATAACATCAATGAGTACTGTGTTAGTTGCTTCTGTTGCTGTGGTAAAAACAACCCAACAAAAGCAACTCAAGGGAGAAGAGACTTACTGGGTTCCTAGTCTCAGGGCAAGGAAGTCATGTGGTGGGAGCATGACGGAACTGGCCCATTGCATCTGCAGTCAGGAAGCAGGGAACAATGAATGCCTATGCTATTTTCTTTCTCCTTCTCATTCAGTCTTGGACTTCAGCCAGTGGAATGGTGCCCTCTGTAGTAGGTCTTTCCACCCCACTTACTCTAATCTAGATAATCCCTCACAGCCATGCCTGGAGGCTAACCTAGTTTACATAATCCCTCATAGGCACACCCAGAATGTTCTTTCTTGGGAGATTCTAGAGGCCATCAAGTTGACAATGAAGATTAACCACCACAAGTATCTTCTATGCAACTCTATAGGCAGACGTCTCAAAGAGCAGCCTATGCCTTGAAAAATTAATTCTACATGCTGGTTTGTTCTAGAGAGCAATGAGAGGCAGAATCAGACAGCATTCAGTCCTCTCTACGTTTCACCATCACCTGACACAAAATCTCTGACTTCTGGCTTCCATCTTAACAAAGAGCATAGAAAGTCCTTTTCCAAAAGTCACCTGTAACCTCTGGGTCACAAACCAGTAGTCTTTCCTTGGCCTCGTAGTAACATATTTAGTCCCCCTAACTGTCAGAATATTCCATTTCCTGGTCTCTTCTACCCTGGTTCTTCTTCCTCTGAGTATTCCACTCTTACCTACTTCTCCAACACTGCTTCCTCGGTTTACACCATGTGCTTTCTCAACATAATCCATATTCATTGTTTCCAATACCCATTTAGCATGAATCACTCCCTCTCCCCAGACTGACTTAGCTCCCGAAGGGAGGACTGTCATGACACACTTGCTCAGGGGCCTCTCATTCCTCCCCCTCTTGCTTCTCTCCTGGGGCCTCCCATTTCTATGAACAGCGTGATCATCCTACATTTCCACATAGTCTTGATTTACTTCCTCCCTCTCCCTCCCACATTGTGCCAGATACCGGATCCTAATACTCAACCAAGTCATAGCTCAAACATCTTGGCTTCTCTCCTTTCCTGCCGTCAGCATCTCAGTTCACAAGCTCTCTAGCTTTAATGTGCATTCAGCTACGGAAGGAACTTAGGAAAATGCAAACCTTAATGCATGAGGTCTAGGTAGAGGCTGAAAACTTGCATTTCCAGTAGCTTTTCATGGGCAAGAGGGTCATCCGAGCTCAGATCACATTCAGGGAAAAACCAGTTTTTAAGTCTAATGAACCTTCCTTTTAAGGTCTGAAATCTATAAATCATCTATTTGACTACAGTTTTTCTTTCCAATTCATTTGTATAGATTTCTCCTACTGAAGTTGAATTTTATCATTTTTTTTTTGTCCTGACTCCAATATCATCTTTGACATCCTTGCCAATTATACCAATGTCATAATCACTAAATATCGTACATCAACCATCTTGGTTCTGGTATGATTTACATTTTAGGTTCAGTCTCAAGTCTCAAGACTTCCTTTCTCTTAACCATCAATAATGACTGTACTTTCTTCTTTGTCATTATGCTGGGAAGGATAAACTCTCATCCATATCTCCAGGTATCCAGATTTTATCAATTTATCAAGGATTATTTGAAATAACACTTTTTGTTAGCAATTATTCTTCCTGGTACTTTGTCAGAATCTCAGTCTTATCATTGATCCAACACACTCTTGGTTTGCTTATGTACATCTATAAATTATTTCAGATATCAGGCCATAAAGTCCTTAAGTAAGATGACTCATTTGACATCACCTTTATCATACCCAAATACAGTCTTCCTCTTAGATGATTGATGTGTACATCTCCATATAAAATATATAACTACAGTGCTTTTATGGATGTCTTGTTATATAAATAAAACATAACACATAAAATTTGAATGTCATACGTATGTAATTATGAAAATAGCCATTTTTCTGTATCACTTTGTCCCGTGAGGCCCATGCATTAAAGGTTTAATCCCGGCTTCATGCAATCTAGAAAGGTGGAAACTTTATAAGATAGATAGATACTAAGGAGAGGATTTTAGGCGATTGCCAGTGTGTGACCACAGAGAATCTTCCCTCTCTCTCCTGGCTCTCTCTCCATAAGGTGAATAATTTCTACCACATAGTACCATTACAAGGCTCTGTCTCCAGATAGGCTGAGAGCAATCAGGCCAATAAACCATGAATAGGAACTGTGAGGGGAAAAAAATCAGACCTTTTCTGTTCATTAAATTGACTTATTTCAGATATTTTCCATAGTGATGGAATGCTGACTAACACAAATATGATGTAGCGTTTACTCGCTACAAACCTTTGATAATAATAGAGTTTTGCCACTTGATTTGAAATGTAAATCTACCTCCCTATTTTTAAAATCTGCAGTTCATTCCAAAACATTGACTGATTTAACTGCATAAAAATCCATCCACTTAAAATGGTCTCGAAGTATAGAAATGTGTTTTCCTCTGAATTTCTTATCAGTTAAGCGTGTCTTTTTTTTTTCCTGCAGTGTTTCTCTCCTCCCAGAATTACATAAGGCCGTTTGGGTTTGTGAAAATAAGGCACAAATACTGCCCTGGAAGGACAAAGCTAGCATTATGCCGTTAGCAGAGCTGAGTGATGGATTTATGGAGATCATTCATTTGATCACACATTAAAATCATGCTGTTAGGTGATAAACACACATATTGCTAACTTTATATTGATATGTAAATTTCCACATATTTCAGATCCATGAAAAACGTAGCACATTCTGAATTATGAATGTATAGATATTTGTCCATGTTTTAAGATTTGTTTTTAATTATTGTGCATGAGCGTGCCTACACAAGTACGTATCTACACCATATCCGTGCAGCTCCCACAGAGATGAGAGGAGGGTGTCTGAATGCCTAGCACCAGAGTCGAAGGCACTTGTGGGTCACTGTGTCGGTGCTAGGAACTGAACTCAGGTCCTCTGCAAGAACAGCCAGGGTTCTTAACTTCTGACTCTTCTCTTCAGCCCCACATATTCAGCTATTTACCTAAAACACCCGTGTATGCATATATTTTTTCTTGTTTCAGAAATGACTACAAAGTTAAAATAAAACCAGAAAAAACTAAAAAATTTTTAACAGGGATTTTTAACATATTTAACAAAACCATGCCCTTTAGAAATAAACAAGGGGGAGATAAAAAACAAAAACAACTAAAGTTTGGTGTGAGCAGTGTGTTCGTGTGTGATGTGGAAATAATAATATTTATGGAAAAGAAAATTTATTTTTTGATTGATTGATTTTATTGAGCTATACATTTCTCTCTGCTCCCTTCCCTTCCTCCCCCCTCCCCTTCAACCCTCTCCCACAGTTCCCATGCTCCCAATTTACTCAGGAGATCTAGTCTAGCAAAGAAAATTCTTATAGAACTCAAAAAACAAATATGAGTGAAGAGAACTCTTAATGATGATGAGTGATCCTCATTGCTATGTTAAAATCAGAATTAAAGCCAGGTAAGTGACCCAAGTCTGTAGGCTCCACTAGTCAGTAGCTAAAGCAGGAGCATCACTTGAGTCCCACAGTTCCAGACCAGCCTGTGCAACATAGTTAAGACTTTTTTTTTTTAAATAGCAACTGTTTTGTGTTAGAACTATGATAGAGCATCTCCTTGGGTAGAGGGCGGCAGATGGATGATTGAAGGACCTAAAGGCATCAGCAAACTGATGGGGATGACATGAAAGTGCAGACTGTAAATGAGATAACATAATAGGGGTTGCCGTTTTGAAATAGCGTGAGATTGCTGCAGTCTGGATTAGCTAAATCATATAAAGACTATTTCTACATCTTTCAAACTCTAAAATACTGGGTTCTTTGGTTTCATTGATATCTCTTCCCTAAGACAGCACGTATTTCTTGTAGAACTTAGTACAAGGAAAAAAATTGAGCCTCTTTGGTGATAATGAAAGCTATTTTCTGAAAATGAAATTAAGCTATCTTTGTTTCTATTTTGCACTGACTGCTGGGAAATTCAGACCTAAAAATAACACACAATCATAGTGGCCATTTTTGTCTATTTTTCGGTCTATTGCTTCTTCCTATTTTTTTATCTAGTATTTTCAGTTTTCATTTTTAATGTAATCATTCTCATATTTGGGAACGGTTAACAGGATATAATTTAGAGACATGCAGTGAAATAATGTCTATGGGCATATGACCAGATATTAAGGACAGAAAAAAATAGAGATAAGTAAATGCTTTTTAAGTGAAACAAAATAGAGAAAATGATACATTGGCTACAAGATCTCTTTGGAATCCTCAAACCCCTGAAAACCACCATGGACACAGTAACCCATGTCTAGATCAAGGCAGAGGGACCAGGTAATGATGGTGCTGGAAATGGTGATGTCATAGAACCCATTTTATAGGGTTAGAATCTCACCAAGCACTCTTCTAGCATACAGTTAATTAAAGTTGATGTCTCACATGATGACTTGATATATGCAAATGTTATAAAAACAGATCAAACTAATTATCATATTAGTCACTTGATATATTTAATGTTTTTGTAAGAACATTCACAATCTACTCTCCTGGTCATTTTCAAACTTATAGTACATCGTCTATGACCATTCACCAGACTCATTGTGCCGTGCTGTTGGATAGATAGATCCCTGGATATTACTCATTCTGACTACTGGAAATGCCGTACCCTTTGACCAAGATTTCCATCCATTCTTCACAACCCCTATCAACCACCATTCTACACCATGAGTTTGGCTTTCTTAGATTCCAGGTGGTGTTTGTCTTTCTGTGCCTGGCTTATTTCACTCAATCTGACATTCTACAGCTCATTCATGTAGCTGCAAGTGAAGGAATTTCTCCTTTTAAGGCTTTTAATGGCGTTGCTCGCTCTCTCTCTCTCTCTCTCTCTTTCTCTCTCTCTCTCTCTCTCTCTCTGTGTGTGTGTGTGTGTGTGTGTGTGTGTGTGTGGAGTGTGTGTACACATTTCTGTGTGCACATGTACATTACAGGTGTGTGTGTGTGTGTGTGTGTGCGTGCATTGCACAGTTTATTCACTCAGAAAATTCGATTGTTGCCGTAGTCTGTCTATTGTTGATCAGGCAGTGATGAGCATGGGAGCTCATAAATCCCCTCAGCACATGGATTTCATTTCCTCTGAATATAGAACTAATGGTTGGATCACTAGATAATGTAGTAGCTCTGTTTCTTTCTCTAGGACCCCATTTTTTCATAATGGTTGTCTTAATTTATATTTCCCCCAACAGTGAGTGAGGACTCACTTTTCTCTGTCTCCTCACAAACACCTTTCCTGGTTTTTTGGTAACAACATTTGAACAAATGTACAGTGAAATCTCAGTATGTTTTAATCCCACCCACTGCGGGTTCATTGTGTACAACAATACTTTCATTTGTTGCCTATGCCATTTGTGTGTCTTCTTTTAAGGAATACTTAGGTATTTGGGTTGATGTTAACTTGTACTGCAACCTTCCCATTGAGTTGCCTATATATTTTGGATATCAACACATGCATGGTTTGAAAACATTTTCCATGGATCTGTAGGCTGTCTCTATACTATGTGGATGTTTCATTTTCTATACAGAAGTGTTTTCTCAGTTTGATATAATTCCACATTTATCACCTATGCTTTGGAGTCATGGCCCAAGTATCAGGGCCAATGTCATAAAGCTTTCTCTTTTGTTATTTATTTATTAAAGATTTCTGTCTCTTCCCCGCCACCGCCTCCCATTTCCCTCCCCCTCCCCCAAACAAGTCCCCCTCCCTCGTCAGCCCAAAGAGCAATCAGGGTTCCCTGCCCTGTGGGAAGTCCAAGGACCACCCACCTCCATCCAGGTCTAGTAAGGTGAGCATCCAAACTGCCTAGGCTCCCACAAAGCCAGTGCGTGCAGTAGGATCAAAAACTCATTGCCATTGTTCTTGAGTTCTCAGTAGCCCTCATTGTCCACTATGTTCAGAGAGTCCGGTTTTATCCCAGGCTCTTTCAGACCCAGGGCAGCTGGCCTTGGTGAGTTCCCGATAGAAATCCCCATTGTCTCAGTGTGTGGGTGCACCCCTGGCGGTCCTGAGTTCCATGCTCGTGCTCTCTCTCCTTCTGCTCCTGATTTGGACCTTGAGATTTCAGTCCTGTGCTCCAATGTGGGTCTCTGTCTCTGTCTCCTTTCCTCACCTGATGAAGGTTAATATTCAGGAGAATACCTATATGTTTTTCTTTGGGTTCTCCTTCTTATTTAGCTTCTCTAGGATCACTAATTATAGGCTCAATGTCCTTTATTTATGGCTAGAAACCAAATATGAGTGAGTACATCCCATGTTCATCTTTTTGGGTCTGGCTTACCTCACTCAGGATAGTGTTTTCTATTTCCATCCTTTTGCATGCAAAATTCAAGAAGTCCTTGTTTTTTACTGCTGAGTAGTACTCTAATATGTATATATTCCATACTTTCTTCATCCATTCTTCCATTGAAGGGCATCTAGGTTGTTTCCAGGTTCTGGCTATTACAAACAATGCTGCTATGAACATAGTTGACTATATACTTTTGTTGTATGATAGGGCATCTCTTGGGTATATTCCCAAGAGTGGTATTGCTGGGTCCAGGGGTAGGTTGATCCTGAATTTCCTGAGAAACCGCCACACTGCTTTCCAAAGTCTCTTTATATTTTCTTCCAGTACTGTGCTATAGGTTTCCTGTGTAAGTCTTTAATATATTTTGAACTGAGTTTTGGAATTGGTATGGTACAAGGGTCCACTTACCCTCCTTTGTACATAGACATTCACTTTTCTTAGACACCATTTGCTGAATAAAATAATGCCTTTATCTGCTATATTATACTTGGCAAAATCAGTTGACTGTAAATGTTTGGGCTTATTTTTGGGTTTTCTATTATGCCCCAATGGTATCTTAGCTTTATGTCAGTACTATATAGATAATAGCCTTTAATAAAAATTGCTCTACCTATATAATGTGTGTGTGTGTGTGGTTTTGTATTAAAGGTCAATTGTACAGTGTTTTCCTGTACACAAGATCATAATCTTGTTAAATCTCATGAAATTGAATGATGCTTTGAAATCATAAACTTGTGTTTTATTCATGAATACAGCCCAAAAGACTCAACCCTGATGAAGTGTCTGGTGTATTATAAACTTCCACTATGTACTGACTGAATTTCTGTTACTGTTATCTTTGGGTGGGGGAAAAGATGAAATTTGAGATGTGACAGATTTTCTGGTACCCTGGTATTAGCAACATAGCTGATTTATTAGGAAATGGGAAGCAATCCTCACTGGTCCTAGTGACTGGTATACAGAATATGCCAGAAGTTCTCTAGCTGAGCTTCCAGCCTGGTGCTTGGTCTGTGTAGAGATATTTTTCCCTGGCGGCCCACACATGTTCGAGATGTGGTTATTCTGACAGCATTCCTCAAATGGCTCCTCTTGCCTACTGATTCTCCTGACCAGCATTCTTCAAGCGGTCATTTTTTTACTGATTGTCAGCGGTTGCAAATAGCGGACAGCTGAAGGTCCTCAGCAACAACAGAAAAGGTCTCCAGCTCAGAGGTGTGGGATTGGATGTGTTTCTATTTTCTTTGCATTGTTGGAATACCTAACAAATTCAACTTCAGAAATTAGGAGTTGTATTTTGGCTCAGTTTGGAGATATAGTAAACTCAGCCCATAGTGCTGTGCGAGGTTGTGTGTGGTGGCATTTCAACTGCATTTTAATAAATTAAAACTGCCTGAAGGTCTGAGAGGAAAACAGTCCTGCTGGTCAGCCTTACAGACCAGGTTATCTTAAAACACACTTTTAACCCCAGTAACCATAATGACACACACCTTTAATCCTGGTAGCCACACTAGTTGTCATAGAAATCAGGTGGTGCAAGACTAATCCCAGCTCTAGAGAGGAATATAAGATAGGGGAAGACACAGTCTCATTCTGAGATTCTGGGAGGCAGGATTGCCATTTTCAGACTGAAGTCAAGGTAAGAGCCAGTGGCTGGTTGTTTTACTTTTCAGAACTTCAGGTTGAACACTAATTTCTGACCCTGAGATTTTATTAATCATGCTTCAGTTGTGGGTGAGTCGTTCTATTGCAGTCAAACCAATCTAGAAATTCCTTCAGTGACATGCCCAGAGATTTGTCTCCTACGTGATTTTAGATCCTATGAAGCTGGCAATTAATAGTAACTAACACAGGGGTGATGTTTCTAAAACTGGGTAGGCACCATATTTGGTGGCTAAGACTTGGGGGTTGAAGCCAAATTCCCAAAGCAGAATCACAACAGAGATGGGGGTTACACCTCTGCATTCCGAATAAACTTCCAGAAGGATCCTCACTTTGCTAGGATCTCAGACTTCTGAGTTGAAGAGAGAGAAATGGTTTAGATTCTTTCGTGAGTAGGTTAAGAGCTGGATTGGCAAAGGGTACATTAGCCTAGCGCCTCTCCTTGTTAAGATGAGTCATTCAGCTTAGAATGTGTCTCCGGCTCGTGAAGAGTGGAAAGCTCGCTCACAATGGAATGTAAGCACAGAAAGCGAAAACGGATCTTAGGTGTAGAAACAAGAGGGAACTTCCTCCGTCAGATGCACCCTGAGGTATCTGAAGATGTATATTTTGAGAAATATGGCTAGTCTTTTTCAAGAGATGTTATAAACAGAAACTGCATTTTAGATGTAGGCGATTTTGACATTTTTATTAGCTTCTTTTGTTATGTCATGCAGCCATCATAAACAGATGGATGTGAGCGTCTGTGTGTTGCCGAGTACTGAACCTAGGGCCTCACATATGCCGGACAAGTACTCTAACTCAGACCCATGTCCCCAGCCCAACAGAACATATTCTTGTTAGCATAAGGTACTAAATTAGAGGATTGTGTTTCTGAGAAGGTACAGAGAAAGGACATATAAAATTACTTATGTGAACAGGGGGATTTCAAAAATTCAATGGTAAGATAGCCATTGCCTTATACACACACTAGTTTGGATGACATAAAAACTCTGAAACATGAACATAGCTTATTTTTTCTCAATGTTACAAGACATTTTATGTTGCACTGTCTTTTTTAAATGAAAGTTTTAATAATCACCTACACTTAACTGCTTTCTCACAAATTCAATATAAAGTTGTATATCATTAACTTTTTTTATAAAAAATTAATCACCAACCTATTAGATTTTCAGACATTCTTGTGGTAGTAAAGACCCTTGAGACAGACTATCTACAGTCTGCTCTTATTCCAGTGTTCCTCCTGGCCATGCCTTTGTTCGTTAAATTAATTAAGCCCTTAAATTATGTCAGACAGAGTCTTGAGTGCTAAAGATGGGAGACTAGATAAGAAAAAAACATGCTGGCTTTGTGGGATTTATATTCTCCTGAAAATGCATGGGACCTACTCTAGTGTCCACAAAGGATTTCTGAGGAGTCCTCCTTGGTGTCAAAACCAGAGAAGCATGGATGCATTAGAATAGTGTGCCTCTTCTGAATGTGTGACCATCCCTAGCCTGTGTCCTCTTCCACATACCTCTTAACTATAGGGGCTAGTTTAAAATTTTCTGAAAATATACATTGACTGGTTTTGAAAAAAGTTAGACAGACCATACTGATGACTGCCACTAGATGGCAGACATATGCACTTACATGTCCAACCAGAGGGCTGTTTTGAAAGGTTCCAAAGGAACTGCTTGACAGGATGAAACCTGAGTTCCCCAGGCGTGACAGGTTTGAGTTGCTGCTATGCACCGCCTTCTATGGGTGTCATGCGCCACACGTGACAGGTCTCCCACTGCGCAGGAGTTACCTGGATGCTTCATTGAAAGTAATATGGACTTCTCAAGTTCATAGACCATCTGTGTACTTTCACTTTTATGGTAGAATGGACTTTTCAAATGGTTGCATTAGAGAGGGAGCTATATTTTCAGTCCCTTGAGAAACAACCATCTTATTCTATGACAACAGAAAATATGAACTAGGATGGTGTCAACCTAACACCAGACACCTCCCCTTAATCTCCAACTAGCTACAGAAATCCAAGGAAAACAATGTCTGAACATGATGCTCTCCTAGAAAGACACATGTATGAAGCCAGCTTGGATCAATGACAGAACAGAAAACTGACTCAAATCACAAATAATAAGGATACCTTCCCTTACCCCAATACTTATTTCAACCAAGAAATAACTCCCTCCCACTACAGTTGGAACAGAGGATGCCATAGGATGTATTTCCTAAGCCCAGATCAAATGAAGCTGTAAGACAGTATTACCCTGTCTTGACATTTCTGAAAATTGCAGGCCTATTACAGATGCTGCTGTTTGGCTTCCTGAGCAGGATGGACAAGATGGTGATAAGGCAGCCGGGTTCAGGGGGTGTTAAAACAATTTGTGGCAAAGTCTTGACCTTAGATGTGTGTTTATAATCTACAAGTATGTTCACTTGTAAAATAAAGCTATCTGAGCCAAGTTGTTCATTGGATTCGGGGGTAAGAAGCCAAATCCTTTTGGAAGGATAACAGGAATTTATTCCTTTAAGGCATTTCACTAGAGAGAGATTTTAAAGGACCAGAAAGGTTTAAATAGATGGGGATCCAGAGTAGATAGATGGTTCAGGCAACAATTACCATATAAGAGAAAAGTCTCTGCAGGTTTGTGTCTCTCCCAAGAACAGAGAACACTCTACCACAGTGCATTTTCCCTTGGTGTTGTATCTGTTTGGAACATTCCTATTGTTCTGTTTTGTTTGAGACAAGGTCTTGTGTAACTCAGCCAAGACTTGAACTTGCTATGTAACTGGACTTGTGATCCTCCTGCCTCCACTTCCTGAACTCTGGAATCACAGGACTGCATCAGGGCAAGCACATGCAGTGTGTGCAGTGCCAAGGAGCCAACACAGGGCTTTGTATTTGCTGGCTAAGCAAGCATTCTACCCACTGGACTACACAACCAGCCTCACTTGGGAGCATTCTCTTCCTAGAGACCTGCACAAACTCTCAGAGTTGTCCCTAGAAGTCACCTAAGCTCACTGTGGGAGCAGCCCATCTAAATACCATGCGCCTTTCCTTCCCCACAGCATCTTCTTCATAGTCACCAGACATAAGTTTATTTTTATTTTTTTTCTGAAACACCCATTGCAGTAGAAGCTCTTTTAGAATAGACTTCATAATTTTGTCCTTAAATACTGTCTATCCTGGGATGGGATGATTTCTTAATGTATGGTAATTTGAATGAATGAATGCTCAGGTATCTCTTTCCTCTTCCCTTCTCCACTCCTCTCCTCCCCTTGATTGAACCCAGGGGAACCTAAGGGGAGAAATCAAGCAAATGGACAAGCGTGCCTAGATTTATCTCCAAGAATGGTCTGTTTTCTTTTTCTGTTAGAAGTAAATAAGAGAAACCCTACTTATTAACTAATTTTTAAGGATTCCAGTTTCCATAAACACTCATTTAATGTGGGCCTGGGAGCCCAGATCTTCAACCCTTTTTACTCGGGAATCTGAGGCAGGAGATCATTTCAAGGCCTGCCTTGTCAATTTAGATTTTTGTCTCCAAACAGCAGTGTTCTAAAGGGGCTGGAGATGGAACTCTTTGGTAGAGAGCTTGCCTAGCATGTAATAGGTCTTAGGGTAAATTTCCAGTACAAAATAAATTAACAGACAGGCAAATGCCCATTTTCACAATATATATGTTGTAAGAAAAGTATAGAAATTTTAAGGCATAAAGTGGAAGAAATGGTGGAACAGGATAGTTCTGTGTTGTGGAATATTATTATTATTTTTACTAGGCAAAGATGTGCTACATTTGTTTATGGTGCAGGCTATCACTTTAACTGTGTGAACGTATGTTAGTTTTGTTTATGCTATATTTCTTTAACGATGTAAGGATGTGTGTTTAATTATGTGAAGATGTGTTGCATCTGTTTCACCTTACCTGCCTAAGGCACCCAATTGGTCTAATAAATAGCTAGGCAGGAGACTGAAGGCATAAGTCACAAACAATGCCACACCAGTTTGGAATTATGATTAATAGGGTGGTATTTATTAAAAGGGGAAAAAAACTTACAGATCACTGTCCCAGGCAACAGCCCTCTAAGCAACCAGGAAGGGAGTCTAGTCGCCGGCGGAGCAGGAAGTGAAGAGAGAGAGGAGAGGGAAGTGGCCGCTTTTTTTAAAGGGAAAGAGACCACCACGCCCCAATGGGCTGGTATCTCAGCGGCTATTGGCTGGAGGAGTGGGAGGACCTCCCGCAACAGGAGACAGATAGATGTGACTGGCAGACATAGAGAATAAAGAAGAGGAAAAAGATATAGAAAGAGAGAATAAGTGAGACACCCAGATCAAGAAGCCAAGCAGCACCAGCCAGCAGACACAAGAAGCAGTAAAAGTAAGATATACAGAAAGAAAGTAAAAAGCCCCAAGGCTAAAGGTAAATAAAGAGGAACAGGTTAATTTGAGTTAAAAGAGCTAGCCAGAAAAGAGCTAAGCTACAGCTGAGCATCCAAAACTAATAATAAGTCTCTGTGTCATGATTTAGGAACTGGTTGGTGGCCTAAAAGAAAAGGCCTGATACAGCCTGATATCGGACATGTCTGGGCAACTAGACAGTGTCACAGTAGCTGCCCAATAGCTGTTGATCTCTTAATGTCATAAAATATCCAATATCAGCAGAAGGAGGCAGGAGCAGGTGTTCAAACTTAACTGACTTTGAGCAAATATAATGGGTCCTTTCTTCCTTCCTCCCTCCCTTCCTTCCTTCCTTCCTCCTTCCTTCCCTCCTACCTTCCTTCCCTCCTACCTTCCTTCCCTCCCTCCCTCCCGACCTCACTCCCTTTCTTCCTTCCTCCCTCCCTCCCTCCCTTCCTCCTTCCTTCCCTCCTTCCTTCCTTCCCTCCCGACCTCCCTCCCTCCTTCCCTCCCTTCCTCCCTCCCTTCCTTCCTCCCTCCCTCTTTTTCTTCCTTCCTTCCTCCCTCCCTTCCTTCCTTTTTTTCTTTCCTCTCTCCCTTCCTTTCTTCCTTCCTCCCTTTCGTTCTTCTTTACCATCCTATGCTTTCCTTATCTCCCTCCCTCTTTTCCTCCTTCCTTTCAGCCAGGTCTTTTTATGTAGTCCAGGCCTGTTTGAAACTCAAAGTCTTTCTGTCTCAGTCCCTGGAGTCCTGGGATCACAGGTGACATTTGGCTGATGAAGTGTGTGGGGGTTTTTGTTTTGTTTTGTTTTTGCTGTTGTCTTTTCCCTCTTTCCCTCCGACTTTGAACCTGTGCTTGACCCAGCAATTCTGCTGTGGGCTTCCAGGCCCTCGGCACCTGGAGCTATGTCACTGGTTCATTTTGTTCCAAGGTTTCCAACTTCTTGGACTGAACATCTGTTTTTCACATCTAAACAACCTGAAGAATGCCTTTGTTGGCCCTGTAAATCAACCTAGTAACCCCTCATTTGACAAACGCATGTGCAATATGTATGTTCTGTACCTCTGGAGAATCTTGAATGTTCAGAAACCCAACTAATGGAATTTTTAGTGTTTCAGTTATTGTGAAGTACATTAAATTAACTAAGGGTTAGTTATAAAACTAAATAGGTTTTTCACATTTAAAATCTTATGTCTTGAGGTATTTCTAAACACACTAAAAATAACTTTTTGTGCTTGTCAAATAGTTATCAAGTAGCTGCCTCTTTCTTGCCGGAAGAAATAGCCTTGAGGAATACGCAAGAATAAGGTTGGCTAGAAGGATGCTGATCTGGTAAAGTCATGAACAGAGCAGTTTCTCTATGATGTAAGTCAAAACTGACTGGATAGAAGACAGTCTGAGGGCTGCAGTTTCTTTGGAACTCGGTGAATACCAATCTCAAGAGTATTGAGGTCTGTCCTGCCTAGGCACAGGGCCTCTGCTGGATGTGAACTATCCCGTCTCTCATATCTATGGGAAAATTACCTTGGTCTGGATTCCCAGTCAAACCAGAAACCATTTTTCATACAATTGTGGATTCAGAGCAGGTGTTTAGGAAGCTGAAAGATCTTTTACCTGGAAAACATGGGAGTTCAAGGCTAAATAATGTTCACAATCACCATGATCTTACAGCTCTCCTAAAGGTCTGTAGTGTTTGGTGGTTGGTACTGAGGAACACACCAAGAAGAAACATTGAGTTTCTAGACACAAGAGCAATTTAATTGAGAATAATCGGTGTTCTTTTCTGCCACTTAAAAGAACAGTTTGATGTAGAATTTTGTCTGGTATTAATTTTAAAATTGGTTCTCAATGACAAAATGTTCTGTGTGCCTTGAACGTAAAGTCCTCCTCAGTTTTATCAGTTTACACCCCTCAGTTCTCCAACTGTAATTTCCCCCTTATGGATCCCTGAAATCAACTCTTCCTTGTCTGGATTTGTCTCTTTTTTATTTCTATTGATTTTAGTTGTCTAATTATCCCCATCACCCCTCCATCAAAAATTAATACCACGTGTACATTTGTATGCTGATATTATGTGGCTACTTAGAGGGTCGGAAGCCACGGGTTTACTTAAGATGTCCTTTGTTCTCTAATAACCCACTTCTACTCCTGAAGTGATGCTGTTCCCACTGGACAAGTGCATCAATCAGTTACTGGGGCTGAAGACATGTCCTGGGCTCCACAATCTTCCAGCCTAGAGGGGAGAGCAGCTCTCCCACAAGCCTCACACCTCATGACACTTCAGTTCCTAGCCCCAGGACGTTCTGTGCCCTCCTATCAGTACATGGTGGCTTTTCTCCACCGTGTTCCTGCAGTCTTCATGTCTCTGCTGATGCTGAGCTCCTCTGATCTTTCTGGAGCTGACCTCTCAGCAGAACCATCTGCCATTTCTAAATAAGGGTTTTCAGTCTGCTTCATTGCCCCCCCAACACCTGGTTCTCAGTCGTGGCAAACATCACGACATTTCTCTGAGGCAAAATAAGAGATCTAGGGACAATTTCATTTGTCTTCCAGCATCTTACTGCTTTCCTTAGTCTCAAGGTAGTGGGTGTCCTGAAACTTATTTTGTTCCAATTGGGAAACTTGTCTATAAAATTCATATACAATATTCCCCAGCTATATCCATTGCAATTTTTCAAATGTTTTCAATTGTTCTGGTTTTTTAAAGTAGAAAGAGAGAAAGAGAGCACTCACAGTCGCATTAGCATGTATATACATACACCTGTGGAAGCCAGTGAGCAACCTTCGTGTTGTTATATTTAAGGGACCATCCACCTTGCTTTGGGACAAGGACTCTCATAACCTAGAATTTGTCCAAGAGGTTAGGGTAGCGATCTAGTGAGCCCCAGAGATCTTCTTGTCTTTGCTTCCCCAGTGCTGGGTTTTAAATTTCCTACCACCATAATATTATTTTATGGTGGTTCTGGATATCAAACTCAGGTCTTGATATTTGCATGCCAAGCACTTTACTGACCCAGCTATCTGCCGATGGTTTTTTAAAAGTGTTTAACATATAAATATGGACTCCTTACCAGACTTGGAACAAGAAGGAAACAAAATATACTGGCCTCCTATACAGGCAAGGTACTGGGTGACTTAGATTTTAGAGCCTTATGATAGATTCTTAAGTCCTTCTGGGCATTAGGTTTGTGTTTGGCCCCTATCTAGATAGGGAGCCTGGATATAGCCCTTCCGATGTTGTGTGTGTGTGTTTTATCAAAATGGTTTGTTTTAGTTGATATGTAACCTAGACAGCAAAGACCAGCAAATCAGATGTAGTTTCTAACATGTAACCTCCACAAAAGAAAAACTAAGAGCAACGAACTGTATTTGATCTTAATATTTTTATAGTGTTTAGCCTATTAACTGATTACTTATGTATCTTTTCATATGTAATCTTAATTTTATAAAGCTAATGAGGGCAGGACATACTGTACATTACCACATAATTCCCAAGACTTATGATAAAAATATTAGCTGCCCTTCACACCCTGCCCTCTGTGGTCCCAGTACTGATGTCTTGAGAGGCATCAATTTTTCATGCTGTAGGTTGTAGATTTATCATTGCTGTTTACTTTCATTTTTTTTAAATAGCAGGCTTGGATGGCTATGTTTTGCCTTTGGGCTTTAGAGTTTATTTCCTACTATAGAACTCTGGCCCAATTATAAATTTCCTCCTTTATGCCTGAAGGGAATCAGCTATAAAACTTGGGTTATATCATTATATAATATTAACATGCCTTGATGGCATTAATAGGACTCACTGTTTAGCTTCACTATTTTAATATGGTTCTCTGGTGATCAGTGTGCGCCCTATGTTCTCCCACGCTTCCTCCTGTCTGGTCCTCCCCTCTCTTTCTTTCTCTTTTCCTCTCTCTTGATCCTTCCCTTTCTTTCCTTGCAGGATGTCACCATCCTCCTATTCCTACCAGAGCTGGCTGCTCTTTAGACTTTCTATACAGCTATAGTCTTGGAATTGTCTTCCCTGTAACCCTTTTCTGCCATTGTCCAGTTTTTTCACAGATTCCATTCCATTACTGGATTTTTGGTGGAGTGAGAAGGAAAATTATCATACCTGTCTCTGCTGGTTTCCTATATCATCACATGTTTAAGCACATACAACTTGACACATAGCAAGCACACCCCAGACATTATCATTGTTGCCATTAAGATGTTTTGTTGTTTTCTTATAATTTTTATTTATTTTATCTGCCTCATAGGAATGGCTCTGGGAGATAATATGATTAGAGTCAGTTACTATAAAATAAGGTAAAAACTTACAGGGTAATTACATAGTTATAATTGCAAGAATTATTATAAGTGGTCCACCCTTCCACACACTTAACATTTGCCTTCTTTATGCACCAACAAGTTCTTTCGCCAAATAGGTTATTGCAATTGTTTGCAAGTTCATTGCAAAGGAGTTTCATTTTTCATAGTCTTTACTAACAACTCTAACACACACACACACACATACTTAACCCACTAATATTAATTTTGAGGGAGTGAGTGAGTTCAAAGTATACGAATGCTAGAAAGGAATTTGTTACTGACTTTCGAGAAGAAAAACAAGTCCTGACGTAGCAGCATTTGCCAGCAGGAGTGAGCAGCCCAGTGGGCTCGCTTCCTATGACAGACTCAATTGCCATGGGTAAATGGCATGGCTTACACGGGTATAAGATGGGGAAGGTTCTTTTTTCTCAAAAAATTATTCCATTCCCTGGAAATACTAGTATTAAAAAAAAAGGAAGGGCTTCATCAGGATCTGATGATCATTTGAAGATAATTTTATTTTAGCAAGTTTATCAACTCTTCATCTTATTTTAACTAAGCTGGACATCTGTTTTCCCTGTGCCTGTATTTTCTGGGTCTCTGTCTCACTGTGAAAAGGGAAAAGAAGCCTTGCATTCAACAAAATCACCTATAAAGTAAAACCATGGGTGTCCAGTGAAGGCTGCCCACTACACCTGGGAAAGAAGGTTGGTTCTTCTCAACAGAGCTGGTTTGTTTGTTAATTGCTAACCTCTGTCTACTCAGTGGTCCTGAGAGAGTAATCAAATTTCCTGTGAGAGTGTTAAGAGGAACTATGCCCAAGCCCAGAAATATCACAAGATCTCATCAGAGAGAGATGCAAAACCAGGGTGGACAAGAATGGCCTCCATGTGCTGATAGAAGGTACAGGGTACATACCCGGCTTCTGTTGCTAGGGGCTGTGTGATGGTTCCTTTCTCCCACAGACCAAAAGACTCTTAAGTGTCTTATGACCCAGTAAATTATTGATGCATCCTATGGGGATGACATCACTTCCACACACCCAGGAAGGTGAAAATGGGTTATTAGTAGCCAAAGGACATCTTTAGATAATGTAGTGGTTTCTGATCCTATCAGTGGCCCCATTAGATAAGTATATACAAATAGAATTATGATATTAACATTTGATTTAGAGGAGGGATGGTTAGGAAACTAGAATCAATATGGATATTGATGAGAAAATTCCAGAAATTCACTCTAGACTTAAATTGTACATTGATTCTTCACATAGACTACATATCTTTGAGCTTAGTATACTAACTCCTTTAGTGTTGTCTTGAGCACAATTAAAGAAGAGAAAGTAATGATTATATAGAGAACACTGTCTAGGTCACTTAGTGAGTTCAGTAGAAAGTTTCAAGGTCAAGTGAATTTACCATTTGGAAGTGAGACTAGTTTGATGGTAGACAGAACACACACGTGTGTGCATACTCATCTTCTGAGATAAAAAAAACTGAATGTCGCTTTATCTTTCATTGTCATTGTATGTATTTGTTTTGAATTTTCAAACAATGACAGTCACAATGGCAAGGCTGAAACATAGCAATGTAGGTATATTGCTTTCCTAGCAAGATCAAAGCCCTGGTTGTGGTGGTAGATCCCTGGAATCCAGCACCCAAGTGATAGATGCTTAGAAGTTCAGGGTTATCTTTGACTATATAAAGAGTTTGAGACCAACTTGGGCCATGTGTGATAGTAAAACCTGCAAACAATCAACAGTTATTGAGGGAGAGAGAATCATTCTTCCCCAAGGATGAGCCCCCTGATTAGTTATTCAATACCAAGTGATCGACCCTAGAAACATATGCACCAGGTTGTACTCATGTGTTTATTTGTTTCTATGTATATGTAACAATATTGGTTGAAGAAGAGGAGGTCTTGAGAATTTGGAATGGAGCGAGGTATGTGGGATGGGTAGAATGGAGGGAAGAAATGATTTAATTGCATTTTAAATTAAAAGACAGAAAATATTAAGTATAGCAAAAAGGAAGGGTAGACTTTATTTCATTTACCTTAAAACAAAATTAAATTGGCAATATGAGAATAACATAAACTCAAATGCAAGATTGTTATTTAGCATAAACTGAAGTTTTTGATGAGAAAAAAAATGCACCTTGGGGTTTTCCAGACATCTCTTTATTTATACAATCTTAATGGTCATGTTTGAGACAACTCTGGTGTGCTGTGAAGAGCAGGTGCCTAGAGAGGTCTCAATAGTTAAGAGTGCTGGCTATTTTTACAGGGGACTGGGGTTCAATTCCCAGAACCATCTTCAACTTCAGTTCCAGGTGATCCAGTGCTGTTTTCTGGCCTCCACAGGCACCAGGCATGTTAGTGATGTACAGACATATGTAGGCAAAATGCTCAAACATATAAAATAATAAGTAAGTAAGTAGCTAAACATGGGACCTCTTTGTAGCTGAAGTATGGATACTCTTGAGGCAGAGCACTGGGGTATAGACCTGCTTCATTGCTGCTCTGCCGTTTGACCCTCTCTGGTTCCTCTCTATTCCCAAATAGCTGTGCTTCGCAAACACATTCTTTGAAGACAGTCTCATGCTTGTCTTTAACACGAGTGAACAGAAAACTTTCATACTCAATAACACAATTTGCCTATGTTTTAGAAGGATGGCTAATCCCTTGCCTCATTCTGATTTCCAACACCCCATGCTATCTTGAACATTTGAGTGGGCTGTGTGTACCTGAGGCAAGTGTTTATAGCAGTGGATGTGGTTTCAAGCCTGCTGTGTTGCAGCCTTCTCAATTCTCTGTGTAGTGTGACTATAAACAAATATCAACCTCCTTATGTTTGTTCCAAAGCAGGTACTAAGAAATCTGGAACAAACTATTTTACACCAGATAAAATACATTTAGAAAAGCTGGTCTAACACAGGCAGTATGTTTAATTTCACACATTGCTTTAAATTAAATACAAGTGAGATTGAAGAGTCATTCAAAGAGCATTTTATATATACATAATCTGTGTATATGTATACAAATATATATATGCATATGAAGTATGTTGGTTGATTTCTTGGAATGCTCTGCTAAAAGAATATGAAGCTGTTAGGGAAATATTACTGTTGTATAAAACCATAATTTGATTCTTTCACCAAGAAAAATTCACAAGCAGAAACAACAAGAATGTTTACAAATATATATATATATATATATATATATATATATATATATATATATATATCCTCTTAAAAAGCTATTATGTAATTTTCCATGTCCAGGACAACTGTAAGTTATTACTCTTGTGATCCCTCATTCAATTTTTACATCAGCACTGCAGGATGTGACTTTGGGGAGCCCGAAGGTTGATTATACTCTTTGCTAGCAGAGCCTCTTGAACCACAAATGGGTGGAATAATTTGTCCAAACCAGTTATCATTTGACTCTGACCCCAGCATTTTGGGGTTATTGGAGAAATATCCAGGTTTTATTTATTTATTTTGCAGATATGATTTTTAAAGAAAGTTCTCCTCCTTGAGTCACTATAACAACTTACTAATTTGACTGCTCTTCAGACTTGAGAGGGAGGGGGAGAGGAGTTGGGGGAGAGGGAGAGGAGTGGGGGGACGGGGAGAGGAGTGGGGGGGAGGAGTGGGAGGCTGGGAGGAGGCGGAAATTGTTTTTTTCTCAATAAAAAAAAATTTAAAAAATTAAAAAAAAGAAAAAAGAAAAGTTAAGGCCAGAATAAAAATGTGGATAATAGAGAAGCAAAAGAAACCCAAGGAAAATATAGTTTAAAAGTTAGACTTAACAATATGATTCTAATAGATCATTATTTCTGATGTCAGTGTTCATCTATGAGGACTTACCTGGTGAACTGAGGATATTTGTTTATTCCTTTGTTTTGAAAAATAATCTTGCTCATTATGAAATTTAGATCTTCATTTAGCTGCATGTAAATACCAATGCCGGCAGGTAGGCCTTAACTTGTAGGAGAGGGACCTTCCAAGCAGAAGGAAACCAAGGAAATTAGCTCATGTGGATGAGGGCTTGCTTCCTACTCAGCTACTTGGCTGATTGGCTGCTGAGAGAGATGAAGGCTGGAATAGAATGGAGGACGGTGATGAAACTGGCCTTCATTTGAATTTCAGAATCTATTTTAAAAATAAAATACAATTTGAGAGAGTGTATCTGGCAGGCTTCTCACCTTTGGACACTGGTTGGATTTTACTAAATGGTAACTTAGTTTAAGGATTCATTCCTGTCAGCTTTTGACTGGTGACATCCCTTATGTTTAAATCCAAACCCAAATAGCATTACACTATATTATCGATATAAGTACTGAATATTACTAAATGGCAGAGTAGAAGTCTTTCTCACCTTGATATGAGAGAGAATGCGTGCATGCACATGCTATTAGCAAAAGAAAACAATAAAACTGTCAATGGAGAAATATGAAATTGTAATTCCTGGACTTCAAACTAGTCTAAAAAGTACCCAAGCCTTCATAGATTGTGCATGCATACGGAGGACAGAGGTCCAAAGGATGGGATTTGGTGTCTTCCTCAGTGGCTGGACACCCTTTGTTTAAGACAGATTCTCTCAATGAATCTGGAGCCCACCAATTTGGTAAGACTGATGGGCCAGCAAGCCCCAAGGATTTGCTGGTTTCCAACTCCTGAGTGCTGGGATTACAGGTTTGTACCACAGTGTCCAGGTTTATCTGAGTGCTGAGGATCAAACTCTGTTCTTGTGCATACATGGTAAGCACTTTACCAACTGTGCCATGCGTCCATTTCCCTGTGCCTCCTTATGAAGACATAGACAGGTTTTTCTTCTGTCTGGCATTCAAGCTGCTGTGTCAATGAAGTTGTTTGTGTAACTTGATTGACTTTGCTCATTTTCCAGCTTTGACGTTGTCTTTTCAATGCATTCTGCTTCTTACATTCAAGAAAACATATCTTTAAGGATAATTGTAAAAGGGAGATGGTAATGTATATAATTAAAATGTTGAATTTTGAGATCCAATGGTCTGTTTTGTTCCTATATGCCATATTCGATAAAAAATGTTAAGCATCATCTTTGTCCATGATGATATAAGAGGGAAACAGTTTATTACCACATAACGATCAAAATCAACACCTTCAGTTTTCTCACTGATCTCTACATTATTCCTATCCAGGGGCCGATTGAATGGAATAAGTACAATGTGTAGGAGGCGGGGGCAAACAATTTTATTGGTATCTTTCTCTCATTGGCCTTTGTGCTGTCGCAGTAATAGACTGATCATTTACGTCACGTGTAAAATCTCAGCAGCTCAGTGACTTTCTGGTCCTACTGCTGTCTTTATAGATGTGTACAGTGACAGCAATGGGTTGGCATCCTGCACATGATGGCCAAGTTCTTATGTGGTTTAAAGCTATAACCCAAAGGATATGGAGATTTCTTCCTGGATCTCGGTCGTTTATGACTCCTTCTCTATCACTCCATTGTTTGGTTTCTTTGTCTCTATTTTGACACTTCCAGGCTTTATTGCAACCAACTGTTTCCCTTCCTTAAAGATAAGACTCTAAGGCTTTCTGCATGCTTTCTTTCTTTTCTTTTTCTTTCTTTCTTTCTTTCTTTATTTATTTATTTATTTTTTTAGTAGTGGGCATCACAGTGTATGGAAGACCTCTCAGAGCATACAAAGGATAAACATACTCTTCTGTGAGGTTCTCAAGTGTTTTGTGAAGCTTGAGCAAACTCAGACCTTCTGGCTCAAATTCATATATCATGGGATAATTTGAATTCAAGATACATGGCAGATCCCATAAGGGATCCCGATGCAGAAATGATTGCTACTGAGCTGTGTGTGGTTTTGTTTATTTGTTTGTTTTGTTTTGCTTTGTTTATTGAAACCCAATAGTATTTACACAATTTACCCATTCAAACTGAGAAATGGGTTGAGAGGAAGCATGGGAGAGTCAAGAAGAAGTGAATGAATGAAAGAGACAGGACAAAATTAGGGAAATATAATTTGAAGTTATTTTGAAATATTTAGAAGATGGTTGGGAATCTGTGTGTGGAAAATGAGAAAAGATTGGGAGGTGGTAGTTTTAGATTATTGGCAGGTGGTGGTGATGAATGTTGAATGGAAAATAAGAGATGGTGTTGATCGGATCTCAGCAGGAAGTGGAGGCCACAGATGATGGGGTAATGAAAGATAATTTGGTATGAAAACTATTCATAAATATTGTGGGCAGAATTAAGAAAGGGGACCTGAGTTTGATACCCATAGCACACACGGAAGTGGAAGAAGATAATGGACTCCAACTAAGTTGTTCTTTGAGCTCTGTGTATCACAATATATGCACTGTAGCTGGCCCCCACATACACGATAATAAATCTAATGAAATATTTTTAAAAACAACCCCAAGATAAAGACATGCACTGGGACTAATGTTGACTGAGATTTCTGTCCTGTCTGGTTCCCACAGTCGTAAGGTTCCAAAGAAATCACGCAGAGGTCTACATTAGTTACAAACTGGCCCATTAGCTTAGCCTTCTTATTAACTCTTATAACTTATATTAGCCCATTATTCTTGTCTATGCTAGCCATGTGGCTCAGTACCTTATTCAGCAAGGCCGTCACATCTTGCTTCTTCTGTGGCTGGGTCAGGACTGCTAAGATCAATCTTTCCTCTTTCCAGAATTCCCAGAATTCCTATTCTTGTTGCCCTGCCTCTACTTCCTGCCTGGTTGTCCTGCCTCTACTTCCTGCCTGGCTACTGGCCAATCAACTTTTTATTAAAATACAATTGACAAAATACAGACCATTGTTCCATACCAGACTAACACAACAGAGAGCTGTTTCTGGGCCAGAGATGTGTATAAGAACACGAAGCATCAGAAACTGAGTATGTGGGACTGGTTGCGATGAGTCCATGGAGGAGCCTGGCCATGGCTGGTACAAAGCCTGTCAGGAAAGGAGACTGGGTCTAATATCTCATGATTGCCTTCTTTTTCCACCTTCTGATAGCTAGCCTTTCGCTGTCCTAACGATCATGAGGCTGAAGAGTTCCAGAACACGATTAGGAGGAGTGGAGAAAACAATAATGAATCTGGATGGCAGGTGGGAATTAACCAATGGGATTACTGTTCAGTCCAAGGCATGACAGAATTTGAGAGTCATCAGCTCTTAGGAGACAAATAGAGGAGGAGCCCACAAAGTTACACCTGGAGAGCCTGGGTGACAACCATAAGGGAACAGGGAGCAGTTTTTCTGAAAGGACAGAAAAGGTTCTAAAAACCACCAAACAAACAAAGAAACCCAAAAAACAAAATACCAGGTGCAAGACTAAACTGTAGTAAGAAGATGGAGCTGGGGCTTGGAGCATGTAAAAACCCTGGGCTTGATGCCCCAAACTGCAATGATAATATTTTACAGTTCAAATTTTTCCAGAAAATTATCCATTAGGCATGTAGGGTCCTTGGTGGCTATTACTTCTGACATTTTGTGACTTGCACACATAAGATTATTAAATCTGTACAAGCTTCAGGATCTGATTTGTAAAATACAGGGACATTGCTCTGGTTTAGAAATTAAAAGAGGGCAGAGAGTTGACTGCCCTATGCAACAGATCCTGCTCACTCTCGGCACTCCTCCCCCACCCACAATCCAGTTCTTTCCAGCAGGTTCCCTGAAAGGTTTATAAGAAGATGGAGGTTTCAACTTCAGTCCCCTTGCTCTTGATCTCTTGAAGAATGCAGTGGATGTAGTTCTTTTATGCAATCGCTTAGACTCTGTTCATCATAGATGCAAAAGTAAAAGTTCAGTATTTTCTGTTTCCAAAACCATATTATGTCATTGTGAATAAAGGGTTCATAGGACTAGCTTTCGTTGGAAGCCTAGATTTGGGATGCAAAACCTGGCTTGGCTATGAATAGACAATGAGACAAGAATCCCCACTCTAGGAACAGTTTAACAAGGGACCATCTTCATGTTTGTAGATGTCAGGAGAACAACGTATTAAGTTAGGAGCAAAGTGTGCACAAGGCAGGAGCTGTGCAGCACATATTCATATGCACAAGTTGATTTAAAGCAAGACTAAAGCTAAGTGCCAGCAAGTCAGCCATGGGGGTGCTGGAGAGAGCTATTGCTTTCACTGCATCTTCCTGACATCTTATCCACGGGCTTGTAAAGGTAGCAGTTTCCCCATCTCTTCATTAACCAGACAGCTTCATCAACCAAACAACAAGAATAAGAAGTTTTAGCTTGTTAATATGAAGATTTTTATTTGTTTGATAAATTTCTTTGCAGATTCTCACACTTGGTGCATTTTTCTACAGTGTGTGAGTCTCAGTCTCTCTCTCTGTGTGTGTATGTGTGTGTGAGAGAGGAAGAGAGAGAGAGAGAGAGAGAGAGAGAGAGAGAGAGAGAGAGAGAGAGAGAGTTCCATAATGCCAATTTGTTCTAATTTGATTTCTGTTGCTGTAAAAAATACCATGACGAAAGCACAGAACGGGATCTTGAAGAATAAACCATGGAGGAATACTGCTTTACTGCTTTCTGGCTCGCTCACAGATTCACGCTCAGCTGGCACTCTTGTACATCCCAGAAGCACCTGCCAAGGAAATGGTGCCACCCATGTTAGGAAAGACCCTTCTACATTAATTAATAATCAAGATAACCCTTCACAAGCACACCCACAGCTCCATCTGATGTAGGCAACCCCTCAGTGAAGGTGTTCTCTCAACTAAATCTGGACTGTGTCAAGTTCAGAGCTAAGTTAGTTGAGACACCATTGTTTTTTCTGTTTGTACTCATCATTTCCACTGCGGAATAATGACCCATCTAGAAGATAGAAGATAGTCTTACTGGCTGCTCTGTTCCTGGATATTTATCTTGATTTCATGTTTTTCATTCAATATTTGTTTGTAATCCCAATCTTTCCAACCTGAATTTGTAGTTATTTTCTCCTAAAATATTTTAATTTCTTACAGTTGAACTCTGTATTCAACAGAGAAAGCCTTTTGGTGAAACAATGTGTACATTTGAGGTTGCTGTGTTTTGTGCTTGCTCTTGAGCAAATGTAATTCTGATTTCTTGACTGTTTTACATGCCTGATCAGTCTTTTGCTTGAGTTAACCTGGGGATTTTGGTCTTCAACTCTATCTAGTGCAGAGTGATAGCCCTAGATAAAGGGAAATGAATAAGAGAATTTCAAAATTATTATTCTGCATGGAGAGATAGATTTGAGGATAAAATGCTTGCTGTGCAAATATGAGGGCCTGCATTCAAATCTCCAGGTCCCACATAACCCAGACGTTATCACATGTCTCAAACTCCAGTGCCTTTACCATGAGACAGGAGTTGGAAACAGGAGAAGCCGTGGAAGCTACAGCCCAGTTAGTAAGAGACCCTGTCTCAAAGAAGGTAAAAAGAGAGAACCAACAACCACACATACACATACACATACACACACACACACACACACACACACACACACACACACACACACACACCAATGCATTTCTCCAAGTTCGAGGTTTAAGACGACCAACAATGGATAACTCTAGCCATCATGTTTGTTTTAATACTTGACTGTTAAACCGTCGTCTGTGATTGATTTCTATCATATGATGGTTTACCTGCGACTACACATCAGCTCAGAAAACGCCAACTGTGATCTAGCAGTCAGACACAGTCTAACACATGCCAGAAGAGCAGAATGTAACTGCTGCTAAGCCATGTGTGTGAGTGTGCTTTACTCTGCCCAGAATTCCACACTATAGAGCATGTTGTGCCACATCATGTCGTTCCACGTTCCTTCTCTTTGCTTTGCTCTTTCGCACTGAGGGCAGTGGGTTGGCTTCTCAGATCTGCTAGGCGCATTTGGTCAGCCTGGTAACATGTGTCCTCCCTTCATTCTCTTATTTTCTTTCTCTGCCAGGGCTTTCTAGCCATCTTCATTTGGACATTTCTGAATTGTCTGAAATTATTTGATTTAAGAAAACTAAGGTATCTTAAAATATTTTGTACTGTATGAAAAAAAGAGAGAAATTCACAATGTTATATGTTTTAAAGTTTTTGCATTTCATTCCAGATTAAGTATACACCCAAAGTTTTTGCATTTCATTCCAGATTAAGTATACACCCAAAATACACCGGTGAGTTTATGCATTTATCCAAGGTAGGATTAAGTTTGAAACTTAAGCCTATATTTTTCAACCTTAAAGATAAAAATCTCATAGGTTTGCATAAGCCAAAGATTAGACATGCCAAAAATCCAGAAATGAGCACTACATTCAGTTAAAAGGCAAACTAGGAGCCAGTAATAGCAAACACCCCCTAAGTATATACCAGTGCCTGAATTTCGTGTGATCAATGAACACTTTTCCATTCATTACTCAAAGCAATCACATAATCACACCCACACCCAGGTGAATTGTGAGCAAATATTGATATAGATATTTGGCTAAGCCATTAAAACTTTGTACACTCAGTTTTTTTTTTATAAATTTATTTATTTATTAAAGATTTCTGTCTCTTCCCCGCCACCGCCTCCCATTTCCCTCCCCCTCCCCCAATTAAGTCCCCCCCCCAGCCCGAAAAGCAATCAGGGTTCCCTGTCCTGTGGGAGGTCCAAGGAACTCCCACCTCCATCCAGGTCTAGTAAGTTGAGCATCCAAACTGCCTAGGCTCCCACAAAGCCAGTGCATGCAGTAGGATCAGAAACCCATTGCCATTGTACTTGAGTTCTCATTAGTCCTCATTGTCCGCTATGTTCAGAGAGTCCGGTTTTATCCCAGGCTTTTCCAGGCCCAGGCCAGCTGGCCTTGGTGAGTTCCCAGTAGAACATCCCCATTGTCTCAGTGTGTGGGTGCACCCCTTGCAGTCCTGAGTTCCTTGCTCATGCTCTCTCTCCTTCTGCTCCTGATTTGGACCTTGAGATTTCAGTCCGATGCTCCAATGTGGGTCTCTGTCTCTGTCTCCTTTCATCACCTGCTGAAGGTTAATATTCAGGAGGATGCCTATATGTTTTTCTTTGGGTTCTCCTTATTTAGCTTCTCTAGTATCACTAATTATAGGCTCAATGTCCTTGGTTTATGGCTAGAAACCAAATATGAGTGAGTACATCCCATGTTCCTCTTTTTGGGTCTGGCTTACCTCACTCAGGATAGTGTTTTCTATTTCCATCCATTTGCATGCAAAATTCAAGAAGTCCTTGTTTTTTACTGCTGAGTAGTACTCTAATATGTATATATTCCATACTTTCTTCATCCATTCTTCCATTGAAGGGCATCTAGGTTGTTTCCAGTACACTCAGTTTTTAAGAGAAGCAATTTCTATGACTGAAATTACAAGTCCCCCCCATTGTTTTCACAGTGTGCATATGTGCACAGACTCATACCATAGATGTATATGTATATTTCTATAAAAGCGCAATTGAACTCCAGCTTTGTTATTTTCATTTTCTGTTCGTGTTTTTCGTTTTGGAATTGTTCCTGGACACTGATTTTTCTATAGTAGCTAATCTTACTGTAAGCTAAAAGTTTTCAGAACAGGAAAAGGTAATATTAGGGAGGTCTTGGTTGCTTCAGCTATTCGGTGTTTAAGATAGAAGCATTTTCAAGATATTAACATTATATTATAAATCCTAATTTCTTTATTTTTCTCCCACATCTGTGTTTCTCCAAACGCATCCTGTCTCTGACTCACATGGCATACTGTTGCAGTAGCAGAGTCTTTCCCCTATGGATGGCAGAGGGTACCTTTAAAATCCTTATATATTGAAAAGTCTAATGAAATTCATTCACTTATCCACTTGCCCATGAAATATTAATAGGCTCATACTATTCTTTTAAAGTGCTCTGGAGTATACTGGAAGTAAAATTAATTTATAGAATAAATCTATGCAACCTACTTCATTTTCCCCATAAAATAAATTTATGAGGTCGATAAGGATCGCCTCATGGTTTATTCTTCTATCAGTCCCCAAGAGAAGATCAAATAGATTTGATTGATTTTCATTTTCAGGAGAAAAGATTTTTAAAGGCTGTAAAAAAGCAATTAAAATGTCTGTGGATATAACCAGGCATGCCAAATAATGAAATTAGTAAGGGTCAGTAGAGCTACGTGGTGGTGTCCTTTTTCCTAAGAAGGAAATAAGCCTGTCCCTTAAAACTACTGTGTGGACTTAAGTCAGAGCAAAAATAAACTCCAGATTCAAGGTCAGACTCTACTTTCTGAAGAAAAAGCCCAACGGCTCCTGTGAGTCCTGGGTTCTGTACTTTGCAATGGGAGAGCAAAGATGAGCCCTTGAGTGTGCAGGGGCTGCTTGATTGCATTCGTTTTGTGGTCGTGAAGTGTTAAGAGAGGTTCAAAGTGGTAGGGAATGGCTTTCAGTTACCTTTGAAAGAACTGAGTTGACAGGGGTTCCTTTATTTCTATTTTAGGGATTTTGAAATGTTAGCTAATTAGCTAACCTTAATCATGAGCAAATTTCTCTACTATTAAAGATACTGGAGATATCCAGATATCTCCCCCTGCAACTCGGGAATCTTCTGCCTATGGCAACTGTTTGCTCAAATATTGGAGAAAGTTGTCTGTGACTGGCAATAAAATCCCAGCTAACACCTCTGTGGGGTTGATTGGGGACCCTTTGTGGATGTTCTGCATGTTTTGGCCTGTGTACCCATCGCCCTGGTCCTGGAAGACGTGCGAGAGAGGAGAGTAGTGACAAAGGCCTAGCCTGTCACTCTAGAGAGCTTAAAGATGCTGACTGTCAAGTGGGGACTAGTTGGGCAAAAGGAAACAGGTGTGGGGCGCAGATGCAAAATCCATCTAGAAAGAGTAATTACCTGGCCACCCACTCTGCGACTGTGTTCTTACACATGGGAAAAGTTCTGGGGATATCTTGCTATTTGTTGGACAACTTCTCAGGGACATGAAATTACCCAGTTTCCATTCCTGCTAATTTGATAGGTTTGAAAGTGAGTTGATATTCTGTATTTCTCTGGAGTGTATCGGTCCTCATCGACACTCATGGGGCTTCACGTGTGTCCTTTGTATTGCATTAGATGTTGGGGGCTGTGGCTGGTTTGTCAGGCCATGGGTAGAATAAAGCCCTGCATATAGCTTGTCAGCAGAAAGCTGCGGCCCGGGGGCACTGGGGTTCACACTGGCCCCCTGGCACACCGTGTGTGGGTTACAAACTGGCACCTCCACATCCTTTCCTTTGGAAAGTTAAGGCTTCTTTTTATAGCACAAGGGTCTGAACTTTGGACCTGTGCGTGCTGAGCAAGTATTCACTGCACTGAGCTGCATTCCCAGTTCAAAAAGTTAATTTTCATATTCATCAGGCAGAACAGTGATAGGAAAACAGCAAGATAAAGCAATTTATGAAAATCAATTAT
Source organism: Microtus pennsylvanicus (assembly GCF_037038515.1). Taxonomy (NCBI): domain Eukaryota; kingdom Metazoa; phylum Chordata; class Mammalia; order Rodentia; family Cricetidae; genus Microtus; species Microtus pennsylvanicus. The sequence goes on from NC_134582.1 coordinate 115,867,683, forward strand.
GGTATCATTTTTAAAAATCTAATTTGAACAGATTGAGTTTTCTTTGGTCATCAAAACTCAGGGAGAAAGTCAGATTCATTTACATAATATTTAGTATCCTTAGATGGTAATGTTCAACTCTAGCTTCCTAAACCGCTTCCATGGGCTCTTTCATCTGTTTAATACCAGGGCTTTTCAGGGTCACTTCATTAATGCGACAGTGATTGAGCTCTGTCTCCTCTTTATTCCTTCTCTTTTCTGTTTCTTTCTTCTTCCTTTAGTATTGGTAGTCTAACTTTTTCATTGCTTCTTCATTTCTTTGTTTTTTTTCTTACATTTTGTGTTTATAATCTAAGTAATGGTTAATGAAAATTCTAAAACTCCTTTCATCGCTGTGTTTGGAGATCTTTACAGTGCTCATGCCGTAACAGTCTGCTGCTCTGATGGTGTCCAGGAATTCAGGAGTTGGCGGCTCTGTAAGCTCTACCTGTTGGTTAAGAGTCTATCACCGAAAGGAGGGAGGGAAATTCTGGCACATGCAAACAAGCAGCCAGAAGGCTGTGCTACAGCTCAGGGAGTATGAATCAGAACATAGCACGGGAGGCCATCAGTAGGATCTGCTAGGCAGTCCTAAAAAACGCAAACCACCTTCTTCTGGTTTTAAGACTTTTGTATTATAGATGTGCATTTCTAAGGCCTAAATCATGTTACCGGTGATTTGTCTGGTGCGTGGCTCTTCTTTACTGGGCTGACAGTTACAGGGAACAGAAGACGACCCTCAGTGATGACCACCACATAGAACAAAAACGGATGCTGTAACTATAGTCCTTTAAGTTTGTGAATGATGTCATGTTCACTCTGTGTTTCTCAACCACAACCACATTAAATTTTAAAAGATAATGAAAAAGTTAATGTTCTTTAATGAGTGATCGGTCCTTGCTTACCCTTCAAGCTCACTTAATTTATTTCTAACCTAGAGCAGTTTTTCTTGATGGTTAGGAACTGTTTTTTCCCAAGAACCACAGTGAAAGTACTGAAAGAGAGAGAGAGAGAGAGAGAGAGAGAGAGAGCTTTCCTTATTTGCCAGGGCGACAACTCATATGATCAGGTCCACGCCAGTGTTTGACTTCAAACCCAGGTCTAGCTGAAAGTGAGAGTCATCATTCATCAAATAACTAGAAAGATTCTCCCTTGAACAAATAGGGCTGAGCTGGACATGGCTGTCCATCTGACATTTTCTGCATGACTTGGCAGGTTGGCCATGGTGGAGTCCATTGGACACATGGAAGCTTCTCGTGTAGTGCAGGTCATCCTTGAACAGTGGCTGGCTATCTTGCTCTTCTGACCTTCAGGTCGTACCTCAATTTCTCGCTCTGAGTTTTTATTAATCATGCTTCACTTAGGATTTTTGAGGACGCATGTGGTCTAAGAAAAACAATTATTTTCAGAGTACCACTTCTCAGGACTGATGGATTTCCCTCCATCTTTTTGTCTGTCTGTCTGTCTGTCTGTCTCTCCCCTGGTGCCCCTTGTGTACTCGTGTGTGTGTGTGTGTGTGTGTGTGTGTGTGTGTGTGTGTGTGTGTGTGTGTGTGTACATGCAAACTCATGCGCACATATAAGCCAGAGGTTAACTTTGGATGCAGTTCCTCAGTTGCCACCTACTTTTTTTGTTGAGACAGGGGTTTGTCACTGGCCTGGAACATGCTGATTAGGCAGGCTACTTGTCCAGGAAACCCTAGGATTCCGCTTGTACCTATTCTCCCAGGATTATAAATTTGTAGGCCATTTGTGTGAGGGATGGGGGTGAGAAGTTCTAGGCATTTTACTTAGGTCCTTGTCTTTGCAAGGTGAGTGCTTTACTAACCTATTCAGTACTGGTCCTAATATCCTTCTGTAATCAAGTTAGGAATTCTTGTGTTGTCAAAGAAAAGTTTGCTCAAACTTTGCACCAGCCATCAAAGAATAAAATAAAAACAAATAAAGATATCTTAGATACTGTGGAAGCAAAGATTGTTCTCCAGCAATCAAGTGCACTCTATGATATCACTAGACCTAAGGAGTTGGATGACTTGGTCTTGGATCCATGTCTGATTTATGAACATCTTGCTGTAGAATCTCCTCTGCTGTTATAGTACACAGACCTTCAGGCTCAGCTCCCTTAGTGCCAGTGCTGAAGAGGTAAAACTGAGCTGGGTATTCACTAACAACTCCACTGAAGTCCTCTAGATGAAGGCCTCGACTAACTCAGTTTTGAGTTGTAGTCCCGAGCATTGGAATCCTGCAGCATCCACTGTAGTCAGGTCATGATGTTAGCTCTCCTCCAATACCTGCCTGGCAGCACTTCTAAGAAACCTAGAAACCATGCTCTTCTGCACTGTGTCGTTTACAATAGTCTTACATGTGACAATGTAAATGAAATTGAGGGAAGGTAAATAATACTGAAATGCATGTTGCTCCTGAAGATAATGTCTAACGGACACTGTGGTTATTGTGATACCCATTGTACTGTGTACTTAGTGGGTAGCACAGGACTATGTGGAAACAGGACTATGATATAGTGATGATGTGAGGAACTGAAATGGTGTCAAAGAAGAACAAAAGAAACATATTCTATAAATTTAACTATGTATTATATGTTTTAGAATAGCAATGATGCAATTCACAAAATACTGCTAAAATGTATCTGAAAAGAGTATGTTATTGAAGCTCCCTTAAATTTAGACTATTCTATATTTAATTATTTATCATGGTCCCCACATGTTATTATTGCCCAAGTCTTTGAACTTGGTCGGTAGACACTGCACATTATTATGCCCTAGGTCTTTGTACTTGGTGTAGGCTAGGCATATGTAGAACACAGAGTCAGGCAATCAGTACTGAGAAATGCAGGAAGGAATAGTAGACAGTCACCATGCCTTTTACTGGAGCAAGTTAGTTTATTAGATATTGGCAAAAATCAGCGTGTAGATGTCAGGACAGACACTTCAGGGCATAAACCTGATGTACTTAGATATACAGAAAGTATATATAGTAGATATTGAAAGAGAAGGAGTCGCAAAAGAGAAGAGAAAATAAGAGCTCAAAAAGAATAAACTGAGATATGGTTTGAGTGTGTACATATACGTGTGTGTGTGCGTATGTGCACTGTGTGTATCTGTGTTCTCTGTGTGTGTGTCTCTCTCTCTGTGGTGTGTGTGTGTGTGTGTGTGTGTGTGTGTATCCTGCTTAGTGGAAATATTAGAATTAATTAGTTAGGACTGATTGCATTTAGACACTCGATGGCTTCAGAGGGCCACAAGCACATTTATTATTAGAATAACATCTATTAGAATAGATGTTTCCTCTTGGTTGAAGTATCCCTGTTTCATAGTACATACACATTATTTGTTGAATAAATTATGTATCAAACAACAGGTCCCAAATCTCTTGTTGCTGTCAGCCCAAACAAATGTGAATCTTTTGTAACTAAACAAAAATACATGCACAACTCTCAATTCTACCAAATTAAATATTTTAAGTCTCTTAAAACCTATAATATTACCTCAAACATCTTGATATTTAAATTCCATAAATAATTATACAGTGTTTAAATGTTTTGAGGAGACTGAATTTACTCTGTGCGTCGAGAGATGGTTCAGTGGTTAAGAACACTACCTGTTCTCCCAAAGGTCCTGAGTTCAATTCCCAGCAACCATATGGTGGCTCACAACCATCTGTAATGAAATCTGGTGCCCTCTTTGGGAAGAGACCTGGTCAGTCATCCTTATCAACTTAAACCATGAAACCTAATATGGACAAGTTCAACTGAACCACCATATATAAGCTACCCATGCGTGCTTCAGCATTGTCAGGGCTTACATTTCATTTTTTTTCTATTTTTTTTGTTTAACGTAGACATTATTCCAGATGGGATTTTGCTTTGTTCTGTTTCAGTTTTATTTTTTCTTATTTACAGTACTGGGGGTTGAATCTTGGACCTCTTACATGTCAAGCAAATGCTCTACCGCTCAGCCACTGCCTGTTTTGCCAGATTTTGATTGTTGAGTATCTATAGTATTACAGTAAATTTATTAACTAGCAGGCCCAAAATAATCCTCATGGTCGTGATTATTAGTGGAGGGGTATAAAGTTTCACATGCTTATTTTAAGTGTGCACAATTAATTGCTGATGAATTAAAAATAATGTGAAGAAACATTGATAATTAGAAAAATTTTAGGTGGCAGGTGTCCTTGATCCAGAAGAGTTGGTACCAATGGTAAAGGCCCAGGAGCAGTTGCAGGTGTTTGGCATTATCTAGAGAGCACTTTGTGAGTTGGTCTTGGCCCAGGCAGCAGGAGTGACCTGTAAAATATGCTTGAAACTGGCTGGTGTTAGTGTAGCAGAACTTTAAGAGAATTGGAACAGATTTAGCAAAAGGTTATTGCTTTAGGTTAAAAGATATGAACATTTTATAAGACAATTAAAGGAAACTGGAAACTTTGAACCTCTGAAGACACACCTGAAACCTGTTAATCCTGGACTATGAAGTCTTTTAAAGAGGCATACCTGTCAGTATTTTATCAGGAAACTTTATTAAATGTCATGGATGAAGTAATAAGTTAACAGTACCTTAAGTTGTCAAATGCCATTAAATAGATCTGGGAGGGATAAATGAGCAAAAATGAGCCAGCTTTTTTAGCTACGCAGGCAATCCCAAATCCTCTCCTTAGTCATTGGAGAACACCAGTCTTAGAAGCAGTGCTTGCCGTTAGCTGCTGAGTACAAGAGGCCCAAAGAGTTTTCCTGGGTGTGGGAAGATTAGTCTACCTGTCTTTGCAGGATGAGAAGATCAATTCTCTGGAAAGCATCCAGGAAGCTGAAGAGGTGGAAGGCCACTTTCTGCTGTGTGGGTTGCTTTGCCAAACCCAGAGGCAAGGCGGGCACACGGGAAGGGCATTTTCCAGCAGGCAGCCCTGGGCCTTGGGCCTGCAGGAAAAAACAGACCCTTTTTGGTGGAACCTCCATTAGTTTGGTTTAATCTTAATAAAACCTGCTACACTGACACAAATGAACTCCAATCAAACCAGATTAGACCGAGTTAAAATGTCCATATTTAATAAATGCAGCACTCTCATGCATGGTGGAAAGAGGAACTCATGCAAACCTGAAACTAAATGTTCCTTTTTTTTAGTGTGAGTTTAAATAGCCTCTGGGAGTAGTCCTGACCCTCCCTGGGGGAGGGGTCAACACTTGGCAGGCTGGGAGTTGGAGTCCAGACTGGGACAGCTACCAGGCCAGGGGCTTCCAATCAATCCTCTCACGATTTATTTTTGTTCTGATTAGAAAAAGGAAAATCATTGAAGCAAGAGATTCAAAACTTGCATGAAATGCACGGTCCAGGTCTTCTTTAGGCTTGAAAGGGCTCTCGTGATGGCAATATTTTAAACATTCTCTGTAGTTCACAGGCATGGTAGGATAAGCATGGCTTCTTTCATACTTCCAGCCTATGTTCAATCTGCCCTAAAACATCCTCAGCATATCCTTTTCTCCTGGTAGAGGATGTAGTTGATGTTGACGTCTAGGGGCAGAAGAGATGACACCTACACTTCAATCAAGTCTTAGGTATTGGAAATGGATTTACAATTTAGGATAAAATGCCAACTGTGATGATGCTTCCCACCCTTCAGATCTTTATTTGCTTTGTAAAACCTTAGGCTTGATGTTTGTATTCACTTTTTGTTGTTGTTTTGTTTTTGTTTTTCAAGACAGATTTCTCTGTATAGCCCTGACTGTCCTGGAACTCGCTCTGTAGACTAGGCTAGCCTTGAACTCATAGAGATCTCCCTGGCTCTGTCTCTCACATACTGGGATTAAAGGCGTGTACCACCACTGTCTGACTGTTGTATGTATTTTATTGTGCGAATGCAGTTTATTTTGTTCTGTTTTATAGAATTCCCAAAGCATGCAGTAACTGTGCTCACATAAAAACCCTTCAAGTTCAAGTAGTTTTACAATATTTTCTCTTCTTACGCGTGATTATAATTTTCGGGTGCTTATAGAGCGTGGTAAACCATTCATGAGATGCTCATGTGTTTGAGGGGTAAAGTGAGGATTGCATAATTTTTGCCTTTCTTCTCATAGTTTCTGACACAATCTTACAACAAAAGGGCTAGTTCTTCTTCCAGGCCTCAACAGTCTGACCAGGAAGACTTTGTACTCTTATAAATATGAAATTGATAGTGATTTCTTTGAATAAATAACCATGGGCAATGTGTCTGGAGAAAATAATTGCTATTTATGTAAGCACAGACAGAGTTGGGCCTGCAAAGATCATGTTAGAGTGTCTATGGAAGAAAGTTGCTGCCTCACGGCAGGAGTGACAAACAACGAGGTAAAAAAATAGAGAATACTCAGCAAGAAGGTGCTTATTTTAATTCTAAAACAATGCCAAGAAAGTGGACATATGAGGGAAAGACTCCATGTTTAGTGTTAGTCAATACAGAATTTGAACTCTCTCAGGTCCAGAGGCAACCATAACTATTGAGTAGAGCCTCAGTGGCCTGCGAACTCAGCAAGCATTCATGATGGCCTTCTTCTCCTCACTCTTTGGATTAAATACAGGCACACTTTTTTTTCCAGATTTCAGAGTCCTTCTGAATTTTCTGTTAAAGCTTGCCCCTATCCCACCCCTATGTCTTGGGAGCTATCATTTGATTTCTTTCTTTTTTTTTTTTTTTTTTTGGTTTTTCGAGACAGGGTTTCTCTATGGTTTTGGAGCCTGTCCTGGAACTAGCTCTTGTAGACCAGGCTGGTCTCGAACTCACAGAGATCCGCCTGCCTCTGCCTCCCGAGTGCTGGGATTAAAGGCATGCGCCACCACCGCCCGGCTATCATTTGATTTCTTAACTATCATCACAGCCTTTGACTGCTAAGGCCACTCACAGGCTGGGACAGTTAGGGTCCCCTTTGATTCTTTTCAAGCTCTCTAAACTTTTCCTTTTTTTTTTTTAAATTTTGAGACAGAATCTTAGTAGGTTTCCAGGCTAGCTGGAACTACAGGCCTATGCCACTAGGCCTGACTTGAAAGTCTATTGTACTTTAACACCGTGCATTTTAATTTACTTTCTTTTTTAAAGAAAGAACAGAAGGTCTAAAACAGTTAAATGACACACAGATATTCTGCTAGGTACAATGGGTCACCCAAAGATAAACAAGACATTAGGCAAGACAGACATTTCATACACAACTGTAATAGAAGGAATGTTTTGAATAAATGGAGAAGTATATAAAATACTGGGGATTTATAAAAGAGGAAGCAATTAATTTGTGCTGGAACGGCTGGAGGGAACAGGAAAGACCATTTGAGGCCCTGCTGGAGGAACCACAGTTTGAAAGGTGGGTAGGATTTTGCCAAGAAAAAAGGTCACACATGACAAAAGGAGAGGGATGGAGAGATGGAGGATTGGAAGGACAATTTAAGGGGTAAACTGATTGGATGCTGTAATCACAGTAGCAGTCGAATGAAGAATATAAAACATATGAATGAAGAGAAAAATGTCTAGAGGAAATTGCATTCTCCCCAATGACTCTGAGGAATTTTCTGAACTAAGAGAACTAGAGAGAAAAGAAAGTCTTTCCTAAGCAGAAGAGTTGGGTGGTTGATTGTCATTGGTGGAGATGAAAAAAGAAAGAACAAAAATTGTCCATGGTCTCTGGTGGTGATAACAAGAAGGATGCAAGAATTTCAACTGTAGGGAGACCCATGACGATTGCCTTGTGTTCTGTAGACCTTTGGGTTTTCCAATGATAACATCAATGATCTTGGAGGGATTGTCTTCATGTGCAATAATACAGTATAAACTAGAAGAGCATTGGGAAATTTACCCATGTAGGTTTGAAACAAATTATTTTCTAAAACATGTCTGATTCCACAGAGGATAAATGGTAAATGAAATGATAATATCTGATCAAGGCTAAAATGGTGCTGGTGTTAGTGGATAAGAGCTCCTCGAGCCAGCTACCCAGCTCTGTCCTATTTTCCCCTCATAGGACCTTCATGAGGAAGGTTATACTTTTTTCCTGATAACAAAGGGAAGTTGGCATAGGGAAGAAACTAGATTGTGATCATAGAGCAGGACTGCTCAGATCTGGAGTAAGAAATGTTTTTTTCACCAAGGTAGGGTTGACTGTGCAGTGTGCACAAATATCTGTCTCATGGTTGTTGGTGGGCAGTGCAGCCTTCATCTACAACATGGGAAGGAGGTAGAAGTTTGACAATTAACCTCTTGTATCTTTTTTATACTTTTTTTTTATTCATTTTACTTATTATCCACAGTTCTCTCTTGCTCCCCCTTCTCTCCCCGATCTACCCCTATCGACTCTTCAGAAAGTGTAAGGCCTCCTATGGGGAGTCAACTAAACCTGGCACATTCAGTTGAGGCAGGACCAAGTCCTACACACACACACACACACACACGAAGGTTGAGCAAGGCCTCCCACCATATGGAATGGGCTTCAAAAAGCCAGCTCAGGCACTAGGGATATAGCCTGGTCCCCACTGTCAGAGAGGTCCCACAAACAGACCAGGCTACAAAACTCTTGCCCACGTGCAGAGTGTCTGGTTCAGTCTCATGCAGGGTCCACAACTGTCAGTCTAGAGTCCATGAACTCCCACAAATTAGAGTCGGTTGTCTCTGTGGGCCTCATCATTATGATCTGGACCCCTGCCCCTTGCTCATATAATTCCTCCTCTTTCTCTTTGATGGGATTCCCTTAGCTAGACTTGTGCTTGGATGCAGATTTCTTCATCTGCTTCCATCAGTTACTGGATGAACTTTCTGTGATGACAGTTAGAGTAGTCACCAATCTGATTACCAGAGAAGGCCAGATTAGGCACCCTCTCCACTATTGTTAGGGGTCTTAGCTGGGGTCATCCTTGTGGATTTCTGGGAATTTCAAAACCTGTGTCTTAAGAGGTGAATTTCGGACCCTTATAAGTGTATAAATCTGGTTAGAAATAGGAAATGTCATGAATCAGAAAGTTAATATTTATGACAGTGATTGCACAGTGCTTAGTAAGTCAAATGCCATTAAGCCTTATTATCAACACCAAAATCCATCCTTCTACTCAGGTTTCCGATCATCCATTCATTCACCCATTATTCCTTCCTTCCTTCCTTCCTTCCTTCCTTCCTTCCTTCCTTCCTTCCTTCCTTCCTTCCTTTCTTCCTTCCTTCCTTTCTTCCTTCCTTCCTTCCTTCCATGGAGATAAGAATTACAGAATGACTTTTACTAGGCTATGTATCACTCATGAAGAAGAGAAATTCAGCCTGCCATTAAAGGCTATTCCAGTGGGAAATGAAGACAAAATAACCAATTCCAGGGGGCACTGCTCTGTTATCAAAAATAAAGGGTTGGTTAGTTACCACCCATCTTAATCGAGTTTGGATTTCTAAGAACTCTTGAAGACACAGGAAATAACACAGATCCAAATTTGAATAAGTTAGTATGCACATGTCCTGAGCTAAATTAGGGATTAAATTAGGAACTGGATTAAATGAGTATAGCCGGTAACCAAGAAAATGTAACCAGTATTAACTGCACAGTTTAATGACCAACGTATTTGATCAGTCATTTACTAAATAGAAATAAAAATGTCTAAGCAAAATAAAAATACTACAATTAATGTTAAAGTAGAGAAGTATTAGAACCAGCATAGTAAAATTTTGACACATTAATTTTTAATTTTTTTGAGAATTTCATATAATTTCTTTTGCCTCCTTTCTCTCCAGCTTCTCTTGTGTCATGTCCCCCTCTACTGCTATATATATATAAATGTATCTATATGTATGTGTGTAATGTGTATGTGTGTATATACACACATAAACATGTATGTATATATGCACATATATGTATGCACACATACATAGCCTGATGGCTCTGTTTGGTGTTGTATTAGCCAGTAGTTGTTCAGTTCATATCTTAGCAGTCCCATTCTGCTCCTGGAGTCCAGGTCCTAGAGAGCTGCTCATTGTCTGTCATTGTTGGAATCCAGAGAAGTAGGTCCTATCACAGGCAAAGGAATGTTGCAGAAGCAGGACACGTGAACTTGCCAGGAAGAGTGAGGGCCAAGCAGGCAAACAGCAAGAACTCCTTTCTTCTGTGTCCTTTATGTGAGTTGCCACAAAAATGTGTAGCCCATATTTATGGTGGGTCCTCTCATCTCAAATTATCCAGTCAAGGAAATCCCTCACAAGTATGGCCAGCCACACGTGTCTTTGTTGATTACAGACATATTCAAGTTGAAAACCAAGATGAGCCACAACAGCGTTGCTCAGATGTATTTGTGTTGGGCTCATGGCTGGAGACTGGAAAACTTGAAGCGAACAGTGGACTTGTCCTTCGAGAAGACTAATTCTGCTTCTGTCAGCCGCCATTAATTACCTGGAGCTCTTCATCTAGGGGTGAGGCTTTATTTAAGATTTCTCCTATCACGTTGATATGTCAGCTTATGGTGTCTTTGTGCAGGTGTTGTATAGGTGACCACACAATTTTTATTTTTTGAGATTTCAAGGGTGCAGTTTCCCTTTATTTTACGAAAATTATTCATATCCCTGGCCCAGTTACTGGTTAGTTTGCTAGAGAACTAATTTTAAAAGGAGACAGGATTGTTAGTGTTAGCTATTAACATAAAGTATCCCAGCAGTTGTATCATATTGTATGTGTGCAAGTTTCCCCCTTTTGGTTACTATACATGTTGCATTTTACCAATGTTATTTAATGGAATGTAATCCGTGACCTTGTATTGTAGCATGTGTGTATGTGTGTGTAACTTTCTCACAGTGAAAAAAGTAATCCAGATACAGAATGACATTTTTAATGGTAGTCAAAATGACAAGAAATGACCTGATATAGCACTACAAAGATCACTGCAGTTGACAGAATTCCTGAGAAAACAGCATGGTGATGTGGAAGTCCACCTCTGAGGACCCATCCTACTGAAATATTGCTTAGTGTGATTAAGGCCATGTGCACTTCCAGTATTGAATTATGATAAGTAGGGGAAATTGCAGCAATCACAATATCCATTTAAAAATGGGGAGTGGCTAGGTAAACAGTAGTTTCAAAAGGTGTTTAGCGAATGCCAGTGATACTCAGTTAACAGCCTGGAAAGGAAAGAAACACAGTGCAAAGCAATGCTTGCGGCCATAACTAAAACTACTCACTTTTGTTCTGGTGGTCAGCTGCGGCGAGTCACTAAGCAGGTTGCCCCCTTTTGGTTACTATACATGTTGTGTTTTACCAATGTGATTTAATGGAATGTAATCCGTGAGCTTGTATGCATGCAATCAATTTCATCAGCAACTTAAATTTAATTAACATATAAAATATTCACAACATGATTCCGCATTTATTATTTATTTATTTTTCAGAATCATTTACAAGTTAAGTTGGAATCACAGGATATTTTTCTCTTAGTGAAAAGGAGAGAGGCTCTTAGCAAATTTTTATATGTACCATATACAGAGATGATTGAAGAAAGGTAATTTTCTCCTGTTAGTTTCTAAATGTATTTTTCCTTATACTATCCCAGGAATTTTGGACATAAAGGATGGCAAAAATAGGAAAACTTGCTTTGATTTTTGCATATTCTTCAGTCGAAATACTTGGATGAAAGGTCCTCCCCCCCCCCCCCCACTAAGTAAAATCTTACCAGTACTTACCCTGAATCTGGAATTTGGGTCCAGATTGAAAAACAAGCCTAAAATTTGGACTCTCTGAGGATGATACTAGTGGATTAGTAGATATCACAAATTAATATGTGCCCATCCTTTTCATATCTTCTGGAGCTTTGGCTGGGTTGATAGGATATTATTCTTTTCAACTTTAGGTCCTTATACCTCGGGTACAATAACAATTTAACCCAACCCAGCACTTAGAACAGCAGTTCTCAGCTTGTGGATTATGATCCCTTTGGTGCTCGAATGACCTTTTCACAGGAATCGCATATCAGATATTCTGCATTTCAGTTATTTGCTTTCCACTTAATAGCTGTAGCAAAATTATAGTTATGAAGTAGCAACAAAGTAATTTTATGGTGTGTGTGTGAGGAGGGTCACCATAATATGAGGAACTGTATTAAAGGGGCCCAGCATTAGGAAGGTTGAGAACCACTATCTCAGACCCGGATGAAATATGACTCTCCCATGGCCCTGTCTGTGGTCTGCGAGGAGGAGTCAAACACTCCTAGTGACAGGGCTGCTGTTTTAAACCGACAATAGACAACGCTTTGTGGAAGGATTCGAAGAGGATAAATGAGACAACCCAGAAACAGAGCTGGCACATAAGAAATACATCGTTTCCACATCAGCCATCAGCACAGCGTCATCTACACCACTTTGGGCCCTAAAAAGCACATGTGATGTTCCTGTAGAATTCACTGTTTACACTTGCGATTTTAGACAGTTTGGCCATTGCTTAAATTACTAACTTTAAAACGATGAAACGATTTATTTTGAATTATGCCAGGGTTTTGTTGTAGTGTGTTAATTTTGTTTGTTTTTGTTTATGGAACCGCCATACTAACTTCCATAGCGGCTCGACTAGTTTGCATCCCTTCCAATAGTGTGTAAGAGTTTCAGTTTGCCCACAGTTTTGCCAGTCTTTGTCATTAGGAATTTTCTTGATAACCAGCTTTCTGACTGGTGTGAACTGGAATGTCAGTGTAGCTTTTATTTGCGTGTAGCTGGTGGCTGGTATTGTTGGCTACTTTGTTATGTGTGTATTGGCCATCGTACTTCATCCTATGAAAGCTGTTTATATCCTTGACCCATTCATTGGTTAGGCTGTTGGATAGTTAATTCTAAAAGAAGTCAGGATTATTAGTGTTAATTATTAACGCAAAAACTCTCTAGCAGTTTTAGCACAGCAAAATAGCTATTTCTTTGTGTGTGCATGCACATGTGTGTGTGTGTGTGTGTTCCTTGTGTCTGCTCATATGGTATAGGTCTGTATGTATGTGTGGCTATATCCATGTGCCACAGTACATACCTGGTGCTCAGAGGACTGCCTCCAGTATTTGTAGACAGGATGATGGTGCTGTGCACTTCTGCATATGTCAGGCTAACTGGCCTTCAACCTTCCAGAGATTCTCCTGTCTCTTCCTCCCATCTCACAGCAGGAGCACTAGGATTGCAGATGTTCATCCTGCTTCATCTAAGTGGTAGGGATCCAAACCCAGGTTCCCACTCTTGCCCATCACTGAGCCGTCACCCCAGCGTGAAAAGACCTCTCATCCCATGTTGCTTATGATGAGAAAAACACAGAAAGGAGATACTCACAGTGCAGACCAGAGGTGAATTATATGGGTCGGAATCGATTCACAAGTCAATATTGGGGATTGAGAATCTTTAATCAATAGTGTGGTCTGATAGTATTTAAGTATGAGATGAGAAATATCATACCATATTTTTTCAGAAAGGAAGAAGAGTGCCTAGCCTTCTATTTGATTTTAATATGACAGCTCTGCTTATTTTAACTGTTTGTTACCATAAAAGTATACACCGAAAAGTAGCAATGATGGGCGAGTGTAATGCATTAAATAAACGTGTCCTGCACGCAGCACATGGAAAGACTGTTTACACTGCAGTAAGCTGTTTTATCGTGCGCTTACAATTCTGCTGTTCAAATAAATTTAAGAAACCTCTGACAGACAGCTCAATTTAGTGTATTTAGTCCAATCTCAATGACAATGATTGCTGTAATTTTGGCATGGTGAACTCTTGGTACTGAAAATGTAATAATCAGCTAAGTTTTTTCAGAGAAAGTATGTTTTAATTTAAAAATGAAAAGAGGTATCAAAAAGCATACTAAACAATAAAACATATTAAATTGGCAAGGGAAAGTGAGTGTGGAAGCCATTTTATGAGCACAAAGATGTTAAAAAAAAGGAAGGATGGTTAAAATAAAACATTATTTTTATGTTGCTTTTTATGAACTGGCCTATGTAGCAACTCTCATGGAGACTGAAAATACATGTGAGGGAAAGGTTGTGGGATTTGCAGGGAGTTCTGAATTCCTTTCTGTATTAAGTCGAATTCGTGCCAGCAAGATAAGGCCTTCTGTTGACAATGTTATTAAGTAGATTAGACTTCCCCCTCTCATTTCTCCTTGCCGCTTTGTGGTGCAGGTGTAGAATTATTCACAGAGGGCGGGATGGCAAAGAGACAGCAGAGTGGAGTGGCACAACGTACGGCCTTGATGTAGGAAGACAAGTTCAAGTCCCTCCTTAGCCTTCTCTTAGATGGGTTGCCACCTAAACAACAGGATTAACTGAGGCTTAGTTTCAGCTCCCCAATGCTGTTCTCTGGTTTAGAATCATGTGGGGAACTGGGTATCTTTCACTTGCTGTTAAAACAGGAACTGCATCAAGCTAACTCAGGCTGCAATCAGATGGACCACACTTATCTTCAGCATCTCATGCTTCTGATTTGGGCCTTCAATTTGTCAATATGGCTGTTGCCCCCTCCTCCACGACTCACCATTCCTATTTTACATGTTCCTCTCTTTCTTAAACTAACTACTCTTTCTCAATCTCTCTCCATTCCTCCATTCCCCCTTTCTTTCTCTCTCCTTCCCTCTCCAGTTTTTTTGTTGTTGTTCAAAGGTCTCCTTTGCAGACCAGGTGATGGTGGCACATACCTTTAATTCCAGAACTCAGAAGGCAGAGGCAGGAGAATCCTTGAGATTGAGGCCACTATGGTCTATAGAGTGAGTTCCAGAACTGCACAGAGAAACCCTGTCTCAAAATAACAAAGCAACAATAACAAAAGACCGCTTTGCCTGGAAAGTATCTCTCTTCTTTTCCCACCCTCCACCTTTCTTACATATGCCACCATTTCTATACCCAAAGTCCTAGCTACAGGCCTATTGTTCTGGAGCCATTTTTGCCTAGGCCAGTCACAAATACATGCACCCACTTTACCTCACCTAGATCCAGTCACTGGACCAATCTTGGGGTGGGGGATGAACAGACTCACATCAGACACACAACAAAAGAAAGAAGTTGACATTCCCATTTTTACATCACATAAAACATACAAGTAGCCAAGACAGCCTATCTTTCATCAATCCCAGGAGTCTTGTAGGAATGTTCTCTAGAAGAACCCTAGGACACAGAATTTAAAATAAAAAGGTCATAAACTTTATCAAAGAATTCAAGGAGTTTAAAGAAGACACAAAAACTTGACTGACCACTAAGAGTATTGAAAGATAAAGTACAGAAATGAGACAACACAGGCCAAGAATGTAGAAAGCATTAGAGTTCTGAAAAGGAAGATGCAGGAAATGTGGGACACCGTGAAAAGACAAAATCTTCAGATTATAGACATAGAAGAGGACTAAGAATCCTAGGCCAATGGCATAGTTCAGCTCTTCAAAAAGATATAGAAGAAACCTTGCCCCAAATGAGAAAAGGCATACCTATACAGATACAAGAGTCACAGAAACCCAACTGAAGCCCATAAAAGAAACTCCCCACAGCATATTACTAAATATACAGAACAAAGGAAAAGTATTGAAAGCTGCAAGAGAAAAAGCAAGTCATATATGTATATGAAAAAAATCCATCAAAATATCAATGAAAACTTGTAAAGCCAGAAGATCTTGGAGCAATGCACTACAATCTCTAAAAGACCGTGACCTCTAACCTAGACTACTGTACCTGGTAAAACGATTCACCACAGCGAAAAGAGAAAGAAACACTTGCCATGATACAAACAGTGTAAACAAATTCATCTCCAGCAAACAGCCCTAAAGACAAGACTGGAAACAATACTTCAGAGTAAAGAGAGAAATAAGCCCAGCTGGGAGAATCTAGAAAGAGATCAAATCAGGCTATAATCAACAAAATGCGCAAAACTAAAACACAAACAAAAAGTAACCGTAATAACACACACCTAGACACTCTCTCCAAGACAGTACTTTGTTGTCACCAAATTCTGCTTTCTGATGGTTAATGACATAATATTACAAATACACAAATACAAATATACAAATGCAAAGGAGTAATACTATCAACTGCACAAAGAGGGATAAATTCTGTTAGTATTTTTGTATATTTACATCTAATTTTATATTTTGCAAACCCTCAAACATTAACAATAAGAAAACTAATTTGGTAAATGATTTATATGTTTTTATATTCTCTTTTCCATTGTTTATTAAGTGATGTGAATTTTTCATAGCTTTTTATAAAACACTATGCACTTGTATGAAAGTGCACTCTGCGTGTGTGTGTGTTTGTGTGTGTGTGTGTGTGTGTAGGCACACACATGCATGCACTTGCTGGGATGGCTAGAAGAGGATGCCAAGCCCCCCGGAACTGGAGTTACAAGCAGTTGCCAGCCACTTAACATGAGCTGCTGCCCTCTTTAAGAGCAACGAGTATTCTCAACTCCTGAGTGATCTCTGCATTCCCCAATAGTTTTTAATATTCATAGAAAAGTTTTCAAATTTTTGTAATAATCCATCAAACATGGTGCACAGTCCATATACTAGTTTCTCTCCGGTTGAGAGGAGCTGTTGAAAATACTTTGCACTTATATGCATGACACAATGACAGCCTCATTAAAGATTCTCATGCTCATTCCATCCTAATTCAGCAGGACCCATTCTTAGAAAAATTCCTGGGTGTGTGCATTTTTCAAAGCTCAGAAATAAACTGCCAAATGTTCTCCTGCACAGATTGCATCATTTTGCTCCTCTGCCAGCTCTGGCCAGAGGTACTGTCTTCATTATGCGCCTCCTGCAAGGACAAGACTCCTCACACTGAATTTTCCTAATTTGTTTACTTCTCACCATCTAGCTTGCAAATTCCTGGAAAGCAGAGGGCGTACCCTAGACATTTCAGACCCTAGTCTCTAGGACAAAGCCTGCCATGAAACACGAGAGGGGTATTCATAAGATGAATGATATAACAGTATTCTAGTCTGATTCACATAAGCTTCCAATGTTGTTGCTAAGCTATTGATGGTTTAAAACTATGGAACCCTGTCTTTCATGTCACAACATTATGGGAGCCTCTGATTCCAACACTGTCTATAGGAATGCCTTGGATCAGTTCTGGCAGGCTTCCTCTTTTACACAGTGATGGCTATAAATTAAATATGGTCATAAAAAGTGAGTCTATAGGGCAGAGAAATGGCTCCATAGTTAACAAAACTTGCAGAAGACCTGAGTTCAGTTCCCAGAATCTATATAGTGGATTACAACCATCTGACCTCCTTACTGCTCTCTGATACACACACACACACACACACACACACACACACACAAAATATAAGTAAATAGTTTATATTAATTCAACCTTTGATTTTGAGTATTGTAGAAAAACTTAGACAAAAATCTTCCTACATCATTTTGGACCCTAGGCTCTAGGGCAGAGCCTGCTGGGAAAAAATAAAAGGAGATAGAGTCGCTCACAGGATGAAAGATGTACAGTTTCTAGTTTGATGCATACTCATACACATAAATACATTACATTCATTCTGCCTTTGATTCTGAATATTTGCAGAAAAAATTTAAAATGTAAAATATATATTATATATGAATGTTAGATCATCTGTTGGCAATGAAGGAGGCCCAGCATTGGTTAATGTGCCTGTCTCGAACAACCCATGCTCATCTGACAAATTCCTATGTTGAACGTTTATTCCATTTGTGTCATGTAGAGTCACGTGATACGGATAATTTATAAGTGGTGAGGCGTGCCTCCTTAAATCTTTCTGTCATTCAAGTCAGTATTGATATATTACTTATGAAATCGGGTTTTCGTAAGTCTGATTCTGAAACAAATGAACAATAAAGCTAGTGTTCATGTAGCAGGATCAGTTTTAAATCTGAAAGTTATCTACCAGAGACACAATCAGTTCTGAGCAGTTCAAGGAAATGCACCATTGCTGTCTGCATTGGAAGCAAAATGAAGCCCCTGCCTGCTGCCCTTCTACAGAATTAACTCTTCCGTGATGTCAGGCATTCAGGGTGTTGCCAAGGGTGAGTGTTTAGGCCTGAGGAGAAACGGCTCAGGTCAAAAATGTAGAGAGCTCGTGTACTGAGTTCAGAGTGAGGCGTTGGCAATAAGATTTCAAATTCCAGGCTGATGAATAGCAGAGCCATTGTATCTGTGTTCCTCAGCTTCTCCACGGGGACTATCACTGTGCTACAGAAATGATAGGACTTCCATCATAGATGGTTTAGAGGTGAAACTCATTCACACATGTAAGCACTGGAAAGGGGATCTGGTAATCTATTTTTAATTGGATTTTCTACTGGCTAAAGATTTCAGACTTCAAAAGTGTTCATTAATATATTTAACATAGTAGCTACTAGAAAACAACCAACCAAGGGATGTAAAAATATGAGGAAAATGTTACATTTTTAATGTATTACTGCATGCAAAAATACTAATAATAGTTTGAATTGTGTGTATGCATAAGATATTTAATCTTTTCCTACATTCCTAACCACATCTAAGTTAAATATTTTAGTATATCTGTTTCATCATGTTTTTCAATAAAGGTACATTTAAATCGTATTAAAATGGATTAAATTAAAAATATATGCATTTAAATATCTATGGAATGTTGTATCTAGCCTTGTTCTTACCCAACTTTGATGCTTAAGTAGTCTTTAGGAAAAAAAATGAATGCATTCTCTAAAATGTTTACTGATTTCTTATAAATATGCTTTATAAAAAGTTACCCAACTTGTGTGGTGCACATTCTCCATAGTCTGTCTTCCTTTAGGCCACATAAAGGAAAAAACTTCATATTAAAATAACTGTGAATTTATGTGCTTCAATTATTTGTTAATAATTGGTTTGTTTCCAATAATATAGAGTTCATATATAGAAACAAATTACAACTTGTTTACTTAAAAATATCGCATAGGTTACTGGAGAACAATTAACAAATATGCTATCTTCTCATGAAAGAGAAAAGTTCTAGAAAGTTGGGGCCATAAAACACCCCAGGAAGTCAATATTTTTCCATAAAGACCTTTTAAATGTGGTTTTCTGCTTTTAAAACTTCTCCCTGAAGGATGCCAGCTACAAATTATGTTCCAGTCAACCCAGCAGCAATTCACACTTTGAAGCCAATTGAGTCCACTAAGATTTAAGCTGAGCATCACACTGTAGGGTTCACCAGAGACCACTGCTTGATGTCTGTAAAGAATTAATAAAGGTATCAAACTAATTCGTAAAGGAATGTGAATAGAAACAGAATACCAGATTCATATCTGACAGATCTAAAATGAGTCTCATTTTCAAAAAAAGGGAGGCATGAAATAGATTCTTTAGGTATTAAGGCCTGCTTTTAATTAAATACTGGAGAAAACCAGAAGGAAAGACCCAGCTCCAAACACTTAGCACCTCAGGATTTTAACGTGCTGTCCTGAAGGGAACTTCCCTTCTATACTGTAGTTCAACCCAACTTCTAAAAAATAAGAAATTGCTTCCTTGGTCATCTCCTATTCATACTTTGATGCTTATGGATGGGAAATTACAGCTAATTGAGAATAACAAACGGAAATGAATTTATTACTCTCCCACTCCACCCCAGTGTCCTTCAAGCCAAAGCTAAGCTCAAATGCTTATTTTTAGAAATGGGTGGATTTCCTTAATGTGATTTTCTAGATATGCACAAAGCCTGCAATAACATCTAAACTGTTATCTGAAATGACACAGCTACATCTTATATCCGTGAAAGAATTGTGTGCACACATTTTATACCTCACTGTAAACAAGGCATGTGTACTTATATTTCCACCTGCCCAGCAGGGGTGTTTCCCAAAGAGGCATGAACAAACTTTGCTGCTAAAATTAGAAGGATGCGTATAGAAATAAATGATACCTCTTGCTAGATAAGAAAGCAGTTGTGCATGCTATTAAATAACCTCAGATGCCGTGAACATTCTCCAAGAGCTAGCATTCCCCAGGGCAATCTGACTACGGCAGCCTGGTGGGAAGGATGTAGGTTTGTAAGAAAGGGGCAAGCGGGATAATTCCTATGAAGGAAATTGAGGAGTGAATGGCAGCAGCAGGGGCAGCCTATAACCCAGAGTTCCCCCTTTTCACAGGTCCCATGCTGGTGAAAGATAGGGAAGGACTGATGGGCGTGCAGAACTGTCAGAGTGTGGTGCACCTCTGAACTGTTCTCAGCTATGCTGCAATAACTGGAAGAGAGAAAGTATTTCCTGACTTTGCTTCAGGTTATCAATACATGAGGATTCCTTCATGAACCGTGCAGTCCTTTGGAGGATGACACGTGGGTGCCCCACAACTCAGTTAATCTCTAGGGATTGGATATTAACTGAGAGTCAGGTCCCATAGTGGGGGTTTCAGTGCGACATCACTGACCCCCATTTCATTGCATGCTCAAGCCACCTGAACGTCTGACAGGTACAGGTCAAGGGACCCCACAGCCCCTCTCAAGAGACTGCTTCTTGGCTGGACTGACTGACTCCTAGAACTCCGACTAATACTTTACTTATATTTTCCTGGCTGTTCTAGAAGAAAAGAGATGGGAGTGTAGGGCAGAGAGGAGATAAAAGAGACAATGGGACAAAGGACTGAACCACAGCACATATTTTATTTGGGGAAAAACCTGCCAAGGGCTTGTAGTCTACTTACAGATTGGGGTATTTATAATGCATAAACGGGAAGTGTTGGTTCATGGTTTCTGGGGTAAGTTCGTGAGTTATGGGTTACAAAACAGTGTTTCTCAAGTAGCTAACAAGAAAGCACCTGAATAGGCCCTGCATCCAACCCCCATAACCATTAAATTTGAGGTCTCACCTGACAGTAAAGGAAGCTATAGCTTGATGTTGTATATTAATCTTTCATACTTAGGAAGAACAAAACTAATTGCCAAGGCTATGAGGAAGATAAGGGAAGCCAGCTCACTATACATATTTGAGATAACGCACCTGTTTTAGAAGTACCTGGTTTACCAGTCAAGGAAAGTCAGCACTTCTTAGCATCCACAGATGCTTATGTCCCTTAGTAAAAGAGCATCATCTCTGGGGTGGCCTCCACACCTCCTTACACACACTTAATGTCATTTCTAGACTATACCAATTGGACAGGACCTATTCAGGTACTTTTTGACACTGTTTTTCTGCATCTAGATGACTACTACTACACCAAATACCCTGAACTAAAGGAGATGCTGTGTGCATAGCTGTCCCAAGGCATTGTTTAGAGAATGAGAACAAGAAAAAGTCTATACGTATCCAGTACAGTCTCTTATCAGATATCTCAACCCGCAGTTGGTGGAATCCAAGGATACAGGTACAGCAGGCCAACTGTATACTTAAGGAGCTATAAATGAAAATAGTAAAGGATATGGCGTGTTAGGTTGTGTCAACTGTCATGGAGACAGATAAACTTAGAAGGGGAAATAGTTTGTAAACGAGACAAAATTTGCAAAACTCTAATAATGTACTAAGCATAAAACATATTTCAAAGAACTTATGACATGAGAGACTTGATTCTTTTATACATTCGCAAAGGAATCATCTTTTAAAATTTTGTTATGTACATTTGGTGTAGATTCTAGGAGAGGAAACCCTTAGGTAACATATGTGCATGTGTGCACATGTTAATTATCCCCTTGACTAGATGAAATTGGTAGTGACCTTTCTAGTTGATTTCCAATGTAATTTTATCTAATCTCCAATAACACTCATTATATTCTATGTATTCTCCACCTTTTCTGGAATATATGCATACCCCTCCCCCTCCTGTCTCTCTAAGGACATTCTCTCTTCATTTTTTCATCTGCCTTCATTTAACTTCTGGGCTCCATATTCAGTTTCTTTCCAGTTTATTTCTGTGTGGGTGTCTGTGTGCCTGTGTGTATTTAGAGGGAGGGTTGTATTGCTGGGGTGATGCTTGTAGAGACCAGGGACAATGCTAGTATCATTGTTTATGTATAATCCACCTTGATTTTTTTTTTGTGAGACAAGGGTCTGTCATTGGCCCTGGACTCATAGATTAGATTAGGTTGGCTGGCTGTGGAGCCCTGGAAACCCTCCTGACATTGGCTTCCTTGTGCTAACTTATACCACCATGATGATAGTTCTTATGTGGGTTCCGGGAATTGAAACTAGGGCCCCCTTACATACTAAGCAATCCTCTATCACTTAACCAATTCTCAAACTTCTCTCATTTTCAAAATTAAACAATTGCTAGGAAATGATGAGGTGTCACTAATCTCTCTCTGGTGCCTCCCCCTTCAGGTAATGCCGCCTATTTGTTGTTTTTTTTTTTTTAGTAGAACTATATTTTAATCATGTTGAATATCTTTGTGATGGTTAATTTTCACTCAACTTTATTAGAGTTGGGATTGTTTGGGATTCACATCTCTGGTGTAAATGTGAGGATGTTCCCAAGAGCTTTATCTGAGGAGGGAAAACCCACCCTGAATATGGGTTGCACCATCACGTGGGCTGGGGTCTTGAACTAAATGAAAAAGATTGAAAAGAGAAGAATGAGGTGCGCAGTAGCTTTTAACCCTCCCCAATTCCCTACTGTGACATCATGTGACCTGCTGCCTCCTGCTCTTGCTGCCAAGCCTTCCGAACCACAGAGGACTGTACTGTGAGCCAAAGCAAACCTTCCCTTCTACAAGTAGGTTTTGTCAGGAATTTGTCACAGCAGCAAGAAAGGTCACTAACACAGTGCTTACCCATCATCCTCCGCTTCCTGTTCCCATACGACCAATGGACCAGTGAGTGACTATGAAGTACTAATGATCCTTTCTCTAAAGTGCCAAGTGCGTAACCCCTGGGCTTGTTAAGTTGGTAAATTTGCTTTAGTGAAACATGTAAAATTTGAAAACTGGGGTTATAGTCATTTTACTTTCCAAAAGCAGTTTTATCTGAGCAGAAATGGTTGTTATAGCAGCTTGGCCATGAGCGCTAGAACCAGGTGTTTTTAACCTAAAGTTGGTTTGTTTCCAAAGTTATGATTCTGAAATTTCATACTCAACAAAAGGAAAGCTTAGTTGTCCTTATGTTCTTGTGCCAAACCATGAATTTTGCCTTTGTTTTATGTAATATGATGCGTCTTGGGGGTATTAAAGAAGTCAGCATTTTACTTGGTGTGTTCACACCTTCACAGCTGCTGCCCGTGTATGTGTGAAAACAACCTGACTGCAAGGCTGGGGGACGCAATGCAGAATGAGAGTGGCTGCCTACAAGCTGCAGTCTGGGGTTCAATCCCCAGCACCACACAAAAATGACAGCAATAATAATACGATTAGAAATTCACTTTCCTGGTCAATTAAGATATCAGAATTGCCTGAGTATGGTCATATAAATCTTTAATCCTAGCACTCAGAAGACAGAAGTAGACAGACCTCTGTGAGTTTGAGACCAGCCCTGTATGTCCAGTAGGTTTCAGGCAAGCCAGGGCTACACAGTGAGACCCTGTTTCAAAAATTAAAATATCCATAGGAGCTGGAGATGGCCTAGTGGATATGAGCGCCTGATGCTCTGACAGAGGACCTGTTTTAGCTGGCAGCACTTACATGGTTACCTCTGTCTGTAACAATAGTTCCAGTAGATTGGAAGCCCCCTTCTTGCTGCCAGAGGCACCAGACATGCATGTGGTACTCATATACATTAAAAAAGAACACTCATATATTTCTGATAAGAATATATACAATTCTGATATATATATATACACATATATATCAATTGATAGCTGGTTAAACCACTCAGAAACCCTCCAGAAAGATACATTTAATTATATATTTTTAAAATCAGATGAAATTTTTATACTTATAAAATTCTTCAAGCTATCAATCTTTATTTATAATTTAATTTAATTATTTTTTTGTTTTCTATATATCCAGACCACAGTTTCCCCTCCATACACTCTTCCCTACCCCCATCCCCTTTTCCCAAGATCCATTTTCCTCCTCTGTTTCCCTTCAGAAAAGAGCAGGCCTCCCAAGAATAACTGAACATGGAATAGCAAGTTCCAATAAGACTGTGCACAAACCCTCATATCAAGGCTAGGCACAAGTTAGCATACACAGTAACAGCTTTCCACATAGAGTTTTACGTATATGTAGTTTCATGCATAGTTTTTCTTAGAGCTCTGGATATTTGTTTTCTACTTCTCTCCCTACATTACCACTTGTAACCCCCACCCCAACCTTATTCCTTCCAGTTTCATATCACACATGCTGTTCCCACTTCCTTCTGAAAGACAATAACCTTTGAGATTTTAGATTTCTGCATCCAGCTTACCTAGAAACTGCCCAATCATCGATTACTCCACGTTAGCACTGAGTTCTAAAAATCCTTCTTCTTCTAGTTTAGAAAACTACATTAGAACGTTTTGAATGAATGTTTTTTTTTTACTCCGGTTGGACAAAATTATTTTTTTAGTGACTGTCTAGCTAATTCATGGTGGTAAAATATGTGTATGTTGTGCAAAAGGCAGTTCACCTTCTGTAGCTGAATTCAGATCCACTGTCGAATTTCACTATTGGCTTATCAACATGGAGAGCACAATAAGAATATCCTTTTACATTTATTTTTTGTGAAGTGTGCACATGACAAGGCACGCATGTGGAGGTCAGAGAATGCCATGTAAGAACATGTAACAAGTGTTTCTCCCCCTCAACCGTATGGGTCCCAGGGACTGAACTCAGGTGACTTGGCAGAAGCACTTTTACCCATTGAGCCATCTGGATGGCCCACCTATAACAGCTTTGAAGAAGCAATGAGAAAATAAACAAACAGCTACCACAGAGTATGACAGGTACTAAATATTGACAGTAAGTGTGTGATTGCTTTCTGATAATAGCCAATTATATCAGTACTGAAACTATATAGGGCATTATTGTTCAACTTACATTAGATTAATCTGTGGTTAGACCATGACTACTTTTGCTGCCCTGTAACAAAACACCAGTTATGAAGAGTGTGAAGGGGGAAAGGCTCATTGTTTATGGTTTGGGGGAATCAGTGCATGCACTTGGGCAGAACATCACGAAGGCAAAACATGTGGTAGAGAACATATTTGATTTATTTTTTTTTTTAGTTATAAACTTATTGGCCTAGTATCTCAGGCTTCTTATTAACTCTTATAACTTATATTAACCCATTATTCTTGTCTGTGTTAGCCACATGGCTGGGTACCTCCTCTGGAGAGACAGTCCATCTCGCTTGCTCTGTTTCTGGATCACAACTGCAGACTGTGCTTCCCTCTTGCCGCATTCTCATTGTCCCGCCTCTACTTCCTGTCTGGTTGCCCTACCTATACTTCCTGCCTGGCTACTGGCCAATCAGCATTTTATTAAAAATAATACAAGTGACAGGATAAAAAATAATACAAGTGACAGGATAAAAGACCATTGTTCCACAGCACTTCCCCCCTCCTTTTTTAAAAAAAGAACTCTAAATCTAATCTCCTTTGTTTAGCTTTTCTACTGACCATTATCCATAACAACTTGTAACCAACATTCTAAACAAAGGCAAACATTCATAATCCATTTTTTGGGAAAGTGGGTTTATTTTTTCCAGGCTTCTTCCTGCTGATTAGGGGCACTGATAACCCTTTGGGGACCCAAAGAAAAATTTGAATTATGATCAAGTCTTGACTGGAGTATCCTGTGAGGCTTGATCATCTCAGGCAGCAGTCTTGAATCTTTTGGATGTAGAACTCAGATATCTGGGCCATCTGCTCCTATCAGAGATTTCTCAGGGGGTCTGCCTTGATCAAACCTGATTTTTCTTACCCCGGAATGAATCCACAGCCTCTCATTTCCTGTGGAAACAAAAACAAAACCTCTTCTCCAAAGTAACACACCTTTTGACTTCAATTCTCTTCATACTATGAAGAAATAAGGATTGAATACCCAAATGCCAATCCAGCATTGTATACCAAAGTGAGTCACTTTCCGTTAGCTGTGAGTTCCCACACGGTGAATGCAGGGACAAAAGAACGCCTCAGAATTACAAGGGGTTGTGGTAAGAGGATCAGACATCTGGAAACGACACGGATCTTTAGAAGCTGATATGTCATTCATCCTGGCCCAATCTATACCTGATTGGGAGGAATTTTCAAACATAAGCTGGAAAGTCAACTAGATGTTGTAATAAAGAGAGGAAAGAGGTTAAAGGACATCATTAGGCAAGACATGTCAGACAAGCTAGGGAGGAACTGGAGAGGGAAGTGGAAGACCGGCTTATACTGTCCCTGGGTAGCATCTTGCTTTGGTTTATTATCAGAGTCATTATATTTGACTTCCCTTTTGTAGCCATGCCAGGCAGTATATGGGATAAGTTACGAACCTTTGCAAGGGTGCATTCCCAAAGCCACACTGCCAAGCAGATAGCTGGTTGGGGCAGCATCCTATCTCGCTGCATAATTGCAGCCTTCAAACTGAGTGCTGAAAATAGGCCACTGTGAAGGACTCTTCATTTACAATTAATCATGGAGTAGTACTTAATGTTCAAATTATAAATTAAGAATCTAATAAATTTATTTGCATTCATAAAAACCCCATGTTTGAGCAGGAGAAAGATCTTATCGGTACTGTCTGTCTGAGGAGAACTGCCTCAGAATTTTCAGTACATCTCCCATGGATGCTCATCTTGTTACATGGAGAGATGAGAATAAAGTTCACATCTTTAGACTTTTACCCCTTCACTTTTCTGATCAATTTTAAAGGAATTTTAAACCTGGAGAAAATAGATGGTATTTTAAAATGTGTATTTTATCTATAATCTCCAAATATTTATTCTTCTATTTACTTTTTAGTTAACATACAAAACAAAGGTTTCATTGTATTTTATATAAATGTATACATCCTTGTACTTTTCTTATATTTGCTCCCCCCTTCCCTCGACCCTCCCTCCCCTCTCTTGCCAATCTCTTTTCTCCCCTCAAATAGTGGCATTTCTGCTTTTATACCATATCCATGTGTCCATGGGTTTCTTTTCCTGTTATTGGGACAAAAGCAACTTAAAGGAGCTCGGTTTTATTTTATTTTCAGAGAGATACAGTCCACCATGGTGGAAAAGACATGGCACCAGGCAGGAGCTAGGAGGCTGGCTGGTCATGTTGTAACCATACTCAGGAAGCAGAGTGGGATGGAGGCTAAACTTCCTCATCACACAGTTCCAGTGACCCATGTCCTCCAATGAGGCTTTACCTCCTAGAGGTTCCACAACCTTCCCTAACAGAGCTACCAACTGAGGGCCTAATATTCAAACACATGAGTTCTGGGGGAAATTTCATATTCAAACAACAGTAGTATATTTGTGTACTATATTATACATGTGTGTATGTATGTGATTAAATCCAGATTGCCTGTATGATAGAAACATGCAATATTGTTATAAAAAAAATAAAACAGCATTTTGTTATTGCCTTCTTTGAAAGAGTGATTAATGCACTGAACTTTCCTCAATGAGTTAAATTTTTTTTCTTCATTGTAAGACATAGAAATTAATCACATTAAGGAAATCCTTGTGGGGACTTCAAAGGCAACACATGCACAACCTCAAAATGATTGGTTTATTGTATTTCCTTTTATTTTTAAATATTGTATTTGTTTTAAATTACCTTTGGAGAGCTGGGTTCCACTGCGAATGAATGAGAAAAAGATGTCTTTGCCACTCTCAGCTGCTGTTAATTGACTATTCTTTGTGGATGAGCCTTCTGACCAAGTGGTCAGCCCTCAGCACATATACATGCAAGCCATACTAAATGGTCTCAGTAAGTCTGTGTTTAAAACAATAAAAATTAAAGAAGAGGTCAATAATTTGAGATGGAATTAAGCAACATAAGAGAAGTTGGAAGAAGAAGGAGGACTAGAAATTATGTATTGTGTTTCTGCATAAAATTTTCGGAAACTCTTAATAACACAAGCTTTCAGAACTGTCAACCAAAATATAGTTTCCTTATTTACAATTAAAAAAAATATCTTTACATCTTAAGTAACAGGTATACAACATAAAAGCTAGATTCACTATTGCAGTGGTCATAAGTCCGTCCTGCAAGCTCTGTTTTCTGTCTTTACAGTACACAGCCATAGTGTCGGCATGAGGTGCTACATGCATTTCCGACCAGATCATGTGGACTTGGGTTAAAGGGTTCATAATTAAAGCTGTGTCCTTTGGAGGATCACTTTTACTATCTGTATTTCCCAGAGGTTATCCTTTAATAAAACTCATGATTTTCTCCAAGAATTTTTCTCTCCTCCCCCCCTCCTTTATTCCCAGAGGAAAAGATGACAAAATGTGGTCACTTGTCGTCTCGGAGACAGAGGGTGTTAACAGCCCTGAGTGGGAAAACAGATGGAATGTTGCTTCAAGCACATGGCCCCTTGTAATGTTTTCCTTAAAAAGCTCTCAAACCCAGGCTTAGTGATGAAAGGGGCTTGGATATTCTTGCAAAAGGAATAAAGAGATCTCTGCTTCTTTCCGCTGACTCACTCGCTGCTCTCGTCCTAAGCTGCAAGATCACACGTGACATCAATATTGAGAAATGCTCAGTTCATTCCCTGGGCCACTTTTGAGAAAAGTCACCACAGTTCCCTGCTCTACGGAGAAAGAAGATGATAGGTTCTAGGAAGTTATCAAGAGGACTTCTTCGAAGTTACTGAAAAGAGAGAAAGATAATATCTTTCTCTGTTTTCACTTCTGAAATTTTATCACAAGAGGAGTGTGTGTGTGTGTATTATATATATCCATGAATAATGACTCAGTATGCATATATTTTAAACTATGATTCTTCTCCTTAGGGAAATTAAATCTGCTGAAGTTTGGCTTTATGTTTCTGCTAAAAAAAGGGGGGGGGGTGAAGTTCACCAGTTCTATAAGAGTAAAACCAGCTAGTTCAAAAGGAACTTCCTGTTCTGCTAGAAGTGACAACTGAGTGGTTTGGTTTTGTTTTGTTCTTTTCTGAGACAGGGTCTCTCATTGAGACATTGGAGCCTGTCCTGGAACTCACTCTTTTAGGCCAGGCTAGCCCTCAGACTCACAGAGATCCGCCTGCCTCTGCCTCCCACGTGCTGCTTTTAAAGGTGTGCGCCTCCACCGCCCGACTGACAACTGAGTCTTAATTTAATATTTGGGAGGGTTTGTTCCAGTGGTTAGAACCTTGCCACTGGGCTTTCACATTTTGGAATTAGGAGCAGGGAAATCTGGGCATCATTCTGGGGGGTTTCCTTCGAGTTTATCATCCTACTGCGATCTACATGGTAAGTTAGTAAGTGCTTCTCATCCTCTCATCCGACACCACATCCGAAAAGAAGCAGGATCACTGGGAACGGGCCTGAAGGCATGCCTGCGCAGCTTTACCTTGATTACCAGAAGTGAGCCGAGAAGACTCATCATTACCATTGTCACCGACTCCTTGACTGTGCTCATGGGCTCTATAAAAAGCAAAAGCGTAATCCATTGCTCTTGCCTTAATTCACAGTCACACGACCAGTCATTTCAAGCTCCTGCTGCCATGACTTTTGGCCAATAAAGATTGTACTCTGAGACCAAAATAAATCCTTTTCCCACTAAAGGAGCAGGTGTAGAGGGGAGCTCAGATAATAACTTAGCAATTGAGGATGCCTTAAGCACTATCATGTAGGTACATTGGTGGCATGGATGGAGTTCTTCTGGTACATACTCAAAGTGGTACATTTGTTGGTGGTTTTCTGTTTGTTTGCTTATTTTGTTTTGCTTTTGTTTTTGTTTTGTTTTGTTTTGCTTTTTGGAGAACACTGATTTCTACAACCACTGACATCATATATTCCCACCAAGTCACCCAGTTTGTGGTAATTTTCTATGTCTCATAGCGTTAGTAGACTAAGGCAGAGTCTTCCAGGACTAAGGGTACTAGATCTTGTGATGCAATTATCGGAGAACTCCAGGGAGCAGCACGGAACTGTGGAGGTGTCAGCACCCTGCGTGTGAACTTTAACAACTGGAAAGAGAACAATGCTCTCCATTCTTCCTTCGTTGTACTAGGCGTGGTGTGAGCTCCCCTTGAAACCGTCCCAGGAAAGCCTCAGTCAGAACCCTCCCCCACAAAGCCAAAGGAGGGCATTACTTCTTTGCAGCTCCCTGTGGGGTGGAGAGCAGCAGCAGGGCCTTGTTCTGTGTCCTTACTTTATCTTCCATCACTGCTGTTCAGTTAAACTCCACAAATAAAGTGTCAGAATTTTAACCCTTGCTTTGGGCTGTGCTTTGTAAAGGACTTGGAAAACACACACATTAAATTTGAGAATCATAGGAGGGGGGCTTTTAAAACTAAATCCATTTTCTGCAAGAATTCTGGCAAAATAAAATAGTTCTAGGGAGAAACTATCTCCACAGGTTGAGCATGTTGTCAGATACAACATTTATGCAAGAGTTGCTATTTTATATCCTAAAAGTATGGATTATTCTAGTGTCTTAAATGTCTCTAAGAAATGGGCATAAATTTGCTGATTGGATAAATTCATAATTCAATGAACCATTAATTGTACTTCGAAAAATTTCAGGACAGTATATTAATTTATGCCTGTAAATCTTTGTTAAATTGTTTAATAATTCAGTATTATTAGACCCTTTTCTATCTATACATTAAGAGTTAAGCTAAAAGACAGGGAGAGAGGACAGAGAGAAGCTGATAGGTTTTCCAGTAGACAGGAATGGCTGAATCACACCCTACTTTCTATAATGTTATAAATAAGAGACTAAAATCTGAGATGGTGTTTATTCACTCTGGTCCATTTGGGATGATGCATGGGTTCAGAGTGAGATGATCATGGTAGATGTAGGACCCTGTCATGGTTGAGAGAGCTATGAACTGAAGGCTTTCGAGGCTTTGAGGACTCTGAGACCTGTAGCAGGTGAGAGGAAAGAATCAGGAGTGAACACAGGGATATATACCTTACTGGATCCCAGGGGGAGATTATCTTCAAGGTCCTCCATCCCACCTCCTTTAGGACATCTCTGATAAAGAGACTTAGGATTGAAGCTAGGAATGCTCACATGGTAAGAACATGAGTAGCAAGGAGCAAAGACCTGGCTAGCAGCCCCCTGCAGAGGCAGCGCTGCACACTGGCAGGGCAGCTAGCCTGGATAAAGCAGAGCTTGTCTGGAGGATTTAAGCAGAAAACTCCTCTGTGGTGTCCTGTGACTGAACTTCTGAAACCAGGTGTAGGTTTCTAACTAGACTGGAAACTGACTTCATCAGATGAGATTTTGTTTTGTTTTCAAATAGAAAGGAATCTCTGGGTAGCAGACAAATATTCTCCAATCTATGGATAGTAGAAAATATTCCCTAATCTGTCGATAGTAAACAAATATTCAGCCCAAAGATTTTTGGAATCCCATTAATTTATTACGCAATGTCTGACATCATGCCATAGACAGATGGACCAAAATGACTGTGAGCTCATGAAACCTCAGAACAGAGGCCCTTAGGAGCTTCAGTAACTTCAACTGTTCCTTTCCTGACCCATCCCCTCCTGAAGACAGCCCTTATCATCTTGTGCTTAAGAATAGACACTGAGAAAAAATGTGTCATTTATCTTAATTGAGTTATAAACAAGTTTCAGTTTCTTTTGAATTTGTTTTTTTGTCGCAGTTTATTATTGTGCATTCTGGAGTTTCTCTCCTCCCTTTGGCACTCTAACTCCTCAGGAAGTTCTTGGAGTAAGAAGCTATAGTATTGTTCTCATTTCTATGCTTAATCATAAGTAAATAATTATTAATGTAGTTGAATGTATAAACAACATATACAGCATAATCGTAGAAACCAGACAGTAAGTCAATATTATATGTGATCATGTGTATAAGTCTTTCTCTCTCTTTCTCTCTCTCTCTCTCTCTTTCTCTCTGGTGTGGGTATGATATATGTATGTTTTTCCTAATTCCTTCACATCACCGTGTCATCAGAAGATGGTGTACACATCCCTGTTCAATGCAAAGTAAACAATTTCAGAAAGTTATATTATGGAAATACCCCCCTAAGAATCAAGATTGAATGTGATATTTGATAAGGGAAACAAGTAGTTCTAAGTAAGTAAATTCAGTATATTAAAATAAAGCAATGTCGACTATTACTTTGGTAAATGGAATTTGCTATAACTTAAGTGTGGTACATTCAGAGAATGTATTGTTTACATACAAAAGTTATCTCCCCTTCCAAAAATTATCTAAAATCATTTTAATTGTATAGTTAACTTTTTGAAAATCAAACTAATAGAACTTTACAATATTAGTCTGAATTTACTTCAGAGAAATTTGTGGTGCTATGTGGTTTGGGGTTTTAAGCAAAGCCAGCGGCACTGTCTCTGCACAAGAAAAAAATATTAGGATACATTTTTATGCCTGTATTTTTTGAGGACACCAAAATACCAGACAGATACACACACACACACACACACACACACACACACACACACACACACATGAGAAAGTTGTAAGAAGAACAAAAAAACAATTAAGAACATAAGGTGATTTAATTTCTAAGTAAAATTAAGTTGACAAACTCACATGGAGTCTGGTTAAGAGAAAATTACATAAGGATAATAAACCCTCATAACTTTTGTATCAATGGTTGATATAGGCAAATGCAAATGGAACCTTCAGGTAAATTTCAGGGAAAAGTTCTCTAAATTAAAATCAAATGATGCCATTATTAGCTGAAAAAATAAAACTGAAATGTGTAACAATATCAAAATACTTTTCTAGGAAATGGGTATATAAAAGGCTGCTAAGAAGACAGGGTGGGCAATGTTGATATTGGGGTTGAGTGGGAATTAGACCCACACATTGTCTGGAGGAGACACTTGAGCTTCCAGGTACATTGAAGCATTGTGACTACTTCACAGAGCTCTACAGGTTTGTGTACCTTAGGATAGGATTCCATTGTGTGTGTGCATTGCATTTTCTTTACTCATTTTTCTGTTGAAGGGTATCTAGGCTGTCTCCACTTCCTAGCTATTGTGAACAGAGCAGCGCTAAATACACATATTTGAAAGTTGTAGGAGGTGGATGGTCCTAGAAACTATATTAACCAAGGCAACCCACTCACAAAAGCGAAAAGAGCATGATGTTCCTCACATGTGGATCCTCTCTTGCAATGCACACATGTGTGTATATAAATGGATGGAAATGTGGGTGGAGCGTAAAAGCTAAAAAGGAGACTCAAAGAAGATGGAAGAAGTGCTAAAGAAGGGGTTGGAGGGGGCAAAAGAGCACATGTGACCTGAAGGTGAAAAGGAAAAACCCAGGTGTCTGTGCAGATGAGAGGAAAAGGAGAATCAACCAAAATAGCTTTTGTTTGAAAATCTCATGTTATATCTAATACTTCACGTGCTAATTAAAAATACACAAGAATTGCTACAGGCAAAATGACTGTAGATTAGCTACGTGGACTGAACAAGTTCATTAATATTTCTGTACCTCGGTTTCTTACTCTAAAATTGAGGAAAGGCCATTGTTCATCCAAAGAAACTCTTTCTGAGCTCTTAGACAAGTGCATGCAGAAACTTCATGTCAAGAATAGGAATGTCTTGAGGGACTGCAGTTGCCGCCCTGGCAATGAGAACAATCTAGGCATGGTATGACATCATCAATTGTTAAATCCCCCTAAGACCAAAGTCAAGAGACATAAATAAAGTAGAAATCTAGAAAGTGAAGTACTCCCTCTACTCCTTTCAGGCTCAAAATACCACAAAAAAAGAGGAGGCCCTGACTTTGGTAGAGTAAGAAGGGACCAGCTAAGCCTTAATAAACTTCTAATGTCTGAATGAGAATTCTGGCTAAAAATCCTTAGTGCTTCCCCCAAGGACCTTCCCATGAACGTTTGTTGGCTATGCAGAATGTTTCAAGGTATACAAGATGAGGGTACAGCTGATAAAGTGAGACATATCAGAAATAAAGAGAGATGACAGTTTCTAGAACCCTCAGGCCTTCAAGTACTGTAAGGAAGGAGATACTAAAGGAGAAGAAAACAAGTCTTAGCCGGGCGGTGGTGGCGCACGCCATTAATCCCAGCACTCGGGAGGCAGAGGCAGGCGGAACTCTGTGAGTTCGAGACCAGCCTGGTCTACAAGAGCTAGTTCCAGGACAGGCTCCAAAACCACAGAGAAACCCTGTCTCGAAAAAAAAAAAGAAAAAAGAAAAAAAAAGAAGAAGAAGAAGAAAACAAGTCTTGACATGAACTCCTTGGACAGATTCTGAGCTATGGCAGCTTGAGGATTTTAACAGAGTGGGTTCTTTACATCTCTGTTCTTTAGGCCTTAGAGCATGCACAAGAAATGCCAAAGGCAGTTGGACAAGTCTAAAGAGAGCCTCCAAGGTGCACAAGCCAGACTAGGGCTAGAGAGAATGAACTTGGTATAATGAACTGGCAGTAGGACCAAGTCAACAGAGAACTCACTCCACATGGAACACAGAGGCTGGAAGTATCTGAAAGCTTGCTGGAGCTGAGTTCCCGGGGCCTGATAACAAAATACTGCTTCTATTCACAGAAACCAGTGAGTGTAAAATGTTCACCACGAGCTGGTGTGTTTTAACATACAGTCCTCATTGTGCTGTCTTAGGGGGCTATGGTGGTTTAGGCGACAGGACTAAGCTAGAGAAAGCAAATTGTAGGCAAGGGACTGCAGTCTAGCACCCTTGCTTACTGAGTTATTTCTTGACTGCTATGTAATATAACTAGCCACAACATATTCCCACTATCATGGAATCATCTACCAAATTTTTCACACTCTGGTAGACTATTGCCTCCATGAACCAACGTAAGTCCTTCCTTTCCTAAATTATTCTGTAAGGTATTTGGTCACAATGATGAGAAAAGCAGCTAATAGCATGGTCAACTGAATCAAATATGTAAAAAAAAAAACCCAAACAGATTTCAGGTTTAGATAAGACAACTCATACACCCCACTAGACAATGGATGGAAAACAAGGGGTATATCTATTTCTGGAAGAGCATGTGGTTCATCTTTACACACAATATTCAGCAAAATGAGGCAAAAACAAAAAGCTAAAGAAGCAAGGAATGATAGATGGTAGTCAAAAGAAGAGTCAGCATATATAAATCAAGAAATGGCACAGGTGTCTGCATTCTTACATGAAGAATTTATAATGCCCAAAATAAACACACCTAAAGATCTAGGGGGACACTATGAGTCGGCACTTTGGAATTTTAGCACAACAACAGAGACTGTGAACACAAAAGGGATTCTATTCAGTGAGCATAGAAGACATGAAAAATTTCTGTCTAACAGAAAGAATGGACATAGAATAGAAAAAAGCCACTGGACATTTTACCCAAGATAAAATTCATGTAGGAAATAAAAGAGTTGTCAAAAATAGAATGGAATGCCAAAGAACTAGGGGAAATATCATGCATTTGGTATTAGTGCATTCTAGAATCGCTTCAGAAAAGAAGAATCATTTGAATATAACAATGGCTATATTTTCATCAGAGTAAGCAAGTGCTGCATCTGCAGCTGAGATAAATTCAGGAATCCCTAAACAAAGAAGACCATGTATATGTGTATTCCGTTCAAGTGGATTGAAGATGGGTAAGAATATCTTAGCTCTGCTGGGGAAGGGTAGTTAGAATGACAGCTAAAGTTACTTTTGACACTGTTTGGAGTGGAGGCCAACTAACGCAGGAACCACATTTTCAGAGGGCTGGACGTGTGAGGAAACCTTGACTCCTACATCTAGGAAACACACTCCTTGTAAGTAAATCAAACATTTTCAGAAAGGCCAAAGCTCAGTTTGTTTGTTTTTTTGTTTTGTTTTGTTTTGTTTTTTTTGGCAAACAATTTATACTAAATGTAACAGGGAAAGAAATATTTTAGGCTAATGAGAAAAGTAATTCTAGTTGTATAAAAAAGAAATTAAATAGGATAAAGAATTAAGAATATAGGTAAAACCAAAGGGCTATTTTGGTTTGTATATGTATATGTGTTTTTATATAAAATATAAACATTTATGTTTACTTATTTCTTTAATTTTACTATCAAAACTTAAATATAATAGTGTAATTTAATATTCATAGTACATGAACGGTATCGGTCATACTAGCATCATAGAAAAATAAGAGAAAATTCATTCAAAATTTGTTGCCAGTGAGCCAGCTATCATACTTTACCCATAGTAACAAGCAATATTACAATTTCTCTGATTGATTAAGAAAATGCAGCTCTTATAAATGAGGTTATATGCCAAGAGTCACTAAAATGCAAAGCCAGAATGAAGCTCTTGATTCTATGCATGGCACAACACATGAAGAAGGTGTACATGTCTTGTACAGAGGGTCTAATACACTATGCTTGCTGTTTAATAAAAATGAGTAGATTTAAGTATGTTGCACTGAAATAATGTCCATCAGATTATAATCCTGAGTGGAAAAGAGATGGATATAATAATAGTGTGTTACAATCTGTAGATGGTGGCATATGCATATAACTCTACACACTGGAGATAATTTCGAATTTCACTCTTACCTGGGCCACAGAGAGATTTCAAGACCTACCTGGGCAACATGGCAAGCCCATTTCCCACAAAAAATGGCTGGATATTTTGGCCAGGAGTGAAGTACTTGCTAGGCATGTACAAGCCTCTGGGTTCAGTCCCCTGTGTCTGAAAATAACAAACAAGAAAACAGCAAGATTGGCCTGGTGAGGCTTTTCTTTGAAGCAATTGTTGAAAGTAGTTCTGTTTTTCATTGCACAGACTGTTTTCATCTTCTGTTCTCAGCCAGCCCCCTTCTCTCTCTTTAACTTCTCTCTTCTTGCATTTCTGTTCCTGCGTGGGTGTGGGTAAGGCAGCATCCCCCCAGCGACACCCACATGCTTTATGAGTCTGTCTGCTTACTCACAGGAAAAGCATTTTCTCAATCTACTGTTGAAGGTATCATTTTCGTTCCTTCCCCACCTTTGTTATAAGCCTATCTCCACAAGGATGTGGGCACCTGTGATGGAAAACTCTGGAAACCAAGAGGGAAAAGAGACGCCTTTAGGATGGACCCTCCTCGCTTTCTAACGTTTTCAAGTTCCTTCTCCTTAAATGTGAAGGGCTGAGCTCAGAAGGCACAAACTCCTCCTGAACCATTTGTAATTCCTTTAGTCAGCAAAGCCAAGTTAACCTTATTCCTAGAGCAGCCTTCTCTTCTTCACTCTACCCTATCCACAATCACCTGCTCAACCAGTTTACCTAGTGTGGCCTGAGATTACCTGTCATTTTTTTACAGGAATCTCAGACATCATTACTGTGTTGGTTAGTTTTTTTTTTAATCAATTTGACACAAATCTAGACATGTCTGGGAAGAGTAAACCTCAACAGAGGCATTGTCTTCATCAGACTGGACTGTGGTCATGTCTGTGGTGGTATTTTCTTCAATGCTAAATTGCTATAGAAGGGCAAGAGCCAGCCTCCTGTGGGTAGTGCCATAATCCACCAAGTAGTCCTGGATTCTATTAAAATTGTGCTGATCAAAGTAGGGAAAACAAACCAGTAAGCAACATTTCTCCATGATTCTGCTACACTTCTGCCTTGGGTTCCTTTGCTGACTTTCCTTGAAAATGAAAAACAATCAGTAGGGCAAAATAAACCCTTTGGTTCCCCAGGTTACTTTTGGTCTTGGCATTTGTCACAGCAGCTGAAAGAGAACTAAAATATCTTCCTAGTTTCACCGTGCACTCAGACACACTGGTACATGTGTCTGTACACCTCAGTAGATTCCCAATTGTATTGTCTCCTATTCATCATTTCCACCTGTGGTGAGCCGTGTCTGGCTTAACAGCTAGAAATGAGGGCCTGCCCAGGAAATACCCAAGACCAATGAATACCATGCTATAGACATTTAGGGAGGGACTTCATGTTTCTTTCAGTGAAACTAAATTGCTCAAAATGTTCGATGCCTTCGGCAATTTTTGGATTCACAAGCATTTTACTCCTCTCCAGCCCCACTGAAATTCATTGTTGCTGGTTCCACAATCATGTTTTTGAATGATACTATTTGAATCAAATGGGCCTTTTAGGGAACACTCTTGTTCAATGCCCTCTGAAACTAAATTTGAGGGAGAAAGAATGATACTCTGAGGAGACTAGGGGTAAGGATGCCTGACTTACAGGTTTGATAAACAGAAAGAAGTTACTTTGGCAACAGGAGGGTATTACTTGCCTTACAGTTGGCTAGTGTTTTTCTGTGCATTCTAACAGCCCCAACTTTCTCAGTATCTAGAGACAGTAAAGATTCAAGGCTCAGGAAAGTTACCCAGTAGAGAATTCCTCTCCAGAAGCATTTAAGAAGATGTTCTTAAAATTCTAAATTGCTCTAACATTATTTCTGTAAATTGGCTAATCCTCCGCTGCTGAATTCCCCATTTGGACTTCCCTTTTGCTGTGTCCAGGCCTGGATGGGTCAGACACACACAGACTTCCAGGAAGATGGCGCTCACCAGGCAGAAAGTACGGGCCCTCAGAAGAGAGGGTCCGTTAGAACCCTTGGGAGAAGCTTTCCTTTGTGAAGCTTCGTGAACTATGAAATCATTTTGACAAGATACTTTGTCATTTGCTTGACACCTTTTTTTCTTTCTTTAATGAGGAAGTGACTGGAAGATAATTTAAACTGAAAAGCTGCCACCTACATAGCTGTAGTTAGAGATAAATTGGATAGGGTCTGTAAAATTATTCAAGAACCTTGGTGAGACATGGGCCAAGTAAACAGAAGGTGATTTTAGCAATGACACCTATTATAACCCTTCTATGCCCACTTAACCAGTAAACTATTACTATTGTGGTGGTCCAGATTTGGCTAAAATGATAATTTACTGTCATAACAGGTGTGGCATATAAGCAACCAGGATACTGTTGTCTCCTAACACAGTTACTAATTTACCTACATTCTTTTATTGGATGCTTATTTTCTACAGGAAGGAAACAACAATTTAACAACAATGGACTTTACTAAAAATATAATGTGAAATAGATGTATTTTCAATGTCAAAATATCTCTCTTAATATGATGATTACATTTTTAATGGTTCTAATGTATAACTCCAACTTGAAATACTGCGGTTATTAGCATAAAACAGTCAGGTGTAGGGATAGGGCAGGACAGCATCAACTACGTGTCCTTGAGCTATTATGTTGGGAGAAAGCAGAAGCCAACATGGGAATGATCTAGAGTGGAAGCATTCCCTATGTAACACGTGTTACAAACAAGAACTTTGCTTCTGATCCAAGAATTGCTTCTATACAGTTTTATTAAATAAAAAATACGTGTGCTTATGACCATCTCAAAGTTATATGTGTATGCGCAGGTATGTTACGTGTGTACACGTGAGTGAGTGTGTGTCGGCATTGCCCATGCATGTGTGCACCTATGGATGGAAGTCAAAAGATAACATCAGTTGTCTTCCTTGATTACTTTCTGCCTTTTTTCGAGACAGTCTCCAATTGAGCCTGAGCTCATCCACTCAGCTAGAGTGGCTGTATAATGAACTCTAGGGATCCACCTGTCTCTGCTTCTTGAGCAGTTGGGTTACAGATGCACCCTGCCACTTGTGGGTGCTGGGGATCCAAACTCACACCTTCAGTCTTGGTCACAGGCATTTTACCGTCTGGCCAGCCTCATTTGATTTTTGTAGAACATTTCTCTCATTCATTATCACTCATGGCCACATGTCAGTCAACTATGGGTATTTTATTAATACTCTGAAAGATAATATTAATATTTTTCTCTATCAAACTTATATGTTTTATCAAACGGTGAAAACATAACTTCGTAGGCTAATTTAGCTTTCTTTGAATCCCTCGGAATCCAGCTGCTGTCCATTGCTATGGTTGCATTCATATGACTGGAATGGAGAAACCTAACTAAGGAGTTGGACGTTACTATTCTATAGGTGAGGTTCATGTCTTCAGTCTCAAGGGCCTATATTGACAGTCATTATTTTAAGACTTCTTGACAAAGACAAAGTAATGACCCAGTTTAATGATAACCTGACAAATCACCATTGGCCTCCTTAGATGGGATGGCATGAAGAATTCTGGGGCCTATAGAGTGCTGAGAACCTTTGCCACCCCAGTGGGGAGCGCCAACCCTGTTTCAGCTTGTCACCATCACATGTGAATAGGGTATAGTATAGCCAATAGTCCAAGATAAAAACAGGTATCATAATTTTAAATCTTCCATTTATTTTTTAAAATATACTCATTTATTTTACACACACATGTATGTACCCTCTCCAACACACACACACATACACACACACACATCAGAACATGCCTATGGATGTCAGATAACAGCTTGGGGATGTAGCTCTCCTCTTCCACCATGTGGCTGTTGGGAATGGAACTTGAGTTGTCAGCCTTGGTGACAAGCCCTTTTAGCTACTGACCTGTCTTGCACACCCAAAGGTCTTTCAGTTTTAAAGGAGTGTCCCTGAAAACATGTTGTGACTGCTATGAGAATGCCATATTTATCCCCAGCTCTGCGTTTGCCACTATGCAACAGGCGTTTCCACTGGGACTTCTTAGCTCCTCCCTGGAGCTTTACTTTCTACTGACTAATTCCTATCACTCAGCACTCCTTCTCTTCTCCTGAGTGCACCTCCTTATGGCTGAGACCCTCAGTTCAATTTATAATGTTGTTGGCATCCTTTCCGAGGTCTATACTCTTCTCCATCATCTTCTTAAAGCGTTCTTTCCGTGTCTACCTCTGTGAAGTACCCACCCTGGGATCCTGTGATAAACTTCCTCTTTAAGGAATGCATTAGTTTTCACTTGGTCAAAGAGAAATATCCAATATGCCTGCTGGACACAAAACCCTTGTGAGGTATTGGGGCACAAAGGTGAAGGGGCCACGTTCTTTAACAGTTTCCCACTAAGCAATCTTTCTGCACATTCTCCTGTTTGAATATCAGGTTTATTATTCCAGCACTGTAGTGACCAGCTCCTAATAGCATCCAAAACTGCACCTACTAGCAAATGCAATCTCAACTCTATAAGTTGGTTAAGACTGTAGTCAGACTGACTGTGGTCAGCTTTCTATATTAACCCTCATTCACCATGGAGTCTACTACAGCCAAGGCAGACATCACCCTTAGCTACAGCTTACACCTCCACAGATTGTCTATGACTTCCGCCCATCACCCTATGTCCTCCAGGAATAACAGAAAAATGCTTGTTGTTCTCTGCCTATGGCAACTAGGTCATGACATAATTTAGACCTGGTTGGAAAACACCGGTAAAGAACCATTTGGTGAATGTTTTCTGCTTTTTGGAAATATGATCTTTGATGCAACTACTGGCCTATGTAGGTGTCCAGAGAAAGCAAACCAACAGCAAGGTGTTTTCTCTAATCTCAGCCCTTGGGAGACAAAGGCAGAGGATCAGGAGTTCAAGCTACATTGTGAGATGCAGGCCATCAGGCCAGCTTGGGCTATGTGGGACCTTGTCTCAAAATAAGTAAATAAAGTAAATAATGTAAACAGAAAAGAAAGAGAAGAAAGAAAGAAGGGAAGGAAGGAAAAGAAAAAGGGGGGATTTAAAGGGGAAAAGGCAAAGGGGAGGAAAGAAGCTCATAAAGAATGAATTATACAAATGTGACTGATTCTCAATAAAACTTCTTGTACACAACAAGTGACTCACATCTAGTAGTCCAGCTACCCCTGACCTCGAATACCTTCCCTCCTTGACTCATTTTCCCCTCAGCTTCCTGCTTTCTGCGGCACCATCACCTGGACAAGCATTGCTTCTGCTTCCCTTCCGCTCCCACCTGTTGAACACCAGGGCAGATTTCTGCAGTCCAGAGCTAAACACTGTTCTTCTCCACGCCTGGTGGCATCCAGAGCTTGAAGCTCTGCAGAATGGTTAGCTGGGTGCCCTTGAAACCTCTGGGTGTGGACGTTCACTCTATTCCCAATTCCTAGGTGGAACTTACTGAGCGGAACAATGAGCACAGATGGTCCTCGCCGAGCTGTGTCCCCCCTCTTTCTTCCTGTCAATTGTGAAAGCTAGTAAGGAAAAACTGGATTTTCTAGACTCAATAGACCCAAAGCAGACGCAAGGAACAGGCTCTAGGTTATGACATTTAAGTTTGGCAGGAAAGGCAAAGCTGTTTCCTGCGACTTCTGTGCATGATAGATTGTGGGGGAAAGAGCTAAACTCAAAATAAGGATGCAGTTGTATTGTTTTAGATGGTATTATTCTTGTTCAGCCTGAAAACTCCATGAAAAACAGCAGAAGGAAATATAATAAAGCATTTACTTAGAAACATATAGTACCCTATCCTTGTTATCTATGGGAGATGTCTCTCAAGACCCAAGTAGATGCCTAAAAGTGAGAAAAGTATCAAACAGTTTTCTGTTCTCTGATGCAGAAGATGTCTTTCTTTAATTAGGATGTTAACCAAACATGGCGCCTCCTTCCTCTAATCCTAAAAAGGCAGTGGTTGACTTAATTTGTCAGAGGAAAATGTCTCTTCCCTTTTTATGATTTCCGGAAGGATGTCCTCAAACAATCCTGTCCCCATTTTACCTCCACCCTATCCTTAAAGAAACAACCTTGAAGATAAGGCATCTGTGGGAAGTGCTCTGGCCCACTGTGCCTAGCAAAACTCTTTTCTGTCCACAGAAAACTATTGCTACCCTTGGACAAACAGTGAACTTCAAGGGAGACTGAGGAAAACTAGGACCTAGTTGGTCCCTGGCTGCCCGCAGCGGGTAGAGAGGTCGGCTTTAGTTTGACTGTTCTCTAAGCCAACTTTTGTCAGCACTCAGAGTATTAAAGACCTCCATAGCTGGCATCTGACTTTATACCAGTTGTCAAAAATTTATCTGAGGAGTTTGTGGTATTTATTGGATCTCTTCTCAAAACTTCAGTAGTGCACTATTTAAAAAATGGTGTCTCAATAAAGAGAGAAATGTTATATAAAAAAAAGAAAAAAATAGAGTCCTAGAGAATTGCAAATTGAATAAATGGAGGGTCATAATTATTGCGAAATGTGTACATTTAGCAATATCTGTTCTGAAAATAGAACATGGCTTAGTAGTTTTCGAATAAAAAAAGAGACTGCAAAGAAAAACAAATGTTGAAAGCAAAGCTCTATAGAATTGTGTTTTTTCACATAATTAAATAATGGAGGGCTGAGGAGGACATAGTGCTGTTGTTAGATTATCTGGTATGCACGTTGCCCTGGGTTCTGTCCCCAGCATAAACCCAGTACGGTGACTGCACACCTATGACCCCAATATTCAGGAGACATAGACAGAAAAATCACAAATTCAAGGCCACTCACAGCTACACAGACAGTTTGAGGCCACCTGGGGTAGAGATTGTGTTTTTAAAAACATTAGAAGTATGCAATTCTAATGCACATCACTCATCTCTGAATACCTTTTATGTAGTTCACATAAGCAAATAAATACTTTCTTGGCCAGGTCTGCAAGATCCATCTGGAAACTTCCTGTTGTCCGTCTGGGTGGCTAGTGTTCTGATTCTAAAATTCTAAATGACATCTAACAGGCTGGTTTTGTTGCGCTTTTGGTTGTTTTTTTTTTTTTCTTCAAGTTGCTGCCTTTTGTCTCAACTCTATCCGATATGGGAGTTTTTAAAACTCTATCCATCTTGTCCTGAAAATATCTCCTCTAAATTAGTCTGTGGGAAATTTCTCTTATCACTTATTTATAAGATAGACATTTATTTATAGTCAAAGTTTCTTGAGGAGTTTGTTGCAAAGGAAAACTAGTTTCAAACCAGGGCCCAAGAGATGCCTCTGTGAGTAAAGTGGTTGACATGGAAACATGAGGACCAGAGTTCAGATCCCCAGAATTCAAGAAAACCAGACCTAGCAACACATTATCTGTAATCCCAGAACTAAGGCAAGATAGGAGGTGGAGACAGGAAGATGCCTGGAAGCTTGCAGACCAGATTGCCAGGCTTGTACCCTGGTGAGTAACAAGTGACTCTGCCCCAAACAAGGTGGCAAGTGAGGACTACCATCCAAGGTTGTCCTCTGCTTCTGGTGTCTGCCCCCACTCCCAGCCCCACCCCACCCTGTTACTGCTAACAAAAGCACATGCAGTGTTGCCTGTGACACTCCTTTTCTTTCCCTGTATTCTACAAAATACTTCCTGCCACTTGCTTGCCAGAGTCTCTGATGTCTCTTTTCCTTGGGTATACAGATGGAGACGCCCGTTAAAGGCAAATAAGAGACACAGCCTGAGATGTCATTGCAGGGTAGGGTGGCAGGAGCTGACTCCAAGATGGATATTGTTGTCTTTATTTTACACTTAAGAACCCTGGGCCTTATGACTCTCTGCAATGAACATTTGCAAGTAAAGATATATGGGCAAAAGGGTGTGCTACGTGACTCACTGTGTCACAACACAGCTGCCATGGTGAGCTTTTTTTCCCCTTTTGTCTTTCTTTTTTCTCTTAAATTTTATGAAGAGGGGCACAAGGGCAGAGGGCAGATATGCAGGGACAGGAGATGAATGG
This sequence comes from Microtus pennsylvanicus, assembly GCF_037038515.1. NCBI lineage: Eukaryota > Metazoa > Chordata > Mammalia > Rodentia > Cricetidae > Microtus > Microtus pennsylvanicus. The sequence goes on from NC_134582.1 coordinate 115,912,188, forward strand.
GATTGAGATGCATGATGTGAAAGACATAAAGAATTAAAAAAAAAAACGAAAGTTTAAAAAATCCTGGGCCTTGTAGAAACTAAAACAATTGCCTGTACCAGATCCATAACTCATCAGTGCTAAAGATTTATATGGCTAAGTCCTAAATTCCTCATTTTTTAAATTAACATCATTCCTACCTAGTAAATTAGCAACTGAAGAAGTTTATATATGATAACAAATATTGTAAAATATATAGTTATATTTAATATACCCACCAATATATAATGTTACTAATTTATCTACTATGTATATGTATTTATATATTTGGTATATTCAATTTTATATCATATATATATATTGTATATAAGCCAATTTAAAGATGCAATGATTTCTCTGCAATAAATAACAATTCTTACCTTGTCCACTTCCAGATATATTTATTTTCAGATATACTAGAAATTAATCTTATTTAGTTACTCACATCGATATTGAAAAGTCTCCGTGTTTTAACATAACTTTGTGTGAGTTCTACAGCCTGTGCTTATAAATTTTTAACCGTCCTGCCTCCTGTTCTGCTATGTTCCTTGAGCCTTGGGAGGGGGAGTGTGATACAGATGTTCTACTTAGCACTCCACAGGCACATAATCCTTGGTCTTTATCAGTTGTAAATCTCTGTCAGCTGCCGTCTACTTAGAGCTGCCTTAACCTATGGGTAGATTAATAAATATTTAGAAGGCAGGATGGCATTATATCCATTTAGCAGTAGATTTTCCCCTAGGACATAGGTCCTCTGAAGCCATGGATTCTTGCCTGGATAGTCCTATACCCATGCACATATGCACATATGGGGAAAAACGAATAGAGTCCAGCATATTACAAAATAGAAGCATGGAGCTGGGAAGAGGATGTGAGATAGTAGGGTATCTGGAAAAAGTCAGAGTGGATACGATCAAAGTACACTATATACATTATGAAGCTCTCAAAGAATAAACATAAGTATATTAAAAAGTAAAACAATCTCCATGTGTAACCATCATTTCGTGCATCCCCAGCTCTCTGCTCTAGAGAATTTTGTGCTCAGTTCCAATCGCTTTTGAAAATCCCAGCTTTGAACCATCGTCTTATCTATACCCCATTTGCAGACGCCAAATTAGTCCGCTTATACTTTTAGTAAGGAGTATTTTGGGATGAGTGTGTGTTAAAATAACTCAAGAGACCAGAAAATACAGTTGCATGGAACTTCCCAAATATGGTCTATTGAAAACAGTAAGTAGAGTCACTCTTTAGGAGAGTAAATTTAGAGTGAAATGCAGTCTCAAGGAATGGCAGGAAGGAGCGCGTTTCTGGAAGGTTGTTAGTAATGAGGAGGAGAGTTCGCAATCAGTCTTGATTTTGCAATTACTTTCCATTTTGTTCATTGCAATCTAGACTGATTAAAAAGCACTCAAATGCGACTAACTTTTTGAAATATAAATGAATCAATGAATCCATTTGTCAGCAACTTCCTCTGAGCGGGAGGAATGGCAGGTAGACTTGGGTGGTGTGATACAAGCAAGCAGGTGGGTGTCACCGAGCTTCACAACCGATTTCATGCCTGTTTGTGCGTCTTTCTTTTCTCCTCTCTTGCTTGCACAAGCTATTCCCCCATTGGCTCCTTTTCAAGAAGGAAAAGGACCAGACCATTTCTTCTGAGTTCTTGCTTTCTTTATTTAGAAAGAAAAGTGAGAGGCTGAAAAACATGTAGAAACGGGTTTTTTGGGCCTTCTTGTCTCTGTGTCAGGGAGTGGGGAGGCAGATGGAAGTCTGAAGCCAGGAGTTTCAAAGCAATGGTGATGGTGATGTCCTTTGTTTGGCAAGGAGACCATAGTCAATGTGAACCAGGAAGAGAAACAGTTTGAGCAGGAATATAGATCACTGTAAGCAACTAATATGGTACAGGCAACAGCCACTCCATGCCAGTGTCACTCAGCAGTCTCAGAATAGGAGGGAGCCATCTGGGCAGTCTGGTCTTTGGGCCTCTGTGCTGCTCAGGACACAGTAGCTATTTACTGATGTAAAGCCTTCATGGTCATTATTATTACTAACTAACTTAATAATTTATTGACTGAAAGGGCTAAACTCATGCATTCTAAATGAACATCACTTCTAGGGTCATGCACAAAGCCAGACTGAGGTCCCAGTACTACTGATCTAAAGATTTAAGAGTTTGACTATTTTTTTTGTTTTACTAGCCATATGCAAATTCTTATCCATGAACTTGCCCGATAAAATGAACAAAGAACCTTTCAGATACAAATTTCTTTCCTTTGAAGTATAAAAACTCAATTTGTCAAGTTATTCTGATTTAGAAGCTATAAATTAGTGAGCATTTTGCACATACAATTAATCACATGCAGTTTTCGTTTTTATGGTCTTATCTTAAAAATACAACAATCTAACAAGTAATTAAATAATACAAATGTCTAACAAGTAATTGTGGGGCTAGGGGGATGGTTCTGTGGATAAAGCCCTTACTGTGCTTTAAGAACCGGTATTCTGAGCCTGGGTGAGAAGTTAGACAGGTATGATACTGTAACCCACTTGGAAATAAAACCACTTGGAAATCTGCAAGCCAGTCTCACAAAGTCAGGCATTTCTAGCTTCTGTAAGAGACAGGACCACCTAGAGGAAGCGGTGAGCAACCGAAAAAGACGCGGGACTTAGATTCACACACACTTAGACTCACACACACTTAGAGAGAGAGTTTACTCTCTAAAAACCTAAAAACTACTTCGATTTAATGATGTTAAATTTTTACCTTATGGATCACATGTCTTTTTCATATAGAATCTCAGCTTTCTAAAGGGCATTTGGACTAACAGATCATCACAGATCTTTTATAAAAAAAATAATAAATAGACTACTCTAGGAAACATAAACACAAGCAAAGATTTTTCAATTGCTTATGAGCAAACTTTCCAACTGCTCCCTAAATTATTAATCAAGGTGTAATCGATGTCACGTTAACATCAAGAGCTATAATGGCAGTATCTGCCAAAGCCTGATGTATTTTGTGTGCAAACCAGTTTCTTGGGGTTTCATGTAAACCGTACCACTGCCCTCTTGTCCTTCTCAAGAGCAGACAACTGATAAAACTTTAATGGATGTTTCGAGGTTATAGACACTTACAAGCTTCTTTCTCTACGGTTGCACTTTTGACAGTTTGTTTGATCTTTCCCTCCTCTGGGCTCCACTGCATCCACTTCATTTTTCACACTGTCTTAGATGCAGCTCCTCCTTCACCTGTAAACACAAAAGTACTTGTAGCTCAGACTTTCATTTTGATAATCTCTTCAAGGCTAAGAAACGTGCAATAGGCTCTCTGCACGGCTTGGAAGATCCAGGAGCAGATTGGAGAAAGACAAGGACATAGTGTTCCCCTCTAGTTCAGTGAGCAGCCTCTGATGATCCTATGCAGTAGAAGAGATTTGACTTCTGTGTTTAGAAATTTAGTTGGTGGTATGTTATGTCTTTAGAGAAGTACAAAGGAAGGACTCCTGTAAATCATTCTGAAACCTGTTTTCAGTAGGATCAAGATCCTGTCTTTCCATAGGAGATAGTATTGAAAATTGGGTTTTAAAAGTAAAGGCAAGAGTTATTCATACAGTATGCATGTCTTAAATACATCCGTTAGGCAGAAAAGGAAGTTTGAGATCTGTCCAGATACAATGTGGAGTCTTTAATGGCTGAGAAGGTTGGAGTTGCAGGAGTGCAGGTGGTTAGGATTGAATTGCACAGGCCTCTATGACAGATTGTCCTTTTAAAGAGGTGTTGCAATGACTTCAAATGTCGTGTGCTCTTTTAGAGATTTCTGTGACTGCTTTGATCAATCAATAAAGTGAAAACAACTTCTGACGCCACATCAGAGAAATATTACTTGGTTGTATTGAAATAGTCACACTAGGAATCTAGCTACCCACTGTGCCATCAGGAAACTCAAAACAGCAGACTCCTATGCAGACAGGAACAAAGACCTTCTTTGCTCAGCCCCAGCAGGACTCCCAGCTGGCAGCCATACTGGTGCACCATCTTGAAAGGCAGGCTTCCTATCCCCGGGAGAGCTATCTGAGAACACAGTGAGTCCTTCCCCCAGTTCCTGCCCAAGCTACAGACCTGTTGTAAATAGAAAAGGGTTATTAATCTTCACTAACTCTATATTTCAATGGTGCTTCCTAACAACTAAGTTCTTTCTCAGCTTTACTATTACCTAATTATCTATATGTAGCCACACATAGTCTATACAAAATTTTACACATAATTTTGAAATCAAAATATTATTTCTTGTGTATTTTATTACCTTCTTTAACATGTTTAACACTCATACTTCAGCATAACTGATCATGTGAATCATTAAATACTATTGTGATTAGGACTGAAATCGTCATTGTAATCACGTGTGTATTTTGAAAACAATATTGACCTCGACTAGCTTTGGTTGCTTAGCTTGAAAATTGAGATTATACTGATATTTGCATCATTGTGGTGTATGAAATAAAGGGATGTAGAAGTGTGCCCTGTAGAAGTGTGCCAGAGGTCTGGTAAATAGTAAGCATTGTGGTGCCAGTGATGGCCGAGCTTCTGCTGGGCTGCTGCTAGCCTTGAGAATAATGGGGATGAGAGAACACAGATCACTTCTGTATGGGTGATGCCTTTACTGTGCGATCTTGCCAGTGTTGTATTTGTCTTCCTATTATATAAATGAACTAACACCCAAGGAATCCAGGGAACTTTTATTTTTACTTTATGTGCCAAGCACATAGGTGAAGAACGGACTCGCTGAACATAGCGGACAATGAGGACTACTGAGAACTCAAGAACAATGGCAATGGGTTTTTGATCCTACTGCACGTACTGGCTTTGTGGGAGCCTAGGCAGTTTGGATGCTCACCTTACTAGACCTGGATGGAGGTGGGTGGTCCTTGGACTTCCCACAGGGCAGGGAACCCTGATTGCTCTTTAGGTTGACAAGGGAAGGGGACTTGATTGGGGGAGGGGGGAAGGAAATGGGAGGTGGTGGCAGGAAAGAGACAGAAATCTTTAATAAATATATATATGTATTTATATATATTTATACATATAAATTAAAAGGGAATTCTGTTTAGCACTGTGGGGTTTGTGCTGCATGTCTGATATCCTGACAATGTATAAAGACATCCCTGAAGAAATGTGAACTCGCTACTTGTAAGATGTGAAGTGATTTGAGAGAAAACTGAAAGTATAATTGGGAACAATCTTCGTGATATATGCCTGCTAGAAATACAAGGGAGAATCCAGCAATTATTTCAAGCAAAATGCTGTGGGGCCCAAGTCGGAAAATATCAATTTTACTTGATATAACAAAAGAGGCATTAACAGATAAAGTGACATCAGATCATCAGATAGGCCTCTCCTTCAAATCCTTGTGTCTTAATTGAATTCAAATATATTTTCCAAAAAAAGGCTCTAGTCAAATCTGCAAAGTCAGTAGTCAAAGAAAAATGAGAAGTGAGACTATAGTTTTCTCTATTCAAGAGAAGTTGATAGTTGAGTATGGAAAAGAAATTATAAAGTGGGGTTGTTTCATACAATACAAGAGGACCCAAATTTTCTGCGATTTGACTGAATAATTTTAAATGCCAGAAGCTCTCAGTAAGATGTAATGATATGTTTGTGCATCAAATATAAGCACAGTGTCATTTTCTTTGATTACACTAGTAGTTCTATTTGGATGCCATTTCATTGGGTTTTGTTCTTGTTGTTAGTAACTTACTACCTGCAATAACTCCTATTCTATCTAAGACATAGGATAAAACTGACTGTACCACTGTAGTCGTTGTTCCCTTCCTTACCTCAGAAAATTCTGATTTTCACTCTTACTCTTCTACCCAAAAACCCCTATTTATAATTCAGTGTCTGTGAGATCAGCTCTGGGGCTTACTAAAATGTTCTTTTGACTTGGTGAGCATTCAACAATGAGGACTACTGAGAACTCAAGAACAATGGCAGTGGGTTTTTGATCCTACTGCACCTACTGGCTTTGGGGGAGCCTAGGCAGTTTGGATGCTCACCTTACTAGACCTGGATAGAGGTGGGCGGTCCTTGGACTTCCCACAGGTCAGGTAACCCTGATTGCTCTTAAGCAGATGAGGGAGGGGGACTTGATCGAGGGAGGGGGAGGGAAATGGGAGGCGGTGGCAGGGAGGAGGCAGAAATCCTTAATAAATAAATAAATTTTTTTAAAAAAAGAAAAAAAACATGTATTTATGGATTAAGTGACCCTGAATCGGGGATTAAGTAAATCGCATTCTAATCTCATCTTGCTCTCTTCCTGGTTGTGTTGGAATACTGGATAAATCAATCACTTATGATCTTAGTACTTTTATCCATTGAAATATCTGCATTTTAGAAGATAGTTCACCTGTGTGTTGGGAAGCAGATAGCAGCCTGGTAAACAGGAGATGCAATTCAGCTCTGCGTGTTTGTAAACCAAGTGGACATTTATTGAAGAATCAGTAATCTGCTTCTTCTGAAACTATTCCAAGTAAATATTCTGCCTCTAGCGTGAGAAAGGCAGACTCTGCCTCACACCATGTCCAGTGTTTCCAGCCCACAAATACTCACTGGCAATCTGAACCAGCTATGATGGTGTTAAGGAATTTGTCACTTTGGCTCCAGAAACAGCATTCTGAGATCCTGACTAGTGAAAAAAATTGCACAGGAAAAATGCATGGGAACGGTAAATGAATTGAAGTAGATGTGTGGGCATGTGTGTGTGTGTGTGTGTGTGAGAGAGAGAGAGAGAGAGAGAGAGAGTATGTGTGTATTGAGTATGTGTGTGTATTTGTGTGTGTTATTTTTGTGTGCATAAGTGTGTTATTCTGTGTGTTCATGGAAGACAGGGGTCAATGAAAGCTCTTCTGAATAGGTCTCTACTTAATTATTTTAAGGTGGGGTCTCTCACTGAATGTGTAGCTCATCAGTTTGACTGGACTAGCTGACCAGCAAACTCCTGGGACCTTCTTGTCTTCAGTTTCCCTATATTGAGATTATCTACGAACATGGGTGCTGAAGAAGTGAGCTCAGGTCCTCATTCTTACAAGGCAAACACTTTAATCATCTCCACAGCCCCTGGATTCCTGTTATTAGATGGGCAATATTCTTTTTTTGCCCTTCATTGTGGTATGCCAGAAAGTGAGAACATTTTTTTGTGTACTCTTGAATAACTACTGATTTTATTATAGTCTTGAAATTACTTTAACAAATTCCATCAGAGGTGTTGCCCCAGGATATGCTGTTTTTCTTCTACAAAGAGGAAATTAACCTTGAGTTTTCAACAACCTCCATGCCTCCAACTCTGGAGAAATTTTGGAATAAAATGCTTTCAATTTTTTTTCAGGTTTATCTGAAACTGTTTTCCAATACATTCTAGGCAGGAATCTCATGGGCTTCTGGAAGCATGAAAAGCTATCCTGGAACATAGACATGTTTATGGCATAGGTTCTGGAAGCATGAGAAGCTATCCTGGAACATAGAAATGTTTATGGCATAGGTGGCAGATGATAGGACCAAGCTTCCAGAAAGTTTTGCTGCCCTGAATACTACTTATTTATTCTATTATAAAATCTATAAGAATAATGGGAATATGTTGTGTATGAGACAATACTCAATACATGAAATATTTATGTATCCATTTTACTTAGAAATTGTATGTGTTAGATTTTATTTCCTCCATTAATAATTGAGTAGTTTTAAGAAGTAAAGAACTGTTTATTCTGTAACCATTCTGAACTCTCCATAGGTGATGGAGCTGCCACTGAGGCTGATGTTCCTCCTACCCAAATCTTCTATATTATTAATATAATTAAAGACAAATTCATTTTTCATACCAAGTAATGATCTAGGAAAGAACACATGCGTGATTCTAGGCCCAGGAGATCGAAGCTGGACCAGTCTGAGACTTCTGCCCAATGTTCTTGATGGGGAGGGGAACTGTGTTAACTTTTTTTCTCTTTTCCCTCTTTCTCTTGGTGTTGAGCCATGAAAATATCACAACCAACCCGTGACCAGCACAAAAAACCCAAAGCCACAGCCAAGAGACCCTGAAAACCTGGATTTTAGTGGTACCCTTGGATGTCAATGTACTTAGAGTCTATGATAACAATATTATGTCTTGTAATGTGAAATAATAGATGACTGTATGAAAAACCAGCCATATGTACATAAACTAACAATTAAAAGAGGAAGCAAAGATTTTTAAAGTTGGTTGCTGGACAAATGGCTCCAATGGTTGCACAGGATGTGAGGACATTATGTGTCCCTGCGCTGGCCACTGCCTCCACCTTCTCCCACTTGTTCTACTTCAACTGTGTTTCCAGTCAAAACACAGAAAGGCTGAGTTAATTTGCTGTTGCAGTTTTGTTACCACACGGTTGAAAGCAAATCTTCCTTCCCTTTGTGGAGATTGCCTTCAAAGCACTAGAAAAATGAAAATGTCAAGTTTGATTTCTATGATTATTTTTCTCCCCGAAAAACAGATTTCCAAAAGATTGAATATGTCTATTCCATTTTTGTCATTATTTCATGAAATGATTTCCATCTTCTGATATTTAATAAATAAATCAGGCTCAATTAGTGCAAGATTGGGATCAAACTATATTAGGAGAAGTTTGGAAGATTTTTTTTTCTGGCATGAAACAAATTTAATCTTTAATTAAGTTTAAACCAATGAAGTACAACAAATAGTTCTCAAATGTACTTGTGGATTGAAATGAAACATGTTACATGGGAAATAAAGAGGAGCAAGGCAAAAGCGTTAGCCACTGCCAGATGAATAGATCCAGAAGGAGAAATAAGCTTTCTTAAAGTAATTGATGTTATAACAAATACGCACTTTGAGTTTTATTGCATGGACACATTACTTCCACTTAAAGGTAGGAGGACTATAGGGTGCATTAAGTGGTTACAGTGAGTACAGGGACAAGAGCGGTGGAGCCAAGAGGGAGCAAGGGTGTTCTGTGCTAAGGTCTTGGTCACAGAAAGACCCAGCATGAGATGTGGATTGGCCTGGGGGAGTGTGAAAGAAGTGGAGGGAAACACAGGAGTCCAGAAAGAGTGTTTCAGGAAGAATGCGCTTTGGTCTAAGCCTACTGCACTTTCAGGCTGCCAAGACTTCTGAAGAAGCAAGGGACAGCAAGCTTGGATTTTATTTCCTTTTAAAAGAATTTTTTTTCTCTTAAAAATTGTTTACTTGTTTTTTACCACTGAGTAGTACTCTAATATGTATATATTCCACAGTTTCTTCATCCATTCTTCCATTGAAGGGCATCTAGGTTGTTTCCAGGTTCTGGCTATTACAAATAATGCTGCTATGAACATAGTTGAACAAATGCTTTTGTAATATCATAGGGCATCTCTTGGGTATATTCCCAAGCATGGTATTGCTTCGTCCTGGGGTAGGTTGATCCCGAATTTCCTGAGAAATCACCACACTGACTTCCAAAGTGGTTGCACAAGTTTGCATCCCCATCAGCAGTGGATGAGTGTATTCCTTACTCCACAACCTCTCCAGCAAAGGTTATCATTGCTGTTTTTGATTTTAGCCATTCTGACAGGTGTAAGATGGTATCTCAGAGTTGTTTTGATTTGCATTTCCCTGATCGCTAAGGAAGTTGAACATGACCTTAAGTGTCTTTTGGCCATTTGAACTTCTTCTGTTGAGAATTCTCTGTTCAGTTCAGTGCCCCAATTTTTAATTGGGTTAATTAGCATTTTAAAGTCTAGTTTCTTGAGTTTTTTATATATTTTGGAGATCAGACCTTTGTCTGTTATGGGGTACAAGTTTGCACTCCCACCAACAGTGGAAGAGTGTCCCCTTTCTTCCACATCCTCTCAAGAGCTGTCTATTGTGTTTTTAATTTTAGCCATTCTGACAGGTGTAAGATGGAATCTCGGTGTCATTTTCATTTTCATTTCCCTGATGATTAAGGATGATGAACATCTCCTCAAGTGTTTCTCAGCCATTTGAGATTCCTCTGTTGAGAATTTTCTATTAAGATCTGTATCCCATTTTTTAATTAGATTATTTGGTGGGTTTTTTTTTTTTGGATGTCTAGCTTCTGGAGTTCTTTTTTTATTTTGTATATTATTCCTCTGTCAGATGTGAGGTTGATGAAGAATCTTTTCTCATTCTGTAGGCTACTGTTTCATTCTGTTGATGGTGTCCTTTGCCTTACAACTTTTTAGTTTCAGGAGGTCCCATTTGTTAATTCTTATCTTTATTTAGTCATGTAGCTTGGTACCTTTTCTCAGAAAGGCATTTTCATCTTTCTTTCTCTGCATCTGGCTTATCACATACTTTCTAAGATTTCTAGCCATTATAAATATTTTGAGCTATAAATATATAACTTTTTAAAGATTTATTTTTATTTATGTGTATGAATGGGTGGTAGCAAGGAGGTATGTGCCTATGAGTTCAAGTGTCATCAGAGAAAAGACGCATTGCAATATTGGAGTCCTTTGAGACAGAGTTACTGGTAGTTGTAAAGTCACTGATGATGGTGCTGGGATCTGAAATCAGGTCCTATGATAGCAGTATGTGCTTTTTAATTACTTATATATCTCTAGAATGTGTGTATGTGTGTGTTTATAATTATTGTGAATATGTGTTTATACAAAAATGTGTGTCACTTTTAATAAATTGTTTTATGAAGTTATTTTTCTATGATTTATGATACAAATGAATCCAAGAAGTCATTTGTCACAAACACTGACAGCAGTGAGCAGACATTGTTCTAGGCCCTGGAGAGTCATTGTGAGCAAACTTCCTGTTATCCGAGCTTGAACAATCATTGCAGAGCTTTCATGCTCTTTCCTCTTTCAACTAGAGCTGGTTTGTGAATGGGAATGACACTGACAACCGCACCTGGAAGAACAGCTCACTTATGGCAGAACTTTGCAAAAGTAATCAGTCTTACTGTGGGAAGTAGTTTTAAGAAGAGTGGCAAGTGCAGACCATTCCCATGTGGCACCTGCCCCCACATGCCCACAAGCACACCCACCATCACCATCCCCAGCCACAGGGCTGTGTTTGTTACAACTGACAAACTTTCATCAACGCACCATCACTATTCCAAATCCATAGCTAATATTAGGATTCATTGAGAGTGCGGGGTGTGTGTGTGTGTGTGTTTATCTGTACACATGCATGTGGAACCCAGATGACTTAGTGTCATTCCTCAGGTGCTATCCACCTTGTTTGACAGGATTTCTTACTGCTCTGTGGATCACCAAGTAGGATAGACTGGCTGGCTGGTGAACTCCAGGGACCCACCTATGTCTACCTCCCCATCTGGGATCTCAAATGCTCACCAAGAAGCCTGGCTTCCTCACACCCCTCCCCCATTTGATTGTTAATCATACTGACATACATACATATGCACATATATGCCTAAAAATAAATACCGCCTGTTCCCTCTGTTTTGTGTTACTTGTATGAATATGAATTTTGAGCTGACCACTTAGGATTGAATAACCAATTGGGGGGCTCATCTCTGGAGATGACCCTCAGCATTCCTATAGTTCTTTGTCTAGGGGCGGGGCCCCGTGAGAGGTCCCTCTTCCCTGTAGCATGTCTATTGGTGTTGTTCTTGTTCATTCTGGTTTAGGCAGCCATATTGTTCCAGGAGCACAGGTGAAGCTTCCCCACCATTCTTGGGAGGTTCATTCTCACGGCAGCTTTCTGTCCTCTGGCTCTTACAGCCTTCCCACTCCTCCTCTGTGATGCTTCTGAGCCCTAGGTGCAGGAGTTGATGACAGCTGGGTTTTTATATGAGTTTTGAGAGGCCAAACTCGGCTCCTTATATTTGCAAGACAATCATTTTACCAGATGCTCTATCACTTCAGGCCAAGGCTCATTCTTTTTTATTTTTGTTTTTCCAAGACGGGGTGTCTCTGTGTAGTTCTGGCTGTCCCAGAACTCACTCTGTAGACAAGGCTGGCCTCAAACTCAGAGATCTACCTGCCTCTGCCTCCCAAGTATTGGGATTAAAGGCCCATGTTGGCACTTCCTGGCTCAGGATTTATTCTTAAAGTTGTGGTCCTAAAGATTTTGGCAAAGGTCCAGTGACACTTACCCAACATCACAGTGTCATACATAGTGGTGCTGGGGACCTAACAATCATCTATGCTTTGCTTCTTTACTCCCTTCTCCTTTCCCTTCACCCTGGCTATGTTTATCTTCTTATTTTCTCTGGATTCCCTTAGGTTTACCCCTCCCAGAACGCCACACAGGTGGAGTTCTACAACAAGCATTCTTTCAGATAGACACCTTTCACTTAGCAGTATGCATTGCCATGTCTTCATGTTTTTTACATGGTTCAATAACCATTTAACTTTAGAAAGGAACAAGATTCCATTGTCTAGAAGGTACCACATCCTATTTACCCGTTCACCTACTGAAGAACATCTGTTGCTCCCAAATTTTGGCAGATACGAACAAAACTGTTGTATACATACATACATATATATATATATATATATATATATATATATATATATATATACATCTGTGTGCTACTTCACAGGGACCTAAGTTTTTCCTGATTTGGGTAAGTGCCAAGAAGTGTAATTGCTAGATCATATGGTTAGTCTGTATTTAATTTTGTAAAACATTGTGAAGTTCTGTTCACCGTAAGCTGAGCAATTTGAATTTCCACCAGCAATTCTCCGTTGTTCCAGATTGTAATTGGCATTCTGTGATGTTCGTGTCTTAGATGCGGGTTGTCCTATTAGGTGTGTCTTCTGTTGTTTAATTTTTAAATTCTTTTTAAAGTTTTTCTTATTTGTATACGTACTGGTGTTTGAGCGGAATGTACATGTTTCACCACCTGTGATCAGAAGGGAGAGTCAAATTCCTTGGAAGTGAGATGTGAATGGTTGTGAGCCACTGTATGGCTGCTGGGAACCAAACTGGAGGTCATCTGTAAGAGAAAGAAGTGCTCTACACCAATGAGCTCTCTCTCCAGCTCCTGAGTATTTCTTCCTTAATGTCATGTTATGTTGAATCTGATTTCCATTTGCACATCACCTTGATTCAGGAGTCTTGTCAGCTATTTGTCCTGTGTTTTAAGCAGATAATTTTTCTGTCTTCTTACAGTTGGAATTTCAGAGTGCTTTGCATAGTTTGGGTGACACTCCTGAATCAGGTATGTGCTCCGCAGCACATACAGATCTGTTCTTTCAACAATACATCGCCTTGATTGGTAGCTTTATAGCGTGGTTTGTGATCAGTTCTATTAATCCTCCAACCCCGTTCTTCAGAAGTTAGATAGTCTTAGTCTTTTACTTCTCCATATAATGAAATCAAGTTTCTCGGTACCATAAAATGACCCTCTAAGATTCTGGTTGACATGGCACTGAGCGTATGCATGAAGGTGGTAAAATAAAATTACGATGGCTGAACAGTATCAAGTTGTCTCTCCATTAGTTAGTTATTTTCTTTTCTTTACTGGAATTTATAGATATTACATCTATTCTGCTAATTTTACTTTTTGTGATCCAACTGTTGTAAACAGTCATGTGTTTTAGATACAAATCTCTCTTGTTTATTGCTGGTGTGCAGGAAAATGATTGACTTACCTGACACATTATAACCTTGTTAAGGTTCCAGGAGATCTAGGATCATTATTATTTGTATTGTCTACATTAAATGTGAGACTCATTATAAATGAACCCAGTTTCATGCCTTCTGTCTCTATCTATATTTCCTTTTTATCATTTTCTCACAGTCCCACATGAACTAAGACTTCTGATACAAAACTGAAAAGGAGCAGTGAGCAGCCAATCATCTTGCTTCAGCTCTCAGTGATGTAACTTCCTATTTTCATGAGATTCCTATTTTGTCTAATTTAACTTTTTATTTATCCTTTGTGGATTTCACATCACATATCTCCATCTCACTCATCTCCCTGTCCCTTCATATTGCCCTCTGCCTCGCCACCCTGCAAGATAAAACAAAATAAGATTTAAAAGAAAAGAAAAAGAAAGGAGGCACAGTGAGCCACACAGTACACCCTTTAGTCTGTACATCCCTACTTGCAAGTATTCACTACAATGAATCATTGGTCTGACTTGAACCTTTGATTTCTACTCCACTATGGACACTGGGCCCTCATTGGGATGCTTCCTGCATATCCTGCTGTTGTCCTGTATCCTGGAGATCACTGAAGCCTTGGGTCTGCAGGACCAGCTCCTTCATGTGCTCCAGCAGATCACAGAAGGGGGTGGATGTTGAGAGGCCAACATGTAGCCCTGGTTCTGGGCCTGGATGGTTGCTGGGTTGGTCAGCCCACTAGCTCTCCTTCATCCTCACCACCAGGGTGAGCTCTCCAGAACTACCCTGAACCTTGACCTTAACTCTGGCTAGCTCACCCTATGTAGCAAGCAGCTCCTCCATACCTATGGCACCAGGGCCAGCTCTACTGTGTTGCCCAAGTGAAGTACAGGAGCCACTCTCCCTAGTGCTACAGCTGGTGAGAGGCGTGCAGGCTCTTTTGTTCTTGTGACCCCAGGGCCAGCTCTCCCACAGGCCACAGGCAGTAGAGGGATGGGGAGGGAGTCTTCTCTCTGCCTTGCCCTTGCTACCATATGGCAGAAGAGAGGGTTGGGACCAGATCTCCCACTCTCAAGCCTTCGGGGCTGGCTCACCCATGCACCAACAACAGAGTCAGCTCTATTTCACAGCCTAGGGGAGGTGCAGTGCATGCTCTCCCAAGCTCTGCTGCTGATGAGGGGTAGGATTGGCTCTCTTGCCTGCCACAGGTGGAAAGAGGCAGAGGGGAGAACATCTTTCCCTCATCACCTCATTGGCAGACAAGTGGTATAGGGCCAGCTCTCCTGCTCTCATGACCTCAGAGTGAGCAAGCTCACCTTCTATGAGATACTTTTTTTAAGGTGACAGACAGAGTTTCAGTGTTTCCATGCAAGTAATTTAAGTATCCTATGTGTGTCATTTAATTCAGTTCTTCCACGTTGATTCCTGTCTACTGAACTTGAACTAGAGTGTTAGAAGAGAGGGCCCATTTGTTTGTCCCGGCCACCTGGCTAACTAACATCGGAAATAATCAAACAGAAACTGTATTAATTAAAACACTGCTTGGCCCATTATTTCTATCCTCTTATTGGCTAACTCTCACATCTTGATTTAACCCATTTCTATCAATCTGTGTATTACCACAAGGTCTTGGCCTACCAGAAAAGTTTCAGCATGTGTACCTCTGGCTACGGATCCATGGCGTCTCTCCTCACTCTGCCTTCTTATTCCCAGAATTCAGTTCTGTCTTCTCTGCCTACCTAAATTCCGCCCTATCAACTAAGCCAAAGCAGTTTTTTTCATTCATTAACCAATGAAAGCAGCACATAAACAGAAAGACCTCCTACACCACTTTTAAAAACTTCTGGAAGAATGATAGTGTTGAGATTATATTTTATATTGTAGCTTTGATTAAAGAATTCTGTAGTATTTGGTCTTTAAGACAGAGATCTGTTGAGTCTTATGTCTCTGCCATAAGCCAAGAGGAAATTATTTCTCTGGACTTTAACTCATTTATTTTTCTAAACTCATGTTTTATATCCTCGAATGTGTTCTAGACAAACAATTACTGTGAAAAATAAAAAGTGACAGGCCTTTAACCATTTTCATCATTCTTTTATGCAAACATAAATCTCTATCTTAAATGACTGAAATTATATAGAAGTTGCTAGACTCCGTTTCTATTTTGCCAAAATCAAACAAAATATAAGTTATTCACTTCACCATAAATAAAATTTTTTTATCCTCAGTAGCATGCTAAATGTCTAAAATTTTACTATAATTTAAATTTATGGTTATTAATATTAAAACAAAGTGAAGACTTTGGAGTTCCTTAGTAATATAAGTTCTGAAATTCGGGTTCTGACAGCTTTGTTTGGTCTGTTTGTTGATTGGAATGGTAAAACCCTGTCAATCTTACATTTTAAAATGTATTTGTAATATTTTTCCATCTTTTTGTTTTGTTTATCAAGACAGAGTTTCTCTGTTTAACAGCCCTGGGTGCCCTGTAACTTGCGTTGTAGGCTAGGCTGGCCTCAATCTCACAGAGATCCACTTGCCTCTGCCTCCTCAGTGCTAGGATTAAAGGTATGTGTCACCACACTTGGGTATTTTTATTATTTTTAATTATGTGTATGTGTGCATCTGTGGGTAGGTATGTACACATGAATACAAGTTCCTGTGGAGTTCAAAAGGCATCTGATCCCCTGAAGCTGGAGTTACTATTGACTATGAGCCCTTTGCATGGGAACTGGGAACCAAATTCAAGTATGTTGTTGTTGTTGTTGTTGTTGTTGTTGTTGTTGTTGT
This sequence comes from Microtus pennsylvanicus, assembly GCF_037038515.1. Taxonomy (NCBI): domain Eukaryota; kingdom Metazoa; phylum Chordata; class Mammalia; order Rodentia; family Cricetidae; genus Microtus; species Microtus pennsylvanicus. The sequence goes on from NC_134582.1 coordinate 115,928,584, forward strand.
TGTTGTTGTTTGAGACAGGGTTTCTCTGTAGCTTTGGAGCCTGTCCTGGAACTAGTTCTTGTAGACCAGGCTGGCCTCCAACTCACAGAGATCTGCCTGTCTCTGCCTCCCGTGTGCTGGGATTAAAGATGTACACCACATTTACTGTTCTTAGCCTCTAAGCTGTCTCTCCAACTTCTTTAAAATTACTTTTAATAGCCTTTAAGACCCAGAGAAGACACTGCTGTTTTATCCCCATCTCCCACACCATTTTGGCAGTTTACGTACTTATTTACAAGAACCATGTGTAAACTCAACATGGAAAAGAATTTTCAAGGAAGTTCTGTAACTGTGAAAATATGACCTAAAGCCTTAGACCTCCAGCCCATTTGTAAAATTAGCACTAAATTACTTCCCAAGGCTATTATGAAAATTGTAGCGCTGTTGTCTGTGGATGTACCCAGCACTGACCACATTCTTTGTAAATGCTAATGGTACTGCATCTGGCTTGGGGTACTTTTCAAGGTCTGACTTGCTTATCAAAGGTCCAGGATGCTCTCATATTTAAAAGTCTGAGGGAAATCTGATTGTTTTCCACCAGTTGTTTGGCATGGGAGAAGTTCTCTGACTTCTTGAAACTGTTTTTTTTTTTTTAATCTCCAAAATGAAGAAAAAAAAAAACAATTGGCCCCACTCCACAGGACTCCTGGGAGAATTGAAGGAAGCAATATGTATAAACCTCTTCACAAATCAAGTTATTGCTGACTGTTATCTTGTTTTGTTGTCCTCTTTTTAGAACACTGACTCCAGTAACTTCATAAAGGCACACCCGCAAACACTGGAATAGACACAGGTGAAGCATTTGCTGAAGTTTGTCCAGCTGATAAACACCCAAGCAAAAGCTAAAGTTCTGCTGGATCCAATGCAGAACTTTCCTGTTTATTTTATATCAGCTGTTATTGCTGTTTTCATTCGGACACTAGATGTATTACGGACATGAGCTTCTTAGCAACCTAATATACTTTAGAAAGTTGACCCAGAACTTCATGACTTGTGTATATTATATAAGAAACCCAGTTCCCACCTAGTGTCTGTAGCAACCAAGTCAGGGGCTTTCAGGCTTTATGAAGGAGTTGCCTTTTGACTGAGTGAAGAAAATGTTAACATATAAAATCAGAATCTTTCCAGTCCTGCAAATGATCATTATGCAAAGATGCAGTTTAAAAAGCACTATTGTCTTTGTGTTTTCTTGTGCATTCTACTTTAAAAATTAAATATGACAAACTAGGGATACATAATTGTGCATTTAAAGAGAAAAAGACAATTTCCACACATTTTAATTGCCTTTTAAAGTATACAAAGGAAGAATACATAGGCAAATTTTGGAGACTATCTGCAGTAATCAAACATAATTAGCTTATTAAATATTGCATGAGGATAGTAAATTCAGGTTGAAGACTTTTGCCCATTTATATAAGAGAAACAGGTGAATGCATTTAAACCAAAGTTCAATGTTCACATAATTCTTTTACCTAATTCCCCCACGTCATTCTCAACTTCTAAACAGATGGATACAAAAGCAAAGTTTGATCAGTTACAGATTATTATACTTTAAGAGCCCCCTTCCTATCCTGCGGCAAAATAAAAACTTGGGCCACTAGATGTTCTTGACAGGAGACAGAAAATGCAAATGCAGCCAAATGTAGACAACTGGTCAACCAGGCGGAACATTGCTTCTTTCATTTTTTCTGTATATTGGATAATCCCCCTATGCTTACTTCTTCCTGTTTTTCCTTCTTCCTTCCTCTTCTTTTCATCCTCCTCCTGCTCTATGCTCCTCCTCCTTGTTCTCTTAATTCTTTTTTTGTTTTGTTTTGTTTTTCGAGACAGGATTTCTCTGTGGTTTTTGGAGCCTGTCCTGGAACTAGCTCTTGTAGACCAGGCTGGTCTCGAACTCACAGAGATCCGCCTGCCTCTGCCTCCCAAGTGCTGGGATTAAAGGCGTATGCCACCTCAGCCTGGATTGTTCTCTTAATTCTTTTTTTTTCTCTTAATTCTTAAATGTTTAATTTACTTTGAGATGGAGTCTTGCATTATATCCCAGACTGGAGTAAAACTTACTGTATAACTTGACCTAGTATTTAATTTATGACAGTTCTCCTGCATCAGCCTCCCAGTTGCTTGCCTTAGCTTATAGGAAAGGACCATATGTTTATATCAATTGAAAGTTTTGAGATAAACCAGCAGAAGTTGCTGCTTGCTTTGATTTTTGATGTCTTAAAAGCAATTAAAGCATTACTACAGTTAGGAAAACAACATTATGTAGGATCATTGCAGAAAAACTTCTACATAGAGTTCATCAAGGGTCAGCTGATATGTACTAGATCCCAGTAGATCTCCTCCCAAAGGCAGATGGTAGTGTTTGGGATGCTCATGGATCAAGCACTTGTCTCACTCCATTAATTCTCCTGAATTTACTTCAGTGCTTTCATACAAAGGTGGGTATGACTACAGAATAATGGACTAAGGGAATTTGCATTATAAAGACTTGCCTTATAGTTTCAATTGACACTTTTACTTGGAAGCTTGCAAAGCATTAGATGGTGGGATCAAAGAGAAAATCATCATTTTATTTTCACTTCCCAGGCAGTTCTTTACAAGGAAAGTATACCATTTTTTTCTCGGCTTTACTTCTTTGATTGTTTTGAGTATAGCTATCTAACAATTAATGATAAGGCTAGTATTTCTTCACCACTAGACTCAGGATTAGCTGCTGAAAATAATACCCTCTTATGCATTTACTTTAAGAATGCAAATGTATCTAACTTGAGCATTATCTGTTCCATATAAATATTATAAAATTTAGCATGCTATACATACCTTTCTATATAAATTAAAAAAATGAACTATGTAGACTTTTTTCTCCAGGAAGCTAAATTAAAATTTCGAATTTAAACTAAGATGCTGAAGTGACATTAAAGTTGAAATAAAGCATCCTTTAAGAGATAATCACAATAAATATGGCTTCTTTTTGTCTACTAAGACTTGTCAAAATGAGCTTGCAAAGTTTTAATTCTTTATTCGATATTAGACATGTGGCTTTCTTTTTTGACATTTATTTTGCTAGTGATTCGTGTGTTAAACAGTTCTTTAGCTGGGTCAAGGCAGGAGTCAGCTTTCTTTCATCACCAAAAAACAGGAACTATTTTGGAATTAGTCAAACAACAGTGAGCTTGGAGATTTTTAACAGAAAATATTAAACATTGATCAAAATTAAATTGGCTTTCCTAATAGTTATCAATAACATATTGTCCTTTCAATTTTATTGACATTTGAACTTACTTTCTCATGTTCATGTAGATAAAACTTATTTATGACTTGGGAAACAGTTCAGTGATAGGGTACTTCCCTGCTATATGCAAGACACTGCATTCTATCCCCAGAATTAAAAAAAAAATTACTTTCCTTACCTCCTGGGTCTCAAAATATATTGCCCCATGTGTAAAAAGGCAAATATTTATATTTGCCCAATGATTGTTGAGAAAATCTGTTTTTCTACAATGTATTAATACTTTTGTACCAAAAAGGAGAATACAAAACTTAAAAACCTTAAGTAAAATTATATCAGGAATGGTTGGTAATGGAAATTTTTCACGACCCATAAGTAAACCAGTATTTAACAATCATAACAGGTGTGTCATAATTTAAGTCAAGCCAGTAACTCAAAAAGCTTTCACTCCAGGTTCTTCTTACCTTTGTCGCAGGAAGCTCCCTTGAGCAGATCTAATATTGACCTTATTTGAGAGAGACTTTGATGTATTTGCTGAAGCATTTGTTGACTTTCAAAAGGCAACTTCAATCCAAGGCATTTTGTACATATATGACATGCTGTTAACACCAACTTGGGAAGGGTTTCAAATGGATCCTGCTAAAAATCCACTCTCTTTGGAGTTGCATAACTATGAAACATAGGAAAGAAAAGGGAAAAAAACACATTTGACCCAATATGAACTTAAAAGAGTGAGGATTGACAGAGAATATAAAAATAGACACACGCAGGAAATCCTTCTGAATGTGTTGTATTATTCAGGGTTGTGCTGAAATGAGCTAGATTAGCTGGTCTTCCCACATTTCTGTAGCAGCATCCAGGAGTCTTTTTTCGGGTCTCAGCAGCCAATCTAGACTGCATCTTTCAGCTAGTGACTGATGATCCTCCTTTGTGCCCTCATCACATGAAACAGTCTCAGTTTCTGCAGCATGAACCAATGATAACTGTCAGCCAGCCTTACCCTGTTCATATCCTGCATTTTCAGAATGCTGGCCCCAGTGAACTGAGGACTGTAGGGACTATGTGCAGTCAAAGGATTTCTTGAGGATAGGGGAAAGCAATGAGGAACTATGGGAATGTCTCAATCAAAACTGCTTGCCATAAAAATCACAAGAATCTGATTATGGATCTCTAACACCAGTATGTTGAAGTGGTTGATGGTGGCAGGATACAGGTAAGTCTATGGAGCTCACTAGATAGTCAACTAATTGATGAGCTACGGGCTCAGTGGGAGACCCTATCTCATAAAACCAAGCTGTAGAGTGAACAAGGAAGATAGATGAAACCAACCTCTGGCCTTAACATGAACATTGTCCAAGTGCATATATAGCCACATACATACACACACACACACACACAAACTCGAAGAAAGAGTGGGGAAGAGAAGGAAAATTAAGACAATTGGTTTCTCCATCTTCCAAGGACTCAGCTTCTTTCAGTCATTATTCACTGAAAAATTTCTGTACCAGAAAATTTTCTGCAACCCGCAAGTGTTAGCATGATAATAATAGTTTCCCATAAATAGAGAGAGTATAAATGTACATCTTTGTTATTCACTAAGTGTTTGAAGTGATTTCTGGTGCTGAAATACTATACCATATGAATCCCAGTAAGTTGTCAAAGGATTTCTTCGATGTATGTGTTTTGTAGAAGTTATGAAATTTCAGCCGGGCAGTGGTGGCTCATGCCTTTAATCCCAGAACTCAGGAGGGATAGGCAGGCGTATCTCTGTGAGTTCGAGGCCAGCCTGGTCTACAAAGTCTGGTTCCAGGACAGGCACCAACGCTACAGAGAAACCTTGTTGAGAAAAAAAAAATCATTGCACTGTTGAACATAAGAGGTGCACATGGAAAAATCGGATACTGTTATATTCGCCATAGTTTTTTGTGCATGAGTATATGTGTATGTAGTATGCATTTGTGTATGCACACAGGCACAGAGATTGGGGTCAATGAACATGTGTGCACATGTATGTAGAGGCCAAAGATTGATATTAGGTGTCTTCCTTTATTGCTCTACCCATTTTTTTCCTTTGGTTTTCAAAACAGGGTTTTTCTGCAAAGCATTGGTTGTCCTCAAACTTGCTCTGAAGACCAGGCTGGCCTTGAACTCAAAGAGCTGCTTGCCTCCAGAGTGCTGAGATTAAAAGTGTGTACCACCACTGCCCAGTGCTCTATACCATACCTTTTTATTGAAGAAAAATCTCTCATTTGAACCAAAAGCTTGCTAATTCTACTAGTTTATCTTAGCCAAATAATTCAGGGATCCATTGTCTCCACCAAGTGCTATGCTAAGCAGACCTCTGTACATACCCAGCATTTACATGGGTGTTAATGATCCAATCTCCAGTCCTTATGATTTTGCAGGAAGAATTTTATCTCCTGAGAATCTCCCCAAAGTCGTTATAGCTCTCTTCTCAGAGTGAGCTACGGAAACACTTCTATGAAGACAATAGACCAGTATTTTGATCCCTTTAACATGAGCACATTGTCATAATTATCTGAGCATGTATGACATCCAAGCTGTGTCCCAAAAGGCTTTGCAGCCTTCATCTTCCTTCGCTGGATTTCTTAACACCGAGGGAGACAGGCATTTTGTAATAAGACACCAAAAACTTGAAGAACTCCACTGAAAGACAAGAGAACGTAAAAACGATGAAGCCTTTGGCTACCACCCGATACTCTTTTGCCAGCCTTTTGATTAGTCTCTAAACAGCTGATACACAGCCCCATCACTGCCCTGCTAAATCCTCCAAGTCTAAGCATGTGTCTGCACCTGCTATTGACATTCTACAGGATTTCCTATGGATGTCTCTTTTTGTCCCCATTGTCCCCTCTCATGCCTTCAAGTTCATATTTGGTCATTGGGGCACCTGTCTGAAAGATCCTCAAGCAGCCACACCCCGCCTTCTTAAATTCATATCCATAGGAACCCTTGAGTGGATAATGAGTAACCATGCTTGGGGCTGTTGTTTTGTGCATCAACAGATAGCAGACACGGATGTGAGGAAATGGGAATTCTGGAGCACTGAAAGCCAAAGTGTCGCGATGCCCCCAAAGAGGCTTTTAGGTTTTGAATATCCTGACTTTCCAGGGTAGAGAGTGAGCTTGGTTTTAGGGCAAGGAGCTCTCAGTGTTTGTGACCATCACCGTATGCATCTGTGTAAGTTCTAGAAAGCAACATGAAATAATGTTGTGTATTGACTACTTGTAAAATACAAGGTAGAATTATTTTTAACGTGTCTAGTCAGAGATTGCCATGCTGCCTCTTGAAATCATCACAAAGATCTCAAGAGCTAGAATGTGAGTGTCCTGGACATGAAGACACTGAAGCTGAAGGATTATTTGCACTAAGTCCAGGCATGCCACAACTAACAGCATCAAAGTGCAGGCTGGAAAACACGTCTTCACGTTCTTCCCACTGTGTGGAAGAGAAATGAATTATGTAGCATCCGGGGACCACGGTGTTCATTAGCTTCTTTCATAGCTCTATAGTGGGACCTGTTTCCAAGGTATAAAAGGCATCTAAAGAACGCTTGCTAAGGGACTGGCCACGGCAAAAGGCTTGCCACATAAGTATGAGAAATCCAGTTCAGATCCCCAGCACCCCTGTTCAAAGCCAGTAATGGTAGTGTGCTTGCAGTCCTACTGCGGGGAAGGTGGATCCCTGGGACTCAGCCGCCAGCCAGCCAGGTTAATGGATGAGTCCAAGTCCTAGTGAAAGAGCCTGGCTCAAAAAATTAGGCAGCCTGCTCCTGAATAACAAAATTTGAGGTTGACCTCTGACCTCTACATGTAAATAAGCCTACAAACACATGCACACACATGAACACACACACACATACAAGCACAGACTATATCTATACACTGCTATTCAAATACAGTCTGTTGGCTTGCCGCAGCAATCTCCCATGCATTCTGTGGTGGAAAAAATGAGATGCTGTCACAGGAAAATGTCAGGCTGGTTTCTGTCTCATGTCACCCTTTCTGGATTCCAGCATGGTGTCGGAACTGCCTTGGGTGCTTTCAGAGCCTGCCTTCCACAGATGTGTTGGAAGTAACTTTTAGAAAAGTCGAGCGCTGCAAATGACACTTTCATTTGGCACGTCTCGTTGTCTATAAATTCAGGATCTCAAAGTGAGACCAGCCAATTCTGCTAAAAATCTCACAAAGTTGTCTTTTTTTTTTTTATTGCCTCCGTGTCTGAACCTTTCAGTCAATGGGCTTTTCTGAGAGCAGCTTGTTCGGTGGTTGGTGGTGGAAACAGGGCCTTGGAGACAGACACAGGTGGGAGCACCTGTTCATATTCTGAATTCTTGGACCACTTTGCCGCCACCTCTCCACATTCCAGCTGTCACCCCCTCAGAAAAGCCTTTTCCAGATATCTGCTCATGGCCATTCCATACACCACTGTTTATCAGACTTCCCCGGGTTTTTCTTCCCAGCAGCTGTTACAGTACGATCACCTGTTGCTGCGCGTGTTTGGATAGTGTCCATGCCATGCCGTCTGTCGCACGGCCCTGGGGACACATGCATTATCCCACCCAGGAAGTTCTAATTCCTATCATAGAACCCAATGCCCCCAAAATATTTGGTGGATCAAAGAGTGTGATTTATTTTGAGTCGCTTTGCTCAATTATCAACTAATTGTCTTACAACATTCTATAATAAACCAAGCATGTGTTCCTCTATATTGGCTCATTCTCTCTCATTAAGGAAGGAGTAACAAAATTAGAATCTAGGAACTGTAGCATCCTGACCATGGAAGTAGCTTCCTGGCCACTTTCATCCTGATTTAATGTTTAAAAATTGGGGCAATAGAAGTCTAAAGATAAAAGTTCCTCCCAGTTTAAAATAGCGATAGTTACTCAAGTGAGGTGATCAGTTCATAGACTACTTTATATATTACCAGTGCAAGAGCAAACAAATTTACAGTGATGTTTTACAAGTGAAAATGCAGTTTAAAAGCTAAAGGGAAGTTCATGAATGCAAATAACCAGAGAGACAGTTGTGGTTTAAGACAAAAATAAGGTCTGAATCCATTGTTCTTGGTGTTTGAAAATGTAATATATGTGTGTGTGTATTTATATATATATATATATACACATACATATATATCATGCATATGTATATTCTCAATTCATGTCTCTTATCCTCTTATAACACTAAAAGTCTTTCAGTCCATTTTCATGTTGGGAGAATGACCAGGAACAAGGAATACTGTATCTGTGAAGCAATAGGAGCAGCTGATGAACACACGTGTGTTTGGTGGAACATAGATTTCAAAGGGGATGGAAGAGAAGTAGACAGATGATACAGGACTCAGCAATGTGAGGAGGTCCTACAAAACCCTTTCTTTTGCAAGCTGGGACAAGTGAGTTCAGATGGATGTTAAAACGAAGAATGAGAAGTCAGATGAGAAAATTGAACTTTTAAAAGCAATTTAATGAGTGAAAAAGAATTATTCTTTTTGGAAACAGAGTTTCTCTTATATAACAGCCCTGACTGTCTTAGAACTTACTTTGTAGACCAGGCTGGTCTCGAACTCACAGAGATCGTCCAGCCTCTGCCTCCCGAGTGCTAGGATTAAAGGCGTGCGCCATTTCGTCCCATACATGAAAAATTTTATACTGCTGCATGGAGCGTGTCCAGCTTATGAAGCTTTGTGGAAAGTCCTTTCTTTATGTGGGGCTGATAGACATGATGCCCAGTCTCAGGTTTTCTTGCAAATTTATACCAGATCGTCTTTTTCGTCATTTTGTTGTTATTTATTTTTACAATATTTAGTGTGTGTGCATACACACGTGCACCCACACACAGGCACACACACATGTGCATGTGCACAGAGGACAGCTTGTAGGAGTCAGGAAGATCTCTCTTTTCATCACTTTACCCACTCAGCCATCTTGCCCCACCCAGCCATCTTGCCCATACATATAAATGTGCGGTGACCGTATCCACTCCCTCGTCTGCCCACCCTCTATTCTGCCCCTCCCTCGCTCTCATTAGTCCACATGGTTCTGCCAGCGTCACGTCTACCTTCACATCATATATACCCATCTGACTTTATGTCTCTGTATGAGAACCAGGGACCACCAATCCAAGGAAACAGGTGTCTTGCTGAGATGGCTTAATTTGCTCCTTGGTTATCTCCAGTTGCATCCATGTCCTGTAAATGCCACAACTTCATTTCCCTTTATGGATGAACAATGTCTGTTCTTTATATATAACTCATTTCCTTGTCTGTTATTCTGTTGTTGGACACCTAGGTTGGTTCTATAACTTAGCTGTTTTGAATACTAATATGATAAGCACTTTCTTAAATTCATCCAAACTTCTAAACATATGACTCACCTGTTATCCCTTTGAAAGTCCAGTGAGCCCCTCTCTATATTCACTCTCGATTCCTAGAGATCTAAGGACCACATTTTATGCATTATATATGCATGCTAAGTTCACATATTCCCCTCTTGTCTCTCTGTCTCTTTAGAAATGAGCCTTCTGTGGTTTTCAAAATAAATATCAGTTTTACTGACAGCTTCTATTTTTATCTCCTCCAGAAAACAGATCCCTGCCATTGTGCATTTCTGCAATCTGGCATTTGATTTAAAAAGGCCACCCTCCCTTTTACAGAACTTGAACCCCCACACTAGAAAAAGTTGCTCTGCCTCTCCTAAAACAGGGATATTTTGAACATATTGATAGAGTGTTCAGTGAATTGTGGCCAAGTGCATTCTCAACCTTCATGAAATACACACAAAAACTAGATAAATGTGTTTAAGAAAACTGTTATTGTAGAAGTTCTTACCCTGAGGCCTTTGGGTGGTAACTCAGAGACAAGAACACTGCCCAAGACTTTGTGCCCATCCCAGTGTTCCTAAATTTTGGGTACTTGGTTCCAACATCTCAAAGACTTTTTTTCCTAATTTATTTTGTTATTTCATACATGTAAACAATATATTTTGATCCTATCTACCCCAACTCCTTCCTTCAGTGACATTACAGAAGCCCTTGAGGCTCAGGACAGGCCAATTTCAGCTGAGTCCCTGGGCTCGGACTTAGGAGGTCTCAAGACCTCTCACGAGACTTTATTAGCTGGCAGGTTTGGAAACCCTGGGCTGAACTTAGCTGGAGTCTTAGCTGGGTTTAAAGTGAAATGAAAAGAGACATGGTCTTTTTTCCAACATAGGAAGAGGTTGAAATTGAGTTAAATTGCCAACCTTCCTTACAACTAGTATGCTAAAATAAATCCTACCCCAACCGATAACCTTTCTTCATCCCACCTGTCTTTGTTTACATTGAAATAGTCCCTAAGAAAGAGCTACTGACCTAGGTTACCCTGTGATCAACCTGATTCACATCTCTCCCTAATAGGATGTCCAGTTCTGTACAGCTGAATCTTGCTTCTATACCTACAAAATCTGGTTAAGGAACCACATACAAACCAATTGGTTTTAATATTAATATGAACAATAACTACCTTTCAAATGCTGTAACCAGGCATAGTTGCATATCTACCCACTGGGTGCTACCACTGTGAGTATTAGAGCTGGCCTGATATGAGTACATTCTAGAGGCCGTTAGCTAATGTGATGTCCCTCTACCTTTAGTCAATAAAAACTCAATACCACGCTCTTGCCTTTGATGCTGTTAAATGCAAGTGTGTGCTCCTCATGTCGTGCCTACGTTGGATGAGACTAATTTCTGAACCAGGGACTGAACGCTATCATTTATGAGACCTTTATTGTTACATTTTCTTTGCCACCAACTGTAAACCAAGTCTGTCTCATCCACTGTGAAGACCACAGTGGTGAAAATGATTTTCACTGGTTTACTTTGAACATCTACAAGTCATAGTGAGTCTTTTATGAATGCAATTTCATTCCATGCTAACAACCTACAGAAGAATTAGTGTATTTATTCTGGCTTCTCAAATGAAAACAAAACAAAAAATCAGTTGGATAAAGTTTGCCCGCCGAGGTAACAAAGTTAATAGATGACAGAACTAGATGATCCAAACCTAGAATGTTAAATTTTAAAACTTAAGCTGTTGTACAAGAGTTGTAGAAACTAGATTTCTTCCTTTTTTTTTAAAGCAATGCTTTACACATGAATCAAAGATTAGCATCCATCTGCGTCTCCCCACGTTTCCACTCACTGTATCTTCACCAGCCTTCTCCTCGGCCACCACTGAAACCACCACTTAGACTTCTGACTATCTAAGACAACTGCGGACCTTGCCAAGTGCTACTCTTGAAGTCTAGGGTGTCTGCACTCTACTTTAAGATGGACTGTCACCTTCAATTTTTAGACTCTGTTCAAATGTCAAACAATTCTCTGGGAAGCTTGAACTGAGCTCCTGTGTCTGTTAATTGGTCTGACCTCTGAGTTTTTAAAGCCCTTGGCCAACACTCCATTACAGACCCATCACTTACTAGCTAACGGCTTCTGGTGTTTTAATTAACTTATGCTAGCTTCAGTTTTCTCAGCTATACAAAAGATGACAACCCATTTTGGAAGCTTCTGAGTATGAAAAGATATAATTCATCTGTGGTAGTTTCAGTGACAATGGTTCCCATACTCATATGTGCGAACACTTGGTACCCCATTTGTGGAACTGTTTGGGAAGGATTAGGAAGTGCTGGAGGAGGTGTGTCACTGGGGGTGGGCTTGAAGTTTCAAAACCCTGTGCCCTTTCCAGTTCGCTCTCTTTGCCTCCTGATACTGTCTTAAGATCTAAGCTCTCAGTTACTGCTCCAGAACTCCGTTTGCCTGTCTACTGCCATGCTCTCTGCCATGGTGGTCATAAACTCTAACCCTCTGGAATCATGAGCCCCAAATTAAGCACTTACTTTTTATAAGTTGCATAGGTCATGGTGTTTTATCACAGCAATAGAAAAGTAACTAATGCAGAATATAAGGTACTTAACTTCATATTACAGTGTAAGAATTTGTAAGATATTTACCATGCCATTCTATTTTGTGTTACTGTACTAAAGCTTGTGTGGCTGTAGGTTCACCTCTGAGGCCTGTGACCTTCCCAGCTATGAATCCTGGGCCAGTTTTACAGTTCAGACATGTGTTTTTCCTCCTATGAGCAGATCTTAAATCCCAGCAGAATGTGGCTCATTGTCTGTGCTGTTATTGCCTCCACGGCATATCTTGCCATGCATGTCATTACTGTAGCTTGCAGGATTGATGACTTTTCTCCCTGAGCAGCCAGCCTAGCACCTTCTGGTACTATGAAAGCTAGCCAGCAGAGAAGGAGCTCCCTAGTCATGTTCTCAAACTTTTAAAAATATTTTCTCCTTCTATGAGATTGCTTTGTAGGAGGGTGGGCATGAGGATCTGTAATTTGTATGTCTAGGTTCTGCCAAGTGCTTAGCCCAGAATAAAAGCCCGTGAGCTCATACATGTTGCTCAGTTCCTCCATTCCCAAAGTGAGGCCCCATGTCAGCCTGAAATGCAACTTAAGAGAAAAGTGTAAAAATGGTTGATGGAGAGTCTTTAATAACATTCATCCCCAATTGTTATTTACTTTTGGAGATGAGATGGGTCCATTTAGGACACATTCAGACATTTTAGCATGACACATTTCTTTCTTTTACACTGAGTCTATAGCAAGTCACTCCTTCCCATGCTGCTGACTCATTGACCATAGGTAGCCCTCTGTGAACAGGCCCTGATTCCTGTAGCTCTGTATGAGTCAGACTCTCAGAGAGACCTGGGGATAAGTCCCCTGCCATGCTTCTCCAACAAGAGATGAACACCTTCCTGAGTTGGTTCTGTTCACCCTGGACTTTTGGTTGACCATCTATCTGTTTGAAGGCTCAGGACGTGGCAATGGCAGATGAATGAAGTACCTTCCTATATCCGTGAGCTAATGGCAGCAAATGCCAAGGCATGACCGGCGATGTGTCTAGTAACCTTCATTACAAATAGACCCCACAGATCCTAGTGCAGCCAAGGTGAAGGAGGGAAATAAAAGAACATTAATTAATTTGAGAAAGAGGCAAAGTCAAATACTTTTTTTTCTGGAAGAATCCAAGAACCCAACTTGGCTATTCCTCTGCTGATTCAGACTTAAGGGGGGGAACAATCTATACTTGGTCCACCCCCTCATCACCTCCCATTCACTTCTGAACTCGCTGATGTCTTTTTCGAGTATCTGATGGAATGATTTGGCAAAGGCTGCCTTTCAAGAAAGAAAAAAAGATGAAGAAATCATTTCTGGGAAATATATGTAGTCCTACTTCTCCTGAAAAGGCAGTTCACCAGACTGCAGCAGGCCTTGTTCTGAAGACTCACCAGCTACTTACAAAATCAGAAAAGGGGAAATATAAAGTTCTGTCTTTTGTTTTAGGTGACATAACTCGTGTATTTTATATGTCAACAATTATCTGTGACTTTGCACGGATAAGTATATCTTTTTCTATCTTTCTCCACCAACCTACATTGTTAGAATGCAACTGTCCACAGATGTCAACAGATGAAAGTCAAAACTACTTCAGCACTTCCAGTCAGCTTTAGTTTCAAGGACCTTAACTAACTCATTTGAAAATTTTAACTATGTGTATATATGGGGAAGATGTAAGAGATGTTTTAAAAGGAGATCTTTAGGAGAATTTTTTAATAAATTAGCAAACTGATGAAAAAAGTATAACAGAATTTACAAACTGCAGAATAATCACCTAGTTGTATAGAAGAAAAGAGGCCTTTAGTTTCTTGATTTTAGAACCTAACGTGAAATGCAGCTGTTAAAGCCATGTGGTATTGCATCAGGGGAGGAGGGTGTGTAAACCAAAGGATGGGGAGTTTGGCAATGGAATTCTTTCAGTAGCTCATGGTAATTTAATTTTGATAGGTTGAGTAAAATAAGCCTGGCACCAGAGGATTCAATCTGTATGACGTCATTCTCAAGGCATTCTGGAAAGAACTGCAAGTCCAGAAATAATCTGCTGGGGCTATGGTAGTGGGAGAGAGTTGACACAAAAGAACCCGGGTAGCTTTCTAGGGAGGGGGATTTCTTTTATATTTTAACTGTATTTTTACACTCCTGTGTTTGTTGATAAGATCCCATCAAACCTCAAACCAAAAAGACTGTTTCCATAAATAAATTACTCCTAAAGGAAGATTCTGAGTTTAATTATTTGATCAATATTACCAATATCGTGAAGAGCCTCAGTTTATACACAGGTGACTTGTCCTTTACCACTGACAGACTGAGGAACATTTACCTGATAGGAAATGTTCTGGAGGATGACTTAATTGCACTCTCAAGTTCCACCTCTCCTGGCCTAATATCTTGCATGCTAAACGTGTTGAACTGACTTCTCCATTCACATGTAGTTCTCCTTGGGCTTATTATTTTATTTTACAACAACGAGTCGTGTATATTCTAGCCTTGATCAACTCACTGACTATGTGGCTATGAACCCCAGTTTCTATGAAATACAGATAATCCCAAAGATACTAGAATATTGTGAGAATAAGAGCCATAAACATATAAAGCATTCACACAAGTGCTGGGCATGGGCAGGCATATGAGCAGTATTAACTGTGACGATGTTCTTGCTTAGCAGAAGGAAAGGGAACAGAGTGAAGGGGAGGAGGAGGGGGGAGAAGCAGAAAAAGGAAAGGGAAGGAAAAGAAAAGCAGAAGCATTCGGTGAAAATAATGAGCTCGTAGCTAAGCCTTTCAGGGTAATTTCCCAAGCATCTTTTCCTTTAATTTACCTAGTTCTTATCCTCAGTGCAATTAATGAATATGATAGGTCTCTTTCTGAAAGTGACTTTTAATCCTTTCCTCCACCCCAAGGCAAATGCTCCGGAAGCCACTTCCTCTGTTATGTTTGCTGGCCCTTTGCTCAAACTTCTGACCCCTTTTCTGCATTAGCTAAACTCCTCCTCACCCCTTAACGAAAGGCCTTGACTGCCTCTGAACCTCCTCGACAGTTCTGATGCATAGAAGAGAGCCCTTTGACCTCTGCCTGCCAAATGGATGTTTCAAGCCAATTAGATAATGTTGGAGCTTGATGTAAAATCCAAATAGACTACAGAGATGCTCTGTTTTGTAAGTTACATATGAAAAAGTCCACTGATTTTTCTCTAGTTAATTTAACTGTCCTTATTTCAACCCCATAGGCCACTGGAACAGCATCCCAGAGGAAACAACATACTTAGAAGTTACTTTTCAGTATGGCTGATCTTTTAAAGTTTAATTGCCAATAAATACAAGCACAAAGGGGCAGCTGTGTCATTACAAACGTAAACACACCCATAGCCCTACCCAGAAGCAATTTTAAACAATCTCGGAAACACCCCCTACTTTCATTGTGCCTGGATCTTTCTCTTGAAACTCACCTTTCACTTTCATTTAGCATCTCCTATCTAGCCAACAGAGTCATCCAGGCCAGGTAATAAAACACTTCTTTCAAAAGTCAGCAGGATGGCTCTGTGGGTAAAGCCGCTGAGCCTGAGTCCGATCTTTATAATTCATATGCTGGAAGGAAAACCTGCAATAATTATCTCTAGTGAAACATGCTTTTAAAAGCTTAACAAAGAGAAGGAAAATATAACGTCCATATAACTTTCTGTGTAAGACAATCCAGCTCCAGCTAGCATTGTGTGTGTGTGTGTGTGTGTGTGTGTGTGTGTGTGTGTGTGTGTGTGTGTGTGTGTGTGTGTATGTCATGAATCACCATGTTCCATGGCCTCCTAAGCGCCAGCTATGATTGAACTATCCAGTGTGAGACTCTGGGCACAGGTAATCTTGAGAGGAAGAGCCTACCTCTCCCAAACAAGAAGTATATTCCACTCCCCAATGGTCCATTTCCCTCATCACAAGGTCACTTTTTGTGTTTTCTTAGTGACGCAATGCTTTTGATTACATAGACTTCTGTCAGTTTGCTGTGCCTTTGTTCTGTGATAATGAGACAAGAATAAGAGAAGAATCGCTTCCCTCACGAGTTAGCACCAGGTGGGTTAGAACTTCCTTCAGAAGAACCTCTGAAGTTCCGGATGAGTACTCGGTGATGTCCTCTAGGAGGCCGACCTTCTGTGTCTCTCTGCTTACAGTGCTTCTCTGCTCAAATACCCTTGCCGCCTTTCGGTAGAAACTTCAATATCCTTTCAGTAGGTTGAAATTGTTTTCATGTGTGTGCTAGTGCACATGTTTACGTGTGTGGGCACACATGTGTACATACCTATGGAGGTTGGAGGTCTATTTCGGGCATCATTTCTGAGCCCCAGAGATCTACCTCAAGGGTCCACCCCAGGATCCTCCCCCACCAGTTTCTAAAATATCGACTCTCTTCTGTGTGCACCATAAGCTGAGGACCAAATGTCACAGACACATGAGCCTGTGGGGACTTACCACATGAGAGCCATAGTGTGAAGTTTGGAGCCTAACTATCTTTTTGAGCCCCAGGTTGCTGGGACTGATTCTGAAGCCTCGCACTACGGCAGGATGCTGAAGCCTTTTGGAAGCAGGACCCAGTGGAACCGGAGTCGCTGAGGGAACACCCTTGAATAGGACAGCAAGGCCTCAGTCTCTTTCTCTTTCTCACTTGACCACAGAAGTAGATTTTCTCTGCCATACCCTCACACCATGATATGCTCAGAAACAACAAGGAAGACAGAACTGTGAGCCAGGATCAACCTTTTGTTCTCCATGACTTATTTATCTCAGGCATTTGTTACAGTCAAAGAAAATGTTGGCATAATTCAACCTTCACTTGTAGGAAGTTAGCATCACAATGTGCTAATTGCTTATGATGACGGGAAGCTGCACGGTGAACTGTGTCTATTCTAAGTAAGAAGGTGGATTAAATGACTACATTTCAAATAAAACTTCAGTAGTCTCGAAATCTTTCTCTAAGTGTTTCCATTGTGCTTGGAAAAATTGATTAATAAACAGCTTTTACGAAGGCTGGTCTTGCTCTGAGAAGAAATGAGAGTCCATACAGACGGTCTGAGGGGTTACTACTTATTTTAGAACTCTATACGCGTTATCTTCTTTTAAGTGTACATTTGAGCTCCATCAGATTCTTATTCTCTCAGAGAAATCAAGGAACTCAAAATAGCTTATCGACAGCCATGCAGCCTTCCCACTAATCTATCAGCAAAAGACTGCATTGCTCTTCTATACTCTGTGCTTTTATACACATCATGTCAATATAGCTTCAATGTTTATGAGATCTAGTAGTTTAGGGTTCACAGTACTAGATCTCTCCCTTTTGTTGTTTCAAATAGCAAGCCCCCCACATTCCAGTGGAAGATCACACACTTGAGATCATTTGGGCAGCACAAATTGGTCTTGTTGGATTTTGAAAACAAAAGCAAAAAACCCCACAAAACTGGGTGTGTAGTGGTGGGACTGGGTCTGGGGAAAGTAGGCAAATGGATAGTGAATGTGATCAAGTCTCAGAAAACTAATAAACGTCCTTAAAGACAGCTTCCGGTTATTGTTTACCCAGTGAATTATCTGTGGAAAGCAGCTTAGAGCAAAAGTGAGAGCGAGTTTAGTTTGTTGTCTGGAAGTGTCTAGACTTTAGGATTCCATATACTGTGCAGGTGAGATGACTCAGTGGATAAAGGTGCTTGCCAACAAGCCTGATGACTTCAGTTCAGTTCCCAGGATCCACACGGGGGAAGGAGAGAATCTGACTCCCACATATTAGCATGCTATGGGTACATTCAGGTGCTTTCTCTCGTGCGTGGTCTCTCTCTCTCCTCCCTCTTGCTCTCTTTCTCTCAGAAGAGTTTTTCACTAGCCTGGAATTTACTGAGCAGACTACTGTTCAGTGAGCCCCAGAAATCTTGCCTTATCTGCTTCCCAAATGTTGTAATTACAATCACATACCACCACACCTGGATTTTAACATAGATTCTTGGATTTAACTGAGGTCTCCATGTTATTCCACCTCCTGAGCTCCCACGTAGACAGAATATTATTTGACATAAAATGAGATGATACGAGATATAATAACAATTTATGTACCAAATACTGTGTCAAAATATTTATACCTCCTGGATTAGAATTCTGAATCAAGTGAGTTTATAGTTCCAAAGGAACACAATTTTACCAGTTATCTAAACAAAGCCTAAAGCTAAAAGCTGTAGTCTGCTCAGAGAAGACACAAGGTGAAAGTTAGGAATGGGGCTCAGGAGAAGTCTATACATTGGAAAGTCAAATCACCCATAGTAGGTAAAGCAGATGCATTAACAGTAGCAAAAGACAAGAAGAGCCTGGGATGGAGCCAGAGCCAAGAGAACAGAGCTAGTGAAGATCACATGACACAAAGCACACTGTGTTTTCCCTGCACACTCTGGAAGCACTCAGAGCAACCCTGTTCTAGAGGTGATAGACGTTGGCTTTGGCAATGAAGTCAGTTTTTCAAGACCCTAAAATAATTATATATATATATATATATATATATATATATATATATATATATATATGCTGGAAATTTTGTTCAGGGTCAGATTTTTTTCCCACTCAAACCCAGGTTTTCTTTGCTTGGAGTTATTATTGGATGGGGAGCCATTTGGTCATCTTCTCCATTATTTGTGCTTAATTCATTTCTGTGAGTAAAGAAGAATCATTGGCATCTCGTTTTCAGTTTCTCATATTTGCTGAGAGCACAAAGCAGGGGCTCTTGTAACTGTTATCTTTTTGATGCCTTTTAATTGGAAAGACCCCTACACAGAAGACTGCATCCTGAGTCTGCTATATAACCCACCTTTGTGCATTCTCACCTCAAAGTTTGTTTGCTTTTCTCTCATCTAGGCATCCTTGTTATGGCCCACGCTTTGCCCTTAAGTAAAGTCATATGGATGGAAATGCTTTCAACCCACTTGAGCACTGGGGGGTTGGGGAAGTTCCCCAATGGTACCAAAGGGTGTCTGCATGGCTAGTTTAGACTAGCAGGGCAGACTGTATTTCACAAAGGCACAGTTCTCTCATGGAGGCATAAATGAAACTAGAGTCTTTATGTGCATAAACACGTTCATGTCCCAGTAAAACTTCACACAGCCTGTTATTTGAAATAAAACAACTTATGCAATTCTTATGACTTGTTTAAAGATGTAAAACCATTCTTACTTCACAGGCCGTGAAGAAGCAGGCAGTGGGCTTGAGTTTTATCCTCTCCTGCTCTCGACCACACAGCACCAAGCTTTTCTCATGGGTGAATCATTAGAGCTTTCAAGCCAGCTGTTTCCCTATGTTCCAGAATAACTGTTCCTAGCTCCTAATTTCCCAGCTCTCGATTGCCTATAGAAAGGCCTATACACTGTGATAATTTCAATTTTCCTTGTATTCCTGCAGCCCTTCCTTTGGGCAACCCAGGATGAGGGAAGGTATCTCAGTCAACTAACAAGCTAGCATCTAATCTAGAAAAAGAGTGTATCGTTTCCTCTTGGTAAAATTTCATTGTTTAAACACGTTGGTCTTTGAAGAGATTTGCTAATTAAACTAATTTAAACAACCAACATGTAATTGTTGAATAACGTATTTGAATTTCATTCAAATGATTTTTCAAATACTTTCATTCTATTTTTTTTTCTTGGGCATGTGTTCAAATAAGACGACGACATTGACCAATAAATGACGAGATAGACAGAAGTGTGAATTCAAACCCTGACAATTACACACCAGTCCTAAGATTGTGGGGACCACACATTCTTTCTATTCACTTGGCAAATATTCACACGTAGTAGACACTGTCCTGAAGTCAGAGCTTTGTTTGCACCCACATTAAGACAGCAAGGGATAGAACATTTTAAAGAGCCACGGGGCCTAATAAAGTCATTTATTCCATTGTATGTGATATTTTTGACATCTGCTACTTGTGCTTCCTGACCATGGAACAGAAGCAAATAGGATGAAATGCACTTTGCATGTTCTAAAGGATGTGAGATCCAGCCTTGGGGATTTATAAAACAAGATGGTGATCCACACTGAAGTTTTGTTATCAAGACTAAATGAAATATCATATATAGGAATTAGCATAATTCCCAGATCATACCAAATCCTTATCAGAGGATATACTTGCTTTTTGTGCAATTTGTTTCTTACTGGTAAGTTTATGCCTCCTCAGAAACATTGTAGCAATTTTCTACTACAACATTTCTTAATCTTACTTAGCATTGCACTAAATTTACTTCTTAGTCATACTTTACACTGACTAAATAAACAGCATGTTCTCATGGCTGTACTTCACACTGTGGGCAAAACAAAGGTATATAAATGAAAGTCCTTCCTGTGCCTTCTTTTTTGATCAGACTCTTTTACTGCTATTATGATGCAGCTTGAAAAGATGCTCTTATAAAAATGGTATCGCTGATGCCTGTTGGCTGATTTTGGAATTGTTTTTTTGTGTGTGTCTAGGTATGACTGGTAATGGCATCTACTTCCGTTCTGCATTGCTCAGTGGACTGTGGATTGAATGAACCATATCCATTCCCATCATGATAGACAACATAAAGACTCTCCACTTGTAGGTATTTTTATTCAACTTTATTTTTGTGGTTATGTACTGAGATGTGTTTTTAAAGTATAACTTTATGATGAAAATTGTCCATAGTGTCACTAATATGAAATGTGATCAGAATTAGTCTCTCAGTTTCAGTCCATTGTCAGAAAAAGGCACAGCCTAAAATATGCCTGCATTAAATATGAGTGTCCATAGGGTGCTGTGATAACTGTTATCAACCTGACACATCTGGGGAGATGAACGCTCAGCTGAGGAAATGCCTCCATCACGTTGACCTGTAAACATATCTATGGGGTATTTTCATGATTAATATGATGGTCAGAGAGTCTGGCCCACTATGGGTGCTCCCATCCCTAGGCAGGTAGGATTAGGCTGTATTTAAGAACCAACAATCCAGTAAGCAGCATTTCTCCATGCTCTCTGCTTCAGTTCCTGCCTCTAGGTTCCTGCCTTGTCTTCAGTTGCCCTGGATTCCCTAGATGATAGACTAACTTATAAGCCAGATAAACCCTTTTCTTCCTCAAGCTGCTTTTAGTCAGCTCTTGTCATATTAACAGAGCCGCAAACTAGGAAATTTAGCTCTTAATTGACTATAAAAAGCCATTGGAAGATTTCAGTGTCTTCTGGTTCTTTAGTACCATATCACTACAACTTATCAATAGCGTGGGAGGCCTGCTCCACAAGACCATCTCCCAGTGTCTGAGTCAGAAGCCACAGAGTAGCAAAAGGAAACTCAGGGTAGCTCTTAATCTGAGGGGAAAGACTCACACGTGTGCTGTTCAGTCATGTCTCTTTATTGTTCCACTTCTATTCTGATTCTCTTGTCCTTCTAATTCCTCCTGGCTTCCTCTCTTCTAGCCCATAAACTCTCTTCTTCCAGGAGGCTTGAAGCAATGAAACAATTACAAGAGTTATCTCTCACTGGTCAAAAGCACATCCCTAGGGTAAACAATAAGGAACCGAGCCATTCACCATGGCAACACAAGGTTTCAGGAGTAAGACTGTAATCAGAGCCTGGTGGTGAAGTGCCCAATGACAAACTGAGACATAGGTCTTTTGTCAGCTAGACTCGGCAAGCAAAGAATTGACATGCTTTTCTTAGGGTGATTTGGTGCAGTAACCCTGGTTAGACACCTGCAACTCTTATTTTGTACACAGCTGTAAAGTTTTAAACTTATGATCTATGTACAAAAAGTCTCTAGTCTAGCTTGAACTTGATCTGAGGTGAAAGTGAGCTAATTGTATTCAGTTAGTCTGAGCAGAAGGAACAAAGCAGGTTTTTAAGTATCTACAGTCCTTGTGGGACAATAGATCTAGTTATGAAGTTTATCCTCGTATATTTTCTATATATCAAAATTATACAGCTAAATAAAAAGTCATCTTTCTGGCCACCCACAGGTATATATGCCCATAATATTGAGCTGTAATCATGATATTGCATAGTCACATCACATGAAATTGCACACTACAATGCATGTATTAGGGAGGCACAAGCTGCTTCAGCAAATGTGAGCAGCAGTCTTCAGAGTCAATAGTCCTGCAGGCTTTGCCTGGACATGATTACCTTCATCAGAGAATCATCGCTCTAATGAGGTGACGTCTGAACACTCATCACCTGCTGTAACTCTCACGGCCTCTGACAACAGCTGAGATAAGTCTGCATTTTAACTAGCTTAATATGTTGGAGCAGTTTGATTTTATTCCAACAAGACATTCATGTGCTTCCACTTACATCCTATTGATGATTGGTGGATTATATCTACACTGTATCTGCAGATTGTATATGTGACTGACGGATTGTATATATTGTGTTATGAGAGAGGGAAATTGTACCCTGAGCATTGTAATTGTAGCTTTGACTTCATATCATTCAATTAGTCTGCTATTCTCCATGCTTTGGGTATCTCTGAAAAGTGAGAGAATCATTAAATATTAATTTCTGCTTCATCTACATTCCTAAGATTACTCTGTCAAATGAAGGAATGAATGTGAAATTTTGATCTTGCTGTAAGACTCATATTTTAGGGGCTGGAGATGTTGCCTAGTTAGTGGAGCGCTTACCTACCATAAACAAAGCCATGGGTACCATTCCCATGACTGCCTAGACTGAGCATCACAGGAAATGCCTGAAATCCCAGAACTATGGAGGCAGATGCAGAAGAATCATAGATTCAAAGTCATCCTACACTACTTTGTGAGTTCAGGACCATCTAAGACTACATGAGATCCAATCTCAAGAAAAAAAAACTAAGAAGGAAACATGAAACAATGAAATGAGTCTTATCTACTGCTAAGACAATTAGGGAGAGGGAAAGAGTCGTAACCACCATGTTTAAAATACTAGTTAATACAGCCTCACATTTTACATATTACTCATCTAAAAGATACATTGCTAAAGGCATAATTAGTTTATGGTCCATATTCATTTCATGTATATGTGATAATACATAAAAATATGGGTTAGTTTTTCAATGTCAAGGAAATGCCACAGAACTCAAAAGAGCAAAGATTTAGTTTTTCATTTTTTTTGAGATTATAATGACAGAATTTTCCCTTCCCTTTCTTCCCTCCAAATCCTCCTTGTACCCCCTTGCTCTCTTTCAAATTCATGGCCTCTTTTTCTTTAACTGTTGCTATGTACATGTGGTGTGTGTGTTCCTAGATATACAAATACCTCCTTCTCAGTTTTTATTATGCTATTTGTATGTATATGTTCAGGGATGGCCATTTGACTGAAAATCTGAGAGGTCATTTAGCCTCATTGTTGTGAGTCTCTGAGGGGGTAGTCAAGCAAAGCTGCTCGCCTTGTGGTGACTGAGAAAGCATCTAGCTTGGACAAGCATTAGTGTCCCTGTGAGTGTGATGGACCTGGTAATAAAATGCTTTAACTTATCACACTGTGAATTATAGATGTTAATATGAATAAGCTCAATGCTTTCTCTGGGGAGTATGGTATCATAATGGAGAAGCAGGCCCTAATGTGTCCATTGACTGTAGAACCTAGAACGGTCATTGAATCTTTTGACATCTCCATTTCTGAGAAATAAAATGGGGGTAATTACAGAATATTCCATGCTGCTTTTGTGAAGATGGCTCAAACCAGCTTCTGAGGGATACTCATAACTATAACTTTTACTACAAATTTTAAAAATGTAATCAAAATTATAACATAGTATGATTTTTCAAGTACAAATCAAACCTTCTGACTTTGAAAGTGTTCTTTCTATATACTATATTTAGGACATTTTAAGAAATCTGTGACTGATTACATTATCTCTTCGATATGTAAATCATAAGTTTTATTATTTATTATAAATGTGGGGTCACAGGTACCATAGTGCCCCTGTAGTGAAGTCAGTTTTCTCCTTCTGCCATGTGAGTTCACAGACCAAGATTGTCTTTAGTTTTGGTGGGATGCACCTTTACCTTCTGAGCCATCTCACCAGTCTTAAGTATTGAGGGTTTTTAATTTTTTTTATTGATTTTATTGAGTTATACATTTTTTTCTCTGCTCCCCTCCCTGCCTCTCCCCTCTCCTTCTACCTTCTAACATGATCCCCATGATCCCAATTTACTCAGGAGATCTTGTCTTTTTCTACTTCCCATGTACAGAATCATGTATGTCTCTCGTAGGGCCCTCATTGCATCTAGGTTCTCTGAGATTGTGAATTGTAGGCTGGTTTTCTTTGCTTTATGACTAAAAGCCACTTATGAGTGAGTATATATGATATTTGTCTTTCTAAGTCTGGGTTACCTCACTCAATATGATCTTTTCTCATCCATTTACCTGCAAATTTCAAGATGTCATTATTTTTTTCTGCTGTGTAGTACTCCATTGTGTAAATGTACCACATTTTCCTTATCCATTCTTTGGTCGAGGGGCATTTAGGTTATTTCTAGGTTCTGGCTATGGCAAACAATGCTATGAACATAGTTGAGCACTTGTCTTTGTGGCACAATTGAGCATCCTTTGGATACATACCCAAAAGTGGTGTTGCTGTGTCTTGAGGAAGGTTGTTTCCTAATTTTCTGAGAAATCACTTATACTGGCATCCAGAGGGGTGTACGAGCTTGCATTCCAACCAGCAATCCAGTAGTGTATCCTTTACCCCACATCCTTTCCAGTATAAGTTGTCATCAGTGTTTTTGATCTTGGCCATTCTTACAGGTAGGAGATGGAATCTCAGAATTGTTTTGATTTGCATTTCTCTGATGACTAAGGATGTTGAGCATTTCCTTAAGTGTCTCTCAGCCATTTTAGTTTCCTCTGGTGAGAGTTCTCTGTTTGGTTCTGTATCCTGCTTTTTATTGGATTATTTGTTCTTTTGATGACCAATTTCTTGAGTTCTTTGTATATTTTGGAGATCAGCCCTCTGTCTGATGTGGGGTAGGTAAGGTTTTTTAAAAGACAGCAAATGATTCAAATCAAGTTACAAATTACAAGCATACATTGAATATGCCATCCCATATAAAAAATAAAACAGAGCCAGGCATGGCAATGCATGCCTGGAACCCCAGCATATTAGGGATACTGAGGCAGGGGGACTTCAGACCACCCTAGATTGCATAGAGAGTATTGGAATATCCAGGACTATATACTAAAATTGTCTCAGAAGACAGATAGATAGGTCTGGTGTGATCACTCACTTGTTAAAGGCACTTGTGAGCAAATCTGAGGAACTGTGTTCATTGTGTCCATTCTCCAAAACCTACACACTGTCTTCTGACCTCTGTACACACATTGAGGAATCTGGGCCTGTACACACATCTCTCTCTCTCTCTCTCTCTCTCTCTCTCTCTCTCTCTCTCTCTCTCACACACACACACACACACACAGGAGAAGTGATATACAGACAGACAGATGAATGATAGATAGATAGATAGATAGATAGATAGATAGATAGATAGATAGATAGATAGATAGATAGATAGACAGACGTATGCCTATCAGAGTTTGTAAGCAGGAGACCCATGTTTTATTTGTTATTAAGTCTGGGCCGTTACCACACTTCTTTGTTACTTCATTTGCTTTGTTGTTCAGGAAAAGAAACGGGGAAGTAAAGAGGGAAAATGTAGACCACATCACAAAACTAAGGGGAAAGGAGGATTTAGCTCTCACTCAGCATTGGATCCTAAACTTGTTTTGTTATGAATAAACATCCAATATTGTCCTCGGGGCCTGCGTTGGATAAAATTCAGTGGTTCATAATGGGTGACATTTTCCAAATGAGTCATGATTTGTTCCCAAGGTGGGCAGTGCTGATAACGAGGGTGGTAACAGAGCCAAGCTCGTGAACCCACGCTTTGTCCATGTCTGGAGTCCAGCAGTTGCCAACCCCAAGGCTCTCGCTCACACCAGAAAGCCACGGCCTGTCCCCCGCACATGTTAATTATAAACCACCTGAAACAGCCAAGCCGTGTTTGGTTTAGCCACTTCTCGATCCACCCACGTTAGCAGCCAGAGAGTTTCGCATGTAAATTCCATCTGACTTTTAATTCAGGTCATGATATTATCTGTGGCTTCTGCGTGTGCTCTGTCCTTCTTGTTTGTTTTTCTCAGTGGGGTTTTCCATGAAGAGAGCTGTGGTGGTTGTGGAGGAGGCTGCTGAGAATAATGGCTCTTGGAGTACAGTCCTTTGTACCATGACCATAGTGTGTGGCTACTGCTTCACTGTCCCTGAGGATAGGAACCTTGTAAAGAGATGCCACTGTTCTATTTTCCCTACCTGCTCTCCCTTTCCACACTTACGGTCTCTTAGTGTTCACAGTCTTCACATTCTCCTGCCTGGTTAGACATTAGGCTATAATGAAAAGAATAAGTAGGGTCATTAGTGTGGAATACCAGCCTTACTAAATAGAGCCTCATGGATTCCTACATATTTTTACTGTTTTATTAGCCATTCTATTCGTGATGTTTTCCCTAAAATTTATTTGTAACTTTAGAAGTTTCCCTCTGTTGGAAGCCAATTAAATTGGGTTTCAATCTAATTTTTTTTAAAAAAAAAGTGCACCTCTAAACACACACAATCAAATCAATAGAGGCATGTACACATCACAGATAAAGAAACCCAGGAGAGAAGAACCAGGTTTAAAAGGAAGACTAAGGCAGTTTCCCTAGATAACGAAGTTTGCCATATCTAAACACACAGAAATCAGTGAAATGTTTTATTCAGTGTAGAGATGTACAGAGTTCAGGGAAGACATGGCGCATTCAGATTTTGAATTCTGATGTAAATTGGAGACAGAAAATATAAAATCATTATCAGTGGGATTTAAAGAATTGGTAGATAAGATGTAGCCATAATTAAGAATAGTGTTGTCATGGCAGAGACAAGGAAAATTAAGAGATGAGTCCCCTAATATGAGAAACTGCTAAGTGACTGGGTATGCGGCTCAGATTGTAGAATACTCACCTAGCATGTGTCACTCCTTGGGTTCAATCCCCAGCATAATAGCATCGGAGCACCTGGAAGGTGGAAACAGGAGGATCGGAAGGTCAAGATCATCCTCAATTTCTGCCTGGTTTTCTTTGCTTTATGTTTTAAAACCATTTATGAATGAGTACATGTGATAATTGTCTTTCTGGGTCTGGGTAACCTTACTCAATATGATGTTTTCTAGATCCATCCATTTGCCTGCAAATTTCAAGATGTCGTTATTTTTTCTGCTGTGTAGTACTCCATTGTGTAACTGTACCACATTTTCCTTATCCATTCTTTGGCTGAGAGGCATTTAGGTTGTTTCTGGGTTCTGGCTAAGATAAATAATGCTGCTATGAATAATCCCAGAGAACCTAGACAACAATGAGGACCCTAAGAGAGACATACATGAATCTAATCTACATGGGGAGTAGAAAAAGACAAGATCTCCTGAGTAAATTGGGAGCATGGGGACCGTGGGAAAGAGTTGAAGGGGAGGGGAGAGACAGGAAGGGGAGCAGAAAAAAATGTAGAGCTCAATAAAATCAATAAAAAAGGATCATCCTCAATTTCATAGTCGGTTCTAGCACAGCCTAAATGAACCTCCTGAGAGTAGAACTGAGAAGCTCTGTGTGCCCTGAAAGGTATATGGGAGGTTGAAGTGGGAGCTGTCAATTGTTTCTGCTCCTTTGCTAGCTGAGTTCTGTGTGAAAGCTCCCTAACCCAGTACCTGCCGTGACTGTACAAGTGGTGTGTCAATCAAACTCCTGTTCTTCCTTGCAAGCTCAGTTTGCATGCTGTGTCATCTGTGGAAATTGCCTTAGTCTTCCTCTTATGGCTGACTCTTCCCTCCCATGTTTCCGTCTCTGTGATGTGTCCATGTCTCTCTTGTAGACCAGGTTCCATTATTTTGCAGTGATTGATACACAAATCTATATGTTGGTTTATTGAAGGAAGTCTCTGTCTTAATTATTCTTGTTTCCCAATGTCTTTCAATGTGCACGTATTGATTAAATCCATGATGCCAGTGAAAACTCTGTGACCTGAGATTGAACAGAAAATAACTATGTTTGTTATGGTTCAAATATTTCTAGCAAAGCCTTTGATATGTATATTATCTTAAAGATATTATCTAGGTAACTCTAAACAGTTATAACCAGGAAAATGATAAAAAGGCACCTTCAACATACTCCATGTTTATATCCTGTCAACTAATTTTAGCAAAAGATCTTAAGTGCCTTAAAAATGTTTAAGTCATCTTGGCTTGGTGGTTTATACCTATAATCCTGTAACCTGAGAAGCAAAGACAAGAGGATGAGTTCATGGGCATCCTCAACTATATAGCCAGTTCCAGGTCAGCCTGGATGTCATGAGACCCATCTCAAAAACTCACAAGAAGGGAGGCTGACAGCGATGACTTAGCAGTTATGAGCACAAGCTGCTCCCCCTGAGGATCCAAATTCAGTTCCAGCATCCATATCTCAGAGACTCACAAGACCCTGTACTTCTGTCTCTAGAGGGGCAGATGCCCTCTTCTGGCCTCCATGGGTACCTGCATTCCCATGCACATGCTCCACATAGGCACATACGCATGATTAAAATAAAATGGTTTTTAAAAAAATCAAAAGAAAGGTAAAAGCTACTCTACTACCTTCTCATTTTATCAGTAAGCATATTATTTTGGGGATCAGTCTCTCAGCAGCCATATGGTTTCCAACTTGGCATTAGCTTGGAATAGAATGATTACTTCTATACGAATTTCTAAGAAAATACTTTTAAAGGTTTATTCTATCATAATAATTACTGTATTTGTTGTAATTACTTTTGCCCAACATTACCAAACTGAGATCATCATGAAGTATTATGAGTCATTTAATTTATATGTATACGCATGTGTATCTAAGTGTAGGTATGTGCACCATGTGTGTACAGTGCCCATGCAGATGAGAAGAAGGTACTAATATCCTGGACAGAAATTACAAATGGGTGTGAGCCATCATGTGGGTGCTGAGAACTGAGTCCAGGTCCTCTCAAGAGCTATATGTACTCTTAATTGCTGAGCATTCTTTATAGCTCCCCATAAAATATGAATACACATATGAAAGCAGCTATATTTGTGCATATAAACATTCATATGCTAGAGAGAAAGCGTGTGTGTACTTTATATAAATACTTAAAATACATATTTCATATGTCCAAGAAAAAAATCATATTAATCTGATTTTGTAAGTGTAGACAATGTATATGTTAGGGATTTTTAAACATCTGTATATGCTTGAGCTATTTATTTTAAAATAGAGTGGGATATAACAGAACTAAAACAGAAAGGACCCGACATCAATAAATAAGAAAGTAAGCACCACATAGAGAAGGACTTAAAATTGTTCGATGCACATTATCAAATTGTACCATTCTACAGTTTTGACAAGAAAGCCCACTAATCCCATTAACATGATGCTTTTCCTTTAAATGTTGGATAGAGGAGGGGCATGCATAGATCATGGTGCACCCATGAAGTTCAAGGGACATTTGGGTATCCATTCACTCCAAAAGGTTTCTGGGGCTTGAACTCAGATCCTTGGCCTAGTACAGTAAAGGCTTTCATATTGTGAGCCATCCCACCTACCCTAGAGTGGTCCTTTCAGGCTCAGGAAGGCCCCTGGCATCTGTCACCACAGTGTGTACACCAGTCACACACAGGGAGGCTCCACTGAGCTGATGGGTTCAAATTATGAAGAAGCAAAAGTTATGTCGAGCATCTGAGCCACCGTGCATGGCTATAGATAGGTACGTGAAAGCACTAAGTTAACCCACACATCTTTCAAGAGAGGAAATTGGCCTGACAGTGTCGCCAGTATTCAGTGTGTGAGCTATTTTAGATTGACATGCATCCAGTGAAAGAGGTAATCTTTAAATGAATTACATGTAAAGAATATTCATCTGGTTATGTAAACAGAAATAGAGCGGAGTCATGTAGGCATTGGCACACTGCTACAGCTTCGCATGTTCATGGAGTTTGAGAGGTATAGCAAGGATAATGCAATAATAAAAGGAACTGCGTTTATTATCCCCAGTGGTGATACTTAGCAAGGCTTGGGTTGTTTCCTAACAGTATTTTCAGTCTCTATTTAATGTGTTTGAAGTTAAATGTTTTATTGACTTCTTTTTTTTACTATATTTTAACTAAAGGACCTACAGATGTGTATTGAGATTGAATGATGTCCACCATCTATCAAGTTTGTGACGATGCAGTAGGGTGTCTTAGACATTCCGTCATCTGCTATCATGTGAAGTACACTGTATAGGTAGCCAGAAAAAAGCATGTACAAAGTAAGGGAACAGAATGTGCATATGTGTGTCTGTGCTTGTGGGTGCCTGTATTTCATGTGTGTGCATGCTTGGGCTCATGTGATTGTGTGTGCATCCATGCATAAGGTGTGTCTGTATGACATATGTGTTTATATGCTAGTCTGTTTGTTTATGTGGGAAAGGAAGTATTAATATATGGATTCATTGACAATAATAATATATAAAGATTATTTTTCTTTTTAATCAGTTTGCTTGTGTGTGTGTGTGTGTGTGTGTGTGTGTGTGTGTGTGTGTGTGTGTGTGCATGATGGAGGCACAGAAGTCATAACACATGTGGAGATCACAGGACAACTTTATAGAGTTGGTTCTCTACTTCCAAGTTTAGTTGGGTTCTGAGAATGAAATTGATATCTTCAGGCTTTACAGCAACATCTTTTAGCTGCTGAGTTATCTTAGATGGTCCCCTTGGGTTTGTTTGTCTTGTTTGCTATATGGAGTATTACCCATGCTAGGCTAGTGCTCCACGATGGTAGGGCACACACATGCACACATGCACACACACACACACAAACACATACCAATAAAGGTGATTTGTAATGCTGCATCTCCTTTTTATAAATGAAAGAATCCGCATGCAACTCTCTTCCGTGTCATTTCATATACAAAACTTGACACTGATACTCACCAACTTCAGGTGCTAATCGTATCCAAAGGAGTGTTTCAGCAGGGTTTCCGTATCTTGTTTTTCAAC
Organism: Microtus pennsylvanicus; assembly: GCF_037038515.1. NCBI lineage: Eukaryota > Metazoa > Chordata > Mammalia > Rodentia > Cricetidae > Microtus > Microtus pennsylvanicus. The sequence goes on from NC_134582.1 coordinate 115,959,866, forward strand.
GGGTACATGTGTTTCTGTGAATGCCCTATTCGTCGAATGTGTAGCACTGTTGTAGACTCTAGAGGAGAAACCCTCATGACTGTCAGGATCAGATGTACTGACAAGAACTGTTACGGTGCCTGGAAATGGACAGAAAGCCTTTGGTGAGAAAACCCTGCCACCTTCATAACAAAGGAGAACAAATGGAGCCATTGCTTTGTTGTCTAGTCAAAACTCAGCTCCTGTCTGTGCTGAAGCATGGATTTAATACTGAACTTTTATTATCTGGTCAGAAAACAGGGCGATGCAAGTAGGGACATCGATCTGGACATATTTCTGAATCTGGAGTGTAATTTGGGATGTGTGTTTAAAAGCTTGTGACAAAGCAACAGTTCGCATGTTGGAGAAACAAGGTTTCAGCCCTGTTGCTCAACCAGGCCAGTTTTCTAACAGGATGCTTAATCAATCACTTTTAGTGATCCTGAGATAACTATCTAATGATGTCTTTATTAAGCTCAGCAAGTCAAGTAAGTGTCATACTGATTCACGAGACTGCAGTGCCATGATTGGCCCATTGATCCCAAGGGAAATGGGAAGCATAACTATGCATGTGCTCGCAAACAGTGTCTCCTTGGGGCCGGGCAGATGGCTCAGTGGGAAGAGCGCTTGCTGTGCAAGCATAAGGAGCCGAGATTGGATTCCGGCATCCATTAAAAGCTGAGCATGGCTCCAAGTGTGTCTGTAACTCCAGTGATGGGGGGGGGGGCAAAAATGGGAGGAGGGCTGGGACTTGCTGACCTCTGACCTCTAACCTTGCTCAGGCTTAACACGAGACCCTGTCTCAAGGGATTAAAGTGGAGCATGATGGAGCAGGACACCTGGGTCCTCCACTGTCCTCTGAATACACACAGGTTCATATACCTATACATACATCTGAACACACACTATACCCACACTCCACAACCATACACACACACACATGTACAACAAAGATTTTAAAATACATATGTTCTTGTCTCTCCCTGAAACACAGACTCACGTCTGGAAGCTCGGCTACTTTCTAACTTCTCTGTATATATGATTTCAGTGGCCTTCTCAAATCAAGATTATTTGCGTTTCGTGCTATTGATTTTAAAAAAAACCCAATGCTCAATATACAAATAAGCCAGCCCCCCAAAATTTTCTAAAATTAATAGCAATCCACCTGCTAATTTAACATTTTTTAAAAACTCAAATTTCTAGGATATCGACAAATGATGCTGTTAAGTGGCTTTTTGTCTCTGGGGTAGTGTAGTGTGGAGATGGAGATGCACAAACTCTCAATGTTAATTCTGCCTTTTCCTCCTGTGCTTTATGGAGGAAGAACATTTTAAATGATTTCTTCCAGAACAAGGACTTAAAAAAAGACATCTGGACTCCCTGCCCAGAGTACCAAGGGCCTGCACAACCCAGCACTCAGAAGAGACCAAAGCCCCATCTCAGGATCTACTAACACTAGCATGTTACTAACTACTAACAGGAGCCTGTCAGCATTCATTAGCCAGTCTCCTTTGGGAATATTCCTACAGCTTCCACATAGAGGAGGCATATACTATAACATACAAAAATTAAAATGTTCATGGGACTGGAGAAATGGCACAGTGGTTCAGAGTGTGTGCTGTTCTTCCAGACGACTGGAATTCTGTTCCCAGAACCCACATTGGGTGGCTTATTACTGCGTTTAATTCCAGTTCTCAGGGATGCAACACCTTCCTCTGGCCTCCACGAGCACCCACATATATACTCACACACACTAAACAAACAAACAAGCAAGCAAAAAAGTGACTTAACATGTTCCAAAGGCTCTCTGATGTCAAGGGCAATGAAATACTATAAGGGTCGCTGGAATCATATTGAGCACATCATTACAGACTATTGCTGTGATATGACACCCTACCCTAGACAATTTACAACAGAAAGAGTTTAATTTAGGGTTTATAGTTCTGAAAGGTTGGAAACCATCATGGTAGCAGCGTGGCAGCAGGCAGTGAGGCTTGGCACTGGAGCAGTAACTGAAGACTTACGTTTTGAGACACAGCCATGACGCAGAGAGAGATACACTAAGATGGTGTGGGAGTTTGAAGCTTCATAGCCCGTCTCCAGTCACAGACCTTCAACAAGGCCACATAACCTAATCCTTTCCAAAGAATTCAACCCACTGGGGACCGAGCATTGAAAGATATGAGCCTCTGGGGACATTTATCATTCATCCACCACACAACGTCTGATGGTTTTACTTTGTGTATATCTCCAATAGCTAAACCCCCTTTGTAATAAAAAACCTTGGCACATTTCCAGTGGCATAAGAAGCCATATAATAGGTACTTTCTCAGACCCATAGCCAGCTAAACCTTATATTCACCCAAGCTGGGTCCTTGGCCAGCACTCCACACATTTCAACATTTTCATCTCTTTTCTGTCAGTAGGTTGTGGACTAACCAGCCATGTCTTCTGACCTGGAAGACCCTTCCCTTTCTCTTCTGCCTAGATTATGTGTAATCACATTTAACATTCAGACCAAAACGCTTGCCTTGTGAAAGAGTTCCAAGTCTCCTGAGTCAGTTCCATTGTTTATTTACTAAATGTCTAGAAGATAAAATGGAATGATTCACTTTTTACAAGTTTATCCTGCTGTCCTTGGTAACCTTGGATAGACCCCCTCACAGTGTAGGGCTCCCAGAAGATGTTCAATAAGACAGAATTTTTTAGGTTTTCTGTCTAGAAACTTCAAGTCATCCACAAGTGTTCCTTCACCAACACTACCCTTCTTTCTCCTTATGCTCACTGGAACACTGATATAACTCCTCCAAGACTCTTAGTGACTATCTTTCACCACTTTTCATTTAAACTCCTTTCCAGAAGTCTATGGCCTTTATAGCCTGTGAAAATGTCTATTAGCAAATCAATCTATCTCCATATTCATAGTCTAGTAGAAAGCCATTAATAACCAGTCAAAGCTCTGGATCTTGGTTATGATTATGGAGCTTGGTTCTATTAGATGTCGTCCATAGGGTTCCCAAAGGATTTCCCAACAATCCCTTGAAAAATCTTGTTAATAACTGTGATTAATAATGACTCTGAGTTTCTGCTAAATTTTCCTGCGTGAAAAACAGGCTTCCTAACTGCTTCATTATTAAATCAGAAATGTTTTTGTTGGATGGCAACAATGTACAGCTTAGCAGCTGTATCAGAGTTAACCTTGAGATTTCAAAGGCTGTGTTTAGAGTTTTCAAGAAAGGTTAGAGGTAATTTCAGAAGAGTACAATGGTTTTCCTTCAAAAGTAGAAGTTACTGCTGGTTGTGGGAAGATGACCAACCGTTCTTGATTGACTCAATTGTTAAAATATCATTAGAGAATTGGGAGAAGCTACACTCATCAGGGTGACTTTTCCTAAAAAGATTTTTGCAAGGGCAAGAGTGGGTAAAATCATGAAAACCACGCTTGAATCCCTAGTGTCCACATTTGAAGCCAGATGTGGTCACACACTTGCCTGTAGGCTGTAACACCAGGCCTGCAGGTTCTGAGACGGGAGGATTTCTGAGGCTTGCTGGCAGCCGGCCTAGCTCTGGGTTCAGTGAGAGACCTTGTCTCAGGGAATAATGTAGAGAGTGATGGAGCAGGACACCCAAAGTCCTCTCTGGCTCTGCCAGTGCAGCATGGAATACGCATCTGTACGCGGGTATAGACAGCACATTTTCACAGCACACATAAACACACACACACAACTGTGTTTACAACTTTAGTTAAATAGAGGTTGTAGCAACGTACTAGGGGCTCTTTACTTGTGGTAACTAACTCTGTGGAGGACTAAGTAGACATCAGATGAGGCTATTTGTAGGGAGCTAATTTAAAGTAGAAACAAATAATTGTGAGAAATGAGGAAATCCTGATTTTAAAAAAGAAAAGGTGCTGCAGGATCCCATCAAATCAAAACGCTTGAGTACTTTACTATTCTGGGCCATTCGGCAGCTGGTTGAACCAAAGCATTCCTCTGCAGCGTGAGCACGGTAATAAAGACAGGAAATGGTTCAAACACCGTGCTAAGCTTCCTGGAGCCCAGCTCTGCAAAGATGAGAGGGGAAGCTATGTTTTATGAGCTCAGTTCTTAGCGATCTTTAATATTTCTCACTTTAGGCACTTAGAAGTTATATTAGGATAAAGAAGTACAAATTGAACACAATTGAATAAGGATGCCAGGAAGTGATTCTCTGCCTGTGTTATTCATAGCAGATAAAGGAAATTGAAATCAGAGTTTAAAATTAATTTTGCTAAATAATGACTATTTCAGTTAAATATTGAAAAAATAATCCAGAAATGTAATGTAAATAAAATAGGATACAAATCACACTTTATAATAATGCATATGATTGTCCTAAATAAGGAAAGAGTAGAATTGTGTGGACTAGGAGTTGGGAATCTCCAAAATATGTAAGATGTGCAATGGGCAATATTATACAATGTAGAAATATCTATAGAGAAAGTGTTTAATGCAACTGTTTACACATGAATGAGATTACCTAAATCATATGATGCTAAAAGATGTAAATGTTATCAAAGAAAGATTTATGTCTAATTCTTTAGGAAATACTTGTATTAATTCCTTGAAGATGTCTCACGTGTGGCATTGATCATTTGCAGCAGCTAACTCTCTTCCTAACTCCCCCAGATTCACCCTAACCTCACTACTCTCCTTACCTCATGTCTTCTGTTTAGTCTTTAAAAACTACTCCAAAACATGTGGCTCCTGGTGGATAACCACCCTCTAGCGCCAATGGGTGGCCCCACACCTGTAGTGACATTTTGTTTGTGTTTTAACAAATAAAACTTGCCTGAAGATCAGAGAATCAGGGTTGCCAGTCACTAAGGAGTTCTTTTATCTCTTCCATCAAACTTCAGACTGAACTGAGCTCCTGTCTCCTTCTGCCTTATATTCCTGTCTCCACCTCCCTAGTGCTGGGGTTAAAGGTGTGTGATCCCAAGTGCTGGGATCACCTTTGTGTGAGCTCTGTTTCCCTTTCAGACAGATTCAGTCTTGTGAAGCCCAGGGTGGCCTTGAACTAGCAAAAATCCCTTTGCCTCTGTCTTCTGAGTCCTGGCATTAAAGGTGTGTGCCACCACCTGCCTGGCCTCTAGTGGCTTAGCTGTACACTCTGATTTTCAGGCAAGCTTTATTTGTTAAAACATAAACAAAATATCCCTACATATACCCAGAAATATGCAAGCAGGAAAAATTGAGTTTCTGGATTACTTGAAATTATTTTTTATTCCATTTAAAATTTTAGCTACATATTTAATACAGTCTTCTAGTATCAGAGTTATTAACAGCACTATATATCCTAACCACTGCAATTTATTATGTTTCTAGACAGTAAAAATGCACTTTGAACAAAAGTATTTAGCTTTATATTGCTCCAGTGCTGTTAAGGAGATATAGCTATACACACACACACACACACACACACACACACACACACACACACGAGAGGGGGGGCAGGCACATAAACGCACACAAGCACATACCTACAAAAATTTTGTTAAAGGGTGTACTTCCATACACATAAGCATCTCCTTAACTATTGCAATTTGAATTTCAAAGAAAAAGTAAAATAGTGTGTATTTTATTTTCTGTTGTAACTGAAAAGGTTTCCATAAAATTGGTGTCTGCAAATGGTGGAAATGTATTCTGTTTGTGGTTCTGAAGGACAGAATTTCCCAATTATGCCGCCAATATGGCTGTGCTGGAGACTACAGGAGAAAACCACTTACTCGTCTCTTCCAGTTCCTGGGGCTGCCAGCTCCCTCAGACTGAAGGGTGCATCATTTTAATCTATGCCACCATATATACATCCTCTGTGGAGGTCCCTGGTAGAACATGTGATTCAGCCTTACGAACCCACCGGAGTAAGAGGATAGTCTTCACATCTGAACACCCTTAGTGAAAGCCCCTTCACACATGATCTTTATCCAAATTAGGAAGCATTTCCTGGTGCCAAGGGATTTGTACCTCGGAGATGTGCAAATCGTTGGAGCCTTTGCTCACTTCAGTCTGTGCTGTGATCTGTAGTATCTTGTTCTCTAACAACTGTAAATCTAATGCATTTTATGGAATATGTTGGAATGTGGGTGTTAGCTAGAGGTAGATAAAAACCAATCAAAGAAGCCAAACTATGGTAGAACCAGACAGAAGGAATTTGGGGTTAAAAAAAAAAGTACAGCCCAGATTACTTTTCAGACAAATCCTTCATTTAATATCAGCTTCTGAGGTTGTATGAAGTGTTGTTTCTTATGCTAATCAAAAATTGTGGAAGTAAGAAAGCACAAAGCATTTTGGTAAAATCAAATTTGATAGAAATGTATCTTTTAAGAGTTCTTAACATTTTGTCAAATACTCCTGCAACATTGTTGAAATTTTAGTGGACTCTTTACTTTTGAACGTTTTGCAAGTCCAAGGTTGGGAGAGTAACTCTGTTTTTCTCTGGCGATATTTTCTGTGCATTAAGATAGCTGACTAACTGGGGAAATTATTAACAAGGACAGACAACATCCTTGATCTGGTTTTGCTTTGGAGTACTTCCGACTGACTCGATGATATGTGCGTGCTAAACCACCATGTAGCCCAAACACTGTGTTCATCCCAAGCATCTTTAATCTTGATTCTGAAGCATCCTTAGTAGAGAGGATCAAGCAAGATACAGATATTGATGGGGGCCTGAATGTATGTCACTGAGTCTGTTACTATGTCAGTGAGTTTAAATACATTTCCATCGTCCAGCAAAAACACCATTGACAGTGGAATGCACTGCCCTAGCAGTTTCTTAGGACTCCAGGGCATCTTAGCCCCTCAGCTGGCAGCAGTGTACATACTAAGAGAAGACAAGCCCTAGCTATTCAAACACATTCCATCTTTTGTATGGAGTTACTGCTCTTAGATACCTCATTTTGATTTCTTTTTATTCAAGTTCTTAGGTGCATGCACATTTTGCTTTCAAGAATCACTTCTGTTGAGGTTATTTACTTATTGATTTATTTATCTATTTTTCTAAACCCCTGTCCCACACAGGGGTATGCTAATACCCCATGAGTCATGAAGCATTTTTCTACCAACAGAAGTATGAAGGGAAATTTGAAGAGGGAACTCGAGTTTTATATTCATGAGAAATGTTTGCAGCTTGACACTGAGTTTTAGTTCTTCCAGATACACAGGTTTCTAGAACTTGAGGTCCAGTGGCAAAGTAATGGCCTCAATATGATGCCTGGCAAAGTATTACTTTTTTCTCGTTACAAACGGTTCCCTTCATTGGCTACAACTACACGACATGTGTCCAGTGCCGGTAATAAACTCATAAATTTAATGATAAACTCAGAAAATTAAATGGTAAACTAAATGATAAACTCATAAAACCTCTACGGAATTTATAAAGTAAGCATGTAACTAAATAGACTGAATTGGCAGCCTGGCTCCAGAATGGCTGAAAGAGCATGGTCCGAGGAAATTGTCATTATTTTTAAATAACTGCACCAATTCACCAGAGATGTCATGAACTATTTTAAGAATATGAAAGTATTAACCCTTTGCTAAAATTGTATGATTGTCCTCAAAACTAGCATGACTGAACTATTTGAGCTTTCTGTAGCTTATTTGAAGTGAGTCAGGCGACTCCCAACATTTGCTTCTCAGCGGGATAACTAGAACCATGGCACTGACTGTACCACGAGGAACAACCATCTGAGCCTTGGATTCACTGGCACCTAGAAGATTAAGCAACAGAATCACAGACAGCCCCAACCACACCTATTAGAGGAAACGATGAGTAGACAAGGTAAGAACACATGCTACACCACAAAGAGCAACACGACACCAGTAAAACCTAAAGACCCTACAACAGCAAGACTTGAACAACCAGATATAGATGAAGCAGACGAAAATGACCAAAAAATAACTTCAGGAGAACGTTTGAAACTCTTAAAAAGGAAATGAGAAATTCACTCAGAGAAATGGAGGAAAAGACAAACAAAAAAATTGGAAGACATCAGCAAATCCCTTAAGGAAGATCAAGGAAAAGCAGTTAAACATATGAAAGAAGCTTTTTCATTTTAAAAAGCATCCTGAGGAGCTAAAAAAAAAAAAAGGATGAAGACAAGCTGGGTTCACTTCCCAGCACTGACATGGCAGTTCATAACTGGCCTGAACTCCAGTTCCAGGAAATCTGATGCCATTTTCTGTACTCTGGATACCTGCAAACACATGATACACACACAATATACACCACACACACATACACACACACAATACACCACACACACACACAAGTGCGCGCACATACACACACTTCCACACTTCCATTGCTGGCATTTAAGGATAACCCTGAATTAGGTTTGCTTAACTCTACCTCTCTTTGCAGCTGCTAGTGGGTTCTTGATATGGCTCCCTGGAAGTGTGTTCATGTTCCCCTCAGGGATCTGTTCCTGCACCCACGCTCTCTGCTCTCTGTTACCCTCCATCTGAGACGGTCTCCTCTAACTGACCTGTAGGCAGCCCCTCAGCCAGGGATAAGCCTCTCACCATTTTCCAGGAACCAGAGGAAACTGAGGAAATATGAGCTGTGAATGTCTCTAATCCTAGTGTGCTGCACAGCCAAGTTCTTCTTATCTGTGACCCTGTACCCCAGCCTGGTGTGGAAAGTCAGCTTTCAGCATCCTAAATAGGGCAGAAACTTGGTTTGTTGTAGGTGCCATTGTCTTTTCTCAACCTGTTCTTCCATCTCATGGATGGTGCAGAAATATTCAAATGCACTCCTCTTTACCTTGGCTTCCTCTCTTCCATTCTTGTTTCTTGGCCTCCTTTTCTCCTGTCACTCATTCTGCAAGAATCATAAAAGGCACCTTTCCCTAGATCTTATACTTCTCTGGATGCAACCCTGATAATTGATCCCCAAGGAAAGACCCAGGCAAGGTGTCTCCTTGCCAGAAAACACTGAGCACTGAATGCCCTGCCTACTTAGTGCTTAATAAAGAAGTAAACGATACTGACTGAGAAGTGCCAAGTTGTTGCTAACAGAAACTCTCTGGATCTAAACATCTCCTAATGTAAAAACAATCAGAAATTTTTCCCTCTGTTTCTTGCCTTTAGGTGGGAAAGGAAAGTTTACATTGGAAAATAATTAATGATGAAAAAGTAGAATGTATTGGATTGATATACACAAGCATACTTATGCAAAAATAATAGTCCTACCACCAATTAACTATATGAGAGTAAAGATCCTGCTTATCTAACTCTCTCTAAAATGTGGGTTTAAAAGCATGCCCCAGGCTGGGAACATAGCTAAGTGGTATATCCTTGCCTAGAATGTGTGAAGTTCTAACTTCACTTTCCAGCACACACTCACAGAAGTAAGGACTTCAAAGGACTGCTTTTAAGAGCCTGAACACATTTTACGGGATTGTAATGATGAAATACAGTCTCAAAATCATTGAAGACTAGATATTCTGATGACATTGTTCTGACACTGGGCGACTTGTTTCACAAACTAGCTAATTCATCATAGAAATGACAATTCCAAAGGCAGGTAAGGAAAACTGTTTCCTGCAAATGAGGGGGACAAAAAAAAACAAGGTTTATTTTGAGGACTGGGTTGGTGACTCAGGAGTTAAGAGCACTTGCTGCTCTTGCAGAGGATCTGAGTTCAGTTCCTAGCACCCAAGCCAGGCAGTTCACAACCACCTGTAACTCCAGTTCCCAGGCATCTAATAACCTCTTCTAGTCTCTGCAGACACCAGCACATAAACACATACACACACACACACACACACACACACACACACACACACACAAACATGGAAAATATTTTTTAATTGGCTACTCGCTCCCTTCTCATAAAGCCAAACACAGTATTCATAATTTGGTGTTTAAAAAAATACAAGAAAGAGATTGAAGAAGTAGCTCAGCTGAGAAAGAGCATAAGGAACTGACTTTGATTCCCCAGAACCCTCATAAAAATAATCAAAGTTTTTAAAAGAGAAAAGCAGAATCAATCTTGTAGTCACAGCACTGGGCAAGTAGAGACAGACAGATCCCTGGAGCTCAATAGTCAGCCAGCCTCGTCTACTTGGGAAGTTCCAGGCCAATGAGAGACCTTGTCTCAGGAAAACAAAACATGAAAAATTGAACTGCTCGAACAACACTGGGGGTTGATATCTGCCCTGTACATTCTTACACGCCTACCATAGAGTAGAACATGTACAAACACACACACAGACACAGAGCAACATATCAAGGTCAAGAAGACAATTCTAGAAGGACAAGGTCAGGTGTGCCTGTTTTTCCTGGAGGAGGCGGCAAGCAGAGCTATGACAGATTTGGAAAATCTCTTTCTTTTGTATTGTGTGTTTGTTACCAACAACGGCACAGTGTTTTGTGAACTGAACTCCAATCTATTCTGGTGCCTGTGGCTCAGTTGTGTTTGTTTGCAGCTGAGCATATGGTTGATGCTTCAAATAGTTGACAGTTGAAGGTGCTTTTCAAATACAACCGATCGCGTGGTACAGGGTGTTCCCTGAAATCACAGTTTGCCTGGGCATGTAAGGTAAGTTAACGTTTAAGTAAACTGCTGAGTGAGGGGAGTGACTTAAAGGTCACTAGAGTGGGCAGGACACATTTATTCGAAGGTCTGGAACTCTACCTTTGAGGTTGAGTAGAGATGTGCCCATTCTGTTCTCTGACCTGGAAAAATCAGGTAAACAGAATGAATGTGAAGTCAGCTGAGCTTACACCTTGTGTAATAATGGAGAATGCTGGTCAATCTAGGGATATAAGGAGAAGAGCAGGAGCTGGTTTAAATAGGTGGATTTGCATGAAAGTCTGCAGAGGACACTTATTACCAGAGCCTTTGGGGTCAGAGCCTGGGTCTTCTCTCAGCCACCCTCCTCCTATAGCCAATTAAGAGGACATATAGTAGTAAAAATCAGAAGAAAGGAGGTTTATTCCATGTGGTCACAATGAAAAGAGATGGGGGGAAAGTCCATATCCTACGGATCCTGATGTGTCTTCCACAGAAGACATGAAGTTTATATTCAGAGGCAAGAGATATGCATAAATATGTAATCCTGGTTATGATGTGGTCCTGCCCATCACTGACCCATGCTTGCCTCAGCTCCCATCTCTCATGAAAGGCAGTTGGCTAGTTACCAGAACGGAGTAAAATCTCTTCCTAGGAATCAAGCTCCTTCCCAAGCCAGTACCAGGCTTCAGTGTTTTCTTTCACGTGATGTGAGATTCTTGGGTAAATTACAATTTCTTGTGGACCATTGTTTTAATAGTCTGCTGGCCACAAGAAAGGCACAAATTTCTCTTTAGAATATTTTCAGACTTGTCGGGTTGGTGTAAGGGGTAGTCCACCAGATACAGTTTATAGCCAATTGAAAGTCCTTATTTCAGCTAGCTGGGACCACATCCAGGTATTCAGGGATGTAGGTGTGGCCATGAGTGTCTTGAACATGGGGACTATGAAGGCAGAAAGCATGTCCTGGCATCTTACTTAGCAGCTTTAGGGGGTGGGGCTTTGCAGAAGCAAGCAGTTTAACAGAAGCCAAGATAAGCAGTTAACTGTATGAGGTTCTGCACAAACAGACTAAGTGAGATAAGTTAGCTAGGATATCCTGACCTGGGTTCCTAGAATAGAGTTGGATAATTTTCCATGGAATTCTCCATCAAGGAGTTCCAGTTCTAGTAAAACTGAAATGGCCTCAGAAACAATCCGAGATGGAAGAATCTTTGCATTGTCTTGTCCTATCACATTGGTTACAAATTTAGGATCACCGTGCCTGGTCTCATTCCCCACTAAGCACCAGATAGCAATATCTGATGAGATTAGGTAGTTTGGGGGTAAGACAACCTTCTCTTGGTAAACTGAAACTGCCCAGGGAACCTATCTGAAATAAGGACAGTAAGGAAATACCAGGTGAAACAATAGCCAGGGCCCAAGATCTCTCCATTAAGCACTAACCCCCATCCCTGCACTACACCTTCTCAGGAGCTCTGGGGACCTTACAAAGAAATAATAACAGCCAGCCAAAGCACAGCTGCCATGTGAGCAAATGGAAGAGGACTGCAAACACTTCTCAGAAATAAGGACAGAGGTCTCAGATTGAAAATGTCCACTGAGTTGGCAGGATGGCTCTGTGTGTAAAAAGAAAAACTGAATTCATGTTCCCAGCATTCATGTAAAAAGCTGGGTGTGTTTAGAGTTACAGCACTGGGGGCAGAGACAGGGTGGATCCTGGGGACTCATTGTCCAGGGTAGAGCAGTGTTCAAAGTGCACATAGGATGCTGGCGGGTGGGTCAGGAAAGTGTAGCCCTCAGCTGTTTCTAGGTTCTAGGGACTTCTCCGGAGCCCCTTCAAAAGAACACCCGTAAAACTCTGCTCTGAACCTCTCTCGTTCTATCTACAGATTCTGTTCCCTGCCCTTTGTTGTTTTCTGTTGCCAATGGCAGTGCAGTCAGCCCATCAGAAATGTCCCTAGATGTCTAGCTTCAGATAGAAGCCACCAGAGCGCCACTTCTATTCTCTTATTAGTGACCTTTGCACTTACGTGTAAATGCAGGTAGGCAAGTGATTGGTAACTTACTCTCTCTTTCCATTTTGAGCAGTCCTCTCTGTACTGGTCTAAGGACTGGTATGGGACTGGCATCTTTAGCTTCTACCACTGAGTTATGAAATTGTCGTGTCCCAGATGCTATGTTAAGTAATTTACATACATCTAAATAGCCTGAGCAAGCATCCAATTGTAAAGTTACAGCACTCCTCATTTTAACTCAGATGAGCACTCCTCATTTTAATTCAGATGGGACCTAAAGCTATGTTTTTTTAAGCCGTCTTCACACCAAGATCATGTGCAAGCCCTAAGCCAGAACTCACACATGTGCAGGGGAGCCTAGACACTGGTACCCAGAAGATAAATCTCTCACAGGTCTTTGCTTCCCATGGTGTTTACACAGGGATGAATGGAAAACCCTCAAGCCGCTGTGAGAAAATAGAGAAGAGATTGCAGCGTGAAAGATTTCACAGCTCAGTCCTTTTCTCCAGGCTTTCAGGGGATGACAGATACTATTTTCTGCCTGAAACGGAGCAGCTTGAATCATGATTTTCAGGCTGGATGTCAGTTAGTTTTAGTCTGAGGTATGGTGTCGATGAAGGTCATGTTGAAGGGAGTTTTCTAATTCAGTATAAATTGGCATTAAAATAAAATGCATGTTTTCCAACCAGTATCAACCAATACTTAAGAACCATCAGGAAGGAGCAAATTAATATTTTTTTCAGTGCAATTTTAACTCATCTTCCTCTAGTCATAGCTTCTGCTTTCATTATGTTCTTATAATATCCCATCCTCGGTTCTGGGGATGACTGTTGCTTTTGTATGTCCTTTTGACAGAATAATTTCCCCCTCATCAAAATAATTCAATAGATAGTGACAGTGGGTGCCTGAGTCTGGATGACTGCGGTCATAAATGCCTGTGATGCACGTAAGTCCATTGTGGTTATTTTTATTCCACAGAAAGCTATGACCGTGTTATTAAAATATCCACAAAGCAAAGCAAAAACAAACTTTTTCCCCTGCAGCCCTCACTTCTTTGCACTTATTTATACATCTCTTAGAATTTAGTCTTTATTTTTTTTATTTGTGGTGTGTTTTTTTTAACTTTTAAAAAACATTGTTAACTTATAGTCAATATTCAAAATAATGAGTTTCATTATGATATTTTTCCTAGAAGCACAGGATGTTCTTTGACCATATTCACTCACTAATATCATATTCTGGTTATAGTCTTTCATGTCATATATATAATCTCCCATGCGTTCATAGATGGATGGATGATAGATAGATAGATAGATAGATAGATAGATAGATAGATAGATAGATAGATTGTAAATACATATTCTAGTTTTTACTTTTCCACATAAGAAAGAAAATATGACATTTGTCTTTCTGAGTCTGGCTTATTTTGGCTTATTTCACTTACTTTGATGATCTTCAGTTCCGGGAATGACATAATTTGTGCTTCCTTGCAGCTGGCTAAAATTCCATGTATATCCTTACACACTGTGTGTATAAGTAACATTTTCTTATCTGACTATACCAGTCCCACAGTTTACCTGAAGAAACCTAAGCCAGCACAGAGAGCTTATTCACTGTAGACAAGTCAAGGCATCAGTTGAGGAACCTGCCAACAAACAGACAGCTTGATTTTTGGTACTCTCTCTGAAATACTCTCACTGTCTGCTTCACCTGGCTCAGCGGCCTCCATTCCCTCAAGCTCCCAGGTGTGCCTGGACATTTCTAACCTTCACTTTCTTTTGGACACCCATTGCCCAGATGGCCCACATAGTCTCTTCCATTCCACCTTCCCTCTGGTGACACAACTGTCTTCTTTTCCTTGCTACTAATGGATACCAAATTCTTTTTTCTTGTTTTTTCCTTTTTTAATTAATAATTTCAATACAACCTTTTCTCAATTTACATAGCTATCCCCGTTCTTATCCCCTCCCCTAATCCCACTTCCCCCACCTTCCCCACACCCCACTTCCCCATCCACTCCTCAGAAAGAGTAAGTCTTCCCAACCTTGGTCCCACTGCCAGTGGCCCCCACAGACTGCCCAAGCCTCACAACTGTCTCCCACATTCAGTGGGCCTAACGCAGGTTCAGAGTCAGAGGTCTAGAGTCAGTGAGCTCTTGCTAGCTCAGGTCAGCTGTTTCTTTGGGTATCGTCATCATGGTCGTAACCTCTTTGTGCATTTAATCGCTCCTCCCTCTCTTGGGCTTGTCTCACGAAGCTTGGCCCAGTGCTTTGCTGTGGATCTCTGTATCTGTTTACATCAGTTGCTGGTTGAAGGTTCTGTGATGACAATTAAGATAGTCATCAATCTGATTACAGGGCAAGGCCAATATAGGCATCCTCTCTACTGTTGCTTAGAGTCTTAACTGGGGTCATCCTTGAGGATTCCTGGGAAATTCCCTAGTGCTTTGTTTCTTGATAGACCATTAATGACTCCCTCAATCAAGATATCTTTTTTCCTTTCTCTCCTTCACTGTCCTTCCCCCTTCTTGAGCATCCCATTCCCTCGTGTTCTTTTCCTCCCCTTCTTCTCCCCTCTTCTTCCCCATCCTTCCTCCCTCCCCCCAACTTTCTCAAAAGGTCTTGCCTGTTTTCCCTTGCCAGATTTCCTCCTTGTATGCCTCTCTTAGGGTTCTCCTTGTAAATAGCTTCTCTGGGATCGTGGACTATAAGCTGCTTACTTTTTGCTTTTCATCTAATATCCACTTATGAGTGAGTACATACTGTGTTTGTCTATCTGGGTCTGGGTTACCTCACTCAGAATAGTTTTTTCCTACTTCCATCCATTTGCGTGCAAATTTCAAGATGTCATTGCTTTTTACCGCAGAATAGTATTCCATTGTATACCACATTTCCTTTACCATTCTTCAGTTGAAGGAAATCTAGGTTGTTTCACAGTTCTGGCTATTACGAATAATGCTGCTATGAACACAGTTAAGCAAATGACCTTGGGGTATGAGTGTACATTCTTTGGGTATATGCCCAAGAATGGTATTGCTGGGTCCTGAGGTAGATTGAGTCCCAATTTTCTGAGAAATGCCATACTTATTCCCAAAGTGGCTGTGCAAGTTTGCACTCCCATCAGCAATGGAGGAGTGTTCCCCTTGTTCCACATCCTCTCCAGCATAAACTGTCATTGGTGTTTTTGATCTTATCCATTCTGATCAATGTAAGATGGTATCTCAGAGGTGTTTTTATTTGCATTTCCCTAATGACTAAAGATGTTGAGCAATTCATTAAGTGCTTTTGGCCATTTGCAATTCTTCTTTTGAGAATTCTCTGTTTAGATCTGTACCCAATTTTTTGATAGAATTATTTGGTAATTTGATGTACAGTTTTTTGAATTCTTTATATATTTTGGAGATCAGTCCTTTGTCCGATGTGGGTTAGTGTAGATCTTTTCCCATTCAAAACAAGACTGCCATTTTGTCTTAGTTACTGTGTCCTTTGCCTTACAGAAGCTTTTCAGTTTCAGAAGGTCTCATTTATTAATTGCTGCTCTCAGTGTCTGTGCTGCTGGTGTTATATTTAGGAAGTGCTCTCCTCTGCCTATATGTTCAAGGCTACTTCCCACTTTTTCATCAATGAGTTTCAGTGTGGCTGTATTTTTGAGGTCTTTGATCCAACCAAATTCTTCTCATTCGGAAATGACACTATCCCTTCCCTGCCTAAAATCCCTCTGTCTTTCTAGTGTAAGAACAATTAGTAGTCCAGTTTGGTTCACAGGTTAGATGGTGATGCTGAAAATAGTTTTTTGCAAGAACAGCTTCTCTACAAAAAGTTATTGCTATTGAGTTAACACTGATACATTGTGGGACCAACACTTTGACATTGGTCTGGCAACTCCTGGGGAATCCCCTACCCAAACTACTTACTAAAGTCCCAGAAAGACTTTTTTCAAGATTATAGTTATTAAGTTATAGTTATATATATTATTTCATATATACAGCCTATATTAAAAAAACAATGCATAGTTTCCTAAAAAAAAAAAAAAACTGACACCCAGGATAGTCACAGGCTAAAATCTTTGTGTGCATTGTTCTCCCATACATAGGTATGCTGACCCAAGTCTCTGTTAGCAGCCGTCTCCAGGTACCAGGGAAAATCTCTTCATTCTTTTCCCATCCTTTTCTTTTTAAATGTGATCACTTTTACTCAGGGCACTTCTGAGAATATTATACCTATAATGATCTCATCCCTTTTAAATTATTTTTTCTGAACATAAATCTTTCTTTAAACCTATCCCCATGCCAGCTTTACCTTTCTGGGATATCTTTTCTCAGAATTTTCTAGCAAGCCTTACAAAGGTTGTTAGTTTGTTACCTGTAGAAATTGGATCAGGTCTGTTACCTTCTGGCCTTGATACAGTTTCATCTAAAAGTAACCTTCCCTATGGCATACAGACAGCAAGGGTTAGTCTCCTGCTTAGAACTTGGAAACAGCAGGTTTTAGATTTATAGCTAGGCTACCTGTTTCTTTATATGAAAATATTTTCTAGGGAAAAGATAGCCATAAGCAGTTCACAACTTTTCAGAGCATCCAAAGCCCTTAAGTTGAAAGAGAAATACTGGGAAACTCTTTAATTATGTTTACTACACTTCTGTAAGGGGTGAGATTCCAAAGGCTTTTCTTCTGATCCTCCCCTATTAATTATTTTCTACTTCCTCACTTTTCCCATCTCTTTATTTTCTGAGCCTATCACTTATAGTATCATGTGTGCCTTTCAATTTTTAAAATGATAAATGCTATATTTGTTCAAATTTATTTTAACTAGTCTAATGAGGCCAAATTGGAACAATCTATGTTTACTTGCATGGGGATGACATCCCATGACCATTAGTCCCTGCTCCACCACCTCCTTAAAGAATCATTTGTGTACATTCTTACCACTGCTAACAGCACGATGGAGGCTTCAGAGAACCAAGTAGTTACTGATTTTGCACTGGTACCCATTCTTGTTACCAATTGTGGCATGAATGATTCTGAACTGAGTTGAATGCAATGTCCTAGAAGTTTTTTCTTTTATTAAAATTGGACTTTTCATACCATATATTTGAATAAGGTTTTCCCTCCCCCAATTCCTCCAAGATCCCCAACCTCCCCTCCCATCTGAGTCCACTCCCTTTCAGAACTCAGAATGAAAACAGGTATCTAAAGAATAATAAGATAAAAGGAAACAAACAATCCAACTAGGACAAAGCAAACACAAAAGAGCCAAAGAAAAAAAGTGTAAAAAACATGTATAGCTGCAGAGACACACACGTTTGCACACACAGAAATCCCATAAAAATAGAAAAAATAAAGTATACAGAATATATGTAAAACAAACATATGCAAAGGATCTATAAGGTGAACAAAAACTTGCAAATTAAAAGTAAATAGAATGATTTAAAATAAATAAATATATACCCTGACTAAACATTCTGAGACAAAAATTTTTCAAGCATGCCAGTGAGTTCATCTTGTTGTTGACCGTGGCTCAGCTGTTAAGAGCAGTGCCTGCTCTTCCAAAGGTCCTGACTTCAATTCCCAGCAACCACATGATGGCTCACAACCATCTGTAATGAGAGCTGGTGCCCTCTTAAGGATGAGACCTGGTCAGTTGTCCTCATCAACTTAGACTAAGAAATGCAATATGGACAAGTTCAACAGAACCGCCGTATATGGACCGCCCGTGCATGCTTCAGCATTGCCGGAGCATAAATTTCATTCATTCATCTACTGCTGGGCATGGGACCTGTTCTTAAGACATGATTTGTCAATGAAATTAGAAAATTTGAAGACAAATGGATGGAACTAGAAAAACAAATCATCTGAGTGAGGTAACACTGACCCAGAAAGACAAACATGGTATGTACTCTCTCATAAGTGGATATTAGCTGTAAGGAAAGGAGAGCCATGCACAATCCACAGATCCAGAGAGGCTGGGTAACCCAGAGGGTCCAAGGGAGAGGCATGGTTCTCCCTGGGAAGGGGAAAAAGAAAAGATTTCCTGGATGGCCTGGCAGTGGGTGAAGATGAGAACTCGAAGGATTGGATTAGGAGGTGGGTGAGGGAAAGAGTCCTGCAAGAGTTGACTGGAAGGAGGAGCATTTGGGGGTCAGGTAGAAGCCTGATGGAAAGCAAGAGTTAATGCAAGAGTTACAAATTGTCTTTATTATGGAAGGAAAAAGGAAATGGGGAATCAAAGGGAAACACAGATTCACAGAATACAGGACAAGATGGAAGTTGCCAAGGCTCCTCCTCTCCTTTAGAATAGATCACATCCACACACAGAAGCCACACCCTAAGGCTGGTACCCAAAACACTATTGATGGAAATGAATTCCCACAACACTGATGCAAGGGAAATCCCACAAATCTACGAGAATGACCCCATCTCAGACTCCTAACTAGAGTGGATAGGTAGCCACTATCCCCTGGCCACCTCCTGTGATCAGATGGATGACTACCCCAGTTTTAATCAGAGAGTCTTTATCCAATTCTACTGTTCTGTTAAAGGAACATTCTGCTATACTCTTAGATATTCTTGTAAGCCTTCCCTCTTATCATATTTTTGCATAAATTGTCATTTCAAATAATGCCAAACTATCAGTTATCTTAAAGTCAATTTGCAGCCCCTTCATGTTCCTTGTCAGTAGTGTGTCATCAGGTTCCCCTCCCAGATCTCTGAGTCCTCGTGAGAGTTGCTTCACTTCTAGCAAAGTATCACTCAAGAAAGAGATGAGATTCGTCAATGTGAAGTCAATAATAGCTAAGAAGAAATAGTATGGCGTTGTTACCAAGAGCGTTAGTATTCTGGGGAGAAGAGTACTAATGACTTTATTTTAAACATCTACGGACCAAGGAAACACGATATTTTAAAATAAGGTATAGGATCGTGAGAGTTCTGGAGTCATATCACAAAGGTGGTTGTCTCTACAGAAAGTCTGTTAGGACTTTCACTCAATGCAATGATTTACAGTTCTATCTATATTTACAATATAATAAATACATTTGTGAATGGTATCTTGTGCCTTTACAGCTGATTTTCAAAAAAAAAATGTTTTGTGATTTTGAATATTATACTTTGATATTTTATATATTCTTACTTTTTACACTCTCCAGGAATACCTGCTACATTTAAGGAGCACCAAATTTATTGTGAATTTACATATTTATTTATTTCAGTGGTTTTACATGACCGAAACAATTACTATACTTTATTGTTCCTATTTTGCTCTGTATAACCAAATTATCGATAATAATAATAATAATAATAATAATAATAATAATTACCCTGTGCTGTCAAAAGGAAACTCCTAAAGAAGTTCTCTAACTATCATATTTGGACCAGACAATGTACATACGTGTGTGTGTGTGTGTGTGTGTGTGTGTGTGTATGTGTGTGTGTGTGTCCTAATATATAACTCCTTTGATAGTGAGATTTGCATAATGTGCAAAGTACAATGTGCTTAATTTAAAAGTTAATTGCAGGCCCGGCATGGTGGCACACATCTTTAGCCCAAGCACTCAGGATGCTGGAATTCACTGGAAGCGACTCTTGTGCTATGTGATGTCTGCATTCAAGGAACTGGAATCTAGACTCCCCCTTAGCTGCTCTCTGCTTCGCTTAGAATCTCATTCTTCTTAAAAAGGAGGCAGGAGAAGTTGGAATGTCTCAGTTTTTTTTTTTCATTCTACAGCATAACGCCTTAGTTCAGAATCATTAGTGTGGGTTTTCTTGTTCCTAAAAGATACTCTCTTTTGACAAATTAATTCGTTTTGGTACTTGACAATTTCATAGAGGTTTGTGGAGGGGTAAGCAATCAAAGCGCTTGAAATCCTCTTGTTCTTAATGCTCACTTGATAAGCATGCCAATTTGTATTTTAGACCTTTGCAACTACAGTCAGTTCTTAATCACAGCTCTAGCTTTTGCGCTCACACCGTCCTCGCTGCGGAGTGAGCATTGCTCTGGGCATGAGAACTAATTATAAATGAGTCCACACAAAATCCCCATGAAGTAGGCACTATCTGCACATTGCTAAGAGGTAGCTGTCATGGTCACTAATGTACAGAGAAAGCAATAAATCACTGAGAAACCAAGCACTTTGAGCCTGGGAGACAATGACTTGAGTTCAGACAAGTTAAAGTGGAGCAGATATGGCAGCTAACTGTAACCCCAGCACTTGGGACCAAAGGACAGGAATGCACAGGGTAAACTGACCAGCTGGATAGCCAGAGTTTGTGAGCTCCAGGTTCCCCGAGAGACCCTGCCTCAGTAGTTAACACGGAGAGTCAAGAAAGACACCTGCGTCTACCAGCAGGCTTCCTCATAAGAATGCACCTCTGTGTACATTTGTCCTCCTCCTTCTTGTTCCCACAGATATATAAGTGTGTGTACATATACACACAATTTTAAAATGCTGGGTATTTTTTTTTCCTTTGTGAAGAAAGGAAGCACTTTATCTGGGGTCCTGCTGCCCAGAGATATCTGAGTTGAAATTTGAACTTAAGAAGTTTGACTCCTCTGTTCCTAAGCCCTGAGTCTGATGCCTCTTTTCCTTTTCATTAGCGGGTCGCACGCCCACCTCTTAGGGCTAGCTGAGAGTAAAATGCACAGCTGTGCAGATTCCATTAGGTACCACCATGCTCTCTGTTATGAAGAGTTTGAGACTATAGACATAATATTACTTTCCCATCATTCCAGAAGACACTGAGAGCCAGTGAACACTATGGGAAAACACACACACACATATACACATGCACACAAGGACACACTTCATCTCCTTTGATGAAGCAGAGAAGATACCATTATCTAACAAGAAAGGAAACTGAACTTCCTCCCTGCTGCTCATGCTTTCCAGCTATTTATATCATCTTCTGGTTCAGCCAAGAGTCTAAGCAACTGTTTATGCCTTGCTGGAAAGATCAGTTATTCTCACTCAACAAAAAAGAAAGAGAGAGAGAGAGAAAGAAATAGCCGTTGTGTGGTTGGCTGTGGTCATCTAGCATTTATTAAGACTAAGGGAACAATCGACTATTCTGATCTGACCTCTAGAGCAGGTCTGGGCATGTCGTTCGGAGTCACTCCCATTTGCTGTTCTTATGTGATTTTTAATATGCTACTTTGTAACATACATATGTGTGCTCATCAACACATAAATATTGTGTATATGTAAATGGCACATTTAGTACACCGGTTGTTAAGAAATTGCAAGGTCCTAGTGATTTTAATAATCAGGTTTCAGAGCCTGTGCTCCTGACTCATTTCCCCAATAGTACATCTCACATCAGCTGCAGTCAGTGCATTCATTGTGTCTCAGGCATCTGACACCCCCAAGAGTGGTCTGTGGATCCTATAAGGAGTACTGCAGAGTGTTCCAGAGCTGGCCCTTTACACAGACATCTAAATACTCAAGATGTTCAGACCTGGAAATGCTCCAGAGTTGTGTGTTGTCATTTTTCCCATTCTGAAAAAGAGGAAGTTACTTGGTATCCAGCCAAAGGATGGTTTATATGCTCAACCATGAGAATGGAGCCAAGGATTTCAATGTTGCCTTGGGAAAGCTCCAAGATGTCCTTGCCCAATGTAACCTCCCCCAGGCTTGTCGTGTGTCAGAAAGGGAAAAGATGAGCTGAATGAAGCAGTGTGTTCCCCAGTCCTTTTCAAGACACTCTTAAATGTTCATTTCGGTTTGGATTTCTGCATCGAAATATAGACTGTGAACCATGTAATATCAAAGCAGACTCCGACTTGTACAAACATGACTTTGACTCCTCACTGTGGATATTAATAATATAAAGAAGAAAAAAAAGTAAAAACTTGGAATTATAAAATAAATTCTATAAAATGCTGTCTTCTGAATATGTCATGGCTTATGTAATCCTGAACACACAACATCCATGGCTACCTGCACAGAAAATTAAGCATGAAAGAAGAAGGGGACTAGCTGGAAAGAGAGAAAGGGGTCTGTAAGAGTAAAGAAGAAAGAAGAAGGGTAGCGGGAAATAAACATGTTCACAACACACTCTATACATGTATGAAATTGTCAATAATTACATTTTAAAATGTTATTTTAAATTTTCACACTTTCTCATGAGGTAGATATTGTTACTATTTTTGAAATGGGCAAATCTTAGAACCTATTTAAGACTATGAAGCTATTAAGTGGCAAATGTAGCATTCAGGTATAGTTCCCTTTATTCTTAGACAAGTTCTTCTGTCTGTCTGTCTATCTCTCTATCTCTTTGTGTGTCTATGTTTGTGTCTCTGTCTCTCTCTCTCTCTGTATATAGGTATGTATGTCTGCCTCTCTGTCTTCCTCCCCCCACCAAGTGTCTGTCTGTCTGTCTGTCTGTCTCTGTCTCTGCCTCTTTCTCCCCGTTCATGTATGTGTTTGTAAAGTATATACAAGGTTCTGATTGACAAACTTTTATTACTTAACAGATGCAAAATCCACCCCAATCCCAACCCTCACCTTCTTATTTGTCACCTTTTAGAACTGGCACAATTAAGGCTTAGGCATTCCAGCCATTTGAATGAAAGTTACCAAGAATACTGTGTTCTAAATGGTTTAAAGGCAATGAGCACTGTTAATATCTTCATTACATACTCATTTAATTGTCCAAACCATTCTTAAAGTAGGTAATATTTTTATTTTAGAAGTGATGAAATAGAGGCTTAGAAGATCAAGTCACAATGTTATCTGTCAGTGGGAAGAGTCTAGATATGCACTGGGGGTACTTACCGGCTTTGTTATTCTGAACTGAAATTAGGAGAAGAGCCACTTTCAGGAAAGCAGAATAATACAAGTTCAACAAATGACTTGGGCATCTTCATCTTTGCCATAATCCTGTGCCCACTGTATAAAAGGAAATATAGGAACTGGGGAAATAGCCTGGTGGGTAAGATATTTGCTACACATTTATTAGAACCAGAGTCAAGATCCCTGGAGTCCCTTTAAATGCTCCATGTGCCTGACAGTGTTGCTGCCATCCAGCACTCTGAAGATAGACAGAAGATCCCAGCTAGACTAACAGAACAAGAAAATTCTGGCTTTAGGTGAGACAGCAGCCTCGATGTATATGGTGATAGTACTTAAGGAACACACTTGCCTTCAACCTCTGGCCATTGTACACACATATATACATGTACACATGCACCTACATGCACACACACACACACACACACACACACATATATATATATATATTCTCACATACACACCATACTTACACATACCACACACATAAAGTACATGGAAACACCCAACATTCATAAAAATTTTTTACCCGAACACTTTGCAACCAAATGTCATTAAATAGCTACAGCTTTTAATTTACGGTGAGAGAGTACAGGGGAGCTGAATTGTGTACTATGTAGAAAACAGACTTTGTACACTATAAACTTTGATCCAGCCAGGCAGAGCCAAGTGTGCCAACCTGCTAATTCATGAAATTTTCACTTGTGACTGTACTCACTTGAGAAATTCAATTTTGATAATACTTCTTCTCTGTAGGCTCAGAGAAGCAGCAGGCAACTGGCCTGTGAAAATACTTATTTCGACCCGTATCATCATCTCATAAGAAACACTTTTTCCTTTTGCAATTATTTTTATTTTTAAGCTACTGAGTCCAGTTAGTGTTGCCCATAGACATGGCATCATCTGCTGGGGTGTAGGCAACCTGCCAGTGGCCACACTCCTAAGAAAAGTAACTGTCCCTCACCAGCAAGTCCAGTAGCTTCTCAACAAAAGGTGAGGCCCCAGTAGCCCTTCCCATTCTATGTTGGAATTTTTAGCTGTTTTTTTGTCTTGTTTAGGTCTTTTAAAAAGTATCAAAGCTTCTGTGAGTTGATGTGTGTGTCAGCCATGTTTTCATGGCATCCAGCCCATCGTATGGCACTTACATTCTTTCTGATGCTCTCCCATCGCGTTCCCTGAGCCTTGGTGGGAAGTCAAGTATGCAGTGAAGACTTGCCCTTTGAATGCTATTCCACCACTACCCCTGTTTCCATTCTGTAGAATAAATAGCTCTATTAAGCTGGAAAGTTTTCATAGCATTGTCTCCAGTGTTTGAAGTTCTTTGGAATTTACCTAAAAGTGGGTATGCTGTAGCCTCAGTTAGCACCCAGGGGCTGGTGGCTTTCCAATGACTTCTCTGGTTGGCAGAGCTTACCAATGCTAGAGAACATGCCTCCCAGCAACTCAGCACATAGCAATTCTCTCATACTGCCCCTAAGTTTGATACCTCCCTATTGAATGTATTATTCTCTCACATTGTCTTGTGTATGTGTATATGTTCATGCATGTATGTGCTTGTGCATGCACACACATGTAGGTGGGTGAACATACATGTGTGCATGAAAGCCACAGAGCAACCTTGAATGTTGTTCCTCAGGCACTATCCATATTGCTTTTGGCAGGGGACAAGGTCTCTCACTATAGCATGTGAGTCATTGAGTAGGCTAGATTGGCTACTAGTGAACTTAAGGGATCATTTCTTCATCTCCTCAGTACTGGGAATTTAAGCACACTACCCTGCTCTTCTTTTTTATTTGGGTTCCTGGGATCAAAATTATATTTTCATAGCAAGCACTTTCCTGACTAAGCTGCCACCAAAGCCTCCATTTTTTTATTTCCTGTATACAAAAATTGATTGGTTTATAATGACATTTTGTTCAAAGTATACCATATATTTGACTATGATTATTGTTTTCTGCAACCATCCTACTACAGAGCACCAGTTTTTCTCTCCTGTGAATTACTGGATCCACACTTTGCTTATACTACTGGCCTCCACAGTCCATACTTCAGCCAAAAGCTAGTGTAAATCACCCAAGTAGCATGGACTCAAGCTGTGAACTCATTGTGAATGCATGCTATGAGCATCTTGTGTAGTTACTTTATGGGACATTTTGTGATACAGTCCCTGGTGAGGGACTTCCTTCAGCTTCTCTTTGAAAAAGCACCCACTCATGCATTTGCCTTCAACACAAACTCATGACTGACATGACTGTGACCAACTCAGAGTGGCTGTCCTGACTCTAGAATCTGAGATGTTCCCTCTTGAATATTCACCATAATTTAAGGCATGCGTTCTCAACCTTTGGGTCAAATGATCCTTTCACAGGGGTCTCCTGAGACCATTGAAGACTATAGATATTTACTTTATAATTCATAACACTAGCAAGATTACAGTTATGACATAGCAACAAAAATAATTTTATGTTTAGGGGTCACCACAGCTTGAGGAACTATTAAAGGGTCACTGCATTATGAGATCCACTGCTTTAGAGCAATGGATAATCTAATATCCATTTTCCTTAGAAATGTGACATTATCTGTTTTCCTTTAAAATATGAAATAAATGTTTTCCTTGGAAATGTGAAATTGCCTTTCTGGCAGGCCGCTTGTGTGAATGAATCATATGGGACGTGTGTATATAATGTAAATATAAGTTGTGTGTTTCATGTTAAATATCTATTTGAATGTCTGCATAACTATATTATGAATGGCTCACTGGAATCAGAAACATGAGAATCATCAGATACAGACAGTAATAGTCAATCTTCAATGCTTGGCCAACATGGGTTTTTAATTTAGAATATTTCCAATTTGTAGTATATTTATCAAATGGGCAACCTGCAAATTTAGGAACCCGAGTTTATGCCATTGCTCTCCAAAATATCTATGTTGATTAAGTGCTTGCCTCAGCTGACCTGATGCTGGCCTGACTGATGTCGTCAGAGTTTTGGGTGATTGACCTGAGTGTTTAGGACATGGATAGAAGAAGCTATATTAATGTAAGTGTTTTTTGTGTGTATATTTATATGTGATTGCACATGTGCACAGGTGTGTAAGCCCATGTGCACATGAACACCAAGGGAAAACATTCGGTGCCTATCACTCTCTGCCTTGTTTCTTGAAGACAGCATCTCTACTGAACCTGGAAGTCATGGGTTTGCAGTCAGCTTGACTGGCACTAAGCACTAGTGATCTCTCTCCACCAACTCCCCCATCCTGAAGTTTCTGGTGACATGCTCAGCTTTCAATGAGTATTGGAGATCCGAACTCAGGTCTTCATGCTTGCACTACAAATATTCTCACCCTCTGAGTCATCTCCCTGGCCATGTAATTGTATTTTCTACTGGGACAACAGATCTGATTGACTTATTCTTTAGCTAGGAATCATATTGAAAGTGATTGTACTGTCTGACTCATTTTTCTCACCATTTCCTCGATTCCACACTCATGTTGCTGAGCAGAAACTGTAAGATTTATTCCCTTTCCCTCATTGGGCTCCACAGCAGCATAAACTCATCAGTGCCATCACCATAAGAGGACTTTGTTTAGGTTTTTGTCACCCAGCACATTTTTATCGTCAGGATGGTTACTAATCATTCATTTTATTTACTCTAACTGGGGAAGCTTTGCGAAAATCTTGTGACTATTTAGAAAGAAATGCTTGAAATTATGACTTATCTCTTGTTCTGTTGGTCAGTGAGCTCTCTGAGGCTTTAAACATCATAGCTCTATTCAATGAAGATTTTTATAGGAGCAAAGTTCTCCTCCCCTCAGAACATGTTGTGACCAGGAATGGGAAGACATGGCTATGTTTTTCTCATGTTTGGTTGGAGTGATGACTCTGAGAGGCTGATATAGAAAGAGATGTGTGTCTTTTCCAGGTCTTGAGTTTTTGAGATTATTTTTACATTAAGCATGGGGGACTGGAGAGATATGTGGTTAAGAGCTTTTCAGCTCTGACAGAAGACTGGAGTTCAGTTCCCAGCAACCACATAGAGGCTCAGAACTGCCTGTACCTCTAGTTCCAGATAATCTGGTGCTTTCGTCTGTTCGCCACAGGCTCCTGAATGCACATAGTGCACACAGATTCATTTAGACAAACACACATAAACAGATTAAAAATGGTAAAGGAATCTTTAAAAAGAAAAGCATTTGAATGGCCCTGTCAAGCTGCATTCGAATCCATTAGTAATCCAAGAGCACTCATGAAGAGAAAGAAACGAGAATAAAATTAAATATTAAATAGACTAAAAACAAGGCTTGACACAAATGACTCCTTGAGGACTAGAGGCAAATGTGTGAAAGTATGTGAGAAAGACAGCTGGGGAAGTGTGAGTGAGAAGGACTCTGCTGGCATCCAGACATCACTGCTCTTCTGCATGGCCAAGCCCTGCGGTAGCGTGTCCTCATGTGCCTGAATCTGTTTCCCATCATTGCACTCAAAGAGTAGTTTGAAACGTGTCTATTGCCCTAGTGTACAACAGGGATAACGTTGTACTATAAAAATCATAGTTGCCGATCCTCACTCCAAGTTCACTGTCATGAAGATGTCAGTATTATAATCCTGAAATTGATTAATTCTTAAGCTTGTGAATTAGGAATCTTCTTAGAGAGATTTCCAGTAGATGCATCATTCAACAGTTGTTCTTCATGCAAGGAACTAAAACATTATAGAAATATATGAAAATATCTTTATATAAATATAGAAATACAAAGATATGAAAAAAAATATATATATATACTTGAAGCCACATGCTCTCATGTAAAGACAACCAAGGAGCTTTCCATGATGCAAAGACAATCTGGAAATTTCTTTTGAGTAGCAGATGGTTGACCTTCTTTTGTCATGTGATGTAAGCTTCTCCTGCGAGCTGTCATAGGGAAAATGTCCTCTCGGTTGCCTTCATGAGAGAAAAGCATCATTATTAGAAGTATGTATCACCTGTGTGTAAACTGAGAAGTGTTTAAGCTCATCAGAAAAAAAAATGTTAAGCAGTTATATCTAAAGTGAAATGAAATGACTCTGTGTGACTAAAGGAAGTAGAGGAGAGACACTGTCCTAGAACAGGACCTTCTGTTATCACTGGCAGATTAGCGACACAAAGGAGAAGCGCCTGCCCTTTGATCCTCTTCTCAGTGAGGGTGTCTGTCTGCCTTCCCATCCCCACAGTACCTGCAATAAACACTGGCGTGAATGAGACCAGTGTTGCCGTACCTGGTGCTCAGAGTTTGATCTGGGCGTAAACGCTTGGCTGACATCTTACTGCTTGTCTTCTCATAGTGAATGCTATAAAAGCAGTAGACATTTGTATTTTCATAAGTCGTTGCCTTTTAAGTGGAGAGACAGAACATGAATTCCACATGGTCACATTCAGATTAACTTGTTTTGTCAAATATAGTCACTATCTTAACAGGATATTTTGCAAAGCATGAAAGAAGAAAAAGAAAGAGGTTGACATTAATTTGCACTTAGCTTCCAGAAAAACATTCCATCTACAAAACAGGCTGATGGTATAGTCCTATGAACCTAGCTACTGCAGAGGCTGAGGCAGGGAGGCAGGAAGACTAAAAGTTCAAGACCAGACAGACTATAGAGGGATTTCAAGGTCAGCCTGGGTAATTAGTGAAATCCTGCCTCAAAATAAAAAGTAAAAAGGTAGCCTGGGGTGGGGGTCAGCAGCACGGTTTGTGCATAGCACACAGGAGTGCCAAGGATCTATCCACAATAGTAAACACAAAGAAAGTGGGAGGGGGCAGAGGGAGGGAGGAAGAGAGAGAGAGAGAGAGAGAGAGAGAGAGAGAGAGAGAGAGAGAGAGAGAGAGAGGAGAGAAGAGGAAAGGAAGGAAGGAAAGAAGGAAGGAAGGAAGGAAGGAAGGGGAGGGAGGGAAGGAGGGAGGAGGGAGGGAGAGAAAGAAAGAGAGAGAGAGAAAGAGAAAGAAAGAAAGAAAGAAAGAAAGAAAGAAAGAAAGAAAGAAAGAAAGAAAGAAAAGAAAAGAAAGAAATCCTTAGAAATAGTAGCTGGGAGTATGATTCATTTGGTAGTCCTGTCCTTACTATACGAACAGTGGAACTTGAGTTTGATTCCCCAGAGTTCATGTGAAAAAGCTGGGCACAGCAGCATATGCCTATAAACCGCACTCTGGGGAGGCAGAAACAGGCAGATCACTGAGGCTGACTGTCTAGCCAATCTAGTAGCCAATTCAATGAGCTTTGAGTCTATTGAAGACCTTATCCCCAAGAATACCATGGAACATGATTAAAGAAGACAGCAGACATGGACCTGTGGTTTCCAGGAGCACACTCGCCTTCACACACTCATACATATGTACACATGCACATTGCACAGACTTATACATACACACACAAAGAAATACTGGTTTATCATTTTCTTTTTGAGATGACATTGTTTTGTTCTAGCTGAGTTGCCTAGACCAGTGGAACTCAGTGAATAAACCTTAGCTAAGAAGCCTGGGTCCCAGCCTTGATCTGGTAGCCTGATGGTCTACCTTCCTTTACACTCCTTCATCTTTCTTCTCTTGGGCAGAAATTTCTTCTATCTTTAATTTTTTATAATTTATTTTATTTTTTAAAAGAAAAACTATCTTTTTTTTAATTATACCTACCAAACCCAGTTTCCATTCCCTCTCCTCCTCCCATTCCCTCCACTTACCCCCTCACCCCACCACCCTCCCATCTAGTCCTGAGAGAGGGAAAGGTACATTGCTTTGGGGAAGGTCCAAGGCCCTCCCTTCAATATCTAGGCTGAGCAAGGTATCCATCCAAAGAGAATTGGTTTCCAAGAAGCCAGAACAAGCAGTAGGGCTAAATCTTGGTGTTTCAGCCAGTGGCCCCACAGTCTGCCCCAGCTATACAACTGTCACCTACATTCAGAGGGTCTAGTTTGGTCCTATGCTGGAGTTGGTGAGCTCCCATTAGCTCATGTAAGCTGCTTCAGTGGGTGTCTCCATCGTGGTCTTGACCTCTTTGCTCATATTCTCACTCCTCCCACTCTTCAACTGGACTTTGGGAACTCAGCCCAGGGCTCTGCTGCAGGTCTCTACCTCTGTTTCCATCAATTGCTGGATAAAGGTTCTATGATGACATTTAAGATATTCATCAGTCTGACTACAGGGCAAGGCCAGTTCAGGCACCCTCTACCCAATTGCTTAGGGTCTTAGCTGGGGTCATCCTTGTGGATTCCTGGGAATTTTTCTAGTGCCAGGTTTCTTGCTAGCCCCATAGTGGCTCCCTCACTTGAAATATCTCTTTCCTTGTTCTCATCTCTGTCTTGGGAGAAGGGAGGGTAGAAGAGGAAGAGAGGGGGAGAAGGGAAGGGCAAAGGAGAACTTGAGAGAACGAGAGAGACAAGATGGGTAGTAATTTTTGTCTACTCTCTGCATCCCAGGCCAGAAAAAGACAGCTACCAGGACCCCTGGTGTCTGTGCAGAAGCTTGTTAAGTTAATCTGTCGTCTTTGTAGGAAGATATCTAAGGCCACGTGAGGTTAAAACTGACTGATAGTTATCTAGGTGTTTCCTTGTGGCTGCTGCTGACTTTCTGTGAATTTCATCTCTGGAATTATACCAAAGTCTTTTAATATATAACTGTGGCCTGTGTAGCTGAAAGGTCTTTATGTGAACGTGAGCTTGGACAACAGCCTATTTTTCTCTGAAGCATGGAAGCTTCTCACAGCAAATGTCAGGGCTTTGAACATTCACGAATCTAAACACAGACAAAAATAAAATTTCAGATATCTCCTAGGAACCAAAACAAGACACCAGAAACTAATCCTTTTTATTATTCCTATTCTTATTATATGCACCACTAATATATTTCCAACATATTTATCTGCATTTTTAGAAGTATTTAAATTTTTTTAATATTTTGACATGCTCTAAAGTACATAAATCTCATGCTTCATCCTTATATCCAGGGAAAATTTTAATCTTTACACGAAGAAAAAAAGCCTTAGGAAACTCTCGAAATATTTTGAATGGATATAATCATTTTCTATTCTTTATTTGATGTCTTCTGCTCTGTTTCAAGAACTGGGGTTCATATTGGACGTTTGTGTCAGTTTCTTGACTCCTCTCCCTAGAGTTGGTGGGAGAGAAATCAAGACAAAAGAAAAATAAAATCTTTAGCTCTATTTCTTTAGAGTGTTACCCCAAACACATTTTTTTGTTCATCTCTCTGTCTGTCTGTTTGACTGTTTTATTTTGATTTTAGTGAAGTTGTCTTTGAAGACCTCACTAATTGATAAGAGATTTTTCCTGAATCTTCAAGCCTTTCCCTTCATCATCACTAGAGAAGTCCTGCCTGCCTCCTCTCTCCTGCACTTTAGGGGATAGCCTCAGCTCTGCCTCACACAGATTGCCACAGGTAGACGGAATCAGAGCAGGTGGCAGCTTGCTGCTTGACCTCTGTAAGCTGGCTCTTATCCTCACCTCTGTCAGATGAATTCAGCAATGCAATCCAGGTCCTGGCACATTCCTGCAAAGCACTGCTAAAGTAAAGATACCTCTTAGGAGAGGTGGTGTCATGGCTTCCACGTCCTAGCCCTCTGTGCAGGGCCAAGTCTTCAGAGAAGCCAGTCTCTTTCCCATCTGTTAGACTCTGCCTGTCTCGCTGAGTGGAGGGAAGGGGTACAAGTTAGAATGAGATTCTCTCTCCTCCTCACTTTCCTCCTTCCCCATGCATCTGAAACTATTTTTATTTTCATGGAGAAATCCTGTCACTTAAAAGCCTAGGCTAAAGCACAAGGAAACAGTTGTCTCCGAAGACTCGTATGAACTTTAAACCAACTGTGTAGTTGAAGGCAGTTCAATTGGCAGCAGTCAGAATGCCCTGAAGACATTTAGTAATCTTTATTTTATTTCTCAGTCTGTCTGTCTGTAGATCATACTTCTTTTCTTAATTCTCCCTAACCCCTATACTGTGAGACAATGGACTTGTACCTGTAAAGATTTGTGATTTGTATTGGTTTAATAAACACTGATTGACCAGTAGCCAGGTAGGAAGTATAGGTGGGGTGACCAGAATAGGAGAATTCAGGGAAGAGAAAAGGCTCAGCTGCAGTCATCACCTAAACACAGAGGAAGCAAGATGAGAATGCTTCACTGATAAAAGATACCAACCCAGTGGCTAACACAGACAGGAATTATGGGTTAATTTAAGATGTGAGAGTTAGCTAAAAATATGCCTAAGCTATTGGCCAAACAGTATTGTAGTTAATATAATTTCTGTGTTATTATTTGGGTCTGGGCATTCAGGAAACAAACGAACATTCTCTACTTCCACCCCTATACAGAAACAGGGTGATTTCTTTTTTCAGCACTTAGGGCAGGAATTATGTCCACAGAGATAAGGTCTTCCAGTTAAGAGAAACATTCATTCATTCAGATGTGAATGAATGAATAAAAAAATGGTCTCATTTGCAAAGCAATAAAAAAGTTTTATATTTATTTAAATGTTAGATTTTATTTAACCAATCTAATTTTTTCACACAGTCATATTTTTTTCTTAGGTCAGGGAACAAACATTTATTGTCTTTTTTTATTTCTTTTGAAGTCACATAAATAGGAACACTCTGGAGACTGGATTTTTCACCATCTGATTGGACCAATGAATGAGTATGCTTTTCAAACTTCTCCTAATCCAAAGCATGACATGTATTTCCTAACCCCCAAGCAAGCACTGCCTGAAAACTTTTGAATATA
Organism: Microtus pennsylvanicus; assembly: GCF_037038515.1. Classification (NCBI taxonomy): domain Eukaryota; kingdom Metazoa; phylum Chordata; class Mammalia; order Rodentia; family Cricetidae; genus Microtus; species Microtus pennsylvanicus. The sequence continues at coordinate 115,993,003 of NC_134582.1, forward strand.
TTATGCTGCCTTCTAATTTTAAACAAACTTGATTTTAGCATGTATGCAAATTGTTTCACTTGCTAGTGAGAACACCTTCCCCTGCAGTTCCCAGTGAGGAGATTTAGGAAACTCTGATTTTGAATATTGATCGGCCTTTATGCTATCCTGTTGAACTGTGTGTTCCATCATGGAGGAGGTCAGGCATCTGAAAATGTTCTTTTCCATATGAAAGTTTTTTTTATTGAAAAAATTTCTGCCTCCTCCCTGCCTCCCATTTCCCTACCCCTCCCACCAATATATTTAACAAAAGCATGTGGCCCTTCTGTCCACAGAGCCGTGTATGAGGCTGCGAGAAGCAATGTTGGCTTCATGAATGCTCATTAATTCTGTATACCCAAGCCTCTCATAGAAGCTTCCACTTCAATGCAGCTATTCAGTGAACAATTATCTAATTTGTGTGAAATAAACATGATTTGAGAAAGAAAGAATTAAAAAGAGCAAGAAAGCATTTAGAAAAAAAATACTTTGAAACTATTCTGCACCAAGTGTCCCCTTCTGTGCCACAGAATTGAGTGCATACCTTCAGTAGAGTAGTACAGCTCGTAATCATGACTTAGGTTTTGGTTTAATTCTATTTGCACAAGAGTACATCAGCTTCCAATATGCAGGGACCCTGGATGAATATACACACACTCATGACATAGTTCTCGAAGGTCCAGACAAGTGTCACAGGAAAGCAGAATATTGTTATACTGATGAATAAGATGTCATTATAAATGAGTCTAAAAAATAGAACAAACAAAAATTTTTAAAAATTAGCTCTCATGAATAGTCAATGCACTACTTACAATGAGGGACCAAAGTTAAAACCTTCTAAATCACCGCACTGAGGGGGAAGAGCCTGCCACCTCTGTAGACATCTTTCTGCCCCAGGTGAAGTAGGATGCGAATTGCAGGCAAGCTTCATGGAAATAATTACATATTAGTACATGGAGATTACATAAAACTATTTATCTCTGACTTTCCATCTGAAATACAATGGTAGCCTGCAAAATAAGTATGGCATTAGCAATAGCACCATTCATATTCAAATGCCAGAAAGTGCCTTAGTGATAAATATAAAGAGACCTTTAATGTTTTTCAAAAAAAAACTCACATCAGTGATTTTAAAGATCTGTTATTTTGAAATACTCTCTGAGGCATAGTATAATGTTTGAATGTGCTGAAGTCATGGGTGCATGGATATCTGGAGTCACTTAGAGTCGAAGTTATCTTCAAGGGTATTTGCTGTGTGTGTGTGCCTCTCTTTGTCTCCTCGCCCTCCAGGAGGCCAGGAGGGTGGCTTTGATCTGTGGGGTTTTAGCTCTGCAAGGAAGACAGTAGGCATAGGCGATGCTTGGTTGCTAGTGAAGTGTCTGCATCTTTATTCCTCATGCTCTCTCTCAAATCATTCAGTATCTTATCACCCATTCAAATCTTATACAATGTGAAAAAAGGCTGTTATTTTGGGCCTAAAGAATAATTAGAATAGAAATGGGGTGTAGTTCGGTGGTAGAGTACTTCCCCTCTGTTTATAAGTTCTATTTGATCTCTAGCAAAACAGACACACACACACACACACACACACACACACACATTTTCACATAGAGTAAAGAGACAGAAATGATTTTAGTTCTGAAGAATCACTGGATACAGGATACAGTTCCTCTCACCAAAACCCAACAGAAGACTTTGGATTCTTAATAAAAGAGTAGCTAGTTCTTCTTGAGGACATAAATGTTTCCTAAAACCATTTTTAAAGAAATAAAACTATAATTATAAAAGTCTCTACCTGCTGTGGCCACCTCCTCTACCCTTTTAGCTTCTCTCTCTCTCTCTCTCTCTCTCTCTCTCTCTCTCTCTCTCTCTCCCCTATGTAGCTCTGCTGGCCTGGAATTAGATATATAGACCAGACTAGCCTCAAACTGACAGAGATCCACCTACATTTTCCTCACAAGTGCTAGGATTGTAGGTGTGCACTGTTCCAAACCATTCACCTAAATTTTTTATAATTTTAAACTTAAGGTTCCTTAGTGTCTCCAGAGATGACAGAAAGTAGCTGATTGGTATCCCTTATTTAGCAGTCTGAATCTTTGGCAGGCGAAATAGCTGGATGCAAACCAAAAAGATTAAATATAACAGGAATAAACATAAAATCCTATATTTAAATTTAAAGCATTACCCTATAGATAAGTGACAAGACAACAGCTGATTTACACTGAAATAAAACCAAGATCTGAGGATTTTACTTTGCAACAAATTTAAACATAAATCTATGAAGGACATAGCCACCAAATTCTAACTCAACTTCTTGCTCTCATTTGGTCTCTCCACATCCCAGGAAATAGTAGGTTCATTATACTGGACAGAAAACGTACCAAAAATAACCAGCTTGCTTCTTACTCACATTGAAGGTTATGGAGAAGCCTGGCATCTCATGAAGAAAACCTTCAAATACATATCAGTAGACTAGAACTGGCCTAGGTCTTGACGCATCATTGTCGGCCAATGGCTGTGTCTTTTCAATGGCTTGGGTGTTAAAGATTTGATTGCTTATGAGGCATGGAAAATATTGAGTGAGGGATCGATCCACTTCATAGAGAGACCCAGTGATAGATTCCTGACTTGACAGTGTTTATTGACAGGTGGTGGAAGCTAGAAGATAGGCTGGAGCTGAAGGAAGTAGATCTCTAAGATTGTGCCCCAGAAGAGCAAGATCTGTTAACTGGTGTGCTGTGCTCTCCTCTCCACTCCACCTGCTTCTTCCATTCTTCTTCCTCCTCTTCCTTCTCCTTTTCTTCCTTCTCTTTCCCCTCCTCCTGTTTTGTATATTCTCTTCCTTTTCCCTTTTCTACTTCTTCCTCCTCCTTATCCTGCCCCTTTGTTCCCAGTACCCCCATATCTCCTTGCCTCTGTGGGAAGAGTAGGTCTTCCTTTTAACTGTCAGGCCCCTCCACCATGAAGCTTCTAACTCCACCACAGTCCTAAAGTAATGGAACCAACTAACCATGGACCAAAACATCAGCAACCATGCACAAAAGCTAAGCTTTCTTCTTCTAAATTGATCTGCTGGGGAATTTGTCATGACAGGGGAAAGCTACCTGACAAAGTATCTTTCTCTTTTTTGCATTTTAAAATTGAAATAGCCTCTTCTCCCAGGGACAAACTGCTCTCCCTATGGGGCACATATCCATCACTAACATGACCATGCTAGTAGTATCTACCAAGCTGGAAATTGGTTTTCTTTGATGTGGCAATTTCTGCATTTCCAAGCTCTTCTTATATGAGAGGTTGGGTTCCAAACTCCATGGCCTGGTTATCTTGCGAATAATTATGTTCTGCATTTTAAACCATTTTGTTCAGTTTGTAGCATACACACAAGAATTTGGTCACAGTGTTGTAACAGTAAAGAAATGATTAAAATTAACTATTTAGGAATAGTTTCCTCTTTTTACAAAGACAAGACTATGGTAAATTGGATGTGTGCAATCTTGGGGTGGGAGAGAACAAGGTTACTCTGAACTAAAAGTCTGAACTGGAATTTTCATAACCACCAATATATACATATGTGCAATTGGCCTTGTGCTTAGAATAATTGAACCCTCTACAGGCATGTCATTGATCCCTGCATCTGGGAATGTACTAGGTAGCACAACTTTAGGTCTTGCCTAAGTAACTGAAATTTGCTATGAATTTTGTGTTTTTAGAAATGACATCACTGTCTATTTCTTTTTCTTTTTTTTTGAGCAGCAGAGTATCATCCTGTTTCCTCAGGAGAGAATCCAAAGTGGTATAGGAGGCAGTTGCTTCCAATTAGGTCAAAGATCAGGAGTTCAAAGGCCTCAATTGGAAAAGTCTTTTATAAAAGTCTATCACTCAAGCCCAGATTCCTGCTCTAGAGCTGTGAATTGGAGAATAAGTGGCCCAGAAGCTCTGGAGTTCAGGTCTTTCAGATTCTCTCTTTGAAAGTGGCTGGGTTTTCGAAAGTGGAACCCATTCATAGGAGTTAGACTTTATCATCCTGTCTTCATTAAAAATAGATGGAGTCTCCAATACCACACATCAAAACATTTCCTTAGCTTCCTAGACAGAAATAAATTTTAGTAACAAAAAATTTAATTGCAACAAAGGGACTTTTGCTTTGTCCAAAAAAAAAAAATGAGAGAGAGAAATAAGCAAACAAACAAACAAAAAACAAGCAAGTTAGAAACCTTAGATCTTACCAATTTTTTTTTATCATGAAGTAACCTACTGTGATTGACCCTGAAGCCAAAATTCTATAATCACCTAATGGATTTCTTCTTCTGTTTGTTTGCTTTCTTGATTTTAACCTCATCAAAAGGTGTCAGGCTTTAGGTGGTTGCTTTGCTTGGCTTCTTTGCTTGTTGTCAATGCAGTCTTGATTATTTTTCTTTAGTTTTCATTGTTTGGGTGTTAGATCAAAATAATAATGCAACTTATTTGATTTATTTCTTCCTTCTAGTAATTTATTTTAAAAAGTTTTTGGTTTTTTTTTGCTGATTTCTTTGTTTCTGTTTTTGTTTTTTTTAATTCTCTTGTCAAGAAGACAGGCATTGGTAAAGGTGGCTTGCTTAGCAAGTTTGAGGACCCAGGTTTGGTACCAAGAACTCCTGTAAAAGGCTAGATGCTGTGCTAATCCTAGCAGCCTTATGGGAAATGTGAGGTGGAGACAGAAGCTTACAGGTCAGCTTATCCAACAGCAAAAGTAACAAGACCTAACTCCAAACAAAGTGAAAACTCAACCACCAACTAGAAAAGCTAAGGACCTCCATATGTATTAGCCATGGCGGATGTGAGCCTGCGTTCATACACATACATACCCAACCAGCTACCCCCACACCCTATGCATACCCACAAAACACAAAAATAAAGTAAGAAACGTTTAAAATTCTCTAATCTTATTTCAGCTGTCTAATATCATGTTTTTTATCTATTTGCATTTATGTTTGTAGGAAATGTTTACTAAACATGTTTCAAGTTGTAATAAGTGAACAATTTTAAATAGTAGTTCCAAGATTTTCCTTCTGCTTCCAAGAAAACAAGAAAAAATAGCTCTACTTATCTTTTTATCTCCCATTTTCACAGTTTCATCTAAAAATTTATACTCAGGACCAACACATAATCAGAAAAGAACCATTTCAAATCCAGTGCCTATTTGTAGCCTCGTCCTAGAGAAATGGACCTTTTCTGCTGAGGTCCAGTAGCAAGGCTTGGAAAGTCTAAATTAAAAGATAAGCTGTGGAGCTAATGAGGCAATTCGATCTGTAAAATGTCCACAGTGCAAATTGGAGGCCTGGAGTCTAATTCACAGAGCCCACCTTTTAAAAAAGCGAATCCTCCAGAATGGTAGTGTGTGCTCGTGTTATCCCAGGACTGCAGAGGCAGAGACATGCAGAGCCCTGCAGCAGCCTGGTGGCCGGCCAGCCTAGCCTACATTGTGAGTTCCAGGACAACAGAGGCCTTGTAACACACCGTGGGTGGCACCTGACAAACCTGTGGCTGTCCTCATACACATACACCCTGAACTGGGATGAATATCAGAGGTGTGAGTTAATCAGTAAAGTCATGTTCTTCTTCTTCAACTGGAGTTTGTGGTGTCAGGCTCTCAGAGACCCACCAGGTTAAAGGGAAACACCCTGTTCATGTTCTTCATTCAGGGCCAATGAAAAGAATTCACAGATAAACCTGAAGTGCAATCACAATTGATCACAAGCTTCTTCAGAGCATTCCTCACCAATTCCTATCCTGTTGCTTCACAGTTGAAGTTAAGCCCCAATGTCATATGCAAGTTTGTCACCAACGGTGCCTTAGGACCACCTTAAGTGTTCTCTGGTATTTTCCATGCTAGTAACATTACTTTCTCCACCTTTAAGCATTAAAGTTTCTCCTCAGACAATGGTACACTGGAAAACATTGCAAAGAATATAGTAGAAAACCTTTTTCTCCTTTTCAACATATTAATTATTTTTACTAGTTAACATTCTTTCTGCATTTGCATTAACCATGCAATTTAACTTAATTTTAAGAGGTCAAAACTGAAGCACTTTTTATATTACACTTTAATTAGCATATTGTGGGCGTGCATAACAATTCATTTCATTATGATATTTTCATATATGTCTATAATGTAATTGATCATATTCCTCCCCTGTTACTCCATCTTCTCCTCCCTTGTCCGCCTCCTATTTCTGTTGATCCCCCTGCCTCTTCCCGCCTAGTCCCTCTTCCATTTTCATGCATTTTTGTGTGCCCATGACCCAATGATATTTTTTAAGAGCTGCTGACAGAAATTCACAGATGAGCCTGAAGTGCAACCACAGTTGATTATGCGCTTCCACACACGCCCGGGTGTGGGATCCACATAAGAGCGTGGGTGTGTGATTATCTACAGAAGTGTGGGCAGTTTACCAACCATACCACTAAAGAAAATCTCTCCCTGCCAAGTATACCTGTCTGTAAGTCCTCGGGGTGAGGCTCTTGAGTCCCCACCCACCTAAGATTTAACTGCCTGAGTATTTAGTAGAGACTTGAGTTCTCCACTCCATGGTGGAATGCTGAAGAGCCCAGTCCCATTCAGGCTGTGTGCAGGTCATTGTAGCTGCTACAATTCTAAATGACAGACGCACTTCTTAAATGACTCATTTGTTTTACCAGCTTGGGGAAACAGCTGCATTTCAGAAGTTTCAGGAGTTTGTCGGCTTTTGTTAAAAAGCCAACAGTGGCAGCAACAGAGCTTTCCCCCCACTGGTTGGATTTTTTAGAAATGTTATATATCTATATGCACTGTATATCTCAAATGTGTCCGCCAACAATGTGCCTTCTCCGATGCTTCTGTCTATGAGAAGCAGCGTTGTGGGACTGGGAAAATGACTTAGTCAGTAACCTGTTTGACGTGCAAATGAGAGAACTTTAGTGAGATCTTGGTATGCTGATGAAAACACATATGTGGTAGAGAGCAATTGTAACCCCAACCCTGGGGAGGCAGAGGCTTGTGGATCCCTGAGGCTTTCTAGTCAATCTAGTCAAATCAAAGAGCAACAGGGTCAGAGAGAGAGGAGTAGTGACGAAGACACCCCACACTGGCCTCAGTCCTCTTCAGCAACATCACATGCAGGAATGTACACAGAGTGTGTCTTTCTTGTCAGTGTTTACTACTGAGTCCATACGTAAATTTGAGACTAAGATTTGGAGTTTGTTGTTTGAGAATTAATCTGTCATTAGTAAAAAGGATTTGTCTAAGTTCAAAGTCTACTGGAAAGTCCTTCTTCACTATGTGAAACAGTTTAATCAAACTCACTATTTCATTGTTTATACTCAGCGGTCCAGGGGTATACAGATTATAGCTGGAGAAGGCAATTAAAGGAATCACATTCAATTAATTTAATTTAGTCAATTAAAGCTTGAGTAGCTTCTGAACAACAGGTCCTCAAAATATTTTCTCTGACTTAAATTATTGACTTATTCAGCTCCATCTCTCCTTTTGGACATAGCACATAGTCATCATCTTTACTTAAGCATTTGGAAACTGTGGATTTTCAAGATGTTTCTTTTGAGACTGCCTTTGTGCTATAATAGTGTTTTATATGTTACCTCTCCAAACCTGTGAGCATCTCCAGAAGACGTCCTCTCAGTATGATTTCACGGGTGGAAGAGATTAGAATTGTCATCAATCAAATAAGACAGACTAATCCTGAGCACTCACTCTAAAGTGGCAACACTGCCCTCAGTGTTGTTTAAAGTCAGCTTGTGTACCAGCCAATATACATTCTGGTTTCAACATCAACGCCAAAATTCATTTATATTTTCTTCTCTACTTTTTTTCACTTTCTTTCTTTTTATCGATTTTATTGAACTATACATTTTTCTCTGCTCCCCTTCCTGCCTCTCCCCTCCCCTTCAACCTTCTACCATGGTCCCCATGCTCCCAATTTACTCAGGAGATCTTGACTTTTTCTACTTCCCATGTAAGATTAGATCCATATGTGTCTCTCTTAAGGTCCTCATTGTTGTCTAGGTTCTTAGCCTTATCAATAGCTCCATAATTTTGAATGATGATAGCATGGTTCTTCATCATCAACACATTAAATTTAAGACAAAGAACACAGGATCACTATTATCGTGTCAGCTTTTCACACACTAGAGTCACCAGAGAAGAAGGAATCACAGTTGATAAATTACTTCTATTAGATTGGCCTGTAGGTGTGCCTATGGAGGATTTTCATGGTTAGTGATTGATATGAGAGAGGGCCCAGTCCATGTGGGCAATGCTATCCATGGGCAATTAGTTCTCAGTTGTATGAGAAAGCAAACAGAACAAGACAAGACAGTAAATAGGATTTCTCCAGGGGTTCTGTCTGTGCTCCTATTTCAGCTCTGCCCTGACTCCCCTTAGTGATGGCCTGTGATCTAGAAGTATAAGGCAAATAAACCCTTTCTTCCCCAATTTTGGTTTCGGTCATGGTTTTTATCAGAGAAACAGAGCACAAAATAGGGTCATTGGTTTGACCCAATTCACAATATCTTTTAAGTATTGTGAACTTAGAGCCTTGTGCATGCCAGGCAAGGTAAGGCTGAACTATATTCACTACCCTTCCTTTTAATTATACAAAATAAAATGCAACCACTATAGGGACTAGAGGGATGGATCATTCATTAGAGTGGGAATACCTGAACTTGATCGCTAGAAACTGCTTCTAAAAGAAATGTTGATCATGGATGGTAGTGTGTACCTGTAATCCTATTACTTGGAGACAGGTGAATCCCTGGGGCTTGCCAACTAGCCAGCCCAGCTTACTCGGCAAGTTCCAGGCCAATGGAAGACTGACTCAAAAAACAAAATGGAGAATCTGGAGAGAGTGCTCAGTGGTTCAGAGCCTCTTATTTTCATGAGAATATTTGAGATCTTGCAGAAATAAGTGGAAATAAATCTAAGCTGAGACAAGCCCTCTAAGAATGCCTTCTCTCCCATTCTTTAAATCTAGTGATTTTCCATCTCTGATTCTTAATGTGCAAAACATTTGCAACTCCTGGGATATCTCAGCTGTTGGCACTTTATGGAAACCTCCAGTTCTGTGTAGGTGTTGCCAAGTAAATTTGAAACATGGAGGTGGAAGAAAAGCCATATGTCCTTAAAAGTTCGATTTATTTTGTAAGTCAAAGGAGAGCTTTAAGTGCAAAGGAGACTCAGTAAGCAGCTTGCACAAGGAGATTCGCGGGGCATGGGCTGGTGGCAAGCAGAGCCTCCATTAAAAATTTCTAGCAAGCCATCGCTTTAGTATTTGAAAAAAGATGACCCATTTTAAAAACAGTTGTGCTGTTTCTTTTTAATGATCCAAAACTTATGCACCATCATAGATATGTCTATCACCTGATGTATACCAGTTTTAATTAACGTGTTAACCAGTTTCTTTTCTGCAACATGTTGAGAAAGGTGCTTGCTTGCAGCAACATGTAGTGAGATGTTCCAGAGAATACAGTACACCCTCGGGAAGTAACTGTTGCTTCTGAGATCCAGGAGAAGTGTGTGTGTGTGTGTGTGTGTGTGTGTGTGTGTATGTGTGTGTGTGTGTGTGTGTGTAAGACAGAGGTTGGCGCGTTGGCATCAGGTGTCTTTTTCAATTGATCTTTACCTTGTGTATTTACTCTGTAAACTTACAGTCTCTCACTGAACCTGGAGCTCCTCAAGTCATATAGACAATCTGGGCAACAAGTTCTAGGAACCTTTCTGCCTCTGCCTTCCCAGAACTGGGATTATAGGGGACACTGCCACCCCCAGATCTCTTGCAGGCATGGTGACACTCCAAACTGGTTGAATCCAAATCCAACTTCATTCTTCAACAATGTGAGATATTCTTCTGGCACCAGGTGATTTTTCAACGTTAAATCTTAGAGCCTGATATTTTTTATGAATGTGTCTGCACATGAATGAATATAACTGTATAGACATGTAAATTTCTGCATAAATGAGCAAAATTTTTCAGGAAAATCGAGGACCCAGAAAGCGAAACAAGCTTCATGTTCCTTTGTGGGCCTCTAGAAGCGGGGACGAGGTAGAAATCATAACAAGAACTTTTACAAGGAAAATAACTTTGTGATTCCTCCCCCAAATAGCTTATAGTTTAAACGGTCAACGGTGTCAAAATATTCACAGCTACACACACACAAGCACATGCATATGTGAACACACACACAGGCACACACAATTAACCAAATAATAAAACAAATGATTTTATAAATAAAAGCTGTTAAAAATCTTCAGGTTCACTTTAACTTACTTGAAAAAATACTCACCCTGCCACCATCATTGTCAAAGTGACCTTTAACCAGGATGATGCCATAAGGAGACACAGGATGCGTTCCCAGCCGTCTAGTGATCCCAGTCTGTATAGACTCTTGTGATCCGTATTGAAGACTGCACACATGGCTGTGTTTTCTGTGGCCTTATCCAGAGTGCTCTTTATTTCTGGGTGCTAGCAGTGTATATGACAGAGGTACAGCAGCAACCATTTTCTATCAGAAGCTGGGTGACCTTGTCCAGGGCATAAATAAAACCACAGTTAAGAACTCTGACCTCTGAAGTTTCTGATCCTGGAGAGATTTGTTGTTAAGAAATGACTGAAGTTAGCATTCTTTCTCGTGAGCTTTATCTAATTATAGCTTTTGTCTGGCTCTTTCATATCTTATTCCAAATGGGACATTTGATTGCAATAGTGATTGCAATAGTAACTTGTATAGATTCTCCCAATTTGCATTTTCCCTTGCTCACATTACAAAATTAATACTAAAATATTAGAATGACTAAAATATCAAAAACATGAGAGTGCTTTAATGTTTTCTTACCTTGTTTCTGATTTGTGAGTGTGTAAGTATGAACATAGGTAGGTATAATCATTTTAACTCGCTAATATTTCCTATGTTAGCAAATGCCTAATTTTCAGGCAAGCAGTGGGTAAAAGTACTTGCTGCAAAGACTGAGGACCTGGGCTCATTCCCTGGGACCCACATGGTGGAAGAAATGGTAGACTCCTTGGCACAACTGATCTTTTGGCCTGCATGCCTACAGCATGGTACATGTTTGTACACACACACGCATGAGAGAGAGAGAGAGAGAGAGAGAGAGAGAGAGAGAGAGAGAGAGAGAGAGAGAGAGAGATTTGTCAGAGATTTCAGCTCTTGTCTGAAAGACTCTGATAATCAGGATTCCCACGCAATTCAGTGTCTGAGAAGCAAGACTTTGAAGGACTTTCTAGCAAGGCTTGTCTTGGCCATCTCATTCTGACTTGTAAAATTAACATACATAAACGGAGTCTCAAGTGTCCATCAGTGAGAGCAGCTGCCAACTGACCACTCAGTGGGTAAGGAACTACTGTGTGTTGGGACCATAAGAAACTCCAGGACCTCGGTAAAGCCTCGATCTCTGCAGAGATTGTTATTGCCACTGCTGTATTACCGTGATTCAGGTTTCTCTGCCAACCCAGCAGAAGGGCTTACTGAGACAAAACAAGGAGTGTATTTTCCTGGGTGCCACATCCTGGCTGTATCCAGAGATGAGTGCAGACCTACTGTGTTTATACTCTTGCACAGCTGGTGCAGTGAGAGGGCTACCAGGCAATGACTTTCGGGAATCTGATTCCAAGTCCGATTCTACAACTTTATCTTTGGACACCATAGGCTCTAAATCCCTTCAAATTTATGTTTTTATTAAAGTGACATTACTTTAATTTGGGTTCTTGCGCCTGAGAATTTAAAGATTACACTGTTTGATTTAAGGTTATAATGAAAGGTTGGAGTCAGATCGGGTTCAAAAATGAAGCTACAAGAAGACATCAGAACAGGTGCAGAACCCCAGGATTTATTTTTGGAAGAATCAACAAATGTTTCAAGTGTGCAGACTTTGACCATGGCTCTCAAATTTTAGTTCATCCAAATGATTTGAAACATCTTTTCTCTGGCTGAGGCTGAGGTTCCTTTGTTGTTGTTTGCTCTGTTGTTCTTGTATCCCATTTTCCTTATCATGTGTGTTGCCCTCTTTTTTTTTTTTTTTTTGGCTTTTCGAGACAGGGTTTCTCTGTGGTTTTGGAGCCTGTCCTGGAACTAGCTCTTGTAGACCAGGCTGGTCTCGAACTCACAGAGATCCACCTGCCTCTGCCTCCCGAGTGCTGGGATTAAAGGCGTGCGCCACCACCGCCCGGCCTGTGTGTTGCCCTCTTGCATGCCACTGTGTGGAGATCAAACAACAAAGACTAGTTTTCTCCTTCTATCATATGAGTTCTAGGGATCAAACTCAGGTCACAGGCTTGGTGGCAAGCACTTTTGACTGCTCAGTCATCTCACAGACTCTGAAGATTAATTTTAAAATTCTTATTTTTGTGGAGTTCTGAGTCCCATCCATACAACCACACACACACACACACACACACACACACACACGAATGACTTTTTCCTTTCCCCATCTTTCATAGCCTCCTATAAACCTTTTCTTTCTTCCCCTTCTCTCCTTTTCATTCCTTCCTCCTCTCCTTTCCTTCCCCTTCTTTTCTCTTCCCCTTGTCTCCCAATCTCTCGCCTCATCTTCCCTCTCCTCTCCTCTCTCTCTTCTCTCCACTCCCTTTTTTATATTTGAGAGTATATTTTGTTTGAGGTCAGTAGAGGCCAGACTGTGAACCCCGTCATCCCAATACCAAGAGTGTGATCATCCACAGATCCTACTGAGCCACCTGCTGGTTCACATAAACGCTCACACTTGGCCCTTCCTTTTTGTCTTCCAGCTGTTCTTGCTTGCTGCGGGACCTCTATCTGTTTTTCTCCCTGTGTCTTTCTGAACACTCTTACATAGAATGAGCTTGTAAAGTGGAGATCGCCCAACAACTGAGAGTTCAACAGAGACTCTTCCCTTGGAGAATTGAGGAGTCAGGCTGTTGGTTCCAGACTCTCAGCTATTGCTTCCATCGCGGGGTGGAATGGTTCAATAAGACTAAATGCAAACCAGAACACCTTGGGAGAACAACTGTGCTCTGGCTTTGCCACCTCCCTCTTGCAGGCTTCTCCTTGGGCAAACAAATGTGTGAATGGATGTTTTGTTGTTGTTGTGTTTTGTTTTGTCTTCTCAGATTGTATCACATAAAATTGTCAAGGAACATAGAAAGATGACATCACCACATGTAATGTGGTTTTTCTCTTTAAAGGATACGAAAGTGGAAGTAGGTGTGTATCATCTGCCAGATTGATAAGAAGGGTGCAATGATGAATGTTCATGGGAACAGAAGGAAGAAAGGCTTGTCACATTGTCAGTGACCTTCGAATGTGTCCAAGGAGAATCGATTTCCTTGACCTCTCTCTCCCTCCATTTCTCTTCCTTTCTTTCCCTCCTGTCCCTTCCCTGCTTTATTTTCCCTCTCTCCTTTCCTTTATTCCTTTCACCTTTCAAGTAGTCTTTGTATTCATTCTTCAAAGCTCTCTAGTCTCTATGTTTCATTCAATACCAACTTCTAAACATAGCTTAAATTATGAGTTTTCCCACACATACAAGGGACGTATGTATGAGAGTTCCTTAACTGCACTGATTGAAATTATATGGAGTGAATGAATGATTTAAATACCAACCCCAGGATGTAAGAACCATCGTGCCCATTTGAGATATCACTGGTCACATCTACTTAGCAAGCATGGTTACCTGCACAAGATCAAGCCAGTTAAAAATCCCAGCATGGACCAGGGATGGGCTCTGAACAACCCAAATATCTAAAAAGCTACTAGAAATTGATGGTTGTAGGGGAGGGAGGATCACTTTTCTTTATGAAGATGACCCCTAGGAGGTTGTACATGCCATAGTTGATGGCTCCACACCCGTGCACATACGGACAGAATTAATTAGATTCAGTAGGTTAAAAATAAGTTAAGATTAAAATTTCAAAATAGAACATAATGTTAGGGGGAGATAGGTTGGGGGGTGCCCTAGAAGCTGCATCAAATGGAGAGTGGGTATTATCAAGATACATCATATACACAATATGAAATTTTTAAAGACTAGATGAAAAATTAAATATCAGCCGTAAGAGTAGGTTAAAGTAATGGTGTTCTGTTACATCACCATAGCAAAGGTCCTAACCCCCTTCCTGAGTGACTTCATGCTCCCCACTCCTTCCGGCCAGACCCTCACCCTCTCCCTCTAGTCTCAGTTAATTGGCTGAGGTCTGTGATGTTGGTGATGGATGTGAGGTTTTAAAGATGGCAATGTGAGTCATGGCAGAGCTGGGTGGTTTCCTGATCTATGAAACCAAAAAAAAAAACAAAATCATTTCTTCTTTTGCCTCATATATTCATCCCCTGCAATGGAAGAGGTTTTTTAGCTCTGTTTTCCTAAAAGAAGTGCCGCTATCATGAAATCTAGCTGAGGTTGTGGTTGTAATGAGATGTAAAGGGGATGAGAATAAAGTCAGAGTCAAATAAAATGAAGGTAAGTCAGAGAAAAGTGCATGTCACAGATGTACAGTTCAAGGCTGGTTATAGTGTGACAGTCCTTTGTGTGACACAACACAAATCACTTGGATTCTGAGTCTTAGAACTAGAAACATTTAAACAGTCTTAGGATTTTTAAAATGCAGGGAAAATACCTACCTTGTATTCTTCTTGTGATGGCTCTATATACTGACACACAGGGTACCCAGTAGATAACAAATAATAGACACACAGAGAGAGGACAGGGATGGCGGGTGGAGGAAGAGAGTCTCGGACTGCTCCTGACTGGCTACATACACATTTTTATGCTTTGTCGTGTTTTCTGTTTCTGTACTCTCTCACACACTATCCAATTCCTTCTGCGTGTGCAGCAGCAGGGGCTTCCGCTGCACATGTAGCTTCAGTTGAAAGTATCTGTGCTCCTTTCTCCTACGCACTGTTACTTGCTGCTTGTCCATCTTGACAGTAAGCTGTTCCTGTTTATTTAGGTAGTGTGTGTGTACATGTATGTGTTGTGTGTGCGCATATGTGTGTGCACTCATGTAGAGGACAACTGTGGGTGTCGCTGTTTGCCTTCCACCTTTTTTGAGGCAAGGCCTCTTGTTTGTTACTGTGTGTAAGAGCATGTCCAACCCACAAGCTCCTGAAGACTCTCCTGTGTCTGCCTTCCATCTCTCCTAAGGAGCATTGTGATTACAGATGCCTGCTACCTTGCTCAGCGTTCAGTGTGTTTTCAGCATCTAACTTAGGTCATCTTACTTGTGAAGCAAGTGTTTTACCCACTTTCAAACTTTTATTCAAATGATTTACTTCTAGCTAGTAAAAATCCATCTAATAGCAAATCTATACAATGTGGATCATCATTACGAGTGAGTAATTCATTAACGATCATGAATTTTAAATGAAATTAAAGACCCAGAAGTAAGAAATGTCAAGTTAACATAACATTTTCAATGTCGATACACTTATGTGGAAGAAAACAAGAAGTCCATTCTGAATTCAGTAAACAGAAGTGCCAGGTTGAGCAGATAGCTCATCAGTGAAGTACTTGCTACACAACCGTGTAGAACACACATGAATAGCCAGGTATGGTTGCACTTGTAATCTCAGAGCTGTAAGAATAGAGACGGGAGGACTGGCTGGCCAGTCTAGAAAAGTTGGTGAGATCACAATTCAATGAGAGACAATATCTCAAAACCCAAGGTAGGGAGCTATTGAGAGAGACACCCAAGGTTGGCCTCTTCACTCCACAGGTGTGTGTGTGTGTGTGTGTGTGTGTGTGTGTGTGTGCACGCATGCACAGAAGCATGCTTTCATAAACCAGATGCACACCCATGTACACAAAGTAGCATTTTAAATATCAGGCATATAGTAGAAGCTTAATATATATATATTGAATTAAGTGCTGTGTGTAAGCAATTATTTGCAAAACATGTCAGTAGTGTCTTCAGAGAACAGAAGGACTTTAATAAACATCTATAGAAAAGTTTGCAATAAAGTATAAAGAACTGTCATCTAGTATTGAAAAGTGAAAATCATGTGGCCTAAGCTTTTACTATTTTCTTTAATAAATTTATATTTTTTAATTATAGCAAAAATTACATAATGCAAAATTAGCCATGTTCACTATGTCTTACTATACAGTTCAATCATTAACACACATGTAGTTCAATCATATTAACACACATGCACATGTTTTCATCTTAAGTTCTTTTTAGGAACCCTTTAAATTAATAATGACTAGACAAAGAAATTTCAAGAATAACAAAGTTTTCTGAACAGGTGCATTCACTAATACCATCAGTGGCAGGCAGAATCACAGGTTCCCTGTTGCCTTGGCAACACAGGCTCATACTAATAATTGGCCTTTCCCACATTCTCACCTGGGAATACTGTTGAGTCTCAACCTTTGGAAGGAAGTCTGTAAGGAAACCTGTCCATCAAAGGAAGAAAACTTGGGTTTTATTATTTTATTCCAAAAGATTTCAATATTGTCTGTTATCTATTTGTTTTGCATCTGGCTTTATAAACCGATGCTCTCTGCTTCACTGGAGCAGATATGCTAAACACCCCATTAAAATTGGCCTAATGTAAGTGGTCCCTGAAAGGATCCTGGAGGACTTGAAAGATATTGGTAAACTGAGTCATGAATGCACACTTTTTATTGATACATTATGAGTAGTTCATAGGAATAGTTGATACATGTCATAATAAAATAATTTTTCATTCTGTTCCATTTAAAGTGAGTATTATAGACATAAATAATGTCCTATAGTTAGTTATTTACCTCTTGAGGAAGTAAATTATAGCCTAAATTCTATTTTATTTTCTTTGGTAGTTTGACAAAGCTTTATACATGCAAAAAAAATTAAAATATATAGAAACTACAAAGGGTTTGCTCATGTACTAGAAAAAATTACAATTATTCATAAAATATAAATTTAAAAACCTAAATGCATTCTTTCTAAAGTTACTTTCTTTTTGCAAATTCTTTCTCCTTGACTAGAACAACTTGTGTGTGTATGTGTGTGTTTAGGCATGTACACTCATAGGGGGATGTAGATGTATGCAAAATATCTGAACATCAGAGGACAACTTTTGGTCATGGATTCTCTTTTCGTCATGGGTTTCAGGTCTTGCACTCAGGTGGGCAGGCCTGCACTGCACTTTTCTCATCGCTCCATCTCCTAGACTTTAAATATCCCTCCCATCTTTCTGTTTTTAGACTTTGACATTCATGCCTACATTTTTGGGCTCTGTGAGAAGTGGTGATTATTTTTACCATTTCAAAGTAGTATTTATTAAGCTTCAAGTTTAATTTTAAAAATACATGATTTAGAAAACTCTTAAATTATCTACAAAATTTTAGACTGGATTATTTTTTCCAGTGACACAGGAAGTGTTAAAGGAACAATTTTCTAAATGTGGCTTGAGCTTTTATTACCACGCTTTTTGTTGTATTCATTTCTCCATCTTATTTCACCTCCTCAATCCCTGCCCACTCTCCAACTTCCTGGGCAAGATGCATTTGTGAACACATTTTCTTTCTTTTTTTTTAAGCTCAGTACTGACATGAGAAGAAGACTCTCTGCAGTCACTGGCGGCGTCTGATATCACACATGCTCCTCTAAGACCTAAGTCTAGAGCACTGTGAATCTGTCTTGACTCTGTTTGTATGGGAGCTATCTTCTAAGAAGGTGTATATACCATGTTCTTGGTGTGCCAATAACCCAAGAGAGATAAGGTCCCTAGGTAGCTCACATCTGATCTAAGTCACAAGAACTCAACAGTCTTATTGTTCCCTTAGTCTCAGGATTTAGACCTGCAGGTGTCTTTCTTCTGAAGCATGAGACCACTGAGGGGGGAGAACTGCCAGCTGATGTCTTTCAATGTACGTACTTTCAGAGAGTATTACACTGCCTCTGATATTTTCTTTAAGAGTAAGTTACTTCCAAAAAAAAAAGAGTAAGTTACTTCCAGTTTACTTTAGTAATCACTAATTATTTGGTTTCATTTCAGAGAGATTCTCTTCATTTTTAAGCAACATGCCTTATTTAATGATTACGATTTTAAGAAAAAGAATGAATTATTACTTTTAGGAAGCTATAAGTCATATATCTTAACAAGTTATTTAAATGTTGAGTTACTTCTTGGGGGAAGAAGCAGGAAGATCCCCAAGAAATACTCAAAATTCAGTCACTAACATTTTTAGTATTTGTGTGTGTGGTATGGAAAATATGTATGAATTACTGTGAATTTCAAAGCTGTGAGGCCTGAGGAACTTGCATAACTCATTTTTGAGTCTTTGACAATTTCATGCATATATACATATATATACAATGAATTGTCATTTTCACCCCCTTACTCTCTCATCCACCCCCTCTGAAGCCCTTCTTCCTAGCATGTTCCATCCTAATTTATGTCCTCTGTATGTGTGTTTGTGTGTGTATATATGCGTGTATGTGTTTGTGTATGTGTATACGTATCTGTGTTTGTGTGTGTGCGTATATTTGTGTATGTGAGTATGTGTGTTTATGTGTGTGTGTCCCACTGAGTTTAATTAGAGTCGCTTGTGTGGCTGAAGGATTCTTTAATGGAGCATAAGGGCCTACCGGCTACCACTGATGACAGTAGCATCCTGTCTCCCAGCAGCCATTAACTGATAGCTCACTGGGGCTGGGGAGGTCTCCTGAGCCCTTCTCTGTTGGTAATGAAATAACAAGGGACTGGGTTTTGTGTCAGTCTTGTGCGGGTGACCAAAGTCAACATTTGCATGTCTTTGCTTGTGTTTGGTTTTGTTTTTCCTTTATTCTTCTCTTATACCATACATCCCAAGAACATCTTCCCCTCCATTCCCTTCCTCCTACCCTCATATCTCCCCTCTCCCACAGATCCACTGTTCCTCCCACGTTTACATATCTTAAAAGCTATGTAGATTTGAAATGCAATGCAACCTCTTTCTGAGCTTCTTTAACTGGAAGAAAAAGGGAGATAAAGCTCATAAATGAATTCATGGTTCTGGACCACATAACTTCTTCCCTCTTTATTGTATTTGTGGTATATTGTTGCAAGGAACCACTTGTTCGTCCCAGCCACTCAGAACAGAAATAATCACACATAAACTGTATTAATTAAATCACTGCTTGGCCCATTAGCTCTAGCTTCTTATTGGTTAACTCTTACATATTAATTTAACCCATTTCTATTAATCTGTATATTGCTGTGAGGCCACGGCCTACCAGTAAAGTTTCAGCACATCTATCCCTGGCAGTGGATCCATGGCATCCCCTGACTCTGCCTTCTTCCTCCCAGCATTCAGTCCAGTTCTCCCCTATCAACAGACCACAGCAATTTCTTTATTCATTAATGGTAATCACAGCACACAGAGGGAACCCCTACATCAGTATGTAGTCATTTAATGGATGCTGTTGTACCTCCTCGGGTCACTAGTCAAAACTCCCAAGAGAGCTCAAGCCAAAGGAATGGACCAGAAGAAATTCCAGTTTTATATAGAGAGGCATACATATATACATATACACACATACATACATATACATAAGTGTGTGTATACACACACATACCTGAGAAAATAACTACCTGTCAACTCTGAAAAGATACAGAACAAGGCATACAAAATCTCTAAAATAACTATATTTTTCTTTTTTCTTTCCAATGAGAATGTGTGCCTGTATGATAACTTATAGATACAATTTTAAGAAGATGTTTCTGAGTGAAAGGGTTCTGATTAATCATTTCATTCAACTAAAGTTGGCATTTCCAGCAGATTTTTACTATTTATATTCGCTATTAGAATACTTGCGATAGCCTAAGGGTGATGGTTTTTTATAAGCTCAATTTATTACAAGCATTTAGTCACTTATCAAACCTAAAAGTATCATACAGATCAATTAATTGTGAAGGTCCTTCAAGAACACCATAGTATCAGCGTCCAAGGGTACACCTGGAGCCTTAAGAACATTCCCAGTTCTTTCAGTGTTTCAAATAGGAAAACAAACAAACAAATGAAAACCAATGACATTTATAATATTTCTGAAATATTTCTGTCCAGCCACCTTCTCCCTCTCAGTCTGTACAGTGAACCTTCTCAGAGCCCTCATGATGTATCACATTGCAAAGGACAGACCCCAAAATCAAGGAGGAAAACCCAGCTATCTCCTGTGAAGCTAGCACAGAGAATTCCCAAAGGTGGGAATCATGTTCTTTCCTAGGGCAAATTCTTTTGTTCACTGTAGGTGGACGCCATACTCTTCCATATAATGATGATGATGACGACGACGGCAATCTCTTCATGAGACTGCCATGAGCAAACAGTACACTCAAAGTGCCCAGAGTTCGCCTGGGTTATGGTGACTGAATGAGGTAACTTACTTTTAAAATTAAAAACATGTCAAACTCCAAATATGTGGGCATCGTCTTACTCAACAAGTTGCCTGTATTCTTAGTTTGTTCCTAGGAAATAAAAACATATAGAAGTCTGAAATGAAAGAAAGAGTCTTCCATTTCTTCAAGAATTTGGAACGCTGGGGGAGGGGAACTGGCTCAATTTTTTTCCTTCTCAGAGAACTGATAAATCTTTGTACATTTACATTGTTTGTCTCCCCAGAATGCCATTAATATGAAGAACTAAACCTTTAAAAGGCCTACTTTAAATCAACCCTTCCATTGAATGTGCAGTGCAAATTAATTTTGGAATTTATTTTTGACCTGAAAACTACCCCAACCTACTACACCATGGATATATTTTTTTTATGTACAAGTCAACTATACCATTTTTTAAACTTGGCTTCACTATTGTTTGTGATGTTCAGAAAAGAACAAGACAGAATACAAAGGTCCGATGTTTTAACCTTTTCTCTTTGTGGAGAAAACCAATGAAATGCCTCATAGTGAGCTAAGGAGATATGTATATCAGAAGCAATTTGGGCTGGAGTCTTAGCTCAGTGGTCATCCACTTGCCAGGGTATATGAGGACCTGGATCAATCCCCAGCATAGGAAGAAAAGGAAGAGAGAAATAAAAGTTACATCTGTGTCTTTATCCTTCGCAACAAAGCTAGGAGGAATGAAATACTGTTTACATTTTACAAACCATAAAAGTAAAGTTCAGAGAAGTTGTATGTCTTTACTCTGCCAGACTGCTGTGTGAATGTAAAACTAAACACATCTCCACGAAATAAGAGAGATGTTAACATGAAAACGATGCTGTCAGTTGCAGGAGTCTGGAAACCCTGAGAAATTATAGAAGAAGGATTGCAGGAAATACCAAGAATCTCCAGTGAAACGGGGTGGAGGACAGGAGCAAGACAGAAGAGCTAAGGGAGACTTACCTTGGGTTCTTTGAAATATAATAATCCTCTCTCCACCTTAATTTGTTTCCTACAATTTCAATCATCCCATAGTCAAGCACAATCTAAATACGTTATATGGAAAATTCTAGAAATAATTTATAAATTTTAAGTTGCATGCAGTTTTGAGTAGTGGGAACATCAGTGTGATGATAGTATTCAAACCTATCCCTGTGTTACTGTTAGTGATTTGGGGCATCCACAGGGGTTCTTGGAAGGAATTCCCTGTTGATAAGAGGAAATAAATGCATTAATTTGCTTCTACTCAAAATTTTAAATTGTTCATTCTATTTAGTTCTGTATTTTTGTTTGTTGTTTTTTGATTGTTAGATACATATGCATTCGTTAGTTTGGGTATAAATTAAAAAATGTGTTCACTGGGCTTTTCTTACATGTATCATTTTGATTTGTAGGGCTGTGTGTTTGTTTGTATGTTTGTTTATCTCAGCGTCTCATGTAGCCAAGGCTGACCTCACACTCATTACTCACTATATAACTGAGGTTGGATCTGAATTTGTGATTCTTCTGCCTCCAACTCCCACGTACGAGGATTGTGGGTATGCATAACTACACCCAGCTTCAGTTTATGTATTTTAAAAGGAAGGCCACTTTTCACTAACAGAAATGCCTAAATATTCACTTAAACAAGAGTGCACCCATACTTTATGAGGGTTTAAATATTTTTATTTTATAGGCTTCTCCCAGAATTGCGATAAATAAAATTAAATGTACTCATTGTCATTATCAAATATTATATTAAGGACAAATTTTAAAGTTTCTCTCTTAATTTTAAAATCATTTGCTACAACATAACAGGGCTCCTTTCTTGTCATCTAAGACTTCTTAGCGAGCATCCCTGCACACACAGGATACAACCCAAGTGTTCTGCCATCTGAGACCTTTATTGCCTAACCCACATCCCTCCTCATTGTTAATAGGGAATTATGATTTTGAAAATGACCCAGCGTACTTATTATCTAACTAGACTTTTGTTGGATTTAATGAATAGAGGAGTTTCTGAAAAGAGATGTTCTGACAAAAATTCTTGTTTGTGGGTGTTTCTACCTAGCTGTTTCCATCTATTTAGATTTTCTGTGTCTAAAGTCAGCAGCACGCACACTTTCACATAAAGACACATCATAGCTACGCTTGCCCAAACAATGAAGCAGTAAGCCTTGGGTTAGTGTGTTTAGAGCATTTTGTGGCTCAGAACACTGTCCTGCAAATGCCACCAAAGGACAATGACAGCAACATGTCCCCAACATGCATTGAAACATTAGAAAATCAACAGCTGTGAGTTCCTTTGCTTTACTTGAGAGAAGTAGGGTGGGTTTTAGCAGGATAGAGGTTTCAAATGCTAAGCTGTTAGGTATAACCTTTGCTCTGAGAATTGTAACTTCACCAAATAGGTTAACCATGTTACTGCTGTCTAAAATCAATTTTCTTAGAGAATCCAACTAAACACACAAATGACGATTTTTTTCCAGCTTTAATGTAAATAAGTGAAATGCTATAAAGGCAGATATTAAAGAATGATCAGAAGTTTTGATATTTGCATAGACGTATCATCAACATAAGCAAGGCAGGTAACACTCCCTCAGTTTGTAAAGCTTTGCCATCCTCCACAATCCCTGCCATCTGCCTTTTACCTCATTTCCCATCATCAGGCATCCACTGACAGGCTTTCTGTAGACTTCTAGAATTTTCTAGAATGTAATAAAAATGGACTTAGGCCAAATGTTTGTTATCTTATTCCTTTCAAACATAATTTCCTGGAGACATTCATACTTCTGTAGGTATTGACAGTGTATTCCTTTGTGCTGATTGCTACTAATTCTATTACTACTATATGCTTATTTATTTCCCCATCCACTTTGACAGAAGTTCGATTCATTTCCAGAGTGAGATTGCTGAAGTAAATCTTCTATGGACAAGCATGTCCATGTCTTTATATGGGAAAATGATGTCACATCTTGTATTTGACTTAAAGCCAAGAAGTAGATGGTTTACGTCAAGTGTATATTCCTGTTTAACATTTTAAAAAGCTGCCAAATTGTTTTCCAAAGGCTACAGCATTTTGAATTCCCAACAGTTAAGGGAAGTTTTTGTTTTCCCCACTCCTGCAAACATTGTTGTGTTTGGTACTTTTTAATTTTCATTTGTTCTAATGATCAGTGATATCTGCTCTTTTCATTTCATATCTGTGAGAACTTATGGTCTGTGAGCTATCTGCAGATATTCCTTTGGTGATGTCTCAGTTGAAATGCTTTCTCTGTTGTTTTTCTTGGGCTGTTTGTCATATTAATATGAACAGTTCATATATATTTGTAGACAAATCAAATACATGTATGAAAAGTACCATAAACAATAGCTTGCATACAATATACCATCATGTGATCATCGTACTCATTCATATGTGTGCGTTGGTGCGTGTTTATGTGTTTTGTACATGAGTGCACACATATGAAGCCTGAGATTGAAGTCAGGTGTATTCCTCCATCACTCTCCATCTTGTTTTTGAGGTAAGGACTCTCACTGATCTGGAGCCTATCTATTAGACTACATTGGACAGCTTCCACAGCTTCCACTTACTCCACCTCCCACTAGGATTGCAGGTGCATGGCATCATGTCCAGCCTTTCACATGGGTGCTGGGGATCCAAGCACAGGTCCTCAAGCTTACACAGCAAGCACATTACTGACTAAACTGTCTCTCCAGGCCCTAAGTCACTTTTAGCCACATATACTTCTGACTAAGTTTTATAGCCTTCAACATTGGTCTTAAAGGAACAATAAAAAGCATAAATCAATTCTAATATCTGTGCTCTGAAAACCATGATGGCATTTTCACTGCATCTCACTACATTTGTCCTGTGTATATTCCACTATGCTTTCTGCTCAGTGGTTTACTAAAGTCCCTTGGCTTTGGCCATGATAATCAAGTTGCTGCTAAAGTTTCTAATCCATTGTGTATTTATGAAACAATATAACTATGTAAATATTATAATAGCAGAGATTAAAGAGCACACTGCTTACCAGCCACTGTTGCAGTCCCTTCCCATAGATGGAACAATTGAGAGTTTATAGTAGATTGCATGTTGTGATTTTATTTTATTAATTTTTAGTGTTTTGCCAGGAGAATATTTCCTTGTAGACCAGATTAGCTTCAAACTCACAACAATCCTCCTGTGTCAGCCTCCCAAATGCCAAGGTCATATGCATGCTTCTCTGCACGTGGCAGTGATTATAGTTAAGAATGAACAAACTGAGGCACACAAACGACAGATGCCCTTGGTATGCAGAATTGATAGTGATCCCTGTACAGTCTGCCTCTAGTATCTATAGCCCCTGAAAAATGTTCAGATGTTTTCTTTGTAAAAAGAAACTCTACTCACTTTTTTCACTACATAATTCACAAATTATGCATTAGTTACCATAGCCTCCATTGAATCTTTATCGAAAAAAGTAAATGAATTTGAATTCAGCCTTTATTTCCCTTTTCTATCGATGGAATTACCAAAGTCAATGGAATAGAATGAATATAGTAAGTATATGATAGTAAGGTTCTTGGAGCAGGGGAAGAAAAATATACAAACTGTAAGCTGAGATTTTTATCTGTTATGCTTGTTAAATATGAAAATCTCTGTTTTACTGGTTTTTACAACATACTTCCCATAGTAGCAGCTACCCCATGGAACACTGGCTGCATCTGAGGCTTGCAGGTGATCATTTATTTGACTGACAGGAAAATTAATTGGGGTCACTTCTCTCTGAATAGTGGAACAATTTCATGAATTAGATGGAACTGTGTGCAACATTCTTCACCATAGCATTCCCAGGCACCTCTGCTGAAAACAGATCACCAGTGGGTTATCCTGAAGCAAAGTGATTGATGCTGAAGGGAGTGTGGAGAAATTGTGATGGGTTTTAATTATTCTCAGTACCACATGCAAGATTCTAATGTATGGAAATTAATTGTTCTCATGGACCCACGGAATGTGGAGGCTCTGGCTCACTAATGTGACTCTGTCGTTATCCCATGAGCCTGGCAACCGGTTTCTCTCTCTGCTTGAAGATCTTCAGCAACAGAAGCCCCATGCTTTGTTTCCTAAAAGGTTTTGGGGACTCAAGTGCCAGTGTTCTAAGTTTTATTTCAGTTCATCTGTTTGTTGGTCGATTTTAATTGTTACTTTGGCCCAATCTAGAATCATCAGGAAAGAAAGTCTTAGTGAGGAAATGACTAGTTCAATTTTCCCATGGGCCATGTTAGGGGAGGGGAGGGCTGTCTTGATTATTAACAGAAGTAGGAAGACTCGGCCCATTGTAGGTGGTACCATTCCCTAGGCAGTGCCTTGAACAGTAGAAAAGGGGAGAAATCTAATTAGATCAGACAAGCAAACACAGATGCATGCATTTATACTCTCTGCTCTTGGCTGCAGATGTGATGCTTAAGTTGCTGCCTTGACTTCCTTGCAATAATTGGCTAGAGCCTGTAATTGTGAGCCAAACAAACCTTTTCATCCATAGGTTGCTTTTTGCCAGGATATTTTGCACCATAACAAAAATGAAACTAGAGCAGTCTGTCTGAAGGAAAAAATGATAATGTAATTGGGCTGCTGTTGCTGAATCTTCATTAGTTGATTTTATGTTGGAAACTATACTTGATGATTGAATTAAATTTTATCAGTCAAGGATTTCTATACTTTCTACATATGTCAAAATCCTCTTTGGGACTTCCAAACTCCCTTAAGTGAGAAAACCTCTTCACGTTTGTAAATTGCATGCCCTCCTCTTCAGACAGATAAGGAGAAAGCAATCAGACTGAGTGATAAGCAGCAGACAGCCTATTCCTCACTGCCTGCCAGCTCCACTTTTCCATAAACTCTGAGAAGTGTTGTCCTAGCACTGAGAGAAATGGTGAATTTCTAGTTCATTTTTCTCCCCACTCCCTTTGTTTCATCCCCTAAGGGCACAGACCCTAAGCATTTCTAACCATCCTCTGGATTCTTATAGGAACTTACTTGGGGAGTGGTGAGAACATAATTTATTGGCAATTACTGTAGATAGTCATAAAGATTGTGGCTGTAGACTTAGATCAGCTTCAAATTCCACCAGCAGGGAATCAACCTAACTTCCCCAGAACTCAACTTCCCCTTCTCAATCACAGCAATGAAAACTGGCACATACCTTCCCTCTCCATAAAGTTACAGTAAAAAGAATCTTTACATCACTTGTGAAAATTGAATGGAATGAGTAAGCCCATGTTGGATGTAAACTTGAGCTTAAGAGAATGCTGTGTGAACTATGACAAACCAGGCAGATGGGATTCAGGGCACTGTGCCCTCCTTTTTCTGTATGGCTCACCCAGTGCTCTTAGGAGAACACTAGCAGTGAAAGTGAAGAGGTGATGCATTCATAAAACTTGATTCCTTTGCTCATCCTCCAGCTCACATCTTCATTGCTGGAGACTAACTATGGACTCGCATGTGACTTACAGCATTTCCACAGCACCACATTTGCATGGGGCACAAGAAAAAAAATCTAGTGTTCTATCTTTATACATATATAAATGAAGGTTTTTGCAGGTACACACGCACACACAAACACACACACACACACACACATATATATATATATATATGATTATCTCTCTGATACACACACACAGAGAATATGTTTGAAACATACTCTACTTAAAGTAGCACATAATGAAGCAGAGTTCATGGTCAGTACGATACACATAGACAAAGAAGCCTAAGGGCTTAAGATTCCATATGGAGTACTTTTAGGAAAAGGTCTACCAATGCGAATGGAATAGAAATAAAAGAGCCATAAGGCTCTGAAGAAGAAATCAAGTTACTTCCGTGATGTATATTCATGTCTCTGTGACTTTGCGTCTCTCTCTGGCATGTGACTGTGTTTTATTCTGCCTCTTTCTCGCCTCTTTCCAACAAGGCTTCCTTGTGTTTCCCTTTCACAAATGCACACCCATTCAGCCCACATCTATGACTTCAGGCGCTCATCAGAAGTGCAGCCAACAGTGGTAATTAGGAAAGATGCAGCACACCATGCAAGAAGCAAAGAAAAGAGCATCATTCAGTAGTTCTGCAGCTCATCTGTGCTTTCTTGGAGCCCGTGGCTCAAACTGGCTCATGATACTCATCAAAAATTAACCTATGAGCCTGGAATCTGAAGAAATGCAAAAGCTGGGGAAGTACCTACATCTATTAAAAATATTTATGACTATATTGGTCCTGTAGAATGAAGCACATCAATGCATTTATTAGATAATATTGTCAAGACGAAAATCATAAAGACAGAAAAGAACAATACCATATATAGTATAAAAGTCTAGATAGCACCTGAACTTAAAGATTTATTACATCATCACTGTGACATGGGTAGGTAACCATCAGGGTGTTATTAGTACATGTCAAAATAAGTTTTAGAATTGTAATTCTTATTTACAAACAGTTTGAACACTGTTCCATTTCTTTTCGTATGCCTAGTCCCCATGTGGCCATAGTACTCTAAACTGGTTAAAATACCAGTTTCTATCTTGTCCAACAAAATGCTTATTTTCTGAGGCTGGAAAGATGACTCAACATGTAAGAGAAATTGCTTCTCTTGCTAAAGACCTCCAGTTCCTAACACCTATGCCAAATGTCTTACAAATCCCTGTAACTCCAGCTCCAGAGAATCTGGTGCCCCTCCTGACCTCAACAGGCATTGCACTTCACACACAGACTCACAATTATAATAAAAATATTTTAAATTTATGTTCTCTTAATAGAACTAACAGAATGCGAGGCTAAAGGACAACCATGGGGACTGGCAAGAGACTCAGTGGGGAAGCACTTGCTGCACTAGCCTGGTGACCTTGGCTTGACCCTCAGACTCCACATATTGTCCTCCAATTCCACCTGTAGACCACACACAGTCCACACACATCACGTACTAATAATAAATTTAGAAAAAAATCAAATCAATTCACACATAAGTAGAAACGAATTTATAGACTTTAGGTTTATTTACATTTAAATTATGTTTAAATCTCTAAATCAGAGTGTAATTGTCAACAGTTCTAAAACTATCTATCACAGTGATAAATATTCTAGACACTAAAGGTTGATGGACTTTTTAAACTCAAAGGTATTACATTCAAATAAAAATAGCCTATTATCTGAAAAGTGGCTTGCTTCTAGTTTCTAATAAAATGGAAGAATGGCTATATTAATATTTGGCTTAGTTCTCAATACTCATACTAGTTTAGGTTTGATTTTAATACAAGTCATTTAATGAATCTAACTTTTTTTTCATATCCCAACTCATTCAGAATTTTTAAAAATGTTATTTGAAATTTGTTGTTACAGGAAAAAAAAAACTTCTGTATCAATGTCTTATACTCTCCAAGTGAGATCAAATATCCAGATCCTACCCTTTCCCAGTTCACCTTCCTTGGCAGCTCTCCTAGGAGGTCTTTCCCAGTACTCCTTATCTAATCTGTCCATCTTGCAATGGAGGCATTATTTCCGTACAGCTCCCATAGACCAGATATGGATCTTAGAGCTCAGACAGATAACCAGCAGGAAAAGGATATACTGGTCCGGCTTTGCAAAGAATGCCATTGCTAATGTGCTTAAGGTTGTCCCAGTAAATAGCAATAGTAACTTCTAGCTTCTATAGCACATTCCACACACCGCTTATCCCCTATATGCTTCATGCATACAGCTTTATTTCTTGTGTTCAAAAAGTAAAATGAGACATCTTTGAAGACACCAGATTTCATTTAAACCTAAGACTCAGGTACTTTAGTTCTTTCTAAGAGAAAAGCAACTGCCAGTTGACAGTCAAGAAAACACTCCTTTCCTGGTATACCCTCGAGGCTCCCATAGGTAGAAGTGAATCCCTTTGATCCGCTAACACTAGGGTCATAGAAAGCCTTCTGAGTCTTGCTGTTTTATAAAGATAAGAAAGAAGCATGCATCTGGGGTTTTTTGTTGTTGTTGTTTCCATTTCCACGTGTGTGTGTGTGTGTGTGTGTGTGTGTGTGTGTGTGTGTGTGTGTGTTGCTAGTGGGTTGGTACTCTAGTGTTCAGGATTTTGAATCCTGGGGTGGTTGATGCCAGGACTCATTTGAATTACCCTTGCATTGTATTCATTGAGGCAGGGTTTCTCAGGCAAACACAGTTTGTAGGTATAGCTTGTCTTGCTAGCTAGCTTGCTCTGGGAATCTTCTTTCTCTACCTCCTGAGACTGGAATTGTAGGTGAGACATCACACTCACCCAGCATTTAAGTGGGCTCTGGTAAGCTGAACGCTGGTCTTCACACTTGCACGGTAAACACTTAACCACCATCTCCCCAGCCCTTGCATTCATTGTTCAAACAAATACACAGGCAATATACAACTCCCATAGATATCTCCAGAATGTAATCTGTACACTCAGCAATCAACTGAAGAGAGTAAACATCTCTTGAGTAGAAAAGAAAAATGGCACCTCATGACTGATACAGGTCTCTCTCTCCATCACCTTAGTGTTTAATCCCTGACAGAAGTGTTGCACCAATCTGCACCGTGAATTGACACCAAAATGAAAGTGGACCATTAACACCAGATGTTAAACACGCTTCTTATAGGACTCCTATTTCTCACTTCTGCAGTAATCGTCCTGATCGCCTGTCATGGTTTCACCTCTTTATGTTCTTTCACGTGTGTGTTTAACACAATCAATGTGCATTGAAGACAATTTCAGAGATAAAAGTATCCTAAATAAATAAATAGCATTAGCATAACCACCATCTTATAACCACCACTATTAGCAGCCCTACCTGCAAGCTGACCACATGACTTCTTTTAACCTGATTAGTCAACAAATCCACTTGGGTACAACTAGATTTCCTATGTATCTCTTAAGATAACTGTTACCAGATTTGACCAGGGTCTGACTCAGTAGCAAAAGCTAACCTAGAACTCACTATGTAATCCAGGGAATTTTTGAACTTTAATAAATCCTTCTGCCTCAGTATTCCAAGGAATGTGATTACAGGTGTAAGCCTTGATAGCCAGCTTATTTTGTGAAGTTTTTTTTTTATTATAAGATGAGGAAGTTGCCAGCATTGCTAAAGAAGAACTTTAGATTGTAGTAATATGGGAGCGGCGGCAGGGCTGCGTCCCCAAACACCCAGCCGCCTGGCTCGGCTAGCTTATGCCCCAAATAATTACACGGACACTGTATTCTTTTAAACACTGCTCTGGCCCATTTCTAATCATCTGTGTAGCGCCCCTAGGTGCGCTTACCGGGAAGATTCTAGCCTAAGTCCATCCTGGGTCGGAGCTTCAGAGCTTCATCGCGTGTGTCTGCCCAGGAGCTGGGAGCATGGCGGACGTCTGCTCCCGAGAGGAGAGCTGTGGAGTCTGACCTCACTTCCTCTTCCTCCCGGCATTCTGTTCTGTTTACTCCACCCACCTAAGGGTGGGCCTATCCAATGGGCCTAGCAGTTTCTTTATTGCTTAGCTAATGAAATCAACAGATATGACACTCCCACATCACTTCCCCTTTTTCTGTTTAAACAAAAAAGGAAGGCTTTAACCTTAACATAGCAAAATTACATATAACAAAACAGTTATCAAGTAAAAGTTACATCAGAAACATTTATACATATAACAAAATTGACCGTAAATCTCTATCAATAAAGCAAAATCTATACTAATGCAAATTATTCATGTCTATATCATATCCCCCTTTAAATGTAAAAGAACATTTATAAACTATATTTGGGAACATGGGCGCAGTTTTTTCTCTCCAAACTGCTTCCTGCTGAATGGGGGCGTCGTTAATTAGGTCTTTCATGGTATAACCTGTGTGCCAGGGTCATCTCAGTTGGCAGTTGAGCAAAGCAATTTTCTGAAGATGTTCACAGCAACCTTTCAGGAGGACGTGGTCCATCATACCAAATCGGAATAGAAGAAATGAACAGGGTCTCATCCTCTGTGAAAACAAAAGAAGACTCTCTCCAAAGCATCATATCCTTAGACCCAAATTCTGAAATCGTAATACCCTTATATCCATTCTGGTTTAGCTTGGCAGCCCAGGTAATGAAATGTCTCTCTGTACTTAGCTCCTTCAGAGTCAAAAATTTTAAAGAAAACACAATGTACATAATCCAGACTCTCTGTGAATTTTCCATTTTTTACGTAGCTTATTTTTCTTTTTTTCTTTTAATCTCTTAACTATCTGTACTCTGTCTCTTTAAAGACTTTACCTTTTTTTTTTAACCATTAACTTTATTCTCTATATTCTTTTTCTTCTCTCTCCCAAGCCTACGTACATTCATCCAACAGTGTGACTCCTTTAGTGGTCTGAATCTGTCCTATTGTGCATCTGCAATTTTTTACTATCCAGGAGCACTTTTGATTTGCACCTTTAAATCACTAGGCGCTTAAGAATCTAAGCTGTGACATTCCTAGGTTAACTTTTTGCTTTTTGAGCGCATATCTTTGACCTGGAATAACCCTAGACCAGGCTCTCTTTGAACTCTCAGAGATCCGCCTGTCTCTGCCTCCCAGGCATTGGGATTAAAGGCGTGTGCTACTACACCTTGAACTCACAGAGATCTGTTTGTCTCTGCCTTCTAGGCACTGGGATCAAAGGCGTGTGCTACCACACCTTGAAGTCACAGAGGTCTATCTCCCTCTGCCTCCCAAGTGTTGGGATTAAAGGTGTGTACTAGGACACACAACAACTCTCTTCCTTTTTTTTTTAAGAACTTCAACTTTTAGCTTGCATATATTTTTAACACACAGTAAACCATTTAGAAATTTTCTTTGTCTCTGAATCTCTCTTTACTGTATATCTCTCTGTTTTTTGACCACATGAGTCTTTAGTTTACCAAGCAATCTCACTCAGTAGGACTAAAGGCGTGGCTTTGACGGCTAGATCCAGTCCATTCCTTAGCTTTCCAGCCTCATGGCGGATATACAGGCTGCAGCCATATTTATAGCCACAACTGGCATTTCAAGGTACCTGCCAGCCAGAGAGCTACAACAGACAACACTCAAGTCCTCTCTCGGTAGCCGGCCCTCCTGCCTCAAACAGTCAGAGTTTGCCCTGGCAGGATGGCCCAGAAAGCCGGCATTTTCAAATGGCACAGCATTTTTAAACGGCACAGCTTTTTTTCCTGCTACGGCTGAAAACCGAAAAGCATGCGTTCAGCTTTTCGTCAATACTGTTTAAGTGTTTCGTGGCAGGACCTCTTAATGAGCTGCAGGGTTTTGCAGCTAAAGCTGAGTCAGGAAGCCTCTCTTAGATGAGAGAGCTTGCTTGCCTCTAGCAAGCAGAGCAGACCCAAGAAATTGCCATAAGAAACATGCTTTACTCTATTCTTTTCCAAGCTTTCTCAGGCTTTCTGTGGACTCAGTTAGCCACACGTCTGGGCGTCATTTGTAGTAATAGGGGAGCGGCGGCAGGGCTGCGTCCCCAAACACCCAGCCGCCTGGCTCGGCTAGCTTATGCCCCAAATAATTACACGGACACTGTATTCTTTTAAACACTGCTCTGGCCCATTTCTAATCATCTGTGTAGCGCCCCTAGGTGCGCTTACCGGGAAGATTCTAGCCTAAGTCCATCCTGGGTCGGAGCTTCAGAGCTTCATCGCGTGTGTCTGCCCAGGAGCTGGGAGCATGGCGGACGTCTGCTCCCGAGAGGAGAGCTGTGGAGTCTGACCAGGAGCCGGGAGCATGGCGGATGTCTGCTCCCGAGAGGAGAGCTGTGGAGTCTGACCTCACTTCCTCTTCCTCCCGGCATTCTGTTCTGTTTACTCCACCCACCTAAGGGTGGGCCTATCCAATGGGCCTAGCAGTTTCTTTATTGCTTAGCTAATGAAATCAACAGATATGACACTCCCACATCATTAGATCAGGTTTTATAATTTTATCTATCCCTTGATATAATACTTGGATATCTTATGCAACCTTTCTTTAAGATTTTCCCTTGGTGATCTCTTAAGGGTCTTCTCACTATGTGCATTTGCCACAAAGGTCCAGGGTGCCCTTGGCTGCTGGTAGTCCAGTAACCAGAAGTGTTAACCATTCACCAATCAAAACCATTGTTGAAACTAACAAGAAAACACTAGACTAATTTAAGACACTTGAATATTTTCTGAAAGATCGTTTAACAGCAAACTCCAGGGAATCTGATTAAGCATGGTGTTTACACTGACAGTCATGTTATATTTCCTGAAACAGCTGTACAGATGGAATCGACAAAATTATAATTCATCATCTTCAAATTGGCCTTTCAAAATATTTAAGAGGTCAAAATAATCGCAAACTGTGGTCTCAGGGGGCTCATTGGAATTTTAAGAGTGGATCTCATAATGTCAAGGTTGCATTTCAAAATGTGGTGTTTCTAAATAATATTGTTAGATTCTGCTGCTCTTGTTGTTGTGATGTTCAACATGACATTCAGTATTCCCTTTCCAGGGAGGTAAATTTATTTTTCATTACATTATAGAGTCAATCAACTTGGGTAAAATACTTATTCAGACTCGAGAACAAATTTCATTATCATCTAAGATAGACTGAGTTTTATTTTTCCTGTGCAGAAATAGAGATGATCGTTCCTGAGCTGCCAGGAGAATGCAGCAGTTGCCCTGTGTTCACTAGGAATACTTGAGTCATCCAGACAAGGTTGGGAAAAACAGGTGTTGGAATGGACATGCCTTCAGGAACATCATAGCCGATATCTTAGTATCCACACTTCTGGCTACTTCTGCTGTGATCATGAAAAAACATAGTATTTAAATAGCTCTCAAATTTATTTATGTACTGAATCTCTTTCTAGCATACTACAGAGCTACAGGAACATTAAATATGATCTAGGAAATGTGAACATCTATGAATCCTGATGCTATTGCCAATTTTGCCTCCTAAACACTTTTGTGCTGGCCAAGTGTCCAAATCAGACAATCCTGGTGATGCCATACAATTCCTGCAAGAGTTAGCTTTGATAAAGATGATGAAACAATGGGGATATTTTTAACCAGCATGACTTTAAAATGTCTGTAGTTGTGCGTGCATGTGTGTGTGTGTGTGTGTGTGTGTGTGTGTGTGTGTGTAGGTATGTGCATGTCCCAGTGATGGAGGTGGGTCTTTTATCTTATATGTTGCTTTCATTGGTTAACTAATAAAGAAAACTGCTTGGCCTGATAGGACAGAAAATTAGGTAGGTGAAGTAGACAGAACAGAATTCTGGGAGAAAGAAGCCGAGTCAGGCAGTCGCCATGACTCTCCACTCCGAGATGGATGCATGTTAGACTCATCCTGATAAGCCACACTTAAGTGGCAATACGGATATTAGAAATGGGTTAGATCAATATGTAAGAGCTAGCCAATAAGAGGCTAGAACTAATGGGCCAAGCAGTGTTTAAAAGAAAACAGTT
Source organism: Microtus pennsylvanicus (assembly GCF_037038515.1). NCBI lineage: Eukaryota > Metazoa > Chordata > Mammalia > Rodentia > Cricetidae > Microtus > Microtus pennsylvanicus. The sequence continues at coordinate 116,027,806 of NC_134582.1, forward strand.
TCCGTGTAATTATTTCGGGGCATAAGCTAGCCAGGCAGCCGGGAGCTGGGGTGGCAGGACACAGCCCGTGGCTCTCCTCACTACATCCCAGCACACATGGGGAGGTTAAGGACAATCTTGGATGCCAGTCATCACCTCTACCTCTCTTGAGATTGGGCCGTTTCTTCTCTAATTTATATATGAGACTAGCTGTCCAACAAGCTTTTAGGCTTTCTCTTATTTCTGCCTCCATCTTTCCTTATGAGTGCTGGGTTTGCAGGATTACAGCTGCATGCACTACTGCGTCTATCTTCACTTGGGCATTAGATTTAGACCCTCATACTTGTGCAGCAAGCAAGTTACCCACTGAGCCATCTCCCTGGTACACAAGTATAATTATGTGCAACGCACTACAAGAGAGAGTTCCAGAACCACCTTCCCTCACTTTTTTGATACAATGGCAAAATAATCTGTGACCATTTATACTAAGCGGACCACTGTAAAGTTTCGTAGAGCCTTCTTTTGTGTCTAGAATACCACGTGACCATCCCTTTTATGTTTTATCATTACTATTGTCTCTCGACAGTATCCCTAAGTATCTTGCTCTATCATATCTTACAGAATCACTTATGAATGTCTCTGCCTACAACTGTTTCCTTTCTTTTAATTAACTGTTAGAACTTTGTCTTAGCTACAGTGTATCAAAAAAGCACTGCTGTTGAAAAGTGCTGGGCTTGACTTTACCATTTCCTCTGGTTTGGGTTGTTTGTCTATCTGGGCAGCAAGGTGCGTGGAAAGGCACATTTTGGGCGCATGGATTCTGAAAGTAAAGATGCCCAAATATATCAGTAGGTAATGTTCAATTATAAGGAAAATGATACGCTTCAGAGTTAACCCAAAGTGTGGGATTGTGATTGAGGGAATGTATCGCACACTTTCATTGCCCTGTGACAAAATGCCTGGCAGAAACAAGTTAAAGAGGGACAGTTTTGGTTTGGTTCAGTGAGAGGGTGAAGTCAATCATGGCTTCTGCAGAGGACCCAAGGTGAGCCGTTCTCAGCACCATGTCAGACGCTCACAACTGTTTGTAACTCCAGTTCAAGGGGATCTGATGCCTCTTCTGACCTCCATGGGTACTCACCCCCCCCACAACACACATAATTAATTAAGAATAAAACTGCCTGTGCATAGTTGGTGTAAACATGGCAAAGGAATTTAGCCTGTACACCCCCAGAACAGTGTTGGCTCATCTCACAGCAACTTTCTTTTTCTGGGACAGAAGTAGAAGTAGGTTTTTAAAATTTTTTATTGCTTTATAAATAACACCAATCAAAATTTCCTCTTCCTCCCCTCCTCCCACTTCCCTCTCACTCCCCCACAACCCTCCCCCTCCCTTTCCAGTCCTGAGAGAGGGTAAGGTACCCTGCCCTGTGGGAAGTCCAAAGCTCTCTGCCCTCCATCCAGGTGTAGGAAGGTATGCATCCAAATAGAATAGGATCCTAAAAAGCCAGAACATGCTGTAGAGACAAATCCCAGTGCCATTATCATTGGCTTCTCAGTCTACCCCAATTTGTCAGCCACATTCAGAGGTTCAGTTTGATCCCATTCTCATTCAGTCCCAATCCAGCTGGATTTGGTGAGCTCCCATTAGCTCAGGCACACTGTCTCAGTGGGTGGGTGCACCCCTCACGGTCCTGACTTCCTTGCTCATCTTCTCCCTCCTTCTGCTCTTCAACTGGACCTCACCAATCCCACATCAGACAAAGGTCTAATCTCCAAAATATATAAAGAATTCAAGAAACTAGACATTAAAATTCTAAATAACCCAATTAAAAAATGGGGTACTGAACAGACAATTCTCAACAGAAGAATTTCAAATGGCCAAAATATACTTAAGGACATGTTCAACTTCCTTAGCTATCAGAGAAATGCAAATCAAAACAACTTTGAGATACTATCTTATATCTGTCAGAATGGCTAAAGTCAAAAACACCAATGATAGCTTATGCTGGAGAGGATGTGGAGTAAGGGGAATACTCATCCATTGCTGGTGGGTATACAAACTTGTGCAACCACTTTGGAAATCAGTGTGGCAGTTTCTCAGAAAATTGAGTCAACCTACTTCAGGATTCAGCAATATCACTCTTGGGAATATACCCAAGAGATGCCCAATCATACTTCAAAAACATTTATTCAACTATGCTCATAGCAGCATTATTTGTAATAGCCAGAACCCGGAAACAACCTAGATGCCCCTCAATGGAAGAATGGATAAAGAAAGTGTGGCACATCTACACATTAGAGTACTACTCAGTGGTAAAAAAACAATGCCATCTTGAATTTTGCATGCAAATGGATGGAAATAGAAAACACTATCCTGAATGAGATAACCTAGAAGTAGATTGGCTTGCTCTGGTAACTAGAATTAAAGTAACTGTGATCCTAAATGTTTTGTCCAGGGTCTGGTTGAGTATGATAGCTAGAATTGTAGAGGGCTTGCCCAAACTCTAGATTTCAGAAGCCACTCCTCAAATTAAGCCTATGTTTCTCATATATATATGCCTCCACAGGGAGATTTAGTACTTGCCTCTGAGGTTGCCAGTTTTACAGTCATCTATTTTGCATATGAAAGTTTGTATTTAATTTTTTGTTATTATGATTAAAAATCTTATAGATGTGGCTATACGTTTTTAATTTCAGAAAGTTGGTAAGAACATATTTTGAAAGATCTGTTGCCTAGTATTGCTTTTATGATGCAATAAAAGGTTGTCTGGCAGAACCTAAAAAGAATAAAATAAAATAAAACCAAAAGACTTTGAAGAATCAAAAAGAGAAATATCTCCAAAGAAGTCGGTTGTGGATAGCAAACAGAAAAATACCTTTATTTGCTTGCTTAAGAGCAAATCTGCCTACCGACTTTAAATTGGAGCAAAGACTATTCATAGTTCCCTGTCTCATAGTCAACTCCAAAGTGCAGGAATTGAGTCTGGCTGTTCTATTGTAGAGCAGTGACCTGGGGGGCAGATTTCCCTCTTGATCTTGTAAGATGGCTCTTTAGCTCCTTCTGGGAGCATTCAAAGGAATGTCCTTTTTATAAGAATCTAAACCCCAGGAACATTTCATCCCTTCAAAACTCCGTTCCTTGACCCTTGTAAACACCATGACTTGGTCAGCTCTGCGAAACCGCTGAAAAGCTGGCATATTTATTCCTGAACTTCATACTCAAGCTAGGACTTAGAGAGACAGGGAAGCGCTGAGCAAGAGAGACATTAAGAGCAGGCTGCGCTTTAAAGACTGTAATTAAAGTCACCTGGACCAGGATTTGAGAAAGGTCACCTGAAGAAAAGGATGACTAACATTTCCAAACCCTGAGCTCACCAGCGTTCACTGGAAAGTAGCATTTTAAAAATATAGCACTGTTTATAAATCTAAGGAGTTTGGGAACTGAAGCTTTTCTTTTCTCAAAAAAAAAATAAGCTTTTAAAGATTACAGGAAACCATTTGGTGGGTTAGAAATTTTTTACATTATGGTTTTATGGGAGAAATAATAGCACTGACTTTTAGGCTGGGCTGTCTTTCCTCGTAGGGTGACTCACTAAAGGGAGCATTTTGTAGTTTTCACACTTTAGGATACAAAGCCTTTTAGACTCATTTCTCTGAATTATAGTTAGTTTTTTTCTTTCTTACCAAATATATTTTATGAAAATTGTCTTTTTCTTCTTTTCAGTATAGGAATCTAGACAAATCTTGCTCCCAAATGACTGTCCCCCTCAGCACAAGAGTCCAAGGGATTCCAAGAATAGTGAAAGGTATCACTGAGAGCTCACACACATGGAGAGAGGGGTATATAGCTGTAGACACTGTATATGGAAATATCTGCACAATATCACTGAGAGCTCACACACATGGAGAGAGGAGTATATAGCTGTAGACACTGTGTAATGGAAATATCTGCACATAATCACTGAGAGCTCAAACACATGGAAAGAGAGAAATATAGCTGTAGACACTGTATAATGGAAATATCTGCACAATATCACTGAGAGCTCACACACATCGAGAGAGGGGTATATAGCTGTAGACACTGTATAATGGAAATATCTGCACAATATCACTGAGAGCTCACACACATGGAGAGAGGGGTATATAGCTGTAGACACTGTATATGGAAATATCTGCACAATATCACTGAGAGCTCACACACATGGAGAGAGGGGTATATAGCTGTAGACACTGTATATGGAAATATCTGCACAATATCACTGAGAGCTCACACACATGGAGAGAGGGGTATAGAGCTGTAGACACTGTATATGGAAATATCTGCACAATATCACTGAGAGCTCACACACATGGAGAGAGGGGTATATAGCTGTAGACACTGTATAATGGAAATATCTGCACAATATCACTGAGAGCTCACACACATGGAGAGAGGGGTATAGAGCTGTAGACACTGTATATGGAAATATCTGCACAATATCACTGAGAGCTCACACACATGGAGAGAGGGGTATATAGCTGTAGACACTGTATAATGGAAATATCTGCACAATATCACTGAGAGCTCACACACATGGAGAGAGGGGTATATAGCTGTAGACACTGTATAATGGAAATATCTGCACAATATCACTGAGAGCTCACACACATGGAGAGAGGGGTATATAGCTGTAGACACTGTATATGGAAATATCTGCACAATATCACTGAGAGCTCACACACATGGAGAGAGGGGTATATAGCTGTAGACACTGTATAATGGAAATATCTGCACAATATCACTGAGAGCTCACACACATGGAGAGAGGGGTATATAGCTGTAGACACTGTATAATGGAAATATCTGCACAATATCACTGAGAGCTCACACACATGGAGAGAGGGGTATATAGCTGTAGACACTGTATATGGAAATACCTGCACAATATCACTGAGAGCTCACACACATGGAGAGAGGGGTATATAGCTGTAGACACTGTATATGGAAATATCTGCACAATATCACTGAGAGCTCACACACATGGAGAGAGGGGTATATAGCTGTAGACACTGTATAATGGAAACGTTTGCACAAACTGATGAGTATAATGTTGTATATAGATCAGTAGGGATAATATCTAATTGTGGTGAGGAAAGGGAAAATAAAATAGCTACTTTTTGATAAACAGTTTATTGGCATCAACAAAACTTTAAATGTGAATATTCCATAACTTGTGCATCATAAGTGTACAAATGCATGGCTAAAATGAGTATACATACGTATATGAACATTATTATTACTGTATTGTTTATAATAGGAAGAAACAAGAAACCTTAGTTCTATAAATTGCAAAAGGACCAACCAAGTGAGGTAGATCAGTTTTCATACAGATCCCACCTAAGATCCATGTAGACTGATTAAAAAGATTCCTTCTGTGTCCTGTGTGAATGACAAATATATAGAAGTCTGAGAGGTGGGCACTGTCACTGTATAGGAGATGGGTGTATTTCAGAGGTGGGCACAAGGAACGACAGGTGTCAAACAGGTAATTAGCACCAAGGAATGAGAGTGAAAGAAGCAAAGACCTTTTAAGTTTTTCTTTTGAGTGGGTATTTGTGATTTTAAAAAGAAAATTATAATAATAATTTTATTGTGTATTATTTTGTTTTAATAGTCTTTTTTCAGATTCTGCTTCTGAGTTGAGTTGCCTAGAATTAGGCTGTAGAGGTCAGGGTTCAGGAGAGCATAGGCAGAGACATGGTGAATAATCTGTGTCTGTCTCTTACCCCTCACACCATCCTTTCTCCACAGGCTGCTGATAAATATAAATAAGCTTGTCTTCTAGGCTTGCATGTGATTGAATATTTCAAGTCACAAATGGTACCAAGTAAAAGTCCTTTTATGGTCCAAGCGGAAAGTGGCCCTTTTATAGTATAAGAGGAAAAGTGAAATTGTTTAAACCTATGTTGCTTCTTTAACCCACCTCATCCATTTCAGTGGTACTAACTAGCCACCTCTTATCACCCTTTCTCCCGAGGTTGAAATTGTCATAAGTCTAACAGAAAACAAATAACTCAGTTATGTCCAGATGGAGGCCCCATAGTATATTCACTGCTATAAATTTCCTTTATATTCACCACTGTAGGGGCTGGAGAAATGACTCAATGATTAGGAGCAGTTAGTGCTCTTGCAAAGGTCCCAAGTTTGGGTCCCAGCATCCATGCCAGGCGGTTTACAACCTCCCATAACTCCAGCTCCGGGGGATCTGGTGCCATCTTCTGAGATCCATGTGCACCTGCACTCGTGTGCACACACAGAGAGAATCATATATTAAAAATAAAAGCTTCTTAGAAATACTATAAAAGGAGCTGGTACAATAAGAAAATGTTATACTGAAATCTACTCCTTTGTATAATTAATATATACTCAAAAGCTTAACTTACTAAGTGGAGCTGGAGGTTTAGGATGTTGCTTTTTTATCCTGCTTTAAACAATCTTTTTTTATTTTACATATCAATCCCAGCTCCCTCTTCCTCCCCTCCTCCCACTCCCCACCTTTCCCCTACCCCACCCTCCATCCACTCCTCAGAGAGGGTAAGGCCTCCTATGGGGAGTCAACAAAATCTATCACATCACTTGAGGTAGGACCAAGCTCTACACCCCATCCTCTAGTATCTAGGCTGAGCAAGGTATCCCTCCATAGGGAATGGGCTTCAAAAAGTCAGTTCATGTACTAGGGATAAATCCTGGTCTGACTACCAGTGACCACGCAAACTTCCCAAGCCACACAACTGTCACCCACATTCAGAGGGCCTACTTTGGTCCCATGCAGGTTCCCCAGCTGTCAGTTCAGAGTCATTGAACTCCCACTAGCTCAGGTCAGCTGTTTCTGTAGGTTTCCCCATCATGGTCTTGACCCCTCTTTGCTCATATTATCATCCATCCCTCTCTATGACTGGACTCCAAGAAGCTCAGCCCAGTGCTTAGCTGTGTATCTCTACATCTGCTTCCATCCATTCCTGGATAAAATTTCTATGATAATAATTAAGGTAGTCATTGTAAATGGAGACTGCTCCTTCATTCCCAGCCACCCAGATCCTGCACAATCACACAAAAACTATATTAATTACAACACTGTTTGGCCAATGGATTAGGTGTATTTCTAGCTAGTTCTTACATCTTAAATTAACCTATTTGGCAAACTAGGGAAAATAGCCTCTCATCTATGTTATCTTTATAAGTCTAAAGTTTGGAATCTAAATTACCTTTTATTATAACTAAGAAAAACTATAATTATAACTATTTAGTCTTCACCTCCATCAAAGACCCCAGAAGGATATAATATTACCTAAGTAAATAGAAAGTGCATTGTAAGCAACTTCCAGAACTCTAAAATTGACAGAAATATCTCACTACCTGGACAGTCACCTCAAGTTCTTCCTTTAACATTGGGGCATCCATCTTTAGTTCACAGGACCATAATATCTTACAGACTTTTCTATGAAGCAGGAAATTTGAAAGACTATTTTGCTTATATTGGCAGTTTTTCATTTACTTTATTCTGTGTCCCACAGAATATCTGGTGGTTCCTTTTATGAAACAGGAACCCTGAGGATCATCCTGTCTTTTGGAAAGTTTAGCAGTCACTTTTCTATGGGTCCTGCTTGTCCAGTTCATACAGAAAGCCATCAAGCAGTCCAGGCAAAAGCAGTCTTTTGTCCAAATGACTAGTCTTGTCACATTGAAGGCAAATAACAAGTTTCTTCAATGCCCCAGAAACAGACATGTATGCCTCACTGTCGAGAAAAGTCTAAGCTCTTAAAATCTTTTAAATGATATATTCTGTAGGTCTTTGAAGTGTTGAAGATTATCTAACTGAAGCATATCTCTTTATGTCTAGAAAACCTAAATAACATAATTAAAAGTTTGATTATTATAGATGACTATATTAACTATACATTACATTTTGTTTTTATTTATTTATTTATTTACTTGTTTATTTATTAAAGATTTCTGCCTCCTCCCTGCTACTGCCTCCCATTTCCCTCCCCCTCCCCCAGTCAACTCCCCCTTCCTCATCAGCCTGAAGAGCAGTCAGGGTTCCCTGCCCTGTGGGAAGTCCAAGGACCTCCCACCTCCTTCCAGGTCTAGTAAGATGAGTATCCAAACAGCCTTTAAAAAAAAAAAAAAAGAAAACTTAAAGGAACCTCACCATTTTTGCTATTAATGTTGGGTCAGGAAGCCTTCTCTTAAAGGAGCTGCACCGCCAGCAAACAAAGCCATCTGGAAAAAAAAAAATGTGGCTACCAAGAAACTTCAATTGAGTCCTGTTTTTGTGGGTCTAGAAAACCTCTTTCTTTTTCTAAAGTTTTTTAAGGTTTTATGTGTATCCATGCCCCAGAAGGTGGAGGTCATTTTGAAGGCAGAGACTGTTCTTTCTTCCTGGCCACCCAGACCCTTAGTAATCACACAGAAACTGTATTAATGACAACACTAGCTAATGACTCAGACTTATTTCTAGCTAGTTCTTGCATCTTAAATTAACACATTTCTATTAATCTATGTATCACCATGAGGATGAGCCTACTGGTAAAATTCTGGCATCTGTCTCCTTTGGCAATCTGATTACACGGGGAAGGGCAGTTAAGGCACCATCTCCACTATTGTTTTTGGTCTTAGCTGAGTCATCTTTATAGATTCCTGGGAATTTCCTTAGTTCCAGGTGAATCCACAAGAATGACCATGGCTTTTTTATCCTTATACTGAAGGATGTTAGTAAACAGAGTAAGTTTAAATGTGCTTCATCTTCAGCCATAGCCAACTTAAATTCATATTTCATTTTAACCTCAATATAAACAAAAATGGAACTCAGAATCTGTATGAATTGGGCTAATACAGATTTTTTACTTCAATTTTCTAGGGCTTTATGATTTAAAAGAAAATCAGAGCTGAAACCAACCTCCATTTGATATTTGTACATAGTAGAATTGAATAAGAAATTGAATGGAGATTAAAGATGGGAATGACAAGATAACAAAATCGCATGTGTGTGTTTATGCCAAGTTTCTCCTTCCTCAGTTTTTCTTGCACCTTTTAAAAGTAAATTAAATAAATTGAAGTAACATTTAATTGCCTGCTGCAGCCAATAAGCTTAGTTAATACTTTGATTTTATAAGGTCCTATGCTACCTCATTAAATTTTTAATTTTTTTCATGTTGCATGAAATCTATATATTTTCTAATTGATGTCCACATTTGAAATAATAGTCTCTTTTGGCTTTACCCATGGTGACTCCAGGAATTGCGTGAAGTAGCAACGCTGGGCTTTTAAGATGATAATCTAACAGATTTCATTTCCTCAAAACTTTGCTGAAAAAAAAATCTTTGCTGCTTTCTAACTCTCTTAAGGATACACATTTCCTATCTCCATAAAAACACAAAGCCTACTATTGGTAGTATGATCCTTAGGCAACCAATCCTGGGTTATCTAAGAAAGATATCTAGGAAAACCAGTAAGCAGCATTCCTCTGTTGTCTCTGAGCTCACTCCTGCCTCCAGTTGTTACATCAAGATCCTGTCTTTAATTCCCACAATGATGGACTGTAACCTTAAGTCAAGTAAGCCTTTTCCTCCCCAAGTTGCTCGTGGCAATGATGTTTATCACAGCAACAGAAAACATACTAGAACAAAATTTTGGTAAAGATTTGTTATGGTTGTTCCTACTAATATCATATGGCATTTAATAAAAAAGGGGATGTGGCAAGCATGTCATTTACTTACTGAACTATACTTTGGGACAGTGGTGGATTTATGTATTTCATTTACAAATTGAAAATAATGACCAAACTCTTCCAGCTCCTTTTGCCAGCTGCTATTTTAGGTTCTCTAATATGAAGTTGTTTTATTGAAAGAACCATCTTAGGAGCCGGGCGATGGTGGCGCACGCCTTTAATCCCAGCACTCGGGAGGCAGAGGCAGGCGGATCTCTGTGAGTTCGAGACCAGCCTGGTCTACAGAGCTAGTTCCAGGACAGGCTCCAAAACCACAGAGAAACCCTGTCTCGAAAAACCAAAAAAAAAAAAAAAAAAAAAAAAAACAAGCAAGAACCATCTTAGGGCTTGAGAGATAGTTCAGTTGATCAGTTGATAAAGTGCCTTCTGTGTAAGCCTAAGGACCGGATTCCCACCCTTGGCACCCACATGAGAAGCCTCTTTTAATCACAGAGCTAGAAAGGTGGAGACAGGAGGATCCCTAGAGATTAACAACATCCTGTGTCAAAAGTACAAGGTGAGTGACACTTGAGCAACAGCACCCAAAGTTGACCTCTTGCTTTCATATGCACATGCATACATACACACATACACGCCCAAAAAAATCATTTCATGTTCTAAATTGCTTTGTCTCCCATACTATGAATGGACTGATGAGACAGGAGATGATAGACAGATCAGGGAAAGGGCGAATTTCTGCATGATCACCAACATGAATGTAATGCAAATGGGTTTTATTTAACCTCTGAGTTTGGGGGCTATATTTATCATATACCCGTAGAAAGGCTTTCAGTCTCAATCTCACCAAAGTACTTGTTATTTTGGTCTTCAAATGAAGTAGTCTAGCAAACTTTGAAAATTAAAATGGGAATATTTTGATTATCTCTAAGGGTCCAGTATCTAATTTCAGATGAATTCAAGAGTTAAATTAGTTAATTAAGCCCAGTTATTTCAAGATTGTGTGCAGGTTTAATTCTGTCTAACTCAGATGACAAGGGACTCATTTATCATCCACTTAAATTGTAAAAAAAAAAAAAAGAAAAAGAAAGAAAAAGAAGGAACATCTAACTTGATCCTTTGTGTCTTTTTTAAAGATAAGAGAAGTGTGTATCCTCAGAATAATTAAAAGTAGCAAAGATTTTTTAGGAAAGTTTTAAGGAAACAAATCCTGTCAGACAATCATTCTGAAAGTCCAGAATTGCAACTTCACGCAGTTCCTAGTAAATCCAGAAAAAGACTGTTACTTCAAAAGAGAACAGAACAGCCTAACTCTTAGACATTGTCAATCAAAGGAGTAGTTTGTAGTCCCATGGAAAGAAATATGTCTTCTACCCTTCCGTGGTTATTATTCTGTCCCCAGCTTTGTGGCCTTCTGTGTTCAGCTATCCACATAATTAAGACAGCCATCTTGACATCACCAGTCATTCTCTAAGTCTGTAACCTTCTGAACCATAGATTCACAAAAACCAATCTTCTACAGTCAAGATTTAAAGCTTACTCATAAGTGAATTCCATGCACAATTAATTGGCAATACAATGAATTTGAAGCCAGGATGGAAGTCAGCACCTTTGATAGTTTTCAAAATTAATACTTTGCTGTACTGATTCTGGAGAAACTTCAGGTCTTCAGCCTCAGGAATTGCTCCCAAATTCATTTAGCAACTTACATCAACAGAAAATGTCATGCTTTATTCCTTGTGGGCTATTGTCATATTAATGTGTAAATTTGCATTTTTCTTGGCCGTGTATTGACTTGTTGAAGCTCTCTGGATCCAACATGTCAGCAAGTTAGGAATCCTGGTTTTAAATTACACAAACATGATGAGGGTGTCAACCAAAGTCTGCTCTGTCAGACTTAACCAGTCTTAACAATGAAATCCAAATGGTGGGCACTGGCTCAGTCACTGCTCTGTGGGAGATGGCAGAGCACTGTGAGATGATCGGCCTGCGTGCTAATGAAATCACCTAGAGAGATGGCTGGTCTGCATGTGAAAACAATCACCCTGCTATGCATTTGCCCTTTGAGTCCAGCCTTCGGGATCCACTTGAGAAGTGAAGCATGGCCCTACATGCATGTAGTACAGTGTGGGATTCTGAGAGGGCATCAGCCATGGCAGGTGAGCTCCACGCTCATCCGTGTGCCACAAAGAAACTGCTTAGTAGATGCTGATGAGGAAAAGAAATACCACCTCCTCCCACCAAAGTGTCATTGGACCACATCTCCAGAAGGGGTGGAAGTGTTTAGGTGGTTGGGTATACATGTTCATTTCCAAGGAGATGTTGCTGTGTAGAAGACACAAAAGTTCTAGTGATTATGTAGCAGGTACGATAATTCAAAGGTAGAACTGTTGAAATAGGAGCAGCGGGGCTGTGTCCCCAGCACCCGGCCACCCACATGGCTAGCTCTAGCTTATGCCCAAAATAATTACACGGAAACTGTATTCTTTTAAACACTGCTTGGCCCATTATATCTAGCCTTTTCTCAGCTAACACTCGCACCTGGACTAGCCCATTTCTAATAATCTGTTTAGCCCATGAGCTGGCTTACCAGGAATGATCTTAATCTGCGCCTGCCTGGAGTGGGAGAATCATGGTGACTCCTTGACTCAGCTTCTTTCTCCCAGCATTCTGTTCTGTTTACTCCACCCACCTATGTTTTAACCTATGAGGGCCAAGTAGTTTCTTAATTGCTTAACCAATGAAATCAACAGATAGAAAGATGACCCTCCTCCATCATAGAACACTCAAACAGAACTAGATTCTAGGTCTAGGCTGCGGCAGACTAACTGCTACCCATACCTAAGCCTCAGTTTCCCTATATGCAAAATGAGTGGATGTCATAGAATGTTCAGCCCCAACCCTTCCTTTGGTCACACATTCTTCTCACTTAAAGGCACCCAGGAAAGGAAGGATCCATAATGATTTGTACATTTCAGATGTGATCGGTGGTGCAGGGGGAGGCCCAAGGAAAGGAAGAGCAGGGGTCCAGAGGGCAGACATCCAAAGGTGTGAAAAGTGATTCTCAAAGTAGCCATGTGCCTATATCTTCTCATTTTTTCTCCAGCCATTCCTTGCAGACTTAAACGAACACAATGCAGATCTATTGTGGACTTACGAATTACACTTCCCAGTTGCTATAGAACATCCTTAAACTTTGCTATCCATCTCTGAGCTTTTGTTGTTACAGGCCACACTTGTAGAGTTTGCTGCTCAGTTCCCTCTTCCTTGCTGAGAAAGTCCATTGCGTGTGACCCTAGGTTCCTGCCGACTTCTCCCTTTGAAGGTCCTCTTTCTCACCTCTTCCTTCAGTGCAGGCCTAATCCCATTTGCTTCTCTGTGATGCCTGCTTCCTTTACTTCCTTCACAGAAGCATCCTTCGCACCCACAGGCTCCTCTATGCTCTCCCACAGTACCCTTCTCTTTGCCTGAATAACCTTTAAAAGCGGTGCTTTCAGGGCTAGGGCCGGGGGATCGATCGGTCAATAAAGTACTTGCCACATAGGCACGAGTACCTGAGTTTGTTCTCTGCTTGAAGATACTAGATGTGCTGGTACACACTTGTAACTCCAGAACTGGGGAACACAGAGAATTACATATCCCTGGGGCTTATCAGTCAGCTTACCTAGCATAACTGATGAACTTCAAGCCAGGTAGGCAGTGTTCCTAGGGATGACACTCAGATTGGTCTCTAGCTTCCATACACATAATCATTAAAAATTAGGTTAATAAAAAAAGTGCTTCATGTGCTGATAGGTTTTGGCAAATTGCCACAAACTTTGACATACCTAGGATGAAGAAGTTCCTATTGAGAAACTGCCTCCAGCAAATTTACCTGTCTTCATGTCTGTAGGGCATTTTCTTTATTTCTGATTGATATGGGAGGGCCTACCCTCTATGGGCAGAGCCATTCCTGGGCAGGCAAGCCTGAGACTTCTAGGAAAGGTAGCTAAGCTAATTGTAAGGAACAAGATTGTAAGCTGTGTTGCTCATGGTCTCTGCTTTAGTTCCTACCCCAACTTCCCTCAAAAAAAAAAAAAATTTAGATGAAGTAAAACCTAACCTCCCCATGTTGCTTTTGATCTCCATGTTTACCACAACTGAAAGTAAACCAGGTCACTTCTCTAAGGTTCTGGCCCATGTGCTAGACCTTCAATGCGAGTGCTACATCCGAATGGAGTAGAGGGGTGGCCTTAGTATTTCATTGTTTCCTCCTATGAGATGGGACTCTTCATGAGGTCATTACTGTTATACCCAAATATGCGGGGTCCCCACAAAAGCCAACAAAGGAGACTGAGTCCCATATGTAAAAGCAAAGAGCCTTTGTTTTAATCAAGTTTGCAAACTCGGTCTCTCTGCGTGTCCAACATACTGGAATATCTGGAGAGCCCTGAGCTCAATTAGAATTGGAGGTAAGGGGTCCCTGAGGTTCAGGACCCCTGATTGGCTGACATTTGTCTAAGAGTGTCCTGGTGAGGTGTGCTGGCAGGTGATCCTATCTACAGCAGTTGGAATGCCAGGCATTTCCTTTGAATGGTCTGCCCTTGGGTGGGGGCTGGGTTATCAGCTTGTGGTTCTTTCCTGCTATCAGGTAAACTACTGTGACTTGGGCCTCTTATTTAAATTAATCAATGGTCAGAGTCCCAGGTTATAAAGGTTGGAAGTAAAGAACTTCTGTGGATGACCTGTCCAGACTTAGATTTTCATGTCTGGTCCCCACAATTACAGGAGTTTATTCTTGAATGTTTCGAGGCATGGTGGAATGCAGGGCCTTCTGGGATATTAGGCACATGACTTCCCTCTGAAAATAAGGAGGGCTGAAAAGGGAGGGAGGGCAATGTCATCCTTCTCACTTTCCTTAGTGACCCTCTTTGTCAACCTGAGCTTAGGGGGACTTGAGGGATGAAGCTGCAAAACCAGGATCCAGCTGGGTTCAGTTCTTCCCAGCCCCCACCCCCTCCTGTTTTTAATATGTTCTCTCACTGGCCTGAAATTCTGGAACTCCTTCAGTCTCTACCTTCAAGGTTCTGGAATTACAGGTATGCACCATCATGCCAGGCTTTTTAATGTTAATTCTCAAGATGGAATTGAGGTTTTCATCCTTGTATGGCAGGCAATTTACTTACTGAGCCATCTCCCCAGCCCCCAGTGATATATAACTTAGCTTTTCTGAGTCCCTGTGCCCTCATTGCTGATAACTTGGATGTTTAGCCTCGATTCACTTCCAATTGGACATTCTAAAACTCTCTATGTTGCTTCGAATCATATTTTTCTTAACGGTTTGCCTCATCTTCCCATGGTCCTGTTTTTTTGTTAACCACGTTTTGTTGTTTTCTAGTGCTGCGTTCTGACTAGCGGCCAAGCACGGGACCTTCCGAACTTCAACAAAGGTACAGTAAGGTAAGTGTCTTTTCTAGTTGATTCTTTGCTTGAAAGGGGAATTGATGGCTTGGTCTTTAAGCTGATCAATGAGAAAAATAAATTATGAGCTGGTTTTAGGGACAACTTAATTTTTCTGCTGTGGGCATCACTTCTTCCCCATCAAAATAATAGGTTTCACCATGGCGTCTTTGAACATACACGCCATTACAATTTGTCCCCATTGATTCCCAGACTGTGTGCGTCTCAATATGACTATGCAGACATTCTCAATTGCTCAGTTGTGCCTTAGCAGAAATAACACTGTGTCATTTCCTCATCTGATTCAAATTTAAAGTAAAGGCATGCTAACAGAAATTTGAAACGAGCTGACTTTATTTTAAATACGTGTGTGTGTGTTTGTGTGTGTGTGTGTGTGTAGAGAGAGAGAGATGATAAGTAGATGGAGATAGATGATAGATAGATAGATAGATAGATAGATAGATAGATAGATAGATAGATAGATAGATAGATAGATAGAGATAGATAGATAATTTACCTCAACAACATCAGAATGCAGAATATTGAATTACCAGCATGTGTCTTAGTTTGTGCAAACAGATCACTGTTTGTATAGATTCTTGAATAACTTCTGGGGCAGTAGCCTGCTTCTGCAAATCTCCTAAGTGTAAGAACTGTCCTTTGATTTATATTGTCATTGTTCAAGTGGTCCAAATCCAGATTGTGAGCATAAAGAAAGAGCAGGATTGTGAGACAGCACAATTTTCTTTCCATGTTACTGCTGACAATATTTTTTTTTCTATCCAGCAAACACTGTTATACTATCCTATCCCAAATGCATGTTTCCTTCCTGGCAGAATCTTGATGCTGTGAAGGACGGCAAAGCATTTCAACTAAATGTTCACATTATAATGGGCATGGTGACTCACATCTATAACTCTGGTGCTCAGGAAACTGAGGCGAGATGATTACCATGAACTTGAAGTCAGTCTAGGCTACACAATAAGTTTCAGGTCAGCCAGGCTGCCTCAGGAAATCTTGTCTCAGAGGGAGAAAACAGCATCCCATCCCATCTCTTCACCATTCTTTACTTTAGCTGTTTGATCCAGTTCTAGCCAGTGGGCTCTGGGTTAGAGCCCTAAAGACGGCTTCCTTAGGAAGAATTGATTTTGAAAGGTTTTCCTTTTCTTCTGTTTCAGGATCCTAATAGAGAAGCGTAGCCTCCTATGTCAATCTCAAAGATAAATGCAGCAGAGTCATAGGGGTCAGGAGCAGAAAGAGAAAATGGGTGTAAGCCCTGAAGAGGCTGTGGTTACACACACACATACACACATGTGCACATACACTCACGAGCACACACAGACACACGCGTACACTCATGCACTGACTTGGCAGAGCTTATGGGGTTATCTGACACTCAGGTTCAAGCAAGGTCCAAGCTGATTCAGAGCCTTCACACTAGGTCTTTATGTTCAACATCTATCCACACTTGACTTAATCTTCAGACCACTATGATGGGTTGCACACTTCTTTTATCTGCATTTTGCAGCTGATGAACAGCTCTAAGATGTTAATAACTTTGTCCAGTCAGTCAGTGGCATTTCCACTTGGACTATTGGTTGTCCTTCCTCATGTTACACCTGGGCCAGTCCTGATATGGCTGTGTGGTACAAGGAGCCCAGGCTGTTGCTGGTTACATTTTTACTGCTATTAAGTGGGCCTGCTCAACTAAGAAACATTTTGTGAAGTCATGAGGCTTCCCTTAGATTATTCCACTAGTGTGTTATCAAATTAAGTGAACCAAGTGAATCTATTCCTTTCTGGGAAAAAATAAAATATATGCAGAAAAATGTCAGGTCTTGGAGCAGGGAGATGCATTGGAGTTGCCTATGAATCCTGGGGAATGCAATAAATGCAATACTAATTTCCAGCATCTTCTATTGTATTTTGTCCTTTTGAGACAAATGTTTAGAAGATGTGGCCTATGTATGGCCACCAAAATCCACATTTTATCCTATGATCTCAACCTCAAATACGCTTCTTCATGTAGCCATTATTTTTAATCATGTTTATTTGGTTCCAGGAAAGAAATAATGCAGGTAAAAATTAAGTTATGTAATGAAATTTCTTTCCAAGAAAAAATCATGGCAGGCGCTGAAGAAGACACTGAGTTGTATCTGGGAAGGAAGGGTTGAATAATGGGAAAATCCCTGGGCTGGTAACAAAGAGGACAGGTTGGCAGGTGATGGTCCAGCTTGTATAGTTTTGAAAAATCATTTCACCTTCCCAGACCTCTGCTCTTTGTTTGTAAGTGGAGAAGAGTGTAAAGATGTTCTTTCAGTCATCACAAAATTGTTCCTCATCTCTTTGGGTTTTCTCTGGTATTTAGGAAAGACCAAGGGTCTCTTTCTGGCTTGGGATCCTTGGGTTATCAGCTCCTCCCTTTGCTTTCCTCCAAATACATCCTGGGTCTCTGGTATCTTTTGCCATATTCCTCAGTACACTGCCTCTCAGACAAGAGCATTAGCATCCACTTGACTTTCATTCTGGCCACACAGAAACATATCTGGTACTCATCAAACTCCACTCTGGGAAGGCTAGTAAGATCTGCTGGAACCTACCTGCTCTTTCCCATGCATTTGCAATGAGTCCTAATGTACTGCCGTGACTTGGCACGTCTGATGGGATCTGGCTCACTTGTGCTTATTCCCTTTTGCTTCCTCGTCTCTGACTTCACTCTTTCCTTTGCTTTACTTTAATATGTCTCATTGGTGTCCTTTTAATGTGTCCCTCGGGGCCTCTAGCACTTGACACCATTTGGCACTTCCATCCATTCACTTTTCCCTTGTCTGTCTGTCTGTCTGTACTCTCCTCTCCTCTCCACCCTTCTCCTCTCCACCCCTGTCCTCTTCCCCTCCACTCCCCTCCTCTTCTCTCCCCTCCTCTCCTCTCCCTTGCTCCCTTCCCCCCCTCCCCCCCCCGTCCTGGGAACCATTTTCCATACCCTTTAAAACTGAAAATGTCTAATTTTTAAAGGCATAATAGAATATCCCCTCGTTAGCAAATACTGATATAGCTTAAGGGCAAGATAGATGTAATTGGGTCACAGTTGTTTATAATTCATTGTCTCTCCTTCTCTTTGGCAATACCCTCCACAAGGACAGGGCCTCATCTGTTATCCTCGTTCCCTAAAACACACCTTTCCTTGCAGGAGACTTATAAATATTTATTAAAGGTGTGGCTGTAGAATCAGAAAATGGTGTAGGCTTAATCACCTTTAGAGAAATTAATCATTGCTCCAATATGTCTGCTGCTTCAATGGATAAGAATGGAAAAATATCCTAGGGGAAAATGATAAGAGAAGGGGCATAGGGCTAGACAGTGGTGTTAACAGAAAATAACCTAAGTCATTCGAAAAGACTACTTGAGAAATCTCAATTCAGTGGTCTCTTTGATCTACAATGAGGATGGAAGGTCATCTCTATGTGAGTCTACAGAGATTTTTTTTTTTTTTGGCTAAGCTGAGCACATTCACAATTAGAAAGTTGGTTGGATGAAGACTCAGAAAGTAAACCATTGAGTTCTTGAACAGCTAATGGCAACCCTTTATCTTTGGACGTGATAATAATCTGTTGACACCAGAATTCAGTCTATGTCAGGAGCAGACACCATAGATATCATGAGTTGAAGAAATGTACTGAAAGGCAGGCAGCTAGCTACCCTGTGTTGGGTGTTTCCCAGAGAGCACAGCAAGGTCATTTGCTCTTTATCCTGATTGTCACAGTGACTGTGTAGAGAAGCACACAATGTTAATATATTAAAAATGCTGATGGGAACATGGAAACCAGAAGAATGTCTTATCTGTCAATTAAGTAATATAGCCTCCTGCCTAGATGATAGCAATTCAGGGGCTTTCTGTTTGCTGCCAATTGAGATTTGACAGCTGTTGATAAAATATTTACATTCTGATTTCAGTCACATTGACAGTACTTTTGGGTCTCTGGTAGATGATAATTATATGGTAGGAAAACATTTAAAAATTGAGACTGATCCTATTGAACAGAATGATTTGCTTTTAAAACTGAACAAAAATGGCTATCTATCTTCTAAAGGACATGAAATGATAAAAGTCAGACACAGAAGGTGGAGAGGGGAGATGGTTCAGTCAGTAACGTCAGACCCAGGACGTGGGGGAAAGGCTCCGTCGGTAGAGTGCTTGGCACCCGAGGAAGGGGAGCAGAGCTCAGAGCCCTAGCAGCACTGTCAGAAGCCATGCATAGATAGATAGTGCACATGCATTTCATTCAGTACCATGGGAGGTTGACGGAGAAAAAGAAGCTCTCTAAGCTTGCTGGGCAGCCAAAGCAGTGAGCCACTCTGTCTCGGGAAACAAGGTGAAGCGCTATTGAGGAAAACATACACCATCAACCTCTGGCCTTCAAACACATGTGCTCATACATATATGCACATGCACACAGACATGACAGAAAGATGTTCACCATGAAGAAAATGGGCTCCATGTTACAGTCATGTAACAAAAGGGAATAATACCGTTTCCAACCCAGCTGCCTTGTGTACCCAGGTATTCTTACTAATTGTGGACCATGTGCTTCTTCTCTTCCTTTCTCTTAGTCCTATGCACAGAAAACAAAACTTGCTGTTCTCGCAGAGGATTTGAGTTCAGTTCTTAGCACCCATGCGGTGGCTCACAACCATCTATCACTCCAGTTTCAGGGGATCCAGTACCTTCTTTTGACCTCCACAGTCAGTCATGCATGCAGGCAAACAATCATACACATAAATAAAACAAATATTTAAAAAAATAATAAAATAAGTCTTTAAAAAATTACAGCAACATAGTCATAACAAGCAAGAGAAACGGGGTGATTACTTTCATGAAAATTCAGGTCTGGAGTTTTTAGGTGGTGGTTTTTAACTAAAAGGAGTTTCACAACACAGAGAAATACAAGAGAAGCAAGAGGGTTCTTGTGCTCATGATGAAAAAGTTGCGGAAATGGACTTGAAAATTAAAGGCATGACCTTTGTGCTGAGCAGCATGCATGCGAGGCCAGAGGAAGCTTTCACAGCACATTGAAGAGAACCTTAAAAGAAGCTTGTAATTTGATAAAATGGAACAGGTGTGTGCGTGTGTGTGTGTGTGTGTGTGTGTGTGTGTGTGTGTGAACTACATTTACACTCCGGTGTATCATAGGGAAAAAAGAAATGAAATTTATGCAATTTCTCATTATCCCAAGGCTGCAAACCCCATCCAGTTTCAACATGTTCTTTCAGCAAGATAGTTATTTAATTCTTGCTGCATGTCCCTGGGACATGAGTGCTAGGTGACCTGTACCAATACTTTAATAAGCAGTCTGTTCCTTTGATGAACTGAAAATACACCATGATGATTCAAACTCTGTGTGTGTGTGTGTGTGTGTGTGTGTGTGTGTGTGTGTGTGTGTGTAAGTGCTGGAAAATGTTCCTTATGGCACCAGGCTGAAGTGATGTGATCAAGCTACCATGATCTGTGTCTTTAGTTTGTTTGGAGTCCTGAAGACCTCACAGAGATAGATTCAAAGATGGCTTGGAGAATATGTTTGTAAAACGGAGGTGTGGTTGGCATGCAAGTTAGAACAAGAGGTAATGTGTTTACAGGACTTCGTGAGCATAGGAATACAACATTAAGGAAAGAGCGTTGTAAAATGTGACTCAACTAGATAGACAGATTGGTTGATTGATCGATTGATCTTAAGGCCAAATATATTTTATTTAAGATAAAACTATAATATGGGCATAAGTCTTTATCCTTTGACAAACAGAAACATTATTATGTGTGTAACTTGGACTTGATATATCCCATTTTTCTTTATTTTTAAATGTATTTTTAGCCTGCAAACAAGTATATGTTTTATCAATACACTAAGTATGTTCCCTTAATGCCCCACTCTGTCTCTCTTCACCCCTCCAATTGGTCCCCTTTGTTTCCCCCAGATAAATTTATTTATACTCCATGTCATATATACATGCATGATATTGTGTATTTATATCAAATCAGACCCCAAATGACAGAAAACTTACAATATTTGTCTTTCCTAGAGGTCATAGTTTAAGTAGAATAAACAGAGGACAATAAGGGGTTGTAGACATGAAGGCAAGTGACTACTTCTGGATGTTGATGGTCACTCGTAGGATATGTGCGAGAACAGGATGTATGAAGGCAGGAGGGTGTCTGTGCTAAGGGAGCCAAAGGAGCTTGAATTTTATATTTAGTATAAGAGAAAAGCACTGAAATGGCTTGACATGAGCCAGGATAGGGGTAGCATTGACAGGCAGTGACATACAACTTTTAAAGTATGTACATAGAACACTATAATAGTATATTATATGAACTCTTTCATGTGTTTTGATGATAAGAGTAATGCAATGATTGTCATAGAAGTGTTAATAGTCATGGAAGTCATGATTTAAATGATTCCATGCCCATTGAATCAGTATGATAAGATCCCAACTTCCAAAGTGATGACTTTTGAAGGTGGGATTTTTGGAAGGTGCTTGGGGGTAAGGACAGGGCCATCATGAATGGGGCTAGAGACCTGACAAACCAAATTAAGGGCTCTCATTAATTCCTTCTACTATATGACGATACAGCTTTCATTCACATCAGCACCACTCCTGGTAATAGTAACAATATTGGTTGTAATTTCCCTTCTCACAGGCTTAGTTGCAATCTGTAAGAAGGGGTCACTGAACCACCTTGTTGCTCAGGATTGCTATAAGAATATTAAAGGAATTGCTCATAAAATTCCTGGTGTAGCACTCAGGTGTAGGGGCTGGGTATGAGAGCATGAGGGGTCATTCCACGCTGGAGAAAGGAAGATTTGGAGAGAGATTTTCTGTGATCAGAACACAAAGTTTGAAAGCTTATTTGAAGGAGAATTGAAGGCAATTACAGCCCGCCGTTGTGACCGCAGATCTGTATTTCATCCAAGACTGATGGATTTAACAGAAATTGATCCGAGTTCACTTTTCATAAGCTAAGTGGAGATCTTTATGTGTGTCTGGGGGGGTACATTTTAGAGCAAACATCTTGAGGGGCTAACTATATGTAATGAGGTTTTCTACTTGGAAGTGACATAGCCTATCACAGCATCTGAGCCAGTGAACAAAGCAAAAACAAAACTGAATAAACTAAATGCAACTGATTAAATAAAATGTTGTTTTAATAGTATCCTACAAATACACATTAAAATCAATGTCTTAAGATAGGGTATGTATGTAAGTTTATGTAATTATAAAATTATGGATTTTGGTTTCCAAATTGAGCATCATAGATCAGCCCAGCACCTAGTTTATTAAAGTGGCCAGAAAATAAATGAACCATATATTCTCCCTCACATGCAGATTCTAGCCTATAATACACACACACACACACACACACACACACACACACACAAATGTAATCTATATACATACACACAACTGTATAGATTGGTGCATCGTAGTATGCAGAAAGGAGAAAAAGAAGGGGTATTATTAGTATTGGGGAAGGACAGAATGAAGGTAATAGACAATTGAGTCATGAATGAAGACATAAAGCTAATTGTTTTTATGATTTTGACTTCCATGTGGACTTGTCACTTTTTGGTGGTATATAAGTGCATGTGAATGTATTTGATACTGAAAGTGTAGGATCCTCTATGAAGCTCCACAGCTTCAGCATGCTCGGCTGCTCTCAGTGCGAAGTGTCACGACTTCTGCGTGGTTGTTCTGTCTGCCTATGCAGAAGCTCATTGAGGTGCATATAGACTTTGGGTTCATTTCTATATGTGATATCTGTTATTTGCTAAGTTTTGATAAATTAAACATGCAGAAGCAAAAAGAAGCAATAAGCAAGGCTCATTTTATGAACTCATAATTTTAAAGAGACCCTTCACCTTTAAAAGTTATAGATTGAACTGGAAACATTAGCCTGCAAGCCTAACTACTCATGAAAGTAAGGCAGGGGGGCTGAAGATTCAAGGTCTGCTAGGGGTATAGAGTGAGTTAAAGTTTAATTCTAGTTGAAACATAAGACTTGTATATGGCTGATTGGAGGAGCAGTTGGCTTGCATGAACTAAGTTTTATCCCACTACTATAATAGGAAGCTAATATATTCTATTAATTTTTATCAGCAAATTTCATTTGAATGGCTGCTTAATGACAAGCTGTGTGAGCTAAACTAATTTTATGAACAAATGTGCCTCACTGAAAAACAGCGTTAGGACACCATGGAACATAGAAACTGTAGTAAAGACAAGGTTGTGTTCAGATAGAAGAAGAACAATTAAAGTTTGCAATGAACATAATTAAATAATTCCTAGAGTCTTTTTTCTAATGCTTCATACAACAGATATTCCTAAGAGAGGACAAGGGGGATTTGCAGCTCAAGGCATGGAGCCGTCATGGAGGATGACTCGATTGCTCTGAACAAAATTGAAGAGCAGACCCAACTCAGAGAGAAAATCAGGGCCCTCCTTTCTTGTCTTCATACTTCATGGAACTAAAACTCTGGTCACTTGAGTGACTATATTCAATGCTGTCAGGGACTAATAAAAAGAATCTAATACTTGGGTGTGATCCAAGGAGCATCAGCTGGAAGCTTATTGGCAAGGCAGAATCTTTGACCCCAACTCAGCTCTACAGAGTCACACACTGCTGTCCACAGTTCTCCAGGTGACTCATGGGCGCACTAAAATTTGAACAGCCCAGACATCAAGGTTAAAAATGGGTCTTTAAAGTGCATGGGTGTTGATTCAATGCTCACTCCCCCTTGAGCAAACTAATTTCCTAATCTCCTTTGCCCATCTGTACTCTGTAGTCATAAACAGTATCAGGAGAGACAAATGAGGTAGTTACAGGTAAGGTGTTTATATATAGCACCTGCCTTTTGCCAAGCACTCAATAAATGTTAGCTGTTTGATTATTTCCTCTCTGCTGAGCAGGGGCAAAGGGAAATAATGAGGAAGACGAGATCGCCATACTGTCTTTCCCCCTCCTTTTCAACCCTATGCTGTCTGTGAAATAGAAACAAATAACATTTAGCTTCAGGTAAGGAGTTGTATATGCATCTTAAAATGTTCCGTGTTTTCTTCACCCTTAGATATTAATTCCTTTTGCATCACTATGATCAAGTCATTTGGTCTCCTTGAACTTCATTTTCTTAAATAGCATAGGATGGTAACTTCAGCCTACTCGACAGTATTGTGAAGATCAAATGAAATGGTCCATATGACGCTCTTTGTTCATTAGAACTGTTTTGTTGAAGGATAGCATGGTGGAAAGATGAAAGGCTACCTAACATGAGGCCCTGAGTTCTAACATTTGCAGTTACATTATTTAAATGACCAACAGGACCATGGCCCCTCTTGGACAGTGGGAATTATCAACCTGGACTGGGTGATAAACGATCAGAGCATATTTATTCAGGAATTATTGCAGAAGAGGAGGAAAAAAAGCCTTGGTATAGATATAAGCCAAATTCTGATACAACATAGACAGGAAGGATTTAGAGTCAGAGAGTAAGGTGAGGTCAGTAGATGGGTTAGTATCAGAGGAGCCGTCAGAGGCAGAGGAGTGGTGTCCCAGTTAAATAGATCTCCTGTTAAGATTCTTGGTGAAGGCGAGAGGATCAAACATGTCCTGAGAAATGGGGAAAGACAATCTTGGACTGATTCACAGATGAATCACATGTCAGGTCTATTTAGTAGATTCGAGTTAAAAATGAATGTTGTAGAAATAGATGGGAAAGTATGAAGATCGAAGAGCACTTGGGAATGAAGTTCAGAAAAGACCGACTCAAGGTCGGTTCAGAATTGTATCTACAAGAGGGAAAGTCAGGCTCTGGTTACAGAGTGGAAGGAGGGGGAGGTCACTGTCCCATCAGAAACAGAGGCCTCTACAGAAGGAGCCGGAAACTGCTTTTTAAAAATGGTCCATACACCTCAGGACTGCTTAACCATTTCAAATGTATTTAATTGTGGAAAACAGGCCACATACACTCAGAAAGCAAGATAAAATGAAACAGGCAGAAAGGAAATTTTTCTGCTAAATGAGGCAGGAAGAATTGATTACACCACTTGAACTTGGAGAGACAAAAGATTTTGATGGATGGTGTCGGTGACGGACCGAGTCTGGGAAAGGAGCTGCACTCCTGCTGAAGGAAAAATCAAAGGAAACAGCAGAGTCAGGAAAGAGTTTGTGAAGGAAGAACCAAGACACAGCTTTGGGAACTCCAGGTGGGATAGGATCGGAGGCAGAATAGGGAAAGATAAGTCAAGATGAAGCTTATTATTATGAACTTTATTGTTCCATACCTAATTTACAGGAGCTCGTGGTCACATGGTAGTTCTAAACTGGGAATTTGTTTGTCTATTTGTTTATTAATACTCATCTGACATCCATCAATGAGCTGAAGAAGGAATCAGTAAGAAGACAGAAAAAGTTATTATCAGTGGCCCAAGGAAAAGTAATAAAGTTCTGAGCAGGACTTGTGATATAATAGCTTCCCTTATGCATGATTTTGCTTTCCAAGTTGCTCTTACCCACAGTAAATTATAATCTAAAAATATTAAGTGGAAAATTCCATAAGTAAACAACTCATAAGTTGTAAATTGCACATTTTCCTAAGCAGTGTGATGCGGTCTCCTACCATACTGGACATGATCCATCTCTTTCTTTGCAGTATCAATGCTATATATACTACCTGCTAGTTAAAACTTAGTTGCCTTTGGGTTTATATGACTATTATGGTATGGCAGTGCTTTATTCAAGTGACCCTTACTTTATTGAATAATAGGTCCAGAGAGTAAAAATGGTGAACAAAATAACTCCCAGGCACAAAGCATGGGAGGGACGGACTAACTCTGGTACTATGTGAAATGCTTTCAGGACACAGAAGAAAATACATGCAGGGTTTTGTATTGTGCTTGTTTATTCATGCACCTACGCAGGCTTGGAACACACCACCATGGATAACAGGCGACTAGCTGCTGGGCGTGTAAATGCAAGGCATTTGGTAACACATTCCTCTCCGACAGGCTCCCATTCGCTCCTGCGTGTCAGAAAGTTCAGGTGTCCGAGGAAAATGAGCGTCACCCTCCTCTCGCTGGACATTACTCTTGCCAAGTTCCATCCTCAGTTATATTTTTATTAAAAGTGATGCGAGAGGAAGAACAAATGTTACTAGTTTCTTGTTCTATTTTTATGTCCTGCCCCTGTAGAAGGGAAGAGAAAAAGGAAGAATTCTATTCATGTGTCATAGTTCTAGACTTATAGTAGTTTGCTAATTATAAGTTCCATTGTGTTGGTCTCAAAAGGACTCCACGAGCTGAACTAAGTATAGTCAGGACTCCCAGACCCCAGTGATTACACAGCTGCAAAATGCGCAGCCGGAATGTCAGCCAGCTTTAGTGTTTTTGCATACCAAAAGGTCAAGCAGAGTCAAGTCAAACTGTTCTCATTTTTTTTTACAAAAACAACTTTTTTGTTTAGTTTTGCAAGACCTAACAATGGGGCTCAAGGCTACTGCATGAAAACCTTTAGTTTCTTCTTTGACCTCCAAGACTTTTTTTTCCCCATCTGTTGAATGGGAGATAATCTTAGTTTCAGTACTCCTGCCTTTCTAGTGAATTTTTGAGTTCCGTGATTTCAAGATGCTCTCATAGAAACCAAAATGAAACATACTTGTGTGTCTTGTGCACATGGCAAAGGGATGGCTGTCTGAAAGGTTATTCTTTAAGCTACAGACTGTCTTCATCTCGTGTCCTCACCAATCCTGGTGTCTACCTGCTTTTCCTCACCTAAAGCTATTTTATTGACCTGCACAATTAGGCAGGCAAAAATCTTGCAATCTTGAAATACCTCTTCTATATGGGTAGACATTTTAAAGGCTTTATAAATAATATGAAATAAGCAGTTGATTTGGTGTCAATTACTCTTTGGGAAGAAAATATTATTGAGGGCTAGAAATGCAGCTCAGTGGAAAAGTACTTGCCTGGCATGGCAAGCAACTGGGTGCCACTGTCAGCACTTCAGGTCAGCAGGCAGATAATGGGTGGATAGATAGATAGATAGATAGATAGATAGATAGATAGATAGATAGATGCTAGTAAATAGATACCTAATGTATGGATAATGATGCAGATAGATATATTAGATAGAGTAGATAAATGCATAAATAGATAGACAATGATATAGATAAATTAGATAGATAGATAGATAGATAGATGATAGATAGATAGATAGATAGATAGATAGATAGATAGATAGATAGATAGATAGATGATAGATACATAATATGTAGGTGATAATACAGATAGATAAGATAGATAGATAGATAGATAGATAGATAGATAGATAGATAGATAGATAGACAGACAGACAGACAGACAGACAGACAGACAGACAGATAATAGAATGAAAGGAACTGAAAAATAATGTTAAGATTATGGGTAGAATTTTAAATTACATCATTTTCACACCATCCAGAGTGAATTTTAAAAGCTAGCACCAAATTATTTTCCAGCTTGACTAGTCATATCCTACTTTTAAGACTTGCCTAGATTCTTTCTAAAAGATCCATTTCTTTTAAATATGTTGATGTATACATCAAAGATTTATTTTCTTATATAACAATGTTTCACAAAATTTATATTTCAAAGTATCTTAGGAGACAGTATAGAATTCCGCATGTTTGACTTTTAAAAGGCAGTCCATTAGCAATAATCTTTGCCGTTAACATTTTTTGAAAAAGCGATGTAGTATAAGGTTATACTGGTACAAGTACCACTCTTATAATAGAAAAGAGGGGAAGACAGCAGGTGCTTTAAAGAAATGCCTCTCTCTGCCCCACCTCTAGACACATTCCATCACCATTTCCACTGGCACATCTATGTGCCTTCTTCTTCCGTGAGAATATTTTTTAATATTTGTTTTGAATTAAAATTGGTAGGTCTATGTCTTTTACCAGTGAAAAAAGCTAAGAGAAGATAAATACAATATACCTTGATGCTTCATTTAATCAAACATGAAGATCAATTTTATTTTTACTGCCCATAATCAAGCACCACAGAGAAAAGTATAGAATAGATGTAATTTGTGGTGTTCATTCAGATAACGTATAAAGGAATTAACAATGGAATGTACTCAAGACATGCATTGCAGACTTTATTTACTGAGGGACTTCTTCAGGGTGATGGAAATGTTCTAAGTGCCGAGCAGCAGCCACTGAATGCCTGTGGTTACTGAGCACTTGAAATGGGACCAGGAGGACTTGAAGAAATGGAGTTTTAATTCTCTGGGCTTAATTTAAATTAAAACAGTCACTTGTGGCAATGTCAGTCATTGTCAACAACAGATCAATTTTCCCATTTGAAAGTTCCTCTTCTGAAGCAAAGAACACAGAAAATTGTTTGAATGTGTCTTCAACATGTTCCTGAGGGTGGGCCAAAGCTACTGTAAGTCCCATAGTCACAAAACAGAAGAACTTTGTACTCTACAGTGTGAGGCCCTGCTTCCATAGCCACCAAAAGAGGAAGCTGAGATAGTCATGATTTAAAAAGTCACCTGTGACCTCTAAATGGGACCAATGAACCGGTTTTCATTTTTTGTTCTTAATTCTCAGATTGATCATATGAACCTCTGTCTTCCGAGTGCTGTTTCGATTATTTCTGCTCTTGTGCCTAGGATTATGCTTCCTGCTCATCCATTTACTCTCTTCTGCCTCCCTACACTAACAAATCACAGATATTTCAAAGTTTTTGACTTAGGCCTTTTGAAAAGCTTCCATAGATAAATAAGTCCGTGAAAGCTGCATTCCTTTAGCTTCCAAAAAAACAAAAGAAAACTTTTTATGCTTCAAATGAGGACAAAGGGCACACGAAGAAGTGAGGAATAAAAACAACAGCCTCACAGTTGGTGAAGACTTACTGTAGGTTGGGTGCTCTGTCTAAATTTATGAGTTCATCTACTTCTTGTTACTATGCGCTGAGGTAGGAGGTTGTCAGTGTCAGGAGCCTGTAGGTGCAATGGTCAGTCTTCACCATCAACTTGACTGGATTTAAAATCACCATGGAAACACACCACTGAGTGTATTTAAGAGGATTCCAGATAGGTTTGACTAAGCAGGGAAGTCCTGTTCTCAGTTTGGGTAACTCTGTGCCATGGGCCTATGGTTCCAGACTAAACAATTAGCTGAGTTGTAGCCTTCGTCCCTCTGCTTCCTGACTGCAGTCACAATGTGACCTGCTGCCTCCTGCTCCTGCCACCGTCCTTTCCCTACCTCAGGGACTGTACTTCAAATCATACTCCTTCCTGCCTTGAGCTGTATTTGTCAAAGCAATGAAAAAAGTAACTAACCTACCAAGGAAAGAAGACTGGACAGGTGGAACACTGAGGACTTTCAGGGCACTGGATCCATGGAGTGTAGGGCACCCAGCTAAGCACTAATGTCAACCTTGAACTCTAGGCAAGGACAGCATGCTAACAATGCATCATTAATTATGACAAGGAAGCCACATTAATGTGAGCTAATAATGAGAAAAAGTGTTAAATGTTACAGGAGCTAGGGAAGAAAGAGTTTATGGGAGCTCTTTCTGTTTAATTTTTCTTCATCTCTAAAACTACCCTAATGAATGAGAGCTGATTGATAACGATGATAGAATTGAATATAATAATAGAAGGGAAGGGACGGGAACAAAGTTGAATGAAATAAAGAGCGTAGGGTAGGGAAGGGTAGGATAGGATAATGAACAAAGCAGTCCTTAGTGCACCACGTATCCTGTGACTATCGTTGTAGGAAACACGTTTTTGAGATATCTACATGTGAATGTGTTGACTTTCATGTATACATTAATAAATTATAATGTCGTTATATATGTGTGTATATGGATATATACATTTAAATATTACTGCAGAAAGAAGTTGAAAAAATATAATCTGGCAAAACCCCATTTTAAGAGATCTCCACAGATTCCTACTTCCACCTGACTGAAAGCTAGGCAGGAGTCTAGCAATGAGTGCAAACCAAGCTCATACACCTCATGCAAGAAGTCGTTCATCTATAGACTAGTAGATATGACATTTGATTGGCGTAATATGTCTATTTCTGAAAATGATTGTGCATCATAGTAGTAAGAGGCTTTATGGAGACCTCTCACTATAGGATTGAAGAAAATAAGCCTGCAGAACGTAGATGACAAAATGCTTTGTTGGGACAATTCCCAGCATTCCTGATTGTGTGTAATAGCATTCTTTCGGCAACTTGAGACAAAGCTGGGAGTTTCTTGACTCTTCTTTTCAGTCTCACACGACTGAATGACAGTTTGTCAATGGCATCGGGACTGCCGTGTTGGAGACTCTTAGAAAAGCCATGGGTGTAGAAACGGTGTTTACCTTGTTCTCCCTTTGATCCTGCAGCCTCACTCAGGATTGTAAAATGAGACAATACAAGCCTAGTTTTGGATCGGCTCTGTACAGCCATATCACCTGAGTGGACCATCTGCAGAGACCAGGTTTCCTTGTAGGAGACGAAAGCCTATTGCTATTTCAGACGCTAGCTTGGCAAACATGCAAGACCTTATCACCCCCAGTGCTCTAGCCAGTCAGTGGGTAGGGTAGATGCAGAGGAAAGGCAGAATATACACTAGGGATTCCTATACCTCAGCGCCTGTATAGACCTCTATGTGCTAAGATTTTTGTATAGATCACCGCGGTGCCCTTGAACCTTTACTTTTATTCCTGGCGCCACCCTAACAGGGTTTCATGAGTGCCCTGCCTCAACCATTCTTGGTGATGGACTGGCTGTCATTCAGCTGTGTGATGGGCCATCGGTGTGAATGTAAACACAGTAGTTCAGAGAACTTTCAAAGGATGCTGAAATACAAGGAAGAAAAGCAAATTTCTCAGAGATATGTTCTTAGTCTGTCCCTTGTATGCACCTTCTCCCATGAGTACACACATGTCAATCAAGCCATCTAGCTGTGTTCTCCCTCCACTGCAGGCTACCACACATTGCCCTGTGCTTCTCTGTGCCCAAACTCCCTTGTTTCTAGAACCTTCCTACAGAAACACTACCTACTTTCTTTTTCCTTCCCCTATTTGTTGAGAACTTGTCCCTATGTAACTCTACTGTAAACCCTTTGTGCCTCATAACCTACAAACAATATGCAATAAGTATTTTGTATCCTGTTACATTGAAATTGAGGAATTCATGGAGCTGGAGAGACAATTTAGCAATTAAAAGCATTTGCTATTCTTTCAGAGAACTGGAATTTAGTGCCTAGAAGCCACATCAAGTGGCTCACAATTACCTATAACTCTAGCTCTAGGGGACTGACTCTTCTGGCCCTCTTGAGCAACTGCACACAGAACACACACACACAAACAAAGAAAAAGAAAAAATATTAAGGTTTTTTTTGGGGGGCGGGGGACAGGAAACAGGATTTGTGCAGAATCTCTACCGTGTAATTTTATTTTAAAATTTAAAAAACCTTTCACTTGCTGGGCAATGGTGACACAACTTTAATCCTAGTACTCAGGAGGCAGAGGTAGACAGATGTCTGTGAGTTTGAGGTCAGCCTGATCTACACACTGAGTTCCATGACAGGGCAGTTTCACCGAGAACCTGTCTCCTAAAACAAAAACAAAAAAGCCTTTTCACTTAAGGCTAAGAACATTTTAAAAGTAGACTCCAACTCTTGAGACCCTGAGGTTTACCCTGCTTTCAGGTACCTAAAGAGCCCCTCTCTCATTGAATCTCCTGCCCAGAGCATTTCAGGGATTCCCTGTTGTCCTGGGGTTAAAGTACGAATGTCTGAAGAGTCGCACTGGGGTTTCCGCCGGCCAGGTTCTTAGCATGTTTCCCAGTCTGGTTTTATTCTGCGGTCACACAGTGGGTGTCATCTTCATTTTTTATGCTTAGCCCTTGTTTATGTTCTGCTCCATCCCTGAGGCACTTCCTTCCTCTGTTGTTTTATGAATTATGCTCGTGTATCGAGTTCTGACTTACAGTCCACCGCTTCCTTCCTTCTCGGTCTCTCTATGACTCTGTGCCATTACCACAACCCCATAGTGCCCGCTGCCAACATCACTGCATGCCGCAAAACACAGGTAAGGTGGCAGATGGCAAATGTCTGTGTCTGCCTCCAATGTGCAAAATATGGCATTCTTAGCTTACTTTGCTTGTAGCATGATTATCTGTTGCCCAAAAGACAGCATGAATTTCCAAAAAGCAAGCCGGACTCATACTTAGTTACCCCATCAAGATTCTTTCAGTCTGATTAAACATAGATCTCAAAGCATGTGCAAAGATCTGTGCTCGGGATTTCTTGCTCAAAGGGGGTCCGACTCTTGACTCTGTGCTGCTTTTTATCTTAAAGGTGAGAGAGACATTTACAAAAGATATAAGCAAAAAGATAAAGGAATTGTGTCTATGGGGAAATTCAAGTTCTGCGGCATTATAACTTTATATTGCTTAGTCTTGGAATCGCTGGTAGGCTTCTGTGAGCTAGATTCACATGAAAAACAATTCCTAGCTCATCCACCATGGATCGATTGGTTGCTAGAGAAAAGAATTCTAATTTGTCCCTCAGAGTGTGTCTGCAAAAGCTTATGTTCTTTCCCAGTCATTAGGACATTTTTTTTGTTCAGCCTTTCTCATCAGAAAAAGTCATTTGGAGGCTTCCTCAAGAAGAAAAAAGAAAAGGTAGACCTAGTGATGATAGGGTCAGAAGAAAAATGCATATTCCGTCTTCTGTAACAACCAGAAGCTGAAAGGAACCTTCATTTCACCAACAGGCATCCCCAGCTGCAGACTAGATAAGCCCTTCCCCATGTTTAATCAGTTTCTACCGGGACTCACTGTATTCTGAGCTTCAGGCACATTGAGAGGTCATGAACCCTTCCGTGTGGAGCCTGTGGTCATTTAGTGCCCACTCAGGGAACAGCTCAGGTCTTCTAGACCCAAAGCTTGCTCCAAACTGAGTCAGAGATTCTGATGCATTAAAAGGCAAAGTTAGGGTGAGCTTAATTAAGCCCAATTTTCGTTCTTTTTAAATGTGCTACAGTCTTTCTTTGTCTCTGTTGCACTGAATTGGTGTCTTTGTTCTGTTTGCAGCTTACAGCCTGTTGAACACACTCGTTATTCTGTTGACAAGGTGTTGTCTCTCTGTCGCTGCTTCATTTTCTGCAATAGAAGCCTTACTTTTGCCAGCCAGGATTTGCCTTGTCTTTCTTATTTGCTGAATGAATTGGGTTTTTTTTATTTTATTACATTTAATTTTCTATTTTGTAGGGAATGGGTGAGTGCTACCATGCAGGTGTAAAGGTCAGAAGAAGTCAACTAGTAAGATTCAATTCTCTCCTTCAAAAATGAGTCTGAAAATTGAACTCGGGTCGTCAGGTTTTGCAGCAGGTGCCTTTACCGACTGAGCTGTCTTCCCATTGTTTTTGAGAACAATGAACTTCATTCTTGTTAATTTGAATAATAAGATTAGAGGCTAGATTTTCTTTAAATTATACAAATCTTGCCTATTCTTGTCACACACATGTAAACCTAACTAGATTAGAAGTGTCCACTGCATATGTCCTATAGTGCTTGAAGTGTTTGCATTCCTTCCTGGGTTGTGAGGGAGTGACCCTTTCTAAATACTCGACCAGCATGGGCGTTCTTATTCAATGGGTGCATTCTGCTGGGCTGTGGGATTATTTTACAACAGTTTTAGCTTGTGTTTCCTAATGGTTGGATTGGCTCAGTATCCTTTCCATGGGATTACTGTACCCCTCAAAATCTGTTCACCATTTCTTCAACTTGTTGAGGAAGCTCGTTCTCCTTCCTTTGGCTCATAGAAATGTCTCCAAAACAGAAATCGCAAATGTGAGATTCTCGTCTTGGTTCATCGCTGTCCTGTTCCACCTGTCCTTGAAAACATGTATTTCATAGATTCACACAGTTGGTATGCTTAGTAAGAGAGTATATAGATTATATCCTATCTTGTTGCTGCTCGATCGTGATCTTTATCTTTATTTACCTTATCAAGTTAACAAAAAAGTTAAGAATGTTCTAGGTTTGTGTAGTTCATTGAGAACCAAACCTGGAAAGCTCAGGCCATACCGCATGAAAAAAGCTCTACAACTTACTGCATCCAGGCTCACTCTGTGGCAGAGGGGAAAGGAAAGGCATGCTGCTTCGCAAAGGTTAGGAAATTCTGCAAAATTAGAAAGACCGTCTCATCTTCATTTGTATTTTATTAATTTTAATTGCAGCCAATGTAACTTGTGTTGTGGCTCCTGAGATAAGATTTGACACAGTGATTACTGTTTGAGAACTGGTATGTAGTTTAATTTCGGAAGACTCACACAAACTTAGATCTAAATCATATTTTTACTTCCTCTGCATGTTCGGTGGATTGGCCTCTCGAAATAATGGTGTCTTAAGTGACGGCAGCGCTATCTGTTTCCTAAGGTGGTTGGAATGATGCATGGCAGGCTAATGACGACATGGGAAATGGTGGCTTTTCTTGTCTTCTGTCTGCCTGTATAACGCCTACTATATTAGATGCTCTTCTGACAAAAGCCACTCAAGAGTGGAAGGGTTTAATTATGGCTTACATTTTTTGATACATTTTTGTGTGCTTTATTAGTATCACATCATGAACTTTCTGATGGCTATTATCCTCATCGCAATCATTTGCTATGACTTGATAAACGTGGAGCCTTTGCTGTAGGCAGGGACTTTTAAGTACACCACCTGAGATTTTTGTCATCCTGTAGGGAAGGTTTTAGTGCTCCTTTATGGATGGGGCAGTTCAGATTCAAAGATGTGACAATGCTCGCTGGAAGGCCATAATAGCAAGAAAGTGGCACCATTGACATTCCAATCGGGGGTTTTATGCTACAAAAACTGGGCACTTTGCAATGCTCTGACAACACCCCAAAGTGGTCACAACCCATAGGTTGAGAACCCACAGGTCCTAGATCCTATTAAGTTGATGATCAGTGCTAACCATCACACCTACCACCTTCTCACTGAAGACTGTCTCTTGAATAAATTATCTATCCTACTTAATTTTGACATGAAGTGCTCTAGGCTCCTAATTTTGTTCCAGAATTTACATGTAGAGAGACTGTCATCTACAGGAAAGGTCACCAGTCTGGGAACCAAGATCTGGATTCGTTTTCACAGTACTAAGGTTAGACCTGTTGACCCCAAGAATGTCTTCAAGTGTCCACACAAACAAACAGGAAATCCACTTAAGATAAATATTTTTCTATAAGTTAGAGTGTTGCATATAATTTTCCTTTTTGAAATTCCTTACCGAATCTTCTCCCCACAAAACTTAGTTTCTCAAGACAAGACACTTCGGTTTGTTTTTCTACTTCTTTGATTTGGTTTCGGGTAATGCCTCAGCTTAATCTCCAATCGGCTAAAATCTGCCCAAGAACAACAAGCATACTTCCTGTGGTAAAAAAAAAAATAGTCTGTGAAGCAGTTGGAGGATGCAAGCATTTCAAGCACTGTGTATCTGGGTGTGCTGCCATTTGGACTAGGGCTCATACCGGTATCTGTTTTCTAGGTATAATTGCTTGTAACTGCCTGGAAATTGGTTTCTATCACAAGGGAATTTGTAGCAGGAACTGCCCTTTTAAGCAATCATTCTTCTTGAAAGCCACAATAATCCCTACTATGTTAGAGGGTATCAGAAAGCCTATAACAAGCATAGAGTTTCTTGATTGGAAAAGCATCCACAATATAAATTTATATCCTCTTTCATGAGGGCAAGGCAAAACACAAAGATTTTCTCATCCCTTGCCTTCATGGTGAGAAATTGACCTGAGAAAAATATTCTAGTGAGTTCTACTTGAGGAGTTTGAAAAAGTGGTGAGGGGTAAGGAGAAGAAGGAAAAAGATACTCTGCTCGGTAACCTCCACGGTTTCATTTCTTATCCTTGAAGACCCTTCAGGGCGCCTTAGAGACTTCATTATTTGTATATGGGAGAGAGCTGCTTCTTCTTTGTTTTTTAATCACTAAATCTCCATACCCACTTTCTCCACTGTCACTTGTCACCAATGTGTAACTGACCTCTTTTCACTCTGACAGGTATGTCCAACCTTTTGACATTGGGATGTGACATTGTCATCTACAGTGGACACTGTAGAACTGATTACACTAGAGAACCATGTAATCAAGCCACCACAAACAATCAAAGAAAGGTCTCTGTCCTAAGTAAATTCGCAATTATGTGCCAGATCACATTTATGGGTATTCTCGGGTACAGGTCAGCTACAGGAGTCATACCTATAACTCTTTGTCCCATAGCTTCTTATACTAACATGACTTCATGAAAGTCACTAAAGTCCTAAGGTTGAAGAGGTGATCACTCAGAGATGGAGAGATGGATTATCTATTAAGAGTTCCAACTGCTCTTTCAGAGGACCCAAGTTCAATCCCCAGCACCTACATCAGGTGGTTCATAGCAGCCTGTCATTCTAGACCCGGAGGATCTGATGTCCTCTTTTGAACTCTAGGGACATCTGCACTCACGCATGCTCTTAACCACATGTACATAATGAACACAATTGAGAATAAATAATTAGCACATAATTAAAAATAAATGTGTACCTAAATAAAGTAATATACATTATTATAAAATTTTTATATATTTATTATAATAGGTTGATTATATTACTAGTCATATTTATTATAATAAAATAAATAGACACGTTATACAGCTTTAAAAAGGTGGACAATGAGAGATGATGCAGCTTGCAGTAGGGATGGGGAATTACAGCTGGATTCACACAACCATTTTCCTGTGGTCTTTAAACAATACAGTCAGCAGACATGGCTGCCATATGGCTTTCGCTGGTGCTCACAGTGTCAGTGTGGATCTATTTACCACCTAGCATGTTCAAGGACATGGAGACAGGAAGGGTTCTAACAGAGACAGGTGGAGCGTGCTCTTCAGCACACAGAAGTAAGGTCCTTGTGATAGGATAGTGTCTCTTGTGCATGCTTTATTATGTCGCATGCACATGCTCGGGTACATTTCCATACATGAAACCTATCATTCCATCAGAATTCCATCTCCCAGTGTGGGAATTCCATGATCCTAGCTGTTGCTTTATCCTGTTCCAGGTTTATTTATTTGTTTGACTTTCTGCTTTCACAGTTACATGGTTTCATTTTACAAGGAGAGTTTAGACACCAAGGCCCCAATATTGTCAGGTAGTTGGTTGGTCCTACCTGAAATAGGAAAGCAAAACCTACAACATGTGCTTACTACCCATGCAGGAATCTAGGCTTTGAATCCATGGGTGCAATCCATTTCTGTTAATTAGCAATAATAAAATCTGATTGTTATTGTTATTGTTCTTCCAGTGTGGGATTGAATCAGAGGCTCATTCATGCTAATCAAAGGGCAAACATTCTATAAGCTACATCCCCAGCTTCCCCAAGAATGGGCTTTTTGATTTTGAGACAAGATCTTGATAAATTTCTTAGGATGGATTTGAACTAGCTCTGTAACCTAATTGGAGTTTAAATTTGTGGTCTTCCTGCCATAGTTTCCTAAATATTTGGAATTACAAGTGTGTTTCACCAGATCTAGCTCCCAATATGTTTTAAAGGGTTTAATGCATGTTTCGGTGATGGTCCTGTCTTGTTGATTTAAAAGTATTTCTATTTTGATAGTGTGATTCCTGAGGACCTTTCATTTCCTGTTACACAATACAATAAAAAGAATCTATCAATTTTAAAAGAGGATGATTCTAAATTCATAGGATAATTCAGATGTGAGATAGCACTAGTACCTACTTAGTTTGAAAACAAATGGCATCAGCTTCTTGCCTTCTGAGCACTGTCAAAACCAAGTAGTCATACTTAGAGAAAGCCGAGTACATTAGTACTGCAGATTCAGTGACCACACGGAGCAATTAGTTACTGATTCCTTGGTGTCAGAGACTTTGCAATAATTTAGCCTTGTATGTACAATGATATAAATATAACACAAAACACTAAAAAAGATATCCCTCTATATGTGTGTATGCATGTATAGAGTGTGTGTGTGTGTGTGTAATTTGTCGTTCCCTAGTCAATATGATTGAGGGATAAATGGGAAATGGATGGAGAAATGAATGAATAGATAGATATTCATAAACAGATGATGGAGAAACTAGATAAGATAATTAATCTGCTAGAAAATACATAGACTTAGATCTTCATGCTGCCAAGACAAGTACTTTACTATCTGAGCCCGCCCTCCAACCCCAATCATGACTTTTGATGAGGAAATATTTGGTCAATTCTTGTTTAAAACTGTTCAGTAATAGTAACAGAACCGCAATGGGTGGTGTGCACGTAGACATTGGCTGAGTAAAGGGTCGGAATTCAGGTTTGGTTGAAAGACTGTCATTGAGCATTGACTGAAGGAGATAAAGACATAACCATGCAAGGAAAGACAGCAAAGCACTGTTTCTCCGTTCCCTGCTGGCCTGCTGTCCACTCTGACAAGACCTCGGGTTGGTCTGCTCCCCTGACTGGGACTCATGGGCTAAAATCTTGGTGACCTGTCACACAAATTGCTACTCAGTCTGTCTCCCAATCTCACTTCACTGTCAGGAACAAGGAGAAATTAAACAGATTAGAGAGAAGCAATGACATTGTATCATATGGTCTATTTTGTAGCCCTAAAATAATCTCTCCTTTTTGTATTTTCTTAATTCATCTGAAAATGAAATGGGTCAATATGGACGAATTCCTAAGCATAGTATTAGAAGAGTATGTGTACTTGGAAGGCATATAGCTGGATGTGTCTTCTGTGGTTAGAACATATAGATGGCCTCACTTCTCAGCAATGAATAGTATAAACACAAATATTTATTGGAACTGCAGCAGAAACACATTTTCCCCTATTGACTTCATGAAGTATTGTTTTAACAAGTGATATCTCTCTGTTAGATTTTAACCACCCACATGCAGTAGATACTGTGTTTCTCATTGGAAGAGAAGACCATAGAGGTGTCATAGGAAGGATCTCTTCAGAAAAAAAAAATCACACTTGAATATATGATGACATTGCCGTAGCCATGATTCAAAGTGAAACCAATAAATTCAAAGTACATTAAAGCCCAGTGCAAATGATGGTTACAAGCAGTGTTCTGGGAAAATGACATATTCAGCTTTTCCTTATAAGATTTATTTTAATTTTTAAATTATGTGCACGTGTCAGTTATTTGCATATGAGTATAGGAGCCTTTGGACAGAAGAGGACATCAGATCCCCCTGGAGTTAGAAGTACAAGCATTCATGAGCTGCCCCGTATCAGTACTGAGACTCAAGCTTCCTCTGCAAAAGTCCAGCTACTGATCAGCATAATATACTCTTCATTATGCTGATCAGGGAAACTGGGGTATGTTTGGGGATCTATTTTACCCTAATAATAGGTCTATGAAGAGCTATCCTGAACTTAAGAAAGATTGACCACTAAAGGTTTCTCTCAAATATTCTTTCTGAGACTGAAATGGTAACTGGAATACACACACACATACACTGAATATCCTCAGAGAAACAGAGTAGCACTTATTCATAAGATCCCTTTGTGTTTCCTTTTGGGATCAAGATGGGCTGGCCTTGTGTCTACTTCCTTCCCATGGTGGATGGGACTCTAATGAGGCCACAGATTCTTTTCATACCATTTTAGAATTTTCTCTGAAAGGATTCAGGCAGAGACGGCCCTTGTATTTCAGTATTCTACATTAGGGCAGGCAGAGCTTTTCAAATAATGTAAAGCTTTCTTTTTTCTAAATTCTGTCTGTTCCTGAGTGTCTGTGCTCAGAATAAAGGAAGATTAAAATCTCTATAAAACTACCCAACAAGCCACCACATGGAATGACTAGTGGGAGGGAAATTAATGGTGCCAAAAATGAATCTGAGATTGAACATACTTCACCTTGGATTTTCTTCTGCATATTTCATTTGTCCTTAACTCCCTTTAATCAGAGAGATTCCTTGAACCTGAAAGACAATGGTTTGGATTCATTATAATAATCTAATGCAAAATGCAAATTAATCTTCTATGTATTATAAAACAGATACAACAGAAACACTTGTTAATACCAAGTTGACTGTGAAGGCTTGCATTATTGATATTAATACATGCAATGACTCAACAATGCTGTGTTTACTGGTATATACTCACTGCTATATAAAAATTCTTATCCCTACTATTTTTCTCCTATGTTAACCTTTGAGAAAAAAGATTTTAACAAAAATATTGTGTTCTTACAGCATCTTCCATGCTTAGACCATATTAGACTTTAGCAAATATTTGTGAATGAGAAAATGAATAATTCAGATGCACTTTCTTACTTTAAACACAAACAAATGAAATTATCCCACAGCTAGGAACTGACTTCACCATTGAATTAGATATATGAAGTAATGAGCAATAAAAATGGTAATTTATCACATTAGAAACATATCTGGTACACTCTGTTGAGCCTAAAAAGATAAACATCATTTTTAAATGATTTGGACAAAGTTGAGGGGCCAAAAGAGCTAATAATTTGTTAAGCAGCTCTTCTTGATTCTATTACAGCCTGGCTTCTTACTACTTTCTTCTCCTTCACCTAAGCTGTAATCATTCGGGCCTCTTTATGGTATGGAGAGAAGGCTCAGTGGGTAAAGCGCTTGCCGTGCAAGCATGAGGACCAGAGTTCACCCCCCCGGAACCCATGTAAAAGCCTATCAGGCATGGTGGCCACCAATAATTCCAGCACTGGAGAGGCAGACAGGGATCATGGGACAAGCTGGCTGTGCTAGCCAGAAGTGGTGAACTTTGGGTTCAGCAAGAGAACTTCCCTTAATAAATAAAATAAACAGAGACTGAGAAAGACACCTGGCATCAGTCCATGTGCACCCAGACACATTTAGCATGTTTGCACAACACACACACACACACACACACACACATCATGGACTCTTTGTTATTGCTCTGAAAGATTGGGATTTACTAATCAATGACTCTTTGTGAAGCCTGTTTAACAAAATTGCTGGAGTCAAGTGCACACACCGGAAGGGAAACGCTATCCACCATTATTATTATTTTCATAGTCTAGTATAGAAGTGGTGCACAATGAATGACTGAATATTTTCCCATGTTGGTCATTTAGTTAATAATCTATCTAGATCTACTTCTTTCCCATTAATATAAAGTTCTTCTTTCCCTTAATTTTATCAAACTGGATCTCAGCAAAAGTTTGCTTTGTCTTCTTTTTTAACTTTATTCAAACTGTCATGAATAAATATTTAGTATTTCATATACTGTATATGATGTTAGAGTTATTCAAGCCACCTAAACACATTACCCAATGGATTTGTACTCACTTTAGTCTTCCTTTAAGGTTAATACTATTGTGAATCCCCACATTTATGTTCTAAAAGTACCTCAATATAATATAATATCAATATGGCATGAGCTTTGTACCCAATAGTCCTGGTTTGCAGTTGGAATAAAATATACCATTGAGGGCTGGGGATGTAACTCAGTTGGTGGAATGTTTGACTAGCATGCCTGAGGCCCTTGGTCCTATCCCCAGCACCCCATAAACAGGGCAAAGTAATGCATACCTATAATCTCAGTACTGGAGTAGTAGAGGCAAGAAGATCAGAAACTCAGTGTCATCTTGGCTTCATAGTATTTTACAAGCCAACTTGAACTATGCTAGAGACTGTCTTAAAATAGAGAAGGAAATAAAAAGAGAAAGCTATTGTGGTGATATTTTGTTTGTGCTCTAGCAAAGTTTGTCTGGAGATCAGAGTGCGGAGTTAGCCAGTAGTTAGTCATATAGGCCAGGAAGTGGTGGCCCACACCTTTAATCCCAGCATCTGGGAGGAGGAAACGGGAAATGATAAGGCGGGGCAGAGACAGGAGCTTGGCCCCTTTTCAGCTGAGAAGTTGGAGAGGTAAGAGATGACTGTGGCTTGTTCCTTTGTCTCTCTGATCTTTCAGCATTTACCCCGATATCTGACTCCATGTTTTTATTATTAAGACCAATTAGAATGCACGCTACAAGCTATGGGTAGATAAAGTTGGGTAGCTGTGTGTCTTGATTCATCTTAGCCTTGATGGTAGAGCTTGCTAGTGAAGCTAGTGGAATCAAACTTACAGGGTACTGAAAAGACACAGGAAGATACAAGCTAGAGTCCTAGGTTCACACCTCAGCGTGGTAAGACTCAAAGTATACATTCTTTGAATGGAACTCAGTAAATTATTAACAGGTTAATTTTGTCAGGAAAGGGTAAAGGGAAATGCTGTCCATGGAGAATGTCTAGGTCTGGATCACAGAGCTTTGACCTTTCAGGGTGAGGTTGTCGCCTCCCCAGTACCCACACCCAGGAGCCCCTGTTGATGCCAGTCAAGGTGCTCCTATTGAGCCTGCTGGACCAGTACCTTCTCTGTATTCTCAAAGACAATGTCCATCCCAGAAGCCATGAGTGGCAATGTAGCTAAAACACAATGCTTGGAATTTGGTGATTTTTGTAGTTCCTCCTTCAAATTAATGTGCGGTGAGAGCTACTCCCGCCTACAGATGTGAGGGTAGGTGTTGAGAATGCAGTTGCAAATTGTGCTGGCTTAGGAACGTGACAATGGTAGGCTCTTCTCCTCTAGGTTCTCATTCACCAGCCACAGATAGTTGGCTGGGATGTTTAAGAGAAAGAGTGTATTACTCTGGTTATATGATAGTATGACAAATTTGCCGTTGAATAAGTCACAATTAAAGATTCCTATCCAAAAATTAAAGGACTAAAAGTTGAAGATAATAGTTAAAAATGAATAGCTCCTTATAGATTGAATTCTCTAAATGAAGGTCTTATAATAATTAATATCAATTAGAATGACAGTATGGAATGAGATTTTTCTTGATTGTTGGGTTTGTTGCTTTGTTTCTGGGATGAATTCTATATTGAACTGTCACAGTTTAAGATACCAGAGGAATGCTGAGCAATGTAGTACTAATGAACTCTTTATTGCTTTAGCTTCGAGCTTGCCCTTTGTGCACTGAGAGATTTACTTTAGAGTTCCGGCTATGTAAATGTTGGCATAATGGGGTGAAAAATATGAAACAGTGAATAAAAATGTAAATTTCTCTAATTAGAGTGTTTTTAAAAAGAGGGAATAGAACTGTAAAATAGCACAGCTTGTGAAATCAGTTTTTGATTTCTTGTTTGTGTGTATAGTGTGTGTGTGTGTGCGTGTGTGTGTGTGTGTGTGCAAGTATATGGAGGATGGAGGCCAGAGGTTGATATCTGGTATTATCCTCAATCACCTTCCACCTTACTCCTCGAGACAGGGACTTTCACTAACCTGGAGCTTGCTGCTTCTGCTAGACTGGCTGGTCAGCAGGCCCCAAAGGTTGTTCTTGTCTTTATCATCCCAGGGCTGGCATTATAAACACATGCAGCACATGCCACCATATCCAGATTTTTATATGAGCGCTGGAAGTCCAAATTCAGGTACTCATGCTTGTACAACCACTTTACCGCCTCTCCAATTTGAACTCTATTTTTCATAATCCAAAAACATAAAGTTGTACCCCAAACTTAGCAAGTCTATTTGCAGGAGGGATTGCCTGTTTTTCACCAGTAGCCTTCCAATCTCCCAAGAGTGTGCTTCTTTCTTCCTGGGCGACCTAACTTTGTGGAGCTTACTGATTTCATATAGCTTATGTCTAGCATCCTTTTGGACACCAAGGTTATGATATCAAATGAAGCAGAAGGTTGGAACTATATAGAGATCACACTCCAATAAGGGGACTTGGAAAGTGTAGAGGGTGTCCTGTAAAAATACAGCATCCAAGAGAAGGATAATCAGGGAAAATTCCAGAATATTCCATGCTGTCGTATGCTAGTGAAAAGTGAGCTTGTCCAAGGAGGGCATGTGAAAAGAGATGGAAGAACTCTAGGGTCCTCAACCACCCATACTTCTGAACTCTCAGGACTCCAGGACACACTCAAAGTATCACCTAAGTCTCAGAAATGGAGTCCTTGGGAAGATGCTCCAACTTCTTTCAGAACCACTTCACTTGCATTCCTCTACACCACCCCAAATCGAACACGTTCACTTCCTAATTTGTGTCTCCAGTGCAAGTTTAAGGGACAATATAGTATTTGAAATTCCTAAATTGATTGTAGCTAAGCAAAATAACCATCACAATGGAGCTACATTAACATAAATTAAGATTTCATACAGAAGTACATTCTCATCTTAAGAGGAAAAATAAAAAGAGATTATATTTCTGGGGGGGGAAGTAACCATTTCATGAAAATTTATAAAGAAAAATTCTCTGTGAGCTTTGGAAAGACAGTGTCATTTAGAAGGTTGCTTCTTATATTATTTCTAAAACTTCAAAACATTTGAGTGACAGGTAGCGGGAAGAAACATTACAATATAGATTTATCAGATTACAATATAGATTTACCACAGTGACACACCATATACATATATGATTCATCTATTTGTAACAAAATGCTCAAGTATTTACATTAGTCTAAGGGGCACAGTGCCGAGCTGTGAAGATCCTGAGCCTGAAGAGGTGATGTGTGGACTCCAGGTCCAGGTAGGAGGAAGAACACTGGCTAACCAGCATCCTCCAGGAAGAGCCAAAGGAGCCATATGCTGAGCTTTCATCCCGAGGAAGCCTTGTAAGACAGGCTTCATGGGAACTGCCAGCGGATATGAACATGGCAAAGC
Source organism: Microtus pennsylvanicus (assembly GCF_037038515.1). Classification (NCBI taxonomy): domain Eukaryota; kingdom Metazoa; phylum Chordata; class Mammalia; order Rodentia; family Cricetidae; genus Microtus; species Microtus pennsylvanicus. The sequence continues at coordinate 116,072,701 of NC_134582.1, forward strand.
ACAGATCTGCTGAAGGGATTGACTTTGAAAATGGAACCACGTCCACCAGTACCACAGAAGTGGAGTTGAGAAAGGCCCAGCTTAAAGGGAAAACTTGTAATTTCCTGGAAACACTTGGGTTTCCTTCTAAATTAGAAGCCATCACACTTGTAAGCGGGGTGATTTGTAAGTACCTTGAAGAACGTCCAAAGTTTCACTTCTAAGATTTGGTTGGTGAAAATATGATGACTTGTGCTTTTTCTAAGAATTTTCCCTCACACATGTTGTGAAAATATCTTCCTAATTCTTACAGAAGAGAAAAGATTGTATTTTAAAGGTCAGAAGCCGCAAGCTCTTCCCCATTTAACGGAGAGGCATAGATAATAAAGTCCGTGCATTCAGTTTGATTTAAACAAAATGTCAGCCTGAGAGCAACTGCTAAGCAATTATCTGAAGATAGATTAGAGTGACATTAAGCTGTGTCCCTTGTGTCTACCTGGGGAATCTCATCACATAATAATTCATCCATTTTTATGCTTTAAATGTTCTTTCTCAGGAGAAGATAGCCAATCATAATTTTAAGTAATCTCTAAATGTTTCATGTGAGGCTAACCTTTCTGTTCAGTCCTGGATGAGATGCCAAGCCCATATCTGCTTGGAAATGGAACGTCCACTGTCGCCTCGGGATTTCCAGCCCCCTGAGGCACACTATCTAAGGATTCTCCTAATGACCAAGTGTCTGTAGAGATCAACTGTAAAGTGGAGAATTCAAAGAATCCTTATCTCGGTGTTTTGACAGGGACCCCGAGGCAAGAGACTCCAGGGCATCCAAGGCTCTTAACGAATTAGTGACCTCAAATGCCACCAGTGTCTGCATCAGTTCCATCTAGATGCCTTCCTTAACCTCTTCTCCAGGTCCTACCTTGAATTTGAAAATTAGTCTCCAGCCAGCAAAATGGCTCAGCCGTGAAATGGCTCACCACTTGTCACCAAACCTGGTGACCTGAGCTTCACTACTGGAACCCACGTTTTGGAAGCAGAGAACTGACTCCCTTCAGCTGTTCTGTGGAACATGTGAGCACACACAAAAACACACGTCCACTCACATACACCACATCTATACACATACACAAATAAGTAAATTTTAAAATGTAAAAATAAACTTAAAAGTTAGTCTCAGTTTCAGATATCTTGAGCAAAACAGTATCCGAATGCTAGAATTAGCCCACCAGGGAGAGTTTGGGTGATGAACATGGAAGCTGCTTTTTTTCCCCTGCATTTTACATGTGTGGACTTGATTTTCTTGTGGGGAAAGGAATACCTTGAGTTGAAAGAAATTAAGGTTCAAAGATTAACATCTGGCAACTTAAATCCAGTTAGAGAAGACTGACACCTAGAAATTGAAGATATGTGACTCATTACAACGCAGACAAGTGAGTTCCTTATGAAGAAGCAGCTGGGATGCGGGGAGGGGCTGCTTGCTGGGAAACTGTACCATCTATTTTGAGTAGGAGCATAGAGGGACCACAAGGGGATCCTGTAGCTATGCTCCATGCTGATGAGACCCTCATGAGTCTCCCAATTGCCAGGTCCAGGAGATATGCAGAAAAACTGTTTTTAAAAGGGAGGTGTTTCCCAAGAGGAAATGTACTGGTCTTTAAACCCTCAGATGGCTTTATGAGAGAAATTGTTCATTCTTCTTACCCAGAGCAGAGCAAAAGGGGACCCAGAGCTTGGGAGTTTCACACCAAGGAAGGTGTTTCTCAAAGGTGAAGCCTTGGAAACTGTAGGCGTGAAAATTAAAGTGATTATGACTCTCATTATTCCATGAGTCAGGCTGAGGAGGTCTTTTCATGTTGGATTTGGCTTCTGTCCATTATAACCTAAGATGGACTCCTTCGTATTCTCAACCACTTCTATGAAACTTGTTCCTACAACCCAGAATCATACATCTGAAGTCCGCCGAGTAAGAAGTCGGGTTGTGCGGTGTCTATTTCCTCCCTGTCTTCATACTCACTTGTGTTCCTGCTTCCTTCACACAGCTTTGTAGAAAAGTATTATGATTGCTGACCGTCGAGCTCTGTAAAATTTTCGATACAGCCCAAAAATGACCCTTTTATACTCCTTTTCCTCCTATAACTATGATGGTTCTTTGCCTTGTCCTTGTTGTGGATTAAATTGGAGAAATTCTGACATTTGACATTTCTATGCTGAAGTCCTGTCCCCTCCGCCGTCCTCCCCCGACCCGTGTCACTCTCGGGCGTTAACAATGGTTAGAGATGTCACATGGGTAGCGCACTGACATGATTGATAAAACTGGAGGATTTATTTTAAAAAGGAAACATTGTTCTCTCTCCACATGTGATGATAACATGAGAAGTTAGCATTTTCTGTAAGCCATGATGGAAGTCTTTCCAGGATCTAGACTAGTCAGAACTTTAATGAGGAGCTTCCCAGACTCTAGAGCTTGGTAGAATAAATACATGTTACTTAAGCTATTAGATTCATTAGGTTTCTTATCTCTATGACCAGATACTTGACAAAAAGCAACTTAAAGGAGAAGTTTGTTTTGGCTTACAGGTTGAGATGGTATAGTCCGTCATGGTAGGGTAGATACTCTGTGGCATTGGGTAGCAGGACTATGTAGCTGAGTCTCCTCACTTCAGGATGGACCAGGAGGAAGAGACTGATCAAGAAGAGGGGCCGGATCTAAAGTTCTAGTGCCTACCCCCAGTAACCCACTTCCTCCAGGGAACACCCCTTAAAGTTTCTACAACCTTCCAAAATAGCACCACCAGCTGGGGATGACGTGTATAACCAGGTGAGCCTGTGGGGAGACATCTTGTCTACCCAGTGATGTTTTTTTTTAAGTGAGTTCTTGGGAAGCTAAAGGGGAGAGATAGGCTGTGACAGTTTCTCATTCATTTTTAAATGGGTTAACTAGAAAAGACCTTAGAAATTAAAAGGGACTTTTCTTATATTTATCTCTGCAGAGGTCAGGAGCAGAAGGACTTAGGACCAAAAGAAGATGGTGAGGAAGATGTAAGGGCAGCCTATACCACCTCCATTTCTCATTACATGAAAATAGAAAATTTCCATGGTTTCCCCTAAACCATGGAAAATAAATAGCTATGCCTGGATTTGTTCAGAGTTTTGGTGACGAGGTTAGGTGAAAACATTGCAGAGATCCCTTCCCCTCCATACATGATAGGACTTTCTTGCTAACGTGAATGATGCATTAGCTTCTCACCAGTATAGGAATGACTGAAAACTGAATTTCAGGAAGATGATTTCCAGTCTCTTTACAAATAGCAATAAATATATATAGTCTACATTGCATGGGTGTGCAGTGAGCTTGGCATTGTGTATATGACATGCAGTTCCCAGATGATGTTGTATTTATGGAGTTTTTGAAAGTTAAAACCAACATAGCCAGACTTGTTGACTCAGGCCTGTAATCCCATCTGCTCAAAAGTGGGAAGCAGGATTGTAAATTCAAGACCTGCTCAAACTACAGATTCAACGAGATCATCCTAAAATAATACACGAAAAGAAAGGTTTTAGTATGGCTGGAAAGGTGTCTCAGAAGTTAAGAGTGTCTACTGTTCTTGTAAAGAACCCAAGTTCAGTTCACTGACACACATGACTTCAGTTCCAGGAGATCTGTGAACTTGGGCTACCACGGACACCTGTACTCATGTGTACAAAGTGCATGTGCATGCACATGCATGCACAGGTGCACACACACACACACACACACTCAACTATTTTAAAGGGGCAGAGTTAGGGATATGGCTCAATATTCAAGTATTTGCCTAGCATGTGTCAGGTATTGGGTTCTACCTCCAGTACCATTAAAGAAGAGAAGCTTGAAAGCCTTTTGAAGTTTATCAACAGCAAAAAAAAAATAATGCAAGGATGGCTGACAATTCAAGATGCAGCAGTCTGAGGCCGGCCAGCCGAAGAAGGCACTGTAGGGATGCAGCTTCCTGACGATCACTCGAGGACACAGACCTCCGGCAGCCATGCTGTCAGTCTCTCACCGCTGCTTAAAATGCTTTGTTCATCTGCGCGCACAGATCCCAACAGCTGCTCAATCAGCTTCGCTCTTGAACCAGTGAATGCCCCAAATGAAAGACTGAAATGAGGACTAGCCGCCAATCTGGGGGCTGAATCAAAGACCAGTGATTTCTACAGCCGCGGCGACAAAATGGAGAAAGAGTCTAACAACACAGCCTGGCTATAATCTGGAAAGCCCGGAGACTCGAGGACTAGGATTTACACACCCTGGAAATTGCTGGGGATTGCATGCTTTGTTACTGTTAAGAGATTTATTTTTATTTATGCATATGTGTGGGCATGTGTTTATGTGAATAATTGCCACTAGCACACAGGTGTCCTTGGAGGCTAGGAGAAGACATTGGACCCCCTAGAACTAAGATGGATGTGAGCCACCAGATGTGGGTGCTGGGAACCAAATTCAGGTCCTTGGCAAGAGTAGCAGGTAGCCCACAGGTCCCTCACAGCAGCTCCATATACTCTGTCCACTGGGCCATCTCCCCAGCCTGCACTCACTTCTAAGATAATCAGGTTAAGGTTGAAAGATACTGTGGAGTAAGTGACAGCGACAGGACTTGAGCCCAGGAAGGCAAAGCAACCTCTTGTCCTCTTCCTCATTCACAAGATAAATCACTACCTCTCACATTTATTTACATAAATTTATGTTTATATAAGCATAAAACCGTGGTTGCAGTGAACACGACTCTCCATTATCTTAGGATATGAAATCACACAATGAATACAACCCATTTTCCACCAGGATACTGCAAGCAGGCTCTCTGGGGTGATAAAGAACTAACATGAATCATTTGCCACAGATTACAGGAAGTCCAGCCAGGCTGGATTACGGTGTGTGTCTGGTTCCATATAACGGTCTTATATGGATGAGTCATTTGAGTTCTGATTCCTTCTCTTGGTGTATGTTCTGTCTGTCTGTCCGTCTCTCTCTCTCTCTCTCTCTCTCTCTCTCTCTCTCTCTCTCTCTCTCTCTCTCTCTCACACACACACACACACACACACACACACATACACACACATACACACACACACACACACCACAGAGAGAGGGGGCGAGGGGGAGAGAGAGAGAGAAAGGAAGAGAGAGAGACTGTAGGCACATACATGTCATGTAACACATGTGTAGGTCGGAGGACAGTCTTGGCTGTGGGATGTGGATCCTCACCTCTGTCTTGCTTGAGACAGGGTCTCTCTGTTGCTCACTTCTGTCTCTCAGGCCAGCAGACTGTTGAGCTCCCAGGATTCTTCTTTCCCTGTTTTCCATCTCTATAAACTATTGGGACTACAGTTGTGCATCACAGGGCCTGTGGGGTTCATGGGCCCTGGGTATCTGAACCCGGGTCTTCATGTTTGCACAACAAACACTGTATCCTCTGACCCGTCTCTCTAGACCAATTCTTAATCTTTAACACGTGGTCTGGAACAGAAGATCCATTTCATTACAGGATAAAGAGTACGTATGGAATGTGAATCCAGTCACATCGTGCTGAGTAACTGTATTGTTGCTGGTTAACATTAGAATGCTTTCTCCCCCTCCCTCCCTAGCTCCTTCTCCCCTTTCTTCCTCTCCTTCTCTTTCCTTATCCCCTTCTCTTTCCCTCCTCCTGTCTGTATTCCCTCTCCCTGTCTCCCTCCCTCCTTCCTTCTACTCCCTCTCTTTTCCTCTCAATCCTTCTCCCTCCATCTTCCCATTTCTCTCCCTCTCCTCTTCCCCTTCTTCTTTCTCTCTCTCTCTCTTACCCTTTCTCTCCCTATCTCCCTTTCCCTCTCTCCCTTCCTCTCTTTTCCTCACCTTCTCTCCCTCCTCCCTCTCTCCTCCCTCTCTCCTTCTGCCCCTCCTCCCTATCTCTGTCTCTGTCTCTCTCCAATATCTCCTTATGGAGGCCAGAATGGCCTCAAATTGATAATCCTCTTGCCTCAGCCTCCAATAGTCTCACATGCCTGCTTTTTCTTACCTTTCACTTAAAGATATTTTGCTTCTTTTTTACCCTGAGAATTTGGCCTTTAAAATCAAAGGGATTAAAATATTCCCATCTCTTGCACATTAATGAGCATGTGAAATGTAAATGAACTAAAAATTCTGAGTCACCTTTTTGTATTTTAACTTAAATGTTAAATTCTAAAATTACCACTCTAACCTTGATCTGTTTCTTGAATGCAAAATAACCTCTTTTATATTACATTGTGCACATATATATATATACACATATATATGTATATATTTTGTCTTCATTTTAACTTTTTAGAAATATATATTATTTATTATCATTTATGCTACAGAACAGAAGAATGGAAAAGTCAAAGTAGATAGATTTAAAAGTGATTTAAAGATTAGTAGATTCAGAGAAGTGAAAAAGCAGACTATGAATGGAGAGGGAAAGGTAAAGGAAAGAGAGATACAGATCAAGAGAGCATGGGGTACAGAAGAGACAAAATATCCTCTCTCGGGCCGTGTGTGTACGTGTGCACATGTGTGTTTGTGTGTGTGTGTGTGTGTGTGAGAGAGAGAGAGAGAGAGGGGGGGGGGGGAGGGAGAAGAGAGAATATTTGGAAGAAGGAAGAGAACTAGGAACAAGGATGAGTTGGGACATGGAGGGGAGGGGTCTCATGAGCAGACTTCAGTGAAGTACAGGCATGGAAATGCCATGTTGAAACCTATTGTTTCTACACTAAAGAAATACATTTTATCATGTGAAAAAAATACTTGTTTGTTTGGGGTTTTGTTTATTTGTTGTATTGTGTTTTTAGATAAAATCTCACTCCATAGCCTACCATCTTCTGGGACTCAGAAATCCTGGTATTTCAGCGTCTCAGATCCTGGTATTGAAGCCTCTTGCTGTTTTATTTACTAGAAATGTCTCTATATAGCATTTCTAGGATCTTACACCCTAGCCTTTGTTGTTTTGTGTAGTATCTTATGCTGCATGGCCCTGACAAAACAACATTTTGTAAGATTGAGGAAGACGGTTTCCTCATCTGTCACCCTCATGTTACCTGGGTATTTTGCTTCACGTTCATGAGAAATTTGGTGGCTCCTGAGTTGTAGTAACCCAAATCACTCTAGTTAAGACTCTTCTCACTACAGTTTGCCTGAGTGGCAGTGGGGGCTGCAGCTGATTTTACAGGCTCTGGAAGTGAGGATATAAATTTCTGCTGTATGAATCTTTAAAACAACTGTTCTTTCTCGCAGAGAAAAGTTAGAGGGAAGAGAAGGGGAGAAAACTCACTCTAAATGATTCTTTTAAGAAAGAAAATGGACTGAAGAATTGGCTTAGCAGTTACAAACACTTGCTGCTCTTCCAGAGGAACTGAGTTCTATTAGCACCCGGTGGTGACCCGTAACTTCATCTCTGAGGGACCTAAAAAGTGTGCACGCGCACATGCACGCACACACACACACCTCCCCACCATATACTCACACAGATACACATACATATAACTTTAAAAATAAATAAATACTTTTAAAAGATAAAATTTTCATCATCTACAAAATATTTTATTTCTGTTACTTCTTAATTAGATTCTGAATTTGATTCCATAATTTAATTTTTAGAGTGTTATTTAATTTTACCAACCTGCGGAAGATACTAGAGAATATTTGAAACTCATTTATTCTAACCACTTCAAACTCATTTATCTTGATTTCTATCATCACTTTCCACCTTTAGGTTGATTAAACTTGTTCTTTGACAAGCTCATACATGTATGTCCTGATTCTGTTTACTGTCACTGCTGTTCTTTCTAATCTCCCCTAAACCTGTCATCCCTTCCTCCTCCCTACATGTTCCTTTTCCATACCCTTTGGCTTTTGTTGTGTTGTTTTGTGGCCCTCTTATTTTAAGCTGACTGTGTGGCCACAAATTTGGGCATAGCCATTGGAACCTGGTGGATTCATCATTTGGTACACAATGAAGGCCATGGTTGCCCCTCTTCCCAGAATCCATCAGTTGTCAAAAGTTCAACAGGGATGTATAGGGCCGCATGAGCCCCTCATCTATCCATGACTGGCTGTCGTTAGGCCCAGCCTTGTCCAGACCCAAGGCAGAATGCTGTGGCTGCTCTGAGGTCATGTTTGCAATGGCCATGTCACATTCTGAAGAGAGAATTTTACGTCTCTTAATGAAAGTGTTGTTTCTGTCAGCATCCTTATACATCCCTGATAAGCATTTTCTTCTAATTAAATATCTTGTTTCCCCTTTACATGTGTGCTAGACCATATTCTTCCTCCGCAGCATTGTTCACAACATAGAGAACACAAAAGCCTATGTCATGGAAGTTACCAGAAAGTACAAGCTTGGAATTGAAGATATACATGTTGACTGTTTGTCAGGGCATGGCCTTGGGCAGGATCTTGCCCTGCCTAAATTCTAGCTTCTGTGTCATTAAAATAGAGGTGACACCTTCCCTGTGGCATGCAAGGAGCCCCCACGTAAAGAACACAAGTTCGCTGGCTTTTGTAAACCAGAAGCTGCTCTAAAATGTAAGCTGTCACAGGACTGACAGCTCAGGTGTCTTGGTTGAAGAGTAGACACTGATGTCTCTTTCTGGGAGGCATCTTTGCCTGTCCTTTTCACCTCCCAGGTTGAAGAGTAAGATAGTACCTATGGGTGACAATTTCCTTGCTTTGAAAATGAGAACTACAGAATAGATCGGGGTGACCCACAATTGTAATCTCAGCACCCAGGAAGCTGAAAGAGGGTGTGATGTGGGAGTATCATATATCAATCTGTTGATTTCATTTGTTAAGTAATAAATAAACTGCCTGGCCTGATAGGTTAGAACATAGGTGGGTGGAGTAAACAGAACAGAATGCTGGGAGGAAGAGGAAGTGAGCTCAGGTGCCATGCTCTCCTCTCTGGGGCAGACGCAATGAAGCTCTGACCCAAAATGGACGTAGGCTAGAATCTTCCCGGTAAGCGCACCTTGGGGTGGTACACACATTATTAGAAATGGGCTAGTCCACGTGTGAGAGTTAGCCGAGAAGAGGCTAGATATAATGGGCCAAGCAGTGTTGAAAAGAATACAATTTGTGTGTTGTTATTTTGGGGCATAAGCTAGATGGTGGCCAGGAGCCGGGCAGCAGGAACGAGGCCCGCAGCTCCTACAACAAGGGTGATTTGGAGTTCATGGCCAGGATGGGTTATGGGCAAGACTCTATCACAAATTAAACACAAAAAGACCCAAAAATAAAGGAAGGGAGGGAAGGGAAAGGAACAGAGCGAGGAAGGAGGTGAGAGAGAATAAGGAATGAACAAAGGGAGGGAAGAGGGAGGAAGGAAAGATGGTTGGCGGGGGGGGGATGAAAGTTATGAAAGCACAATATTGCAAAGGGAAAGTGCAATTGAAAAAAAGAAAACGGTGTAAGAGCATAGAGCAGAGTACCAACAAATGACTACCATTGTCTTCAATGCACTATTCAGTGGCAATTGTCTGTTTTACCAACGTAGTAATAAATGTAGGAAGAAAATGAAGCCAGCATCTTTAATTCTAACTCATTTTTGTGCTAAAGTTTAGTTATTCAATTCACCATTAATAATATATATTTGCTGCACAAGCCAATAACATAAAAGGAAAAAACAAGCCACCAATGATCAGTTACCCAAATGTGAATACCACTTAGTACATTTCAGAAGGAAAAGTATTTTGAGCCAATGATTGCAGAGCACCTGGACCTAACAAACAATAGTGACAGAAGAGGGATGGATTTAGATTGTAGAAATAATTCCCTAAGAACAGAGGCTGGTGAAATGGAAATAAGAGAAGGCAGCAGCAGATTTTGAAGACTATGAGACTTTACACAAGACTGAGGTGAAGTCCCACCTCTCTGTGCCTCCAGGGCAGAGCCACGCTGACTCCACTATGACCTTCAAAGGATTTCACCACCCTCTGATGGAAATGTCCTTAGAGATATTGTATAAGAGCTAGCCCATAGACACTGTCCTTGGAAGCCACATGCCAGCCTTATCCTCAAATTAAACAAATAAATAAATAAGATATATATCTTAGTTAGGGTTTCTATTGCTCTAAAGAGACACCATGGCCATAGCATGAACCAACTGAAACTGAATAATTATATTATTTGTGATGGAGTGTGTGTGTTTGTGTGTTGCTAAAGGCTATTATATTCTTCAGTAGTATGTATGTATATATATAACACATATTTGTATATACATATGTATTTATATGGTTTAAAGCATAGAACATGTAATGTACTCCCAGGCAAGTATGCTTTAGCCACAGTTAATTGTTTAGAACAGAAATGTCTAATTAACTAGGACACCAGACCTTGCTTAGTAAAGCCCTTTACTGATGGGCGTATCCTGCTGGACCCCTGTGGTAGCCAGTGGCCATCCTACAGAGGAAGCACTGAGTTCAGCAGGAAGTTACTGGGTGTCAGACTGTGTCCTTTGACCTCTACTGTAGGGGCCCTCTCTGTCCAGAAGACCAACTCTTCTTCCCCAGAACCACTTGTATTAAAAAGCAGAAGAGACCTAATGAGTTCTTCCTGGCAAGTCAGCATGTTCCCACAAACCGGAAGCTATGAGCGCAATTCTAAAGTTGCAGATGCTCAGTAAAACCTTTGCCTCTGCACCTAGCTAAATGTGGAATTATTTGCTAAATGTATATAAGTTGGCGGTGTCCTACTGTGTCCCTAAAGAGAATCTGGAAAATACCTGTCTTCTATCCAACAACATTGAGCATGAAAATGTAGCTCGAACTTTCTAACTAGCTAGAAGATAAAAGAATATTTGAGAAGAGCCTCAAGAAAGTGCAGGAGAAATGGCTTCCTTTCTGTCGTCTTTCTCTTATTCTATTCCTAACTTCTGTCTAGTCTGAAGAACTGAATTTTCCTTCACTCTAGAAGAAAAGTGAATCCTGGATTCCTGTGCCTTCAGACTTTGAATGACTACTTTCCTGTAAAAAAGGAGCTGATATCTGGGAACTAGGGAGCTGGCTGAGTCAGTAACGTACTTACAACACAGCAGAAGCACCTGAGTTCAGATCCTCAGCTTCCACGTAAAAGCCAGGTCTGGTGGCGTGAGCCTGTAGTCCCAGTGCGATGGTATAAGCCTGTGGTTCCAGCACTGGAAAGGAGTTTGGAGCATCTTCAGGGCTTGCTGGCCAGGCAGCCCCGCCAAATTTATGAGTTTCACATTCAGTGAGAGTGCCTATCTTGAGAAAAAGAAGGGGGGAGGGAAAAGGAAGAGGAAAGAAGGAAAAAAAGCAGAGAGCAATTGAAGAAGACACACATCAGCTTTCTGGGCTCCACATGTTCGTGCACACTAATACATAGGCGCTTGCACACATGTGTGCACACAGGTGAAAGCATCACACACACAATGGAGTTGATATCTGATAAACAGCCTTATAAAAAGAAGTACTGGACACCAGCTCCTGGGTTCTTTCCTCATTGCCATGTATCTCCTTTTAGAATTTTTCTTCCATTCTCCCCTTCTTTTTTCTAAGTTAATTTTTTATTTTTTTAAAAAAAGAAAACAAACTATCTTTTTAAATTATACATACCAATCCAAGTTCCCACTCCCTCCTCTCCTTCCATTCACTCTATACACCTTCCCACCCCACCCCCATCTACTTCCCAGGAAGGGTAAGGCAATTTGCTTTGGAGAAGGTCCAAGGCCCTTCCTATTATATCTAGGCTGAGTAAGGTATCCATACAAAGAGAATTGGTTACAAAAAAAGCCAGGACATGCAGAAGGGATAAATCCTGGTACCGCTGTCAGTGGCCCTGCAGTCTGCCCCAGCCATACAACTGTCAGCCACATTCAGAGGGACTAGTTTGGTCCTACACTTTTTTCTTCCCATTCCAGCTAGTGTTGGTGAGCTCCAATTAGCTCGGGTAGACTGTTTCAGTGGGTGTACCCGTCGTGGTCTTGACCTCTTTGCTCATAGTCTCATTCCTCCCACTCTTCAACTGGGCTTTGGGAGCTCAGTCCATTGCTCCTATGTGGGTCTGTGCCTCTGTTTCCATTAGTTGCTGGATGAAGGTTCTATGCTGATGTTTAACACAGTCATCAGTCTGACTACAGGGCAAGGCCAGTTCAGGCCCCCTCTCCTCTATTGCTTAGGATCTTAGCTGGGGTCATCCTTGTGGGTTGCTGGGAATTTCTCTAAAGCCAGGCTTCTTGCTAACCCTATAATGGCTCAAATAACCCAACTTAAAAATGGGGTACAGAACTAAACAGAGAATTCTCATCAGAAGAATCTCAAATGGCCAAAAGACACTTAAGGAAATATTAAGCATCCTTAACCATCAGGGAAATGCAAATCAAAACAACTCTGAGATATTATCTTACACCTGTCAGAATGGCTAAGATCAAAAACACTAATGATAGCTTATGCTGAAGAGGATATGGGGTAAGGGGAACACTCATCCATTGCTGGTGTGAATGCAAACTTGTACAACCACTTTGGAAATCAATAGGGCAGTTTCTCAGAAAAGTGGGAATCAACCTACCTCAGAATCCAGCAATACCATTCTTGGGCATATGCCCAAAAGATGCTCAATCATACTACAAAGACATTGGTTCAACTATGTTCATAGCAGCATTATTTGTAATTGCCAGAACTTGGAAACAACCTAGATGCCCCTCAACCAAAGTATGGATAAAGAAAATATACTACTCAGTGGGAAAAAAACAAAAAACAAAAAAAAACACAATAACATCTTGAATTTTGCATGCAAATGGATGGAATTAGAAAACACTATCCTGAGTGAGGTAACCGAGACCCAAAAAGATGAATATGGTATGTGCTCATTCAAAAGTGGATACTAGCTATATACAAAGGATATTGAGCCTATAGTTCATGACCCTAGAGAAGCTAAATAATAAGGTGAACCCTAAGAAAAACACAAGCTCCATCTGGAAAAGTCAAAGTAGACAAGATCACCTGACAAAATTGGGAGCAGGGGCTGGGGAGAGAAGGGTGGAAGGGGAAGAGGAGAGGAGAAGGAGAGGGTTGAGGAGAACTTGAGATAACGGATAGTCAAGATGGAGAAAGGACAGAGATGAGAGCAAGGAAAGATATCTTCATCTTCCCCTTCTTAAGACGTTGACATTACATAATGCTACTATCTCAGATTTGGAAAAGACCTCAGGATTATGAGTCTAATATCCTATCTAATGTCTTTCATTCCCAGCAAGTTCCCATTTAATCTTGACAGGAGCACATTTTGTGATAGGGAGCTCACAGTCTCCGAAGCCCGTCTAATTTACTGATACTCATCTCTGAGTGCTAGAACACCACTTCACCCTAAAAGCCAGTCCAGCAGCCTGCCTCTTCACCAGTATTAGGATCGCTCTCTAGAGGGATCATGAAGAGAAAAGCCTGGTTCCACTTGTACCCGATAACCCTTCAGGGACCTGATAAGAACTCTCCAATCTTCTTCTGACTCAGTATTATCAGTTCACCCCTGTCCTTACACAATACATCTTCTATTAATGCCTTGTAACACTCAAGATGTTGACCGCTGTGTACACATTCCCACTAAAGCAGGAGTCAGGAAGCTATGACTGCATTCCAGGCTTGAGTCCTTGGATATTTGGGAAGAAAATCAAGGAAGTAAGGTGTCCTATTCCATTAGTTTGTCAAAGTCTACTATATATTCATGCTCTGCTAACTCATTCATTACTCATCTAAACTGCCTGCCTACTTTGGGGAACATTTCAGCCTGTGCCCATTATCCAAGCAGGCAGCTTCCTTAGCTGGTCATAGTATGCAGACCCGAACAACTTGAAGAAGAGCTGCCATGTCACTCGTTATGAGTACATTTTCCTCATGATTTAAAACCAATGTGACATATGTGCATATTTGTGCAAGTGCCTATGCTATGCACATGTGTGTGCCTGTGTATGGAGGTCAGAGGACAGCCTAAGGTTGCCCTTAGAAACTGTTCACTTGTTTCTTAAGGCAGAGTGTCTGATTGGCTGTGAGCTAAGTGTTCACTTGTTTCTTGAGACAAGAGTCTCTGATTGGCCCTGAGCTTGCTGATTTGACTAGGTTTGCTGTTTAGCAAGCCCAAGAAGTCTGCCTGCTTCTGCTTCCTCAGGGAAAGGGTTACAAGCATGCACCACCATGCCTGGCCTTTTTACGTGGGTTCTGTGGATTGAACTTGGGTCCTTGTGTTTTTGTGGCAAGCATACTACCAACCACTGATCAGTCTCCGCAGACTCCTATTTTATCAGACTTCTCTGAACTTCCCCTCGAGTCGTCCCTAACTCTCTTTTCTTATAATGGCCAAATTTGCTAAGATGAAAGATTGTGTTGCCTGCAAATAGGACCTGGTGCCTTAGAGGAGGTAAAACACTGTATTGAATTTCCATGTCTTTAAAACTGTATCGTGGTGAGCAACACTAGGCCCAGGAGGTATCTAAATTCATGGGCTATCTTCCCCCTTTCCAGGGTTACCCATCTTCCTTTCTCTTCCTTTGGTCTTTCCTCCAAATTCTGCCTTTAAAATGACAGGAATGTTAGAAATCAAAAGAGACTTAGCTCTTCGCTGTGATTCACCCATCCTGACTTGGTGGCTCTTATCCCTAACTTCTTATAACTTGTATAATATCACCTTATAGTTTTCCTAAACTATCAAACTTATTGTGTTTGTTGTGCCCCCAAATCTTAACAGACTCACGTCAGATATTCAAATTTTTCTATACAGAGTATGCAGAATCCCTCATGTCCCACTGTCCTCACCTACCCAGTGGTGCAGGATGATTTCTGGGAGTCTGAGGCCATCCTGGCCTACATTATGAGTTCTTATGCTATACCAGGCCTCAAAGAAAGACCCTGTCTTAAAGAATTAATTAGTGAATCTACTTGGAGTTTATGTTTCATTTGCTTCTTTCAAGAATTGTTTCTACATTCAAGCTTCCAATATCAAATTTGCCCACTATGACAAATTCCTAGAGTACGAGCTACTTGACAGAATAATGTCACCTTCACTTTGCTGAAGGGCACCCTTTCAGGTTTGGGAGAAAAATAAGGACAAATTAGATGCAGATCCTACTGAGGAATCAAAGCTAGTAGAAAGAACAGACATACTATCAGGAATTTCATCTGAAGAACCATGGGAAACCAAGCTTGGTGGTGTCTGTAATCCCAACATTTGGGAGGTGGAGGAAGAAGGGTCTGGAATTCAAGGCTATCCTTGGCTAAATGGAGAAGCTGAGACCATGCTGGGCTACCTAAAACCCTGTCCCACAAATAAAACAAAAGATAGAAGTGGGCATGAGTATTTATTAATTAATGGAAAAAAATTCTTTTCTGTTTTTTATTCTTTTGGTTTTTCAAGACAGGATTTCCCTGTGTAAGAGCCTTAGCTGTCCTGGAACTCACTACGTAGTCCAGGCTGACCTTGAACTCACAGAGATCCACCTACCTTTACCTCCCCAGTGCTCAGATTAAAGGCCTGCGCCACCACCACCACCACCCAATAATAACATTTCTTATTAGCATCAGATTTAACTTGTCCACTGGATAGCAGCAGAGCAGCTTTGTGAAGGGATTCCGGGACGTTTGCACATTTGGTTTTTAGGCTTTTTATGTTCATTTCAAGGAATCCTTGTTTGGGGTAAGTTTTTGAAATTCCCCTTCAGAGCTTTGGGGAAAAAATATGCTATAATGTGACTTCAATTTTGACAAAAATAACTTTAAAGATAATGTGTTTGAAAAGGACAAATATCTACTCTGCATCCTGCCCCAGTAGAGACACAGGCAAAAGCAATAAGGAGCTTTCTCAAGAAATGGTGACTCAATGAGAAAAACTTTCCTCTATCTAAGAAGAGTTTCAGGGAAGAATTGTGACTTTGATATAATTGGGCAAAGTTTTGATTTCAACTGACAAGAGCAACTGACTATAACATTGCACACTGCTAAGGTGTGCACAGGTGTTTGCGTATAAGTATGTCTTCTTCAATGATCCAGTGCAATGACCTAGTTTGTCTAATTAGTATACCATTGCAAGTACTTATAGTGCCTTTGTATATGAGCGTTCAGACTGCAATAACCTGTAGAAATGTGTGTGTTCTTGTTTATTATGGTTGCCATACCAGGTGATGCCAGAACGGACCAAGAAGGCTATGTCCTGTTCTGTGTTGGCCACTATTAGAGTCTCTCTCTCTCTTCCTCTCTTTCTCTCTCTCCTACACTGTCCCTCCCTTCCCTCTGTCCCCTCTTTCTTTTCTTCTCTCTCTTTCCCTCATCTTTTACTGATGACCAAAGAGGAAAAATCTGACAAGGCAGATCCAAAAGGAATATAAAACCTGAATGAACCTTGAGCGGGAAGTCGGCAAACAAAAGTACCCTCTCCCTCCTTATCACAGAAACAGGTTTGGTTTCACATCAGTGTTTTCCCAAGAGCCAGGCACCTCTTGTGCAATTCAAGTCACAAAATAAAGGCTACGCCTCTTTTTGTGAAGTGCCCTGTGATGGCAGAGAGAGAGGAAATGTTAGCTCTGCCCCCAGGAGGCTCGCCTTGTTTATGGGAGGAAGATAAGATGCGTATACAAGGAACAGCAATGCAAGGGGAGACATTAATATTTATAACTGATCCAAACAAAGTGCTTAGAGGGACCTTGGGGGGAAATAAATGTGTCCCAGCTAGGGATACGACACAGAAATTTATGTGGGGAAGTCATCGCTGGACTAATCACAAACGATGATCAGAAATTCTCTAGGTGTCTCTGGGAAGACTGGGCGCTCTAAAATGAACTGGGGTAACAGAAAAGGCTGGGATGTGGCAATCAGAAGCAAATAGGCCTCTTCTGTAGCATAGGACTCCTACTTTGCTTTTGTTTGGGGTAGTGAAAACTGAGAACATATAAACATGCTAATTAAAAATTGTATAACTTTAAAAGAGAAGGAATACTTGAGTGAGAGAACACTTTCGTCCACTTTCTAAGACATAGGAAAGGCCTGACGCCAGTCACTGTTGTCTATCAGGCAGGCGTGATTATCACACCCTGTCTGCCGGGGTGGAATGCCTGTCTGGTCAGGCATGAGCAGAGGCAGAAGCCGCTAGCCAGAGAGCAGAGCTTGCAGGAACTTCCAACAACTTCTAGAAACTTAGAGGGGAAATGTGTGCCCTGTTTACTCACCGGGCACCACATGTATTGTACACATATACACACACACACTCACACACACACACACACACACACACACACACACACAGGTTCCCACATAACTGCATACACAGGCATGCAGCCATGTACCTTCCTGGTGAATCATAAAATTTGTGAGGTGAAATGATGGTTTTATCTTTCCTGCGAAGTCAAAGGAAGGGCAAGTTGTGGTAGCTCATACTTTGGAGTCTAGCGGCAGCTTTTGGACAAGCTCCAGCAAAGGATCATCTCAGTGGCTGGAGACAAGTGGAATCGTCTTACCCCCTTTGGTTTATGCGCTATGTAAGGCAGAGATGATCTTCTGATGGAGGATGGGATGAATTAAGTCACCTTTAGCACACGATGTAAGATCTACATCTCTTTCATCGTTCTAAATTCTAATTTTAACTGCCAAGAGGATCCCAAGCATTTCATGGATTTAAGGATGTGTTTATGCATGGACTGTCTTGCTGTATTATTCATATTATCTAGATAATAAACAATAAATCAGAGTCTCTGTGTGGAAAAGCCCATTGCAATGGTGGGTTTTGGAGAACTCCCTCAGTCACACTGATTCCTACTGAGAAGCTGAGGTGTCCTTCAGTATTTCAGACCTGGGGGTTCTGAATAACAAGACCATTGTTTTGGGGTGTGAATAAAACCCAATCAAATGAATATACCAGTGTATGCCAGATATGAACTCCAACCATTCTAAACTTCTTATATAGATACAAGATACCGCTCCAGCAAAGATGAATCCCAACAACCCCAAAGCATTGATTATGGTGTAGGATATAAATACAGCACCCTCCCTCTCCCTGCTTTGTAGTTTCCTTGGTACTCAATAATTCTAATAGACGTTTTCTGGGCAGCAGAGTTTCTCAGTAATTACTCTGTTGAGGATCTGGAAAAGAAAACAATAATTAAATACCTTTACTTATCCTACTTTATCCCGGACTCTGTCACTGAACTTCAGCGTGGAATGAAAATAAACATACCTTGAGATAAATTAATTTAGAAAAGGACTGCATATCCTTGGCCTTGAAGCAAACTCTCAGACTGCAATAGACATTGAACTTATTATGAATACCGTTTGATGAATATTTATAATTATTTTTTCTTTCAGTCAAGATGCTCTCCCCATCTTGTTCCAGTCTGTAGGTCCAGGGTGGACTCTGTTGACTCCCAGGTGTTTCCCTGTGTCTCCTGACTGGAGAGGGTTTGCTACCTGATCTATATAAACTGATAAAACAATATTCCTGGCAAAGAAAGCTCACCTCTAAATGAGGGTCATGGCGAAGTTGGTAAAAGTACTAGCTGTACAATGTGAGGGCCTGTGGTCAATCCACAGAAGCCACTCAAAAGAACAAGCAAAACTAACAACAAATAGAAAACCTCAGAGGGGAATGGACAGATGGCTGAGCAGTCAAGAGCCCTTCCTGCTCTAGCATAGTATCCAGGGATGGTTCCTAGACCTTACATGATGGCTCACAGGCATCTGTAACTCCAGTATCAGGGTAGCCAAAGCCCTCTTCTGGCCTCTACAGGTATTGCATGCATGTGGTGCACATACATATAAGCAGAAAAATACTCATATACAGAAAATAAAAAGTAAATCTTCTCAAAAATTGCATGGTGGCACACACTTGTAATGTCAGTGCTAAAGAAACAAAAAAATAGGTGGAATACTGGGTCTCCATATCTGTGTGGCCTAGCCTAATCAACAGAGCTTGAGGTGAGATGGCCAAAATTGACCTCTGAATGCCATACAAGCCACCCCACCCAGGCCACCCAAATAGAGAAATTCCTTCGCTTGTCCTTTTCATCTCAATTACACTTTTATTCTTCTTAGTTATGAGCCTCAAACCAAGAATTCGGTAGATATTGAAAGCACATATATCTATTGACTGCCATCAAGTGTTATCCTGGCTCTTCATCAATTTCAGCTAACTTCAAATGACTTTTGTTGTGGTTATTCTTGGCTGTTATTTGAAGACTTAATTGATCTGTGAGCTGTTTTCATTTTCTCTGTGTCTTTACGGAATTCTCTGTAGGTCAGAACAAAGATTGGGTGAAAGTCATGTCTGTCTGAAGAGACAGTTCTTGTGAAATAAATGAAGATCATTCTGGAGTCTGAAAATAGCAAAATTTACATTTGAGTTTTATTAGGGCATTGTACTGAGAACACAATAGATTCAGAGAAGGAGGATTCATGTAGGTCTCTGGAACCTGGGAGACTCTGAATATTAAAAGACTGCATTACATAAGGGCTCCTTACCGCACTTAGGAGACTTGAACACTAAGCCTTCCCCTCTCCAGCAATTGCAGCCTGAGAAACTCTTCCCTTAAGAATCTGATGGCTGTAAAGACTGTATCTCCTAAACCCCAAAGTACTCAAATATTTAGGTTGGAGAGTTCATAGTGCTACATATGCATTCTGTGTGACAGAAACGTTCTGCTCTTCCCAAGGTAGCTTGACCACATCCTAGCTCTTCATCACACCTCTAAAGTAGAATTTGACTACATATTAAAGGAACGTACCAGGAGCCTTTTGGTTTACTCAGGATTTAAACATGTTTGTGATACAACGACTTGCCAAAATCAGAGATGGGGTTTGCCTTCTAAAGCCCTTTCTAGTCCTTGTGACAGGGCCAGAAGTCGGTGCCTAAAAAAGAAGTGTGCATAGGCAGAACAAACACCCTCAGAGTTGAGGCACTGTCCCCTTCTGCAGCAATTGTATGAATGTGTTTCTTGGGCATTTCAGTGTGGTGGCAGACAGGGCTAATGTAAAGCACATTGGTGTGCTGCGGGTGTGTGGTCTGTCTCTGGGTGTGCTGCAGGTGTGTGGTCTGTCTCTGGGTGTGCTTCTGGTGTGTGATCTCCCCCTGGGTGTACTGCTGGTGTGTGGTCTGTCTCTGGGTGTGCTTCTGGCGTGTGGTCTGTCTCTGGGTGTGCTGCGGGTGTGTGGTCCATCTCTGGGTGTACTGCTGGTGTGTGGTCTGTCTCTGGGTGTACTGCTGGTGTGTGGTCTGTCTCTGGGTGTACTGCAGGTGTGTGGTCTATCTCTGGGTGTACTGCGGGTGTGTGGTCTGTCTCTGGGTGTACTGCTGGTGTGTGGTCTGTCTCTGGGTGTACTGCTGGTGTGTGGTCTGTCTCTGGGTGTACTGCTGGTGTGTGGTCCATCTCTGGGTGTACTGCGGGTGTGTGGTCCATCTCTGGGTGTACTGCGGGTGTGTGGTCTGTCTCTGGGTGTACTGCTGGTGTGTGGTCTGTCTCTGGGTGTGCTGCGGGTGTGTGGTCTATTTCCCTGTAGGTGTGCTGGCAGGGTGCTGTGTCCCTTTAGGAAACTTACTAAATGGACCTAGTTCTGAACTGAAATTGGAGGCCTGCACTGTAGCTCTAGTCAGTCAGATTTTGTCTACACAGGCAGAGTTGAGTCATATCTAAGCCCTAGGTATGAATTTCTTCATCTCTCACGTGGGACGACAATGCATATCCTGTAATCAGCTGCAGCTTCTCTGAAGGTTGATTTCCTGTTCTTTCTTCCCCTCCTGAGTCAGTTATCTTTCTTGTTTCTGGAATCAAATTCCCAACAAGAAGAGGCTTACAGAGGGAAGGCTTATTTTGGCTCACAGTTTGAGGGGAGGCATGACATGGCAGGGGAGGCATGGTGGCAGGAGCTTGAGGCATCTGGTCATACTGTCAAGAAGCAGAGAGAGAACAGGAAGCCCTGCCAGGCTACAAACCTCAAGGCTCAATCCCATTTTCCCACATCTTCCCACAGCTGACTACAGGTTCTATAACCTCCCAAAGCAGCATGACCACCAGGCCCAGGTGTTCAAATCCATGATCCCCCAGGACCACACGTTCAAACCACATGTCTCTTAGCCATACTGAGCGTATTGCTCAGATATGTACTTCCTGAAATATTAATATCAATTTGGTGTGGGGAGCAAAAAAAAAAAGGACAAACAAAACTGGAGCTGACAAAATTCAGAATGACGAACGCGATCACAGCCCTCTTATGTAAGCTGCACTGTGGAAGATGGGTTACCTGCTTTCTCCCATGGGACCTCAGTAGCGCTCTACTCTGTACAGAGAATTCTACATATAGTCATTTCTCCTGTTATGTCAGCCAAAGCAGTTTTCCTGTATCTCCTGGTATCATTATATCATCCCCTTTCGTGGAGAAACTTGCCTCATTTTGGATGGTAAATTAAGTGGACATGATATTTAAGCACAAATATTGATGATATACCATTACATCAGTTGTTCAGCCTTCCTAATGTTGCAACCCTTTGTTTAATACAGTTGCTCCTGTTGTGGTGATCCACAACCATAAAATTATTTTCATTGCTACTTTATAACTATAACTTTGCTACTGTGATGAATGATATTGTATATAATTATAATATCTAATATGCAGAATATCTGATATGTAACCTCGTGAAAGGGTCAGTCGACCTCCAGAAGGCTCATGACCCACAGGTTGAGAACCGCTGCATTATATGGTTTCTGGAAAATTACTCTGAAAGATTTTATGTTCCATTATTTAAGCTAGAAATAGTGTGAAAATGACAGGTCGCTCCTACATCACTGGGGCAACTCATCTCTTGATACCTAATTAGCAATGCGGAGTTTGTAATGAGATTGGAGCAGATAAGGAGTACTCAGGGACTATCTCTTTTCAGAACCTCCAGGTGAGCCAGGACAGACAGAAAGACACACCAGAGTTACCTTGGAAAGAAGGAAACAGCAAAGGCAGAAGCCAGTGTGTGCAAAGGTCCTGTGGGAGACAGGAACAAGGACTCATGACTGGGGATACAGAAATGATGGAAGGATGCATAGAGGGCAGCAGATGAAGAGATGAGATCGCAGAGGCAGGTCGAGACAGAGGGAAACTGCGATGGTTTAGGCCAGGGGTCGTAGACTGAAAGTGGACTCACTAATATCAACTATATCGTGAAGAAAAGACTAAAAGGCACAAGGGAAAGAAGCAGCAGGGGGTAAGAATAGTTAAAAACTGGGTGCCATTGGGATCAGAGATGCCTGGTACCTGAACCCTCTAAGTGGACTGTGACCATGGCACCTGTAATATGAAAGACTATTTAGGAGGCAGGGAGCTTTGTGAAGGATGGATACTGTGCCAATGTTTCAAGCCCTTTACAGTAAGAATTATCTGATTAATGATTAAGTCAGTATAAAAATGGAAAAGAGAAAAAAACAAAGCCAGGGAAGGGGTGCTGGGCTGGATCTAGGAAAATAGTAGAAACTAAAAAGCCCTTGAAAAGGAACTAGAGCAGGGCTGGCCAGGACAGTTAGAAGTCTGGGGAAGGTGACGGTAAGACGAGAGAATTCAGAAGAGGAGTAGCCAGCAGTGTGGGACCCCGTTGGTGCAGTCACTAGACTCCAAACCTGCAGTCTAGAGCAGTCGGCCAGCAAGTTACTGATTACCCTGGAAACAGCAGCTGCTGGGAAGGGCTGATAGGCACCAAAGGCAAGTTTAGATTGTTAGGAGCTGAGTCCACATGACCCTGGCAAACAGCACAGGAAAAGGAGAAGGGGTGGAGCTAGAGTGGGAAGGAGGCTGCATGAAGGGATTTCATTAGGGTTTTTATTCTGTTTATATCTAGAATACGTATAAGGGGTGGTATTCTGATAAACCAGGCCTAGTGGAGGGGCAGTAGATTAAAACCTTGATTTATAGTTTTTGCAAATGACAATGGTGTGAAAACCGACACCATGCCTGGAGTCATGCTGTCTGTATGGACTCAGGAAATAGTGGAGAACCAAATCCTAAAACCATCCCCCAGTTCCAAGGTCCTGCTGTACAAGAGCCAGTGGGAGGAAGAAGCCAAGGTTCTACGTGATAAATAGATAAAGAGGGGCAAATAGGATCCAGAACAGAGGTGGGAAGGTTGGGATTGAATAAGAAAAACAAAATAAAGCCGGGCAGTGGTGGCACATACCTTTAATCTCAGCACTCGGGAGGCAGAGGCAGGTGGATCTTTGTGAGTTCAAAGTCAGCCTGGTCTACAAGAATTAGTTCCAGGACAGGCTCCAATGCTGCAGAGAAACACTGTCTCGAAAAACAAAACAAAAAAGAAGAAAAACAAAATAAGGCTTTTTATGAGTTAAATGTACAGAAGTCTGGTTGGGATAAACTCATAAATTTATTTCAAATTCATGAGAGGAGAGATAGATAGATAGGTGTTCACTTCTTGGATTACCTTACCTCTAAGGACCCGAGGACTTTGCTGAGAGTGTGGAGGTAAGGGCTGAACATCCTGTTGGATAAGAAAGACAAATTAGAATATAAAGGAAAAGAAGACAGGAATCTGGACTATGTTGGGGTCCCCAGGATGTTGAAGACAAAGGCTTTACCCCAGAACTCACCCACAGAGTCACATGAATTTATCAGAATGTAACAGCTATGCTCTAAACAGTAGAAATAAAATAGTGACTTTATTTGGAGCTGAAACCTCTCAGGAGACTGTTCATCAGTGACAGGAATTCCTGGGGAGCCATGAGTATCGGCAGGAGGATCTTCGAAGTGATCAGTCATTGTATTTCAGTTGAGAGGGAAGGAACAAAGTTGAACCAGAAGGAGTTTTTCAAAGTAAAGAAAGACATTACTTTATCAGACTAGGGAGCTGGGGCCATTTTTCTAGCAAAACAAAGATTTTTAAGCCTTCCAAAAAAAAAAAAAAAAAAAACCCTGAAGGAGAGCTGAAGACAGCCCCCACTCACAGCCATGTATTTACTCACACACAGGCACACGCATGCCTATAGCTGTTACATCAGTAAGCAAAGATGGAGGTTGATAGGGATCAACCATTGCTTAGGGGTTACAGTAGCTTTTCTTCGGTCCTGTGCAGGACCCTATGTGGTTTGCTTTCTCAGGGATAGTTGACTCTTTTTAGTTACCTGTCACGTCTGGCTCAAACCTTGGTCAGGAAATTCATGCCAGACAAAGAATCAGTTCCCTTCCACGGGTTGCATAGTTCCTCCTTGAGAACTGACCTTCCTCAAGGCCTTGTCCCTAAGTGACCTGTCCTACTCAAGCTGTAGGATACTAAGCTGAGTTTGTCTCAGGCATTTTTATCAAGTTACCTCATTTTATGACATTCAGCATATAGAAAATTGGCTAAGATTCACAAGAGAGAAGTTGAGATTTATACTTGGTTGTATCACGACAAGTAAATGTTATCGGTGTAAGAGAAAGAGTGATATTCTTCATCATATTGTTTTGCCAGATTCTTCAAGTTCCAGTCTCAAAAACTGTCAAGGAAAATGGCATTGAAGGTTATAACATCCCTTACAAATAAAATCAAAGCTTTAGTCAGTTGATAGAGAGACACATGAGGGAGTGAATGCCAACCCCCAGAGTGATACCTAACAAGTGGTTCACTGAGCGCTGCACAGAAGGTAAATGAAGTGTGTCTGTTCCAATCACAACTGGAATTTTAAGTGAGTGGAATGGAATAAACGCAGTTCAGAATTTGAAGTAAACTCAGCTTGGAATGTGTCTGGAGACCAAGGTTTATATAAGAACTACACAAAGCTCAGAGCATGACACAAGGAGACATGTTCCTGGCATCTTAGAGTGAGCCATGGACTCCTGAAGAACCCGGGCACAGACATTTCATCCAGAGTCATTTGTTTCTACTTGGGGAAGAAAATGCAGACGTTTATATAATGTGCTGGAGTGAGAGTAATATTCCACCTGGCGCAGGGAGTTGTGTACAATTTCTCAGACATGGTATTTCAAGTTTAGTGTTACCAATAAAATATTCCTATCAAATCTCCATTCTTCTTTTCCTTGATTCCTGTTGCTATATATCTTCTCGGGAGTCTCTCGTAGATCACACATTCTACATCTGATAGGTGAAAAACAAGAAGTGGTAAGGGAAAAAAAAACTTACAGAGCGAGTTAACTGGAAGGAATTCAGAAGCAGCAGCTCACAGCAATGGACTTACCCCGTTGCCTAAACACTTTTCTTAAAGTGTAGCTCCTGGTGAGCTAGTGACTTTACAGGGGGACATAGAGAGGAGAAGACTCTCTATGCCAAGCTGAAGAAGCAACCGGTAACCAACAATGCATCCTTGTTAAGGTAAAAAGATTCTTCTACCATGGAGTGAAAAAGCATACTTGCTGTAAGTTTTTAATTATTGGATTTAGTTAATGCATTAAAAGGATGTGAGATGCTAGACCCCAAGCAGGAGATCATGTGTAAATTAACAAACTTCCTGGCAGTTGGAGATAAGTCAAGAGCAGGGGAGAAATCAAAAGGGAGGAGGGCTGTGGAGTAGGCATTCAGAACACACGGTGTTTCTGAAATAATAAAGAAGGAGATGAGCTCCCAGGATTCAGGCTCTGGGAAATCTGAGATGCGACTCCATTTTCTGAGTGTGCCATTGGGTTTGAGGGGAGTAGCTAGATAGTGGAGTTGTTGGTATATCTATAGATGGATAGATAGATAGATAGATAGATAGATAGATAGATAGATGATAGATAGATAGATAGATAGATAGATAGATAGATAGATAGATAGATAAATGAGTTGGTGTTGGAATCAGTGCTTCGTATTGCATGTTACACTTTTCCATGTTAAACAGTAGCCAGTGATGGTGTAGCTCACATTTGCATTCAGGTGAACCCAAGGAAATTCTGCAAATACTTACTTTTATGGCAGGAAGGTACCTGACTGGTGGGGGGGGTCGTTCTATAATGTTTGTATTTTCTGCTGCTGAAGGCAGTCCATATATTTATCCACTGCATAGTTCTGACCATTTTATCTGATAATGTTAGTATGGTATTATTGTTACTGACAAGTACATAAGCAATTGCAAGGTCAACAGCTCACAAAATGTCTTCTTATTATCAGCACATTTCCAGTATGTTTCCATTGGGGGTAGAAAGTAGAGAAGCATCCAGGAGCTCCATGATTCTCTACTTTAGAGAAATGAGAGTGAGATTTGGGGCATGGCTGGGCTGAGTCTTCTAAAATGCAGTGGACCATCCACCCAGCATGAAAACAAGAGATCTTTTGAAGAACAACTGCACATTCAGATGAAGCAACCATGTCCTTCAAACCACATCCTTCCTGTCGCCTGTGGGAAAGGGGTGGTATTTGTACTGAGCTCTGAGTGCATGCAGAATAGATCTGTGTGTATTTCCATAAATAAAAGGGCATTGTGTGTGTGTTTGGCACCTGGGATGGCCAGAGCAGTTCATTGCCTCGGAGAGCTTTGTTCCAACCCAGGGATCAGCAGGATTTGGAAGCACTGAACTAGGAACTGAGCCCCAAAAACACATATGCAGGAGACCTGCGATAACATTAAGTTTGAAGAACAACAATAGCACTTGCAAACCATTGGCTTTGTGTCAATATTCTTCTTAATATAGCTCAGGGAAGGGTTTAAATGCCGTGGGTCCCACCTGCAGACTAATGAACCACGTTGTAGTAATATTTCGAGACAGCACCTGTTTCTCTGATGAGCAAAACTCAGAATAGATAATATATGGGCATATGTTTTTGCTGAAACTTAAAACTCTGGCCTACTTTCCTTTACTTGTGTTATTCACACCGCATTTATGTTGTCACTAAAGCTAAAGATTTGATCACGAATTAAAAGATGACTCGCATTCTCCCAACCCTCCAAAACTCGAATAAGTTCAAACGAAACTTACAATCCTATTGACATAATCATTATCAAAATACAATATTAAAGTTTTCCTGCCATTCATCCCCAACCTTTCACAGACTGGGCAAGAGCTCAGTGTGACAGCATCTCAGGTAACTTGGATATTGTCTTCCTTGAATACCCACTTCCTGTTCAAGGTTGTTTCTCATCTAGAGAGATTTGAGAAATCTGATTTTTTTTCTTTCTTTTAAAATACTCTCGGCTAAATTATTCTCCAGAGTTTATATATAAAATACATAAATAGACATCACTTCAAGAGGAGACAAATTATTCAATACTCCCTGCTGGAGACCATGGTAGTCAACATGCTTGTCTTCTACTGTAACAAAAACAGAAAGAAATCTTTGGATCGTTTGGTTTATTCAGGCACACTCTTTTTCTTTCTTTCTTTCTTTCTTTTTTTTTTTTTTTTTTTTTTTTTTTTTGGTTTTTCGAGACAGGGTTTCTCTGTAGCTTTGGAGCCTGTCCTGGAACTCCCTTTGTAGACCAGGCTGGCCTCGAAGGCACACTCTTTTTCTGCATGAGAAAAACTTCCTTCTATTGAGACTGAAGGGGTAGCACAGAGGTTATGAGTAGTAACTGCTTTTTCAGAGAACCAGAGTTCAGTCCCCAGTCCCTGTATTCAGCTGAACCTCTTAACAGCTTGTAACGCCAAGACCAGGTTATCTGGCGCCCTCTGCTGACCTCTGTAAGAACATGTGGTATACATTCCTGTAGACATATACACATAAATAAAAATAAAATAAATCTTTCTTTAAAACTTCCTCCAGTGGCAGAGGAGAGTTTGTCAGGACACATAATCTCTTTTAAAATTTTCTTTTCCTAGTTAATATTCAAATTGATTTTGAATATCTATTTAAGCATATATCAATTATGGCATGAGAATCGTGCATTCTGAAATTTTAAATAATCTCTAATTCAAGTAGCCCAATGAAAGAAGTATTCAGTTGAAGAAATGGGCATGTATCGAAAGTCTTCTGTGACAATATTAAGTCTTCTGTTAAGATATTTCTCAGAAAACACAGTAAGTTTCAGATCTTCAAAACAATGTGGTGGAAGAGCTCCTGCCTAATCCTAAAAGCAAAATCCACCTTTGTAAAAATACGGAAGATATCGTGAGAGGGAGAGGTGAGGTTCACGCGTGGCCCTGTCAGGTTCACACTTCATTAGGGGTCGCCTCTGACTCAGCTCAGACAGATCTGCTGAGATCTGAGCACCAGCTGCTTCAGGATCAAGTGAAACAAAAACCAATTCAATAAAAAAATAAATGGTTTATTTACATGATACACAGGACATTAAAGAAGTTTTCAATATGCCATTTCTGGCCATGACATGAACACTTGAGGAGGATGTTCCTAGATACAGTAAATAGCAGAAGATCATTTTTGTCAGCAGACAGTGTAAGGTGTCAAAGTAAACGTCAAAGTGGAAGTTCATACTTTAATGAGATAGAGAAATACTAAAAGATTTAACCGGGAAGGAAACGCAGGATCTTCAGTATAGGTGAAGATGACTTCTATGAGCAATTCATTGCACCGTGCTCCATCCTGCTATAGCATAGACAGCACAAAAGAGGAGGTGAGGGTATAATTTGCCTGTGGATTGCAGGCACTCATGTGTAGTATATACTCTGGCAGGGGCAGGGTGGACACAAAGAATGTGAAGCAGTGTAACAGTGTGACATGAAAAGAGAAGTCATAGCTGCAAGAGAGGACCCAGAAACAAGCAGGAGATTCCCAGGACAATGGAGTTTGTTGATGATGATGTCTATGATAGACCCTGAAAATGGGTGAGATTTTCCCCTCAAAGTACAGAGAAAGACATTCTTACCATGATAATCTAATGACCAAAATTCACATCTAGCTTTTGGTCCAATAGATATTTAGGCACAATGCTGCGTATGTGTTATTCCCCCAGAATACATCATTCTACTTCCTTAATGCTATAGCCAAAGTCTGTGGAGCAACACAGAGAAATGTACTCTATCAAAAATGCTAAGAGGATAAAGCTGATTCATTTTCCTTTTAGACATGTCTTGTGCAGCCCAAGATGACCTCAGACTCACTATGCCGCTGAGGCTGCACCTGAACTCCTGATCCTCCTGCCCCCACTTTCAGAATGCTGGGATAGCAGAAGTGCACCACCAGGCTCAACTTATGCAGTATTGAGAATCTAAACTCAGAGCCTCTTGCATGCTAAGCAAGTATTCTACCAGCTAAGCTATGTCCCGAGCCCCTGCTCCCCCAGCATTTCCCTTTCACTTTTATGGAATGGGGCTGCTTTTTAAAGCAGCAGATTGGCTCTGTAGTAATGAAACAGAAGAAATTCTAACAGTCACTCTGAGAGGTAGCCACCATCATCCATGCCTGTCCGCTCAGGAATGCTCTCTTGGCTGCAGAAACAGATGGTATTAGCAGATCTTCCTTCCAAGTATTATTTGCACCAACTTATATAGTCTTTCTCCTTGCAGTCACATTGTAATAGTCACATTGGAAGTGCGTCTACAGATTGCAGATTTGTCCTGACACCACTGCCTGATGCATTGTGACGTTAGTTGTTATTAGGCGTCTCTTAGTTTTCCTTAGTTATCATTTAAAAACACCAAACAATACAAATGAATGTCCTGCCACTCACATATCTTGTGATCAGTAAACCTTCAGTGGAGGACAGCAAGATGTCCCAGTACAAGCTTGGTGACTGTAGTTCAATCCCTGGAACCCACATAAAAGTGGAAGGAAAGAACCAACTCCACAAATTCACCTCTCACCTCCACGCGTATGTCAAGGCACGTTCCGCCACACATGCAGTATATGCACACAAATTATTTCTAAATAAAAATTTGGTAAAAGAGAATCTTTCCCGAGTTAAGCAGAATTTTGCATTAGTAATACATTTCATCTACAGCTAAGTTAACACTCACAAGGGTTGTAGTAATCTTTTGAAGACTCTGTGTAGAAGTATTTTACATGAAGGTATGTTTGTACACTGTGTGTGTGCCAGGTGCCCCCAGAGACCATAAAGGAGCTGTTGGAGCTCTAAAACTGAAGTTACAGATGGTTGTGAGCTGTCATGTGGATGTAGGGAGATCTATAACTAGGTTCTTCCAAAGAACAACTGATGCTTTTCACACTAAGCCAGCAATTACATTGTCACTTGACTGACTTTTTTCTTTTGCATGGGAAAGTGATGCATGTGCTATAGGGGCATTCATGAACAATTGTACTGTATGGAATCCCATGCTTCCTCCACCAGGGTGACATAGCTGTGCTATATCCTGATACCAGAATTAAAGTGGAATGGAGGCAAGTCAGTGGGATGTTTGGGCTCCCTCTATGTTAATTTGCTTGGATTCCTTCCTACTACCTGCATGGCATCTGGTTTAACACCTGAAGTCAACAGAGACTTAGCAATATGTTCAGTGTTCCCTGCTCTCTGTGCCTGATTTTCCTGGTGGAAGGTGAGAATTGATCCTGGGCAAGAATTTCAATGACAACAAAAACCTACACTCATGACGAAAAGGTCGCTAACCACGCCAGTTATTTACCCATGTGCTGTGAAAGCAATGTGTTGTATACCAGGAATGCTAAATACATGAACTAAATAAATAACAGTTCAATTTGCTAATCTCAAAGCACAACTAATACCTACAGATACTTTATTATGAGAAACAAAGTGAAAATAAATGCATTCTAAGGGAAAGTGAGTTACAGCTGTCATATTTTTAATTATTGATATTTTTGTCAGTGTTCTCTTTGGGAAGGTATTTATTATCCTTAATAGATATCATATGATCAAAGTTTGACTTTTGAGCTATTTTGGACTTGCTATTTTCAACGCTGTTTTAAAATGAATAATGATTCAATAAATAACCTTGACAAATTCAACAACTCGGGAAAATGCTAAGAAAGCTCCCCAATGACTATTGCTAACTTTATGGGTATCATTGATGAAAGCTATTGCTCTCATAAATTGAACAGCAAATGTACACCAGACAATGCTTAGTGCCTGCGAGCAATCTCACCACACTAATCACTCTCAAGACGCGATACGATTCAATATGAGCCTATCTCTTGGGGCAAATTGAGTAAGAATCTTCTAGAACTAAAATTAAGAGTTTCTGTGGGTCGTCATGGTAGGATTGGCCCTGTTGGAGACTGGGGACCTTTCTCTTCTCATCCTTCAGCCTACAGAGATTCTAGAACACGAAAATGAAGCCCTGGAGTCGAGGCCCGTTTGCAGCCTGGCAGCACCAATTCAGCTGAGTGCCAGGTTGGGGTGCCTGCCAAAGTTCTAGGGGCTTTTACCACAAGAAGTCAGGAAACAGCTTCCACTTTACGAATGGGTATCTCTTGGCCCTGAGCTGAGTCGCCGAAGCCAAGCCTCATAGCCTCTGTGACTCCCGCGTGCTGGGAAACCTCAACTGATTTGTTCCTCCATCTCTTGTCCAAACCAGTATCAGCTCAAAGCCAGAGGCCTGGCCTGGCCCGATGTAGATGCTAAACCAATATCCATTTAGCAAGAATGTGACAAGAGTGTGGCTACATCCTGGTCCCTAGATACAGCCCTCATTTACACTAGTGCCTCTTGAGCCTTCAAAAAATGAAGTCAGTGGAATTCTTTTTATATCATTAGGGGATCAAGCACACATACTGACATTTGTAGAACAATAATTTTTTTCTACTATTCTTCAAATTGAACTTTTTAATAATTACAAAAAAAAAGTAACTTAGAGTTGGTTTAGAATTAGGAAGGAATAGATTCACGCCGAGGGGTTGCCATCTCCTTGTATATGTCTTGGAAAACAATTGAAGCACCCTAACCTCTCTTCTGTTTGTAATTTTTATTTTTTTGTACAGGGCTCTCAACAATGGAGTGTTTTATCTGTTTAAAGTGCTTAACCCAAGGCCTGCTCCACAGAATACAAGGAATAATCCCAATGTTAGAAGCAGTCAGGATCATGTCTCCACCCCCTAGCATTTTCGCTGTGTAGAAGCCTCAGGCATACCCTGAGAGCTCTTCAATCTCCCCTCCCCAACACATAGCTTATATGTGCCAAATTTCAGCCTTCCACAAGCACAGTCAAGGTTAGAAATTCCAGGCACTTATTCTTTTTTTCTAACCCCCATACCCAATCAGATACCAGCGTCTAAGTTTATTGTTATTGTTTTGTTTGTTTTCTTATCTGTACCCTCTTATCCGCATCCTTCTACAACTGCTTTATTTGGGGTCTTCATTTGCACTGGACCAGGTTATGACAGCAACAAAATGCTTATTCATTTCAATATTTTCTTTGTGTGTTTGGTATGGGGTGGGGGTGAGGGAAGATTTGTGTGCACACATGTGTGTTAGTGCCTGTGTTTATGTAGAAGGCACTAGTCAATGAGTTTGTATTCCTCTATTGTTCTCCACCTTATTTTAGAAACAAGGTCTCTTACTGAAACCGAAGCTCATCATTCTGCTAGACTAGCTGACTAGTGAGCCCCTAGAACCTATGGCCTCTCTCCACTTTCCCAGTCCTGGGATTACAGACCCACACAACCACACCCACGTCTTCACTGTTGCACAGAGGGAAACTGACCAGCTGAGCCATCCCCTCAGCCTCTCAGTTATTTATTCTTATATTTTAATCTCCCCCAACATTTTCCAGCAGCAGTAATACCCTCTAGCCACACCGTGTTTGCTCCAGCCCACTTCCTGTCACATGGACAGCTGTGGCCAAGCATCTACAGCCAATATCCTCTTTTATCTCCAACTTCCTTCTCCACTCTAAGTTCCTCCAGTCACCTGCTTTGCACTTTAAAAGATCCTCGGAGGATAATTAATTTTAATAAAGAGGAATTAAATTTAATCTGGGAGCTTTATCATTATAGTATTGGGAGTCATGGCAGAAAAAAATGCTTCTGGGGATATAATATAGCAAAGTGACAGAGCCCTTTTGGCAGGTGTAAGGCCTGAGGTGGCCTTATACACTCCAAAAATGACCCTTGGCTGTGATGTTATAAAGGTAGTACACTATACCAAATACCTTTTGTTGTTATTAGCATAGGCATTAAATAGGAAGTTTGGGAAATTAGTAAGAGCCTAAGAATCAGTAGCTTATTAGCCATTTATTATATGATCAATAAGTAATCAGGTGGAAATATACATATGTAAATTAAAACTGAACATACTGCTGAAATGGAGGTCGTACCTGGTTATTTATGCTGTGAAGTAATCCCTATCACTGCAGTATGCAATGCTTTTTACACTAAATATTTTTATGAACGGAGAAAAGATGCCCTCATCTGTTAGATTTTAAGCTTCTTGGTAGAAGGGAGACTTCCTTACAATGGGACATACGACAAAGAAAGGTGTCAGTCACCCATCTATAAATGCTTGTCCATCGACTGATGGTGTTTCAACTGTTTGAACAATGGTAATGAGAGTTTTATCATCTGGATAAATATTTTTTTATTAATTCCTTGCCCTGAAGTCAGGCCTTGAAGTCAGGCCCTGAATTTGCAAATTGTTTAAAGGGAGCAAAGCTGGGATGAATGTGCTGAAGAAGAGCCTGCTTCATAGAAGTGTCTCTTATGCTCTCGTTGATAGCGATGCTATGGAGAATTATGAGTGTTCCAGAAAACTATTGAAGCTGTAGTTAGGAAAGGGAAACTGCAGATTTAGCAACCCTGGGGTTTGATCCTAGCCCCAAACTCACTGCCTCAGTAACTTTACACAAATGATTTGAATTCCAAGCAATGGTTATTGTCAGTATGGAAGTAGTAGTAACAAGTAACAAGGCTCATAAAGTTATTGTGAGGGTTAATGGGTAAATCCTAATAAAATACTAATAACGCGTTCAGCATTAAAAAATACAATTTAGGATCATATATTAATGTGAATCTCAAATATAGAACCATGGCTTGCTTTGAAAGTCTTCGTCTTCTCTTTGGATATAATGGTTAACCATAGCCTTCCTTAGCCCCAAAAGAATGAATACTAAAATGTTCTCTCATTATAAAAACGTCAGTTTTATAATGTCTCTGCCCATTGAGTCCTTCATGGTGAGGCATTCTCTCTGACCTTTTTAGGCATCAACCATTGTTTAAAAGTCTCTATACAATTCTAAAAGAGCTTTTATGCTATTTTTCCTGAATGCTTATTATAGGTTCAGAGTCATGTGCTATTAAAAAAAAGTATTTGCCTGTGTGCTTTCATAATGAAGGTAATTTAATTGGGCACTCTGCCTCCACAGATTAGCTAGCTAGGGTCAAGATGACTTTTATTTTAAGAGTACATGGAAGAAATGTTGCAGAAGGGATGGGAGAAATGTCCTCCCTTCGCTTTCTGGATTGAATTATTCATATTTTATTAAGGCCAATGGTGATCCTGTGTTTCATTTCCAAGGCAGCCTGGCTGACAGACCAGCTGTCTATGTGGTCTCCTCACCCTGCAACGGTCTCCAGGAACATGGTATGTTGATTTTTCTGGAATTCCTGGTACCTTGAAAGGTCCTTAGTTGAAGTTCTCCAAGACGGTATTTGTCACCTTATAAGAACAGAAGAAAACAAATACCTCTTTAAAAACGGGGAATGTCCTAGCCACATTAGTGCATATGAAACATTTCCTTTGTAGGCAGTGGAGTAGGACTGTGGTGTGAGCTCACTCTCTGCCTCTTTGATAAGGCTGTCCCTTAAGGGGACCAAGGACCATGCTTCCCTCTGAGCACGCGTATACTCCACACCCCAGTGAGGGGCTGAATGCTGAGTTTATCGTTACTGTAGGTAACGTCAAATTCAAATGGGATCTGGATGTGTGGCATTAGGCATTTTGGCAAGCCCTCCGATTTAATTAACAATCAAGATGTACCCCTGCTGTGACCCTTCTCTGATAAAGGAGGTTGTGTAGATCTGAGGATCAGACAGGGATACTGCTATCCCTGAAGACACTGTGTACTCCCTGAATGTGCTACTTTGTGTGGTTGAGTGAGCCTTACAGTTGTAAATCTCAGTTCATCTTATATTTTATGAGTTCACAATGGTACTTAAGAATTATACAAATAAATTGCTCTTTTAAAGTAACAAAAATTAATAAACCTTCACAAAAAAAGAATCGAAAACCCAAGAGGTCCTCTTGAAGCTGAAGGTTGGGAAGTTCATGAAAGACTTCCTGATATCCCCAGATCAGAATGGAATCTTCGCTATAAAGTCTCTGACTTTAATTCTAACCCAAGCTGCCAACCTTTCCGTCAATCAGAGAGCATCCCTACTATGTGTGTTCACATGCACTACACAGGCACACATGCATGCGGAGAAACACACACAAAAAAATACATAAATGTAAACCAACTGTATTTGGGGGTCCATTGTGGTTAGGTATTGGGTGGGATTCGCAGTTTCTCAAAAGCTGCATGTTGAACCTAGGTGTCTCCGAACTCTTTCAAGGAAGGCACAAGCTCCAAATGCTTTTCGCCATAGCTGTGATGATAATACATGCCCAGCAGCTTTGCACTGGTGGTGTAAGAGCAGTGGGGAGTGAAACTGATGGCTCTTTATCATGAATCACAATGGGCACAAAACATACTAGCTGCTATGTTTTTCATTTCACATGCTTTCTACATGCCTCAATTTATGATACTAGCTGTGAAAGCAGGAAGAAATTATGATGACATGCAATAAGGACTTTCCTTTCTGTCTGTGTTCCGTGTCTCTCCCTCCCCATCACTTCTTCACTCTCTCATTCATCCTTCTTCCCCTCCCTACCCCATTCTCTCCTTTCTTCTTCCCCCCCCCCATTTCCCTTTCTTCATCCTCTTCCCCTCTCTCTCTGTTCTGAAGTGTGTGTATGTGAGCTCACGCACATGTGTGAATGTGTGTGTTTGTGTGTGTACGCATGCGCGTGTGTGCGCGCTCTTCAGGATTGAAGCTAAGAACTTATCGCCTAAGCCCTTAAATCTTACCCCTTGGAGCATGTCTCTTGGATATTCTTTGTGCACAGTGTGGTGTCTGTGGTAAGGTTTTTGTTTTGTGTTGAAACAGTGATATTCTTGAGGGAAGAAAAACGATAAGCCTCTTGAAGGGACTAAACCTGAACCCTCTGAAGGAAGCGCTAGTGTTTTTAGTCTTGGATGGCTTGCAGAGATTTTCTGCAAGATGAATGAGGTGAGCTGTCACTGCAAGGCAAACACGAATGGTCCTTGTTGCCAACAATACATAATGTACGCTTTCCAACCAAAATTTAAATTTTGTAAAAATAGTTTCCATTCCTGGCAGCTTCATTATAGTCAAGAAGTTCTCTGATGAGACTGGCAGTGATATTAATTAATGTGGCTCTTTTGGATTATGTAGCGAAAAGTGTCAAAATTGTGAAGGTCTGCATAACTTATAAGAGATCAATGTTTAGAGCAAAATAAATTCATCACACTCGGCATCATGCCTGGTAAAAGATCCATTAAAGTACAACAGATTTTTCTATAATATATAGAGTGTAACTTTGTGGATGTGGTTTAAGAGTCCACATTGAGTCTCATATTTGACAAAGTGTGTCTATCAACTTTGGGTGTATTTTGAAAATAAAATACCCACAGTTATCTGGAATGGCTATAGCTTGCTCCTATCCTTCCAGCTACCATATATAGACACAATCTAGTGCTTCACTGCAGCCTGTGTGTAGTCCAGTGTTTCTCACAGATCTCATACACCATATAAGAGAACAGGCTTAAGACTGTCACTGTCTTCTATTAAGCCAGATAGTGATGCAATTTGCATTTTTGCACTTTACATTTTTACAATATTTATTTTTACAGTTTTACATTTTAAAACAAGATTCAAGATAAACCAACTACAGGATACCTTTTTTCACATAATACCCCTTGTTGGTAACAGTCATCTTTCAACCAAAATGCTTTACTTATTTATTTATTTATTGACTAGCATGTAATTGACTTCTTCATTTAAAACTAAGTTTTAAATTCTCAGTCTTAATAGGGTAGATACGTACTTATGGTCAGATGGTCACATCACCTTACTGATATATGGTGAAACATAATTCTAATATGAAAAGTAATTGACAGAAATGAAAGTTCTTTTTGTATCATATAATTATAAATGTGTAAAAAAGACTCCAGACCAAAAATTTGGAGACTTGGCGTTTGAGCTGAGGACTGCAGCCCCAGAGTAAATAGAAAGAGCAAGGTAGCCACCGCATTCATGTGATACTATCATAAAGTCCTGTAAAAAGACCTTGAGAAGGGGGAAGCAAGGAGCTAGCATATTCCTCCGTAGACAGAGTCTGCCTCGTATACTCAAAGCCCCTGGATTTAGTTCCTAGCACCACATAAGCCAGGTGTGGTAGTGCATACCTTTGATCTCAGAAAAAAGAATCAAGAGGATCAGAAGTTCAAGGTCACCCTAGGCTACACAGCAAGTTCTAGGCTACCCTGGGCTACATGAGACCCTGTCAAAAAAAAAAAGACTATATCACTAGATCAGAAGCTGAAGTATATCTTAATCTTCAAGTCCATATCAGCTCATAAGGAGAGACTGGACAGTCTTGTGGAGGGGACAATCTATTCAGAGAAACTAGTGACAAATACCATGCTGTGCTCTGGGATCTGCAAGATCAGTCTGCACAGCAGCCATGCCTGCTCGAATGTGGAGAAGACTGAGACCAGGTCAATGTGCGCACAGGCCTGACTGGCAGATGGGGGGCAGTTGTAAAGTTCTCATTCTAGAGCATTCCAGCCATAGCCCTGAGACCTGTGTGGTCATGGAAAACTGATGGCAGGCCACTCTCTCTGCCATTTTTAAATGTTTTTTTAATTTCTGATAATTTTATACAATATATGTTGATCTTATTTTTTTCCTCTCACAATTTTTCCCAGATACTCTCCATCTCCCTACTCATCCAATTTCATCTTCTTTCTCTCTCTTAAAAAAAAAAAACCAAGAACAGAACAAATAAAAAGCACAAAACAACATCAAATCCAATTTGTGTTGATCAAAGTTTGCAGAGGAAGATTGAGTACTCCGTAACCATGCCCTACCCAGCTAGGAATCCAGGGCATGGTAATCCAAAACATTCTAGAACAATGGATAAGGTACCAACTGTTAAAAACGTGACCAGGGAAGTATAGTAAATAGAAAAGATCATGACTAAAAGATAAAAATATTCAGGGTCAGGCAGTAACTATGAAGAGAGCCAGTTGGGTTTCAGTGTATGAGAATTCATCTTCATTAGCTGAATGGCAGTTCAGTGCTTGAATGAAGAAATATTCAAAGAACACAACAGCCCCTGGAAGGGTTTAGTCGGGTTTGCCACAGAGAAGATGTGGAGGAGGTATGCATTAGTGTTTTCAAAATCAAACTGGAGCACAAGCAAATTTCTTTAAAAAAAAAAAAAACAATAGATGGAGCTAGAGAGACAGCTCAGTTACAGGCCCTGGATGCTCTTCCAGAGGACTTAGGTTTGGTTCCCAGCACCCAAAGGGCAACTGACAACTGCCTGTAACTCCATTTCCAGGGGATCCAATGCCCTATTCTGGCTTCCATGGGCACTGCATGCACATGGTACACATTCATACATGCAGGCACTCAACACATGATATAAATATAGATAGGTCTTAACCTTATTTTTCAAGTACATGTCAACAGATGAGGAAAAAGCAGGTGTTCTTGTAGAGAAAAAATCCATTCAGATAAACTAATAACACAGTATCATGTTATACATTTATCTCATACAGCCAGAGTCAGAGATGGAGTTATTACATGTAGATTAGCAAGGAGACAGGGCTTCTGGCTCACAGCTGGACCAAAGAGGAAGATTTAGCTAAGCTCTGTAAGAGCTGTCTCTGTCGAGCAGCAATCTTCAGACCATAAATATCGAGCAGGGAAGAGCTACAGTGAGCATTTTCTGAACACACCATCAACACTTGCGCTTGGTCCCCAAGGAAGGCTTTTCCAGCCCTCTGAGGCTGGATCTATGCCTTGTCAGCAATATACATTCTCTCAGGACTTCCTCTATCCCTACAACGTGGCAGGAGTCCTCATATGCACACAGAATGAACAGCTGTTAAGAAAAATGTTAGAAGCTGAAAGCAGAGATGCAGACATCAGTGGTGGACGGTACCAGCTTAGAGGATATTACCTAACAGGTGGTATCCTAAGGAAGCGAGGGAACAGATAGTGATATCAAGGAAATGAATGAGGGGGAGAGGCCTCCATTGCAAGTCATCCTGGGTGTCATGCTACCCCAGTCTTCTTCCATTTCCAGTGGGCTCGTCACTTCAGATGCAGTGACTGTTTCTATGGGGTTTTCACAGCCTTCTGAGGACAGTAATAATCTGTATGCTCCAATGTTGCCACCAGAGAGTAGAAACAAGGGCTGGGAGAATGGAAGGGAGAGGAGTGGGAAAGTCGCCTCAAACTGTGAACAGTTTCTGGTACAAATATTCTCTTTTTAAATATCTGGCAGCATTTAGATCATTTAAAACATTTTAATTTTGGTTTAGATTCAAATGTGTCTTTTGCCAACCATTTATGGTCTATAAATAGCCATTAAGATTGTTGCAACAGAAGCACTTAGAAATTCTTACTCCTAGCCTCGATGGCTTGGCAGAGAAACAATGATCCCCAACTGGAAAATTAACCATCAATTAGACATGTGTGCTTGTGATATCTCTTTTTCAGATAAGGTTTCCCTAGGTAGCCCAGGCTGGCCCCAAACTGAAAAACCCTGTTTGGCCGCCTCCTGAATGTTAATGTTAAGGACATGTTATATTTTAAAATATATATCAAACTGCCTCATGAGTTCTAAACTATAACGGTAAATGTAAATAATTAGATTCAAACACAATTACTTAACAACCTTTAGATTTTAGTTGCAAGTCAGAGGAACCTCTGAATCTAGAAAAGCCTCTGGTGACAAGTATATGATACGGATCACAGAAGGCTTTGCTCCATAGGTTAGCACCTGGCGTACCTCACACCTACTTGCTAATGAAGCTCAAAGACTCACGTGAACTTTTTAAAATTTACGGCGCGTGTGGGTGACAGCACAGTCAGCAAAACACGTGCCTCAAAAAGCAGCGGGACCTGAGCTCAATCCCCGAAAACCCATCTAAACTCCAGGCCCGCTGGCATAAATTTCTAGTCCCAGTACTGGGGAAGCTGACATACGCAGATCTGTAGGGCTCACTGGTGGACTAGCCTAGTCTACTCCTTGAGCTTTAAGCCAATTGAAGACCTCATATCAAAAACCGAGCTGGACAGGTGACATTATCGTCAAGCCTCCACACACGTGAATACCTGTACACATGTAGGCACACACGTACACATACATGGGGGGCTGGGGCAGACATAACGTGAGAGTAATCATATATGATTATTTTTTTAATTTTTATCTATTTAATTAGGTCAACTTTGTCTTAGTAGAGGATCAGATCACTTCAGCATCATCAACATTCTTAAACTTGGTACTTTCCCAGCAGATGTCACCGTTACCTAAATGTCATTGCATTCCACGGAGATGCTATATAGCATCATATCCTTTTTCCTCCTGTTTCTTGGTCATCTAATCCTTCTATTGCCCCAAGTGGCCCAAACAGGCCACTAACTATGCCTCAAACAGCCTTGAAGCAAAGTGTAGACAGGGTGTGACCATTGCATAGAGAAGACAGCTGCCCAGACTATGCCCAGTAGGAAGAGGCTCCCAGGGCACGAGAGGTGCAGAAGCACTCCAAAGCAAAGACCTCCCAGAGTAAGGAACTAAGGCAAATGGTTGGCAGTAACCATGAGCACATGACTCTGTGTAGACACATGTCTTACAGTAAGCATGAAGTAGTAGTTGCCGATGATCATTATTGCTCACTTTCAATTTGGAGTCACATAGGAAACTATTGTGTATGTTCATATGTTTGTGCATGTACATGTGCGTGTGTGCATGTGGAAGCCAGAGGACAGCCTTGTGGGCCATCCCTTCCGGCACCATCTGCCTCTATCTTAAGATGGAGCCTTCTCCCACTATCCTGGAGCTCACTGAGCAGGTGAGAAGGCCAGGCCACCTGGCTAGTGAGCCCCATGCATCCACCTGCCACTGCCCCGCCCCAGCGACTGGGCTTACAAATATAGTCCTTCACACATAACACTTTGCAGGAGTCCCAGGGATTTAGCTCAGGTCCCTGTGCTTACAAAGCAAACATTTTACCAACCCCAGCCCCAAAACTGGTAATAAATGTTTATTTTGCTACTAGACCCTGTATTTACATGTTTAAAAATAACTACAATTTTATCACAGAACATTTATATTCATTTTAGAGAAAATGATTTCATAATAAGATTGAAAGAAGAGAATTACACAGAAGAGTGAGTTGAAATAAGCTCAAATATTAGTTTACTATGGCTCCGTTTACAGAGGAAGGAGATGAAAGACAGTAGGTCAATATTTATGAAGCATCGATTTCTGTAGATCCTTTACAAACTATACTTCATTTCATTTGGTATAAAATATACCCACTCTTATGCTTTGTAGTATGATGTGGGAAAGTTGATTCTAGTTATTCTGTATCTAAATTATTTTATGCTTTTTTATTTTTTTTGAGAATACCACACATGAGTACGGTGTTAGCATCATGTTTATCCCTTAATTTTTTATTTTAAATTTATTTATTTTTTAAACAAACAATCTTTTCTCATTTTACATACCAATTCTAGTTCCCACTCCCTCTCCTCCTCCCATTCCCTCCACCTTTCCTCCCACCCCATCTTCCATCCACTCCTTTTCTCTACAGCCATTGATTCCCTGGAACTCTTCATCTAGGGGTGTGGCCCTGTGATATTTACTCCCTCCCCTTAGACGTGTCCACCAGTGCTGTCACTGTGTAGGTCTTGTTTAGGAAACCATATTGTTGAAATTTTATGGGTGCAACTTTCCATCATGTAAAGAAGACACTACCTAACAGCATGTGCTTGGGTCTGGAGTCAAGTTTACAGTATTACTCTAAGCAAATTTTTCTCATGGCTTCTTGAGGGTTGAAGTAAAATCTTCATGCTTGCAAGGCAAGCATACTAACAGAGCTCACAATAAGCATTCTGGAAATCAAAATGAATATTCACAGCTAATAAGAACACATGAAATGTGTTGACGTATCCACGGGTTTATGATAATGCAAGAAAATTAGTAACTTTTACAGAATGCTGGTGGTATAAATCTAAAAACTGGCAAATAGAGAAAGATACTTTCCTTAGCAAAGTATACCTGGGGCTGCACAAGTAACTGGTGAAAATTGTAATCATTAAGAAGCTTATTAATGGGTCAAAAATGGTAAACTCAGAATATCACCTGTGTGTGTGTGCATGCGTGTGTGTGTGTGTGTGTGTGTGTGTGTGTGTGTACGTGTGTGTGTTTATGCCAAAATAGGGTATAGGGTATCAGATCCCAGGGAGCTGGAATTGCAAGTAATTATAAGTTGCCCAACAAGGGTGTTTAGAACCAAACCCTGGTCTTCTGGAAGAGCAGCAAGCACTCTTAACCACTTAGCCATCTCTCCAACTCAGAATATCATCACCTTTTAACCCTTAATTAAATTAATGAATCTGACAATTATCATTAATCATTGTCAAAACCATTGGCAGAAACGCCAATAAGAAACTTGTGTGATACATAAGTCAAGATCTTTAATGATGTAAAAATGAAAAAAAAAGAACTTTCAAATTTAAGACCTACTCTGATGAGCTTTGAATAGAACATTAAGTCGCATCTGTAGTAAAATCAAAGTAATGTTATTAAGCAAGCAATGAAGAATTTCTGTGATGTTGGTACAGTGGTTTTACATCTCCTGAAGTACCTTTCAGTGAAAAATACTGATGGGTCTGCAGACACAAAGATGAGGTATTGGCTTCAGAACGAACCAAGATGAAGAGAAGTGTCCACAAAACAAGTCTAGCGTGTCATCATAATTCCTGAAACCAGATGATGGGATCCATTTAATAGATCTCCACGTGGTCTTATGTCAGAGAGTCTTCATCATCTGATCTGTTTAAACTTCTTCCTATTCCAGACAACATGCTCACTGGGCATTTTTATTGCCATTCATGCTGACAGGGTGGCCATGCTAGAACAGAGGGAGCAAGTGGTCCAGGTATAGGCTCACAGAGAGAACAGAGACCTTTACAACATGAAAGCTCCACGTGAGCTTATCCTCCTGTCTCA
Organism: Microtus pennsylvanicus; assembly: GCF_037038515.1. NCBI lineage: Eukaryota > Metazoa > Chordata > Mammalia > Rodentia > Cricetidae > Microtus > Microtus pennsylvanicus. The sequence goes on from NC_134582.1 coordinate 116,115,771, forward strand.
CCATGGCAGAGATTGTTGTGACCACAGCACAGCTCTGTGCCCTGCTTGGCCTTTCCTTCAAACAGCAAATCAGATGTTTTAGTAGCCCGTGTTCTGTGGCCCACCCATTTCCATATGTTTCTCTGTGGTGTTCAGGGCTCATGACCTGCATCTGTTTCCTGCCCAGAGCTCACCCCTGAGACTTGCTGACTCAGATGCAGGTGTCTGCTGTAGCTGCAAAGCTTCAAATAAGAGGCAGGTTTTTTCCATGCATTTATTATTATTTTAAAAAATCAGAAGCCAGATCTGGAGAGACTGGTCAGTGATTAGAGTGCAAACTGCCATTGAAGAGGACCCAAAGTTGGTTCTTGGCACCCACATTGGGTGGTTCAAAACCACCTGTCACTCTCACTCTAGTTCCAGGGTGTCCGACACCCCTTAGGGCCACCATGGGCACTGGGCAAATGTATGTATATGCATGTAGACCCACACACATGCATGTAAATAAAAATGTTTTGTTAAATCAGAAACCAGTATTAAAATCATCCAATGAATCTAATGCTTTCATCAAAACAGACTGCTGTGAGGATATTTGAGTGAGCTGCCCCTACAGTCCCAGCATTTGCACGCTCTGTCCCCAGTCAGTGGCTGCTGAGAGGTTTAAAAAGTGTGTGGCTTTGCTGGAGGAAGTATGTCACCAGAGCAGACTTTGAGGTTTCAAGTTCAGCCTCTGTGTTTCCTGCTTGTGGTGTGAGATGTGAAGTTCCAGCTGTTCCTGTCATCTCGCATGCCCCCTGTCATACTTCCCTGCATGATGGGGACAGACTCTAATCCTTCCGGATCTGTAAGCCTGAGATAAGCCCACCCTTGTAGAAGTTGCCTTGGTCGTGATGTTTTATCACAGCAATAGGAAAGCTGTCACACTTTTCTTTCCTAGACATATATTCCTTACGCTTGAATCAAATAAAGTTGAGGAATAAAAATAATAAAGTTTAAAACTATGGAGTGTTTTATCTAGAAGTATAAATTACTCTGACTTTTCTTTAGTGTTGGAGATTTGAACACTGGGCCTTGCAAATGCTAAGCTAGCACTGTGTCTGAGACACATTCCTAGCTCTCCTCTTGTAGCCACCCCCATGTCTCTGCTTGTGCACACAAGGGTGCACACCTATGTGTGTGTGTGTGTCTGTGTGTGTGTGTGTGTGTGTGTGTGAGAGAGAGAGAGAGAGAGAGAGAGAGAGAGAGAGAGAGAGAGAGAGAGAGAGATCATTGGCTCTTGAAAACTTAATTTTGATTCAGTGACTATTTCTCTGTTTGGGGCAATAAAACATACAAATACCCTTCAGAAAAATGCTGACAGATTATCATACAGTTCACCATAGCACAAACACAACACAAAAGCAGCTATGCTGAAATAACTGTGAGCCAAAAACCACACAGAAAGACTTCATGGATGCATGGATATGTGTCCGCATTTCCTGGTCATGGGCTTCATAACCAAGAAGATCTTCTATAGCCCCTATGGAAATCCCAACCTGATTTCCAACTTCCTTACTTTTCCTGTAGAACTTGAACCAAGCAGGTAAGGAAATTAAAGCAATACTAATTTTACTCATCTTTTCATTGAGCAGTAACAGGGAGGGAGCTAGGAAAATAGATCAGTTAGTAAATCTCTTGCCTTGTAAAAATGAGAAGCCAAGTTCCATTACTCAGAACCCACTTGAATAATGCTAGGTGTAGTGGTGAGTGTTCCTAAGCCCAGCCCTTGAGAGGCAGAGACAGGAGGATCCCTGGAGCTCACTTACCTGCCAACCTAGGCAACTGGTGAACTCCAGGTCAATGAGAAACCCTGTCTCAGTGAAGGTAGATGATGTTCATGAAGATGGCAGTCTATGTTGTCCTCTGGTCTTCATACACATATGTACCTGTAGACACAGGAATATGCATGCATGCATACATATAATCGTACATACACAAATATACACACACACATAAAAATAATAACAACTAGTATAATTTATGCTCTCCTGTTTGCTTTATTTATGTTAAAAAGCAAGCTTCGCAGAAATTGCAGGCTTGGGATAGGCTCCATCACCCTTGAAAAGCAGAGAGAGGTTTGCTCAGTGTGGTCACATTGAGAGAAAAAAGAAACACGTAAAGGGATCAAGTGATTCTAAGACCATCTTTGAAGAACTGATAGGAAGTTTTGGTTTATAAAGAGGAAGAACTGGAGTAGGAGCAGGCCAAGAGTATACACATAAGTAAGCAGTCTTGGTCGAAGTATGGTCTGTCCCAACAAAATGAACTATCCACAGAGAATCTGAGTTTATAAGAGACCTTAAATCTGAGATCAGTTAGAGAAATCTTCCTGTTAGGATGATTGCTATAAATGTCTTAAGGAAGAAAGTACACACCTGTAATTAACTATGATTCAGCGTTGGCTTAAATTTTTTTATTTCTGGCATTTTTTATTATTACCAATTATTGGAGAATCTCGTACAATGCATTTTGATGACTTCATCCCCCACCATCTCCCAGATCTACCGTCCTTTGACAAACTACCTAGATCAGCTTCCTGTTACTCATCACATCCGATTTGTGCTGCCCGTATCAGTGAGTGGCGTGCAGGTTGAAGCTCTGAGGGTTGAGGATCTGTGATGGTGTGGGAGCAGGAATTTGGAGATGCACTAACCGTTACCAGATTGCTAAATTTAAAAACCTGCCAAATAGATGTTGGTTAAAAGGAATGTAATGAGAAAAGAAAAAGGCTGGCCAGGGCAGATCCCCTACTTCTTTTTCCAGTTTTTGGAATCTGGCACCAGGAACTATAATTCGTGATTCTGGCTCTTTTTTTCCCTACTGCCTTGGGACTTTTGTGGTGTATACTCTGAACATTTAGAAAAGCCTTGCCTAGGAACTGTGGAAATGGCTCAGTAGGGGAAGTACCTGGCTTGTAAGTTCTAGGACCTAAGTTTGGATCTCTAGCATTGAGGTAAAAAAGCCAGGAATGACAATCCTGCCAGTGATCCCTGCATTTAAGAGGTGTCCACAGGAGCATCCCTGTGATCCGCTGGCCAGCTAAGCAGGCAAACTCAAGGAACTCCAGGTTGAGTGAGAGAAGCCATCTCTAAAGTATAAAGTGGAGAATAATAGAGGAAGAAACCCAATATCAGCTTCTGGCTTCCATACAGGCATGCAAACAAGCATAGACCACATAAATACTCATGCACAAATATACACATCAACACATATACGCACTCATGCATGCACGCGTGCATACACACACACACACACACACACAGATATTACATATTGCAAGTATCATTCAGGAAGTTGAGAGGCTCTTAAAGCCTGTGAAAAGCATCTGTTCATGCCTGGTCCTAGAAATGACAACTCCCATGCAAAGTTTGGCAGCCTTGGTCACTTCTAAAGCACCGTATGGGTAATAGCTTTTTTTGGGGGGGAGTTTTCTAAGGAATTTACACACCCTTTCCCATCACCCAGTCCTTACCTGTTTTCAGAGATTTCAATCTTTTGGTTAATGTTCACCACAGGAAGCACCTAAGAATAGTCCTGCTTCTCTGAGCAAATTCTATCTTGGGACATGATTGGTGGCAAACAGCCAAGAACATTCTAGCAACTAGGTGCCCAGTTGGGCTTTTCAATATTATGCATTTGACAGGGCAGAGCAATGCCAGTAAGGTTGGCATTGGAAAAATGCACAGCCCAGTTCTGTTTGAAAGCTCCCTGTCATTTCAGAAGCACTTGGACACGGGCACATGCAGGCTGCTGCTATGCTTGCAGGGGCTATTAATAGGAGTTCAAGTACTTGTAGTGCCCTTTTGCTCCAAGGGGGTGGCGGGGAGCAAACTGCTTTTCTGTTCCTAAACAGAAGCAATCCAAGCCAACAGGAGCAAACCTCAGCCATAGCAGGACATAGCCGTTAAAGTTTCTGCAAGACACATTACAGCCCCTTGATTTCCATGCAACACACATCCTGTGTGCACATATATCATAATGCTGTTGAAAACCGTGAACACTGGGTTCTCCACCCACTCTAAGCAACATCCAATTCAACTATAAGACAAAGTTTGTATTGTTTTTGAAGACCTCGGTGTCTTACATATGTCCAAATTGCTGAAAGTCACTCATTGGGGACGTTTGCTTTTCTTTATGCTAGTTTAGAAATTCTGCTGGAGAAATAGGGCACAGCCCAGCCACTTGAGGGAAGGAGTGAAAAGATTGTTGAAAGATATTGCTTTAGGCATGGTTAAGAGAAGAAGGCTTTGCAGGTAAAATGCTTGCCTGTGCAAACATGGGAATCAGAGTTTAGATTCCCGGCACAGACGTGCAAGCCAGACTTGGTAGAATGCACCCATAACCCAGCACTGCAGAGGCACAAACAGATGGTCCCTGGGGCTAAATAACCTTCTACTTCTTCTCTAGATGCTAATAGAATAGATGTGCTGGTGTTGAAGCCCAAGAACAATGGAGATGGGCCTAATCCAAGGGAGAAACTACTGTGGAGAAGGAGACAGACACCCCACATACAGAGAAGACTTTCAGGATCTCCTACTAAACCATTTTCAGTCATACCACCTACTTCCTGTCAGAGCTGGAATAACACAATACAATAGGATGCTTTCTAGTCCAAGAATTTTTAGAGGTTAAAACTAAAGTTAAGAAAACTGTTGTCTTTCAGTACAACAACTGGAAATCACCTCAAAAATAAAACCATCAAGTGCTTCACCTCCTATTTAGGGGGAAAATATTTCTTTTTTTCTTTTCCTTCCTCTTGTTTACCAATTTCCAAAGCCAGGAGCTTTGGCATTTGGCAGGATGTTTTAGCTTTTTCTGCAGTACTGCAGCCACTGTGAACACTGACATTGAGGACATTTTCATAAATATCTCCGAGGTGAAGGTGGAAGTTAAATTTAGTTAAATAAATTATTATTCTCTTTAAAAAAATATTTCTCTGGCTTAATCTTATCATTCCATAACTTTTTTTACCCTGATATGTTCATATGTTTTTCTTCTCAGCTCTTCGTGTTCTGTGAGGTCCATGGGGGAGAAGAATTCTTTTCCTCTGCCAAAGTCAGGTTCATAGCTAAGGTCCCCATAACAAGAGACATTAATAAGAAAAAAGCATACACAACTATTCAGTGTGAGTCCTTTTTTTTAAAGCATTCATTTTATTTCATTTTTATGGTGCTGGAGATTGTGAAGCAGAGTTTTACACATGCTGAGCAATCGCTTACTGCTCGCTCTGCAACCAGCGCCTGGTAGAAGTGCCATGTAGCCTTAGAACGCTTCATGCTTCCTGGCTTGCTCAGGATTGGTGAAGACAGCTGAGAAAAACGTGACTCGGTGCCCAGGAAGTAGGGTCTAACTGTGATGGGCTGGCAAGGATACAGCAAGAATAAGAATACCATCTTCATCATCTTCATCTCTGCTCTCTCAGTCTTCAGGGAGAAGGGCATACCTTTCTGCCGCAACCAGCATGGACACTTCCCAGATGACAGTCTTCTTATCTCCTTCAGGAAAATACCATACTTTTTTTCTAGCTTTACTGACTTGCTCTGGGGATAAAAGTGGAAGATCAGAGTAGTCTTTTTTTTTTTTCTGGAACGCCAAGATCAGGTTTGGGAGTAGTGTGTTGGAACTTCCTCCTATGTACTTTGAGAGTCATGTGACTTTGAACAAATAAAGAAAAGGAAGTTCATCACTGAGATCAGTTGAATTCAGTCAACTAATACATTTTTTGCATTAAGTGGCCTCCCTCTGTGTAAATGTGCTCTCTGTCCTTCCCCCTCCCATCCACACCTCTCTCTTTGTTCTTCTTATACAAGCACACATGTCTTGTGTTCATATGATCATAGTCACAGGCTCTATTTAGCTTCCCAAAGGCAGAATTTATGAACGGTGTAGTGGGCTAGTTAATACAATAAGACTTTGCTTTAGCATATGAACCTAGTTCCATCTTCTCATCACTGCTTCAGCACCAGCCAGAAGCAGTCCCACCCATGCATCATAGCAGTCCTTACTTCTGCACAGCTCACAGTCATTTCTTCCCCTCCATCACCATCCTCTCCAGCCACTTTCTAGAGTGACAAAAACTCTCTCATGCTGCTCCAGGCTGAATGCTGCTGTTCATGCCTAACCTTTAGGATATACACACATTTTCTTCTTCTCTGTTCATGAATTTTCAGATAGATTGCATACAAGTGAATATCTTATATTGAAAATAAAATGCTGGAATTTGATTCAGAAACCATTTTTTTCAATGAATATATAATTAACTGAAGAACTAGCATTCCCATTACTTTTAACTATATTCCAAGATGTACTAATATTTAGTGACCTAAAGCAATAACCATCCATAGGCTCCCAGTGTGGACTGGTCCCATCTGGACAGGCCTTCAGTTGGTCAGACTTGTGATGACATAGTGACTACAGTCATCTGTGGGTTTCGCTGAGACCCGGTACTTCATTTTCTTCTATGTTTGCAAGAGAGGCAATGGGTCCCTTTTCAAGGTGCATGCGTCCTCTAAAACATAGCAAGATCAGCAGGATAGGTAGGTTTCCTATGAGATTTTCCAATTCAGGATACAGAGCTCCCCCAGCAGGACAGATGTTGGGATCCTAGCATTCTGTTTGTCAAGTCAAAGCACAAGACACCCCCTTTCAAGAGGGAAGGGGGAAGACTCCGTGCTTGGGAGGAACAGCTGACAAGTAGCCATCATGACGGATCTATCACAACCATCCTGACTTTTGCCACATTCATTTAAATAGTAACAGATATGATAATAAAAGAAATAGAATTACAGGTTAAATACTAAATATTAGGCTACATGTTAGGCTAACAACATTTGGTACCATTGTTGAAGTACTATCAAGATACATTCAGAAACAATGGCCTGAGCTAACTGGGAAATGATCAGAAATATTTTCTTTTAATAATATATACCATCATCTACCTCTACCTAAGCCTCATCTGCTGAATCGTTTAGAAACTTCCAGTGTTTGTAATTAATTAGAAGGAAATGTAAAGATACAGTCGATACTTTATAATGTTTAATGTAACCATGAAGTGACCCCAGAGTAAAATCAGTGAGAGTAAAAATGTGTTCTGTTTAAATGGGAACTCTAATAATTATTTGGGTAATGATGATGTCTCCATTTGCCTGCTTATTTTAATTGTAATTTGATCTAAACGTTTAAATACATTTTAAATAGATTTTTTTTATATCACCAACAATGTCAGTTAGCATTACTCTTTGTTGTGTTTTAGCTAATTTTCAGCCAGTTTTATTATGGGCTTTTTATTTATTGTCTGAGATGTGCTCTCGAGAGCCATGCCAGCTCTCACCTGGGTTTTAGCTCTGATTTGCTAACTGAGTCCTCAACTAAGATTGATCCACTCTGTGTAGAATGGTTGAGAAGGTAGTGTGAGATTAAAGGGACTGGCCTAAAGATGAAGAGCCCCAGGTGCTGCTTCTGGTAGTGGTTCAACTGACATAGACTGAGCACTTGAGATGGGCCAGCCTTCCTATGTCTGCATTTCTTTTGTTCCCCTGTCCCAGGGAAGGTATGAACAAATGACTACTCACCTCACACGGTGAACCAATGACACACCAAAATAAGGACACCGCCAAAGTCCAACTTGATGAGCCAGTGAGTTTTACAGGGGTTACTCACAGGAGCCTGTATGAGGGACAAAAATGACAAGCATATCACCAAAATCTCATCTCAGCATGGATGACAGCTCACAAAAGTTGGAAACCTGGAGCTCACTGTACAACTTGAAGGCCTCTCAACAGATTGATGGAAGCCTCTTTCAGGCATCTCTTCTACAAGGGTATAATATAGCAGCTCTTACTGCTTAAATATGCTTGAGGAAGGAGAACTCCAGTGAATCTAGTCAGTTTCTTGAACTTCCTGAAGTTTTTGATTTGTTTACTTCTTGGTTTTGAAAAACTTCCCTGTAGGATGGAATGCTTTCCTCTCCCTTTAGAACATCCCGGGCATTAAGGAGCTTCTCTCCTAGACAGAAGATTTTTATCTCAGAGGATACTGCTACACAATAGGAGTAGATATGTGTCCTGAAGAGTCACTCAAATGAAGTGCCTGAATCTTCTCATGCCATGTGTGAGCAGTTAAACAAGAGCTCCTCACAGGCCTGGTGTTAAAGTCTAGCCCACATGAATTAGAACCCAGATCCAACCAGAACTTACAAACACCAGATTATTCCTGGCCATACTAGTTCCCTGATGTTTCCTTTCTTCTGTAGTCTTGATTTTAAAGGGAAAATTAACGTACCACAGGGCAGGGAACCCTGACAGCTCTTTGGACTGGAAAGGGAGGGGGAGAGGAGTGGGGGGAAGGGGAGAGGGGTGGGAGGAGGGGGAGAAGAGTGGGAGGAGGGGGAGAAGAGTGGGAGGAGGGGGAGGGAAATGGGAGGCTGGTGGGAGGAGGTGGAAATTTGTTTTTTTTTTTTTCTTTTCTTTATCCTCCTTTTATCAATAAAAAAATTAAAAAAAAAAAGATTCAGAATTTAGAAATAAAAAAAAAAAGAAAATTAATACCAACTTCAATATATATTCACAGAGATGCTCCATGAACCAGGCACCAAGGGCCTTAGGATCTGGGTTTCAGTAGTAAACAGAAGTATCCTAGTCCCTGTAGTAATTGAGCTCACATACCAGGAAAGGTGCCAGAGCAAATGGCATAACACAAAATATTTTAGTGGGTTGTATATACTATTGCAAAACACCCCAAAAGCAAAAGTGTTGCGTAGGAAGTGGTGCTAAAGGGTTTATAGGTTTCAAATTAAGACAGGAAAGTCAATGAAAACCTCCTAGAGAGGACAGTTGGGCAAAAAGATCTGGGGACCAGACTATGGAAGAAAGATGTTTTATAGGGAATTCCAAAAACAGATGTTCTGGGCCAGAACATGGATGGCTGGATTTCAAAGGAGCAAAAAGGATGTTGGAGAGATTTCTCAATGATTAAGACTGCTCTTGCAAAAGACCCAGGTTCAAAACTCAACATCCATATGACAGCTATCTCAAAACTATCTTTAACTCAAGTTCCAGTGGATCCAATGCCTTTTTGGCCTCCAAGGACACTACATAAACATGATACACAGACATTTATGGAGGCAAAACACCAATGCATATAAAATAAGTAAGTTTTTGATTTGTTTTGGGTTTTTTTAAGGGGCAAGAAGGCCACAGAGGTGGATATTTCAAGTGGAAGGAGATTTACTGGAAAGGAAGAGAAGATATGGTAGAATAAAGGTGTTTGTTTTGTATATTTTAAGAGATGAGTTAAATATCAATAAGCCACGGAGGTATACAGGCAGATTCAAGAATCAGAAGTGGGACTGAAGCTGCAGCTCAGTGCTAAAGCATCTGCCTGGTATGTGTGAGACCCTAGGTTCCACATCCAGTGCTGTTTAAAACAACTAGAGAAGCTTGGAAGGCCTCTGACCTAGTAGACACATGCAGAGATCATTAGTTCATAGACAGCTTTAAACTATGGCCTCTTAAGAAGGGAAGAGAATAAGAAACTTTGGGGGATTTATCCATGAACAGATCATTCATTTGTGCTACATCCTGAGTATTTGTAAGGAAGTGGGAATTGGAAAGAGGGAGCAGTAAAGAAGGAAGGCTGTAGAGGGGAGTGGTGATGGGGTCAGAGAGGCAGCCTGTACACGGCCACTGAAGTCTTTCTATTATAAGGAGCCCAGCATCTCTTCTGCAATCAGAGCAGAGGCATCGGGAGATGCTAAACAGTCATATGACATAGCAAGATATGTTGTGAGGAAAATGACTCAACAGTGGGAGTTAAGCTTAGCAAGAGAAGGACCCTAGTCAAGTACATAGATAGCTGTTGACAAGGTTGGAAATGATGGTCAGAGGGCATCCCGGTCAAGTGCTCTGGAAAGATCCCATTCCCTCTTCTTCCAGGGAGAAAAAGATGTTCCCATGTGGGTCAACAGAGACCTGGGTTGAATGTTAGCTTGTTGTCTATTCAGCTTCTTTTGTATGTGTGCTACACACAGACACATGGGGGTGTAACATGCAACATACTTGTGTGAACCACAACCTGTTCCACATTCGTTTATTGTTGTTTGTTTGCTTGCTTTTCTGTTTGTTTTGAAACAGGGTCTCTCATTAGTCTGCAACTTGCTAAGCAGGCTGGGCAAGCTTGTTAGGAGCCCCAAGAACCCTCCTTCCCTGTAGTTCCCCACCAATGATGTTATTACAAAAATATACTACTATGTTGGGTTTTTTTTTAACATGGTTTCTGGGTCCTCATGCTTGTTCAACAAGCACTTTACCAATTGTGCTCTCTCTCTCTCTCCAGCCCAAATTTTATGTTTTGTTTTGTTTCGTTTCCTGTTTTTTTTTTTCCAAGCACAGTATAACTAACTGACTTCCTTGTCTAGAAAGCTGCTCTTACCTTGAAAGTTCTCCTTTTACAGTCAAAATCTACAACAAGATGTGAACGTATTCTAAATGTACATCTTCTGCCCATGTGACTGGACCCAGAGGCGGTCCAGGACGCTTCTTTTAAATCCCCTTTGATGCAATCTACGCGAGAGAAATGTGGCATCCGTTCAGAACCGCACTTCTGTTTTCTACCGCAGAGTAACACTTGCTGTGCAGTACTGACTTCGTTGTGAAGAAGTAGTGGAGCTCTCTGCCCAAACATACGCCGGAGGAGCCACACAGCTATGTGCAGTCGTGTTCGCTGAAGGTAAATTCTCGGCACGAAGAATGAGCCTATTCTTGGCACGGATGTAAACCCAGTCTAAACAAGTATTCCTTGCACATCTGCTCTGCACCAGGCACCTCCATATGGTTTTTCATTTAATTTCTGAAACTGTGGTGCTGACTGGGCTGTGTGCAAGCTCGGTAGTAGATCACTTGACTAGCATTCGCAAGGACCTGGGTTTGGTCTCTCAGGTTGGGGTAGAGCGACAGGACTTTAAAATACAAAATACACTGTTGATGAAATGGAACCACAAAGAAGTAACTCGGCTAAGAGCAAGCACTTCCCATCTATAGCGATGTTACTTCTATTTCACCTCTGACTGTATCGTTCTGGGGAAACCTGTTTGGTGTATAAAGCAGGATACACACAGAAGTTCACTTACCTTCTTTCCCTTTTGCTGGGATTAAATACTTTGACAAAAGAAGCTATAGGAAGAGTGGGTTTATTCTGCCTCACAGTTCAAGGCAGGAAAGTCAAGGAAGCAGGTGCTTGAAGCAGCTGGTCATATTTTACCCGCCATCAAGAACGGAGAGCAATGGATGCATGATTTAACTTACCTTCTCTGTTTACATAATCCAGGTTTCCAGTGAGGGAATGGTGCCGCTCACAGTGGGCCAGTCCTCGGACCTCAATTAATATAATTGCAGGCAGGCCCAGAGGCACTTCTTCCGGGTGGTACTAGTCTGACTACTAATACTCACCATCATTGAAACATTGAAGTCTAGGGAAGCTTTGTGAATGCCTCTTGTCAGAGGAGGCTTTAAATGTTCTCCTGAACAGTTATCATGAGCTCATCAATGGCCATGCTCACATCAACTGTCGGACTAAATGTTTCATCCCCAGTCAGGATTTACCAGTAACTCAGAAAAGTCCAAATATGTGTGTGTGTGTGTGTGTGTGTGTGTGTGTGTATGCGTGTGTGTGTGTGTGTGTAAATAGAGAGGTCTGTGTGTGTGTATGCGTGTGTGTGTGTGTATGCGTGTGTGTGTGTGTATGCGTGTGTGTGTGTGTGTGTGTAAATAGAGAGGTCTGTGTGTGTGTGTATGCGTGTGTGTGTGTATGCGTGTGTGTGTGTGTGTGTAAATAGAGAGGTCTGTGTGTGTGTGTGTAAATAGAGAGGTCTGTGTGTGTGTGTATGCGTGTGTGTGTGTGTATGCGTGTGTGTGTGTGTAAATAGAGAGGTCTGTGTGTGTGTGTGTAAATAGAGAGGTGTGTGTGTGTGTGTGTGTGTGTGTGTGTGTGTGTGTGTGTGTAAATAGAGAGGTCTGTGTGTGTTTGTCTTCACTACCAGCCTTACTAATGCTGGGAATACAGCCAAGTTGATAGTGTGTTTGCCCAGCATACACAAAGCTCTGGGTTCAGTCCCTAATAATGCATAAAATCAGATGTGATGTTTATGCCTGCAATCCCAGCACTTGGTAAATGAAGGCAGGAATATCAGAAATTTGAGGTTTTTCACTTCTATATGATAAATCCCAGCCAGCTTGAAATGTATGAGGTCCTCTCTTGATTATTTTCCCTTCACTGTTTTAACTGCATCGTTCTATTGATAAACTATTGTGTTTTATGTCAACTTGACACAAGCACAGTTATCTGAAAGGAGTGAACCTCAACTGAAAAAAATGCCTCCATAAGATCCAGCTGTAGGGCATTTTTTTTATTTTTATTTTATTTCATTTTTAGGGCATTTTCTTAATTAGTGATTAATGTGGGAGGGCCCAGGCCTTTGTGGGTGGTGTCACCCCTAGGCTGGTGGTCCTGGGTTCTATAAGAAAGCAGGCTGAGCAAGCCATGATGAGCAAGCCAGTAAGCAGCATCCCTCCATGGCCTCTGAGTCCTCACCTGTTTCCAGGTTCCAGCTGTGACTTCCTTTGATGATGAAAAAGAAAATAGAAGTTGTTAGCCAAATCAACTCTTTTCTCCCAACTTACTTTTTGTTCATGGTGTTTCAGCACAGCATTAGAAGTCCAAACTAAGCCGGGTGGTGGTGGCATATGCCATTAATCCCAGCACTCAAGAGGCAGAAGCAAGCAGATCTCTGTGAGTTCGAGACCAGCCTGGTCTACAAGAGCTAGTTCCAGGACAGGCTCCAAAGCTACAGAGAAACCCTGCCTCGAAAAAGAAAACAAAACAAAAAAAAAAAAAGAGCTCCAAACTAAGACAACTATGTAGTTAGTCCAGGCTAGCCCTGAAGTCATGAATTAGTTTAGGATAGCCTAAAACTCTAAACTGTCCTGCCTCCCACCGTGCACTGGAAATATAGAGGTGTGCACCCTCTCTGGGTTAGGTTAAAACTATTTTTATTTGATAAAGTTTGATAAATGATTTCAAAATTATTAAATGTAAAACCAAACCAAAGATCAAGTGCACTGGTTTGAGTATGATTGCCAAGAAACTGAGAGGATAGCGTTCATTGTGGGCATGCTGACTGATTTCTGTCAGCCAGGCGTTGCTCTGGAACCTGGATAGTGAATAATAAAACAATATCTCTGCTTCTCGTGAGCCCTCATCAGTTTGTGTTCACAATAAGTTCAATAAAATGCATGCATTGGGATTACTCAAAGAGGACAACCCGTCAGGACTCTGAGCTCCTGAGTGGGGGTGTAGTTCAGTGGTAGGGTGCTTACCTGGCCTGCACAAGGCCCTGAGTTTAACCTCAAGTACTAAAAAGAACCTGAAGAGGGGCTTCAGGTATGTAAGACCCACTCAAATGACTCTCTATTAAAGCCATTCTTGGGACTGGAGAGATGGTTCAGCAGTTAAGGGCACTTGCTTCTCAACCATGAGGCCAGAGCTTGAATCTCAGCACACATAAAAAGCCTGACCTCCCAGGACATGCCTGTAACCACAGTTCTGAGAAGATCGCTGGGGCCGATGGCTTTCAACCTGCTTCAGTCGCAAGCCTCGCGTTCGGGGGAGAACCTGGCTCCGTGGAACAGGAGGCAGAGAGTGATGGAGAGATTTCTCCCATCACCTTCTGATCTCCAAGCATCTGCACATGCATGTGCACACACAGACACACATACATACACACACTAATCAGTTAATCTTTTTTTCTAAAACTTTATGCTTAGCCTTTCTAACCAAATTTATACCTGGGCCCAAGCCTTCACAGCAACAAAAGAACAGAATTTTAAAATTCTTGATTTGATCAACCAAAATCCCAACATGGATAGAGGGAGGGTTTGTGAAGTCCCTCCCCCACCATTGGCAATTGGTGGCTGATGAGGGAAGGCGTATCCATTTTCTTCAGGGACACAGCCCCTGAGAGGCTCCAGGAGATCGTTGCTCATGTATGTCAAGTCAGCACTGAAGTAGATCAGTGGGTGAACATAGTGAGAGCACATGAAACTGAGAAGATAAAGTGATAAAGGGATGGGGAGGAATTAGAAAGGAGGGAATGTGGAATGATTGGATCACAACACTGTATATACTCAAATAATTTAAAACTTTCTTTGAGGATATGTGACTTCCACTGAATTTTAAATAGATATTATTAACAATGTTCTTTCCATTTCATAGATAAGTCAATTCTTCTTTTTAAAATCTGTGTCTTAGTTAGGGGTGTCTATGGCTATGAAGAAGCACCATGACCACAGCAACTCTTATAAAGGAAAACCTGTAACGGGGCTGGTGTACAGTTTCAGAGCTTTAGGGCATCATCATCATGGCAGAAAGCATGGCGACATTCAGGCAGACATGGTGCTGGAGAAGGAGCTGAGAGTTCTACATCTTGATCCAAAGGCGGCAGGAGAATGTGTGTCACACTGGGCCTAACTTGAGCATATAAAAGACCTCAAAGCCTGCCCCCATAGTGACACACTTCCTCCAAGAAGGCCACATCTCCTAATAGTGCTCCTCCCTATGGGCCAAGCATTCAAACACATGAGTCTATAGGAGCCATATCTGTTCAAACCATGACAATCTGTTAGAGATTGTGACGCTTAAGGGACACCACGAAGAGAAGGGTTGGGTGAAGATTTTATTATTTGGAAATACACTTTCATATTTCACTGATTTGCAAAATTTTGCCACTTTGTCACCTCTTGGGGGGTTGCTTGGTTTTGAAACACAGTTTCTCTCTAGATTGGCCTCAAACAAATAGCTCAGGCTAGAATGGACCTTTTGATGCTTTTGCTTCAGTCTCTTGAGTGCTGGAATTATATATAGCCTTGGGTCACCTGCCTGGATCTGGGGCTCTTTTAAACCATCTCTAAAACAAACAAACAAAAAAGCAGGTACACACATAGTTACCCAGGATCTGAATTAAGAAACAGACACTCACGCTGTTGGTCATGAATTCCCTGAGAGTCATATTCCTCATTTCCTCTTTGATTTCCATTTTCTAGGAATCAGCGCTCTTGTTTGAAGCCGGAGTTTCATAGAAACGTTTTTCTGGTTCTCAGCAGTCAGTGGCCCACCAGTGTCACCCTCTAGGAAGGACTTGGCTTAGCGTTGTTTTAGGAGGACAATAGCCATCCGTGTGTAATGCTTTTATTTCATAGAGTGTTTGAAAATTCACCATGTGTTCCCTTCAGCAAAATGTCTGGATAGCTGAATAACAATTTCTATGCAGAAGTCAATCTCTAGGTTAAAAATGAAACCACTAAGTTGATAATGAGAATCAATTTGCATAGATCTTGCTTTATGTTACCTCCGTGATGTCAGGGAGGGAAAAAATGCCTAGGGAATATGCGATTAGTCCAAAAGAGATGGAGTCAGTTCGTTTGATAAATATAATTAGCCTTTAAACAGCACCTTCATTTAACAAGGGATAATTTGTAGAAGACAAAGGAGGCTTATGCAAATTCGGAGAAGCATTCTGTTTTATAAGTTAGCCCTTCTCTGTACTTATTCAGAGCTGAGATAACTTGACCTTCATATGGAGTGAATAGCTTTATTGAGGGAAGATTATTTCTGTGGAATATCAACACTGTGCTGGTGGCTCTGGGAAGGATTATGACTGAAACAGGTACTGACGTGAGCATCCACACAGAAATAACCAGAAACAAAGGTCCCTCATTCCTCCGCGGGCAGATAGAAATCCTGGGAACCAAGTGATTAGCCTCCCAGCACCAAAGGCTGTTTCTCACTAGTTCCAAAAGCCAAGTCCGTATTTATTTTTCTTTCTTAAATGTTTGCTTCCTCTTTTAGCCAACTTTAGAAGCCACCAGTTGCTGAAGAAAGAGGAATCATTACTGGTCGTCAGACTTTACCTTTTGACCCTTGACAATTTTACCTTAAATGTGCTGAAAGCCACATCCTTTGGGGGACCAGGGAGATGGCTTAATCAGGAACACGCTTGTCTCAAGAACATGAGGAACCTAATTCAAAACCCCACAGCCCAGGTAAAAACCTGTAATCTTCAGAACCCACCTGAAAAAGCCAAGGGTAAAGGCCTGTGCTCCCAGCAGGGGTGAGATAGGGGTAGAGACAATCTTATCCATGAAGCTCATTGGCCAGCTAGCTCTGGTAAGTTCCAGGCCATCGACAGATCCTCTCAAACAAAACGTAGAAGGAAGTTTAAGCTCTTGGTTTTCCCCTGACCTGTACACACTCACACGTGCCTATACAATACAAGTACATGTGCGTGCACACGCACACTCTTGCGCATGTGCATACCTGTCCTTTCTGCCCTTCTGGGAGAGTGGTTTTGGTCACTGTACTTTGCTGTAACACTGTAACACTCCAGAAAATTCCTTAGGTGGGAGAATGAAAGCATTTTCCTTGTCATTTCCAACTCTGAAGTATTGGCCAGAAGTTCTGAGCATAGCTTGACTCATGCTAGACCTCCATTATTCCAAGTCTCATTTGATCAGTAACCAGAACTGCTCTTGTTGGTTAAATGAGAGTTTTAGGGCTGACAGTGTAGTTCCGTTGGTAGAGTGCTTACCTAACATACACAAAGCACTCAGTTCAATCCACAGCACCGCGTAAACTGGGCTCACTGGTTCATGTCTGTAATTTTCGCACTCAAATGAAGGCAGAAGGACCAAAATCCCAGGTCATCCTAGGCAGCATAATGAGTTCAAGGCCAGCCTTGGGCTGCATAAGATCCTGTCTCAAAAATAATAATAATAATAAAATTTCTGTTGTGTACAAATAAAAACCTGAGGATATTTAATCTCAACTTTTAAAATGGTTTCCTTAGGTCTTAGAGAAATTAATGTGGCTGGATGATTAGAAGATACTTGAGTCATAAGGATCTATTTGAATGTCACAGAATATTATTGTGTGTTTGACTTTCACTTGAGAGATTAGAAAACCTTAGAGCTTTTCTTTTCCCACACCATTTCCCCTTTTCTGTTTAAAAAAGGAAGGTTTATCTTTAACATTACATATAACAAAACAGGTATCAGGCAAGAATTGCAGTTACAATATTTATATCTAATTTATCTTTTATCATAACTAAGGAAAACTATAATTATAACTATCTATTCTTCAATTCCATCAGAGACTACAGAAGGATATAATATTACCTAAGTTAACAGGAAGTGCATTGTAAGCAACTTCAAAACTCTAGAATTGACAGAGACATCTGGCTGCCTGGACAGTCACCCAAAGTTCTTCTGTAATGTTGCAGGCATCCATTTTCAGCTTACTGGCCCATAGTATTCAGCAAACTTTTCCATGAAGCAGGATATTTCAAAGACAGTTTCACTTATATTAACAGTTTGTCAGTCACTTTTCTCTGTGTCCTGTAGAATGTCTGGCAGACTCTTTCATGAAGCAGGAATCCCAAAGGACCATCTCACCTTTAGGCAAGTTCAGCAGCCATTTTTGTGTGGGTCCTATATGTCCAGTTTATAGAATATAACATCAAGCAGTCAAGGCAAGAACAGTTTCTTGCCCAAATGGCTAGCAAACTCCATAAGGAGCCTCTTCAATGCCCGTCTTCCTCTTGAAGTAATTTGTGCCTCATGGAATCAGCTCTGAAGCTCTTCAGGTAGGGCTCTGTGGCTTCCTGGTCCCTCGAAGTCAATGAGGGTAGGGAAGGGCTCCTGAGTTTTATTCCTGCTTGACCTCAGTCTGAAAATAGTGATCCTTGCTCCAGGAAACCTTAGAATGAGACTGACCTTAGAGCTTTCATTTAAGAACTAGCAGATGTAGCTCAGTAGAACATATACCTAGCATACATGAGATTCTAGGTTTCTCAGCAACACACAGACACATACACACAGACACACAACCACACACACACACCTAGTGATGACTAGTGGGTGTGTAATTTGCCCCAGTAAATCAAGTTTTGTCTAAGTTAATCCTAGTGCAGGGCACCTCCTCTTGTCACTCTAGAAACAACCCCCACCTGCTTTCACTCTGGTCTGTGCACACCACTGTGAGTGTCTCTGCATGTGTCACTCCTGAGAACTGGAGGGACTAACAGAGGGCCTGGGAAAGCTGTGTGGGATGATAATGGAAAGTGTATAGACAGAGGAGAAGATAGAAAAGAACACACCTAAACATTTATAATAATAATAAAATCAAGTTTTCGTTTGAGAAGGACAAAGAATGAGAGCTCCAGGGGGCCACCCAGAGCATCTACTCAGGACCTGGGATTGTGCTGGTGATTTATTTCCATTTCTTTGGAGGGTTCTTCTTTAGGCAGCCTCTGCTGCTTCCACTATTCAATCTGCAAATACCATTTGCATGCAGAACCCATCCCGCCCAAGGAATTTATATTGTTGTTATCCAGAAAACATTTGTAGCAATTATTTCCTTTGATTGTGTTCTTAACAATGAATAAGGGGCTCCCCTGGGAGTTTCCTACTGACAACCAAAGTGTACGAAGTAACTTGATTAGCCCTGGAAGGAACAACCATTGGAATGCTGTTCCTTCCTTCTTCCCAGATTCAACCTCTGTAGGAAAATATGGATCAGGTTTCTGGGTTAAATGTGCCAACGACTCAGGAAATTTATGCAGCTTAATATTTGCAATGCAAATCTGCAATTTACATATCATCTCAAACTGGCTTGTCCTGCTGAGAGTAAGACAGGCAGACATTGCTCATCTAAATAAAATTGATATTGTAGGCCTGGTTTTTATTAAGGTGTTTCCATTCATAACATTTTAGCTACTGGAGTACTGCCTCTGGGAGCTTCTATAACTCCAGAGAAGCAAAGAACACACTCAAGCAAAGATTCGAGGCAGGGACTCTCGGGTGCCTGCGACTCTCATCCCAGGTGCATTTTATTCAATTTTCCTTCTATAAAACAGGGACCACAATAATTCTGCTTCATGATTTGCAGTGGATAGGCGACGTGATTCAGGTAAAATGCTTTACACTGAGGGGAAAGCAGACAAAGCCTTTAACGGGTAGGGACAATTATAATAACACTGTTTTAAAGATAATGACAAAAAAATTAAATGACTTTGCCACCAAGTTATTGAGGCTGTGCATTAGATATTTAAAAATGATAGGAATCTTTTTAAACTAGAAAACAAGGGAAATAAAGAAAGAAAACCTTAAAACTCAGTAGCTCCTGGAATAGAGACGTTTGTTTGGCAATCACTTAGTGATTCCAAGTGTTTATCCAGCTTGGTGAGAAGAGCTTCCTGTGGTCATTTTCAAGGTCACTGATTAGTACCCTGGAAAAGACGAAGGTAGGACCTCTGGGCCAGGCAGAAGGGCACCTGCCACATCCACTGAGATAGGACTAGGGAAAATGATAGTCTGGTCGCAAAACCATTCAGTTGCAAAGCAGTCTGGGAAAAACATCTTTTGGAAGCCCAAGCCCTTCTTTCTCTGTGGAGGAAGGCAAAGGCTCTAGATCTGTTAGTCTATGACTGATCGCTAAAACCCGAACAGGGCCCGAGGAAATTGCTGACTTTTGAATTTACGAGCCTGTCTACAGTTTATAGTTTTGTGGTTTTCCTCTTATTAAGGAGGTCATGGGAATAAACAGTTTATAAGATGCTTCCAGTTCTCACAGTTATAAAGTCAGATAGCACCTGTTGACACAATACCACCCTGATTCAAATCCTCCCCAGTTAAACCAAACATCTACCAAAAAACAGGCTAAAATCTACATGGATTTGTTCTTTGTTCTGTTTTTCAAATGTCAATAATATTATGTCAGGTTATGACACACAAATGCCGAATTTATCCATTTGCTCAAATATTATTTAAAACTGATACTTTAATTATACCAGCCTATTAATATTAAATATTACTTTTTCTAATAACCATACTATTTCAAGTACTGTTTCACTTGGCTGTATGGAATTCACATCAGAAAACACAAGAGTAGGGGCTAGAGTGATGGCTCAGCATAAGACCACTTGTTACCCTTGCAGAAGACGTGGGTTTAGTTCCAGCACCCACCTTGCAGCTCCCAGCCACCTGTATATAGCTCCAGTTCCAGAGGATCTGACACCCTCACCTGGCTTCCACAGGTACTACACGTACGTAGTACATGGGCATACATGCAGGCAAAACATCCATACACATAAAAAATAATCTTTAAAAATATTTTTAATAGTAGAGAAAAGAATTAGGGTCAGAATTAAATGTGAGCCCTTTTATAAACTGGTAACATAAATGTAAAATTTTGAGGTGTGTGTTATTTTTATCCATATTATTCACAAGGACACGTATGTTTTAATTCTTTCTTTAACCAGTACAGGATTTGAAACAACTGCTTTGTAAAACTGTGTTAGTTAGCTTCCTGGTGCTTTGACAAAATACATGAAAAAAAATCAGTGTATAAAAGGAAAAGATTTATCTTGTCTCAGTTTCAAAGACTTTAGTAGTCCATAGTCAGTGTCCATACAGTTGCCCATAGTTTGGGCCCATGCAAGGCAGAACATTGTGACAGGAAGTGCATAATAAATTGAACTGTAGCCAGCTCTGTGCTTAAGAACAGTTGATGCCCTCTTGGGGGACCCAGGTTGGATTCCCAGAACCCAGTGATGGCTCATAACAACCCTTATTTCAAGTCCCAAGAGCCCTGATGCCTTCTTCTGGCCTCTACATGCACATGACATGCAGGTGGTACACATACATACATGCAGGCAAATCACTCATACACATAAAATAAAGAGTACTAAGGTCTTTAAAATAGAACATTAAGCCAATTACCTCATTGTGTTTGGAAAACAAATAGGAAGACAGATACCAAAGCCCTGTCAAGGGAAGAGCTCAGTAATATAATTGCCTCCAACCACATCCCTAAATGTTCCATGAATTCCTTTAAAAATGTTTCTCTGGCAGAATAAGAAAAGTCACTCGAGTAGTGTAGGAGGAGGGCCGCTTGTTCATCCCAGCTGCCCGACTAGCTTAGCCCAAAAATAATAACACAGAAATTGTATTAATTAAATCACTGCTTGGCCCATTAGCTCTAACTTCTTATTGGCTAACTCTTACATATTAATTTAACTCATTTCTATTAATCTGTATATGACCACAAGGTCGTGACCTACCAGCAAAGTCTCAGAATGTCTATCTCCAGCAGCAGGTCCATGGCGTCTCTCTCTCTCTCTCTGACTCTGCCTCCTTTCTTCCAGCATGCCATTTAGTTTTCCTTGCCTACCTAAGTTTTGCCCTATCAACAAGCCCAAAGCAGTTCTTTATTAACCAATGAAAGCAACATAAAGACAAAAGGACTTCCTACACCAGAGTAGGCAGTTTGTTCTGTTGACTTTCAGAGCATCATCCTGTGTGGCCCTTTCCATTTGATCACATGTGCCTTGAATGTGGTGAAGACCCCAGAAGGCTCTTCCGTTTCCTTGTTTGCTCTGTCACTGTTTACTGCCACCATCAAATGCTGTGCTTGGCACTGTGGGGAGAGAAACACACAAGAGGGACAAGGATGGTAGCCTAGAGAAACTTCAAGCACAGAGACAAATACAAGTCTTCCTTATCACCAGCCTGTGGACGTGTAGGGACTGTTTGCCCAAGGGCATCAAGCCACTATCTTGGTACTGTGGTGGCTGAGCAATAGGAAACATCTCTGGGGACCATAGCGTGTGTCCCACCTGAATAAATAACTCTGAATCTACCGTCTGCATATTGATGAGGAAATTGACTCCTGATGTTTTGTCTGTGATTGCAGATTTTAGCCAGCAGTTTTGTTGAGGAGGTGGAAGTAGACATGGAAGTGGTGGTGGTGGTGGTGGTTATCTATGAACATCTGAATGTAACCACTTCTCTTTTTCAATTATATTTTTATTTATTCTTTTTATATCTTTTAATTTTCAGATGATTATGTAAATACACCATCCTCCCTTCCCTTCCTTCCCTCTAAACCCTCCTATATGCTATCCCTTGCTCTCTTTCAAATATATAGCCTCTTTTTTCATTAATTATTGTTATATGTACATATATACTTGTATATATATATGTGTGTGTATATATACATATATATGTATCTTAAACATAACCTCCTCAGTCAATATAATGTTAAGTGTATGTATGTTTTCAGGACTGACCATTTTGGATAACAATTGGTGTATCCTTCCTCAGGTGAGACCATTTCTCCTACTCTGAGAGTTCTTTAGTTGCCTGTAGTTCCTAGTGTAGGATTAGGGCCTTGGGTGCTTTTCCTCATCCACTTTGGCCTGTCTATTATTTTGCCCTGGTGCAGCTCATGTTTAGGCAGTCCCATTGGTGAGACTTTATGAGTGTAGGTTCTGAGATAACTAAAAGACACAATCTCACAGCAGATCCCTGATCCTCCATGTGACTCTTACGATCTCTCTACCCGCTTTTCTGTCCCTATGATTTAGTTGTGACAGTTAGTTTGTGGATGTAGCAGTTGAGACTGGGCTCCACAACTATGCGTTTTGATTGGCTGTGATTTTCTGTAAGGGTGTCCATCTGTTTTTTGGTGAGCTGTAAAAACTACAGTAATCTGTTAGTATAAGGACAAATATTTAAACTGTAGTTAGTTAGGGATTATGCTGTTTTAGTAAATTGATGGTTGTGGGTTTTCTTACAAGACCCATGAATTCACTAGCCCTGAGTAGTTGACTAGGTTTTTAGTACCTCTGGTCAAGTGGGCCTTAGATCCAATTAGAAGGTGCTGGAATCTATGAAGGTATGTTTGCCACTAATGTACTCCTAGGGTTATCATGCCATGATGGTTGTGGTTCATAAGCATCATAAATGGATAGGACTGTTGCTTGTTTCCCTCATTTAGAAGCTTGCAAGTGGCCTTCTGATACGATGAAAGCTAGCCCTGAGGGAGGCATTAGAAGTCAGTTCCAACTCAGGGGCATCTGGGCCCTGTGTCTGAAGTGTATGATGTCTTTAAATAGGGGCTTACCTTCCACCTCTCAGGGGCAACCAAGGGCAAGAGCAGTAGTCTATAATGTTTTGGAAGTCTCTTAGGTAACTGACTAACAACTTAATAGCGGTCTTCTCATTTCTGATATTGGAGATTTTGTTAGGTGGTCTTCGGCTCTTGGAGGGAACATTGTCCACTGAGGTGTATAAATTTCACATAAACTATATATGTACATACACCAAATTATATGTATTTATATACATGTACACTAAGTTTATATACCAAATTGTATGTATTATAGGGCTTTTAGGGTAGCTAATTAATATGATTCCTTATGACTTTTCCAGACATCCTTACTGTTATTTTATCCTCCTTTTGTATCTGTCTCCATCAACTGCCCTAATTAAAGCCCCCCCCATTTTTTCTATTCCCCTAATCGGATCACTTGTACCCTGCTATTTCCCTCTCTGTTGCTCCCTCATCCTCCTACCCAGGCAATGGTCCTTTCCAGTGGGTAAATAATACAGAAGGAGGGGGAGGTTGTTCTTTCATAATTTATCTGTTGGTGGAAAAGAATGCCCAGTCTAATTCCCGTGCAAAGATCCTTAATGAATTTCAAACCTACAGAGCCAAGGCTGTCCTGTCCTGTCTTAAAGGGATTAGGCATTAGATTAAGGGACTTTTCTGTTCCAGCAAAGCTTATAGGAGCTTTCCTGTTTTATTGAGGGAGAATTCTTTTAAATTTGAACAAGATTTATCCCTCCTTTGTTTTCTTACCATAGAATCCAAACTATACCTTACCAATACATTGATGACCCGGGTTAAAGATTTTGGAGGTTGTATGTGTGTGTGTGTGTGTATGTGCCCACGTGTGTGTGAGAGACTGTGTGTGTGTGCGTGCATGTGTGTGTGTATCCATGCTAGTGCATCTGTGGAGACCAGACGTTTACACTGGTGTCTTCTTCAGTTACTCCCCTCCTTACCTGTTGATGCAGGGTCTCTCACTGGACTCAGAGCTCACTGTTTCCAGCTGGTCTTGCAAACTGGCTTGCTCCAGAGACCTCTGTCTTGCCTCAGGAGTGCTGAGATTACAGGCCAGGCCACCACACCCACTTGAAACCTATAGTCCCTTCCTCAAGCTAACATGGCAATCTCTTTACTCAATGAGTAATTCCTTATAGGCCCCTTCCTGTATTTAAGTGAAGTCTACTTCAGACACACCATAGATGTTATTGTCAGGGTTTTTAATGTTTTCTTTAACTTCGATCTACCAGGCAGCCCCCAGGTAAATAGTGTAAACTGTATTTTACTTCAATGACACAATAAAACTTCACTTATCAGGAAGTGACTTACTTATGAACCTAGGAAAAACTAATGCCAAGTAGCTCCAGATTTTTATGTTAAAAATGAAAAACCTTCAAATTCTACTTGGAGTTTCTTTGGGTTTTTGTTTTGGTTTGGTTTGGTTTTGCTTTTGGTTTGATTTGGTTGTTTTATTATTTGCTTGATGGTTGGTTGGTTGGTTGGTTGTTGTTTTTGTTGTTGTTTTGCTTTGTTTTGTTTTGTTCAAGACAGGGTTTCTCTGTGTAGCTTTGGAGCCTGTCCTGGAACTCACTCTGTATATCTGGCTGGTTTTGAACTCATAGAGATCTACCTATCTCTGAGTCCAGAGTGCTGGGATTAAGGCGTGTACCACCACTGCCCAACAGTTTCTTTGTTCTTAGTATACATTCACTTCTAAAATGTTTTATTATCTAGTTTTCTGATGCACAATAGAGAAAGGGCATCAGAGACTAGTAACTTAAGTTGACCACAGGGGTAGGAGAAAGTCTAGAGCCTATCAAAGAGCAGATGAACAAATTATGAGGTGCTAGTGAAATGGTTCATATGCCAAAAGGCACTTGTCACTAAACCTGTTGGCCTGAGTTAATTCCTCAGAAATCAGTGAGGTAGGAGAGAACCCACTCTCACGAGTTGTCCTCTGACTTGTACCGTGGCTCTCACTTGTGGGTACAAACACACAGGGTAGATAGGTAGATAGATAGATGATAAATAGATAGATAGATAGATAGATAGATATATAGATAGATAGATAGATAGATGATAGATAGATAGATAGACACATAGATAGATAGATAGACACGTAGATAGATAGATAGATAGACACATAGATAGATAGATAGATGATAGATAGATAGATAGGTAGATAGATAGATAGATAGATGATAGATAGATAGATAGATGATAGATAGACACATAGATAGATAGATGATAGATAGATAGATAGATAGATAGATAGATAGATAGATAGATAGACACATAGATAGATAGATGATAGATAGATAGATAGATAGATAGACACATAGATAGATAGATAGACACATAGATAGATAGATAGATAGATAGATAGATAGATAGATGATAGATAGATAGATAGATGATAGATAGATAGATAGACACATAGATAGATAGATGATAGATAGATAGATAGATAGATAGATAGATAGATAGATAGATAGATAGACAGATAGACAGACATGTTTTAAATATGAATAGAATTGGGGAGAAGGTCAATAAAGTATATGCAGCACAAACAAGCAGATCTGAGTTTCATTCTCAGAACCCACATAAAGAGCCAGATACAGAGGAAGTGGACCCAAACAGATCTCTTGAGCTCCCTGGTCACCCAGCCTAACTGAATCCGCAAGCTCCAGGACCTAAGAGACCTTGTCTCAGTAAACAAAATGACACTTGAGGTTGATCTCTTGCTTCCACATGTACATAATACATACATACATAATACATACATACACACACACACACACACACTTTAAGTTAAGAAACTATACCATAGCCGGGTGGTGGTGGTGCAAGCCTTTAATCCCAGCACTTGGGAGGCAGAGGCAGGTGGATCTCTGTGAGTTCAAGACCAGCCTGGTCTACAAGAGCTAGTTCCAGGATAGGCTCCAAAACCACAGAGAAACCCTATCTTGAAAAACAAACAAACAAAAAAAAAAAAAAAAAAAAAGCTATACCATAACAGTCTAGGGCCAGGACACTAAGTTCAGAGGCACCAGCATTTAGGAAACTTTTGAGTCTGTGTTTGTTCCCAGCTACATGGAACAGTTGACAACCATAAAACTGCAGGAATCCAGGCAAGTGTGTAGCATACTTTGTATGGCTGCTGTCACTTGGGGCCATTTTAAGTTGTGCTAATTTAAGAACAATAGCATCTAAAACCAAAAATAGCACTTGCTTTAATATCTTATTCAAAACAAACAATTGGACGAATAAGGCAATTGCAACTGAAACTCATGTCAGAAAGTCACCTTAGAACTTGGAACAACTCAAACCAGGAGGGTTTTTGTCCTCTTTTCCAGTAACTTTCTGATCTGCTGACTTATTGATGCTGTGTCAAATGAGGCAGGTTTCTCACTTATGTTTTAATCGACAATGATTTTCATAGTCAGGTTGCTTCCTGCCCCAAATCATGATTGCTCCACACTCATTACAGTGGGAAGAGAGAGCCTGCTCTTGTATCCCTGCAGAGGATGGGTGTGCTGGGGCCTAAGGAAGTGAACTAAAGCCAATGATACCAGGAGGGAAAGTGCCCATTACATAACAGTTAAGGCTCATACCGAATGTTACCTCTTAATTAATAACTCTCAATTCAATATTATTGTTTGAAGTCATGGAGGCTTGTGCTGGTCAGTTGATCTCAGAGAAAAGTGAGTAGTGTTGGCAGCAGAAAATATAGAACCCTAAGATGTCTGTACAAACTGGAACATTTGTGTGTCGTAATATGTATGCATTGTTGACTAGAGAAGTAGAATATCAAAACTACCAAAATAATGATTCAGGATGGAGATGACCAGAGGATAACTGGATGCTGTAGATGCAAAAGCTGGTGGAGGTGGGAGAGAGGTGGGACCATTTTCTATGTGCAGTTTTGAGCTACATTAAATTCTGACAGCTAGGGTTTGCAGCTTAGATGAACCTTTCTCCCTATTTGCTGCTGCCTCTTCTCATCTTACTCATTCCCAACCTTCTTGTATAGTTTTGCATAATAATTCTGTATATTTTTGCATAATCACCTTGCCCAGAAATAAATTTTTGCAGACTATTTATATTTGTTCTGTGAGGGAGTTCTGAGATATAGGTTATCATTTTGGTTTTTATGCATTAGGCCAATGACTTATAATCATCACAGAATGTTTTATCATTATGCATGGTCTATTTAATGGAATCCAAAAAAGACCACACATCTTTTTTTTAACCTTACATGGCAGATAATACTGTGAATGTTATTCATAAAGGACTTTGAAAATATGAAGACAAAGGTGCTAAAGATTTTTGGTACTGTTTGTCACTTTTATTCATGTCTTTCACCCATGAAGCAGCTTCAGATTAATGCTTATCCCCAATCTCACAATTCATGTAAGGAATGCCATGCTGCAAGACAAACCTGTTTGCTGCGCTTGCCTCATCCTCTCCCACTAATGAATGTATAGTGCATCTCCACATGCCATGTCGAGCCTACATTGGAAGAGCTGTAAGGAAGGCATCCAACTATATTAAGGATGATTGATGTAGGTATGAATGTATTTCCCTGCACCTGCCAGTGACTTCATGGAACAGAAATCCAATATAAGCGAACCATTTAAATTCTATGTTTTCCCTGTGTTTGTGCTCACTAAGCACTGGGTAAGTGAATATTAAATGCTAATTCTCTGTTAACCTACCTCATGAACTTGACAAAAAGCAAACAGGACTTCATAAAGTAGCAGAGACAAAAGGGCTTCATCTCAGAGGTATAAAGATGTGTAACTATGGGCTTTCCTGGGTGACTCCATGTTAAACGTAGTCCTTCAACAGCAAACATCTTCTGTGTAGTTAAGAAACCCAAGTTACTTGATCAAATGAAGTAATCCCACACTGCCCAGCTAAGTGGCACTAGATCTCAGCCATGTGTTCTAGAAATACCACCTGTAGGTGGATGCTGTTTACACGGTGCCCTATGCTCAGCCTGGAGGCCTAGGCTCCCTATGCTAAACTCAAGAAAAATGCATTAGATGTGAACCCTTTCTCCTGCCTGTCACCAATCTACATCCCAGAAATACCGATATTAGAAGTATGAAAATGTACTAAATTGCCTACAAATTTCTCATTTTTTACTCAATACTACATGGTAACTATACAGGAAAAAATGAGTTTGTTGTCATTTTAATGTGTTCTTATGATGTACACTGTCTTTTTGTGGAGCCAAATATTCAGATTTAACTTCATGATTGCTATTGAGGGGAGGAAGAGGGAAAAGACTTGCCTTGATCCAATAGGTACATTAAAACAGCCCTCTATATTCAGTATGTGGGGTGTGTGTGTGTGTGTGTGTGTGTGTGTGTGTGTGTGTGTGTACACATACATACATATGTACATATATGTGCATACATACATATGTATGTGTGTGTATGTGCATGTGTGAATCCAGAGAAGGATGCTGAGTATCTTACTCTATGACTCTCTTCCCTATTGTCTTCAGGCAGTGTCTCTGGCTGAGCCTGGAGCTAGGCTGCCAGACAGCAAGTCAAGCAATCCTCCTGTCTCCAGCCCTCACAGCATTAGGGTCTCTGGTGCTTGATGGTCTCTGTGTGGCTCTTTACAAGGACTTTAGTGATTCAAACTCAGGTCCTCAGGTTTGTGCAAAAAATACTCTTACCCACTGAGTTCTCCCCCAGCCTCTATATTCAGCATGTTTAACAGTTGTGCGCTAAGAGGTAGGCAGAAGACATACTCTGTTCCTCTTCATGCCCGGCAGCACCCTGTTCTGTGCCTACGTACCGCACATCTTAACAAATGCAGAAGTTTGAGGGAGCCAGTGAGTGGTCAGTTGTGAGCCACCTCCCAGCCCAGACAAAAGCTAGCCTAGTATGATTGTGGTGACATTGCAGGAGAGACAGTATGTTTATACAAAAATCACTGGCGGTGGCTTATTGGACTACGCAGATGGAAATAACATATATGTAAATGATTCCAAATTTATCTAACATTTTAGGAGTTGTGTTCATGCTTCATAATTTTTTAGTTAACTGAAATTGTTAAATGTCTCAACATTCATGTTTTTAAAATTAGCTCTTCTATTAAAAGCAAATCTGCTTTAAATTGACATGTCTATTAAAAGGACTTTTTCAAAGAAAAAAAATTACTTTCTACTTTACAGTCCCATGAGATTATTTTATAGGGAAACTTGGTTGACAGGATCTCGCGTGTGTTATGGTAAGTTATTACAGTGACTGGTGAAAGGAGAGGAAATGTGCAGCTTAGCATTTCCTGAGGGGGAGACGTCTGAATGGGAACAGTTATTGCTGTGCATATAGGAGGCTCTGAGAGCTGACCCCCAGGATGCGTATAAAGCCAATGTGGTAATGATGGTTTGTAACCCCAGTACCCCAGTGCTTCTACATCCAAACAGGAGCCAAAGACCAGAGAATCCCTAGAAGTCAGGCCAGCTAGCCTGGCATGCAGAAGTGAGCTGGAGACCCTCTTTTAAACAAGATGGAAGGCAGGAGTCAACACACAAAGTTTCTGACACATGCACTATGTAAGTACCTAGTCTCACACATGAGCGCACAGGCGCGCGCGTGCGCGTACACACACACACTCGCGCACACACACGCACACACACTTGCACACAAGCACACCCGTGCGCACATACACTCTGACTTTTCTGAAGTGTACAACTTTATATTATATAATAAGTTTTCATGTTAGAGCTTGGATTTCTCAAAATAAAACCAAGATGTATCTCCTAATCCTATGCACTGCGTGTTCAAAAGCTGCTACCAGAAAGTTCAGAGCCTGAAGCATCTTGTCCAAGAAGTCAGGGAATCAACTAAATATAGTGTCTCAGAGTCAAGCACCTCGCCCTCAACTCGAACTTCCTTCACAGTGTTTAAAGGAAGTGCTTAGATTTATTAAGCAGCACCACACCTAAATCATGAAGCTGGGGGGTGAAGGGCCCATCAGAACATAGACAGCTTCATCCGGGGCACCATGTTTTGTCAAAAGGGCTTATCTAGCATACACACACCTTAGCAGAGACAAAATACATATTTGAAAACATAGGCATGGACACCTTGGACTGAATTTTAACTCTGTACAAAGTAATTTATTTTGTAGCAAGCTCTTTAAGATGTCATCTGTGTAATTTTATGTAGGATTTCATTATTTTATAGTCGTTTATCAAGTGGGAGGGAAGATGAATATGTATGGTTGAACTCCTTTTAGAAAAAGAGCTGCAGCCAAAGAAGTAACAGGTTTTGAGTTTGCTCAATAAATCCCAGCCACAGACCACAAAACACACGAGACTAAAGAAAAAAAACTGCAGCCTGCTCAGCCTTCTCATTAGACAAGCTAGAGTAGGCCCACCACGTTGTTTAGAAGTCTTGGTTTATTCTTGGTCGGTGTATAAAACTAGCTTACAACAAACAGTAGTATGGTAGTGTACGTTTCATTTTGAAAACAAACATAAAATGAAGAGATTTTTGAAATTAGGAAAAGAATGGTTATGCTGGGTTTTGGCCATTTGTACGCATCCCAGGAAGGAGACAGACAAACAGGTATAGCCTCTCTTCTCGGAGCAGAAATAACATTTTGAGTACTGAGTTAAGAGAGAGGTGAGCATAGTGTTTTTTAAATCATCCAGACAGGGACCAAATAATTATTAATAATTGACTTCTAAAGTTGTATCCTTTAATGCCTGTTGATATTTTATATGACATAATTTTTATTATCTTTTGTTTTCAAGATTATAATTGTATCATTTCCTTTTTCCCTTTCCTATCTCCAAATCCCCCCTTAGACTCCTCCTTGCTCTCTTTCAAACTCATGGCCTCTTTTTTCATTAATTGTTGTTAAATGTACATGAATATATTTATATGATATATTTTATTTAAGATTTTGCAATTATCTCTTTGACCAAAATTGGTCTTGCTAATGGGATCGCCATTCCTTACCCAAAACAAAGCTTCTAAAACACCATATACCATGTCAACCACTTTATAACTGTCAGCAGAACCCCCACTTTGCTTGAAAAATAGTTTTGAGTGTGTGTCATGTATGAATGTCCGCATGCAGGCACATATGGAGACCAGAGGCCAACCTCAAGTGTCTTTCTCTGTTGCTCACTTTAGTTTTTGAGACAGAATTCCCATATGGCTAAGCTAGCTATCCAACAAGTCCCTGGGAGTCTCCTGTCTACACCTCCCCAATGCAGGGATTATAAATACAATTGTACCTGGCTCTTTTATATGGGTTCTAAAGGATGCAGCTTGGGTCGTAATACTTTGCTGACTGAGCCATCTCTGTGGTTGCGAAGCTAATTCCTTTCCAGCAGCATGGGGACCAAGAGCCTTGCGAGTCTGCTGTTCCTCAATCCCTTCCCTCCCAGAGTGCCTCTCTTTCTTTATCTGCTCTCTGGCTTTGCTGGGCTTTTCCCTGTCTTACACACTTTCTCCCATACCATCCCCTCTGCCCTGTGACCTCCTCTTAGTCCATCTTCATAGATGCAAGATGCTTTGTCTGGCTCTGAACTCTAGTTTAGCTTTGACTGAAGACGTTAATCTGTTAATTGTGTGTTTCTGGCCAGTGATGCCTGTCACACTGACCTTTATGTTTCTGTATATAACTTGTGGTTTCACACCCCCAGCTGCCTTTAAGATTTTTATCTTTGTCACTGGTTTTAAGCAAGTTGGCTGTGGTATTCCTTGGTGTCACTTCTAACTCTGTCTTGTGCTTGGCATCCATCAAGCTTCTTGAATCTACAAAAATTCTGTTTTTCACTATTCTTGGATAACTATATCGGTTTCTCTCTCCCTTCCCTTGTTCTTCGCTCTTCCCTGGCCTTCTGCTAGCTGATGCTCTCCTCTCACCCCAGCCTTTATTCTCTCTGCTTTTATTTAAATCATTGATAACTCTATCTTTGTGTGTATTTTCTTCAATAGTTCATTTCAAACACACTACTAATCTCAGAATGTATCTTTTCTCTTCAAAATTGCATGTTTCAACTGTACAAGTTTTGTTTGATTGTTTGATTATTTGTAGCCTTGTGTGATTATTTTTTATCATGCTCATGCTTTTCTTTGCCTGTTTCAATATAGCCCATGGGAGCACGGGCACTATCATTAGGAGAGGGAGAGAGAACTCCTTGAATGTCTGCAGTTGCTGGTGATATTTTATCTATATCACGACTGAATCCACTCACAGAGGTTGATTTTCTTCTCATTGTGGCTTTTCTTATTTATTTACATGTCTAAATTCTTCTTGCAACTTAATGCTAGATATCTTGAGGTATTGGTTCCATTACCAATACTGGATTTTCTATACTCCTCTAATTTTTTAAAAAATAACTCAAGGCTCCATTTTCTCCAGAATTGATTTTAAGGTGTTATGGGGGGACACAAAACATACTTGGTGTTTCAATATTTATCCCTAGTCCAGAATCTAGATCAGACATAGTATGTGTAGGAAGACCTTCCTTTTTGCCTACCTCTGGCTGCCCCTTCCTGAAGCCCTGTCTCTGGACTCGGGATTTCCTCATGCAGGTGCACTGACCAATTTATACCTACAGATTTCTGGAATGTTCTTCTTCAGATCACCTTCCTCTTTTAGTTTTCTCCGTTATCTCTGATCCCCTTAGCCACCAAGAGCTTGGAACTTAGTTGCTTCAGTTCAGCAAGAGCCTGTCTGGAGGTCCTTTCTCTGGGTTTACGTGGAAATGCTCTCTAATGTAGACTAAAACAGCCTTAAGACTTACTCTGATTCTTTTCTCCTGAACATCACTGTCCTACATTACCCATTGTCCAGATCCTAAAAACCATCATTTTATACATTCAGGAGTCAAGTTTCCCTCCTCTCAGACATGGCCAGATCAGGGCCCTACTCACCCTTTCACCTCTTCTGGTCCTCTTTCATCCTCATAAACCAGTTTGTGAACACCTTGTCATCCAGAAAAATCAGTGATGACCTCTCCTCAATTATGTGTTTTCTCTTACTCCTACGTCACACTAAGTTGGTAGTCTGTGTCATGTTATTCCTTTGTGTTCAAGGTGCCTCTCACTAAACTAGAAGCTTCTTGGATAAAAATATGTATTGACAGGTCGGGCGGTGGTGGCGCATGCCTTTAACCCCAGCACTCGGGAGTCAGAGGAAGGCAGATCTTTGTGAGTTTGAGGCCAATCTGGTCTACAAGATCTAGTTCCAGGAGAGAATCCAAAGCTGCAGAGAAACCCTGTCTCGAAAAAAGAGGAAGAAGAAGAAGAAGAAGAAGAAGAAGAAGAAGAAGAAGAAGAAGAAGAAGAAGAAGAAGAAGAAGAAGAAGAAGAAGAAGAAGAAGAAGAAGAAGAAAAGAAAATATGTATTGACATGCCCATAATATGCTCTTTCAAAAATCCCCTACTGCATAGATCCAAGTGTGAGCCTCATGGAGAGGCCTGAATAAAGGTCAGTTGAGAGAATTAATGAAATATCTCAGAAGAGATTCATAACATGTTCACATTAATTAGTATGTGAGAATTGCGGCCCATGTTTAACACTGAAGATAAATGCATTGCTTGTATTCACATTTGCTTTCCTGTTCCCTTCTAGTCTGTGTACAGTTTTGGCAGCAAGGAGACGAGAGGATAACAAGGATGCTCATTAAATTTGCAGATGATGCCAAAGTTCAAAGAGAGTAAGAATCTCAAAATATAAGATTAGACCTAAATTATATGCTCAGCAAGTAGGATAACCAGTGGCAAACAACATATGTAAAATTAAACAAACCTCAGGGCATTAAATTTTAGAAGGAAAAACTAACCCACACATCATGGTTTTCAACCATAGAAATAAAATTTTCTATGGCTGTAGGATGCTTTGGAAAAATAGCAAAATAATAGCAAAAATAATTATTCTTTTAGGGGCATAATTGCAAAATGCCTTAAAAATTCTGTGACTTTTTAGGGCAATTTTTATTTGTTAAAAGCATTAGAAAATATAGGTTAAGGAGAAAGCTATTAAGATATTGCAAACAAGTCCTTTGAGGAAGCCTATTTCTTTTGCCTTTGGTTTTCTTGTTTTCCTGCAAGAACAAAGGACATATATGGAAAATTAGTGTGTTGTAACAAAGAAAACACACAAACAACAAGGAACACCTAGTGCCTTCCACTGAAACAAAGGCATTGCCCTTGGCACTGGGAGTCTGGGGATAAAATCCACGGTGAATGTTCACATTCAGAAAGAGCCTGGTGGGTACTGTACCAACAACTATTGAGGCTTACAAAACAATGCCTGGCATTCGCATGGCTCTGCTGGCTTTCACTGAGCCTTGAATATAAAATAAGATTTAAAAGTCATGGTTATCCTGTGAAATATTAATTCCATTTCACAGATGTTAAAATTGAACAGTGCCGGGTAAATGAGCCCTGAGTGAAGTAGCTAATTAACAGGTGCTAATCAATGTATCTACTGTTCTAAAATAGAATCCCAACTGGAAGAATATGTGTCAGCATGGTCTTGATTGTTATTTTGTGTTGTTTTTAATTATTTTTTCACAATGTCATATAGCCCAGGCTGACTTCAAACTCATTATGTAGTTGATGACAACCTTGAACCTTGACAATGAGAACCTTAAGATTCTCCTGTGTCCACCTCCACCAACGAGCCAAACTTTTGTGGTACCAGAGTTTGAACCCAGGCCCTTATGCATGCTAGGGAAACACATTATCAACCACATACATCTCTAGCCCTATAGCAGCGTTGTGAGAGCCCTACATGCTGTGAAATGGAAACAGCTACTCTCTGTGGTCTCCATCCCTGCATATGGGCTGCTGTGAATGCCTAAAAATCCATTCAGTACAGAGAAAAAAATGTATTCATGATGCTCAGGCTTTGGGCACCTGAAATAGAAAAGAAAAATAAGCTAAAACTGCTGCCTTCCTTCTGCTTTGTCCCCTTAATTTCTTGAGCATAAGGTAAGCTTAGGTACTGTAAACTGATGCCTCTGCCAGGTTCCTCCCCAGTGTAAGGTTTAGTAATTTGTTGTCATGGCTCCTCCATTAATGTGTTGGTTTGTATATCTCTTTAAGAATGATTAATTTTATAAGAACCCTTCAAATGGAAGTAGTTTAAGTGGGCACCATTGGTAAATCGATACTCGTTAAAATTATCCTTAGCCAAATGAAGAGTCTTCTCTCCCACTACAAAAGAAAGCAAATGGGAAAACTAACAAGGAGATGAGTCTTAAGGAAACTCACATCTGAATCATCTCTTCTTTCTGAATTCTATTAACGGGTCAGCTGTTCTGAATGTATGTATTGGTTTGAGATATAGCCATAGGTAGCTATGATTAAATGGAAGTAGGGCTTGGGGAAATCCAAAAGAAATTTGCATCACTTCTATGAAAATAAATCTTCTGAATCACTGTATTTTTCACAACATAAAACACATATGTAAGTCCCCAGCTATAGAAAATGAGTTGATTTAGACAATATTGGCTCAATACTTTAATTCTGGCAAAATAAAATAGTCCATTTTCTAGCTACTGCTCATCAACTCTATGCCTTGATAAAGTCTAAATAGTTGAGCACCAGGCAAGAATTTGGATCAAAGTACCAGAAATGGTTTGTAGGCAGAGAACAGCATAAACCTGTGAATGACTCTGGATGTCCACTGGCTGGCCACCACTGAGGTAATATGCCATGACACTTTTTGCATACTTTATTATATTCCATGAAAGACCATTCTTTTTTCCCCTTGGACAAGGCGTCACCATCTAGCCCTGACTAGCCTGGAACTCACTATGTAGATCAGGCTGGCCTTGAACTTACAAATACCCACCTGCCTCTGCCTCCCTAGCATGAGGGTTAAACTTGTGCATATCCTTGCCTAGCCAGAACAGGCCATTAAAGAATGGGAATCACAGACGTATGGCAGTCTGGAATTGGTCATCAGATCCCTTATTTTAAAGATGAGCAGACTACCATTTAGAGAAATGGATCTCAACCTGTGGGTCTTGACCCCTGTGGCAAACTTCTATCTTCAAAAATATTTACATTATGATTTATAGCAGTAGCAAAATTACACTTATGAAATAGAAATAAAAATAATTTTACGGTTGGAGGTCACCACAACATGAGGAACTGTATTAAAGGGTCACGTCATTAGAAAGGCTTTGAGGATGTCTTAAGTAGAAAGTTCCAGAAGCTGTTCTACTAAAAATTGCATCTCAGCCATCCTATCTCCACGGAGTAAACATAGATCACACCCTTCAAAAGCTGCCAAACTTCTTGATTTGGGTCTTTCTCTCCAAAAGAGAGCTGCAAGTTCTCAAACATCCTTCATTCTCTCTGCTGCTGTACTGGGGACCCTGGCCATTGGCCCCATGTTTCACCCACTGCCGGGACCATTGCCATCACCATGACAGTAAGTGTTATTTCCTGATCAGGTCTGGTTACTGAGTCATTACTTTCTGGTTATGGCATTTGTTAAGCCAGGACCTTCTACCAACAGATAGGAGCCTGTGAAAAATTTATTTTGAAATCTGTGACATTAGACAAAAAGAAACTGAACATATATATTTTTGGACAAAGGACAATAATCTGAAACTTTTGATGCTGAGTATGCTGGATGAGTAATAAGAGATTAACTCCACTTCTTTCCTTACATGCACAGGCAAAATGACTTTGCGGAGAAAGAACCTACTTTTTATTCTTATCTATTTGATTTTATGTAAAAATAGAAGGACTTGTAAGAAAGGCCTCTGAGCAAACTTTATATTCAGGACATGTGCTTATAGTCAGGTTTGGAGAAAAAAAATGAGACTGCTTTTGAAATTAAATTAATAGAATGAGTATTTTTTAAGAAGTTATTAATTTTCATGAGACCTTCATACATTAGCTCTGTACCTATATCACTCCTCCCCTTCATCCCCTTGATTCCTCCTGTGTCCCCCACTCATTTCCAAATCCATAACCCCTTCTTCTTTAGTTATTATTGTTGCATATATGTAACACACACACACATATATACACATATGAATATAATCTGAGCCTCTTAGTGTTGTCTATAGGTGCATGTGGCCACTCATAGGTTCCCCATGCTCAGTCAGTTACCCCACAACCATTATCTTTAATTTAACTCAGTTGGTTATAGAACAACAATAATAATATAAGGACATAAAGTTGAAAAAGAGATGTGATGGGAAGGGCCTGGAAAGAGTTGGAGGGGAGGAGTAGGGCAGTAGATATGATCAATATATATTCTATATGTGTATGAGATTTTCAAAGAACAGATTTAAAATACTATGGAAAACAAATAGTCTCTTAGAAAAGGCCACAAAATGTGTAGTTCTAACTGTGGTATATCTGTAGATCTATTAGATTCCAAACCTAGGCTCTTTACACTGTGCAGGGATTCCCCCATTGTTTTCACACACTGACATGTGTGTGGGTCTCATTAAAGCTGAGGTGAAGCCTTGTTCAACAAGGACAGGGTGGTACCAGAGACTCTGCATTCTAACAAGTGACCAGGATAGGTTGGTATTGCAGGTGCAAGAGCCACAACTTAGCAGCATTTTGAAGGGTGATAATATAGCCCCAACCTAAGACACAAGGAAAGGCTGGGCATGTGGGCTGATAACATCACCTCTTACTTACAGGTCTTCTCAGGGCTTTGTATTTGTTATTATTATGGCCTTACCAGAAGAGACTATGCCCCATCCCCTTTTTGTAATCTACTCAACAGTATAGAATTTTTTACCTAAACCATATCTCAGGATTCAACTCACTCCTCAATGATAGAAGTCCATGATCTGGTTGCTTAAGGATAGAGCTTTTTGGAAGAAAGCACTAAGATAAGGATCAACCACCTAAGAATAGAGTTAGATTTAACTCTGTTCTTACTCTATTGTTACTGTTGGACTCCATGTATATACTATCAGGTAGACATTGAAGTTTGGGAGAGAGAAAGTAAATACATGACACAAAAGTTAATAGAGCAGAATTCAGGCCCTCAAAGAAATTAGGTCAATATGGCTTCCTCAAACAAAGAAATAATGGTTCACAATCATTAATCCATTAATTAGAATTAAATATTAAATAAAGATTAGGAAACAGGCAGTAAGGAATAGAGGCAAAGGGTGCTGATTCCAGACGTCTGTGAATTTTTGGAAATGCTTTCTTCATCTGACTCTTCTGAAATCCTCAGTCTGTGGTGGCTGTACATGGATAGACGACAAGGTCCAAATTTTCCCCATAATTTAATTCTCTTCATTGCAATCCGTCTCCTTTTGAACTGAACTAGAGCATCTGGGGGTCACAGCCTTCAGAATATGTTCTATGAGTTGGTGTGTGTGTGTGTTTTGTATCCTTTGTGTTCAGTTGGTTGATGAGGAAGCAGTAGGGACTGTAGTGGACGTTCTGTTCTCTCCTGGGATAAGGACAATGGCAGGCGGTCCTTTAATAACTAAAGACTACTGTGTGTGGCCAGTGCCTGCGGCATCCTGTCTGCCAGCTCCCTAGGTCTAACCTCCAAGGTCTCAGGCACAGGCACTGATGTCTTTGTTATGTCAGGCCTGTTCCGTCCAGTCTGGTCCCAGAGTTACCTAAGAACGTTAGTATCAAAGTGTTGGACCTCACAGACTGAGAGAGCCCAAGATGTTCTCTGCTTTAAATGTGCATTTTGGTAATGTGATTGCCATCCTATTCAGCATGTAGAACAGTTGCATAAGCGCTGTGTTCCAAAAGGGGTCAGGGCTTTCTGCTATAGACTTTGTTGCTGCTGCCCCTGATCCCCCTAGATCGCTCAGGAACTCCATCTCTTTCTCTCCAGGGCTCAGAACCATTTCATAATGGCACACCTGCTCCTGTTGAGTCTACATACTCAGACATTTTCCTTTTGTCAAATTCAGGAGCTCTTTCCCTTTTAAAATTAAAAGAAAAGTAATGATTTTTTTTTCTTTCACAAAATACACTTTAGATTTTGGAGCACACTTATTTTCTACCTACAAAAGCTCTATATTAAAACATGTTGAGCTCTACCTAGGGAAAATTCTACCATACTTGGCAAATGTAGCAAACTTAGAACATTAACAGAATAATTAACTTTCATCACCATAGGGTTTTGCTCTAGAAATTCAATGGGTGCGTCTTGGTGGGACCAAGGTCCAAATGAACTTCTGAAGAGTGTCTCTGCTGGTAGATTAGTGTAGCGTGGTCACCCTATGACAACTCTGGTGGACACATCATGCCTAACTTGTGGTGTGACTGATTTCTTCATAAAAATCTTTATTAAGTACAAGACATCATTTTAGTGAAATACAAAAATTTGTTTTACTTGTGAGCTAAGGATGCACATAGGAAATGTATATTTTTTCCCTAAGAAACCATGATTCAGAAGAAAGATGAGAGCCTGGAGAAACATCAGAGACAGCTGTCAAGACTTTAAGCATTCAAGGATTATTGACTGAGGGATACAGTCCACCAGTTGCGGGGAATAAGAGAAAGGACAGTATACCAGGATGGCCAGCAAAGAGTCACAATATCCAAAAAGCAGAGGATTGACAGGCTGATGGGAGAATACACAAAGAGCCACTGGACTCACAATAGTTAGCGTCGGGGGTTGGGACGTGGTTCAGTGGTAGAGGACTGGGTTCGGTCCTCAGCTCTGGGGGGAGGGGCGTAGCGTGGATAATCTAGGCATCACCAACCTCTAGTCACTCTATTGCCTATTGATGACGGAGCGAGTGCTCAGAGAAGACTCCCTTCTGTATATCATGAAAGTCACATTCAGGTAAAATATCCTTCTTGACCTATGTGAGATTACATTAGTACCTTTTCTCATTATTCTGCCCAACTACCTAGCAGCAAGCAATTTAGAGGAAAAAGAGGGGCCAGATAAATGGCTCGGTGGTGTGAAGGGGCTGACTATGCAAACTTGGTGATCCTCAAGCTTGAATTTGATCCTAAGAGCCCAAGGTAGAAGGAGAAAACTGACCCCACAGCTATCCTCTGACCTCTACACACAAGCTATGTAATGCACCTGTGTGTACACATACATGCATGTGTGAACACACACACACACACACACACACACCATGTAGGCACACAGTAAAAGGTAGATAGATAGGTAGATACATACATACATAGAGGAAAAGTTTATTCTGTCTCACGGTTCATATGGATTTTTCCTTTATAATAGAGAAGCCCTGGCAGCAGGCAGGAAGAGCAGGTGTGGCCATGCTCTGATAAAACCAGAAATGCATCTGATCTGGCCTGTATGGATAAGAACAATATATAGGACACAGAGTATAGGAGTCATAATATAATCTTAGGTCAAGCAGCATGCTGCACAAATAGCTAATCTTTAATAGTTTGTCTTTCATTGTAGTTCTGCTTGTGAAAAAGAAAATATACAGAGCCTGGCAAATATGCATATATATTAGTGTAAATATAAACATATATATAGCATCCAAATTAAAAACAACATATTACTGTTTTCAAGAGGGTCAGCTTCACTGCCAGATGGACACAGATGTTCTCAGCGTTATTCAGTGATCACAATGAACATTCTATTCCGGCAGACATTCTATTCTGGTGACTTTCCAGCTAAAATCTTAACAAGAATATTCTGCTGTTTATCAGGACCCAAATAAATGTCTGCTTATCTCAAATTGAAAGAAATCTAGAAAACAGTTGTTGGTCTTGGATTAACTGCCAGACACTGGTGTCAGGAGCACCAGCTCCTATTTTCCAGGGAATTCCTTGGCATGCGTGCCCATGCTATTCCCTCCTGGCTGGGCTGCCAGCAAGCACAGTCACAATCCAAGCAAGATGAAAGCAAGGAAGCAAAAGGCTCTCTCTTGCCAGATGTGGCAGCACAGCCTCAAACCTCAGCACTCTGTGGAGACAGGAGGATCACAGTGGGTTTGAGAACAGCTCGGTCTACATAGTGGTCTTTAGACTAGCTGGGCATATGTGATGAAAACCCGTCTCAAAAATCAGAGTAGGGTGTCTTCATTCCATTTTAATTCAGAAAGTCAAGGGTTCGCTAAAATCCTTACACTGCTGATACCTCACTCAAGGCCATTTAACTGCTACCCCTAGTCAGGAGAAGTAAAGTACCATTGCCTAGTTGAAACAGGTTTGACTCCCTAGGCTTTGGGGCATGCTAAAGTGGATCATAACCTCCACAGCTCCATTAAGAAAGTCTCTACATTGTTCATTGATGCACAGAGGTATCCTTACAATGAAAGACAAGAATCTTCGATAAATCAAGACTGGTCTGCATCTGTATTACTTAACCATAGTGAGACTGACGAATGATCAAATCTAGAAAGACTAGCAAAGGAATAATGAAATTTGAGGTTATGTTAGAAGATTCTGAATCCTTCTGTACTCTGCTGTTTTACTTGCTGTGGGAATCTTAAATGGCTACTTGACTTCTCTGAACATTTTTCCCATCTGTACAATCTGACAAAACACTCTACAGCTCACAGAAGTATTGTGACAATTAGCCAGGGTGACGAACATGAAGCTTGGCACCTGTGTGTCTCAGGTCTAGGCACAAGAAGTGAATTCAGGAAGTAGACCGTGTCTCTGTTTAAATTGCTAGTGTGACTGCTCTTTGTAGTGCCATGATTGGTGAGATATAAATAAGGCTGGTTTTGTAAATTTTAATATTTATAAAAGAACACTGTGTTGGCTAGCATTATGCCAACTTGACATAAGCTAGAGTTATCAGAACAGAGGGAGCCTCATTTGAGAAAATCCCTGCACAAGATTGGGCTGTGGAGAAGTAGGGATTAATAGGGGAAGGCCAAGTCCATTATGCACGAGGCCACCTCTGGGCTGGTAGTCATGGGTGCTATAAAAACAAGGCTGAGAAAGCCATGGGGATCAAAAAAATAAGCATCACCCCTCCGTGGCCTCTGTATCGGTTTCTGCTCTATTTGAGTTCCTGTCCTGACTTCCTTCAGTGGTGGTCTATAATATGGAAATGTAAGGTGGATAAGCCCTGTCCTCCCACATTGCTTTTGGTCATGATGTTTCATCACAGCAATAGTAGTAACTCTAACTAGGTAGGACACCAACCCTAAAGAGTATGCTCACTTAGAAAAGGGAAAAGTGGTTCACAACACCCCACACTG
The DNA here is from genome assembly GCF_037038515.1 of Microtus pennsylvanicus. Taxonomy (NCBI): domain Eukaryota; kingdom Metazoa; phylum Chordata; class Mammalia; order Rodentia; family Cricetidae; genus Microtus; species Microtus pennsylvanicus. The sequence goes on from NC_134582.1 coordinate 116,157,937, forward strand.
CAGTTCCTATGTTGCCTAGTCAAGAAATACATTAGTCTCTCTGTGTCTGAAGAAGAAATATTTGAACCATCTGGTTGTAGAACAAGAAATTCAACTTAGGAAGCAACAGAAGTGCATTTGCTTTTAGACTGAAATTGTTGGATTGCGAAGTTTTCATCAAATAGAATATTTTGTCCATCAACAATCACAGACATTCCAGTGAATGAAATGATGTGTATAAATGACGCAGACATGTTTAATAATAATAATAATAATCGTCCTTGCTTTCCATGAGCTTCTACAAAACCATAGGGTTCCCACAAGTCACAGAAAGGATCCACAAAATCCCTCAAAGTTATCTGGCCTGATCTTATCAGATACATCTACTCATAGAAAGAGTAAGATGTTTTCTTTGCACAGGAGATAAATGAACTACCATCTTTCATCATCAAATGTTTCCTAACAGCTCAGGGATCTGGGAAGCAGAGAGAGATCTGGGAAGAGGAAACGGCTTCCTCAAATCTCACGATGTGATAGAGTTAGAACCCTTTCACTCTTAGGAGAGAGAGCCATGGTCTGTGAAGAAAATACTCCCTCAAAGAGCAAACAGCTTACCACAGACTCATGTATTCATTGTTTCCGTTGCTCTTTTTGGTCATCCTACTGAATCAAAATGTTGCAGTAGATGCTATTTATTATTCTTCCTAAGACACCTCCTCTTGTTTGACAAGTGACATCTTGGTTCCCTTATAAAAATATTCATTGTGTTTCTTGTTTCTTGTATTATATGTTTTTGTTTTGGAAGTAAAAAGTGCTCAGAAGAGTTCTGAGAATGACCAAAATATTAGTTATTTTTACTTTGACAGCCACATCATCAATAACTACTAATACGTTCATGCTTATTGCTGAAGAGGCAGTTTGATTCCTGGGTGTTCTCCCACTTCAAGCATATTTGAACTCCAGCCTTGTACAGTCGAGTTTTATTCTGTAAAAAGGACTTATTTGGAAAACTCCAGGTGCCTTCTTGATAAATTAAATGTTCTCCTTTCTTTTCTTATTTAATTTATCTATTTATTTTAGGCTGTGGTCGGGATGTAAGATGTTCTGCTTTTAAAGAGGTGCAAGACTGAAAATGTTCTGCCCAGATGGGAAGATTGTTCAGCTTTCAAAACCTTACCTCAAAAAAAAAAAAGGAAGAAATAAAAGAAAAAAAACAAAGTATGCTATAAAAAAGATTTGAAAACACATACCATCTTTTGTAATATGAATTCAGGCATGTTCTGGTGTCTCTTTAAAAAGAAAGTACAATTCATCTTGTACTGGTACCTTTAGAACTTCCAAAAAATCTCACTGCCAAGTAGCAGTTGCTGTTTTGTTACGGCAAGGACATAACTATGGCAATGCCTGGAGCAGGTCTGATCAAGATTCCATTTTAGGCTGCCTGGTAGGGAAAAGCATGAGGAGTTCCAAGGCAGAGACCGCAGAGCAGCACCGTGTTAGGAGACAAACTGACATGTGCCATATTGCATATGCCATCCCATAATCCTGGGCGATGGAGAAGCGAAACAGCCTGCATCCTAGGACAGGATTTCAGAAGGATGATGATGCTCAAGGATGTTGCAAAGCATTCATGAAGGATCAGAAATGGAGGCTTAAATTAAGATTGGGTGAGATAATAAGAAGAGAATTTTCTAGAAAAGGCTCGCTTGACTAGAGTGTGACACCTAGATGAGAGGCTTTTTTTGTTTTTTTGGTTTTTGGTTTATTTCGAGACAGGGTTCCTCTGTGAGAGGCTTTTTTGACTCTTACAGCTATCCCCAGATACAAGTCCTGAATGTTTTTAAAAGAGAAATCCAATGGATTTTGTGCATTTTGGCCTTTCCTTTCTCACTTGTCTCTGCACTGTCTTTTTCATTGAAAGGAGCATGAGCGGAACCATGGTCTCTGTAGACATTTCCTGTATTCTTTCCGTTAAAGCCTGGTAAAATGGCTAGACACTTAGATTCTGCAGCCAGACTCTCTGGATTTGAATACAGGCTCTGCCAGTAGCTTTGTACCTCAATTTTCTTATCTAAAAGTTGGAGATAATCACTGTTTCATGAGGTTACCACAAAGAAGGGTCAGATGACTTAATGACTGCAAAATCTTTACAATAATTACCACAGAGTATACATTATATAAATCTGTCTTAGATTAGTATTAAAGATTAATACTTATTTAATTAGTATTATTAAAGAATTCTTAAAGATTCATCATTATTTGGCTATTAAGAAATGGGATGCTAGTATGATATGCTACTGGATACCTTCTCATTCTCTCAGAGAGGCTACTCAGAACTGGATGTACTGCTCTGCACCTCTCTTAACCTTGAGCAGAGAGCTAGCTCCACTCCCTAAAAATAACTGATGGAGAGGAGGGAAGGAGAGCAAAGGATAGGAAAGGAAAGTTCGGTCTTGCAGGGAAAGATCTAGAAAATGAAGAGTATGCCGAGAGACTCAAAGTAGTAAACTACTGTGTTGTACATCGGTGTGCTAAAGAACCAACTCTATGAACTAAAGCATTTTGAGTGTCTGCGTCTTCTAATATAAGGCATTAGGCTACACAAGGTTGTATTCTTGGCTAAGTTTGTCAAACATAGCTTGTGAACAGTAGATATCTAGAATACCACCTCCCTAGGAGTAAATAGGAGTCCACTGAAAGAGCAAGCCAAAGCAACGCATCACCTATGACATAACAAACTCTCAGAGCAGAACAGTTCAGTAGATTAACCCATCCCAATTCTGGAAAGACATTTGGTGAAGTGTCTCAAGGAACTGTGATTGAAAACATGAGAACTGCTTAGTGATGGAATGAGATCAATGATTAGTTAGCTCAATCGCTATTAAAAAGCAAAAGTGTTCATAAATATCTATTGTAGAATATGAGCTATTTGGTATGGGAAGCTCATCACTGATTGAATTTGGGAATATGGAACAAGGAATCTGTCACATTTAAGTAACACCAAACCACAAATCTTGAAAAGGCATGGGGTTTTGTTTATGGGAGATACGATCTAGGGTCAGTGTAAATTGTCAGCCCAAAATTTGAATCATTAAACAAATTGGAAGATTACATTTCTGGACACCTATATAGTATGCCCTTGGTCACTGGGATCTGAAAAACAGAATTGTTCAGTTTGACCTTTGACTCTCTACTCCAGTATCAATGATACCTTATCGTATTTCCATAAACTCAAAAGTCATGTAAGGTATTAATCTTAAAATACTAGAAATATTAGACATGATTGACCTTAAGAATGAACAAAATGTACTATGTTTTGTTGGTTAGTTTCCATCATTGTGCTAGAACACCTTACCCAATCAACTTCAGAGACCAGCAGGAATTTAATCTAGCTGCTGTCATGGTATGATATCCGAGTAGCTTGGCCATGAAGGGCCTACAGCTTGGCCTCCTCAAATCTCAAACCATAAAACTGGGTTTTATGGAGCTGGGATTGGAGCGGGGTTCCAATCACAGCCAACCTTTAACCCTTGAGCTCTGCCCCCCAGTGACCCTCTTCCTCCACTTAAGCCCCACCCCCTGAAAGTATTACTGTCTCCTAAAGCAGCACCACCAGCTGTGGGGCCCAAGTGCACAGCCTCATTCCCAAACCCTAGCTTTAATAGCCCATCTCGCTGTCCCGTGCTGACCCTGCCTATGTCCCACTTCGTTTTATAAGCTTCCTTCAGATCCCTCCTGACACCCATCTTGGCAGACAAGGAGTTATACAAATTTAATACTCCCTCTCACCTCCTCGTGTTCATGGCCTTTCCCTGGTCCTTTGCCAGCCACGATATAGGATTCGTAAAGGGCAGAGACAAGGGCTGCTAGTCCTTGGCTGACTGTGTGTCCTTCGTTTCACGTAGGATGTTGTCCTGATAGCAGCCAGGAGATTTGGATTTAATTCAGAAATGACTTGGACATTACCCACACACAAGCCTGTAATTCCTCTCTGTAGAGCCGCAATTACAGGGGATGCCAGGTCTTGTTCATTTTGGCCTTTTTTGTCCAACTATTCCTTCTGCGATTATAAACACTTACAATGACCATATAAAGCCCCATCCTTAAAAGACGCACATATAGTGTCAGGAAAGGCGCTGTTTCCTTTGCAGTTCCACTTCAGTTCCTATTGAGTGCCTTCAAAGAGCTCAGCCAAAGAATAGTCTCCTATCCCTGGTCAAAACCATAGAGAGACACTCTTCTGGCTATATTTGTAGCAATTTCTTAATAATGAACATTGATTCACAAGGTTTTTTTAAATTGTTTTTATTAAGTTTTATTTTAGAACAGTCTTAAGTTAACAACAGAACTGAGAGGAAAATAAAGAGATTTCCAAAACACCTAACATCTTTACAATGCATAGAACTTCTCAGTTATTAGTAGTATATTGGGTACCCAAGAACATCAATGGAAACCCATCATTATCCCCCCAAGTTCCCAGAATCCATTAGGGTTTTGTCTTGCTAACTCTATGGGTTTGATCAGATATATAAAGATATTTGTGCTAGAATGGAGAAATGGCTCTGTGACACTTGCTGCACAGCCCTGAGTGTAGGTTCCTGGAGCCACATAATGCCACATGCAGTAAGTAGTTTATAATCCCAGTGTTCCCACAGGAGATGGAGACAAGAGAATCTCTGGAACTTTCAGACCACTTAACCTAGGTAGACATTAGCAAATGAGACCCTGTCTCAAAAAGGTGAAAGACAAGGATCAACACCCAAGGCTGTCCTCTGACCAACATAAACACACACACACAGTTATTTTTCTAAGACATGAGTTCCTTATGATATTTTAAGAGTATTTTCACTACCTGAAAGCACTCTTGTTTTGTCTGTTCATACCTCTATCCTCTGTAGTCCCTGGCAACTGCTGTTGGTTTGTTTGTTTACTCTTTACTCCTTGGGGGACCTACTGCCCAGCTTTCAAATAAATACACAGAGGTATATTTTTTCTTATGAATGCCCGGCCTTAGCTTGGCTTACTTCTAGGCAGCTTTTCTTAGATTATCCTATCTACCTTTTGCCTCTGGACATTCATCTTTATCTATTCTACATACTTTTCTTTCTTCCTTCCTTCCTTCCTTCCTTCCTTCCTTCCTTCCTTCCTTCCTTTCTTTCTTTCTTTCTTTCTTTCTTTCTTTCTTTCTTTCTTTCCTGGTTGCTGGTTGTTTAGGTGGGTCAGTGACCCCTGATGTCCTGCTCTCCTCCTTTTCTCATTCCTTGATCTTCTCTGTCCAGATTTCCCCTCCTATTTATTCTCTCTGCCTGCCAGCCTAGCCTATTCTTCCTCCTGCCTAGCTATTGGCCATTGAGCTCTTTAATAGACCAATCAGGTGTTTTAGACAGACAAAGTAACACAGCTTCACAGAGTTAAACAAATACAACATAAAAGAATCCAACACATCTTTGTATCATTAATGAAATATTCCACAGCATAAACAAATATAACACATCTTAAAAATAATATTCCATCACAGACAACAATAGATTTTTGTTATCGTCTATGGTTTTTCCTTCTCCAGGGCATCATGTAGTTGATAACTGTACCATGTGTAGCTTTTCAGGTTGATGTCTTTCATTCAGGAATGTACACTTGCAACTTTTCCATGTCTTCTTTTCAAAACTCAGATGACCATATTTCTGTGAACCCACTCATGACTTCTCTGTTCTGTTCCATTGGCTCATTTGTATCTTCACTGGCATTGTGTTGCCGTGATGACTGTAACTTTAATCTTGTATTGGCTCTTCTGTGATTTTTGCTTCTCTATATACAATATGGAATTAGTAGTTTTCCTTATACATCAAATAACTTTGAGTGATTTTTTTTAAAATTGGGATTGTATTAATTCTATAGATGAAGTTAGGAAGCAACTTCTGGACATGATGGGGGTTTCTGTACCTGAACATGCCCTGTTTCCCCATCTTCTTCACTCTTCTTTGGTATATTTCACTGGGGAGCTGTTGTCTTCTCCATGCAGATCTTGTATATAACTTATTAAATTGACACCTAAATATTTCACTTGGGGGGTAGGTCCTAATATAGATGTTACTGTATTTTTTATTTTAAGCTCTGATTATCCATTGCTGATACAGGAAAACATTGACTTACTTTTGTATGTTAAATTTACAACCTACATATTAATTCCAGCGGGTTAGGGTTTTTGGCATGTGTTGTTTTGTTTTTTCAGGGTTAGTACTTATTCTTGTATGATGTCTGCACAGATACTATTATCATCTGTAAATTATTATATTTCATCCTTCCTAATCGATATCCCTTTTATTTTTTTTAAATGTATTGTCTTAGCCAAAACGTCTAATACAATGTCAAATAAACTGTAGCAACATTCTGTGTTCCTATGTTGGTGGGAAAGCTCCTGGTTTCTTCATATCAAGTATATTAGTTAAACAAACATAAGAGATGTATATATATGTATATCTTACAAATTAAATAAGTTCCCTTGTTTCTTCCTGGTTTAATAAGATGTTTTAATGTGAAAGTATATTAGTTGATTTTCAAATGTTGAAGTCATTTTGAATACCTAGCATAAATAACTCATACTCTGACAAGATATATACTTTTCTTAGATATTACTGTATTAGTCTGATAATATTTTCTTGTACAATTTTATGCATAATGTCTAAGAAATATTGATGTGTAGTTTTTTCTTTTTCTAATAAGGGAAATGTTAGTTTTGTAGGATGAGTTTGTGTTCCCTTCCACTTCTGACCTCTGAAAGACATTTAGAGTACTAGAATAATTTCTTCCTTAAATGTTTGCTAGAATCCACTTGTGAGTACATCTGACCTGGTACTTTCTGTTTTAAAGGCTCGTTAATTGCATTTCTGTTTCTTTCATAGATAAAATCCTATTCAGTTTACCTGTTCTTTTTCCTGTGAATTTTCCCAGATGTGACTTTTGCTAAGTAATGTACTCAGTTTGCTATGTTATCAAATGTGTGGGCACCTAAGGGTTGATAACATTACTTCATTATCCCTTTGATGTATATAGTATCTATGGCTATTTCTCCTCGTCCACTCCTAATAGAAGTAAATCCCCCTGTTATCCACTTATCTACATCCACTTTCAACTAGCACACTACCACTGTAACACAGCACAGGTGTGTAAGTTCCTTACGAAACATGCATCAATATATCACTGTCATCCATTTTACTTCTGCATTATCCATAACCATCAACCTGTTTTGTTCTTAACATGTTCTGCAAACTGTCATCTGCTAATCATTTAAGAAATAAAATGAAAAATTTTTCCCTTTATTTATTCCTTCTCTAAAATTCTTCCTTTCTCTGTGGTTTCTGATCGTTTTTTATTCATTTATGTTTTTTTAACAACTAAATTAATTTAATAGAGAAAAAATGGTGATGGACATCATTGAGCCTCTCCAAATCTTTCTTTCCCTTGATTTCTTATAAGAGTAGGTAAATGGAGTGATTTTTAGTGGGGGGGGCATTTATGCATATGGAGGTGCTCTGCCAGCATGCATACACGTAGATGTCAAGGGAAAATGGGGGATATCTTCTTCCATCCCTCTATACCGTAATTTTGAGACAGGATATTTCCCTGAACTGGAAACTTACTGTTTCGGCTAGGCTCACTGGCCAATGAGCTCCCTGAATCCACCTGCCACCACTCCTCAAAACTGGGATCACAGACATATGTGGCCATGCCTGGCTTATTTTTTTTTTTAAAGGAATGAGTGCTAGAGATTTGAACTAAGGTCTGCTTGTTTGCCCAGCAAGCATCCTTATATACTGAGTCTCCTCACCCCAATTATGTGATTTCTAATGTCCCTTCCAGTTCTATTTTTTAGTGATTTCAATTTTGTCTTTTCCTCCTGCTTACAGGATTTGCATACCAAATTGTTAATTAAAACTTATCTGCATTACATCCCACAGTTGTCTGGCATTTCCATTGTCTCTTCAGTCCTTTGCTATCCTTCCAATCTGCCATCTGCCAATTTGCTGACTTGGAGAGATTTCCACCACCCAAGCTTGCCAGTTTTGCAACCTCTGAGTAAGAGTTGAAGCTCTTGCTGCAAGATTTTGAGGTCTTGGCATAAATAGAATCAGAGAGACAGTGGGAAACCTACCATCCTTTACAGTGTGGTGGCTTCCCTGTAAAACCAAGAGGTTCAGGGCCAGCATTCTCTGGCCCATTATTAGACACGAACTCTGACTTAAATACATTTTAATTGTATTTACATGAATCTTTGGAATTTATAGAGATAGTAGACAAAAAAATTATTTGACGTATTTCGGGAACAGTGGGGTTGAGTTCTCTTTTTTATTATTAAAAACAGCTTTTTACCTCTCACATAATGTATCCTGATTATGGATTATCCCTTTTCTCTACTCTTCCCAGTTCCTCCACACTTACCCTCCCATCTGGATCCACCCCCTTTTTGTCACTCATAAGAAAACAAACAGGCTTCTAAGGGGCAATAATAAAACATGATATAATATGGTAAAGCACAAACTAATATATCAGAATAGGACAAAACAAACAAAGAGAAGGAAAAGAGCCCAAGAAAAGACAGAAGAAACAGATAGAGATGCAGAGTTTCACTCCTCTCACATTCAGGAATCCCATAAAAACACCAAATGGAATCCATAATATATGCAAAAAGTACTTGTAAAGTAAAATACACACATATATATATACATATATTAAAATAATAAAAACAAAAATAAGATAATTTGTTTTAAAAGTCATGACACACCATTATGAGACAAAGACCCTCCAAAGATGCCATTGCTTTCTGTTATCCATCTAACCTACTGCTGGGCATGCAGTCCACTTTCTGCTACAGTTATTCAGTGATTTCATTTAGATCCCTTCATATATGGTGACATCTTAAAGTTAAATTCTGAGTTGTGACAGCTGCAGCACTTGAAATACGTTATGAGATTTAGTTGAGATGAGCATTTGAGGATTTAAAACTAGAAACACAGTTGTCCAGCCCCTAGCTCTCTGCTGAGTGCACATGGATGGTTGGTTTCTATGGGAGCACCTCGCGATGCCCTCACTCTTTCCGCTTTCCCTCTACCTTTTTCTGTGTGGGACTGCTTTCCACCCGCCCTTTCAACTATTCTCTTTTGTCTGCCCTCCTTCTTGTCATTTCCATGTTTATTTTCTTCCTCTTCCCTCCCTTCTTCTCTCCCTCCTTTCTTTCTTCCTTCCTCCCTTCCATCCTTCCTGCTTTGTATGTCTACTTTTTGTCAACTCTGTCCAGTTTCTTGTTAACTCTGTCTAGTTTCTTGCTGCCTCTATTTAGCTTCTTGTTCCCTCATGGATGCTTTGCGTGTTTCTCAGTTTATATATTTTTTTCTCAGATAACTCTTCTAAGGCTAGAAATATCTGGGATTGACAAGAGGTAGTTCTCTGATTTAAAAGGAGGGGGATGCTGACTGAAGTGGGTGTTCAAACAGCTACCAGCAATAGGCTCTGGATTTTGTTCTCATCTTCATGGAATGGTTTGGTTTGGAAACCTTCCTGCTTTGAGGCTTGGGATTCTCCCTTGGGAAAAGAGCCGAGGTCTTTCCTTTGTATCTATGGACAGAAAATCATGGTGTGTGTGTGTGTGTGTGTGTGTGTGTGTGTGTGTGTGTGTGTGTGGTCCTTCTGGCCCAAGCCTTGTTGCTTCCACAGCACTAGCCATTATAATACCTTAACCATATCATCCCAGGTTCCCTATTGCAGCAGGCGCTACCTGGAAGTTAACCAGCCCTTTTTCAGGCACTTGGTTCTACTTCCTCTGCAATAGCAAAAGCCTATGGTTCTTTTGACATCCATTTAATTTCAGGAGGAAAGGATATTATTTTTGTCAAGAAAAAATTTTGATTGATTTATTGATTGATTGATTGATGATTGATTGATTTTTCAAGACAGGGTTTCTCTGTCGCTTTGGAGCCTGTCCTGGAACTAGCTTTTTTAGACCAGGCTGGCCTTGAACTCACAGAGATCCACCTACCTCTGCCTCCCAAGTGTTGGGATTAAAGGCATGCGCCACCACCACCACCGGCTTTGATTTTATTTATTTTTAAAACCAGTCATAAAAGCACTCCCTCCTTACCTGTGCATAATATCTGTTCTTACTCTCTTCTCTCCCTGGTACAAAATTTGGGTGAGACAAACACAAATCCTCATGGTCACTGCCACAGAATGCTATTCGCCAGTTACTACTCTAACTTTATTCTTTTTCCATTGGGGTGGGGCAGAGGTCAGAGTTCACTTTCAGGAGTGAGTTGTCTCCTTCCTTTGATGTTTCTGGAGTCAAACTCAGGTCTTTAGGCTTGCACAGCAAGTGTCTCCCACTGAGTCATAGCACTGCCCACCCCCAGCACCATTCTAGCACATTACATGTATGTCCTCAGAGTAATCTGATGAGATGAATGCCGTTAGCACCCCATCCTCTAGGTAAGGAAACTAAGACCCTGACAAGGTTAACAATAGACACAGGGGCCACACAAAGGGTTTTGGGTATTCCAACTTATACATTTCAATGTTTGTCCTTGAAACTGAGTTCATCTGAGTTGAGTCTTGTCACGGTATCTCAAACAGGGAGGACAGCACCTGGGGACAGTTGTTTAAACGGTTCTGTGGTCAGGTGATCTTCACAGAAAATCTCTGTCCCAGGCCAATGGAGGTCCCAGGCAGGCAGGCCCTTGCTCTGTGGGGCAGTTAGAGTGTCACTGTGACGCCAGGGGAAGAGCACCTTCATAGCAGCGTTAGGAAATCGGGCACACATTGGACGGCAGGGTGAGAACCCACAGAGCAGAAGGCTGCAGAGAAGTTTAGGGAAGAACGCCAGGCAGGGAAAAGTCTTGTCACTAAACCTGGGAGGCTGAAGGCAGAGTGAGCCATTGGAGAGCTTTATGCAAACAAATTCAGTGCTGGGATTTCTACTTTTTAAAATCCACTTTGGCTTTCGTGTAGAAGTGACTGCCGAGGATGCACAGGAGTCCAGATGACTAACTAGTGGGTGGTAGTAATAGAAAAGCATGGCAGGAGAATCAAAGTGATGATCGACCTGTAGGTGTGGCTTTCATACAGCCAACAGTTTGAATCTAAAATTGTCCCCCTGCAGGCTCATGTGTCCAACATTTAGTCTTTAGTTAGTGCTACTATTTTGGAAATTTTTTTGGAACTTTTAAGGTGGAGGCTCTAACTAACCAACACAGGTTAGTAGCAGGCAACCTTGATATCCATCTCTGGTTCCTCCTAGACCTCTTTGTTCCCTGGACCAACCAAGATTTGAGATACCACAGTCAGAAGCTCCCACCACCCTAGACCAAGCTGTCCTGCCATGTTCTCCCCATCTCTGTGGACTATATTACATGAAACCATGAGCCAACACAAATCTGTCGTTTCTGTCAGGCATTTTATCATAGCCATGAAAAAAAAAAGAAACTATTATAAAACACAGGTAAATAGTGGCAACTCCAAGAATTCGGGAAGACAGACTAGAAAGGAGAGAAATAGGATGGGTTTGGTTTTTGGATTTCTGGATCTGAAATGCTAGTCATAAAAATCATGGTATCTACGAAGCTGAAGAACCCCATCTGGAATTCTGGAGACATCTAATTTTCAGAGAGAATTCTTCCTCGGGGTGGCTGGTGGTGTGTGGATTCAGGCAGTTTGGATAAAGCTACCCTGAATGGCACAAGGGCTTTATGGACTGCAGGTGGAGGCTTGGCAATCAGTACACACCAGAGGTTGTGTGGAAGACTGGAGGAAGCTGGCAAAGGGTGAAGAAATCAGAAAAGTGTCATATCTCAGGAGTCAGGAAAAGAGTTTCCAGTGGCAAGAAAATGTCAATAATCTAGATTCTTGAGAAAGCCAAAATAAGAAGACAGAGATGCCAGGAGACACAGCCATTAACAAGGGCCTTAGGACATTCAAGGTAGGGCACCGGCACGAATGGCTTCAGCATTGTCCAGCGGGTCCATGCTCAAACGAAGTAGGAATGACTGCCACAAAGACTTATGATGAACCTGATAATCAGGCCAGAGGGCTTGGTTCTTCAGCTCTGGCTTCACGAGTGGTCTGACCTGAAGTCACGTCTTCACACATCTATCACAGTTTTCTCACACATAAAGCAAATCCTACATAACCTGGTGCATAAATGGGGATGAAATGAAACAATATGTAATGCAGGTAATATATTATCTATAAATATATAATATAGATATATATATGAATACACTATTGATATGAAGAATCATTTCCTTATAACTCTTAAATCAGGTCATAGTGGGTTTTTTGTTTTGTTTTGTTTTGTTTACCCTGAATCTCATCTGGGACAAATAGGAAAATTAGAAATCAAGCAAACTTTAGCAATGAAATTTTTATTTTCGCATTTTGTGGGATTTTTATATGTGTGAGTGTGTGTGTGTGTGTGTATGTATCACACTCACACACACACACACACACACACACACACACACACACACACACCTGTGATCACAGCTGTACAGGTCCACACATGTAAGAGTGTTCCTGTACATTCACAAAGAGGCCAGAGGAAAACCTCAGCTGTCATTCCTTAGATTCCATTCATCTTGTTTTCTGAGATGGTGTTTCTCTCTGAGCTGGAACTCACCAGCTATGCTAAGCTGTCTGGCCAGTGAATCCCAAAGGTCATCTGTCTCCACTTCCCCAATGAACCACCTCACCCAGCTCTTTCTTTTCTAACTTGCCTTCTGTGGGACCACACACAGGTCCTAGGGGTGGGAAAGCAGCACTTTATTGGCTGAGCTATCCCTCCAGCCCTACAGTTCATGTTTTAGCTCCACATACATTTCATGTGGCTAGCAGTTTTCGCTCAGATCTTATCTCAAGTCTGCTTTCAAAGTCTTATTGAGCTAATTTATGTTTCAAATGATAATCCTAAGTGAAAGGTTCGGCCACACATGTCAATTCAACAAAAAGAACTTCATTCTCTGCACTGTGCCTTCTATGGTACTCTAACTCACTGGGAGAGTAGCAAATGTTCATCAAGTCTAATGAGTCTTGCTGATAAAGCTGATATTTAGTAAACCCCCCCAAACAAATCAGTGGATTAAGATGTTTTTCTTATATGAGAGTCTACTTTGAGTCATCCTGGTCAGGCATCTCTTCTCAGAGCGGTGTGTCAAGTGACAGTTTATCCTTGGTCAAACTTTCGAGTTCATCTGAAAGGGTCTCAACTGCAGTCTTAGAGGAGAAGAAAGCATGCAAGACAGATTGACTACAAGGGAGTGCTGCGGCCGCATCATTCCTTCTGCCCATGTCCAACTGGAAAGAGCTTAGACCATGGTTAGTGACACCAAAGACTCCGAAACATTGTCTCGGAAAGAAAGGAAAATTAATCTGAGTATAAACTTGTTTTACACCGCACGTAAATAGCGTGAAACATGTACCATTACCAATATTCCAGGAACACCCGTTTCCCAGTCATATGGGTTAAATGTATAGTTAATTCCATTTTTCAGACTCCTCACTACTGTTTTGAGGGTTATTTATGTCTGCATCCTAGGACTAAGGGTATACTAGGTAACAGAGCTCTTGCCTTGTATGGATGAGGCCCTGGATTTAACTCACCACTAAGGGTGTGGGATGGTGTCCTTGCTCAGAACAACCACAAGGCTATTCACAGACCTGAGAATAGAAGATAATTTCCCTAATCTTCTGCACAGATAGGAGTTTCCAAGCCCATCCACCAACTAGATAGAGCACAAACACAATACAGCAATGACAACAAGGCATTATTGTCATCAGAGTTGATGTCAGCATAACAACCCATCTACCTGTCCTCGTAAGGGCGAGCAAGTTCAAGTTTGTGAGAACTATTCCAAAGAAAACATCCAGTGAATTACACAGTAGTTCAAAGGTAGAAATTTTGTTTTAGATTGTCTTTTCATTAATAAACTATAACAAAATATATCAGAAATCATCTGCAAGAATCTGCCCCCAAGGAAAAGAACAGCATGTCCACAGCTTGTCAAGATCAATAGCAATTTCTCTAAAGGGGAGCATAGGGCAAGAGCGGTAATATCATTAGCAGATCTGCTGAGCAGGGAAAGGGAAACAGGCATGGATCTGGGTGTCTCTGCATCTTCAGTGGCTGTAGAAATGCTACAGTGAGCAATTTTGGTTTGTTCATCAATTTTCTTTTCTGACCCATGATGTACAATGAGCCATTTTTCCTATTGTCCTGAGACTAACTTCACCTTGGGAGAACATAAATTGGGACAGTATACAGTCCAGTTTCTGCCAGATCATAAACCCTGAGAGGAAAAAAGGTGGAAGGAAAGACAAAAGGAAGGGCGGGAGGAAGGGAGAGGAAGGGCAAGAGGGAGGGAGGGGAAGAGAAGAAAGCTAGGACAAAGAGGAGGAAGGGATGGGCAGATGAAAAAGAAACACAGAAGGGAGAGAGGAATAGAAAAGGAATAAGGGAAGAAAGAGGGGTGGAAAGCAGAAGTGTGCAGGCAGGATAGCTCAGTGGTAAAAGCACTTGTGGCTAAGCCTGAAGACCCAGAACTCACATGGTTGAAGGAAAGAACCAACCCCTTACAAGTTGTCCTTTTATTTTCACAGTATCATCTGAGTACATACGTGTACACACACACACTAACTTCAACTAAATGAATGAGGGAGGGAGACAGAAAGGGATACAGGGAGGAAGAACGAGATGTTAAAAGGCAAGAGAGAAAGGAGAGGAGGGACAGGATGCATTCCATAGACACTAAGATGATAAGGAAACAGGAGTTCTGAGTTGTGTGAGAGATAATATGGTAAATCCATAGCATCAGCAACTGCAAGCAGCTACAAGAAAATGTTTAATAATATGCACATGCATCTGTGAATGCTGGCATGTGGGCTCTTCAAACACGAGTTTAAAAGGGGAGGTCAGAATGCAAAAGAGTCTCTCTCTCTCTCCCTCTTTCTCTCTCCTTCCTGTCTCTACAGAGCCCCATAGGTACCACTGCCCACAACTCTGGTGTCACCCAGCCTCTGTTCTCTAAGTCTCATAGAAAAGCAAAGCTAATAGGGAAAACATCCAAGTCCTGTGTCCTTTCTCCTTGGACTTTCCCTGCCAGTATGATGGGGAGAGCAGACTGACATTTGTTCTAGATATTGAGTGTCTTTTGTGTGCCCACCATTGTACTGGGGCACCAATGATGGACAAGGTAGACACTTGGATTAGTGTTCTTTCTGTTTATCCTGAGACTGGATAAGTTAAGAAGAAAAAAGTTTTTCTTAGCTCACAGTTAACAATTAAAGTCCAAACTTCTTGGCCCCGAGTCTGGTAATGGCTCCCCTTCATCCACTGATCCATATCACATCATGATAGATAGAATAAAGGAGAGGGAGGAACAGAGGAGAACATAAATGAACAACAATGGCAGAAGAACAAAAGCTGAACTTTATATAATAGTTCACTCTCTTGGGGGCTGTGCTTCCCTCAAGACCAGCATGGACCTCTTCTTAGGACAGCATCACCAATGACAGAATTACCTGGCTTTAAATCCTGTCCATCCCATTGTCTTCCACATCATAGAAGTGATTCCAGGCTTCCAGCATGTGAGCCCTTGGTGAGCACACACCAATCAGATACAAACTACAGCAAGACTACTCTATCTGTCTCCAGAAATACAAAATATTGGAAGCTTCCCCAAGTGCCAATGTCATACATGAGAATAGGCCATTAGTCCATACCTGATACATGTGAACTATGAAGGTTACAAATATTTACAATATTTCTAATAATACAAAACTTAAATATAATTGTTATATTTATAATTACTATAAAAATTTTGTTAATTTTAATTGTATGATTTATAATTATTATTGTGCTTCTTTATATGAAAAACAACTAGTACATTCTCTGTCACAGTCACTTTTTTTTTTAAGACAGGGTCTCACTATATAGGCCTGAATGACCTAGAACTTACTGTGTAGACCACACTAGCCTCAAACTCATATAAATCTACTTGCCTCTGCTTCCCAGGTACTGGGATTAAAGGCATACCCCTATATACCTGACCCTGTGACCAGTTCTTTATATTTTTTTTGAAGTTTAGAAAATATTCGTTTTTGTAATGTAAACTTATGACCTTTGACTAATTTATTTAAAGGCATTTTAAAAGTGGATTGGGTTGAAACTTAGTGCAGAATAATTGACATTCTCATTGACAATTGTACTTGTAGTTCTATTTTAAAGTAAATGTTTAAATGGCATTTTTTTGATAATCCTTTAAAAAAAACTGTTTTCAGATTTGCCAAGAAAATCCAAGTATATAAGTCAGCTATGTGTCACTATGGCAAAATGCCTGGGATAAACAAAAGAAAGAGAGGATTAATTGGTTCATGGTTCATGACCAGGGAGCTGCAATCCCTGGTCGTATGACCCTGTTACTTTGGGCATTTGTCCTATCACAACAGAAGCTATCTCTGTAAGAAGCCAAGAAGCTAAACAGAGAGAGGAGAGGCTGCATCACCTTCAAAGGCAAATTCCTGGTGATGTTACCCCTAGACTCCCGTTACCCAAGGTGAGGACTAAGCCTTTAACATGATGGGTTCTCGAAGGACAGTCCAGACCCACACTACTATTGCTTTATGCCTTTGATGACTGTGTCTTGAACCTGGGTTCACGATTTGCATTTACACTGACTGGTGCAACTGCTCTCTGTTCCTCCAGCCCCCCAGTGCTGTGATTCACTTCACTAACTCTGGGGATGCTGTCTAACTAATGTCTGTAGAGCAGGTTCCTTCTCAGAATGTGACTTGGGTGTTTTTTCAGCCCTTGTGGACTGTGCGAATACATGCTGGAAATGTATCAAGTCTCAGTTTCAGAATAAAGATGGATGCACAGAATAAAGATTTCTCTTAATATCTCCATTATATTGCCTCCTCCTATAATTATATTGTAGGCTTTAATTGCCTACAATAACATTACACTTCTTAGTGGGCTTCCTACCAATTAAAAAATTAGATAATGCTGAACAGATTAATTTTCATTGAAAGTTGACCACCTTGTGTTTCTGTAGACAAGAAATTCTCTTTTAAGATTCACAGGCATAGTGTTTTGCAAGTACTTTTTTACTCCTTTGACACTTACTACACTCAGCACATAAGGTCTGATCGATTCATCTTAGTCTAAGCTGGATATAAATAATGCGGCCTCTTCAAGGATAAAATGAAGGTGCGTTTATTATGATATTTTTGCGTTAATTGTGTTTGGTGACTTTGATGGTCTGGCACAGGAAACACATTTCTTGCTGTCCTTTGGCTAAGCACACTTCCAGATTCATCAAAGAAACTCCAGCGACTGAGAATTCCATTGCTGCATGGGTCACTCTGGGCCCTTCCTGCTGTCTCTGCTTTGAGCGCATTAGTGTTAAATGACTCAAGTTCATCCTTGTGCAGGAGCAATGTGACTGCCCTTCCTCGGAGAGCTGGGTTTAGATGCTTTTCCTCTCCTGTGGACCTCATCATTTCCATGAGAACTGAAGACAGAGACTAAGGAAAATTAATGAAACAAACTCGAGAGAAGTCACAGAGGCAAAAGGAGGATGTAAGAAACCCGTGTTTACATATTTATCACAGCAGAGAGAAAGACCACACTTAGTAAAGGGTAGAAATCCCGTGAAAGTGACCGTGACCCACTAAAGCTCGTGATGGTAGTCACAGCGTAGCATGTCTGATGTCATTCAGAGAATGCAAGCTGTAATACATTTGGGAGTTCCATGTTTATCTCGCTGCAGCAAGCTGCACCCCTGCTCTTGTTTATGTGCTTTGGTAGATGCCTTTGGTCTGAACCCTTGGTCCACTCTCTTCTTAGAGGCATCCTCTTGTTGTTGTAGGAAGGCCTGCACCCAGTATCCACCAGATCACCCCTTGGGACACTTTGCCCAGCACTATGTGTAAGTAAAATGAGATGAACCAATCAGCTATATAAACTCTTCACTTCTTCTCCCTCCCCTCTTTCCCCCACCCCTCACTGCACTGAAAACGTCTCCAAGAATAAAGCCAATCACCTCTATTGCTATAGAATGCTGACTTAAAACCAATGGCTGGCTTTATTCAAAGGAATGGTTTGACTGAAGTACAGAATTCATTTCCTGTCATAGGAAGCTGTTTTCTAGCACACAGCAAGCAGGAACGTGGCAACAATTTGGGGGGGGGGGTGTAGGCAGAGGCATGCTTATTCATTTTCTGGCTTCCCAGACCCAATATAATCACATAGAAACTATACCAATTGCAACACTGCTGTGCAAGTAGCTCATGCATATTTCTAACTAACTCTTACATCTTAAATTAGCCTATTCCTATTATTTTGTATTTTACCACGAGGCTCACGGTTTACCAGTAAGGTTCTGGCTGGCAGTTTTTGTCTTTCTACTTCAGCAGATACATGGTATCTCCCTGGCTCCACCGCCTTTTCTCCTCTATCTCTGTTTGGAATTCTCGCCTTGTTCTACTCTGCCCTTAAGTAGGGCAAATTAGCTTTATTCATTAACCAGTAGAAGCAACACATATACAGAAGGACTTTCCACACCAGGGAGTGGTCTTCCTTTTGTCCTTGTGGGCCAGTGGGAAGCTGTGTTCTCAGGTCCTAAGAATGCAACAAGGTATTCATCCAGCTCCTCAGCTGT
Organism: Microtus pennsylvanicus; assembly: GCF_037038515.1. Lineage (NCBI taxonomy): Eukaryota > Metazoa > Chordata > Mammalia > Rodentia > Cricetidae > Microtus > Microtus pennsylvanicus. Next base: position 116,176,614 of record NC_134582.1, read on the forward strand.
CTGCCTAGCACACACCTCCGACTTGGGAAGTCTGATTCCTAACCTCACATGCTCCTCTTTCTGTCTGTTGACACTTCTGGGTGTTTTCCAGTTCAGGCTGCATTTGTCACTTTATACTGTGACAAGACACCTGACAGAAGCAACCTGAGGGAGAAGGATTGTTTCGGCTCGTCATTTGAGTCTTTCATGGTTAGGAAGGTATGCCAGAGTTCATGATGGCATGGTCGTCTGGTATGTCCCTCCAGCCTGATCTCACCAGGACAACTGCAGTGATTCTTGTGAAACACATGCCACCACATGCCATTCAGACACTCCTGATCAAAACACTGTAATGGCTTTCCTGTTCTCTTCCCATGTGGGATTTCCAGCCCTTGCAGGGGCCTGGTACCTCTCTGACTGTTTCCTTCTACTTGTCCACCCTCAGTACCTATAATCATCCCCTAGCTTCCTGCTTTGCCCATGCTGACTTGTTCACTGTGTATCTACTGTGCAGCTTCTCTTGGGGAGACATGAACACATGCCTTTTCACCCCAGCTAGAGCACTGATGACAGACTAAAGAAATGACCCTACCCAAGTCGGGCTTGGTGAATCAATGAATGAATTTACTGCATTAGTTCATCAAAAAATCGCACCCCAGCATGCATGACAACTTACAAAACTGTGTCCCTGGAGGTCCCCGGAGGTCCCTGCAGAGCTTGCGAGGCAGCTCAGCCATGGGACTCTGTTCTGTACTCTTTCACTGCTTATCAGACCTGAGAGAGGGATCTTGGGAATCTTGGAAGTTTCTGAGCTTTGTGAGATTGGTGAACTTCCTGAGTCTTATGAGTTTACCTCCTCCTTCCTCTCTTCATGGAAGGAATGTCCCATTTCTTAGAAAACAGCTACCCAATAGTCACACACCCACCCATAGTGGAGGAGAGAGAAGGCTCTTTCTGTGCTTGCCTTCATAATAGGGTACTTTGAGTCTTCTGCAACTGTATCAGCCTATCAGAGAGATCAACAGTGAAAGCCCGCCTCTACAAAGCCGTCCATGCCCCTCTTTTTCCTATGTTCCTAGCACATAGGATCATGACTGGCACACATATGATTATATGATAAAGGAGTGAGTAGTGCGACGTGGGCCTGTCCCTCTGCATTGCATCAAACCGGTCCATGCTGCACAGCCTCGGGGCAGACTGTGGCCCTATGAAGTACCAAAGGGCAATTAATACTTGGCCAACCCCATTTTACTCATTACATGAGGAAGGACTTGCTCTAAGCTTAGAAAGTACTGCAGATAAAACTAGCACTCTACACAAAATGACATGGCTAAATGGAAACTTGTCCACCCTATAGAAATACCAGATGGTCGGGGAAGGTATGCATTTGTTTATGTGTTTCTGGGGATGGGGTCCAGAACCTCACACATGCTAAGGAAGTTCTCTGCAACTGAGCTGAATACTCAGCCCCTAAAAGTTTTGTTACTATTTGATTTATGTGTATGTGCATGTGTGTGAGATTACCCATGAAGGCCAAAAAGGTGTTGGTTTCCCCTGGAGTTAGGGTTATAGGTGAATGTATGAGATCCAAACTCCAGTCCTCTGGAAGAGCAGCAAGCATTCTTGGTCACTGAACTATTTCTCCACCTCCTGGTTCACGTGTTGAGAAGTACATTTGGCGGCGTTTTCATTGAAGGCTGTTAGAAACTGTTAGAGAGTAGAGCTAGTGTAAAGAAAGACGGAACCTTAGGAAGCAGACATATTTCAAAGAGATGATGAGGGGTCAAGCCATTGAAGGAAGCACAGAAGAGAAGACCTGGTGTGTTAAAAGGCAGAATGATGAAATGTCAAAGGAAGAAGAGTGCTGAATGACAAGCCATCTCAAAGACCGAAGCAAAGCATAGAAGACCTTCCCGAAGGCCATTGGTCCTGGAACTTAAGAGGTCAATGGTAGTTCCAAAGTACTGTGAGTACAGACATCAAGTCCTGGTGCAGTGGGATTGATTGTGGAAGGGGCAGCTGGGGCAGGCAGTGTGATATGAGTACAAGCCAGGGACAAGACTGAGGCGCGTTGGTGCCATAAAGAAGTGAGAGACCTACAAGACTGAGAATGAGTGACCGATGGATGCTCCTCCATAAATGGAACATCTGTATCATCCCTTCCAAGTCTTCAGAAACATCAATGTCTATAAAGGAGCCAGAGGAAGGGGGACTGATGTGAAATGATGCCTCCAGGGCATGGCATGGCAAATATACTCTTGAGTTTACTTTAGCTGTAACCAACATTCAATCATGGACGCAGAAAATTCATGAGACCTTTCCCATTCTTATGGACTCATAGGCACTTAATTGTTTCTGGGGAAGGGACTCACAAGGCCCCAACTCATCTGAGGCTCTATAGGCAGTTTGTGGCTTTTAGGAGAGGGAGAGATATTTTCTTCAGTAGTATAGACTCCTTTGAGTAACCCCTCACTCATGCAGCTGTAAGGAATTTGAATGAAACTCAATGAGTCACCGAAAGAGAAGAAAGGAGGATGAACAAGAGGAAGAGGAGGAGGAGAAGGAAAAGGAAGAAATAGAGACCTCACTTACAATGAGCAGGATGGAGTTTTCATTCCTCTTTCTCCCCAGAGACCAGGCACCTCCTCACGCCACCACTTGGGAATCCCCTCCTTCTGTATTGTTTTTTATTTTTATTGAACTCTACATTTTTCTCTGCCACTCCTTCTGTTCTTACACCCCTCCACCTCAAGACATCCTTGCCTGTAGCAAGAAGCCGCTTGTTCATTCCGGCCACCCAGAACTGAAATACTCACACAAAAACTGTATTAATTAAGTCACTACTTGGTCCATTAGCTCTAGCTTCTTTTTGACTAACTCTTACATCTTAATTTAACCCATTTATTTTAATCAGTATATCACCACAAGGTCATAGCCTACCAACAAAGTTCCAGCATGTCTATCTCTGGCAGCGGTGGCTCCATGGCTTCCCCTGACTTCACCTTCTTCCTCCCAGCATTCAGTTTCATCTTCCCCCACCTACCTAAGTTGTACCCTATCAACAGGCCAAGGCAGTTTCTTTATTCATTAATCACACCACACAGAGGGGACTCCCACATCACTTGCCTCTGTTGTCACTCTGGATAACATAGCTCCAGTGACATCAGGAGAAGAGATTGCACCTTGACCGACTTTCTGCTTTTTCTGCCTTGTCAGTTTTTTCTGTGACAGTGCAGACTAGTCTGTCCTCGTGTGAAGATGTCATCCTGTACAGCATCAAACTTTAACAGCTTCACCCAACCCTGACCTCTGGAGAGAAAGGGGTTCTGTAAATACTGTAAAGTCTTCCCTCCCTTACAGCTCTCAGGAAACCTATGAGTTAGGAGTCACAGAGCCAAATGAGAGTGTGTGGGAAGCCTCGAAGTCAAACAGGTGTCAATAGCTCACAGACTTAACCCATCATGAGCCCTGGGAGTTAGGAAAACTGCTTTTCAAATCAGTCTTACTAAGGTATAATTTTAATTTCTTCTTCACACCAGGTAGACTTTTTTGTTTTTTCAATTATTTTTCTCTCCTATATTAATAGTACTTACAGTAATGGAGGATTGCTAGAAGTCTGAAGAATTTGTCAGCTGAGCTGGCAATGTGAGAAAGAAGATTGGATTGGGGACATAGCTGCGGTGATGCTGGGGGATGGCTGTGGTGATGCTGGGGGATGTCTGCAGTGATGCTGGGGACATAGCTGCGGTGATGCTGGGGGATGGCTGTGGTGATGCTGGGGGATGTCTGTGGTGATGCTGGGGGATGGCTGCAGTGATGCTGGGGACATAGCTGCGGTGATGCTGGGGGGATGGCTGTGGTGATGCTGGGGGATGGCTGTGGTGATGCTGGGGACATAGCTGCAGTGATGCTGGGGACATAGCTGCGGTGATGCTGGGAGATGGCTGTGGTGATGCTGGGGGATGGCTGTGGTGATGCTGGGGGATGGCTGCAGTGATGCTGGGGACATAGCTGCGGTGATGCTGGGGGATGGCTATGGTGATGCTGGGGGATGGCTGTGGTGATGCTGCAGGATAGCTGCAGTGATGCTAGGGACATAGCTGTGGTGATGCTGGGGGATGGCTGTGGTGATGCTGGGGGATGGCTGCGGTGATGCTAGGGAGATGGCTATGGTGATGCTGGGGGATGGCTGCAGTGATGCTGGGGGATGGCTGCGGTGATGCTGGGGACATAGCTGCGGTGATGCTGGGGGATGGCTATGGTGATGCTGGGGGATGGCTGCGGTGATGCTGGGGGATGGCTGCAGTGATCCTGGGGAGATGGATGCAGTTAGGAAATGTTCACCTTGTATGATGAGGAACTGAGTTTTTAAAGTCTCAGCACTGGGGCAACAGAAGTGATAGGATCTATGGTGCTTGCTAGCCTAGCCTGCTTGAGCTAGAGGCCAGTAAGACAAAGAGACCTTGCCTCAAAAAGAAAAGTTAACAGTTTCTGGGGAATGACACCTAAGCTTGTCCTCTGGCCTCCACACGCATGCAGACATAGATACACATACACATGCATGAAGACTTACATATATGCATTCCTATTCATGTCCACATGTGTGCATGAGTGTGCACACATACACACAAATAAGTAAATAAAATATGAGTATGGCCATTGTTCTCAGCCTTCTCCTTTAGAACATTGCATGGTCACGATACAGTTGGGTGTGTAATGAAGTGGTAACAGGTTTCCACAGAGCCAGGTCACTGTTACTTTCTTGTTCCTAACTAGAAACTAGGATTGTTCCTAACCCCCAGGAGAAGGGAAGATGCCCTCTTTATCAATACAGTTCTCACCTTAGCTGCTACAGTGCCAGGATCCCATGATATGCTCAATATCTGTTGATTTCCCACCATATTAGTCAGAGAAAATGAGCACTAGTTGGTCCCTAGCAGTCTACTTTGATTCTCAACTTGCATAGGAGTCACTTGGGGTAAGTCTGCCTCCATGTTTGTATAATGAGATCAGGCATAATATATATTCTTCACTAACTTCAAGGCACACTGAAACACTGATTCATGGACAACAGTTTGAGTGGTGGGGTCTGGTGGAGTTTGCCTGTCCCTGTGAGTTGACTGTGGAGACCTAGAATCACAAAATAATCATAAGTTATCTTCCTCTATTGTCAAATATGGATGGAGGTCAACTATTTGGCAAGGATTTTAGCAAATATATTAACATATAGCAATATAAAACCCAATTAAAATAACAGAAAAATGTTATCTCCACTGCTTATACTGGCTTTTTGGAACCTATTCCCTTTGGATAAATACCTTGCTCAGCCTAGATATAGTAGGAAGGGCCTTGCACCCTCCCCAAAGCAGTGTGCTTTATCCTCTCTGAGGAGCGGATGGGGGGTGGTGTTTGGGAGGTATGTGGAGGGAATGGGAGGAGGGGAAGGAACTGGGATTAGTATGTAAGATGAAAAAAAAAGATTGTTTTCTTTTTTAAAAAAAATAAAATAAAAAACTAAGTTTGAAAAATAAAGGAAAGGTTTCATAAGCTCTAAGCTGGTAGACTAATGAAGGAGAGAAACCCAGGGATGTCCAAAATGCTAGTTAGCCTAATAGTAAAATAGTAAAAATAACAACTAATATTCATTGGGTTCTTGTTTTAAGTCAGACATCTTGCAAAATAAAATATACTAAATAATCACAGAAGTCTTCAGATCATGCACCCATGGGTTCCACTTTGGGTCTAAGGACAATGAGGCTTACAGCATTTGGTATCTCCTAAAGAACATACACACCTAATGACACCAGAGTCCCTGCCACCACCGTGATATTTAACACCTCTGAAGTGGGTTCAGCCAATGTTCACATCTCCACCCTTCTCTGGGACTCGGTTACAGTAAGAAGCCAAGATAAGCGCATTGGTACAATTTGGTTGGGTTTTTTTTTTTTTGGTTTTTGTTGTTGTTGTTGTTTTTCAAGACAGGGTTTCTCTGTAGCTTTGGTGCCTGTCCTGGAACTAGCTCTTGTAGACCAGGCTGGCCTCGAACTCCCAGAGATCTGCCTGCCTCTGCCTTTGCATTGGTACAATTTGGAAGCACTTGGCATTTCCAAAGACAGCCTTGTCAGTAATAGAAATATACCTGGTATTACTGGAATTTAATCCTTATTTCCTTCATGATAAAAAAAAAAAGCTGATTCACTTGTTTCTGAGCAATAACTGGACCATAGCTTCAAGCCCCCATTTTTTTTCACTTGTATGTATTTTTCCTGCCACGCAGCTATTAGCATTGATGGGAAAAGCATCTGTGGTGAACTTCCGGAAAGGACACTGCTGGGTGGACAGTAAATGACTTCCATCCATTGCGCAAACAGAATTTGAAGTGGTAGCATCAGGAGACACATAAAGAATGAATTCTTTCTGTGCATTCCAACTCCATTTCCTAAGAATAGATACGTCTTTTGTGGCAACCCCAGCACTAAGAAGGCCAGGCAGGAGGATTCAAGGGCCTGGCTGGCCCGGAAGTCTAGCCAGCTGGTGACCTCTAGCTTCAGTGAGAGATGCAGTCTCAAAATAAATAAATTAATTAAATAAAATAAACAAGGTGGAGAAGCAATCGAGGAAGACATACAGCATTAACTTCTAGCCTCCACACATGCGCACATCCACACACTCACGAATGATGTGCACATGCACGCTCTCCCTTCTTGGGAGAGAGTATTGCTGTTAAGCAAGATCTCTGCAAATTGATTTCCTTTTCTCGGTGGAGATAACAAAAGCCTGGTTCATTGTGAAGTTTAAGCACAGATTGGATTCTTGAAGATCAGTCCTTCACTACTCAACTCTAGTCGGAGAGCCAAAGGGTTTAAGAAGTCTCATGATGCAGGCTTGCTAAGAGGATGTTCACCTTGTCAAGCCAAACAGAGCTGCACTCATGAAAGTCCAAAAACAGGATGCCCACCTGTGCTTTGAGACCACCTATTAGAGACCCTGGGAACCACGCTGTCAGGGTAGCACTTGTATAATTCCAAGGGAATTCTGTGGAAGCAGCTGTTGATACAGCAGTCGAGAGACTATCATCTTGTCTCCCTGGGACTTGCAGGAATTGGCAAGCAGTCCAATTCACCTTTCACGTTCTGGTTCCCTGGGGATTTATGGCCTTAGAGCGCCTTAGAGAGCAGCAGAGATTCTGGTAATAGGAAAGCAGCAGTGTCCTACCTCTCCAGGAATGTTCGTTTTTCCTTGGTGATGACAGCTTTACGGTTTTATTGTGAAAATTCACAGAAGGTGCCATTACAAAATCGACAGCCTCTTGAGATATTTCCAAGGCCAGCAGCACTGAAGAGAGGAAGCATGTTATGAACTAGATGCTGAATGAAGCTTAGACGTGAGGAACAAGATGTCTTTACAATGTGGGGAAATTGACTTCTTCCTTATGACGAGCAGTCACTATCCTTGAATGTCATTCACTTCCTCAGATAATGGACCGTAATATGAAAGTTGCTTTTTCTGTGTTGAAAAAATAATACCTGTGCTGTTCATTTTCTGGTTCACACTTCCTTCTGGGAAATCCTCTAAGGTAGGGACTTTTGAGCTGTCTTGTTCCCACTCGGCATGCATGGAGGTGGTCCCACCTGTTTCTCATCGCCACGCTTGTTTGTCTACATCTAGATTAGAGCTGCCTTTAGTTTTTGAGAGAGTTCATCTAGCATTTGAGTTTTCAAAGGGAAGCAAATGATCGTGGCTCACTCTGTAGTCATTTGGCGCATGGAGCAGGGGCAAGAGCATCTTCAAATCCTGCAGTTCAGCTTGATCCAGGCGCAATACCGTCCCTCTAGTTGGTGCTAAGGACAACAGCCACAGATAAACGGTAGATAAAGGGTAATTCTTCAAATCCTTTCTTCGCCTCTTGCATTAGTTCTTTTTTCTGTCCTATTTTGTACACACATATTTTCCCTTAATTCTCTTTTTGGCTGGGACTTGCAAGCTCATCTCCATCAAATATTCTTTTTATGATGTCCTCACATTGCCCTTAATACTAGGTAGTTCTTGCTAAGTCCTCTCCAAAGTCATTAACTCTTTTATATCTCTTACTCTTCCACAATTCCAAAGACTTCTGTCTATTTCCTTAATGTTCATTGTTATTTCCTCTTTAGATCTGAAATAAGTGGTAATGCTAAGAATGAATAATCGTTACCTGGATGGGGAGATGGCTCAGTTGATGCAATGCTTACCATGCAAGCATGAGGACCAGAGTTCAGTCATTAACTGGATGTGATGTCACACTAATACCAGCAAAGAAGAGGTAGAGACAACTGGACCCCTTTAGCTTACAGGGCATCCAGCCAAGCTTCAGTGAGTCCCAGGTATCAGTGAGTTAGGTGAAAGGCTTCTGAGGGACAACAGCTGAGGTTGTTTTCTTATCTCTACAATTGCACACACACATGCGCACACACACACGCACATGCACACACACGCACATGCACACACACACACATGCACACACACACGCACACACACACACACGCACACACACACACACACACACCCGGGTAAGAACTACTCTACATGGAAGTCTCTTGTGTTTCATAACATGCTGGGTTCCTCATTCCCAACTTGCAAACAAGAGGACCGTGAGACACCTTCCGGTAAATGCAGAGGTCCACACAGTGAGTAGCTAGCAGAGCTACTCACCCAAATCAGGTCATGTGACCCCTAGTGTGGAAAAGCATGGCTTGCCTAATTGAGAACCATAACTCCTAATTCGAGCAAGGTTTAAGTATTACACCATTCTCCCATACACTGATTTAACAGCTGAGCAGACAAACCCCTTATACTGCTGACCCATCAGTAAGGAACTTTGTGCACTTTTCTGAAGAAGCTCATAAGCAGGTGTTATAATACATGAAGAATGAGAAACAGAGGATGGCACTATCGGCTGCCTATCGCATGAGCTCCCTAAATCTGCCTGTCCTCTCATCCCCATAATGCCTGGGTAAGAGTCATGCATACCCCGCTTTTTTACATGTGTTCTGGAGATTTGAACATAGGTCCTCATGTTTGCACAAGTGTTTCTGCCCCTTGAGCAGCTCCTCATCCCCTTCCTCCATGTTTTTAAAGCCTCTGCTTGAGCAGAAGTCAGGACTTGTGGTAGGAAGAAGGAAACGGGGTGTGCATGTGTGCGTGTGTGTATGTGTGGTCTCTTAATTGCATTTTCTGAATAATAGGAATAGAAATGCCATCTGTCTTATCATATTCTTGTAATGACTAAATGAACTTGGGTTCTTTAAGATGCTTCACAGAGTGTAAAACACTCTCCAAGGAAGATTATAATTAGCATCATCATTCTTATTATTATTAACTGTGCAAACTTCAAAGCACTTGATTTCCCTTATTGGTTAATTCTGAAGAGGTTTGCCTCTCTTCTGCTGCTTCCTAGAATCCTAATAATTGCTATTTTGCTATCCCAGTTTTAAAGTGTGGGGGGGAGCTAGAAGATCTCTCTGGGAGTAGAGTCTGTGTTTTAAAAGCTTTTGATTCCCCAAGTTTCAAGGTAACCCAGGCTTCTCAGACACCTTTGCCACAGTCTCACATAAACTCCCACAGGCTCCTGTCTGCAGAGCTCTGAGAGAGATGCTAAGATATTGCACTAAGCCCCTAGCTGGCCTAACATGCACTAGTGACCTTTGCCAAACTTCGAGCCACTGGGAAAGTCTTCATTCCAAACGTCTGCTGTTCTCATGAGGACCTCCTACCTTCCATTGCTCTGGCTTCTTTCACTTGTAAAATCACTTGTGCATCGAGGTGTTAAGCAGAACAGCCTACCGTGGGCTGGCAACACAGAGTGTGCACCTCTGTGACCATGCAGAGATTACAGTGGCTGCCTGGGTGCATCGGCAGCGGATGGGTGCACCTACCAGGAGAATAGGATTGCATGCAGGGGTTAAACGAAGAGAGGTAGGTAGGTTAGTCAACCTGCTACTTTGGACGGCAGGAATGATGGCTCTCTGCAGGCCTGCGAGTCATGTGGCTGAGGTTGTGCCCAGCACCTAGACACAGCCACAGGGCTTCCTCTAGAAAAGGGCACAATACTATGGCCACTTTTAAATACAAACCAGTTAGGGCTGGGGCTAGAGCTCAGTTGGTAGGATGCCTACTTATCATGCATGAAACTCTGTATGGTTCCCCAGTAGCTAATAAATTAGGCATGATTATAATCCCAGAAACCTAGGAAATGGGGGCAGGAGGATCAGAAACTCAGGGTCTTCCTTGGCTACTCAGGGACTCAGAGGCCAGTCTAGACTAGAAAATTGCTTACGCACACACGCGCACAAGCACACACACACAAAGCTTTTGGCAATATTGGCGCCTTCTATTATCTTTAAAGACATAAAAATAATAAACTATTCATGAAAAAAAAAAAAACAAAGAAAGCACACATTCTGTTTTGAGTGTAACATCTGCCAAGGCCGCAAAGCTGTTTCCTGGCCTGAGAACATTCCAAAGGACTGTTGGGTTCCTTATATGTTTAGATGGTGATAATGATGAAAATCCCCATTTATATAATTTTTTCTCCATTGTGTGTGTGTGTGTGTGTCTATGTCTGGTGTATCTGTGTGCTGTATGTATGTGTCACACATACACCAAAGTGCATGTTTAGAGGTCAGAGAACAATCTCTGGTATCAGCCCTTGCTTTCCACCTCCTTTGGAACATGGTCTCTTCATTTTTGCTGCCATGAACAGCCCACAAACTGGCCTTCTGGCTTCTAGGTATTCTTCCCCCTCTGACTCCCATCTCCCTGGAAGAGCACTGGAGCACTGGAAGTACAGGACATGCTACCATGGGGGGCTCTTTCCTTGACTTGCAGGGATTCAAGATGAGGTTCTTATGCATGCACAGCAAATGCCTTACCTGCTGAGACTTCTCCCTGACCCTTACTTAATATTTTCCTATTTGAGGTCACAGTTGGGTGTTTGTACCCAAGGCAAAAGACAGGATTTGATTATAGAATACAAATGTTAGTCATTAACACAGTGAGTTCTCTGTGGCAGGATACAAGCATTTTACTGGACTGGAAGATGGCAGGATCTTCTCTTCTTTAAGACGGCAATTCATCCTCATCTCCTTAGAAAAAAGAAAGTAGCTGGAGCTCCTTAAGATGTTCTTGTAAATAATTACTCTCTGGCCTCTTTATTAGTGGGTTTTAGTTTTTAATAGGTTTATAGCAAGAATAATGTTTATAGATTCACACAACTTAAGAAAAAGGACACCCTGTTTAAAAGCAGCGCAGCATTTTACAGCATTATTTTGGCAATGAATGCCTTCTAATCCACCCTCTCTGGAGTGTGGGCATTACGCCCTTAAATAGGAATGCTGCAGGGGACAAGAAGGGGAGCTACTTCTGTGAGGAGAGGAGCCTTGGAGAAGTGAATGGAAAAAATTGCCTCTGTTTACCATGAATGAGTCTGGAATTTCAGCGGTATTCTCAGGCCAGATAAAGAGCGGCTCTACGGCTTCCAATCAGCTGCATTCGGATGCTGAAGTGAAATGTTTCCTGTTCTTCCTTACTTTGTCTCTGATCTTTAAATATTCTGTTGGGTTTCAACTCATAGGTTCCATCTAATAAAAATGTAACTTATGCCTTTTGGTCCATGTATGAGAGAAGTACAGGCAATCCATTATTTTGCTACACACACACACACACACACACACACACACACACACACACACCAGAAGGCTGAAATGAATGAGAATCTTAAAAGCAATGGCTATGCCCTGCCTAAGATTATTTTGCTATTTTTTTTCAAGAATTTTCCATGAATGTACATGATATTTTTAAATGACGTTTCTCTAAGACATGCCAGAATCCCTTTGCATTATTTAGCATCCATTATTCACTTTTTTTCCATTTTAAGAAATTATTTTGACCCACATCTGATGAGCCCCAAAGTCCACTTGGGACCAGGCTCTGAAGATGCATCTGCTCTGTTCAAGAAAGACAACTATTATGTGCTGGAGAAGGGCTCAGTGGTGAAACATTAGCAATAGGACCTGAGTTTGAATCTCAAGTCATGATACAAAGCAGGGCATGGTAGAGAATGTCTGTAATTTCAGAGCTCCAATGCTGAGATAGGAGGCAGAAACCAGAGTTCGCAGACATCTAGCTAGATATGCACAGCAGCAAGCAACAAAAGAAAGACCTTGTTTCATGTAAGGTAGAAAGTAAGGATCAACGTGCAAGTTGTCCTATGACCTCCACACCAACACTCACTGAACATGCATTCAAACACACACACACATGCACACACACACAGAAGGGAGGGATGGAGGAAGGAAGAAAGGGAGGTAAGAAGGGAAGAAAAAGAGGGAGGGGGAAAAAGGAGGGAGAGAGAGAGGGAGGGAGGGAAGGAGGGAGGGAGGGAAGGATGGGAGGAAGAAAGGGAGGGAAGGAGGGAAGAAATGGAGAGAAGGAGGGAAGAAAGGGAGGGAGGGAGAAAGGAAGGAAAAGAGGGGAAGGGGGAAGGGAAGGGAAGAGAAGGGAAGGGAAGGGAAGGGAAGGAAAGGAAAGGAAAGGAAAGGAAAGGAAAGGAAAGGAAAGGAAAGGAAAGGAAAGGAAAGGAAAGGAAAGGAAAGGCTTTTGAAGTGCTTAGTTAAGTTTAGCCTTATTGTTAAGACTGATATTTACATGTGGTAGTTCTCCTTCTTGTCCCATGTAACCCAAAATGAATGATAAACAATAACTCAATTTATCAAGGGGAACCACCAATTCTATCCTTTCTTGTCTTTGTTACTTAAAATCCACACAACACCCTTCTACGTGTTGCCCAAACATTTCTATTTTCCAAAGTTACAAATTGTTAGAATGAAGCCAGCATCCTTCTATCAGTCCATCTTAGGGAACTGCTTCCACTGAGGCAACAGACAGCAGGCATTGAGAGGGCCCATGTGTAACATCACCCCTCCCTTTTTTATGTGTGCCATCTTGTCCCACCTGTTTCCAGTGAAGCTTTGCATGTTGTTCTTCACAAAAGGACAAGTTGGTGTTTCCCTCACCTCAAGATACATGTCTAGATATATCTTTTTCCTAAGAATGTGTCTTAGAACCGTCAACTTTTGAACCCATCT